>NC_141859.1:9975802-12389471 GCF_024713525.1 Acromyrmex echinatior
TTCCTCGTTATTATTCGCCTACCGTATCCATGTCGAATCTTCACCCCCGAAATTGATCTCTCTATGACGACTCGGCCCGGTCGTATTCGTTTTTTAGTACGATCGAATCGTGCTACGAACGCACAACGTAATTCCTCCTCTACGTTGCCCGATGTTTTGCTTCGGCAACGCAACGACCAAGCAGCGGCTACGCAGCTACGAGCAAAGCGCTCCGCTATATCCTGAAAGATTCCAGACTTAAAGCGGATGGATCGAAATGACGACGCGCGAGGCCGCAGAAACGGCAGAAACGATGCCTCTCTCTCGTCTGGCTTAAACTTGTTACGGGATGCGCGTACGTTCGAGGAATCGATATGTCGAGGGGAGAGGGGAGGGGAGGGGAGAGTGGGGGGGAGGAGGAGAGACAGGATTCCTGGCTCTCCGCGTTGACTTTGATGATCTCGAAGCTCGGAGATCTTTGCGAACCGTGGCTATTTGTCAAAATTCCGTCGACGACGCTCGCACCCGTCCTTTGACTTGTACTTTCACTCGGGCTTCCATTTTCTGTTATTTTCGGTCCGCCGAACGCGCTCGTTCTCCTCGCACGTAACAAAACGCACAAAGGGACCGCTCTCTCACGTGCAGAGACTCGAATCTTGATTTCTACGCCGCGTACTGCGTACACGCAAAAAAGAGAAAGAGATTGGATTCGTCCCGTACTTTTATTCAGTATTCAATTTTCATGCGGCTACTATCCAATATCCATCCATGCGCTTTCCGCTCAAAAGGAGAATCATCGGTTGGTATATCGCGAATTTTATCGCCGCCAGACACTTCTGACAATCGCGGAACAGACGATCCGCGCGAATAATACGCCGAGAAAGCTACATGTCCGTTGCAAACAAGACTTCAACTCCATCTCCGCTGTTTCTCTTTCATAGACGCGACAAACAGCTCGGCTGCGTTTGCCTTGTGACAAAATAAAAATGGCGCGATAGTAAAGTTTTGAAGGAACTTTTGTCGTACGATTTGTTTTACGTTTATTCTGCATTTGTATATACAGTCGATGTTAATAAATCTTTAATTTATCAAACGGACTGGTCCAAAGGTATACAAAAATCTTTCAACGGCTTAAACTTTATCAGCTCGGAAGCTGTCGGCTATATTAAATAAATGTATCGTATGTTACTTGACAAGATATTTACGTTGAAGACCGGATACTTGAATTTTGAATCATGCAACGTGATACCCGACGCAAATTAAATCTCCGTGAGATTCGGGGAAGAAGAGACGAGGGGGTACATGAAAAAATAGATAGATTTTTGCAGCAGATAAATTTTTGCGTGGAAACGACGCGGGCACAAAGAATCATCGTGTACGGCATTGACATCGAGAGCCAAGCAAGCAGGCAGGCAAGCAAGCAGGCTGACTGCCTCGCGGGCAAGCGGAGGCGCGCAGCGCGGTGAAGTGCGGTGCGGTACGGCAAATGCTCTGACGGTGGGGATGCTTACCGCCATGGCGGGGGAGGGAGGTGTAGGTACGGTTGATCCGGGCCGCCGCGGTGATGCGGAGAGCCGAGGGAAGAAAGTCCGAGCGAGACGGAGCGAGCGGGCGCGCGAAAGCGGGACGAAGCGGTACGGCGCGGCGCGCCAAGCTCGTGGCAACATGGCTGCATCGGCCGGCGCGCGCGACGTGGCAACGTCGCAACGAGACCCTCACGGACGCCAGGCCAGGCGATCCTACCAACACTCACGTACGGGTATACGGAGAACGGCGGACCGGAGAAGGAAAGAATCCCGTTTTGCCGTGCTGGAGGAGATGAAAAGAGAGAGAGAGAGAGAGAGAGGAGAGCGGGCGCGCGACAGAGAAAGATGGATGAACCGAATGGCAACGGCGAGGGTGGAGGGGGAAGGGCAGGGAGGACAAACGTGCGGAGCGAGAAAGAGAGAGAGAGAGATAGGAAGTGAGAGGATCGTAGAGACGAACAGAGAAAGATTCTCCGCGCTCGTAGCTCGTAGCTCGTAGCACAGGCTACCAAGTTTTCCGCCCGATCTCTTGAGATTTCAGGAAAGCGTTTCGTGCATTCGGAATACTTGTACATGCGTCGATCGCGCGATTTTTTTTTATTTGTCCAACGCATTTCTCGCGTCCTGGGACGCGGTCGTCATCGTCGTTGCCATCACCGTCGCTCTCGACGAGACCACTTTATATTTCGAGATCACGATAATTTCCTTCTGTATATCGCAGACGAGTCGCGAGAGATGTTTCCGTTTCTATGAATTGCGTGAATCATTTTTACGCAACGCCTCGTCCTTCTGGTTGGCAGCAAGAATGTAGTCATTGGAGATTGAATATTCAGAGAAAATTTTTTTCGTACGCGAATAGCATAAAATTAGAGGTTTATTAATATTATATATTCGAGCGTTAAAGAGAGACAGAGAGAGAGAGAGAGAGAGAGAAAGCGAAGATGCCAAGTAGAAAAAAATGCAAACGACGTAAACAGACCTTAAATCTATCGTCACGATTTCATTCACGAGCGAAAGTCCATTTTGGAGTTTGAACCTACTGAAAGATCTGAGATTCTCCGACGAATCGCTATTAATACGATCGCGTCGTTATTAGTTACAGTGATTAGCGTATTCGCGCGATTCCACAACCGACGTTTTTGCAACCTTCGTCCGCGCATACAAAGCTCCGCGATCGGGCGATGAATAAGTTAAACAAAACGAGTTAGTAGGTCAAACGCCCTGGTCGCGTCCCGAAGTTTCACGCGATAGAGCGTGAATAAATCCATGATAAATGTCGTCTGCGAGCTGCCAGCGTAGACCAGCGTAGACGCGCCGTTCGATCTCAAAGTCTCTCAAACGCGCGGAAAAGAAAGAAATCGTTGGATCGGCCGCCGTTCACGAGCGGGAGATCCGATTTCCCCGGAGGAATCTGCGCGTAGGAGATTGATTCGTTTGCCTTGGCGCGCAAATTCTTACACACGGAACTCGCGATATCCGGGCGATACATCTGGAGACCCTGTAATGCCCGTGTCACGCTATGGCCACGCATTGGCGGCATTAGAGATTAAGGATTGCGAATTGAGGATTAGAATTCAGCCAATCTGAACAAAATGGATTGAAATAAAAATTATCTGATTGATTGAATTCTAATCTTTAATTTCGCAAATCCTCAATCTCCAATGCCACAATCTCTAATGTCACACAGGCATAACGGAGTCTGGTCTAAAGAGTAATTTTATCAAAACAAGAGTAACGAAAAAAGATTATACATATACTCTGTCTCTTTTTATACATGTTATCTCATTTTAACTTATCTTACAGATTCCGACTTATCAGAGTTGATTGACAAAAACGATGGACCATTCAAAAATTTCTCATCACGTGGCCAGACTCTCTCATGGGATCTCTAGATAAGGTGAGTGTATAAAGTGACGTCCGCAATGAAATTTTAAGGCGTAAAACTTGAGCTTTAAACCTCAAGCCGTAAGAAATTGACCAATTATGGACGATTGTTCCCCTCATATTCCCCGGCCTGATTGGCCGGTCTCTCTTACGGCTTAAAGTTTACGGTTTAAATTTTATGCCTTAAAATCTCGTTGTACGCGTCTCTTATTAACGAGCGCTTTAAAGCGACGTATGCATCGATACATGCTATTAACGATACATGCTATAACGTATTTTCGTTTGCGCGATGAGAAACTGCCTCGACAACGACAGGATTCGGGCAAACGGGGGGGGGGGGGATTGACGGCGAGAGAGCTTCACGTAAACACGCGCCTCTGTTACACTCCCTATATAGATATTTGGAAAGGGAATTTTGAACTCGTCGGTTATCGATTAAACGCGGCGGCCGCGCGACCGTCGCGTACTTTAATGCCGGCGCCGCCCGGCGCGAATACTTCAATGTCACGCACGGGGAATTATTCCCTCGGTGTTACCGTAACGACACTTTCGCGAAAAAAGGGTTCGAACACTTCGAAACTGGGGGACATTCCTCGAAAAACTGCTCGTCCAGAGGACAAACACGCAAAGACATCCCTGTACATCTTTGACCGCCGTTTTCAACCATGTTTATTTTTCAGCAACCGTTAATTGTTATTGACTTATTGTCGCCAGTGCGTCATACATACCTTTTATTTACACTGTGGCTGAAATAAATCGTAATCGCTTTACCTAATTTTCTATCGATTATGTGATCACCTACCATGTATTATTATAACATACACTGATCGTCTTGGAGCAACAATGTGCCTGTATAAATATTGTTGTACTTGTAATCGATTGAAACAGCTACATATTAGCAACAAATGAACTCTCTCTCTCTCTCTCTCTCTCTCTCTCTCTCTCTCTCTCAAGTCTTTGGAATAGAACTCACTCTAAAGAATGAAAATGGAGTCTTTTTTTGAAAAAGGATAAAAGGATAGACCAATGTTCAATCTTTAAGAGTGAAATTTTACACTCTTCGGAGTAACAATTCACTCTAAAAGTTTTAGAGAGAATTTACTTTGTATGATGTGCATACGATTAAATTGACGCCGTATATATAGTATTATTGGGATACGGATATAATTCTCCCGACAGGAAATTCAGCTTTATTTCGCTTAAATAAATCATGATTGTAAAGAAAGGAGAGGAACCGCGGGACACCGCATGTCCTGGCGAACGAATAACGCGGCCCACGTTTCCCATGTTTTATTTCGAAACGTTACGGTCGCTCGCGTAAAGCGCGCAGGGTCCTGTCGGATTCCGTCGCTCGAAGAATCGCAGGACTTTCCCAGAAGCGGGCACAATGCGGTAACTATTGCGGCAGAAGTGAGAGCGCCCCGTCGACATTGTGCCGTTTCAGATCTGATGTGAGACGATCACATCAGGAAACCGTCACCACGCGAACCGCAGGAGCGAGCGTGTATAAATTTTCGCTCGCTACGTACAATATAAACGCGACGAGACGTTCGCTTATCAATTACATCGCGCCTAATAATTCGAAGGTAACATATATGGGAAGTAACGTATATGTTTGCGAATAAAACTTGTACAAAAAGAACGGTTCCAGTATCTAAGGATATCTAAAAATGTAGCTAGAGAGATACAAACGTGAAAATAAGTTGGTTTATTAAAATTATTTATATTATAACGTTGAACTATTAAAATAATTATTAGGACGCTCAAACGCTGATTGTTAGAATGCCGATTTTTTTGTAGCATTACTCCATTATGTTTGAGTCTTCTACAGAATTATTTCAATGATTCAACAAAATTATTGTCAGATCTCTACCTAATCTAAATTTTTAGATACTTGAGTAAAATTGTTCTTTGTATGGCACACGGCATTTTTCCTATTGGATTGTTTTTAGTGAATTACTGGAAATTCTGCGTTCTGCGTGTAGTACAATTTTTATGTTTTACTAAAACGCAAGTAATCCAGCAAGAAAAAATACCGTAGACTCAATTCTTTCGTTAGTCCGACGTGTTCAGCGATTAATTTCTGCATCCTTCTCGAATCGCCTTCGGATTCGTGTCGTTCCAAACCGCGCGTGAGCTCGATTCAGGAGGTCGATTGTATAACTTAAAACTCGAGATAAAAATTGCAAAAGAGTGGTTTTACTGGAATATTTATAATTTCATTGTGTCTGTGTGTGTGTATGTGTGTGTGTGTGTGTGTGTGTGTGTGTGTGTGTGTGTGTGTGTGTATAGTCACATCTAGCGAATTTGCTCACTTTGGTAATTTTCATCTGTTTTAAAGACACACAATCGACCTCGTGCATTATTTTTCGTACGTAAACTAACGACGAAACTTCATTTCCAAGGAACGACGCCAGAGAACCGCGCCCTGAACAATCGCTCTCCTGGTGCGAACGTTGCGTCGCACTGACGAGAATATTAAGGCCCTATATGTCCACGTCAGATACGTTTACAAGTAATCGAGCGTGCCTCGTCGAAGGCTGCTGCGAGAGAGAGTTTGGATGCATCCGCGATCTTTACGTTTCAACGCAATCGTTTCGCGATGAAATCTATACGAATATATCTCTCTACCGTAGGATAGTTCGTTAATATAGGCAACGGGGCCAAGAATCTCTAAAACGCATCCATACGTACGCACGCACGCGCGCATGCGATCAGGTTCGTATAGCACTTAAATGCGGGTGTTAAAACGTATCTGGAGTCTTAGGCCGACGGCCACGTTTATCTCGAAATGCGTGGTGAGCGAATACGGGCTTTGATCGGTCCGTAAAGAACCTCGTACCGCTTCGCTCGACTCGGCTCAGCTTGGCTCTCGCTTTGGTGCGACGCGAGACGAGGCGCGGCAAGGCGAGGCGAGGCGAGGCGAGGCGAGGCGAGGCGAGGTGAGGTGAGGTGAGGTGAGGTGAGGTGAGGTGAGGTGAGGTGAGGTGAGGTGAGGTGAGGTGAGGTGAGGTGAGGTGAGGTGAGGTGAGGTGAGGTGAGGTGAGGTGAGGTGAGGTGAGGTGAGGCGAGGTGAGGTGAGGCGAGGTGAGGCGGGTGAGGTGAGGTGAGGCCAGGCGAGGCGAGGCAAGGCGAGGCGAAGCGAGGCGAGGCTGACGCGGTGAGGCAGGGCAAGGCGAGTCGAAGCGACGCGACCGCGGCGTTCCCGAACCGACTCGGGGATCGATGGGTCGCCTTTCCTAGTATCGAGAAGCAATAGCAGAAGAGGAACTATAAAACAATAGCACTGATTACTGGATGGCGCAAGGGTGTGGCAGCGCCATTGAGTCGTTACACGCAGGAATAGAGAGCCAGTAGGAGGATAATACGAGAGGGAGAGCGAGAGAGAACGTGTGCATCTGTACGAATGTGTGTACGTGTGATATTCTGTGAGTGTGATACTCGCCCTGTATGTGTGTATATATGTATGTATGTATGTATGGCGCGCATGGGCGTGTATAAGAGAGAGAGAGAGCGAACGAGCGAGAGGGAGGGATGAAAGGAAGGAGACGACGAAGGGGGATGGCGTGCGCGGGAGAAGCGGCGGGAACGCCGCCGGTATAGAGTATAGACAGGGACTGGTGGTAGTGGTGGCAACGCGGGGCGGTACGGTGGACGGGGACAAGGATGAACCACCTTAAAGGGGATAGCGTGGTTCATAAATAAATCAATATTATACCTGCGACCGATATAGAAAAATTTCGGATCGCATTCAATCGCGCGGCTGTACTAAGCCTATTTCCGTCGACCCGTAATTCTGCGAACTTTGGAATTCGTGGCGACGTTCTCTTTATCGAATTACATTCGTTGTATAATACAAAAAGCGCGCGTTTGTGGGAAAAGGATTATGTTATTCGACTCAAGGAGAAACAGAGAGAGATAGCATGATCCATTTCTTATTGATGTAAAACGTGCGACAGACAGTCGGACAGAGATCTAACAAGCGCAATTCATATAATTCGAAACTTTAATTGCGCATATAGTTACTATTCTCGAGGAACGCGCGTCACAGTACAACTACCATTTTTATTAAATTACTGTAGATTCGTTCGATAGCTATAATATATATTTGTAGACTTAAATAAGTCTACGTATAGAGAAATTTTAAATTCATACTTTAAATCTCTCTCTCAATCTCAATTAAATCTTATAAACCTGTTTTGATACTTGAACAATCAAATAGGATCTCTTTTAATATTACTTGATCTACAGCTTCTATTTAGAAAACTTCTTTTGAACCTAAAAATAGAAAATTTTCCAATAACTGCCATTTACAGGCTCAACGTAGGAGCCTCAATTCATTAGATTAGAACCTATTATAAATCTCTAGAGCCTACATACGTCCTGAAACAAAGGTTTAAAGTAGAAGCAAAAATTCGAAAAATATTCCATACATAATTTTTATACGATTTCACAATATCGACGGCGAAGCCGTTTTTTACTTCCTTATATATGTAACCTTATATATGTAATGCGTACACAATTTTATACGCGAGACACTCAACCTCGAATTTCTCATTTACCCGAAGCTAAAACGGATTTCAGACCTCCGCGCGAAGTTCAGGGCGATCGCATATAAAGAGCAAAATGAAGTTAGCCGCGTTAAACACGAACGTTTCCATACATTATGCGTCATACGCGAATAGCGTCACGTGACAAGCGAAAACATCTACATGTACCGAAAGTACCAGTATGCGTAAAACTCGACTTGCGTTGTTTCGTTTCTGTCGTTTAGCAGCAGGAGGCGATTGTATCAGAAACTTGCGCTCCTCGCGAACACGCTGCGACGGACGCGTTTTATGCGTCGCCGTCGAGCAGCAATATGCGTTTCCCGTTCTCACCGTGGAAATATACTTTCCACATTTACGAAATACATTTATGTAAATTGAAACAACCCGCGCGTTTGACGTTTTTAGACAGAGAGATGCACATCGATTAGAGGAAACGCGAAAAAAGGAGCTATCTCTATCGTCAAAAATAAAAGATGAAGATACAACCGGTTAGAAACGTTATCACACTCACAGTTTTATTCCAACGCATACATTTTTTCCTCAAGTAATTATATTTGATTATAAAATGCAATATCAAGGAATGAAGATGAACTCAAGCGGAACGATAAATCATCATGATGTCAAAATGATTCCAAAATAATCACTAAAACACTTTTTAATCATTTGCAATTTATTTTAACGTCGTTTGACGTTATCGAAGATCGACGTTATTGTATAGAATGTTGTATAGAGATGTTGTATGACATGAGAAAATTCGAAAATTTCTCAATTTCCGATAGGTTTTTCTTCTAATCGAATATCTTCTGTTACGCTTTCTAAATTTCTGGTATTATATATTATATTTCAGTACATTAGCCTACCGTTGTAATAGTTTGTATGAAATTTTGTGAACTCAGTATGTATCTTTTTTACGGTTTTTGACGTACGAGAAGTGAAGAAATATATCCTTCCACGCAACCCTTTCGCAGTTTCTCGCATACGTAGTTTCTCGGCACCCCGTATAAGGAGGTGACGCTGCTGGGCGACGTTCAACGTGACTATCTTTCGCAACGCAAAGCCGACACGAGTTGTAATGTTGAACGAGAGAGGAAGAACGTGCAATAATCGTCCGCAAAAAGAATATCTTATTCTCTGGAATGGACAATTGTCGAACTTGTGTCGCGCGAGGAATCGAAATGGACAGAAATTCGTTAAAAGGAACGAGTTGAAAGGAACTTTATAAGTCGGTATTCATAATGCGTTCTTATTTGAAGACCACCTTAAGTAAAATCTTAAAATATTAATATCGCTTTGTGATTATAGCTTATGACATCTTTCAATCAGGATTATCATAAAATTGGAAATCAGGGAGAAGTCAGGGAATTTTGCAAAATTTTCTGGAAAGTTAAAATAAATTCTGGAAAGTTGGTTTCAAAGAAGTTTAATATATATATGTATATCACACCTACACACAGTTCTCGAATATTAAGTTCAATTTAACAAATGAAAATGCAGCAATATTAATAGTAATTTACACTTCTATGTTAAATTCATCTCCCAACAAGACATTTAATGGTTTCCAAATCAGAATAAAAACACGATAAATTTTGGAATGTTATTGAAAGGCACATGGAGAGAATGATTTTGCCAAAGTATCCAAAAATTTAGCTAGATATTGATAGTAATTTTGTTAGACAACATTTTTAGATAAGACACTCAAATCGGTTGCTAGAATGTAAAAAAAATCATTAGCTTCGTGAATAAAATTTTTTTTGGAAATCGGGGAAAAATTATGAAATTTTATATAGGATGAGGAATTTATGATAACTGTAATCTTAAGATAGATTTAAATAGAAGAACCGACTATGAATACCGGCCTAAGAGCCCAATTTAGAACGATTCAATCAATGGCAGTCTATCACTTTTCGGAAACTTTTCCCGTCGTTGAAGAAACGCAGGTATTCCATCGAGCAACGTCGAGGACCGGTTCTCTTCCTCGCGTTTGCGTTGTCGCTCGTAAAATCGTTCCCTACGACTACACCTGATTCCGTCGTCACTCGATATATTATCGCCAGAAATATCAATAATCCTTTTTTTTATCGCGATTCGCGATGTAGTTATCAAAGCGTGACTTACGCTGTGTTTTTCTCATTTGTGCGCAGCGCGGAAAATTCGCGAAAATCATGATCGTGGGAAGAACCGACCAATCGACGATTCTGAAATATGCGCAACAATTGAGGAATGTTGACGATGAAAACATATCATCGGGGCTTAGGGTTATCCTGGATGATTTACAAATAGATCGATTTTTAATACATTTTTTAATTATATGCGTGTAGAAAGCTAAAGTAATAAATATTCTATTCTATTCATTTGTATGAAATGCGTGTAGGATATGTATAACGTATGGAACTGCGTATTAATTTTGCGTATTAATCTTTTTATCTACGAAAAAAAAGAGCAAGAGTGAATCAAGAGTGATCTACGATCAAACCAAAATGAAAATAATTGCATTTGTTACGACTTTCTCTTTTTTTACCTAAAATTAATCGAGTTTCAGAAGAAATTATTTATCCAATAATTTCATTTTTAGCTGAAACAAATTCCAAACGTTTAATTATTTTATCCAATATACTCGAAATTCCGATTAAATTGTAAAACGCGCATCGCGTAAGGTTTTTAATTCAAATTATACGCGAATATGAACAGTCGGAATATGAACAGTTTCAAGTCAATCTTTTCTATACTTAAAAATGAAGCGAAAACGGTGAAGTAATATTTTTCCGATTTTTCAAGCTTTTCAGCGAAATGAAAACGAGACATAAAAATGATTAAAATTGAAACGCTTCATCACATTTTTCGACAGATCTCTTTTATTTAATTTCAATACCATCCTGTTATACATATATATATCTCTTTGTCATTTAATGAACGACCATTACATCTGATGTGTGTGTGTGTGTGTGTGTGTGTGTGTGTGTGTGTGTGTGTGTGTGTGTGTGTGTGTGTGTGTGACGAATAAACACCGTTCGTCCTCCTCGGTACACACACGCGTTACGTGCGTTAGCAGCTGAATAGTTAGTCCCCATTAGTTGCATCATTTCCACAAGAGCATCGGCATCGTCATCGTTTAAAGGTGGCTACAGCAACATCGCAAGCTGCGTCGCGTAGGTTTCGCGGAAATTCATTTTCGGAACCATCTGCTCCGAAATCCGAATGGGATCGTCATACCGAAGCTCCGATTGTTATTTTGCGTGCGGAATCTTCTTTCATCTTTTCGTTAACCACATCCTCAATGTACCTATTCAACGACTCGACGACAACAGATTCGCGATTCGTAAATCTGTTCCAAGGATCGACCCGTCGGCGTCGGGTCGGAAAATGGCAGACGCGGTACATTTTTAAAAGGAGCTCTCTTAATTTTATGTTCGATTCCTAAACGTCGAGAGATCGCCCTATTGATATATTTCTGGGGTCTATGATATATTCTTTGTAAAAGGCACATTTACAGAAGATGCGGAAAGAGAGAAGAGAAAAATAGAATTTCCAATAAATTCGAACACGTTCGATTGAAATTGCAGCGGGTTCTGTTCTCGGTATCATAGTTACGCGAGTAAGGATTCATATCGCAATATCATCACGCGTAAATGAAATCGTTTCCACGTAAATTTTCAACAAAGAAAAAAACAAAAACTGAATTCAAAACGTGGAAAAATTTCGAGATTCGAAAAATTCAGGGAAAATTCAGCGGAACTTTCGATATCGGATAGGAGAGGTCGAGACGACCTGAATCTAAGCGAGCTTTCAACTCGCGTAGATGCAAACTCGACAGTCGGATTCTAATCGAAATCCCGAGTGTAGATCCTAATCGCCGACCAG
This sequence comes from Acromyrmex echinatior, assembly GCF_024713525.1. Taxonomy (NCBI): domain Eukaryota; kingdom Metazoa; phylum Arthropoda; class Insecta; order Hymenoptera; family Formicidae; genus Acromyrmex; species Acromyrmex echinatior. The sequence goes on from NC_141859.1 coordinate 9,987,600, forward strand.
AGAGCTCGCATGATCCGAGACTCGACCGGAGAGGCTTGTCTCCGGCTCGACGTGCATTTCTAACGCGCGTGTTTTCGGTCAACTAAGATCAGATAGAGTAGAAGAGCTTACGTAAGGATGTAACGCGAGTTCTTCTTGTCGTTACGATGCCCTCTCGCGGGATAGAATGTCAAGAACTATCCGTGATCCGTTTACATGAGATTACAGTTCGATTCTTATTGAAGAATTCTGTTGGTACCGAGTAATTGTCCAATGATCGTGAATTTCTAAAACATGTAAATAGATCTTAAATATTATATTTCATTAAATGTGCCTCCATCGCAGTTTAAAAAAAATCAGCATAGAGAAATCAACTAATGAAAAGTTTCAAATTAAGGATACCATATTTTTACACTTGTATTACATTTATTACACATATTTTATATATTTTTTAAATATATTCTCTTAAATATAGAAATTACTATTTTACATATATAAAAAATAACATAATAAATAATAATAATAATACTACAATAATATAGTATTTTATATATTTATTATTTAATATATTTTCTATATACAAAAAATAATTCTAACGCATTATTACTGTATAGACTAAATTTCTTTTTCTCAAAAATAAAACTCGCTTTGTTCACGAAGACACATTTATCGTTTTATTGAACTTAATTGGTTTACTGGAATCTAATAAACCAAATATTCTACTTAAAACATTTATGGCAGCTGTGTTCTTGGCCTCCTGGATTGTTTGACCAAATCCTATAAAAATACATAAAAATTTATTAGATAATAACAAGATAAATAACTGAATAAAATCACATCTCATTACATTTGCCCAATTTGCTGCATTTACCTGAACCTAGAAATTCTTTATCACAATACAATGCTATATGATATACTACTTCTAGTGTATTTTCCCCCACTTGTGCGATAAGCCTTGGTTCAGCGAGTGATCTGTTTTGTTTCCGTAGAATATCATTTAAAAGTTCAACTGGATTAGCTGGCTTCCATATTTCTGTTAGATCCTTTTCAGCCAATATAACAATCAGGAAGTCTCTAACAAAATTCGCTGTATGATTTACGTCTACACTTTCCGCGAGCGCCGCGACAAGTGCGAAAAACGTATCAGCTAAAGTTTTTTGAGCTACTGGATGTTCCTGAAGGATTAATTAAAAAATAGGAAATTAAAAACACAACTTGAATATTACCTCTAATTTGAGAAATAAATAAAATTTGTTACTACATTGAAATATAAAAGTGAACAATTAAAATATTGCGAATGAAATAATGAATTTATAATTGTGTATTAGATATTTCTATACTTGCTTCTGTTAAAATAATATCTTTTGTCCCTATATGAAAAGCTGCTTTAGCTAGAATTTCCTCAGAAAGAAGATAGTCATGCAACGAACTAAAAAATACAGGATTAATTCTTAATTATTCTAGTACTATAATACATTTTTTTCTTATATCATGTCTTTTTATAGTACATACATTATGACATCCTCAGATGCTTGTGGTAAAACTTGGACTAAATAAGCCTGTACAATTTCTGACGTAAGCTTCTCGCCTTTTATAATTAATTCAGTATTATCTTTTATATCAAGTACAGGATTTTCTATTCCCATTTCTTTCTGCTTCTGCTCTTCTTGAATAAAGTAGGATCTATTAGTAAAGGCTTGCTCCAATTTTTCCATATTGAAACTTTCAGAGAGTCGTTCATTAAAAGCATAAGTCTCTGCAGATCTGTTCCATTCGAGAAAGGTATTGCGTTTTGGCTCTGGCTGCTTACCTAACATCTTTTTAAGTTTGGTTATTTCTTTGTGCGTCGGTGCCACCCATCTTTTAATGTATCTTTGTCCTGGAAAAAAAAGGCAAAAGTCATCAACTATGGATAAAGCAAAATATTATATAGAATTTATACAAGCGATTTATATATAATGTTATAGAGAATTTATATAATTACTTATGTAATTAAAAAATTCTTTATTCCTTAAAACAATATCGTATTACAACTAACCTCCGTGATTTACAGATCGTACTCCTTTACTTAGGATGATAGTTTTAACGCACGAACGTAAGACGTTCATGTTTGAATAATAATTCACTTATCCAAATTGCTTTTGAAAAATCACTTACCAACAAACTGTCGGCAAATATCGAAATAATTTATAGCCGGATAGTTTGCCGATTTTTATATTAGGTTATAAACAATTAATATGCAATATAATTACTCTTTGTTTCATACTTTGGCCACAATATTTGCTGAGAGGGCGTTGGCATAAGGCAAATTAATTTTCTCTTTCCTATTACCTTTTATTTTTATTTGATTTTTTACGCTACGAAGGCAGTAATTTTTAGCAATCTCGTAACAATTCAATAATAAATACACCAGAGAGCAGCCATCTTGGCCTTTTTTATGAGATCACGTGGATGACGTTCAATGGCCTGATTTCCATCGAGGGTTTAAACCGGATCAGAATGGAAGAACCAATCAACTACAGCCGAGTATTTCTCTGTTACAGTCGGAACGACAGGGGAATGTTCGACTGTAATTAGCCAGTGTTAGTAATCCGTACAAATTAAAGGGTGCTTTCCATCTACACAGCGATCACCTCATCCTTGTTTAACATTGGCGGACAACAAGGATGTAATGAGAATTTGCTGTATCACTTCTGTGTCTCTTGTTGGATAATAATTTTATGCGTAGATACAATTTTTTACATTAAAATGATCCAGATGACTTATGTACGTACTTCTTATTTCGTATGTGTGGAAATACTCTAAAGCACCAACCGAAAATTGGCAACCATAACAAGAGTGTTCGACTATGCTTTTCTGCTGTGTTTAATCGTGTCGTTGAAAAGCACCGCGTCCGACGCTGTGTCGATGTGTGTCGCCTAAAAGCTTTGATGGAAAGCACCCAAAATCATTGCCTAGGGGTTTTTGTTAGTACCAATATTTTCCAGTCTAGTTTCTCGAATAAATGTCATGAAACCGGATAGAACGACACTTATGTCAACTAGAGTCCCTAAATTACTGGAGCTGGCCACGCCCTAAAAATGGCGTGCGTGTCCGAAATGTATGTTTGCTCTCAATTGGTAATATAAATGTATATGATTTCTCGATTGGTAATGCCATTGTGTGGGCATGCCAATCACAAGAGAGGATGAAGGTTGGCCAGACTGTGATAGTTCTAGGGACTCTAAACTTATCCATAACCTCGGAATAAGATTTATTAATTTTAGAAAGAGTTCCGTTGATTAAGGCGATGAAACCACTATTTGAAATTTCGAGGAGGGCCAAGTTCACGATTTTGAAACTTTGAAGGGCTATAATTTCTTTACCGTTTATTTTAGCATCATGATTGATATAGGACAATCAATAGAACTCTTTGGGAGGCAATCAGAATTCTCAAGAAAATGTACCGAATTTCCAAAAACAATGAAAAACTTTTTTTTTTTTAGATTGAAATTAAGATTTTAACTTATCAGGAACCGTGTATGCCAGTGTAACTGGTATCTGATAGATTGAAATCTTAATATTTATTCCTGTTTCTAATATTTGATATATTTTGCGCAGGCCCATAAAACGACACTTGTATCGACTTGTGTCATCAAATGGAAAGCACCAATAATGTAGCCACACCGATCGCTAACACATCCACTAGAGGAGTAACACCCAAAGGAGACGATTAAGCAATTGAATCTAATATAATTATTTTATATATTATTTATGCAATTTTATTTTTATCGTATTTCGATATATAGATATGTACAATCGATAACTCGCACAAATATATGGAAACTCGTATGAGTTTTCGGAAACGTGCAACAGGTGGCGACAGTGCGATTTACAGTACGAGCGTGTTTTTTTTTCTTTTTTTTTCCTTCTCGACGGCCTTACGGCCTCTGGACCGAAAGTGGTCGGATCGGGATGCTGCATAAACGCGGCAACTGTGTTAGCGATAATTGACAGCTGCCGAAAAGCGACGGCGGCAGCGGCGTCGACAACTCGGCGCGCGCGCGCGCACGCGATTTCGCGGATCGGCGCAAAAATCGGCGCGAATACGAGCGAGGGTGCGGGAGAAAATTTCGAATGGACCATCGAACGTCGAATACTTTAGTGACAAATCTGCGCATCTCGCAGGGACATCTCCCGCGGCTGCGCCCACAGCATCGAATCGGATCGGATCGCATCGGCATCGCGATCATCATGCAATCCGCTGTCCGTCCCGTCCACCGAGAAAAAGAGAGAGAGGCCTTTTTTTAAAGGTCCGCCCGTGTTTACAGTTCCACGCTCGCGCGTGTCGAGAGGTTTGTTCCTTTTGGCTGCCCACTCTCGTTCACCTTCTGTATTTTAAACGCGCTGCGACAAAGCACATCTCGCGGCGTCGCGTCAGTATCGGTTGTCTCCAAAAGGATCGATTTTTTTGGTTTGTTTTACATTTAAATCGAAATTTTTTTCAACTACCATCTTTTACTTTTTCTTTTTTAATTATAAATTACGCCGAGTATGTCGCGGAATGGAATTCAAGTAAATACGTATAGTGATGTTCGCGTTTATAAAAATGAATTGAGATATTGGTGACTTAATTCGAACGCCGAAACGAGAATGAAGGGGATTTGTGTGTGAGCGTCGGAAGCCGAAATAAATAACGGAACATTCGCAGTTCCATCCCAAGTGTATATTTCACTTTAATCTTCGAGACTCAGTAGGACTCCCAACTGTCTGAATATTTTTAAAGAATCAAAAAGTTGGAGCAAATAGTAAAATTAAACCAGATACAAACATTTTGTGTTTCCATTTTATTATACATTTTTGTATGTTTATGTTATATTTTACTTTTGCGTGTTCACTTTCCTATCCTTTGTCTATTATATACATTTGAATTTTACAGAAATAAAATGTGTTCGTAATCGAGGAAGATATAATAGAGGTCTTTCTTCGCGGGAGCCTTCGATTTGTTTCTTTGGTCAATCTGAAAAGAAAAAGATTATAGGCGGACGAAAGAGAGTGTAGCTGAAAAGAGAACAAGCCTGCTGTCTCGGACGACAGTAAAATGGTGTATAAGTGAGACGGAAATTTGTTGGAGGACGCGAATTCTCGGTCACAAGAGTGGTCCCCTCTGTAGATATGTGCTCGAAGGCGCGAGGATGTGCTCCTTTCTATCATTGCGTTGAACAACTCTCGGTAAGTTTCATTCGGCATGCTCTCGCGATGGACTCACACGTGAGTCTTTCAGAAGCCAAACTGGTCGACTCTGTGAAACAGAAAGCGTAGAAAATTGATCAAGTTGTTAACTGGGAGGTTGTAATTGAATACTCCAAATTAAAGAATTTAGAAAAAGTGGAGCTATTCATAATTCAGCTGTTAAAAGACTCGTACGAATCTCGAATCACATAATCGATTGCCTTTCTTGCTATTTTACTGTGCTCAAAAATAATTTGCCAGAAATGAATGATGATATATGTTCTCGTTTTAATTTCTTCGCAAAGTTTAAATTTGTCTTTGTTTTAATACTTATATATAAAATTAATTAAAATTAGTCAGTAAGCATCAATTAAAAAAATATACAATATTATAAAAATATTATATAAATACCTAACATTGTATGTATGTATGGCAAAAATTCTAATTCTTTAAATCTTGTCTAACTTTAAGTAGTATTAATATTTTTGAGGCTTCCAGGCATTTTTTATACAAAAACTGTGCGTTATCTTCGTGTCCAAATCCATTCTTAGAATAGATATTTGTAATATTCTTAGAATGGATTTAAGTAATATCTGTGTTTTTAAACATGAGTTTTTTTAAGATTCCCGTTAAAGAAGTGATCCTTTCAATATTTATTCTAATCGCGTCGGCTTTAATCACACTTTAACCGTCATCCATCACATTTGCCTACGTAAATATCTTACAATTAATTCAGATCTTTTCAACTCAAGCTAAATTTTTATGTTCTTATCAATATCTCTTCTTATTCCCGTCTCTTCTCGTCATCGATTTCTATGCGTAATATGGAAAATCACAAACAGGCAACTGAACCTCTTGATTGAAATTGAATCGAATTCACAAAAGTAAATGCAATGCGCATTGTCTCGTAAAATCTTCTGATCGAATGAAATTTGATGATGTCGATGGGATTGTATCAGGTGTCGCGTTCGCGCTGTTGGCGGGTGAAAGAAAATGAGAGAAAGAAAGAGAGAGAGAGAGAGAGAGAAAGAATATGTAAATTTCATATAGAGCGCGGAGGGACAAGATTCGCGCGGATTCTCGCGAGAGACCATAGGAAGGACCGAAAGATGAGGGAGAGGAAGAGAGAACGAGAGTGAAGTAGAAAAAAAAGCGCTATACGGGTAGGTAAAGGGATGTATGAGGCACGGAGGGAGGACATCATGGTGAAGCGTGTGTGGAGAGAAGAAGAGAAGTGAAAGAGAGAAGAGAGAAAAGAGGAGAGAGAGAGAGAGAGAGAGAGAGAGAGAGAGAGAGAGAGAGAGAGAGAGGGAGAGAGAAAGGCCGGTGTATAAGGTATAGGCTTCAGTTTGGGTAGCCCCTGGAATGTGGCGATCGCGGGGCGGACGACCGCGTGCACGTCGCTTACACCACGTCACGTGTATGCGTGTATTCTCAATGCCGCGTGTATTACGGGGCTCAATGCTGCGCCAAGATTGCACCGCGCCCCGAGCTCCACCGTCTGCCCGATCTTTTCACCCTCTGAATCGTCACGCGCGCGCCAAGGCTGTCGCTCAGTTCCACAAAAGCAAATCAAAAGCAAAGAAAGAGTCGAAACAGACATTTATTTGAGGATGCACGGAAATATGTAAAGAAACGTGTACGAAAAATTACGGCTACGCTACGATAATAAAAAGGAGAATAGGCGCGTAAGTGGTTTACGTTTAATTTGTACAAACAGAGGATCAATTTTCATGATCCCGATTGACTTCAAAATGTCTTTATAAGATGTCCGGGAAATGCTGCGTTCAATTAACAATAGTGAAGACGTGACTCCGATTCCGAATATGTTTTTCTCACAAGTATGTCACGTGTTACACTTAGTATCTATACCGCAGTTATATGTGTAATGCTTTTTTCTAAGAACTCTTGGCGGATCTAAATTTTCCTTCACGCGTGACTTGAAATATAATTATACGCACTAGCAATTTTCTACTTTTATTTTTTTCCTTTTAAACACACACACACATATGCGTCTTTTAAGGATTGATACTTTATAAGTTATGCTATAGAGTTGTGTGCGAAAAGATTTAGCAAATAGAAGCGATGGTAGACGCGAGAACACGGCATAAACAAATTGCCATAAATTCTGTCGTTTCTTTTTATGAATTGTAGTTTTATTTATGATCTAAATAGCGAAGGAAAATTTATTTAATCGAACTTAATATCGCGTGACGTTAACACAACTGGCTCTTAAAGATCTATAATCACAGCAGTTTAATCGAGATGAATCTGAGCTGTCAGGTGCGTCGCCTCGAAGGCATCATTGCCTCTCGCACTTGTCGTACACATTCCTGATTCGTTCGGATCTCAAGTTTTTGCTTGATTAATACGCAATAAAAAATTAATAGATACCTTTTCGGAACGTGTATGCGTGCACTGAAAAAAAGATACTTAAGAATTTATTTGTGGGATGTTTATTTCATTGAGATAAATATCTTACTTAAATATCTTACGGCGAAATAAAATGTTATTCCTAACAGGTTAAATCTGTTTTATATTTTACAACTAATGAGATATACTTTACAGAAATATACATATATTACATTATCACAGTATCAGATTAAAAAAAAAAATGAATAAATATCGAAGAAAACATAATAAATAACATTTACTTCTGAATATTTCGACTTTTTTCTCAGTGTGCGTTGCATTTTAATCTCTATTGAAAACAAAAGATTGAGTAATAACAAAATACTTTTGTTATAACAATATCCATAAATCTTGTGTCTTTCTATAATTTATCTTCAACATGACATAATTAAAAATTGTGCAACATGTTCACGTAATTTAATCCTATCGAGATTAATAAAAATGTTACGAGAAAGACAATTTTATACATAGAATCTTTTTTTTATAAACTACTTGCGTGACTGCTTTATATGAAGCAGCGGACAGATTTTAACGATGGGCTCTCTGATAAATGTCCCTTCCAAATAATCAGCATATTTCTCCGGGAATCATTGACATCGGGAATCTTCCAGTTTTCTTTTTGCAAAATCACTTAACGATTACCGGTTGACCCTGATTTTCTTCTGGCAAATGATAGGTTTACACCGGGCACAACTTTTATATTTGTGTACGCACCCGTCCCTTCCAAGGTATGCCTGCACGTATATCTGACCGATCGGTTAGAAAGGTAGATGTGTGTGTGAGACCAGTCGAGGTCAGTTAAATACACTTCGGGACACAACGCCACTTTTGGAGTGTCCGTTTATATTAAACCAGTTACCTCAGTGCCTCGTACGTTAAATCAGTCACCGAACCGAGGATCATGAAATTGAATCGTGGAGTCCATTCACTGTGCTCTAAAGAGCGTGATCAATTTATTAGAATTTATAAACGTACAGAAAGGTAGTTTTCCACATCTCACAAACGGCTCGCTCACTTTTTACTTTCTTTTTCAACGGGGGGGAAAAAAAAAAATAGAATTGTACCAATGTTAATAGAGATTGTTAGATCGTTCAATTCTTTCTTTTTCAAACTTCGATAGCAAGATTTTCTTTTATCGATTTTTCTTCAGCAAAAAGAATATCAATTCTTCTCTCACAATTTAGATTTTTTTCTCTACCACTGATATTTTACGAAAAAGAACACCAGCTTTACGACTACTCCCGTCATTCTTACTGTCGCATTATTACCGTGATGAGATTCAGAATATTACATCGATAAAAATTCTCCGAAAGAGCAGCCGGGCAGACAGGCACGTCATGGGGTACTGGGTCGTCCCCCCATCTTGAAACGCACGCTTAAGGAAGCACTTTGGGAGCCTGGCAGAGTAATTGCATACAAGAGTCCGTCAAAGCGAGCAACACGAACGTGCACAAGCACGACGCGTACGGGCTGAGTCTCGGAGACGACGTGTATTGAGATGGAATTTCTCATCGCTGTGCTGGTCCCGGAGGATAGGTACGTCTCTCGCACGAGAGATGATCGCACTTTCCACGACCAGTCCGACAATGCATTCGCGAAGTTTAGTTTTTGCTGTTCCTTTTCCCTCGGTACGTTTATCCGGTCCATTTACCTGGATTGCCGCAACTGGTTGCAAATTCAGGGGCACATTCGCCGCTCCATAATCTATTCCTTTCTCCGTTTCCACGAATGCGTAATTGGTTTTTCATACGCGTATAAAACTAATCATACTCGTCTGGAAATCTAACTTTTCGGGAATATAAAGCGATCTAGCGGTTTAAAGATACGAGAACTCAGTGATGAGTCCTGATGTATGTATAAAATGAAAAAAAAAAAAAATCTCAATTTTATTTCAACGTGAAATACGCGTTGCGGAAAATATAAGCGATTTATAATTCTGAAGTATACTTCTCTCTTTTTTTCCATTCATGCACTTTTGTTCCATACATTTTTATAAAGCTATTAATATTTTCTGACTCACAAGTTATGAAATCGACTTTCCGATTTTTCTTTTCAACTTTCTCTTTCCCTTTGGTCTCTTTTTTTTTTCGAGACCAAATCTTTCTCTTTTGAACAAAAAAATATTTAAATAGTAAGAATGAGACATTAACAAAGTACGATTTTTATTGCCTTTTTATCTTTTCTTATATGAATAAAGTTGTTAAACAGTTGTTTTCCTTAGCGTGATAACATCTCGGCGTTAATTATTCCCCCACAATTATCTGACTCGTTAATGACCTTCGCGCTCGAGAAAGTTTCGCATAATTACTTTCTTTCTTAGATTATTTCTGCTCAGCTAGATTTCTCGTGTGAAATATGGTGAAGTTTCTGCATTATCTCGAGCGACATGTTTGCACAACATTTCCTTTCATTCGTTACGATTGAAAATGAATATTGCAATGTTTTTCCTCCTTAAATATAACGATGAGACACATTACTCGTTGTCACCAATCTTGAACGACAGAATTCTTCATCACACCTATCTAAAGCTGTGTTCAAACTCAACATGTTGGATCAACGAGCTCTGTTAATGCGAAACGAAATAAAGTATATACGAAGAAGTAAATTGAACTAATAAAATGATACCGCGATAAAATTGAGGAAATGATATTGATATATAAAAAAAATGTAACCGACGAATTTATCATTTCGCGATGTGTGAAAGACTTATCTCGTTCGTTTCCGGGATTTCATTTTAATCGTAAAAGAGGGCTAAACGATAATGATGATGATGATGATGATGATGATAATGATGATGATGATTATTGCAAGACGTATAACACGGGATAATTTACAGGTTTTCCGACGGTGTTAGTTCTTGGAGACATTATGAATCTGGAACGGCCAACGATGGACGGAGGTTGCGGACAGCAGCCGCTCTTCTTAGGCAGCTCTTCCGGTTGGGGCGGTATCTCTAGCCCTCAACAGTCGACCGTGCAGACTGCCAGCACTCCCTCAGAGCATTACGGCGGTCCACTGAGTCTGAGCATCTGCATATCCGATTCGGGTCACGAGATACTCCGTCCGAAGCCGCGAAGGTAAGCGCTTTCCTTATATTTCGCCGCTCAATGCTCTCCTTTAGCACTCTCAGCCTAATCGATGCCAATCTTAATGAAGATCTAATTAATGGTCGCCTGCTCGACAGTCCGCTACACGTGATAAGGATCGATTAAAATCATCTAGAAATCCGACTCATTAAAATTAAATACCGTTCAACGCGTCATTTTTTGTTCGTCGTTCTTACTTCGTCATTTGTTACTTGTTGTTATTATTATCCCAGAACGGGGCCACAACTGATTGTAACTATGAAATATACGATAGAATAAACTGCAAAAATTATTACTTGCACTAACTGTAAATAAAATTCAAAAGAGCCATCTCTTAAATGTCTCGGTTAAATGTTCTCTTCGGACTATTTCCAATGAATGAAAAAAGGAAAAAAATCTTTTCCTAGTTATCTAGGTCGAGTCCTGTCACCATAAAATGCGCGAACGTAAGATTTGAATAGGAACGAATGCGTCAAACACAATAGATCCTACGATAGGAATCGTTGAAAAGCCAGAGGCTACAAAGCCGAGGACGTTGAGCTCGCGTAGAGACGTCTCGGTTAACCTTTCGGGTCCTCGCACCTGCATGGTGTGCGAATTCCTGAGTGAGTTCGTGAGCCTCTACCGTTAAAGCAAAAGAGCGAAGTCAGTTGATACTTGGTCATAATATTGCGTTGTTGTTCGTCGGCTACGCGATGTTTCGTTTGTGAGATAATTTAACTCAGACCTAACGTAGCTTCAATAGCCCGAGCCCACTTTCATCTTGGACTTTCATCTGACACACTTTGACAACGTATCACGTATCACGAAAGAAAACAAATTCGCAAATATACTGACCAACTCTTTTTTTTATTTTCTTAGTCATAATATTCATTTTGTATATATAAGATAGACTTTTAATATTTAATACGTAATATCGATAGAGTATTTGATTGTCAAACGTTGTTCAGTTGCTATTCCCAAGGGAAATTGACTGTAAAATATACTTATCAAATTTCCTATTCTAGAAAATATAATCGATTAATAATAATTTCATCATGTTATGCATGCTTATATATGTTAATAGAGCTACTGTATATGCGCGTGATTGATATAATACAAAATAATTGCGTGATTATATATATATATGAGATTATTTTACATATATTGATTGCAAAGAGCTTAAATAAACTCGTGATTGAGTCGAATATATGATAATCGTGGCAGATTTACAATAAAAATCTGTTGATACATTTTAATAATATCGAGTTAATAAAGAAAAAATATGAGGATAAATGGTATAAAGAAAAAATGGTTTTGTTAAAGTTAAATTTAAAAATTTAACTAGAAAGAGACACAAATCTGAAAATAATTTTGTTAGATTGTCAAAATGTTTGAATTTTCTACATAATTATTTCAATGATTTAACAAAATCTACTTAAATTTTAATTTTAAATATTTAAAAATTGTTCTTTCCGCGTACATTTTTACTCATCTGAAATTCGATTCACGATGATTGTTACACGATTATTCAAATCAATAACTACTTTAAGAACCAATATCTGCGCATTTGAACTTACTCACGTTAAATCTTATTTTGCGCTTAGCAACAAACTCATAAATTTGATTGTAGAACATCGCACATTGTCAATTACAACGCCCACTTTTTTGCGTATCGAATCGACCATGTTGGGATCGAGGATCGTTAAAATTTACGAGACACGTAATTATAGCTGATCCGATCTCGGGGTATCCGACGTTCGTATGACATAGCTTCTCTCTCTCTCTGTCATTTTTTCATCGACATCACTTTCGGCACCCCGATCATGGGGCTTCAGAAATCTGCTCGGCATACAGATAAGACGTCTGATAAATTTAAGAGAGCTTTCATATGCGCTCTCGTATGCGAAAATATCTCCGCCTCCCCCTCTTTGCATTTTTTTTTACGCTAATATTACATTTGTTGTATGTTAATTGACTGCAGGGCAGACAAATTTTTGAATCTTTTTATCCTACTAGCCAATCAACATTTTTAGAAAAAAATTCGTCATACGACAAATGTACTTGTATAATAATATCGCGATGAGACATGTGGCCCTATTCTTTTCTTTGTCGACGAGATGCGTCGCGAGAAAGCATTCGGACGCATACACAATCAAATATCCGGCAACGCATATCCGAATATCCGGCGTTTTGCGGTACACTGGATATGCATTTCGCGCATTCTCCTGGATCTTCGACTGTGTTGGTGACCATAATATTGTGCGCCGCTATTGTACGCCGCTATTGTGCGCCGCTCATCCCATGCTCTAACGCTCGTTAGCAGAAACTTTTACTCTCACCCCGCATCTCGTTATATTTAACGTTCAATCGTCCGATTCATTTTTGCCGGCGAATTAGGATGAAATAGAAATTAACCTGCCATTATAGGCGTGCGAAGGGAGAGCTCGGAGAGCTCGCTTTTAATTAGTTATCCGAAAGTCGGAAACTCGCGGGAAAAACGGCGTTATCTGGGAACGTGCTATTGCTCGTCGCGCGATTAAGAATGCGCATGAGGGGAAACGCTGATTCGAGGTGAATCTGCAGCAGATATTTGGGTTAATGACTCTTTCCGCCTTACTTCGCCTTCCTTCTTTCTTCCGTTGTATAGCATCAATCTCAACTAGCTTTTACTAACAGCGTCGGGATTGTCGGGAGAGACGTCAGGGACGAGACGTATTCATTATCTTTGCGCGCATAGGATTGTTACTGCTAACACAAGTTACTGCTAACGCTAATGATTAATGACCGGAAAGAAAGGTAGAGATATAAATAGAATCAAATTAATAGACAAAGCTTCGCTTTTATATTTTTATTGATCTACATCGATAAAAATATATTATACATTTAAGTTTTTTTTAATCGATATATTGCCGCATACTGATGTGCAGCAAAGAATTTTTTTTAGTATTCCGCGAAAATTATTATAGAAAAAGTAAAAAGGAGCAAAAAATTTATAGCGTTTTTTTCATTGGGAAAATTAATGCAAATCAATTTACATATTTTCAGTATTAACAAATAATTTAATCCTTTTAATTATGTATTCTTTGTTGTTATCTTATAAAAACTTAAAAGGATTAAATTATTTATTTTAATTCTTTTTTAAATTAAACCGATTTGCCCTCAATTGTACCAGTTTTCCCTCAATTGTACCGTAGTAAAAAATGTTTTAAAAATGATGGATATTATCTACATTATATGCGTTAATAAAATAAACATTTTAGAACTTTATCGTTTTTTAATATTTTTTTTAATATTTATGTTTTTTAATATTTATACGTTTTTTAAGTCATAACGTCTCTGAATATTGATCAAATACATTTTGTGTCTTAAAATTCTATTACATTTTCGCCTAATTATGAAATTTATTTTGTTGACTACTGGAAAATTTGACAGTTTCCATTTTATTATTTGACACTATTGAATCTGAACAAATTTTTAATTTTAACTCATATTTATCAAGAACTTATTACGAATGATTTCTACTGGCCAAGGTGTATAATAACTTCAAACAAAAATTAAATATACTATTATAATATTAAATTAATTTAATGATGTACCACCTTTGCAGCAGAGATACATAGGACACATGGATTATCTAAGAGACATAATAAATTATTTTAAATTTTCTAATAACTTCAGGCTATTTATTGTAATATTTTATTGATAACCGCTAAATAATGCCATAATTTCAAATTCTATTTTTATTTTTACATTAATAATGACCTGATCAGTGTCGAAATATATGTTTGTACTATTTATTATCGAATATTAAAAGTTATTGTTTAGCTTGTAGCCCTTCTACTTTATTATTATTATTAATTTGTTTTTTATTGAGCCACATTATTACTCATATTAGAACTTTACTTTTTATTTCTGAAGTCTTGTTAATGGTATGTAATAAAAGATCTATACTGAATGCTAAAGTGTGTGCATCTAATGATTTATTTCGAAAAATTTGGTTTGTTATTTAATATACTGCACAGAAAAAGATTTGAATTAACTGGAAAATAAACAATCCAGAATTCTAATTAGATCTACAAGATTTCTGGTTAAATCTATTAAAAATTCTAGTTGAAATGACCAACATTTAATAGATTTAATCAGAAATCTAGTAGACTAAACCAGAAATCTGGATCGTTGATTTTTCACCAGAAATCCAATGAATTCAACGAACATTTTTCTCCGTGTGTAAATAAAAAAAAAGTTGAAAAACGTTGATCTGTAAGATAATAGTTGAAAGAAAGAAACAAGAGAAGCAGAAAACTTTCTTTTCTTTTACTTTTGGAGAGAATAATCTGCCAACTTTTGTAGGTTTCCGTTATTTCTTTGAAAATGATGAAATCCAATGCCAGATGGATGATGGTTCCCGGATGATGAAGATTTCCATACTGCAATAACATCTTCCGTTATCATCCTGCTGTATACATATACGTGTATATTATATTTTTTGTAGTATAATGCTGCGCGTGATGGAAGAAATCCGAATACATGCAAATGGTAGAGCAGAGAGGATCTCAATTTTGAGGAATTTCCCTTAATTTCTCGCGCGTTCACTCCCATTCGCGAGAACCGTTAGTCGTCAAGCACGGCGGGCTTCCTATACCAGCTTATTATTAGCTACGCCCTACGCGAGGCATCCGAGAACCGGCGATTATTAAAATCTCCCTCTTCCCTCCCATCCTCCCTCCAGACATGCTATTACATTTCGATACCGATCGATTGCCGCCGAGTCGGATATACCTCTTAGATGAATAATTAACCGCACGAGCGGCTTAGCCCTTGCGAGGCAAATATGGATACTGCACTCTCGTAAAACGTGACGTCATTCGCGCGACGTTTTTCTCTTCGCTCGCATCTCTTTCCGCGTACGTCATCGTTGCAGGCGTCGCGACGCGACGCGACGTTGTAGAACTTCCGCCTGGGACGCTTCGTATGTAGATATAATGTACGTACGTATGTACGCCACTTTCGCATGGGGAAAAACGTTTACGGGAAAATTATAGCGCTGGCGAACAGAACACGCGGCGCGCACATTCTAGAGAGGCCGTAATTCCCGTCCTTCTTACCCGCGAAGAATCGACGGCGAAACGTCGATGAATGGCGAATGAACAGGGACGTTCCTCGAGAGAATATTCGGCGGACATTCGGGCGCAGACACGGTTCGGTAAATAATTTAATATCCTTCGTAGGAGCGTCTGCACCGCCGCCCTTGACACCGGAGTTTCGCCCAGTGAACACGGACAATATGTATCTGCCTTGAACTCTTCCTCCTGCGATTTGTCTGTTAGAGACACATGTTGCAGATTTGGCCATTCTTAAAAGTATTCATTCAGCAAACTTACTTGCACCTACATATGTATGACCAGCTACGATTTTTCAGTCTCCCTCTCTCTTTCTCTTTCTCTCGTAGGAATGTATTGTATATCTTTTAGTCAGCAGCTGAAACTGTGTGAATTATTCGAACTCTCGTTCGTGTTTTCATAAAGTCCGTTTTCGCAATCACCGTGTAAATTCTAAGCAGACGCTTAGTTATGTCTTGCACTTTTTTTAGAAACTCTGCTATTATCGCTGTTTTTATGGTCTGAATTTTAATGATTCCTCGCGCAATGAAGTCGGCTTTGATAGATAGATTTTCAACGCGATAAGGATACCGGTTTATCTGGATCGTAGGACTGTATGCTTTCGCGTTAATTTACGATAATGCAAACTGCAAAGGCGGTCGGTAGTTTTCGTTGTAACATGATTTCTATTAAAACCTTTAAATATAATCTATGCTAACGAAAAATAAATGAAAAATGAAGAAAATGGACGCCGTGACATATCCGTGAAGATATCCGGAAGAAATTTATTTTAAAAGAAAGCATTTTTGATCAAAAATTCAAAGATATAAATTCACATTTTTTAAATATAATATAATTGAACAATTTTTGTTTATTGTGCGCGGCATTTTAAAAAAATATTGAGAAACCGATTAAAAAAATTAATTTACATAACACAAGTATTAATAATTGAAACGAAAGATTTACACGATTATTAATATCTCCAGATCCAGCTAATGTTTCAAATTAGTCAAAAACTGCCGATTTCAGGATCATTGATCGCACTGCTCCGAGAGAAAACATCCGCACTCGCTTGCCACCATGCTTTACGTTCAATTTACCGTTCGCATTATCAATTTCGACGCGCGAATTGCATCATAAGTATTCATAATTACCCGACACGAGGAGGATAGTCTTCATACGCTATCTTCATACTATAACAATGATAATCCACGCGGAAATAATTCCGCAACGCACACATAGTCGGGGACGAGTGACGAGTGTTGCTGTATAATTGTAATGGCGACGATTTTAACGCTGACCCACTTCGCTTCCTGTTTTCCGCGAGCACCCCGTGTTCCAACTGTACACGTTTAATTACTACTAGGAATACCTCCTGGGAATCTTCCTTCATACGCGCCGCAATAAAACAGTACCGGAAGGAATCAACAACGGCACGGGGTACTCACGGTCGACCTTCTCTGCCGATCGTGTGGACAGATTTCGTGCGCGATACAAAAGGTTACAGTACCGTATAAAATCGCAAGCATGAGATAGTATCAAAACACGACATCCTTTATACTGTCATTACGCTATCTGAAGAACGGAATTGTTTTGTAAGTAGGAAGATTATTAAATTTGTATGGTAATTTCTTCTATCTAGCTGTCTGCGTTGATTATCAATCTCGGGATGTAGATTGTATTGCGATTAAAATTTTTGTAATCAACGGGAAGAATTAACAAAAAGATCTAGAAGGAAGAAACAAATATTTTTAGCATTTAACAATATTCGTCTGCCAAATGGAGTTATGTCGTGTCTAATGACTCTTAATTTGTTTCATTAAATGGAACATGTACAATATACCTTATAGAAACATTTCAATCTTGACAGTCATTAAACTTGATAATTCGATGACCAAGATTAACTTGGATATACTACTCACTACTATGGTTTTTTCGTATTTTATACGGTAATAGTTTATACTCGTATGCGCTATCATTGTGTAATTTTATAATTAATAGTCTAAGTAAATTTCTTTGTACTAAAGAGGACCTTGACCGTAGGTCGAAACGTATACGTTATAATACTATGAATAAATAATATAAAATACACACGAATAACCAGTGTTGGCTCAAATTGCTCATTTTATTTATTATTTTTTAGATTTTTCTTTAGAACCTATTGATTATCTTGTTTTTAACAATATTATTGGAAGTGAAGAACTTTAGAAAGAATGAATTTTCTGACAGCTCGTTGACAGTTTGTTTACACAGTAACAACGAAAATAAATAGTTAATCGTCAATTAACAAAAAAAAAAGAGAATATCATTGCGAAACGTTGACAATTAGAATCTACGAATGAAGTCGAAAATTCACGTATACTGAATATATGAATAAATAAATAAATAGTACGACTCGCTTAATCCTGAACGTTGGAGACGCCTCACGTCTCAGCGGAAAAAAGCGATTGCACAGCAGTATCAGAAAAGCGATGTCAGAGTCCGTCACGGACGCTGACTGGGGCGATGCGATTTGAGTACACGGCCGTAGGAAGTAGGATGGTCGCCGGAAGTTCTCCCCCGAAACATATGGTGGGGCTGTCTCTTTCTCTCTGTCTATCTCTCTCTGTAAAGACACATACTCGCTTGTGCTCTCCCGTTTCCTGCGGCTTGCCAGTGAAAAGAGCATAGCAAGAGGTAGCAGTTTACGAGTGGCGGCCGGGACTTATGCACGCTGCGATCGCGGTCAGCTCTCGTGCTCCCTGTGATAAGCTCCCGTTGCTGTATCGTGATAAAACCTTCGACCGGATTACGCGTGTAAGGGGAGGCCGTGTAACTCGTTCGCGAGAGTTGTTGTTTTTTTTTTTTTTTTTTTTTTTCACACGGTCAGTTTTACAAAGTCCGGCGTTATACAATTAGTAGCGTTATCTGCGTTATATAATTACGTAATGCCGTTACGCTATTGCACAATTTATTCCGTATAGTTATACGGATAGTATCGCTTCGTGAGACGGAGTACGTGATCGAGACAATCGATCGATTCTTATGGTTGAGGGAGGGGGAGGAGAGGAGGGGGATGGTCTCTGTCTTTTGAAATCATTCGCGGGGAGCATTTCCGAGGATAATTTCTGTATTTGTAACGCATGCACGCGAAACGCGTATTATACATATTATATATTTTTACAGGCGTAGCGAAGCTTCTTTTCCCGTGATATCATAGTTACGCGCGACGGAACAAAAGGTAGAGCGGCGGGCGGGGAACGCACGCCGTACACGCACGGCGAACGTATACACACGCACGGTGAAGGTAGGAAAGTGATACGGATATCTCTTCATTTCCCCGACTCCTGTGGTGCACCGCGAGGGAAGCGCACACGTTTCACCTGTGCCGATGCACAGGAAGCCGTAGACACATCGTCGTCTCAGTCGCGTGTTTACATTGAGTGCGGTACGATGACTGCCGCGCTAATGCAGCGATAAAGAGTAACGTCGTAATTATACGGTCCGTTCGCCGGGGTACAATTTCTTTCTATTTATACGAGCAGCCGCCCGTATTAATCGCCCGTGATAATCCTCGAGTTTTTGTCGCGTTCCCGTGATGCGTTGTTGAAAGGCAAGTTATTGTAATTGCAAGCGAATCGAAATTTCCGTCGTGCTGTCGTACAGTTGATTGATTGATAATAAATTTAATTAAAACTCGATGACTCGTCGCTCGATTGATGAGACATCTTTATCGCTGGGTCGAGAAGAGATATTTTCAATGAATCAGCGAGGAAACGTCGCAGGGTGAATCTCCGCGTAAAACTGGAGCACAACGAACGTTATCGTGGCAGGACGTGAAACCGACATCCTACCATCTCACGAGGAAAAGTTGTGGTGAAATAAAAGTAATCGTGATAGACAAAAATTCACGCTACAGCGAAATAGTGATCTGTGATGCATTCTACATTCTGCAATACAATCGAACGAGCTGAGCTCGCGTTTTAGAAACCTGCTGCAGTTGTAAACGTTACGAATAAACGCGAACTTGCTATTTTGAATAACAATGTGAATAATAAGGCGTGATTGTGTGTGTAACAGTGAAACGTGTACAATTAAATTGGGAATTAGTTCGGGATACTATCGACGGAAACCGGGTTCCTCTTTGGTCACGCTTTCATATTTTTCGCATTTGCGATATAGAGATAAGCAAAGCTTCTGCATTGCCAAAGCTGATTAGAGATTCGCATGTCCTAGAATGACCCGCCTGTGAATAACATGCCGTCCACGAGACGAGCTCAGTGCACCGACGACTGCAGGTGCGTGTTGTGCCGCGAGTTGAAAGGCTACAAGATGAGCGCCAACGGCGTCGAAGTTCAGCAGCAGATTGGCCATGAAGGCACAAATTTTATCCTACGGCGGGCCGTACCTTTCTTACCGAAGCCTCCGGCGCGAGAGGAATGGCGAGAAATCGCAAGGTACGACGATTACGAGAGATGCGCGACCTTGGAAGACCGAAGTCGTCGTAGCGGCGGCGGCGGCGGCGGCGGCGTAAACGGTAGTTCAAAACCATGGGCGTCATCCAACAATGACATCGGGAAAACGGGGAAGGATATAAATCATAAAACGGTCATCTATTTCGGCGATTCAAATCCGAGACAGAAAGAAGACAAAGTGAGGCAGCAGCAACCACCAGCTCCACCTCCGCCTCCACTGCCGTTACCGGAAGCGGGCGCGCAGATGACGTCAAGATGCAAGGAGGATCCTGAGACTTCGTTATCCCTTGCGTTGCGATCGCGGAACGATGAGACGTCTCGTCCACGAGACGCGTTGGAGTGGGATAACGAACGGGAAGAGGATGCTGGACGACATCGAGATTCCGCGATGGAGAACAGCGATCCCAAGGTCGCGCACGAGATCGTGGTGAACGTCAGCCCCAGCAGGGAAGATGTGCTCAGGATAGAGGAGGACGAGAGCCAGCTGGAAGACTATTGGTCCTTGCCGGGGGACACGAGCGGGTTCAAGGCGGATTGGAGTTTCGTGCAGCAGTGGCGACTGAGAGGGTAAATTCACGCATGCACGCATGCACGCATGCACGCTCGCTTGTCGTTCCGCTTGACGAAGGAAGAAAAAATAGATGCTGCCTTTCGGCGAATCAAAATTCCTTCACTCTCGTGTTAAAACGCGATACCTCATGCCATTTCCGCGGGTGATTTACTTATCATTTGAAGTGCTATCATCACACGTGTTAATAAAAAAAGCATTATGATCTACTTTGACCGAAAAGAATTATTTCTATTAATTAATTATATTTTTGTCGGTCTAAATTTGATTTATAACTGATAAAAGAGATTGATTAAGATTAATTTATTGATAAACATCTGATCGTTTTTTTTTACAAATGATATAATTTAAATGACGAATAATCCATTATGTTTTTTGGTACGTAATTTCCAGGGTTGGGTAAGTTAATGTGTTTTCTTTTAAACTAAATTAAGTTAAAAGTTAGTGGCTTATAGAAGTGGCTTAATAAAATTAAGTTAAAAGTTGAAGGAATAAAGAATTAACTTAATAAAAGTTAAGATTGAATTAACTTAAGTTTAAAAAAAAGTTAATTTAAAAAAAATATATTTTTGAGATCAGAATGTCCTAATTTTTCTTAAAATGAGATTACTTTAAATAACACTTATAAATATAGATTATTAGGTAAATTTAATTTTATATTCATATAAGTTACTTATATATTATAAGAGTCACATCATAAGGCGTTTTTGTCAAAATCTTGCGAGAGAGAAGAGTATATGTTTGTTGTTTGTTTATTTTTCTTTCTTTAATCTTTATTTAATTTTCTAATTTTTAAAACAACTGCTCATGCATGTTTACGACTATAGATTAGATATTTGTTACAAAAAATGTACGTAAAAATTTAGAAAATTGATGGATGTATAATACTGTTCTACAGCAATTTTTCCTCATTTCATATTTATGTTGCTGAAATATAATGTTTATGATACCTAAAATTAGTGTGATTTAAATATTAGCGAAATTGACAAAACTTAGCGAGTCAATAAAAATTAGCTACCGTAACTCTATTAGATCTCTCATCTTAAAATCATTGAACTTTTTCTAAATTAATTCTCTAATGACTTTATAGAAAAAAAAATATTAGCATTAAGAAAGATAGAAAAATTTGTAATTTAAAAAAGTTAATAAATTAAAATTTAAAATTAACTAAGTTAAAAGTTATTAACTTTTTAACTTCTTTTTTTAACATTTTAACTAGTTACTACCCATTTCTGATAATTTTTCTAAATATTAAATTATTAATGATTCCAGCTCAGGAGAAATCAGACATTTAAGAAAATAAAAATAATCGTGACTTTTCCTTACGAAAAATATGATTGTAATAGTATGTTTAATTAAATTATTGTTCAATTGCTTCACGATTTCTTGATGTAAGACGAATGTATTGGAACGATAAAAAATTCATAAAGCAAAATTTTAGTGACTGTAACCAATTTCCAGCTTTAGTTGTGAAATGAGATAATGGAGTCATGCGTCCCATACATTTATCCCGCGAGATGGTCGAACGCGTATCTAAACATGTCACCGATTTTGCGCACTCACGAGAAGAGTTCGCCACTCTGTAGTTTATGATTCACAATCGATCCAGACAGCATCGCAGAGCTCGCGTTTGAATATATCTTATCTCTTCGCGTTCATTTAATTTTCCCCCCTCGTGACTGACGGATGCGCGCGTTCGAATAAAACGTTCATCGCGCTGTATCGAATCGATATCGTGTAATGGGACGTGCGTGTAAATCGTCGTGTTTGAACCGCCTCGAATCGGCATTACATATCGCGATTACGAGTTGTTTTAAGACTCCTAGCCGCGCTCGCTGATTTATTCCCCGACGTACAAACGATCCGTTCTTCGCGCTCTCCAAGGAAATCCAGATGATGCACCGCTAATGCTCGGATCCCAACAGTGATGCCTCTCAAAGTGCATAATAAGTGCATTCGAGTTGAATGCTTGCAGGCCGTGAGTGTGTGTGTGTGTGTGTAATTTTTTCGACGTTTTCTTAGAATTCCTCTTTCTCGAAATAGATGTTAAAATTTTTTAATTTTAAATATTGGACTAATAATGGACGACTAAACGATTGACATACCTGAGACATGTAACAATGATACAATAAGAAATGCATTGTATTATATTAGGTGATTTAAAAAGTATCCGCGGTTTTTTGTTCAATTTTTGAATGAAAAAACCGCGGATACTTTTTAAATGACCTAATATATAGCCTAAACGCTTTAAAATTTATATGATATAACGCATCGTTTGGATAATCGCGATGTTGCGCTTCGCAAGAATCGTGTCTGAAAAGTGAAATGCGAGAGGAACAAATTAATTAGTCAGTACATATTGCGCACTTTTCGTATAACCGTGTACACTGTATATATCATAACCAGAAATTGATTTGCCCGATACGCTACCTGCATTGCTGCGTTTTCTGTCTCGGTATCTCCCGAGCGAGCAGTTTGCGCAACTCGTAATGTCGGATTTGAAAGTTGTCGAAGCTAAATCCTCGGCGTCGATATCGGCTAACAATGGTCGCACAATTGAATATAATAGCGATTCATAAGGATTGTGCAATACATTCGGCGTATTATAGCTGCTTATTTCAGCGGAACCTCTAATTGAATAGACGCATTATTAGTCTAAATAATTTTAGGATCACGATACCGATGACTCCGTATCGTTTCCGACAGAATTATGCTTGGCGCGTTTTGTCTCGGTTCTTTCCGCATCACTTTCTCTCGAGAACATATTTATATATTGACATCGTAGAGGAGCTAAAGGTTGGCAATATTTAAAATACGTCTTACGGGATTCTTCCTGAAAATTAATTACATTTTAGGAAATTGCAAAATATTTAAAACGTAAACATTTCAAAGTTTGTTGTGTCACGTGCCTTTGTTAACGTTTAATACGTTTTACCGCATTCACAATCGAGTTTTTGCGGCCGCCGTAAGCTAAATAATTTTTTTTTCGCGAGGGTGTCGTATATATCAGACCCCACGTCGTTGGCATTCTATAGGGTGAAGAAATATTCCGTGCCTAAAAAGCCTTACGGTCGTTAGAACGGTTTACAAGTGACGCGAGTCTCATTAGGACAACTCGAGAACGCAGTTCCGTTTATCCATTTCTTCGTAGATGTTACGTGACTCTTATCTCTCGGACTCTCGAGAGCTAGGAATCGGACGTGGTAGTTAGCTGCGTAGATTACGACTTTTCGAGAGTGTAACTTCCACGAAGACGAGTGCCTCCTCGGAATGCACCTACGTGTTATGCATTTGCTATTTGCTTCTCCCGTCACGCGGAGGAGGAGAGGAGGGGAGGGGAAGTTTGATAAGACGACGCGAGCAATCACTTGTAAGTGAGAGCCGCTAGAATTATTCCTGTGACAAATTAATGAGGCACCGACCTACCCAACAGAATATCGGATATCATTTCTCGGTCGTTCAAGTAGAGAAACCCGTCCACTGAACGAGATTTTCAAGTCGTCAAGTTGCTGCGAAAGTTTTCTCCTTTTAAACCATAGTAGATTTTTTTCATAATAAAAATCTGCGGATAGCTTCTTTTTCCAAATTTTCTTTGGTAACTAAATTTTTATTTAAGCCTGAAATTCTTAAAGTAAGCTCCGTCAAATAAAATGAGTAAGTCTTATGTCGTTTATACTTTTAAAACGTAACGAGAATAGACAATGCGAGGAGTAATATAAATAAGAGGGAACAAATTATTTGTCGAACCAAGATGAAAATTCTTTTACAGACCGGGCGGTGGTAATAGCCGCGAGATATATTGTCCCTCTTACTCGAAGGATTTCGCCGAGAATTCTCCTAAAAGCGGAGTTCACGATATGGTCCATATGATCCCAGAAAGGGATACGGATATCGTAGCACCGACACCGATCCCACAGCATCCACGTCATTCTCAGCACCATCATCTCAGTTTACACGAACTCCGTGCGCTTCAGGTATATCGAAATATGTCAACTTATCTATTACGGAACGGGGGGAGAGATTCCACGGGTATATCTAATTTCTAATGCTTTTCTGACTTCTCGTAAATAGTTTACATGCGAAAAATCACATGGAATTGAAGTCAGAAAATTCCGCGACGCTCGCCGTAAAAGATTGCCGATTTTTGCAGAGGCGACCGGAATGCACTGGCAACAGCTCCTCCGATGAGAATCGATCGTCCGGACACGCGAGCATGTCGGATACTGGCGGCCACACAAGCAGCAGTTCACCACCGCATCGTCATCATAAAGCTCACAGTCCTCAGCAATTGAATGCTGTGCCCGAAGACGATCGACTCTCGGCATCGGTTACTCAAAGGAATGGCAGGAGCCGATCCGGTCAGAGCCGCAATCGACACCGAGCTACGCCCGCTAAGGTGATCTAGTGATCCAAGTTTTATAGTATTAGGTGTTGGAATTAATTCGTAGCGTTTTACAAGTGATGGGAAGTACTTTCATTAATGTATTTTTTAATGTTCATGTGAAATAAATAACATTCTTTCATTAAAAAACGCTACGAATTAATTCCAACACCTAATATTATTCTTATATATATTTTAATTAAAATTAACTGATACTTGATGAATAACTTTTTGTCTTTTTACCGTGTCTTTAGAAAATTGGAATTAAACAATGCCCCTGTGATCTGAATTAAAATCTAAGTAAATCGTTAAAATGCTATAAATATTCTGACAAATATCAATATTATAACATTATATTAATTTCTTTGTTCTTATAGAATTTAATGAAAATTATCCAATCTCATCTCTTTCAATTAAAATCAATTTTAAGTGAATTATTGGCTAACGATTGTTTCATTTCTCGAAGTCCATTTTTAACGTTTCATTTTGCTTGCAGCTACAGGTACCATGGTCGGGTTCCGGTTTGGAGGATATAAAGCTAGCGATCCAACAGCTTACGATGCGTTCGCACAAGTCTTCGTCCACATACTCCTCGCTGAGCGGCTCGGAAAGCTCAGAGCCCGCAGTGAGAAGGCTGATGCGACACTCCAGCTTGGAGACGATCAACACCAACGTGACTAGCGCCGATGAGTTCGTCTGGGTAGATTCTCATAATCGTCTGGTTGAATTGCAGCAGCTACCGTGGACTCACCATGATGTGCTACGTGTACTTCAAAATGGTCGAACAAGAGAACACATGGAGCAAGTCTCGATGGAGACGATTCCGCGGCTTTCCTATCTCCTACAACGTGCGCTAGTCAGGATCGGCCGCGAGACTCAGAGATTGGCAAAACCTATAGGTCTCTGTAGCAAGCATGAAGTGTACAGCGCCTTTAAGATCGTACTCTGTCCGGCTCTTGCGGATTCTTGTACCAAGGTAGGATTATCTGCCAGCTATTATATATGATATCAAATAATAATATCCTGTTTCTAATATCCTGATAACTAGAGCAATATATTCTAATAATAACTGATGATAATCCAATCACGATGGGCGCACTTAACACTAAACATAGTCATTTGATACCTGCCTTGTTTAAAGGCTTGCCTTCGAGCTGCCGCGATGTTCGCTGTATCTGGCGATCAGCTGAAACAATCGAAGGCATCCCGTTCGGGGCTGCAATTGCCAGTCGGACGTTTCTTACGTTGGATGTCCGATGTGAGACTCGGGCGGATGATTCACGAGTATGCCGCGATATATCTGACGGCCGGAATCGAGAATCTCCTGGAAGAGATACTGCTACAATGCGTGCCGACGGAACCGCATACGACCCTCACGGCGACAATGCTGGAGCACGCTATAGCGAACAGCGGCGACTTATGGGGCCTGTTACAACCGTACGCGCATCTCAACGCCGGTCGAACTGCATCGGGTCCGTAATTTTATTTTTTTAAGATAAAGATCATTAAATATTGGCTCACTCTTAATTATATATTGATAAATTTATCCGATTCCAATCTTTTTTTTTAATTTAATTTTTATTTTATTCGTTTATTAATTATTTTTAAATTACAAAATAATTGTAATTTGATGGAAGACTGAAAGGATGTATACGACTAAGAACTTTTATTTGCGTTTAATTTAAAGATACTTAATGTGAATATCGTTTATACTTTTACACAATGCGACACAGATATGTTATCTTTATTAATTTACGCTAATTTCACATCGAAATATCTTTTACTATTTTAGGCGCTCTCGCTATGCCTCGTTGGGCAAGTGTAAGTTCCTTGAATTCGTCATCGTCGTCGCGTAGCGGACGGGACGTAGCTCAGTCAGCTTTGGAACCGTCGTTACTTACGACGTGTGTGGGATCAATGTCAGAATTGATAGATTTGATTTCAAAGGTAGCACAAGCAGGACGCTGCCCTATACCATTGACAACGAGAGCGTTATATGCTCTATTTTATTACATGAGATGCTCGCAGGTATGGGATTTGAATGAAAGTAGCGTATTATTTTTTCGACAAATCATTAATATTGTTGTATAATATTACAAAACGCATTATTTTTTAAGTAATTTTAAATCATACTTGGTGTCATTGATCCAAATCATTTGATCGAAATATTTAAGCTGGAACATGGCGAACGCGGATCTGGAATCCAGGAATTAGCATACGAACGAGCTTACGTTGTGCTGCCACCGTTAGTAGAATGGCTACGGGTAGCTGCAGCGCACGCCGAGCACAGACACGGTTTGGTCATGGATCAAGATGACATTAATCAAGCTGCCCGACTATTGTTGCCTGGTGTAGATTGTCCTGTTCGACCGATAAGGTCAGTCAGTCCGTAAATTTTTATACCTAAAACAAAGTTATTTCAGCAGATTGTCATTTCAGAAGATTCGGATATTTAGATTTATTTTATGATAATCTTTATACCTTAAGATTTCTAACACTTTATAGTGCAATTTGTTAAAAAAATTTGCTATATTATGTATGCAGCTCCGAGGAGATCGCAGTATGTTCAAAGCGCATTGATGATGCCGAATACGTTCGGTTGCTGACACTGGACATGGCTTTCAAGATGTTGACCAGTGGACGCGCGGATCTCATAGGCCAGGCAATGTCGCTGCTGCCTCCAACAAAAATTAACACGGTGAATGACGCCGGATTCACGGCTCTGATGCTGGCATGTATCAATGGTGATGAATCAGCTGTAATGGCTCTACTAGACGCCGGGGCTGACTTGAACATCGAAAGTCCACCACCCATGACAAGCTCGTCGTCGAATACTCCTTCCAAGATTCCACAAACATCCAATGTATCAAATGTTAGAAGCCCGAATAATCAGTCGGCAATGACAACATCCACCAATAAAACTCCGAATGTAGCGTCTAATAGTCCCAACAATTCTGGTGGAGTTATCTCCAGTGGCATGTGTTACACGCAGACTGCCTTTAATGCAGAGACGCAACACTGGACCGCTTTGACTTACACAGCTCTGTTGGGTCATTGTAATATCGCCAGAATATTATTGGAGAGAGGTGCTGCGGTGGAAGGCGGCGCGAAACTCAGCGAAGACAAGTGCACGGTCACGCCTTTGCAAGCGGCCACAGCGTCAGGAAATAATGAAATGGTAGCTCTACTCTTGGCACACGGAGCGCAGCCGTTTCTGTCCACTTTGATCAAGGATTCGTTCTCCTACTCAGGTTCCGTGCAACGTGGCTG
The DNA here is from genome assembly GCF_024713525.1 of Acromyrmex echinatior. Classification (NCBI taxonomy): domain Eukaryota; kingdom Metazoa; phylum Arthropoda; class Insecta; order Hymenoptera; family Formicidae; genus Acromyrmex; species Acromyrmex echinatior. The sequence continues at coordinate 10,016,042 of NC_141859.1, forward strand.
TTACAGGTCAGTTTTAGCACTTTATTATTTAATTATTATCGCAATCAGATTTTATTGAAATGGGTTACGATTTATTGGAAGAATCACTCTATAAAATTTAATCTATATTAAAATATTATTAATATTAAAAAAAATTAGATCGGAATGTACTCAGATTAATTAAAAATCTAATTTGATAAATAGCGCAATCTCAGTAGCTACAGCACATGGTCAGAGAAGTTGTCTTCATCAACTACTATCACATCCACTCAACTTCTCGGCCAAGCGAGGAGAGAAAGAGATATTATCTTTGGAAGAGATATTAGCGGAAGGTAACGCCGGTAATAATTCTCAACAACAGACTGCAGAAGGGAGAGGAGCTCGCAGAGAAGGCAAGGAACCAGTATTTAATAAGATACAAACGAAGGCGCTACAGGAAGCTATGTATCATAGCGCGGAAAGTAATCACTTAGGTGAGAAAATAATAGAATTTTTAAGCATATCAATTTTACTTACAATAAAATATTCAGATTTTTGTTTAATATTAGTTATATAATTAGTTATAACATACAATTTGTTACGATTAACAGATATTACCATGGAGCTTCGTGGGTTAAAAGTAGGTTGGACATTACATTGCTGGATGCACAGTCTTGCGACAGCTCATGAAATGCGATTGGACTCGGTTATAGATCAATTACTTCAAGACTTTCTTCAAGTCTGTCCGGACGATTATTCCACGCAGTTCGTGCAGGAATGTTTACCACTTTTATTCAATATTTTTAGATATAGTAAGGTAAAAAATTACACATTATTTATAAATACCAGTTTTGAGAGAGAGAGAGAGAGAGAGAAAGAGAGAGAGTGTGTGTGTTTTTATAAAATAAATTATTGTAAATAAAATAATGCAATTTATTAAAATTGCACTATTGCTATTTTTTTATGTAAAATATACGGTTTGTACTATTTTCACAGAAGGAAGGTACGACACTCCTGCTCGCTGATATATTTTGCACATGTTTTGGGTGGGAACCAATCAAGCCAATTAGAGATACTACACTTTCGAGTGGATCAAGAATTGATCCAAAATTTGTGAATAATCCAGAATTAAGCGATGTGCAATTTAGAGTCGAAGGTCGCGTTTTTTATGGTCATAAAATTGTACTGGTTACATCTTCCCCAAGATTTAGAAATATGTTAAGCTCCAAATTATGTGAAGGCAATCCTCCTATTGTGCAAATTAATGACATAAGATATCACATATTCCAGGTTTGCAATTATTATTATATAATTTATACATAGATTTTTCATATGATGAACGTATTATTTATTAGTTGTTCAATATGATAATAGCTTATTAATTAGTAGTATTTTATTAATAGTTCGTTAAAAGTATATTCAAAATAATTACATTGCAATTGATTAAAGATAGTTAATAAAAGTTAATTGTTTTTAAAAAATTATTTCAATTTTTAGATGGTCATGGAATTTCTTTATCATGGCGGTTGCGCCACTCTGGAAGTTAATCAAAGTGATGTGCTGGAATTAATGGCAGCAGCCAATTTCTTTCAACTCGATGGCTTGCTCAGATATTGTGAAGCACAGTGTTCCACGATGGTGGATCTTGACAATATTGTTTCTATGTATATTCACGCAAAGGTATATTTCTATACACAATAAGTAAGAATTTAAAGCCTATAACAATTGAAGTTTAATGCTTAAATCATTTAATATGAATTATATATATATGTATATAAGAATGTCATTTTAACAATTTTTGAAATTTAATCGGGACCTTAAAGTAGTTTAATATCTCAAAAAAAATAACACCATATTTTTTTCAGATTTTTTGAACAATTTTAACTTGTGTCATCAGAATATGAATAGATGGAAAAACACATTTGTGAACAAAATTCGGCCGATGCTCTAATTCTTAACCAATTTTAAAGTTTTTTTTAATTTGCTCCAAATTGAATAAGCTCATTCTGCATAAATTTTGATTACAATCCAAAGTAAATATTGTCCAATGAAACAGAAAAATCAAAATTACATGATAACGAATATTAGCAATTTTTAATTTGGACTGTAATCAAAATTTACGTAGAATGGATTTATAGTGCATTTAATTTCGAGCAAATTAAAAAAAAATTTTTTAATTGATTAAGAATTAGAGCGTCTGTCGAATTTTTCCGCTCACTGTATGAAATCTTGAAATTTAGTATTGCTTTTTAATGAGAATTTTTCTTTTAAATAGTCTTTGACAGCAGATAGCTATCAATTCTGCAAACTTCATGAAAATAAAGTTTTCAAAGATAATTAGTAGTAACTGATAATTTTTATCAGAATTTCACTCAGATACCACATTGATAGTGCCTTTCTTGATCGATATATCTAACAATGAGTGGAATTCTGAAAAAAATTACAAGTTCAGCTTGCAATTAGTAAACAAATTAAAAGTTGTTAATGATGCGTGGAAAAAGGTATCAAATTGATTACTGAATGCCAGTTTTAAGTAACTTACGATGAAAATAAAAAACAATTCATTATCTAAGTTATCAGCGAATACTACAAAATGTAAATAAAAGCTCTTTATTTAAGCCGCTTCAACAAGAAACTTAACTTGCATAACTTACAGAGCTTTTTGAGATTATATGAGACTGAAATTCGAAACATTTTGCAAATTTGGTTAACTTTATAATATTCGATACAATAAATAAATTTATTACTTATGTATTTTTTATTCAGACAGTTGTCAATTGTTATGGTACTCTTGTAATGTTGCCAATTACCTTTGAAAACTTTATTTTCATGAAGTTTACAGGAATATTGATATGAAATATTGACAGCTGTCAAAGACTATTTAAAAGAAAAATTCCCATTAAAAAGCAATACTAAATTTCAAAACTGCACAGTGAGCGGAAAAATTCGATAGACGCTCTAATTTTTAATCAATTTTAAAGTTTTTTTTTAATTTGCTCGAAATTGAATAAGCTATAAGCATTCCGCATAAATTTTGTGAATGCTTTCACGAAAAAAATTTTATTTTAATTAAATTTTATTCACAAAGATGTTTTTCCTCCTTTCTACCCGTGTCCCAGTGGCACAAGTTAAAATTATTCAAAAAATCTGAAAAAATATAGTGTTATTTTTTCGAGACATTGAATCACTTTAGAGGGTATCCCGATTAAATTTCAAAAATTGTTAAAATAACGATCACTCTAATACATACACTAAGAAAAAAACGCTGTTGATTCAATTAAATTCTATATTACGGCATACATAAGTGATTAATTCATGTATATTTCATAAAGGCCTTGATTATTGAAATAATAATTTATGCCTTTACGTCAATAGAAATATATGAATTAATCACTTATGTTAGTGACAGTCCATAATATAGACTTTCATTGAATCAACAGCATTTTTTTCTCATTGTATCTATATATACATACATACATATATATCATATTTGTAGTTATTCGAACTGCGCGTCGAAATGGTTTTCCGGATTTAAAAATGCAATTAAACTATATTGTAATAATATCACAAATTAGATTAAATTGACAAGCAATTTTTAATAATTTGATGCGATCAGGCGTCGCTTTAGAAAGATAATAATGCTGAAAAACTGTAAATAAATTTATTGCGGAAAATATTATCTCGGCTAGGAGTCGAATTTCAGCAATTTCGCTGAAATGTTGAAAATGAAATGAAATAAAAAACGTAGAATAATTTCAGCGAAATGTTCATTAGGGAAGTATGGTATATATGTATGTATACTATATATGCACAGAAAAAAATGTTTGGTTGAATTAATTAGAATATAAATAATTCAATGTGAATTATTAAAATATTAAAAAATTCTGTGTTACATTTTCTATTTTCTGTTTGTTATAAGTTTTCAAATGTATGGTCCAATAAGATTCTTATTGTTTATAAAATATTATTCATATTATTATAACATTGATTAACAAAAAATTAATTATTATTTATGGCAAAAACGTAAAGCAGTACATTTTTCTGTTAATTCAATCTATTTTACTTAAAAGAGATTCTACGCTTATTACTAATTCTATATATGTATGTCCTATATATGTATGTGTAATCACATTCGCGCGCGCGCATACAAAATTGTATTTGAGATTTACTAATATTCGTACAATTATTAATTTCTAATACTCTTTATGTTCTTATCCAATTAAAAATATTATTACAAAACGTCTTAATTATTATAATATAGTAAAATGTCATTAAATATATATTCATGCATATAAAATAATAGGAACTGTATCGGACACAAATTTTCCTGTATAAGATCTACGCATCAGACATTTACGTATATAATAGCAATTTACAGTTTCATGAAAATATATGTTTAATTACAATTTTAATCGTAATATTATTTCTGTTTTTCAAATTATTATGAAATTGTTAAAACAAAAAAATTCTATGGAATACTTAGTTAAGTATTTTGTTATGACATAACAATAATATTCCATAGAATTTTTTTACTTTTAAATAACATAATTTAGAGAGCGGAAGCTTACAAAGCATTAACGACACAGAGTGCTCTGACTGGGGAACGTAAATGAAAAGCATTCAATATCAAACTTAATTGAACACCCAGAACGTGAAAATATTCATTCATTTTCATTTCGATGCGCAACATCCCAAAGTCAGAACCGGGTCTACCTCTTGTATGTATGTCCGTGGTGCGCATGCAAGATTGCACGCAGACATACGAAACCTACAATTTGACGCCGGTTCCGAATAGCAGTTTTGAAAGGTTTTCTTGGCAATAAATACTCTTGGTGGTTTGCCAGACCGCCGAAGAGGAGCTCATGAGCACGTGAAAATTTCTTAGATCTGCCGGGGATCACATCCTTAGGATCGAATTTCCTGGCATGGTAGATTCGTATGCTGTCCACCATGCTACGCTTGTGCTCGTGAAAATATAAAAGAAAATTTTATTATTTGATCTGAAGGACTATAACTAAAAAATGTCATACATTTAAATGTAACACAGAAATTACATGTAATTTTAGCAATATATCTTCACTTTATTAAACCATAACAATGTATTATTCAAACGATAAACATTTTTATGCAAAAGCAAGAAATATGACATTTACAAAACTAATATTGGAACATTAAATCATAAAAAAACCGGCGGAATGCTCAATTTGTGAGATATATTTATCCTTGAATGGCATGGACACACACTATTAAAGTATTCGTTGCGTTAAATAATCACTCGGACAGTCATTAAAAGTATGAAAAAAAATATTTTTTTTATTTTTCTAAATGTGTGAGAAGTTAATTTTATTAAAATTGCTAATATATAAATGCCTGATGCGTAGATTTTATATATAAGAGAACTTACGTTCGATACAGTTCTTGTAACTATTATTTTATCATATGCACGTACGAGTATATATTTAATGACATTTTACTATGTTATAACAATTAAGATGTTTTGTAATAATATTTTATGAATTGGATAAGAACATAAAAAAGTATTAGAAATTAACAATTGTACGAACATTAGTAAATTTCAATCAAACACAATTTTGTATGCGCTTACGTATATCCAGTGATTACACATATATATACAGAATTAATAATAAGTGTAGAATTTCTTTTGAGCAAATAGGTTGAATTAAATTTAACAGAAAAATGTACTGCTTTACGTTTTTATCATAAATAATAATTAATTTTTCGGTAATCAACGTTATAATAATATGATTAATATTTTATAAACAATAACAATCTTATTGGACCATAATTTTGGAAATTCAACAAACAGAAAATAGGAAATAGCCATAACAATCAAAGCAGAATCTTTTAAGCAGAATGTTTAAATAATTCAATGTGAATTTGTATATACTATATATACTATATATGTACATGCATATATATCATACTTGTAATCATTTAAATTACGCATTCAAAATTTTACCATTGACTAAAACCTCTTGAATGTTGTTCAGGATCATGTCCTGGATATTATTTGTCAAAATCAAAGTCAGGCGATCGTACCTCTTATTTTCATTTTTACGTAAAAATAAATTTTTAGTGCAAAGATGAAAATAAGAGGAATAATCTTGACAAATGTTATCCTGGACATGATCCTGAACAATGTCCAAGAGATTTTAACCATTGGTCGGTCACCTTGGGTAATGCCGGCAATACTGTAATTTTCAAGCATCATAACTCAAAAAGTACTTAATAAATTTTCTTATAGCGTTTTGGAAAGCTTTTGACATCAGCTATTAGATTCTGAAAACAAAAATAGGGTATTCCATTTTAAAAAATCAATATGACCTTGCCGACATCACGTAAAGTCAAACTAATAAGATCAGTAAATAGACCTTTTTGAACCTTATAACTTTTATCTGAACAATTTTTCTCAATAATGCCGTATCCGAAATAAAAATTTGTAACGCTTTATTTTGAGAGAGAGAGAGTGTGTGTGTGTATGTGTGTGTGTGTGTGTGTGTGTGTGTGTGTGTGTAATATACATTGAATTATTTAAGCATTCAAAGATCCAGCTTCGATCGATATAGGTTTTTAATTTTTGTATATTTTTTTCATACAAATATTGCACGTTTTAAATTATCATTTAATAATTTATCAAATGTTTAATTTACAGGTATATAATGCGGCACAGCTCTTAGAATATTGTCAAGGATTTTTGTTACAAAATATGGTGGCTCTTTTGACTTATGACGATTCGGTCAAACGTTTGTTATTTGCGAAAAAGTTACCGAATCACGACGTTCTCGCAGGTCTATTGCTCACATTGCAATCACGAATAAAAGCCAGACGATCTCAACAGCAAAACAAAATAAAAGCTTAGATATATGCTCTTGCACAAATATAACAAGATATGGAATTATATAAGAGCATTGTAAAATAGAAACTATATATAATTCCTATTTCAAAAGATACTGAGATTTAATTTTATATTTGTATGGAGATTTTTACTAACACAAATTTGGAAATTATTCTAGTTTAAAAAGATATATAAGTCTCATTACAATAATTTTTTAAATAAAATTTTGAATTAAGAGAACGTATTTATATTTATATATATATATATATATATATATATGTGTATGTACATTGTATATTAAATTAAAATTTTTACAGCACATATGTGCCTTTTTATATGTGTTTTTATAAGTTATGAAAGTAGTTTCTTTTACGAGATTAGTTTTTCACAAAATATTGTCTTGTAAATAAGATTGTATAAGAAAATTTTATACTGATATTAATTTTTCACATATGTAGAAATCGATTTCTATTATTAAATATAAACTTTCTGACAACAGGTGTATCGACTATTCATATATGTATGTATAATATATATATTTTATCACAGAGATAAGCTTTTCATGTTAAAAGTTATGTAATGTATAACAAAAGATCCATTGTTGGACGTGAAGAATAATAAAACACTTAAGTTCTGATATTATTTTTCTACTAGTAATTTGGAAAAATCAATAAAAGATATGGATATCTTTGATTTGTATGTATTTTTTTACACACTTACTTTTTACACGCTTTTCCATGCTTTTACAATACTAAAGATTGTATATTTTAAATGTACTTTTATATTTCTTGCTATAAATCAATATATTATATAATCACATATCATATACAGGGTATAAAAAAACTTTTATTTGCAAAGAACAAAACATAATTTAATGTCTAATATTAATTTAGCACATACAAATCAACAACGATAATAAAGCTATTATACTTGATATTAAGCGTAAGTATCGATATCATAGCACTATTTATTTAAATGATGTGTGTGTGTGTGTTAATATGATTAATTGTATATACAATATTCAGATTATAATCTTAATTATTATACGTTGGATTTTTAAGATTCGGAATGCCTAATAATCATATCAGAATCATATCGGGTAATCGTAGGAAAATGGCTGTCTCAATCAAATTTTTTGTCTGACAGTACATAATTTCAAATATAGACGGCATTTCTTTAATAATATAAATTATAAAATAATATTGATTAAATAATCTATGTCGCAATAATATCCGAAAACTTATGAAAATTTAAGTTACGACGATAATACTCTGTATATATTTGTTAGGTTACAATATCTTCTAAAAATTATTTTTTCTATTTTCCATAAAATTTAATACACATCTTTTTAAAAATATATTTCTGTTATTCACGTGAAAATTATTTCATAGATATAACATGATAAAATAATATAAAATTATTATTTGCAAAAAATTAATTAGCACCTGCATATTGTATGAAAAAAACTTCCAATAAAATTGTGATTATATTTACTAGAATAAAAATATAAATTTAAATGTATAATAAAGTATACACAATTTGAATGATGCTGCTATTCAGAAAACGTGTGTGTATTTTTATATATATATATATATATATATATATATATATATATACACACATACACATATAATTTAAATCATTAATGAAGTTAATTATATAATACAATTTTATTACAAGAGTATTTTTCTAATTGATTATATGCCAATTATAGTGCTAATTATAATGCTCATAATTTTTTCGTCTATCTAAGTGTTTGGCTTTCTTTGCAATTTACCGCAATTTATTAATCGTAATTAGTACTCATGTGTAATAATATTTAATATTCTGATTGATAATTCAGATCAATATGCGATTAAAGTATGTATACGCAAAATTTTATAGTTTGATTATAATTATGTATACGTTTTGATAATATCATTTCATCATATGGCGATAATAAATAAATAACATTTTTCTTGTGCAGTTTCATGTTCGCGAAACGTCCTCTACCTATTTATAAATCTGTTTACAAATTTTTTGTATAGAATATAATTCTCTCTTCTTTTATGCAATATTAGATATATCTAAATCTTGCTAAGGAAACGTATCAGTCAAGTTGATATACAGTACCAACAATATATGTTTTCAAACTATAAACCGATATTAATAAATTTCTGTTATTGACACGAATATTTGTATCACCATTGGGAGTTTAAAGCTATTGAAGTATATGATACTAAAATTTTTTTACATAATATTGAAGTAATACTTATGATAAATAATATAATTTTTTATTTTTAGAATATGAAATCTTTCATATTCAAATAATATAGAAAATTAATATTATTTGAAATAACTATATTACAAGATAGGCGTGTGAGAAATGATAAAGGCATTATTTTAGCCTTTATTCTGTTCTAATATTTTATTTAATAATAATTCAGCTAAAGAGTAAAAACAGAATTTAAAAAAGCCTATAAAAATTCATATTTTACATGTGAAATTATTAAATACTGTTTTATAAAATTTTAAAATGGCTATAACATCTCCAAAAATACAGGAGACAATTCCATTGGTAAGCAGATATAAAATAAGTCTCTATACTCTCCTTGTTACATCTTCAATATATAGAAACGGGCAAAACGAGATGGTCCTTGAAGAAACTACTTTCAAACGACATATGAGACAGATTGAGACAACCCTTTTCGTTAATCAGTAAGACCCGCGCAAAGGCTAGGGTCGCTAACTTAATTTAATGACTAGAATAACAGTTAATACAATGGCAACTATAATCGCAAGTAACAACAAGATATAAACTTTCCGACGAAATTTACTTTGGTAATTACTTCCCTTCTCCAGTTCCTGCGCTCCTAGCTCGACATTGCCGTGTATATTCTCTATATGGTTGTCAATTGTATCTAGAAAAAAAAATTATTAGGTTTCATTAAGTGTGTGTATTTTGTAACAAAATTGAATATTTTAAATTGAACAACATAGATTAGAAGACTGTGTTTTATATTCTACAATTTTTTATCTACAATTTTATATCATATTATACAGAAAACTTGCAGCTGTTATATCTATAAGATTATTAGCAGTGAAAAGAGGATGCTTACCAATAGTATCACCTTGTTGATGCACCAGTGCCGCGAGTTCGCGCATAATTTGATTCACATCCAAAATATCACCCTCAATACGTTTTATCCTATCCTCTCTCTCTAAGAGTAGCCCGTGTTGAAATTCGAGTGTCCTGTACATGTCATAACACACACTGATCACATGTTGTTTCTAATATAAAGTCTCATAATGTCATTTTTTTTACAAGATACATTGAAACTGACTTACCATACATTTTATAAGTTTTCTATATTAATAATACATGTCGAATAAGTAATTAATCTTTTCACTGAAATTTTAAATTCTATTTTTTTTGTCACAGGCATGCTATAATATCCACAAGTTTTATTGCTATCTCATCCAGAAAATCTTACAATCTCCATTAGCCGATACAATCACTTCTATGCTTACAGCATTGTCCAAAATGCAACGAAAATCATTGCTATTGTTCCAACTAAGCAAATAGGTAAGATTTTCTGCATTACTTGTGAGTTACACAAATACTCCATTGTTTTCTGTGAATGCAAAAGATGTTATTTCCAAACCTTTGTGTAGTTCTGTGCTCTTGTTCCTGTACTAGAAGTAGGCGGTGTGTCTCTTCAGTGTCATCCCCATCCATTGAATTTTCTATATTGGTCATAGTTAAAATATGTCTCTTCATCTTCTCAACAATTGACTGTAAAGAATTATTATTAATGTTAAAACAAAATGAAAGTTTCATGATTATAAATTCTTTGTAATCAAGACAATTATTAGAGACATATCTCATATCGCATACCTTCTGCATATCGGAATATCTCTGTAATGCATCTTTAAAATCTGTTGTGAGTTTCTCAATTTGTAATTTTTGCTGTTTGTCCCCACGTCTCATCAGCATCGTCAGTCTCGCTATATCCTTGCTTATTTGCGTAACCACCTGATTAGTACTCGATTGTGTTACATGTCTGAAAAGGTAGGAATATAAAATTTAAATTAGATGCATTGTTTTAAAATATATTCTATTGAATCCTCTGTATTTCTACCATTATAATTCTTACTATTATAATTATTGTAAATTTTTATTGTACTTACACTTTGTCTCTCAAACCTTGATTATCCTTGCTGGTTCCGATATTTTTGTAAGCTCTTTCCAAAACCTTCCAACTCGCATTAATCGTATATATGTTAGTGGTAATATTTTCACAGAGACTATAAAGTTCAGTAGGACTAAATCCTATTTCAGGTACATCCACCCGTTGATCCGTAGACCCATAGTTCTGAGGACGCTGAGCCATTCTATAAAAAAAATCCCAATTAGCTTTACATATCGCAAAATAAATTTATAATAGATAAATGATAGATAATATATCAACTTGAAATATTCAAGTTGTTACATTATCTATCATTAATATTAAAATATTACTATCTCTTGCAAAAATAAAAGAAATAACAAAATGTACAAAGTAGTAAAAGCAATACTAAAATTACACAAAAAATACATCCTTTAAAAATTATATATATAATTATATCAGATATAATTATAATAGCATTTTTGTTATATCATTATCTCACCATAATATGACTTCTCATATATTACTACATATAAATACAATATTTACTCCAAAAAATTGATCAATTACATGAATATGAAATGTAATTACTAACAAAAAAATTAATTTGCTAATAACACTTGCAGCTATTACTTATAAAAAATGCAAAATAAAATTCGTCCTTTTTGTATGCGCCTTCTAAATGTTTAACATCGTGCAAACTTGTTAATAAGGCACAGATTTATATAAGAATTAATTCTCGCAATGAAGAACTTTTAGTTGTTCGTTTCTCGATATTCAAACGCTTAGAAATATGATGGCACGAACATCACGGTCGCGGAGCTAAATTTACGAGACGCTCCTCTGTGTTCCTCGCGCAATGAGACACGCACGTACACATACACAAGAAGAGATTTAATAGTGAACGGAGGTAGGAAATCTCTATGAAAAACACCTAGTCTGAGGGGTTAAATTAGCGAACGCGAGGACAAAGGTAGCTGCAAGACACGGCTCTCGGCGGATGATACGCCGAGATGCATCCGTACTAACCTGAATCCGCGTATCACAAGTGTCCTTAAATATATAAACGTAGATCGCCTTGTAGAATCACATTTAAAAACGCACGAAAATATCTACCTGCACCGAGACCTTCGAGAAACTGACAGTTGCCCAAAACGATCTGGAGCACCGGCCGTGTGACAACAGATCCTTTGTACTCCCCGCCGTGGACGCAACGGGAGAATCTGCTATCCCGGCGCGCGTTGATCTTTTTTTTCTTCTACAATTCCTATTCTTTCCGCCGCTTAGTTACGCGCGATCGAGACGGATTTGCACGGAGAACGACACGAACGCTTCACCGAGGTAAGTCCACGAATCTTTCTCGCGATTGCCGTTCCCCGCTCGAGTGTTGCTCCACGAAATCAACTCGATTCGATTTTTCTATCTGTAGAATTTACGCGCACCACCGGAGTCAAGTCGAGGTGGAGACGGCCGATTTCCGGTTGTCGGTCCAGCGGTGAAATTCCGAATGAAATTTCTAAATTTGATCGAAGATGATTTCGACAATTTATAATAGACGCGCGTGAATTTTCCCAGCGATACTCGTCTCACCAGGAAAATCGACGAGCGTTCTCATTCGCAAGGACTCACGTAGTAGTGTCTAGAACACCGTCCATTGGTATCATCACCGACGAGATCAAGGCCGAGTTTGTAACGAGCCTTAATTTCATAACTTTTTGTCGGACGGCTGCATAAAGTCGAACGAGAAAATATCGCAAGGATTTATTCGATCAGTCGGCGCGACGATCGCACGTCGCGCGGCCTGAAGGCAGTCACGCGTCGAACGGTGACTTGACCAGACGTGTCCCACGGAAGTTGCCGAGCGCGACCGACAGATTGCGAAAGCGGAGTCTCAGAAACAACAACGGTCGGGCCGTAAGTAAACGCTATTGTGATATCTCTTGGTTTTGCGTGTCGAATTAACGGGTGCGGAGTGACGTGGGCGCGGCGAAATGCGTGCGGGACAATCGCGCGACGGCGTGGTCGCGTTATTTCGCGTGGCGGACCGTCGCTTGACCACGTTTCGCCCTATGATGGCCTTACGACGAATCTTCGCGAGCCCTCCAATCGGGCTGAGTCTCGTCTCCTCTCGTCTCGTCTCCTATCGTCTCGTCTTGTCTCGTCTCCGTGGCCGCGGACTCTGTGCGAGCACGCGTCATGTCGGCCTGCGGAGAGAATTTTCGCGACGGTGTTCTCTCTTACTTTTTCTCTCTCTCTCTCTCTCTCTCTCTCTCTCTCTCTCTCTCTCTCTCTCTTTCTCCGGGCATCTCGTCAGTGCGTTTTCATTTTCCCTTGGAACTCTTTTTTTCTTCCACGAAACGGAAGAAAAAAAGGGAATCCGTCGCGCGAAGCGTCCGCGGCTCGCCGTCGCCCACGCAACTCCCACGTTTGACACTTTAACATGTGTAGCGGGATGTAGAGGGGTCTCGGCTGTCGAGATGGATTCTTTCTCTTTCTCGCGCGTGTGACAAGTTGAAAAAAAATGGAGCGGTTTCTGGAATTCTTCTCTCTTCTCTGAGTTTCCATCGCACGAGGAGAGGCGAGGAGGAGGCAGGAGGCTCTTGGCTCTCGGGGCGTTTCTCTTTGTCGCACGCACGCACGGATTCCTCGTGCGAAGCAGTGTGAAGCAGTGGAGCAAGGAGAAGAGGGCCAAGAGGGCCCTCCTCCCGCCGCCCTTCTCGCCGCGCGTGCCCTTCTGCCTCGACGAATTCCGGAATTAGTACGTGCCTTCGACGCCACGCTTCTCCTTGGGAGTCGGAGACACTCGCAGCTCGCTACGTGCGGGTCCTCCTCGTTCACCTCCGTCACACGGCGTTCCCGTTAGACTATTTCGTCGAATGACGTCTGTGACGTGCGATGAGCTATCCGCGTGTAATTGTTATCTGGAAATTCATATTGCTGTAGATGTCTTTTCGAGCACCTCGAGTGTAGGAAAACTCGCTCCAAGCACTTCTCGACAGCCTTTCTCTCTTCCTCCTCTCTGCTTCGCACATCTGTATTTATTAATATCTGAAATACTGACATCATTTGAAAGAAACGTAGAAACTCATTTCGATAATATTATAGTATTTTTTGAAACTGGTGGTGAAATCTTTAAACGGCGGCGAATTTTAAGTATACTTAACAATTTCGAAGAGGAATATTTAAAAGGACGTGTGTTAACCCAAAATGTTGGAGCACGTGCTTCAGTAGCGTACTATCGCATCTGTGCTTTGCTTATTGTCAGTATTTTAGAGTTAAGCCAATTTTGTAAACAGTGTAAATCGTGACGAGATAGTTTTCCAGAATCTTTATATATATATATAAAGATTATTTATATATATGTATTCGAATGCGTGTCTAATTAAAAAATGTACAAAAAAAAGTTCTGGAAACTGCAATCACACACATGTGTACAAAATAGCATTAGTTTTTATGTGTAGAGAAAAGAGTAGAGTAATTACTTTACTTAATAATTCAATCTTGATAATTATTTTACTTCATCATTCAGTCTAGTGGATTTAATAATTTAATAATTTAACTCTCCTCTATCTCGATCTTCGTTCTGAGGGAATTCTGAAGGGGTTAAGGCTCGGAATATGGCGAATGAGCGAGCAAATCCTCGCCATTACGTGTTGTCTCTTCAAAGGGGAGAGAGAGAGAGAGAATAAAAAAAGAGACAGAGAGGATCGCGTCACTGCCCCCCTCTCTGTCTCTGTCTTTCTGCTCGCTCTCTCTTTCTCTCTCCCTCCGGAAGTTCTGCCTTCTCGGAAATACAACGGGCACTCCTTCGTCCGCGTCGAGCGGCACTCCAAGGGACACGCGTGTAACGTGTTACCTTCTCGTCGATCGATGCCGACAGCCGACTCGAGTCGAGTCCGCGGAGTGCCCACATCAACCCACATCAGCCCACATGCACACACGACCGACTTTGTCGAGCACGAGGGCAGGCGTGTGACAACAGTGTGGCACCGTCACGCTTCTGACGTTTCCAGAGAGGCTTCGACCGATAGGCGATTTTATTAGCTCTCGATCATGCGCTCCCTAAATATTCCACGCGAGGTATATCCACGCAAAAAGATACATCACGATTGCGCGTGTCATGTATAGATAGAGGATGGGAGGGAACATGGGAGAAAGTTAAGAATAGGATATATTTCATGTATCCTTCAGCGTGCTTTCATTCGTTGTTTATTAATTGGCGAGGAGCGTCTGAACTATTTTTACGTTAGACACGCGTTTCGTTTGCTGATCTAATCGAGTCACTTGTATAAAATATAATCGACATCCATTAATAATCATCCCTCTCCCGTCGATTGACAGTTTCAATTCGTAGTAATTTTTCGCTATCGCTATGTATACTTGAAGGAATGAGTCATCTCGAGGTGTTATTCCTGATAAGAAGACAGTCTCGTCTCTTCCCTTCGGAAGGAACGATAGTTTCATGTAATATAAATAAATTGGAATATTTTTATAACGTAACAAATTGAGACAATCCCGCCTTTTTTGTGACGGTAATTTAGAATTGTGACTTTGCTAAGAAGTGTCGGGGGATCTCTAAGGTAATCGGACGTTCGAGTGTTGAAGGGAGAATTCGAAGAATGTTGACACAAAACATCTGGTTGAAAAACCCGTTCTATTCCATTAAATGCACGCTTCTCGTTTCTCGTGTGCGATTGTGTGTCGTCGCGTCGCATCGCGTCGCGTTGCGTCGCGACGGAGCGCATCGCCATATATCCGCCTTTAAACGACCGATGCACATAAGCTCGATCGGCCCTCTTTTGTTGCACGGCAGACTTCAAAACGCTTATCGGACTATGAATAGACGCTCTGAATAGATTTTCTTTCAGCCGCTCGTTCCGCGAGGTCATATCTAGTCTACCTATGCATTACGCGTATCAATGAACGCGTTTTATAATGATTTGAAAATTCTTACGTCCGTTTTGATCGTCGCGACCCCTTTCATCGACGTTTCGATAAACAATTTTCACAATGAGGGTTTTTTTTTTTACATACTTACTTTTGTCATTCAATGTTTCGCGTTTGTAAATTCCATTTTCGCAATTGACAATGTTGTTATTCGTAAAATAGAACTTTTTCAGTTCCGATTGTAATTCTTAGAAGAAACATTGGATATTTTAAAACGTCCTTTCATAATCTTGAAATATCCAAGAGTCTGATAAAAAAATTCTCTAATGCTTCTATCTATCATGTTTTTTTTATCTATATTTACTTGACACACAATGAGCACGTTATGTTTCTTGTTTAAAATTGGATTTGAAATTCTTTCGATAATCTTCAGATTTTCCGTTCGATGAGAAACAGTTGGAACAGATGCAGATTCTTTATAGGTCGAGATGCTCTTATGACAACGTTATCAATGTATATACATTTGGCTGATTCAGTTCTCGAGTATTCTTGTGAATACATAAGATAAGGACGCTTATCGTGCTTTTTCTTCTCTGTTTTTTCTTCACTCGACTAGCCATTTTGTCAATTTTGCATGTGCTCTAAAGACGAAAACGTGTCATGAATCATCACCTATTTAAAATTAATATATAATTTATTTTAAAGAGGTGCAAAGTTGCGATAAAGTAGTCTTCTATTTCTATTCTATTCTTGTGTTCAACTGTGTCTTTTTGATAATTTCTACATGTTAAAACTGTCTATTTTCTTAGGAAAATCATAAATATCTTCTTCATTGTAAATATCAAGTTCATTATTCTTCAGTTAAGAAACATGGCGAGTTATTTTCATTATCTTTTATTGAAAAGTTACGCGAACAACTTATTATCCTTATCCTCTCGTTAGTTCCGAAGACAAAACTCAAGCAATTTTATTCATTTATCTTTTTTCTGTCAATCTTGTCAGAATGAGTGGATGAATAATCTGGCTGCTTATCTTTTTATTACTTTCAACGACGAGTTATGCGAGCGAGTAAATCACTCGTCTTTCTTCATTATTTTTTCTTGGAAAAATATCAACGGGCGATTCATTACTCGTCTCCCCTCACTTGGTGCAACCGGAAATTCAAAGTCTCTCAAACTATCAAATTATCCATTCGTCTTTTTACGTCAAATTCTTTGAATCGTACTTCCTCCGCTTATCATTTTCATTTACATTTTTTAATCGAGAGAACTTTTTCCCTGCATCTGCTTGACACAGTTCCAGCAATTCTGATTTCATCAGAAGCGAGTAACAAGTCCACTTGCTTGCTTACTAATTTTTATTATTCCCCCATTTGCCATCATGCCTTCTTGAAATGTATATTTACCATTCAATTTACCATTCACCTCCCCTGCTAGCCTACCGACCGATAGTTGGCAACCCTGGCAGGTCTGTAGAGAGCAGTCGTCACGGCGCATCAGTGACGTGTCACGAGGAAACGGAAAGTAATGGTGTACTTGTGTGGGAAGAGGGGTATGGAAGTTTTGGCTCGCTCACTTCAGCTCACTCGTTCATTCGTCCGCTCTTCGCTCTTCGCTCGCTCGCCTTGCGTCACTCTATCGCTATCTCTTTGTGTGCCGTCGTCATCCACCTTGTGCATGACGATTTCTCTCAAGGACCCCGTCGACACCGTCCGCCAATCAAGCAACGTGTGCCAATCGCAAAAACAAATTTACAATACATTTCCGCTGTTTTTTATATTTCGCGAAAGGTCAACTATTTCTCGGCGATGATTCCTGAGTCTTGTCAGACGACTGGAAAAAAAGCCTAGCGTTAATTTTGGTGTTGATTATTGTATCCATTAATTTGAAAATCTTAAACGACGGCTCTGATATTGATTTATCCAATTTATTTGTCCTGTCAATTACGTTGATTTGCCTTTTACTACGAATCGATAAATATTGTCGATTGAATTTATTATTATCGTCCTTTATTATTAACAATACTGACGTTAATACAAGTAAATAAATATCGTCGCGTTCCACGGCGTATCTCTATAGTATTTTCTCATCGTATTTCGAGGATTTAAAATCCGGTTTTCATATATCCGCTAGCGGAATTAATTGCAAATCCAGTTTCATTTGATTGTGTTATTTCATATTTGGCGTTATTTCATTTCAATATTAATCCATCTAACAAGAGAGCAAATAAATTCACCCAAGTCCAGCGCGCAAACATCGGAACAGGAAAGTCCGCATTTGTAAAATTACTGGACGATTATTCACGGCGTGGAATACCGCGACGAGATCTTATCTTTGTTCTAAAGTGCAACGTAGACATATTTATATGTATACGACAATGATCTCGTTTCCTGTATAAGTTGAACATTTTTGAAACCTTTTTATATCAACGCGAATATTAATATGCGGCGAGAGTATCGTTTAATAGCCTTAAGAAAAATTGGGTGTTTTTCATTTGATGAAATCGACACATAAATCGACACACTGTCGTTTCCATCTTTACTTTAGTCTCTAGAATATTAGAAAAGACAAAATGATGTTTGTGTCGACTTGTGTGTCACTAAATAAGGAAAAACATCCATTATTTGCTTCGGAGATCAGTTTTTTCGGAGATCAGCAAAAAAGCAAAATAAAGTATCAGTTCTTTAATCCACCGCTGACGATTCTTTAAAAGTAGCATATTTTGATTGTAATATTTTGATTGCGAATTTGGTAAATTAAATTTGTAATAAACGATTAAACATAAGTTCATGATAAATATATCGTAATAAATTTGTAATAAATAACTTGAGATAAATTTCTAAAAAATAAGTGAAGTACAATCTTCTATGATAGTAAAAATTCGTTAAAGCTTTCACAAGTATACTATTTTATAGGATTTTTTCTTGAAAATCTGTATTACTGACGGAAGAGTCCAAATGTTCATGTTGTCAGCGGAGGATTAAATATTCTATCTCTTTGCCACGCGTTACTCATTACATTTATCGCCGGCATTATTAATTGTCACTGTTTGTTCAACGGTTTTTTTATCATTCGTTATCACATGTTTATCATTAATTGCGATGCAGTTTCTGCGTTTCACGGCGTAATTCTCGTTGCTGTGGGACATTCGTGAAATCATCGTTACGACGATATTAGGTTGACTAAACAAACGATTCATACGACGGCCTCTCGGGAATACGCGTAGATTTTTTTTTTTTTCGGATAAGTAGTTAAATAACTGATAACGCCGTTGGAGCCGTAAATGTGCATTTCGAAGTCGTATTTACCAAAAGACAAAGAAACCAGCCTTAAAAGACGCGATAGACAAAGGCCTCGTCCTCGCTGTACGCATCTCTGTTATTTAATTATCTTGCGAATTCCGACACGTGCATACTCTTGTAATCCTGACCTCGTGGATTATACAGATACCGGTTGCAGCTTGTCGCGCGGAATTCTTGCCTTTTCTCTCTCTCTCTCTCTTTCCGTGTATCGCTGTCGATTAATCGTTTCTATGCATCGCTATTTAACGTACGAGACGTGGTTATGAAACAGGTGCTCGAAGGTAATTTTTTTAGCCCATTCGATCGCACGTGGCCGAGATTTTTGATACTCTCAACGGTGCATGACAGGCGGATTGAGAATTTCGGATGGAACCACCCTGTGTATGTATCACGTGGCGAGTGCGTGACGTTCCGCGAGTCTGTCGTTTCAAAGTTCGACAACGCAAAGTCCGGCGCGTGGCAATTTTGCCGTGTCACGTTGATGAGTATTTTCGACGTTCAGATTTAGGCCAACCTTCCTTCGGTTTTCGCATCTCTCGCGTTCGGAAATTTGCTCCGATGCATTCTAACAAGTTGATTTTTTCCCTCTTCTCTCTCTCTCTCTCTCTCTCTCTCTCTCGCTTGGTATTCAAGCTCGCGCTGATCGCTCACGGATGCGTTCGTAAGAGACCGGATATTTTCATTGCGCATTTAAGCCAGGCTATGTATACTACATACACCGTCAAGTTGAAACCAAATGTTTAGAGAATGCTATTTTCGTAAAACCCAGCCTCGCCTTCTCGTTATACATTTGACGCTAAATGCGGGCGTCGATTTCTCTCTCACGTTAACAACGAATGCTGTTTCGACAAGCGCGAAATCTCAATTTAGATGTCAGTTATACGTCTGACGCGATCTCATACAGATATCTAATCGTATAAAAATTATCAATCGATCGAATTATTAGAGCTAGACATGAATTCCTTTCATAAGTATCAATTTTATTCCTCGTGCCTATTTTTTAAATAGTTTTCTCTCAGTATCAATTACAAGATACCAATGTGTTACTTGTATCTCGCTCAACTTGCATAGTCAGCCACTTCTTGCCGATCGTCTCTAATCGAGGATTTTTGGGACACCCGGTAGAGGCGGCCGGACGGGCACGACCTCCGTTGAACAGCCCGACGAAGTCGTCCGACCTCGGCCGAACGACGGCAGGGTCCGCGAGATGATCGGTCGAGGTGAAACAGGAGGGGGTTAGGAGAAGAGGGTTCATTGACCGTCTGACCATGAGCCGCGCCCCACATACGCTCCCCTTCGACGTTCCCCTCACCCTATAGGTTTCGATCGTTTTGTTCTCGGGCGGGTAAGCAAGCAGCAAGATCAAAGCCGTCTTCTTCCCCGGGGAAAGAAGGTCCTTGCCTCGTCCGCGTGGAAGACCTTCCGAAGGCTATAGGGTGTCTCGAAATTGTCGGATGCATTCCTGACCATACCAACCGCGAACGCTCTTTATAATCTTGAGATACTTTTTCCTTGGCAAGAGCTTCGTTTCTGATGGGAGGTCGTTGTCTAATTTAGAGTTTTACATTTGTTTTTTTTCTTTTTTTTTTTATAATCTTTATAATTTTTTTACTTGAAAAGCTTGTGCGCCAATTGCTGTGGTCAGTCGATTCACTAAACGTGATGTTCCGTCTGATGATTTTATCCTTGAACCACTTGATTCGAGTGCGTTAACCGTAGGACTCGCATGCGCCATTTATTGTGCGCGTAAGTAGAACCTTCTCTAAAATTGCGCTCGCATGCGCAATTACGATTGTAAACGGCACATATGGGTCACGGTAGCGATGAAAGGAATGTCCTCGAATATTATTGAACGAGTTCATTGCAACGGCACGTTGGCCGAAGCGATAAACCGTGTTTGCAATCTCTTTTTTTTAGCAAAAGAAAAAGAAGAAAAAAGATTGTATACGGGTTTGAGTTACATTTAAAAGCGCGAATTTCAAGTAGACTAATTCAAAAGTTAAAATTCTTGGGACATACAAATTCTCAAGCGTGAAATAATATAATATAGGTATACTTGATATAAGTTACAATTAATATTTGTAAGCAATACTTGAGAGAAATGTGTTGAATATTTAATTTAACGTGCGACGTGATTTTTACAGCTTCCTCAAGGAAGATCTGTGTGCTGTGATTTATCACTAAGGGGGCCAAAACACGCGCAACAACGGACAACCCCACAGGACCGGGGGGTGCTTCTCGTGTCTCGGGAGGAAGGTCAGGATCCACAAAGTTACCTTGGAAGTAACGCAAAAACAAAAAAAAAATACAAACGCGAGAAAGCGATTACTTATTAGATCAGCACAAATCGTTGCGTTGCTACTTGTGACACTGACATTAGAAAAATTCGATGCCTTCCAGGGACGATATTCGCTCCCTATCCACTGAGCAACGCTGGATCCCTCCTTCAACTGTTAGACGCGATGCACTCACCCCAGAAAGCCGAAATGATCTCATCTTTAGAAAGGTGCGGGGTATTCTTAACAAGCTCACACCGGAAAAATTCGCAAAGCTGAGCAACGACCTGCTCAACGTTGAGCTTAATTCCCATGTGATTCTCAAGGGTGTTATTTTCTTGGTACGTATAAACAACAATTATTCATTATACAGATTGTAACGATTCAATGAAATACCAATTTTTCAGATCTTCGAAAAAGCACTTGATGAACCCAAGTACAGTTCTATGTACGCACGGCTGTGCAAACAGCTGTCTGACGAAGCCGCAAACTTTGAACCCCGTAAACCGATCGATGAAAGTCAAAAAGGCCAGAGCACATTCAGAGTTCTTTTACTTAACAAGTGCAAAAGCGAGTTCGAAAATCGTTCAAAAGCAAGCGAGGCATTCGAGAATCAAGATGAGCTTGGTCCCGAAGAAGAAGAGCGCCGACAGGTGGCCAAGCGCAAGATGCTTGGTAACATCAAATTCATTGGGGAGCTTGGGAAATTGGGTATCGTATCGGAGCCGATTTTACATCGTTGCATCCAGCAGTTACTGGAGAAGAAAAGGCGAGGGGGATCCCGGGGGGACGCGGCAGAGGATATCGAATGCCTCTGCCAGATTATGCGTACCTGCGGCCGTATCCTTGACTCGGATAAGGGCCGCGGACTCATGGATCAATACTTCAAACGTATGAACTCTCTGGCAGAGAGTAGGGATCTTCCTCTACGCATCAAATTCATGCTGCGTGATGTGATTGAATTACGCCGTGATGATTGGAAACCGCGCAAGGCCACAAGCACCGAAGGCCCTATGCCGATTAATCAGATCCGCAACGACAACGAGGAGCCATCGCGGGGAAACGGTTTCCACAGAGGACGAGAGGATCGCCTCGGTGCGGAGTTTTTACGAAAAATGGGACGAGGCGGATTAGACGTGGAGATGATGGGAAGTATACCATTGACTTCCCCCTCATTCGGTATGCCACCACCACCATTCAGTCCGAATGGATTCGCAGGAACTCCTGGCGTTGGTTATGGCCGCCACAATCAACGTAATCAGCCAGGAGGAGGCTACTATCCAAACCAGAGTCGTCATCAGAACAATTATGAGGGAAAACGCAACCAACCGCAACATAATTTACCGCAAAACTTTAATAACAGTGAGTAGAGCGATAAATTAAATGTTACTTTTTATTAACTATAATAAATAATTATAATAAATAATAATTCTTATGGATATTTGTATTTTTATGATATTTTACTCTGTCTGTTGCTACAGATAGCAATAAAGAACAACTTCGATTCAACAAAAATAAGATGCTGATCGGAGGACATCCAGAAGAAGTGTCTCTAAGACCCTCAGCCAATTCAATGATGTTCAAACAAACCAACATCAACTTGAACCTACCTCTCAACAATGGTAAATATTCATTCATGTCATCTTCGCTAATGAAAAATTACTACTGACAAATTAATCATGTAGAATATATAATGATAATTAATCGTAAAAAAATAATAGATTTGTTCCCAGGACGGGGCTCAGACATGCCACTCTTACGTACTACTGCTCTGAAGCCCAGCTCGCCTTTACTGCACAAAGAAACACCACCTGCTATTGTGATCAAACAAGGTCCTGTAGATAAACGGGAGAAAGCAAGGGACAGAAAAGACAAAGGACCGACACGAGAAGAAGTGTTGAAGAAGGTGAATGCCTTAATGGACGACCTCGCATCCCACACGAATGTGCAAGACACTTTGACAGCCTTCAAAGATCTTAAGATACCCGAACGATTCTTGCGCCATGCAATTTGCACAATGTATTCGAACACGTTAGATCGTGGAGATTCTGAACGTGAGCTCGCTGCCAAACTCGTAGCTGAATTGAAAAAAGAAAACTTGCTCACTCTACAGCAAGTGAACGAAGGATGGAAGGAATTAGTGGCCAGTATTTCAGAGAAGGAGAGTACCGTGCCTTTGGTAGCGTCCCACGTTGCCTTGCTGACAGCTAAGGCTATAGTGGACAATTTAATCCAATTGACGGATCTCGCTTCGGAAACAGAAAATGGTCGTCATCATCCACTGTTTCTATTGACCCTACAGCAACTTCACAAAACTCAGGGCAAGGCGAGACTTACACAAATCTTCAACGATAGCAAAGTGGATCTTATTAGCCAACTGCCAGAAGCGGAAAAAACGAAGGAACGTTTGGGTGAGATCTTGGAAGATCGGGAATTGACTTTCCTCTATCCTCTTCTCAGAATCCAGGGTGATATGTGGCGTCAATTAGAAGCCGATCCGGCGCCCAATGCTCTTTACAAATGGATCAAGGAGAAGCTGGATCCCCAACACCATTCTGATCCCGCATTCATTAATGCTATGATGAATGTACTTTTCAAGTATATCACTGGGGTTAGTAAAACTTATTGAACATATTTATTTTATTTTACACGACAAAACACAATTATTAATAAAATAGAATCTTTCAATTTGTAAAATTTTAACATTTTTTTTATATCTATATATAACAGGAGACAACATTAGCGCCCGGTGTTGATCCGACCGTAAATCCAGACAAACAACTGCAAGAGAAGGAAAGTGCGTTACTGCAGAAATATGCACGTTTTATTCGCACATTCCTGACTACCATCGACTCACAAGTTACGGCTCTTCATGCGCTTCAAGTGTTTTGCTTCTCGCACAATTTTCCGAAAGGGCTGCTGCTACGATGGTTCATAGCACTCTATAACCTTGAAGTTATCGAAGAGGAAGCATACCACAAATGGAGAGACACCGTTACCGATGCTTATCCGGGCAAGGGCAAGGCATTATTCCAGGTAAATGTGCAATTATTACGGTTATTAAATATCGGTTACTATACAGAAAATAGCAATTTTTATTTAAGAGCTTGCTACAATTGCACAGTGGAATCTAATAATATTTAGACTTCTTTAGAATCTTTAGAATCTAAAGAAATTTAGAATCTTAATTCTGGATCTACATCTAGTTCTCGTTCGATATTATAATCCGGTGCTGGGATTTACTTGCACATTTCGGCTGATTTTCAACCGATCGGCATTTAAGCTGCGCGCGAGTTGAAGTAAGGGGCAGGAACCAAGTTGAAAATCGGCCGAAATGTGCAAGTAAATCTTAGCACTGCTATAATCACATTACTAAGAACAGTATATTTTGTTATAATTCTTACATCAATTTTCGTCAAACTCGAACTTCTCGAGAATTAAGATTAAATAATAAATACGTTGTTTATTATTTTATTTCAATATCTTTATAATACGTTGTTTATTTAATCGAATAATTTAAATTGAACGATTAAAAATTTTTTGTCATTTATAGGTAAATTCCTGGTTAACATGGCTTGCTGAAGCATCAGAGGAAGAAGAGGAAGACGACGAGGATGAGAAGAATTAATCGCAAGAGCCTCGAGAGCATTATTCAGACTATCTATGATTTGGAATAGAGTTTTACTATCTATATCGCTGAATCACAGGAAGTGTTTCAGTTTTACTAATTGAGTTATCACCATCCAGAATTGCAAACATCTTGTTAGTCTGTCTCAAGCCCTCATGCGTGGTTGGAAAAAGAACGGACTTTACAATCATGTCTGAAAGGAATAAGATAGTTTGTAGTCAACGAGTGGTATACGACAGACGTTTCAAGCAAGACGTTTTAGAATCTTTTTTTTAGATAATTAAATATCGGTATAATTTATAAAATATAATATTGGGCCAGCAGAAATAATCAAGATACTACGCCACTGTATGGTCATGGTGCAGAAAACAAAAAAAGAAAAAGCACGAGACAAATTAATCTGGTCATTCTTGTGTTATCCGAGTTTTTGTCTAGTATTGTGCATGTGTCACATTTTGTAAGTATCCTTTTTGTTCGCGGCAATAAGTGGAGTCGTTTTGTTATCTCTGTGTACCAAGCATTACATTTATTACGAGGAATTATTACTATGATTATTAATATTATTATTATTAATTATACATAATTGATTATTATCAATAACCGAAATATATCTACATCTTTCTAATGAAGACTAAAAAAGAAAAAAAATATGTCGAAATTAATCAGAAGCAAAGGGCCGATAGTAGTGTACGTAAACAGTGAAGCACTTTTCTTTTCGGAACAGGAATGAAATTCTTAGATTGCAGTTTAGGATACACCAAGTACAAGCGTTATTACCCCTAAATTAAAACAGAAATGAAAAAAAGTGAGCAACACCGTTTGCCCGTGTATCTACTTGCTGCGCCATTTGATTCTAATAAGTACTAATTAATTACAATTATAATAACAACCAGCAGCCAACATCACATCCATTTAACGTAATAATTAGCGAACACTAGTGACACGACTAAAACTCGTATTTAAAAGGAAAAAAAGAATAAAATATGCCTTGGTGTAATTTATTACAGATGGCCCTCTGGTTGTTGCGTTGATGACCGATCATCACACCTCACCTCACCTCACCTCACCTCACCTCACTTCACCTCACCTCACCTCACCTCACCTCACCTCACCTCACATTTCCCACTTTATATATATCTGCGCAACGTTTTTTTTATATTTCGTTCGATCACCGAATACAAAAAAATCCATACATGCAAATCGCGTCTTCGCGTGTATTAATCGAGATGAATGTGAGTGGAGAACAGCTATGTATCTCTCGCATTGTCATCGAGTACGATTGCAGTTGTATAATTTTCAAATCGGCTCGATATATTAGTAATTAAGAAAACCGAAAGTTTCGTGCAATATATCGCGTCCGTTTTCGTTTTCTTTTTTCTTTGTTTGAAATGGAGATGCCTAATCTCCTGTATACTCAGCGCTTTTTTTTTTCTTCCGAATAACTGGCTAGGTTCCTATTGCCGAATTTGTAAAACTAGTAATGTAAAAACGGGATATCCGACGTCGAAAAAATTTAGGTACGATTTTGTTATCGTTGTAAGATATTGTACATATGTATTCTTGATTGTTCCACGGTTTCTCGTCATAATTTAATCGCCATACTGAAGCGTTTTTTGTCTCTAAAGGGCATCACTTTTTTTTTTAATTAGATAAAAAAATGTAGGTGATGAGAACATCGGTCGATTAAGACTCGGTATTTCCGTTACTTCATCCGAATATGTCATACTGTCATACATTATTCACGAGCCAGGTTTTGATGACAGCACTCGGATACACGCGCGTCGAACGTGTTTAAACGTGTTTAAGAATTTTTCTTCGCAACCGAAGCGGCGTATAATAAATAGATAAATAGATAATGCGACGATACTTTGTCGGAGGACAAGCGGAGGACATTGGCGGAATAGAATGGTAGCGTATTATTCGCGACGTGTCTCTGTTTCTGTCTGATCCAAGGAACATTAAATTGGATCGAATTCCTATTCGTAGTTTCGCGGTTTCAAAAAGCACCGCGTCTTGCTGCGAGAATCTTACGAGGACTGGCCATCCGGTCGTCCTTTCGTATATAAGAGAATAAAAGAAAAACGTTTGTAACACTATTGTAATACGTTATCGGACATTCGTACATTCACTATGTTTCCCGTTGACCAACATTCGTGTCTTAATTGCTGAATTACAACGCGTATATGCGGGTACATCTCGCCTCCGTTCCGCGAGAGAGTAACTGTGTGTGCGTGTGGGTGTATGCGTGCGTGGACTTTGTTAATTTATTTTCTCACGCATAATTATATTTCTCGTCGAACGAACGTACGCATACCAATTGATCCATGTGTAATATCTTGAGTATTATTTCGCGAATAATCGAACCACATTATGTAGACTCTTATAGTGTCTTCGCCCCCTCCCCCCTCCCATTAGATATTAAAATCGATTTAAAAAAAAACCGTATCTTTTATCTCTGTCAATAAAAACTGTTCCTAGGATCATTCTTTGTGTCTACGTAATAATCGTCATTACGCCTCTGCGAAAAAAATGCGAGTTTCTATGGAAACGTCTTTTTTTATCTCCACAGCGATTCAATTATTTTATCTTATCATGCGAAATTCATGCTCGGTTGATATCAGATCAATCGAATAGATATCAAAGAAAATAACAGGATATCGTCACACGATCACGAGGAAATACTCAGGATAATACTTACCCAGTCATCACGTATGTCCACAATCGTATAGCGTCCTCCGGAATCTTCGATTGCGTAATTAGGTGCGTGTTACGCAAGTGCGATCGTGGCGGCTCACATAAATGAGATACAAGTGTTTATGATTCGGATGGACAAGTTCGCACTTTATTATTATCATTCTCGGAAGGTCGGAGTACCGAGACAGCGTGAAACATAATCAACGTCATTCGCAGTGTTTCCACTCGACAAAATTTGTTGCACATAATACTGTTAAAATATAGCCTAAAGAATCGCAACAAAAAAGTGTTGAAGCAAACGCGTGTTCCGTTCCCCCTCGTCTCGATTGAATGGCAGTGATAGAAAAAATTGATTAAAATTATTTAAGAGGTACATTTACGCCTAAATGTAATTCTCAAAGATCCAAGGATCAAGATGACGTTTTAATGAAATTTTATTGACATTAAAGACGTCATTAAGATGCTATTAATCATTTGACGTTCACCTTGCTACTTGGAGTACCTTTCGGAATAAGCGGCTCGAATTCTAACTATATTCTTTCTCTGGAGATCCAGAGGGGACAAAGACCAGACAATATCTCGAGAAAAAAAAACGCATCTTTCATCTTTGACAATAAAAACTTCCTTTGACCATTCATTCTTTGTCGACGTAATAATTTAATGACTACGTTTACACCGAGAGACTTATTCTGCAGCCTATATTTTAGGTCTAAAAAAACGAGGCTAAACGAGGCCTGACAATAGGGAAGATAAGTCATCTATCACTGTTTACGTCAAGGAGCCTAAATGATTGAAAGTCGAATTTGGAATATAAACCTAAATGCACTGTGTAAATGTAGCCATGAATCATCGTCGCGTCCCTGAAAAAATGCAAGTTGCAAATTTTTTAATAGATCAGCGAAGTGAAAACATACAAAGAAATATACAATCGTTTCATTCCACAGATTTAATTTGGTCTTTCTTTCAGCATTTCCGAAACTTCGATCGACTAATCTAAAGACTCGTTAAAATTCGATCCGCTTATCTCGATCCCAGGCGATGCTCTGACGAACTGGTTAATTGAGTGCCGAATACTGTCTTTTCTTTTCCTTTTTGTCCAAATGAAATTTTTATTAAACACGATTCTTCTGTAACATCGAGGACGAATTATAACATAAATAATCATCGTCGATCAGTATCACTTTTTCGCGCTCAACAATGAGTCTATTAGTAACACTGGAAGATAGTAGAGTTTGGGATTTGAGGGCGAGGGCGGGGAACGGAGGGGGGGGGGGGAGGGAGGCGGCAGCGGTGGTGATAGCGGTCTCTCTGCTCCCTCTGCCAGGTGCATCTACCTTTACTCTATTACTCTCACGCATCTCTTCTCGCACTCTCACTCTTTCTCGCTAGCTCTCACACAATCTCTCGCATATACCCGAATAATTACCGTTCACTCAGCTACACGAGGTTTTGGTATACAACAATACCTAACCTAGGGCTAGCCTAAATTGTAATTATCGTAGCGTGAAGCTGTGGTAGTATGTACATACATCACACGCGCACGCACAATTATAATTAAATCCCCGGGTTCGTCTTTCTCATTTTTTTTTCCATTTGCTTGTAGCTTTTCTACATAATCACGTTCGGTTCCCCCCCGATACATCGTACATATTAAAATATACAACGGACAAAAATATAAAGGGAAGAAATAGTTGGCGATAAAACGTGTTTAGTGTACCTGCATAAAGCGAAGCGATTCCCGTTGCAAGGAGAGCACAAAAAGATAAAAAAAAAATGAAGAGGCAAACGAATCACCACCACACCGCTCCCCGGCTCGCTCGTGTATAGTTTTTCGTTTCTTATTTCTTTTTTTTTTAAGCTACGCAAGTTTCCGGAAAATTGCAACTTCTCTTCCATGTTCGTTATCGCTTGTTCTTCGTTCCTGTCGAGATGACTATTGTTTCTGCTGTATCTCGGATACGTATACAAGTGCATTTCCAAGGCGAGAGTGGCAGTTTTCCAGACAAATGTTGTTAAATCCTTTCGATCATTTTTATGCCCGACAAATAAACTTATCAATTCGATGAGTCCTTTCCTCTCTTCATCGGAAATACGCCTATATCGTTAAACTTGTTTGCATTTTTCTTAGATAGAAAATACTGCGCAGTCAAAAGTGGCAAGCGGGCGCTCTGGCTTCGCACTTTCCGTATGGATTTGGCTTTTTTGCTCCTTTTTTGTGCCCAAACGATTGTGGGGAAAGATAGTAGCGATCAATCGAAGGACTGCGCGCACAAAGGAGTAAGATTGTCAGCTCCCAAAGGACAATCCATTCCAGGACGACACAAGTCCGCCGTCTGCCGGCTGCTGCCCCACGTGAGATGTGTATGCATGTACGATCGGCCAATTTCTTGAAGAATGCGACGCAGTGGGCTACAACTTTTGTGAATTTTATCACCAAACGCCCGCTCGCCTGTACTGAACGAACTTAATATGGAATGTACAAATTATCCTCCGTTTACATGTTATTATCAGCGTACATATAATTTTCTCAGATGATCATTGATTTTGCCTTCATACGGTATGTATTCTCTCTCTCACTCACTCACTCACTCACTCACTCACTCAGTCACTCACTCACTCTTTCTCTTTCTCTCTCTTTGTGTATGTGTGTACTGATGTGTCCACTGGTACGAATGGTTATCGGTTTTACACAAGCTTTCACATATACTCGTTCCATTGACATACGACGACGTTAGTTTTGATGATGGAAATAATATGGAACCAGATTAAAATCGCTTAATCGAGTGTCAACCGCTGGCCTTTGCGGCTTTGACAGCCCGGTTAGGCGGATCATTTCTTTTTTTTCCCCCTTTCGTCTATCGTTGTCCATGAATAACCGTGAAAACATGAATCTTGTCGTATCCAGCAGCCTCTCTCAATTGACTTAATACTATCGTGTATACCTGTTGATCTACTTGCATTCATACATTTTTTTATATTTTTTCTTTTTACTAAAATTTCATTCATCAATATCATTCTTCGTCTATTAACTTCTAGTTGCACAATCTCTGTTCACGCGAGATCTTGTCTGGTACATTCTCACATTCTCACAAACTATATCTCTCTCTCTCTCTCTCTCTCTCTCTCTCTCTCTCTCTCTCTCTCTTTCTTCCTCTCCTTCTCTCGTTCTGTTATATAATTACGCCGTTTTACTACGCGTAATTTGCGTGTCTTATTCTTACATATTTCTATTCCGATGATATAATTTCGTTTCTTTAGTTTTCTTTTGTGTGTTTCCTATTCGCGTACCTGCCGTTTCGCGATTGCATTTATAATATATTTATATATATATATATATTTATATATATATAATTGTGCTAAATATTCTTTTATCCATAACATATTTTCCTTTATACACTCAGTAGAGCCGATTACTTTAACTGGTAATTCAATGTCGTACTAAGCTATAAATGATTACTATACAGTGAAAGAGAAATGTTCGACAATGGGATTAACACAGATCTTTTCTCTAAATATGTATTTCCCTGTCGACCTTTGCTTTCCACGCTCTTTCGTTTTTTCCCACTATACATTCGCTTCTCCATACATTGCAGTGTCGAAATGCGTCGTTGCGCATCGGTGTCGCGAAATCAAGAAAAAAAAAGTCGGCCGCACTTCTCAATCGCAGCACCTTCGATATAATCATGCAATCTATGTGACAAATAATGCGTGGTGTGGTTAAATGTCCGTACGCTAAATAGATGGATCATTTTTTTTTTAGTATGATATTACAGGGGGACGCGCAGAGATGAGCCGAGATGGTAATTAGATAGGTATGCATGGAGTAACGTGATTAAGTAAAATATGTCGAAACAAGTTGTAGCATAATAGTAGTCGGGGAGCGCTGTTGGTTGCAGGCGACATGTCTTGCATGGAGCCATGGCAGGTAGTAGGATGCCGCTACTGACCGTTTACTTTGTGTACAGGTAGATGGCGACAATCAGGCCGTAGAGACCCAATACTTCGGCGAAGATCAGAATCAAGATCATGCCGACGAAGAGACGAGGTTGCTGAGCGGTACCTCTCACACCAGCATCACCCACAATGCCAATAGCAAATCCAGCTGCTAGACCAGAGAAGCCTACAGCTAAACCAGCACCCAAGTGAGTGAAACCACTGATAAGCAGAACAAAAATATCTCGTTAATTACAGAGTCTACTGCAAACAATAAGCGTTTTACATTCTTTTAACAGAATATGTATGATAAACGTGAAAATATTTAATTACAATCATATTGTAAAACGCTACTTAATGTAGAGAGATTTAAATAATAACAGACTGATATGTATAAAAGATACGTACTTGTACAGGTCATATTTAGGGGCTCTCCCAAGACTACCCGCAATGAGTACTGCCACTACAAGACCGTAAATGGCAATGATACCTGCCATGACAACGGGAATAATGGATTTCATGATTAATTCTGGCCTCATGACAGACATCGCTGCGATTCCTGTACCGGCCTTTGCTGTGCCATATGCTGCTCCCAGAGCTGTGAAACAAAATAATATGTTATAAATTCGTACAATTGTAAATTCGTACAAAAATGTAAATTAATAAGAAGTATTTGTTTTATATATAACATATTCATGTAAATTGATTTATATATTGTATATTCAACTTCTCAGTATTTTATAAGTTACAGAACTAAATGTTAATAATCAGAAAACAAAACATTTTGAGACGTTTATAGATAGCTAGTTAAATTGAGAATGTTAAATATATGATAGTTTGATAGTAGTTTTAACATCTATTCTAGTAAAATAAAAAACAGAATAATAGTGCAGGATTTTATATGAAACGGAAAATACCGAGCGATAACTTGATAATTATATATGTGCATATTTCGTCATGGCATAACAAATAAATATGGTAAGAAATATTAGCAATGATTATCAAAAAATTAACAGAACCGATCGAGACTCAAACTTGAAAATCTTCGTTCTCATTCTTAGCACTTTGAGATGCTACCTTACGGATTGCTCCATTATTCTCATAATTATTCCAATTGTCTATGATTATAATGAATAGTTCAAACGGCTCTATGGTTCTTTTTATTTTCCTACAATAATTAAATATAAATAATCCCATAAAATATCCTCTCATAATAAAAAAGGGGATGTAACAAACTGTCTATAGTATAAATATAGTAATAAATCTGTTACAAAGGTACATCAAATAAGTTACATACTTTTTCCTTTGCCATTAATCGCTTCAAAAATTTAATAAAAGTTTATAGATAAAAAGTTGAAGATATTTTCTGAAATCTATCTCGAATAAAATTATTTGTGTAAACAAAAACATGGAGGAGTGAAAGTCATAATGGTGTCACTTTTATGATTTCGAAAAAGAAAAGATTCTTTCATGTTTACATCAATATCCACAAGATGATAGATTTAAAAAATGACTTACACCATTATTGCTTTCACCTCTCCACAATGTCGTTACATACAAAATGAGAATTCATTTTAAAAGACCGTTGCTGTAGATGATTGGCGAATGTAATACAAATTAAATCTTTAAGGGAAAAACTTGATAAATTGCAAGCATTACGCGTATTTTTTAGACGTACAGTATACTCCTTGACGGTTTTAGCCGCACGATTCACAAGCCGAGCATGCTACGAGGATTATCGATCAAGCTCGTCCCAACGCGACGGTCCCACGGAGAAGCGACGAAAATAATTTTCATCCCGAGTCATTTTCCTGCTTTCTTGTGCGTCGTCATCGACGATCCCGATCGCGAATCGCGAGAATCCCCGCGATCGCGATGGGGACGTCGCCAGCAGTCACCAGGTGTTCCCGTGACACCGGGTACCCAGCCTGACCCAGCCCAGCCTGGAAATCGCAGTCACATGATTCTCACGTTGGCAGTCACATGACAATCGCACAAGTTCCATCTCGTGAGTAGGGGGGCGTGGCGCGTGGCTGGGAGAGGCGATCATGTCAGTTTTTCTTTTTCTCTCCTCTCATAGCCCTAACATCCTGCTCTAATAACGTCGTGCTCGTGGCTATTTAATCGTCGTTCCTACAAACCTTATCATGTGCGAACATATATGCACGCCTTATCATATATAAATAAACACCTCTCGAGCGCTCGTAACTCGATTATGCTTGACTCGCACGAGGTGTTATAGATCAAACAAGTGGGCTACCCCTTCTTGCATTTCGAAATTCGTCTCTTTTTCGCCGAATTTTCGTCGAAGATTAACCCAACGAGCAAGCACGTTGAAACGAAATTCTCTCAATACATGCAAGCCGGATGCGATTGCCGAATCGGCCCACGATCAATTTGTATGCTTCCGTTGAAGCACATATCGCAATATATTATAGAGCGTTGAAGGGAGAGAAAGCAAAGATGAGTGCAAAAAGTGCAAATAAAGTGAACAGATCTAATCTCATGACGGATGTCATCTATGCGATCGATATCGATATTCTTCGGGGAAGAGTGATGAAGAAAATCGCGACCTTTGCTCCTGACGACGCGATCCCGCATTCCCGACGGAAAAGCCGAGGGCCAAGAGCGCATACATACGGGAAAAGGCATTCGTATTGATCTTCTCGACGGGTAAAAGCGACGCTCGCTAGCGGCGGTGGCGGCAGTCCCCGGGGGTCACCGTTTACCACGAATTCGGGAAAATCATTAATTGTAAATCGATACGCGCGTCGGGAGTCGGGAGCGCATTCGCCTCCTCACGAGGAAGCAGGTGACCTGTACTTTTCTTGCACTTGTACTTTCCTAAGCTGAGACGCTTGACTCGCTTCCACGAAGAAGCGCGATCGAGAAAAAGAGAGATCGACTCGCGTTGTAAAGCGGCGTCTACAATGAAATTTTAAGGGATATAAAACTTAAGCTTTAAGCCATAAATCGTAAGAAATTATATCACAGTCGATTATTCTCCTTACATTCAATTGTAGTTGGTCAATTTTATCCGGCTTAAAATCTAATCGTAGACATCGTTTAACATTAACAGAAAAAAAAAAAATTCAAAAGTAAAAGGATAAGGTGTAGAAAGTGCAGGTGAAGTGCAGGTAAGAGAGCAGGAGACAATCGGCGCGGCGTGGCGGGGAAACGCGTGAACGCGTCTCGTGACACGCACGAGGCGCACGCCCGGTCCGTCCGGCTGTTTCCACCGTCTATCCATCTGTCCGTCCGTCCGCGTCTCTTTTCCAAGGCTCGTAAAATTCTAAGTCGCTACCGTTCGACCGAGGTCAGCATTACGAAATAGCAGCTGCGCCCGGTCTGGCTATTCCGCGCTAATTCGCGAATAAAACGCGTTCCCCAGGAGTAGGGAATGCGCGAGCGCGGCCGACGCAGATTTCTTGGACCGTCTTTCCTGGGGAATTTGCCAAATCTGTAGGGCCAAACGAGCGAGACGTTCGGTTCAGCGTGAAAAGAGGAGAAAGAATTTAAAGGGAAAAACGGAACAAAAGTAAACGACGTAGAAAACGAAACGGTACAAGAGGAACCATCAAAGGTGGCTGAACGAGAGAGCCTCAATTCTCGAGATAAGATAAGGCCGCTGAAATTTTCATGGGAGCTTCGTCATTGCGGTTTCCGCAAAGAAAAGGACGTCACCGTTGTCGCGGCTCGTCACGCGTCTCGCAGCACATGACGTCGCCGCACGTCCGCGTACGCCCCGTGGAAAATGAGAGCTCTCCAGTCTCCCCCGCATTTCTTCTTCGCCGTTCGCGGGGAGGATCGATAATCCGCGCGCGCCGCGCTGTTCGCACACGATTTTCATTTGTCTTACGCCGCGCGAGAAAATGGCGTGAGAAACGTTATATCGGCGCCCCTATACGGCTACAGGGACGACGTCGATGAACAGCAACGTCGACGCGCGACGTCGACATCAATAAGCAAAGTACGTGGAGACCCCGAGACGCAGTAAGACTTGTAAGACTTGTAAGACTTGTAAGACGCGCCTCGCGATCTCCTCGCCGACGTCGCCAACGAGCGCAATACGCACCGCATGTATTAGCGAACGAGCGAGCGAGATCACGAGGTGGCAACAGGACAAACAGTCGAAACTCACCAGAAAATACGATGGCAGAGGCGGCGCCCATAACGCCGAAGAACGGCGAGTACATCGGGGCTTCTTCTGTACTACTCATTGTGACCTGGTTTGTTGGATCTCGGCGGTCAAGTCGATCGCGGGCGTATTTACAGGTTGCACGGAGATCGGTCGCGCGGGATCGTCGAACGCAGAGCGATCTTCACGTCACTCACGGCGCTAAACTAGTGGCCCACTGTCAAATATGGCCTACCGGACTACCGGAGTACAGTGGCGCGGGTCATGTGATGAGTGACGAGCGATCAACGCGGTGGAAGGTGGCCGCTGTCGCGGCGTGTCGCGTCAGTCCTGTCGTGATTGGCTGTGAACTCGAGCCGCCGGCCAATCGCGCGTCGCGTCTCATCCCCAGTCGGCTAACGTTGGGTTCACCGATTGGTTGCGTCTAACGCGCATTGCTTTTACGCATCGGCTATTCAGCTCTCATCGTCGCGAGCGCGTGACATGCGTTTTCCGCTCGATTTTCTGTTCAGTGCGGTCTTTTTCGAACGACTTTTGTTACTACGGAATATCGCGTAAATATCTTTTACGATCCCACGATATTTAGTGATACTTGTTTGATGATATGTATCGCCAAATTTAAAAACAATCCTTTTCAATGAGTTTGCCGTTTACGTATATAGGCACATGACCGGATGTTTGAACTGTCAGCTGAGTATCGCGAGTTTTTAAAGAGTAGGGTGAATGGTATGCTCGTGAATATCGATATGATTACAGAGATAATAAAATGGAAACGGATTACGCTGAATTTTTCTCTTCACATTTTATTAAATAATATTTTATAGATAAAAATTATTTCATTATTATATATATATACATAGGGTGACATATGTTGGCCATTGTTATTATGGAACTCTCACTCAAATTGTACTACGGCCCTGACCTAATTACGCCATTTTACTTAAGAAACTTTCAACTTCAATTGAAATGTAGTAATATCTGTGTAAAAAAAATTTTTGGTATGTAATTCATTTAATTCTTATTATCTAATTACGTTGATTTGTATTTTACTAATTTTTGAGAATTTGTGTTTTAATTTGTAGACTTAAAAAATTATAGACATTTTAGGATATTTATATAGAATTATTTTTTATCTAATTATATAAATGATTCTCTTTGTATTTTTAAAATTTCAAGTTTTCATTATCCAAGTCTAAAGACTTGAATAAGAATTCTTGGAATCGTTCTTTCATAATTTTAATTAATGTCTTCTGTTATCCGATTAGATATGATATTTTATCAACTTTAGAAGTATACATTTTTTCACAGTTTACCGAAAGTTGATAAATTTTTTGACGTTAATTGTTATTGTAGAGGACAGGACTGCATGGAGTAAAAAATAATATGCGAGTAAGTTGTAACACTTATATAAAAAAACATTTTAAAACAAACTCAGCAAACGAGAATGAATTGAAATGGATTAAAATGGATTCAGAAAAACGAATTCATGAATATTAAAATAAATCCTTTTCAATCCTGAATGCATTTTTATTCATTTAGGAATTGCACAAAGCAAATGTGTGTGCCTTTTCAATCCTGAATGCATTTTTATTTATTTATAGAAATTGCATAGAGCATATCTCTATGACCTTCAATCTAAAAATAATATTAGCATTTTCTGTGCATTGAATACTACTCAATTCAAAATTGTGAATAGGAAGCAATTTTTTTAATTTAGTTAAATTCAAAAATAATATCAGCAATTTCTGTGCAACGTGAATAAAAATACATTCAAGAAAAGCATTTATTTTAACATTCGTAAATCAATATTTCTGAAAATCTGAATCCATTTCAATTCATTTCAATCCATTCTCGTTTGCTGGGTAATTTCGTTATTAGTTCAGCTGATTGTAAATGAAGTAGAGAATGAATAACACATTTACCAATTGAAGAAGTGGTATAGCGGGTAACGTAGAAGATTCATATATAATTCCAGAGATCCCAGGTTTTCGAATCCTACTAAGATGCGTTTTTTAATATCAATTTGAAGTAGTTAATTTCAGGTATAATTATTATAAATGTCTTAAGAATAAAATTTGTAACTCTTAAATATGAATGTTTTTTTTTTTTTTCGAATATTAAATTAGTGTCAGCTCGGATCCAATCCATTTCAATCCATTCAATCCATTTTCATGAATTCAAAGTACGCATTAAAAAAATTTTAATCCATTTTAATCCATTCTCGTTTACTGGGAAATACGAAAGTATATGAAAAAGAAATTTGTAATTATTTATATTATAATTCTATCTGTTTCTTACGCTCATACATTTGGTTTATAACGTTTTTTTAATATAAGGTTTACAATTTATAATACTATAATATTATATACCCATATTACTTTCGACCCCATGCTATAGTCTCTTCTGATATATAATGGCTACGTTTAACAAAGAAAGCAGCTTTACAATTGTTGTAAAATTCTTCAATACGATTGATTCTTGCTTTTTCTTTATAGATCTAAACATATAAAAACCTATCATATTTAATTTTACGATTGTAAAGCTTCTTTCTCTACTGAATGCAGTCAATTTTTGCTAATAAAGATAAATTGTAATTATATTGATACGTTGATGTAACTTTTTTCAATTATTTCCTCTTAATTCATTATTAATTTTTGAGAAAAATAAACTTATAAAATAAATAATAATAGATAATAATTTCTTATAAAGTACGTTTATTTCACTAATTGAACGACGGTAATGTAGTAAATTGCAATGAAAGTTGAGCTTGTGGCGCCCTCGCTAGGATAATTTTGAAACTGCATGATGCAACCAATTCAATATGTATATACCACTCATATATTTTTAGGCTGCTTTTTCATGCTGACGCTCGAAGCTCTTTTTCAGCATCAAAAGAGGTCACGTGATCAAAATTGATGCTTGGTATTCGTCAATTTTAATGACGTACCTGTTTTAATTCTCGAATCGAGTGTCGAGCATCAGCATGAAAATGTAGCCTTATGTGATCAATGTGATATATGTGCACGTGGATTGAACAGATATTTTTTTGATATTAGTAAAGGAAAGATGAAGTTTTCATATAAAGTAAGATATTTATTGTTTTAGAAAAACTGCAATTTATGAGTTCTATTTTTATATAAATTATGTTCTTTATTACTTAAAATTATTAC
Organism: Acromyrmex echinatior; assembly: GCF_024713525.1. Lineage (NCBI taxonomy): Eukaryota > Metazoa > Arthropoda > Insecta > Hymenoptera > Formicidae > Acromyrmex > Acromyrmex echinatior. Next base: position 10,055,031 of record NC_141859.1, read on the forward strand.
GTACATACAATATTTTTAACTTATAATGTTTTGATATTTGTTGATTATGTTCCCTTTTCTTTGCTATTAATAAGATTTTTAGTTGTATATTTAGTTATAATAGCTTTTATTAATCTACTTACTGATAATTATAAAGAGAGATAAATAATATAATATATGGTAATTTTTAAACATGTTATACAAAACATTAAATTAAACATATTATAAAAGCATGTTAATGTGTATATGTATACATGAAGTATATATTTATAAATTGCAGTGAAATGCTTTCCATTTTTTTGTTACAGTTCAGTAATTTACTTGGCACAGTTTATCGTAAAGGAGATTTACTCTTTACTCCAGATGGATCGTCAGTTATTAGCCCCGTGGGCAACCGAATCACAATTTTTGATTTAAAAAAGTATGTAATTATAAAAATATTAATTTTACTGTAAATCATGCAACTTTAAAAAAACTTATAAATTTTATATAATAATAATTATTACAAAATATTGTATAAAATGATTTTTTTTAGTAATAAATCTATGACACTTCCTGTTGAGAGTAGATTTAATTATACTACAATTGATGTATCACCAAATGGAAATATATTAGTAGCGATTAACACAGGTAAGAAGACTTCTTTTTGTACACATTACTAAAAATTATTTAATATTATTTATGAAGGAGTATTTATAGGAAAAATCACAGCTTTACAATATACTTACAGATGGCGAAGCTCATATTATTAGTTTAATAAGCAAAGTAATTTTACATAAATACAGATTTAAAGGACATCCTAAGCGTGTAAAGTTTTCTCCAGATGGAAAACATTTTGCAGTTTGTAAAGGAGGCGGTGGTAAATATTTGCTATTCTAAACTTACAAAAATGTGTTAACGAAAATATAACATATATGTAAAATAATATATATTGCTTTTTAGTATTCATTTTCAATGCACCTGGTTTACAAACGGGGGATTACAATCCATTTATTATGGAACATGCGTTTCATGGAGCTACTGCTGAGACAACGTGCGTTAGTTGGTCTTTTGACTCGAAATTATTAGCGGTTGGTTCAAAGGATACTACTGTAAAGATATATAGTTTACAAAAATGGGCAAACGTTAGATGGATTACATTGGGTGGTCATTCTGATGTAATTGTAGCATGTTTCTTTGAAGCAAAACAATATGATATGTACACTATTAGCAAGTAGGTGATATAATTTAACATATTTACATTGTATTAATTTAAATTTATTGTATAATTATTTTTGCTAACAAGAAATTTTGCACACACAATAATATACAACTTGAATTCGCTTATTTATTTTCGAAAGATTTCTTTTACAGAAATGGTCGAGTGTGTGTCTGGGAATGTACACTTGAACCAGACGATTTGGTTGAATGGGAACCGCCTTCAAAAAAAGAAAAACCTAAAGATAGTGATAGCGAGGATGACATAGATATAGACAAAATTATAGAGAAAACTGAAAAGCAAAAGGCCTATGCCGAAAAGAAATTATTAGACTCGGGTGAGAAAATTTCTCTATTCTTTCTTTATAATTTCTTTATTAAATTTCATTCTATGAAATTCCTGAATTTAATATTGTTTGTAAATAATTGTAAAACTGACTAGAATATAGTTGATTAAAAATAATAGTTTTTACTATATTGTATATATAATAGCGTATATCACAGCATGTATAATAATAATTTATAAAAATATGTGCACATTTTACTAGATGATTTGCCACAAAATGATATAGAAGAGGTTTCGAAAGAGAAAGACAAAAAAATCAAAATGTTGGGCTATAAAAAGCAAGCTACTTTCTATTTGGCAGACGAAGTTCATAAGCAAAGTAAAGATGCAAAACTTACTACAGCTGCTTATCATCAAGATACTCATATATTAGTTATTGGATTTAGTAATGGTTCATTTTTCTTACATGAAATGCCGCACGCTAATTTGATCCATTCATTAAGGTACAATAATATTTAATTATAACATAATATGATTTAATATTTTTTAACTTTTAATATTATATTAATTATATGTGATATTAGAAATTAACTAAATTATCGTTAACTAAATTATATATGACTTTACAGTATTTCTCGACAGCGTATTTCATCGATTGCATTGAATTCTACTGGAGATTGGATAGCTATAGGATGCTCTCATGCTGGGCAGCTCCTAGTTTGGGAATGGCAAAGTGAAACATATGCCATGAAACAGCAAGGGCATAGAACTAATATGAACTGTCTGGCATATAGTCCTGATGGTCAGTATATTATAACAGGTGGCGATGATGGAAAAGTTAAACTATGGAATACATTAACTGGATTTTGTACGCTTACGTTTCACGAGCATACTTCATCGATATCCAGTGTCCTCTTTAGTCACAATCGTAAATTTGTTGCATCCGCTTCGTTGGATGGAACGGTGCGAGCGTACGATTTAGCGAGATACAGAAATTTTCGTACTCTCACCTCGCCACGTCCTGTACAATTTTCTTGTTTGGCGATTGATGCGAGTGATGAGTTTATCGCTGCAGGTGGTCAAGATTTCTTTGATGTGTATCTATGGAGTATGAAACTCGGGACTCTTTTAGAGGTATGTATAACTTTAGATGTATTCATCTAACATTGATTTGTATTGTTCCAATTTTTATAATTATGTAGTTTAAATTATATATGTAGTTTAAATAGACATATACCTATAAGTATGCAACCAAAATAATATGCTTAAAATATTCGATTTCAGATACTGAGTGGTCATGAGGGACCTATTGCAAGCTTGGCATTTAATCCCAATCCCGCCAGTACAGAATTAGTATCTGCATCCTGGGATAAAACATTGAAAATATGGAATGCTATTGAAAATGGCTCTGCACACGAGACTGTACGATTAACCGCTGATGCTCTGTGCGTAACTTACAAACCAAATGGAGAAGAAGTTGCTGTTGCTACGTTGGATGGACAGATTATATTTTTTGAATGTAAAACGGCAAGACAGACAGGTTTTATTGAGGGTAGAACCGATTTAGGTGCTGGTAGATCTAAAACAGACCTCATCACGGCGAAAAAGAATTTACAGTCCAAGTGAGTAGTGCGAGAAACGCTATCTAGTAAATCTTGTTTGTCTTAACGATGCATTATTAAATCTTATTTTTTAGAGCTTTTACTACATTATGTTATTCGGCTGATGGCACATGCATACTAGCTGGTGGACGTTCCAAAAATGTATGCATTTATAATGTTAAAGAATCGATATTGTTAAAAAAGTATGAAATCACTCAGAATAGATCTCTGAATGGTGTGGATGTAAGTAATAATACATATCGTGTAAAATGTTTTAATTTTTTTCTTTTATTATATGTTAAATATAAATACAAAAGCAATTGCAAAACAAAGATCTATTCTTAATTCCTATTTTGGCAGGATGTTATAAATAGGAAGTACATGTCTGAATTTGGGAACAAAGCTTTAATTGAGCATCGCGAAGGTGGAAACATATCGTTACGTTTACCAGGTGTTAGAAGTGGAGATATGGCAAGCAGGAGAGTCAAACTGGAAGTGAGAGTACTTTGTTTACAATTCTCTCCCACAGGTAGAAATGATTTTTTAAAATTATTTTGTTTGAAATAAGTATATTTAAATATGTTGTCAAATAGGACAAGCATGGGCAGCAGCAACAACGGAAGGATTGTTAATATATTCTTTGGATATTGGATTAATGTTTGATCCATTTCAATTGGAGCTTGGAATTACTCCGGATACTGTGAGAGAAACACTTGACAAACACGATTACGCAAAAGGTGTAGGCATTTTTATATCATAATAATAATAATAAGATTAACAAATAAATGCAACTGTTACTATTTCAGCATTAATGATGGCATTGAAGTTAAATGAGAAGTTATTAACGCAGCAAGTTATAGAGACCATTCCATACAAAGAAAGTGAGTTTATGTATACATATCTTTAATTAATTTCCTAATAATTTTAATAATGACTTGATATATAATAAATACTTATTTGATTTCTGGCTGTTTTAGTTGAGTTAACGACGATGAATATGTCAGATGTTTATATCGAGAAATTGCTAAAGTTTATAGCATCCGAATTCGAATCAACGAGGCATATACATTTCTATCTTTTATGGGTAGAAATAATCTTGACGAAATATGGGTCTCGGATTAATACTGCACTTCAGATGCCAGTACTGTTAATGCTGCAAAAGAATATGCAAAAGAAGTATGATGATCTTAGTAAAATGTAAGTGTTATTACATTTTCTTCACTGTATATATGTTATAAACATGGAAATAATTCGGAACGTTTTTACAGATCTGATTTTAATCAATATACGATAAGCTATATATTGAGGATAGGAGATTTAAAATCTAAGAAAAAAAGAAATACATCGAAGCTTTCTATGATTAAGATAGATGATGAATCTGATTTTTCCATAGAAGAAATTGATACGGATTAAGCTTTATTTAAATCTTTGTAGGACGATGATTTTTTAATAATAATAATAATAATAATAGTTTTAATACAGGCTGTATTCCAAAATTTACTGCTAGTACTGAAAATCTCTAGTGCACGTAAACTACAAATTTTCAGTACTAGCAATAAATTTTGAAACATAACCATAGTGTAAATACGAAAGTATTTTATAAAAATAAACGAATGTAAAAAAAATTTATTTCTCTATCATATAAATAAAGATACATTTCAAACTTATAGTCGACGCAACGACAACGACGACTCATTCACAAATTTTAAATGAAAAAATTTTATATGAAAAGTTAATTATATACGAAATAATACTAATTCCACAAAATTCATGTTATTTTATTACGCTTTTGAGCAATACTATTGGCCAGTATAGAACGATGAAAAATAAGAAGAGTATAGGAAACATAATTCTGCTGTAGAAATCTATTTTTTGAGAACGTGTTTTACTCGTTTGCACTATCTGGCATTCGGGATCCAGCCATAGAGTTGGCAGTAGATGATCATTGGTATGCTTCTTCGGTTTGGTTGCATAAACGAATTCTTCATCCCAAATGCTTTGTCTCTTCACCGTCGCCATTAATCGCTAAAAATGAATAATCGTATTTAACGGATAAAATACAATTTAACAGTCTTTTAAAATTATCAATAAAATTATTACGAGCAATATTTAGACACGAACCGAGAACGAGCGAGAATCCGTGAAACTTTGCGAATCATTTTTAATATGTCGCAAATCGAGCACTTTGACTACGACAAATTCTCCTAAGGCTGCGAACACGAACATCATACAGCCAGCCATCCACACGTCTAAAGCCTGCGTAAGCAAACGTGTATATTTTTATATTAGGAAAAATAAATTATGTCAATATGAGACAATATTTTATTATACATAGTATTATAACAAGTATATAAGGAGATATGCAGAAAGTGGAGTACTTACATTTGCAAACTTACCTTGATATACGCCACTGGCGGAATATCGCTTTTAAGACCGGTAAACATCGTTACCAATGTAAGCATACTCGTCACCAGAAGAGCCACTCGACCAGGAATTGCATCCAAGTCCAACCAGAAGCTGAACCAGGAAAGCATCACGACCAGAGTTGATGGTGCGAACGTTTGTATCAAGTGGTGGCCGATCTGCCTCTCGAAGCGAAGGAAGACTACCAATCGGGAGAAATTTCCTGCGAAGTAATTATCAAATTATTAATTAGGATTTTTTTTATTCCATATGTGATCTTTCATTCTATAATTAGACTTTGTTATATGTTTTTTTGGATTTTAATGGATTTGATTTAATATAAAATATAACGCATATAATTGTAATCATTGTTTCAATGATTATAAACATCGGACAAAGGGATTTAAATAAACTCTTGATTAAATTTCAAATTAAATGTGTATAAATATATTAAATTTTAACATACCATTTTTCTCGAGCATATAATCTATAGTTTCTTCGGATACTGTGGGCTTCCCAATATCATATTGCAAAAGCTTCAATTCAGGATTTATCATAACACCACCCGCGCCCCACTTTAAACGTAACTTTTTTCTATTGTAGGAAACTGTAACAAATAATTCGGATTTATGTGTGTAACAAGTAGATAAATTTATCGAAATTTATTCAAGAATATATAATGCTTCTTTTCTCTTTTCTGCTATTATATGTTTTAAAAATAATTTTATAAAAGAGAAAGAGAAAGTATATGTTTATACATTATAAATTATTTTTCGAAATCACATTTGCATTTGTATATTTTAAGTTTTAAGGCCTTCATACATGCAAAAACTTAAAATATAAGACTTAAGCAATATGAAAATCAATATGTTGGATTCGTTACTGCTAACGTATGGTCATAGAACTCTATTGTAATCAATCGATTCGCTTATTGTTGTTATATGTTTACATCTTATGTTTTTTTATATGCTATAGCCTTGAGCTTTAGCTTACTTACAGCTTTCTATGTAAATTGGGCAGATTTGAATATCCATTGGGTACGATTGAAATTCCATTTGACAGGCAACAATAGCGTTAATTCGGGCAGAATATTTAATAGTTTTATTTCGGTATAACGTGACCAATGAGAATTTGTGATTTAAAGTCGCAATCTCTGAAAAATTATTAACAATAGCCAGTATTTAGTCGGATCTTATATTTAAGTACAGTCTTAAGAAGTTACGAACCAAGGGAAATCGTATTAGTGTCTCATTAAGACATTACTTAAATACAGATAAAGATAAATACAGATAAAAAAAAATTTACTTATAAAGACATTACTTGAAATAAGAACGGACTATGATTACCGCTCAATTTAACACAAAGATGGCTTACCGGAAACTTTTGAATTTAAAAAATATGGATCCGGTTGCCAAAGATTATCGAAAAATTCCTGGGGAAGTATGACATAATCGTCATCTTCCTCGAAAATATCTTCAGACATATTCAGTCGAGATTCTATCCAACTTTGACTGACGAACATGTCTACACTGATAAAGATACACAATTGTAATTTTATAATTTTTTTACATCCAGATTTTGAACATCTATTTTATCTTTTTATAACTTAAATTAAATATATTAATTAATTTAAATTAAACGTATTTCATATCTTTTTATATATATTCTCTTACTTTTCAGAAGTGATACAACTCCAAAGATTAAGTTTTTAAATGTAATAAAACACATATTATATGTAATTAAATTATTAAGTATATGGAATTATACGTTATATTTAATTCATTCTTGATTATAATTCAAAAGAAGGTTATCGCTTTAATTTACCGAAAGTCCATGTCTTCAACGTTGATAGAATTAATGTCAACAACTAAAATGTTGAAGTTTACCACTACAGGTGCACCTGACGGCGGTCTAATTTCTGCAAAGAGTTTTATTACAAATCATATATATATATATATATAGAGCTCATTATTCGTTCAAGAAACGTGTAAGCATCTTGTTATGGTAAGTCGCACATTACCTTTAACATAATGTTCTGGCAGAATTAGCCTCGACGTCATAGAGCAATTGTTGACATCGCTGAGCAAGCTGCGAGAAAAATTCCATCTTTCATCATCATTAAAGTTCTTTTTTATTTTATCTGTTCATTGTTAATGCAGTTTGTTTAACGCTTGTTGTTTTATTTGTATTGTATTATATCTTTGGTTACTGACTCATCGGAAATTCTCATTATATTAAACGAGGGAGAATACTTTAATTTCATAAGATTTAACATACACCATCTAAAACTATTATTTATTTTTTCGGTTAGACAACTTATTTTTTCGGTTAGATAACTTATTTGATCTCATGAGAGAAAAGTTGTTAGCGAGTTGATGATATCTCTATGATATCTACGGAGAAGCAAAAGAAGGCATATTTAAAAAGTTTCTTCTTTTCACGAGAAGTATGCAAAAAATTGTAAATATTAAACACACATCATTAAATTAAAAAGTAAGAATAAACAAATAAAATTAACATTAACATAAATGTACGTACATCAGGATTAATCGTAACGATTTTTCATAGACCGCGTTAACTTGAAATTTTTCTAGCTGGCAGAGGAAACAGCGGCTCGTTTCAGTCTACAACTTTTTACTTGTTTCTAGAAATATATATATGTTAAGAAAGACAAAGTTTAGATTTTAGAATTGGAGCGATAAAATGTCTTTTAAACGTCTTTTAGACGGTTCTCGTAAAAATGTCTTTGTAACGTCTCTGTATGTCCCAATTTTGGACTCGTCTGGGAAAGAAACGGATCGAGATTATTGTCTTCCACGACTCGGATGAAAAATTGCTGCATGCAATTTTTCTTCGCCTATCTTCGCCTATGAAGCGATAAAAGACTCCGCGACAAAACAAAACGCTGTGCGTAATGAGGCGAAAATGGCTTTTAAAGGAGCACGAAGTCGTTTACCTCGAGGAACATACTTCCGGGAGAGAATTCCACCATAGGTGAAGTAAAACTATTGGAAGTGCACGCTTCATCTCAGCCGAACGTATCGTCAACTGATAACGAAGTCTTCGGTATCCCTTGCACTGTCCAGGGCGGCACAGCAATTAGTCAATTATCAATCATTTAATGTCGCAATCTAGTCCAATTACAGGTATCGTCATCCGCTTTTGTGCTTGTTGCAATTATCCGTCGTGAATTGCGTAACGATTTACTGTTCCGCGTAGATGCATTATTTGCGTTACGCGATCGAAGTTATACATATATTCGCGCATGAGAGGAATTTTCATTGTGTAACATACTATTTTTTAACATCGGTTTGTTAATGAAATGTATCAACAATCTATATTTTTTAATGTTTACAAATTTAAATGTGCTGTTCACGCATTGCTGTCCTTCGTTCACGCATTTATTGCACGTTTTTATCCCGAAGATTTAATCATCATTCGGCTCGCGTTGCTTAAAATCCTCAAAAATTTTTACATTTAAAATGAAGTAAATTATATATTCAGTATAAATCATATATCGAAGAGAGAAAAAAAAAAGACGCTAACTGCAAAAATTGCAAGCAACGCGAATAAACGCGTACTGTTGTGTTGCGTATTATACGAAATGTTGATTTTGCAACAATTCGTGTATTTGCACACGAAAATAGTTCTGCGGAGAAGAGATTTCGAGAGGTATTTGTGTACGTTCACGCGTGTATGTATCTTATCATTTCGACAAACGCGCGCGAGAAGACAGAGCCACTGCTGTGAGGAGAAAATCTAAAAGGAGACAGGAGGGAAAGAGAAAGGTGAGAGTGAGAGTGGGTCAGTATAGGTGTCTGGTTCGGATTATGGATATAGCAGGTACCGATGCAGGTTTCGCAAATGAACGAGGAGGAAACGCGAGATTGCGGTTCGCCAACACGCGTGTTCTTCCCTTTCCTCCTAGCCCTGAGCAACGGTACCGTCCATTTAGACGTCACACGGGTCTAAAACCCGACCTCGATCGTCGGCCTCGATGAGATCTGTTCCTCCTTTGCTCATCTCTCTTCTTCAAGGGCGTAGCGACAGGATGGCGGAGGGAGGCGATGCTTTCAGATCCATCGAAGAGTCGAAGAGATGCGAGACTGCGTGATTTATTTTTCGATCGTGTATTACTTGTACAAAAGTGCAAGGATAAAAATATGTGATAAATAAAAAAGAAAGCCTTTCTTCTTAGATCATCTATTATCTTCTTTGAGATTATTTTATAAAAACGAAAATATCACTGTATTTTTATAATTAAAGAGAATATGTCGTTTTTTTCATATATTCGGTAAAACACTTTGAGAGAGGCCCAATATTTCGTTTCATGCGAAAAGAGAAGACAAGGAATCATATCAGAAAATGAATGCAAATACTTTTTTTACACAGTACAGTTTACTTTGTTTTTATATACGAGTCTTCCACTTTGGATCGGAATTAAATAATTCCAAAATGCTCGTCTGTAAAAACAAAGTAAACTGTACTGTGTAAAAAAAGTATTTGCATTTATTTTCTGAGATGATTCCTTATCTTCTCTTTTCGCATGAAATATTGGGCCTCTCTCAAAGTGTTTTTTTTATTGAATATATAAAAGCGTATTAGGCTAGTATGTTTTTGCTTTTTTTTTTGTATTTCTTGTCAGTTGTATTTTTTCTTTTGGTGCAAATGGCTTGTGAATGTAAATTTGAACGTGAATATAAATTTCGAAACCTCCTTTTTAGATAATTGTTTAAACAAACGATCGAAAATTAAAAAATTAGTTATCTAAAACTACAATTTCATATATATCTGTTCATGCGTTAAAAGAGAAACCATTAAACTTTGAAATAGTATTTAGATACGAAATATAGAAGACGATTAAAGTAAATCGAAAGAATTTTTAGCATCTCTTTCTAAGAGCAGAACTAAAAAGAAATGGAAAATTGGACATACTCCAGTTAACTTTAGCAGTGTGACTATTAATATCGATGTTAACATATAAGAGAAAAGAATTTTGCCAAGGATACAATCCGTACTTTGTCTCCGAACTTTTACTACCATTGGAAGAATCTACACTGCGTGGGTGGACAGTAAAGTGTAAAGTAAACGGTAAAGTGGACATTAGATGATGCGGTCAAAAAAGATGAAGCACATAGAAAGCCATACATCCATTTTCTGTTGCCTTCGTTATTCTTTTCGACAAATATCGTACATTTTGACACTGCGACTTATATAGCTTGATCTATTAAAATATGGGCGAAGAAATGAAAAAAATAAGATTTATTTCTACAGGACCTTCGTATAGATGAAAGACAAGAAGATCAGTAACTAATCAGTTAGCGTTTAGTGATTCTTTAATATGATTGGTTCTTGCCTTTAGTTCTTCACTGGATCTAAGTGTAGGAACCAATTATATTGAAGAATCACTAAGCGCTGATTAATTTTCTCTGCTGAACGTAGAAGTCTGGCCTGCCTGGTTTCTAATTATCATCTAGCCGGCTGTGATTAATTAAGTTTATTAATACAGTTCCCAATACATGGTTTCCATAGTAGCATAATTTATTGGTGCAATATTGATCCAATGCATGTCAATGTTCACCACAATGAATTATGCTACTCGCGGATTGTAAACCTTGAGACAATTTTTCATCCTCGCTTTCATCTTTCGCAATCGGTGCAAAGTGACGGCTGTCCCGTTCGAGGGAATTCCGTATACTCAGAGGTGTAAGCTCTCTCCTGTTGTAGGGTTGTATTGATTTCTATGATGGCGGCAGGCCAGCGCTTGCACCCTCCGCGATCGGAGGAATGGCCAGGGAGCGTTGCTCCGTAGTGTTTTATCATCCTCGAGGACAACGTGCGCGAAAACGCGACGACGAGAGGCAAAGTAGTGAGACGCGTGAAAGCTAATTATTATCGCTTGACGGAAACGATAGATCGCGTCGCAAGCCGGCGGCCACATTACTTTCGATTCCGCCCCTGTAGATTTGCCCAGGAACCACCAGGCGACACTGAGGATCTGTGTTCATGAGTGATGGGTGATGGTGTCTGTATTCGCGTATGGATCGTTATGGACAACGATTCCTGAGCAACGAGCTGCACTGCGAGCTTTACTAAAATCACCGGCGAGTTGGTGATCTTACTTCGTCAATAGACGGGCCCTCCTGAATGAGAGCTTTCGCGTATCTCAACGGGATACTCTCTGGTCGTCGTAATCGCGGCGGCACCGGCAGAGAGGGTCGTCGCCACAAAATAGAGGGTCACGCGTGATCGTCTTTATAATCACGTCGGAGAAATCAGCAGGAAACGATATTCTTGGGTAAGAGATAGATGATGCCAGATGGTTTTGTTGCTTGTGATTGTAGAATAAAAATTATACTCGGATTATCGGCCGTGCTAATTTCTCGTGAAATATGTTACTCCGGGTGATAATGGACCGGTTTAGATCTTCACTTTGTTGCAAAGTGCAACTTGAGTCAAAAGATGCTTTGGATGATTCGATTGATTAAAACAGATGTCAGTTATTAAAATCGAATATTGATGTTTATTGCAAAGATCGAAGATTATATCAAGAAAAGTTTTTAAATTGTTAGATATCTCATGCCAGATAATCTAAACGTAGCAAATGAAGCTCAGAGAAAGAAAGGAGAGAGAGAGAAAAGAGAGAGAGAGAGAGAGAGAGAGAGAGAGAACAATGTACCTATAATTTTTTTTTAATAGCGTATCTATTTTCTTGTCTAACGTGGATCGTAAAATGACACACAACTATTTTTTTTTGTGCAATAATTTTTGCTGAAATTGTATAAGCATGCAATCATGATTTGATTGATGAAAGATTTGAAATATTTTAATCATTTTGAAACTGATTACTTTTTTAACTGCTACATTCGATATTCATTCAAGTCAAATTGTTATCCATCAGTTTTATGCGAATACGGAGAAAGAGTTTACTTGAAGATGAAGCATGCTTTTTTTGTTACATTGTGAAAATGATTTCGAAATATTTGTTAATTTGTTCCGAGTTCAATTTGTGCCAATTAAAATGAACACGAAACTTTTCACGATTGTTTAACCGTATCTGCATAAGATACGGTCTATATCACACTTGTCACTTGTCATGTGCTTGTAAATGACTCGTTAGCTATATGGTTTACGCTCTATCGACCGACTTATATCCCCTTTCGTCGTTTGTTCATGTGTCTTACTTTTAATATCTCGGTCATCAATTCATTATAGCTGCGTACGAGCTCTAAAGATGCATGAACAATATCCCAGAACATTCGAAAATTCTCGCAGATCCCCGAGAATGTTAATTACCGTAGCGTGCATTATGTTTAGAGTCCGATCGAAAACGAATATTCGATTGTCATTCAATTTCGGCCGGAAATGAAACCGAAAATTGGATAAGTCTTATTAAAAAAAGTCTTACTGAAAAAAAGAGAGAGAAGCTAACGGAGTCACATTATTTTCGGCTGAAGTCGAAATCGACATTTTTGGATTAATTTTACAAAGTATGATTTTCAGAAATCGTGACTTTCACTCTTGCAGTCTTTAAAAAACAAGATTTTATTAAAATATCTAATAGTAATAATATTGCAGCCTCAACTTTTAAAGAAATCAAATTACAGTTATTATTAGGATTACATCGAAATTTATACTCAAATTATTTTAAGCTTAATCAACGAGTTAATAATTAAAATCGAATAGTTGCTTTTTTAATGTTCACTCAGCGCGTTGTAATTTGTACAGTTTCAGTTTCACCCATCAAAATTTTTTCTTAATTTTGGCCAAATCCGAAATCCGAAACTTTAAAGGAAAAGAAAGTCAAAATAATATCAATTTGACGTCATATTAATCGAATTTATGTCATTTTTTTCATTTTTGTCATAATTCAATCAATGTGACATTATCATGACTTTTTTGTTTCTCTTGAGAATAAGATGAGTTAAATATAGCGAATTTACTAAAATTGAAGATATACACTACATGTTTCGGCTCATTTTTTAATCATCTTTAAAGCGTATATACAGATAATAACTGAGTTACACAGTTATTCTGAAAATAATTTTCCATAACATAACGGTTATGGACTCGGTTGTTGCTTGCATCTACATTTGAAAGGTGGCTCAAAAAGCTGACACATGTATGTACTCTTCGTTTTAACGAATTGCTTATTTACTATTTCTGCACATTTATTTCCGCGCTTGACTCTTATATCCTCTTTTTATTTTGCTATTTTGAATGTAAAATGAATTACAAAGTCTCCAACCAAAAGGCTAAAAATGTAATCATTCAGTAATGATTGCAAAGCGGTCTTGTAAGCAAAATACGCACTTCTCGTCGTGATGATCGACGATTTTGAACAAAGAAATTACGAGCAGCGCTCGATTGAGGTCGCATTCGGTAATTCGCATAAACAATTTTCTTGTTTAATATGCTATTTAACGAACCGCGGGAAGAGGTGCGAAGTTTACGCGGTCCGTCATCTTACGACATTTAACGAGACGACGAGACATTCAAACGCGGTCAATCGCACACTTAGTCATATGACATGTGACAGTAGAAAGCATCACCAACATCGCGATTCAAGGCAGTTTAGTTAGCAGATGGATCAAAATGGCTCGTATCCACCCATTATGAGTTTAGGTTAACGAACTCGCCGGCATCATAGGAGTGCCGTTTTCCTCCGCAATTCTACTCCAATTTAAACCGTATTTTTTTTTTAAATTTAATCCGATGTAATTGAAATCTCATTTCCTTCTAATTTAAATAGAAGGCACCTTCACATTTAACAAAACTTCACTTTTACAAAAAGCACACGCTTTCCATTCGCGAGGAATTCTTGGCAGGCGCAATCGCTCGAGTATTACGCCATTAACACTGTAAAATCGCCTGCGAAGACATTCACCGTGTTTGAGGGATTTTACTTTCGCTTCTTCAGATACATTGGACGTATCAGTTCTGCGTAATATGGAGAAATCATCACGACGGAAAGAAACACCTAATTCGCATTAACGTATCTATACAATCAATATGGATTCAGGGGTTGATCCAAGTTCAACTTATACTTGCATCTCTTTGTCGTCTCACTGTTACAGGCGGGATAAACATTATTTTATTACAACAAGAATAACTATCAAAACAATATGTCAAAAGGCTCGATAAAATTAAATAATAATATAAAAGAGGACTACAAGCTTAATATAAAAATTTTTTAATAATGTAAATAGTTAAATCATAAACAAAAACAATGGTCTATAACAAATGTTTTGTATTCAATTGGGTCATTTTCAATGTTAACAAATTCGATTATGAACTTATTTACAATATAAAATATAAAATATATTTAAATAAAAAGATATATAAATTAAAAGGTCTGTGATATTTAAAAAAATTAATAATGTCTCTAAACCCTAAATTATTGTAATATATAAACGCTGTGTTGGTCATTCCAGTATTTGGTAAATAATAACATACAATCTTCATACGCATCCAATACTTCCAATTGAGTCATTAAATTTAGACCAAATTTGCATTGAATAATATTCTTGATTAATAAAACAGCAGAAAAGGTCATTTTAATAAAAATATATATTGGAGCAAATTTGCAATTAAAAATGAAAGTGTGTGTTTCTTAACGAGAGACAGTACGATATAGACAATCTCGAGGAAACAAAGAATAACTATAATAAAATCATAATAATTAATAACCTGATATCGTTCTCCTATAATAATCAATTCTGGAGACAATAACGATCAAATATGCAATAAGTATTGAACATCTCGAAACCGCTTCTAATTTTGTTTTAAGCTTCAAACAATAATTAAAATTATTAATAATAAATTGAAATTTTCCGTGTGCTTTACACGATTATCTGCACAAACTATACGTTATAGAGAGGCAAGAAATTTTTGCGTTCCGAACGTCGTCAGTCATTCTCATCAAGGAAAGTTGTAGCCTATACAAGAGGAGTCAGTCGCATCTCAGGTTTACACACCAGGCCTAGACATTGACCTCGAAAGCGAGGTGATCATAGCCGGCGTAGAGACGTATCGAAGAAAGTACGCCAATCAGCCTCCGGTTTGCGTCTTACGTGTATCACTACGATCGAACGTTATAGTCGATTTCCTTCCTCAGGGGATTCTCTTTTGCGAATCGATTTAATCAATCGGCGATCAGTCGCTCTGGCATTACATTCAGAAAAATATATAGGTACTTGAATTACCCCAATAGACAAATTGATATGCAATAATGGTATCATAAATGGTATTGACGAAAATTTCGCAATAATTTAATAATAAGAACACGGAAAGAATTTTCTCTTAAAATTTAAAATTAAAAATATGGCAGTGTGGTGTACAATATTTTAAAGACTTTACCATGCACTTCAATAAAATTAATCAAACTTATTTTATATTTTATTGTAGCTTTATTAGTGAATGAATGAGAGAGAGAGAGATTTAAAAAATTCTTTGAAATATGATGTTGTTATATTTCTCATATTGTCCCATGATTACCATATTTTAAGAGAAAATTCTTTCCTTGATAATTCATCAGAAAGTTATTGTTTTGCCAATATATACTATTTTAAAATTAATTGCACAGTTATTAGTATTTTATGAAAATTCAATATTTCCTGTTTTTGCAAATATTTCCATACAATGAAATATTTCCATACGGATAAATTTTATGCAAGATTTCGTATACAATTGTATAAATATTTTCTTATCGGGGGCTCATTGCATGCTCATTCAAGTATGGAACAACAAGTCACGATAACATTAAAATGACATTAAAATAAATGGAAAATGATTGAAAAATGACATTTCAATGATCATTCTGATATAACTTGTTCTACTTGGGAAGTGACTTTTAAATTTTTATGAATATAACGAGAGAAGGGATAATAAATAAGTGGAGGAGGGACAAAACTACGACAGTTCAAAGCATGACTTGGAATACATAGCATGACAGAACATAAAAAAAGAGGTAATATCATTTACTAAATTTTCATTAGTTTATCGTTATTTAAACATTGCATTTGAGATTTTTTATTAATTTCTGTTTCTTTTTCCTAATTCGCTGCTGTTTTCCAAACGCGTTCGAGAGAATTTAAATATAATAAAAAATAAGAAAAAGATCTCTTGACTTTAGAAATTGAGCATTATAGTCATTACAAGATTGTTTTCCTTTTTCGGCATTTAGCAGAAGTGTAAAAGAAAACAGATGATCGCATAATTTCAATAAAAGTAAATTGCTTTCACTCTCGAAGATAATAATTGTGTATCCTTTAAATTCTTTGCTTGATTATTATATTGATATTATGGATCGATCAATTATATCTATCCTCCGGATTAAGATTCAAGATTCCCGTGGTATACCATGCGGCTAATCCGTTACGGTGCTTGTGGTTTACGTAGAAAGCGAAACTTAATGGTTTCAAGTATAATATAAACATATAAAAAGGCAGTGAAACCGATCATCAAATCAATATTATCTCTCTTCTATTTATAAACGATATGTGCTATACGATGGCGCTGTGACATTTCACTTTTCGCATATAATGTCTACGCAATCTGCGTTGGTCTAGAAATTAAGCACTTTTTCGAATTTAAAAAACAAAAATGACATATTGATAAAATATCTCATTAATGTTTAGACAAAAATGATGAAGATTTATGTAATGAAATTATCGAAATCTAATTGGGCGATATTACATACACATGGTTTTTAAGAAAAAAATTAACGTGTTAACGTTCGCAAATATCAATATGATAGAATGTAGCAAGATATTAATGTATCGCATATTTCAGGATGAATTAAGTTCTGAAAAGACCATTAATGCTTTTATCGTAGTTAGGAATGTTAATAATTACGATCATAGATGCGACCTTATCTCTAACCGATGCAAGAGAAAGGAAGTGTAACCACTCTCTATCGAACAACTTTTCCCTTCTTTTCAAGCAGGCGTTAACTGTAGACTGGTTATCGCAAGAACAAACACGACGAAAGCAATTTCACTTATTAGAATTGTCAGCGTTTTATATCGTGCATGACAATACCAATAATGCAGAAAAGGCAAGTTAAAAAATTCCGACAATCGTTGCGTCAGAATTTTTCAAAGTTTTTGAATAAAGATCAAGATTGACTATTGTTTTTTCGTAATCAATTATTTAAAATTGTTATTTCATTCAAATTTTTTCAAATATATTCTATCAATGAACAAAATTTGTTTTAATTTGCCATTCTTGCCGTTTTAAATTTAAATTCAAATGAACTTTGTATCATTGATCACATATGGAGGAATATTATACAATTTGATGTCTCATTCATGCAAACGTAGATCCGTTTTTTTTTACTTATGATTAAACAAATCTCTAAAAATTCACCAACACGCTATCAACTTTCTAGAATAAATATCGGAACTTCATTTTGGAAAATAATAAAATGTAATATAATTTATAATTACCGAAACTCAAAGAAACTTGCACAAAACAGGAATCGCTCGGTCATTTGTGACCCATACTTGTATGGTAAGGGTTAGTCTATTAGAAATTTTTACAACAGTGATTGAGTAATTTGCAAATCGCTTCGTACAATACAACTATCATCTATTCTTAAGAACAAATATTGAATTTATAGCTTGTTTTACTGATGTTGCTTGGCTTTAATCGTACGATTGTATTACTTATTTCAGATCGTTACACCAATTATTTTATTATTATATGTAAGATTATTAATAATAAGTAGCACGATAGAATTCATTTTCTTCCTCTATTTAATTCAACGTGTCGTGAAATACTTGATCTTAAATGATGAGTTCGGTCACATATTTCAATCAATACACTACTATTTTCCCTATAAGAAGTTACGTGATTTGAATGACAAGAATAATTTGAATCTTGCAAGTCTAAGATATATTGATATTTAACGTGTGATGAGTTCTCGGAAGATCTACAACGGCCAGCAAATATTTAAGGAGATACCAAATATTATTTCTTAAATTCGTGGTTGAGTAATTCCTAACTATGCATGTTTCCGCAAGAGGTGCCAAAGTGTGTCAGCTATCATTTTCCCAGGAAGTATGCGATATTAAAATCTGCTATGTGACGTTTGTCAAGCTTATTTTTTCTGTCATGCGAAACTGTGTTTACCGAGTTAGGCTGAGTTAGAATGCTGTAACGTCATGCATTGCAATGCAGGCTCGGCACTGCATTGTAATGCCGACTATCAAAGCATGAGCATTCAAAGTTTTGATTATACTGCAGGATGTCTTTGAAGAAATCAAATCAAAAGGTGCCATCAGGGCAGTACAAAATTCAAAGATTAAAAGATCTCTTCTGTAATATTTTCTATCAAAATAAAAATTGTTTACATAATTATAAATCAGATGAATTTATATCAATGAACAAAATTAATATTTTTTACGTATTTTAGTCATTTGTTAATAATATATAATGTCTTATAAAATATATATACTGACTTTCAAAATATATATACTGACCAATTTTTTTTTATCTCATACATATAATGTGTTTCTTACATTTATTAAAATTTTTAAAAAATTGTATCGTTCTAAGAAAATACAAATACGTCTAATTTTTTGTTTCTTTAATCGTTGCCATTCAATTGCTTGTAAAATAGTGTAAAGTTGTCGTCGCGCTAAGCCGCAGAGCGACGAACGAGGTCGTACAACATGTGGCATTCTGCCTTTTTTTTAGCTTAAGAGAGATGTCCACTGCTTGAAGCGCTGTTTATTCATGAGGAGGCGACGCATTCGTCTAAGATGATTTAGAGAAATTTACTGGATGAGTATTTCGTGTATAATGTGCCCTAGATAGGCCCTAGGCCTGGTATGTAGGACTTGTGGGACTTAAAAGACAATTACAAAGAATTTTTTGAAATTAGATTTATATTTAATTTGATCTCTGTCGCGCGAGTAATATATTTTACAATTAGCCAAGTTTTTGTCAATCAAGATTAAGATTATTTAGATTATTAAAGCAATAATTGGCAATAATATATATACACGATAACATTAATATTATAAAGTTAATATAATGTTTAGGAATGTAATTGCTGCGTTTGATTCCACTTCTTGGAATACTGTAAAGATCAATATTTTATTCGTATTGAGAAATGTGTCGTCAAATGCCTGAAGATTTTAATAGAAAGATCCCGTTATAATTCAAGCATGTATAATTAGACCTGAATCCATATGTAAGCGATAGTGATGTAGCGCCATTCTCTAATAACAACGGAATATTTGTTAATATAATTAATGATTATTTTAAAACATTTCTTTATGTATGATAACAAATTATACAATATTATGTTTGACGATATATATTGAAATGTATTTAAAATACCTTGGTATAGAATAATGTATGTAGAATACATTGGTATAGAATGCCTCATTATTATGATGACGTACCGGTATTCGATTGCTAAAGTGTGACACTTTCGAAATATTTATGAGATGTACTTATAAATGTTTTAAATTTTTTTACTATCGAAGAGTTAAAAGTTTTATTGAAGCAAACGATCAATATATAGAATGTCACTGATAAATAGAATATATTATTTGTTAATTCAACTGTCAATTTCAATATTGAAACGATATTGAAAAGTATTCTATATTTTGTATGGAATTATTTTCTTTGTCAGATTGTTTCCTAACTGTTGATTAAATAAAAGTTGTCACTATGTTAATGCATTAAAATTGACACAAATTTAAATTTTACAAAGACATCTTGGCGTGCCTCGTACAAAATCCCACGAATGTATTTAATCAAATACAAAATGTAAAATCTCCAGAAATTTTTACATTTATTTACAAAACTTATATATTAGGTCATTTAAAAAGTATCCGCGGTTTTTTCATTCAAAAATTGAACAAAACACCGCGGATACTTTTTAAATGACCTAATATATTTTATTTATTTATTTTTTTTATGTAAAACGATCTGTTCCGCGATTATTTTACGATTTTTAAACGATTCTACGAATGATCTCGTTCTTATTTTATTTTGCTTGCGTTATTCATTGCGCTTTATAAATCAAAGGCTGTACAAAAATTACGACGATGTTTCTGGAAAATGTTTCTGTTTAATAGAAGGTCCCTCAGTATCGCGTTTTCATTTAATTACATCATTATGCCATTAAAGGATACATTTTACATTCTTTACAAACCCGTTTTACTCCGTGAAGATTCGACGGACATTCGGTTGGCACAGGGCCAAATAAAAAGTATGCTCGAAAGAAAGTTCGCTTCGGAGAACACATATTAGCCAGATTTCTTTTGGACGAGCACACGCATTATACGTTATTAAATTAATGTTGAACGTAGAATATCCTTTTTATAAAGTATTCTACATTTAATGCATGTTTATGAATGCTAATGGATATTTAACATATATTATGTTTTATTATTAAAATTTAATATTCTTCATAAAATGTACATACTTTTTATTTTTGTAATGATTCATTTATTAACAAATTAGCATAAAATAAGAAACGAATTATGACACAATCTAATTATCAATTAAAAGCAATAACATAAGTTCTTCATTTATTATTTCCTAACTTGTTAACTGCAGATGTGAACTGTAAATCAGATCAATTGCTCGCTCAACGAATAAATGCCAACGAAGAATTTCTAACCAATTCGCTAGTTTCTAACGGTACCGCCTTTACGTCTTACTATGCATGTAGTGTATTGTAGTTTACCGTTCGAAATTAATCAATCATAGAGATCCTCGCTCTGAAAGTGATAAGTGTTCGATTTCTTCTTTGTAAATCCGATTCCGGGTGACCTTTTTCTTTTTGTCCATCTTTGGTTTTCTTTTACCTCATGCACGATAAAAAGAGCAATTTGATAACAACGCTGATGCTCCTTTAACCGATACCGCAATACAGCGATCCCATCGGTACCCAGTAACCCAGCTTTCAGTCTATATTTTGTATCTCACCTGCCGACGGCCCACTAAACGGCTAAGAGATCACGTGAAACAGGTTTCGTTTTATTTCTTTTTCTTTGTTATTATTTCGGTAAGGCTCGTGCGAGGTATGTCAGTCGTTAAAAACGGTACATTAAATTATAAGAATATTCAGAATGCGACATTTCAATTTTCACTCTCTTATTAAAATCATTCGCATGCGAATGTATCAAATTAGCGTCAAATAAATGTCACATGTCTGTAATTGTTATGTATCAGATGTTATCTGATACGAGAAAATGTGACTTGATATTGACAGTATTTCTGTTTCATTCATGAACAATGAGAAATACGAGAAAAGCTTACCAATTGAAATGTCACTTCATGAATAAATATAAGAATATATGATAAGTCGTTTCTGACGATTATCACGCACACACATTTAATTGAATTGAATTTGATTAATTTAATAACTTAATTAAATGCTTGCTTCATAATGTTTTCATAAAAGTGCGTAATTGTCCTTCGCATGATTCTTCGCAGAAAAGACTGTTTGCGAAGGAAATAAAAATCTCAAAGATCATTAAATTTCTAGCGACTGTATATCGAACGTGACGATACTTTGTTTTTCTTTACACAAGTTCCAAGGTCTCCCATGTAACAAAATTCTTATGCAATCCTTATTGATCGAGGTTTTTGTATAAAAATTTTTTTGGAGAACTTGTTTATTTTCTAACAGTAACCGGAAGAAACTTCTTCTCCAATTCGCTCGAATCGGCGATAGAATAACGGACGTCTTTACGAACTTTTTATACGAGATAGTTTTTACTAGCGGTGTCGGTGAAATCGGTGAATTCGTAAATAAGTGGTACCGGTCCATTTAAGTATAAATAGTAAAGCATGACTAGGTGAAAGATAAAGGCGCCGATAGAGACATTGGTGCGTGGACCAAACGATTTGGATTTTGGAACCGTGCTGCACAGTCGGCGAGCGGTCCATTGACCCGTTTCGATTCACCGGATTATCATTGACATAGGTTTTGTGCCTTCCACATCGCTTTCTCCTTGATCACCGTTTTTCTTTTCGCGCCACATTTGCTGAAGCTACGTAGAGAAAAATTCTCTTTTCGTCGCATTTACGAAGAAACGTTAGATTTTTATATAAGAATATAATGATCAGAACAGACTCTCTATATTTAAAATAATAATAATAAATAAATTTCAAGATTAACGAGAGTCAAAGCGGAAAGGATTGCGCATAGTTATTGATTAATTATTATAATTAGAATTATAATAATCAATCAATTTTTTCATAAAACTGATGTCGTCCTTATTTCGTAATCTTAAACGTTTCGACTTGAAGTCATTCTCATTTTGAAGTCATCCTCAGCAATATAATTAAAATTCGTGAAAATTCTGTTCAAAATGTTAAGTTATGTATCTGACACGGTTATGTATACACACGGAACTATACAGATCATATAGAAATCTCATTCTGGGAAAGTGATTTACTTCTGGACGGACCGCTCAACGTTTTTGACTCCAAAGCGAGTTGAAACGTTCAAGATTTCGAAATAAAAAAAGATATCAATTTTATGAAAAAGTAATTTTATTAATCATAGCGCAACCCCTTCCGCGCTGACTCTCGTTAGTCTTGAAATTTATTTATTATTATTATCTTATATAAGCTTATATTTTATATAAGTCATCTTCATATTCTAGAACAATTAACAAAATAAGAGACGCGTCTTTTATGCGTTTTAAAAAACAATATTAAAGGGCAATTAGTTCTCTCCGAGAATCGAATTACGATTTATTGACCAAGCTTCTTTTAAATCCTTTTTATTTATGCTTCTATCGTTTTCTACGTTTAATACGCGTCGATTTCACGTATCATTTGGAGATTATTACTATCCTGAGGTAATATTTTCTACGGTTAACGAGAGGGAATCTCGATATTTCTTGCATTTCTTCGTCCTCTCCGTAACACTCCAGCGCCCACTTTTCTGACACGAGACTCTTGGGCTGCAAAAACTGTTGTTTGAGGAGGTCTCGTGACGAACATGCAGAGATGCTGTACGACTCTCGCCTGGAAAACGAGGCTACAACAGTAACGTGTAGCCGATGGCACCTATATGACGGCATTCCGCCATCAGTCTGAGAGATGAATCGTTTCAACACATTTTTATCCGAGGAATTCTTCCGAGACGTTATCTCGTTTACAATTAGCTTGCTTAGCCATCATACGAGTGATGTTATCGACTATATCGCGTGTAATGATCGATGATTGATTATATTGTATGTATGCCGATGTTAGTAGCATAATCATAAAATAGAGTTTTAACAAAAGGCTTCCTTTTTAATAGGATTATTACAGACACTTTGAGTATTAAATTGCTTATTTTGACAAGACGAGGCAAGATATCTACAATAAAATAATAAGTTGCCGATTGAATTATATCTCTGCTATTGTGTGTTGAAATTATTTTTATTGAATGGTAACTTTTGTTAAAAACTGAACTGCGTTGAAATATAATTATCATTTTTTTGTCACGTTATTTACAGTCGTAAATTACAATTGTTTTTGATAAAGATAAATATATTGTATATACACAAACATAATTATTTTATTTTAAATATCCAACAAGTTAACAATTTATAAATTTTTATAATTTTTATAATTTTTTTTGTTATAGTTTACATTAAAATTAATAAGCAGATGTAATTAAAAGTATATTTGATACCAATCTTTGAAAACCAATAAGAGGTCGCGGATGGTTCAAAGAGATAAAAACTGGAATGTTTAATAATCATTTTTATAGTGTGTAATCATTCTTATGTGTCATTCATTAATATGTAGTCATTCTTACATGTCATATATATATCTTTAAGGGACTTAATCAACACACGAACAGTCGCTTAAGGATTCGAGTTCATCAAATTGCAAGCGGAAGTAGAAATCTACAAAAGGCCCACCGGCTGTTGTCTCCATTCGTAGATCTCATCGCGAGATCGACAGAAAAGGGGGGGAAGGCAGACTGGTACTACGATCAGAGGGTGGGATCCTGGGGATCCTACCTCACGCGTTTCGCCTTGACCGATCTCGGCTGATCTATCCCCACGATCGATTCCCACCACGATCCATGGTTTTGGCCTCGTTTGCGTTTACATCGCTTATGCTCGTGGAAGATACCACCTCCGACGTTCTGATCGTCCACCACCAAAGCCACGGGTGGCAGAGGATACCAAGACACCAAAGTTATAAAGCGGACCGGCTAAGCTGGTGCGCGGCGCTGCCACTTTGTCGAGCGACCACGACGTGCCACGGTTTGTCTCCCGCTTTCGTAAAAGAAGAGGAGAGGTATTTTTTTCCCCGACGAACGGACACCTCTCCCGCGGTGTCATCCTCTGAGACGTACGGTCGTCGGGCCATGTCATTTTGACGTGGAGTCGTGGGTGCGGTTGTAATACTTCTGACACAATTCTGGTACGCCACTAGTTGCATATACGAAGAGAACAAGGATCCGAATTTACTACATAAGGTACTTTTGATTAAAAAATCGCCCCAGGTAAGAAGATCCCTTTTCATCCCTCGAGAACAAGATATTTCTTCAAGTCGCGCGGGATTACTTTACGTATACGCTACTTTGTGATAGGAACTTGATCAACCAGTTGTGCCCTGATTGGTCTTAATTAACACATTGCAAACTATAGGTGTACAAAACGAAACAGACGTGATTACTGGAACCCGTATTTTTCTTTTTTTTTGCAAAGCGGAATGCAAGCGATATGACAGTGACGTTTGTATTTTTTATTTTAAAAACTTCGGTGCCTATCACGTGTAAAACTATTCTATAAAGAAATAAATGTGGACCAGTTTGTGTGTCCATACAAAAATTAACCCCACCCGACCGCTTAAATATTGAAAAAATCAGTTTAAATAAAGTCAATATGTATCATTTACTGCATAGTATATTTTAGATTTAAGGAATAAAATATTTTTGTTATTTATATGTTCTATTTTTTAATTTAATCATTTTATTTTAATCTACTTCTTATTGAGAATATTTCTCAAAATACCCACGCCTCCCCGTACCAACGCGCCGCTTAAAACTTTTCTGTATTAATTTCAAATAAATAAATAAACTATATAAAAAATAAATAAATAAACTATATTAAAAAAATAATACTTTTTTCAGAATTTTTTACTCTGTTAAAAAATACATTTAAAAATTTTTCACTATAACACCAACCGCTCTTGTATCTGCATTATATTGCTGTAGTTTTTTATAATATATATTTCATTATAATATATATTGTATGATAATGAGAATAATTTATTGTGAGAAGTAATTTATTTAAATTAATTTTTAATCTTCTCGTAAAAACTGATAATGTCGCAATATCATATTTGCAAGTGTAACTATTGTGCAAATCCTTATTAATTCTTAAAAATCTTAGGTAAGCATTTAACAATTTTGCAACATAAAGGCATTTTAATTTTATTTCAAGCGTTATGTTACTTACGCAATGTTTTACGAACAATTAAAAAAAATTTAATAAAATCGAAAATTATATTATCAATATAGGTTAAAATATTAAGTTCAGTGTTAAAAAAGGAACATTTTTATATTATTCTTGCAATGTGCGAAGAAATATGAACTTTGAAAATATTTAAAATACCAAAATTAAAGGAGACATTTTGAATATATATATATATATATGTACATATATATAAAAAATATATATATATAATATACACACATATATATATATATATATATATATATATATATATATATTAATCATTAAATGAAACGTTAATAAAAAACTTTATAAATGTATGACTGATATAAAATCATTATTCAAATTTCAAAGAATAACAAATTAAAGTAAGCCGACATGAATAATTATATCCCATCCATAAATGATTAGTTGATCAATGTTTAATCAATACTGATTTAACGTCGATCGGCCATTTTTCTGGTCGAGACATTTATAATTGATATAAATATATGTATACTAAATAATAGTATTGAGAATGATAAAAAAATTAAATGTTCCATTAATAGAGATATTTGTTTTAACATTTATAATATTTTTGTTATCAATCTTAAAAATAAATTCTTCATTAATGACTAATTTCGTATGATTTATTTATGACAATTGTGCTATTCTCTTTCTTGCTCTTTCTCATTTTCTCTCTAAAAAGATTTTAGAAATTAGTTTTTGTTAATAAGCTTATTACAGATTTATCGGATCATTTATACGGATTTGTACTTGGATTTGTACTTACAGTGTTCATTAGCTTAACTTTCGCTAGATTCATATTGCTCGTTTGTTTCGTAAAGATACATCTATCAAGCAAGACGCACTTGAATGAAGATCAAAGTATATACCTACTTTAACGAAAAATTCAAAGATTTCTCTCTCTCGTTTCTGCCTATTTATGCCTCTCCATTCGAATGAAAGTTTTTACATTGTCACGTATCATACAGTACTTAATGACCGTATGATAATTATATTGTGATAAAGATTCAAGCAATAACGTTGAATAATTTTTTATTATTAATATTTGTGCAATGCAGATTACTTGTATAATTAATAGGTCATTTTCATTAGTATTGTCGTTAATATTCCCTGATTTGGTTCGCGTGTAAAAGGAGAAACGCTGCGTCATGAGTTATTGGGAATTTAAATGCTTAGACTTTAATCAAGAATGCGATTTTCCCGTTATTTGTTAAAGAGCTTTCACATCCTTTCTCGATTTATCATTCACGTAAAAGAGGGAAGGTCTTGGGTCAGAATATTTTATTATTTTTCTTTACGTAAGCAGCAATTTAAATTTTTAAATACTCTAGTTCTGTCGAGAATCTTCGGTGTTGATTAATATATTAAAGATTTGATACTTGTCACAATACTTAGAAAAATTTGATCCGTCTGTTATCCTTTCAATCTTTAATGTACATATATTACAATATACGTACAATGCATTTGCTGACAATCGCTTTAATAAAAAGTGATATATCTAAAATTAGCAACTTTCCAAGAAAGCATTTTTTAAATTCTGAATTGAAACAATGTTTCAAAAGAGAGAGAGAGAGAGAGAGAGAGAGAGAGAGAGAGAGAGAGATTTTAAGGAAAAATGGCATAATTTCAAATAGAACGTTCGCCTACAATTACTTAATTATCGATAATATTCCTTCGCGACATCTAACACAAAAAATGTCTTTTTTTCTAAAAACAATCATTACCCTTTAGTTATAAATTGAGACAGTTACAAATGTACTTTTCTAACAAAAATATACCTAGAGTTGATTTCTTATCATTATCAAAAATAATTTTTGAATTATGTCGTTCTTTTTATCAAATAAGCGATATGCATGATGTCGATAGTAAATGATATGTTGTACCGAAATAACAATTAATTGCGCGCCGTAACTTTTACAGTCTTCAAAAATTAAAAAAAAAAAATTTCTCGGCTTTTATCTAAAGAAAAGGTTGTTCAGTAATTTTTTGCAGCTCTCTTTCTAAAAAAAAAATCTGTTTGAAATATAGCTCATTCTTTTAGACAAAGATTCATCTTTACGAAAAGATGAATCTCTTTTGTCTTTCAGCAAAACAATTACTTTGATTTCCGTTGCAAAGTGGCTCGAGAGAAGATTAACTTCTAACTATAGAGTTTTTAATTTATTCCTTCCTTAAATACACGTAGCTTCAAAATCTCAATAATTATACTATGAGTTCAATGCGAAGTCGCTCACTCAAGGAAAGTAACTTTCCTTCAAAGGATATGCTAGTTGATGGATTGTCGACTTGACAACAAGCTGCTTAGAAAAAGAAAGAAAAAAATCCATAAAGAAACAAGTGTTCACATTGGAAGTTGGAATACGTTTATTCGACATCGGGAGATAGCGGTAATAGTTTCTTCGGAGCGTGAAAGTTATGTTCCGCGGTACATACGGCGAGTGAACGACCGGATGATGTGCATCGAGGAAATAGCTATTAAGAACTAATTGCGAGCTGATGCACGTACAGCATGTTTCGTTTACTGATCGCCGCGTTGTATCGATCTCTCGAATATCTTAATATCACGCGCGTGCAAACGTAGTGATTTATTTGTTCTGTACGCATATATATTTTTTTATGTATATTTTAAAAATATATCTTTTCGGATAAAGCATCCGATCGAAAAATAATTAAAATAACAAAGCCCTCGTGTTTATTATGTCTCGTTTAAGTAAACCATACGTACATCGGAATATGTTGTATCATGCTAATTATTCCTAACAATGTGATAGTTTCTGACCGCACATATTTGTCAGATTCGCTACGTTAGTAAAAAAAAAAACGTCAGCGATAAAATTTGCATTGTGATGCAAAAATTTTGCGCTATAATGCCTTGTTGAATTTAAAAGCACCTGGGAAAAAATGATTCATATATTTCATATTTTATGTATCATTATACTATATAAAATTATATACAAATATATATTTTTGTATAAAAATTGACATATTTTATATACAATTGTATATAATTATATATAAAATATGTCCATATATGTATATATAACATTTTTTCTTGGACAGGGTTGGAAAGTAATATGTTACTTGTAACGAAGTGTTATAGTTAAAATTATTCTTTCAGTAACTTAACTTCATTCCTTTCTTTTCATTTATAATAGTAACTTAGTTACATTTTTTTTTTTAAACTAAGGTGATAGTTATTTTTGTAGTTACTTTACATTTATAGTTTATTTCAAACTTATTTATCAACATATGAGTTGTCCAAAATAAAGTGCTTAGTGAACGATCAATTATTTCTTGTGATTGGAATATATTATATTTATCCTACTATATTTATCCTATAAAATGATGACATTTCTGTAAATTAAGTTAGTAGCCTTTTAGTATGTAAACGCATCTTAATATTGATCCCAAAATTTTGAGATTCCATGTAAATATATATTAATTTATTATAATAAATAATATAGCTTATAATATTCAGCATAATCAGTAAAATGGTTTAATAATGTTATAAATATTTTTGTATTTAAATAAGAATGCAAAAAATTAACAGAAAAGTAACTAAAAATTACGACTTATTATTTTTTAAGTAACTATATTATAATTATATAATGTGTTCCTTTTCAGAATCGGTAATGTGTAACGGAGTAATAGTTACTTTTCAAGAGAAAAAACTATAATTGTAACTTGTTATTTTTTACAAACTTAACTTTAAACTTTTCCAGTGACTTTTCCAATCTTGCTTAAAAACCTTGATCAAAGCAATTCTAAAAATAAAGCATTAAATTATTTGATAAAATAATAGACACATCGACTGCTTATAACATCAATAGAAATATTTGCAATTAAAATGATTTGACGTAACTTTTTGTAATGCGTAAATGTAAATGCAAGTTTATTATATTATTCTTCGTGTTATAGGCGATGGCGAATCTCATTAATTCGACAACACAATTTTTCAACGATGTGTACGACTATTATCTCTGGACTTTGTCCCTCGCAGGTAATTCATAAAAATTCTTTTTAGATATAATTTTCTATGATATCATCTATTTAATTAGTATTAAATTATCTGCTCTTTAACAAATATTGTCTGCAATATATTATCTAGTTTTTAAAGAATTTCAATTTATTTTAACTTTAACGATATAAATTTATTTCTAATATAATTATCAATTTCTAAATATTATTTATAAATTATAAAAATCGATTTAATTGTATAGAATTAAATGTTACAAATAAATAAAATACATCGTGATTTTTACAAAAAAATTTTATTCATTTGTAATAAGTTGTTAACAATTGTAACAATTGTACATTGTTAACAGCTGTATTATTACAACATTGCAAATGAATAAAAATTTTTGCATACGTACTGATTCGATTAATATGAAAGATTTGATATGTAAGATTATTTTTTTTAATCATTTCAAAATTTATTACACATTATTTCGTTACACATATATTGACAATTTATATCTAAAGTATTAAAATATTTGAAAAGTTATATGATGTAATTATGTCACTTACCGTTAACGATTTATAATTTCTTTTAGGCTTCCCCTATAAACATATATAAACATCCAAAAATATTCATAAACATGTATAATTGTATATAAAAAATTAATGCATAATTATGTATAAGCAATTTTTTTACATTTTTCCAAATTTGTTTTTTTCTAAAACAACCAATGCGAAAATTATCCCTTTAATTATTTTTTATGTTTTCACATTAGGGATGTGCGATCTCCATTAATTGAATCGAACTCTGAATCAATTTGATGATTTTCAGCGTCGAATCGATATTGATGTTATAAATTAGAATTTAACTACCAGCAAACAAGAATGGATTAAAATGGATTGAAATTTTTTTCTATCAAATATATTTTAAAAATACTTTTTTTTGGATTTAATTGGATTCAATTGGATTTAATTAGATTCAATTGAATGCAATTGGATTGAAAAACTGCATTTCCTATTCAAAATTTTGAATTGGACAATATTCACAATATGTGTTGTGTGTGTGTGTGTGTGTGTGTGTGTGTGTGTGTGTGTGTGTGTGTGTGTGTGTGTGTGTACAGAAAAAGCTAATATTATTTTTAAATTGAAAAGCATAGAGATATGCTTCATGCAATTCCTATAAATGAATAAAAATGCATTCAGGATTGAAAAGCATTCATTTTAACATTCGTGAATCTATATTTCTGAAAATCTGAATCCATGCCAATTCATTTCAATCCATTCTCGTTTGCTGGGAAATCCAATGGACGTACAATGGACGTCCATGTGCTATTTAGATGTATACATTGATTATTATTATATCATATGAATTAAAGGAGTTTCTAAGTTATTTATAATTATTAATTCTATTGTTAGTTTTTATAAAATTATTCTGATTTTCAGATGAAAGATCGAGAGGATGGTTATTGGTTGATTCGCCGAAACCGACATTAATATATACAATGTTGTACCTCTTTATCGTCTGGGTGGGTCCTAAAATCATGAAGAAACGGAAAGCTTTCAAATTAACGTGGGCTTTGGTGCCCTACAATCTTGCCATGGCCTCTCTCAATGCTTATATTGCCATTCAGGTGAATATTATTTTCTATCCTTGATGATGGGAAAATATCACGGAACTTATCTTCATTTTTCTTATTTATCTCTATGTAGTCACTTTCACTTGAAAGTGGGTTTCCATCGTTTATCTGGCATCTCTATATTCTTTGCAGTTGTTTGTAGCATCCACAAGGTTACGATACAGTTACGTGTGCCAACCTATAAGGCACATCACGCGTCCCGATGAACTTCAGGTAAGAGAATTATTATAAAATAAAAAATATGGGATATTGAAGATCAGTGATCAGAAGATCCTCTATCTTTCTCCGTTATAATTTAGCTTAAAATATTTACTAAAAATAAATGTTAGTTTTCTTATTTTATCATGTTAAGAAAAGGATAATACGTAAAAAAACTTATAAGTAAAACTTTCTACTTATAATTTAAAAAAGGATTACTTTGTTAGTATATTAATATAACAAAGTATATATATATATATATATATATATATATATATATATATATATATATATTAGGTGTTGGAATTAATTCGTAGCGTTTTTTAATGAAAGAATGTTATTTATTTCACATGAGCATTAAAAAATACATTAATGAAAGTACTTCCCATCACTTGTAAAACGCTACGAATTAATTCCAACACCTAATATATATACAAGAATGTTTAAAAAGATCGTAAAAGAAAACATGCTTAAAATAAAATAAATAACATACTAATAGAAAAAAATTTTAAGCCAAATATAAACAGTACAAATATAAGGGACAATCTTTCAGAAATTTGATATTTTTTTGTTTAGATCGCTGACGCAGTTTGGTGGTACTATTTTAGCAAACTTCTGGAATTTTGCGATACGATCTTCTTTATTTTGCGAAAGAAGGACAATCAATTGAGCTTCCTTCACGTTTATCATCACTCTACCATGTTTTCGTTATGGTGGATCGGTATTAAATGGGTACCAAGCGGATCCAGTAAGTATTTCTTTATTTCAATATTAATTCTACTATGATATTGATAATAATTATTATTTTGATAATTATATAGAATAAGCCCCCTTTCTCCGATGACCTTGATCTTGACGTATGTTGTCAAGATCATGATTCTAAGTAATCTCCAATAGATTTTTTCCATCATTTGTTATTCGTTAAAATGTTATTAACGAAATAAAGTTAAGAAATAACATCTTTTTTCTATTATTTAAAACAAAAATTCTGCTTTAAAAATAAAAGTCTTCTTTGAAAACATTTTTTTTTGTATAATATTTTTTTTTTTTCATGATTTTGTAATGACTTTAAACGAAACAAGATCCACCCCACATCCCTCTCCACCTAGAAGCAGTCGACTTTCCACGCGAAGCGAGGTCCACCCCATCTCCTCCATTGTCTACAATTTTCCATTTAAATAAAGTGAGGTGCACCATCTCCTCCACTGCCTAAAGGCGCGCGATTTTTCAGACTCGCCCCACCTCCCTGCTTAGAGGCGAAAGACTTTCTAGACAGAAAGATGTAATAGAGACCTTACTTTGCGTGGAAAATTGTGCGCTTCTAGGCAGAAGGGAGGCGAGGTGGATCTCCGTGGAAAGTTGTATGTTCCTAAGTAGGAAAAAATATAAGATATTTTATATATATATAGCAGAAGTATTAATTATTGGCAATAATAAGCTTATTTTTGGATAAACATTAATAGCATTGCAAGTATGACTAAAGTTTGTGTGATAGAAATATGTAAAAATCAATTAGTTACGCTCTGTCTCCTAGACAATTATTAAAATTTATATAAAAAAGAGGTAAAGATTTTTATATCTATATTTATGTGTACACTTGCAGCTTTCCTGCCAGCAATGGTAAACAGCTTCATTCACGTGCTGATGTACTCGTACTACGGACTCGCCGCGTTAGGTCCTTCGGTGACTAAGTATCTCTGGTGGAAGAAGTACTTGACAATCCTCCAGCTCATCCAGTTCACGACTGCTTTGGTTCTGGGAATCAATGGCATTCGATCGGGATGCGACTTCCCTCTTTGGATGCAGTACGCCCTCGTAATTTACATGCTCTCTTTCATCGTCCTGTTCGGAAACTTCTATGCCAAAGCTTATATCGCAAAGGTCAGGCGCAGTTTCGTATGTGATTTGAAACGGATTATCTCGCGCCCATATGTTTGCGTTATCAGTCTATTTATTTGCAGGGTAAACAAGTGTATGCGGAGAAACGGCTTGAGAGGCTAAGAGCCATCGAGAAGGCGTCGACAAGTACACAACTCGATGGTGCGGTCAGCAATGGAAAGATCGCGAATGGACACACGAACGGACACGTGAATGGCTACACGAAAGAAACATTCAAGAAGACCCAATGAGGCGATTCTCCTCAGGGATGTCCCTATCAGGGAGATCCAATTCACGATACTTGCGATGCACGACGAAGAAGAAATAGTCATTATAGACATTAGTCGTCGTCGGGCAGTGCGTCGTGATCAAGAAGTAGTTTAATAAAAATATAAATAAAAATGAAAAAAGGGGTAAGGGGAAAAAAGAAATGGATTTTTCGCTTAGATCTCGCACGTTATCGGGTTTGTGCTTTCGCGAGGCGAAAATTAGCACCGTGATTCCAAAGTTAACGGATCAGCATTTGTACATTCGCGGCACCATGCTGATTCTAAACTGTATATATGTATTAACGAACATTTACTGAAAAAGCGGTCTAATACCGAATGCGTTTTATAGCAATTAGCGCGATGGGCCTGCAAGAATGAGAGTTCGCACATAAATATATATGTATGAAACTGAAGTGGAAAGATTTACATATATTATATGAGGAGGTAAATATCAAAATATTGCTTTCAAGTTGTGCTCAAAGCAAATCTTTCTTTCGAGGGACAGTTATATAGATAAGATTTCAGTTTGTGAAAATAAATATTTCCCTAAATGTAGAATTATCCAGAAAAATAATCGTAACGAAAGGAGAAAAGTGCGTATGTGTGCATGTAAATAAGTAAATGGACCATCAGGGAAAAAAAGAGGAGACGAAAATGCGAAAGAAATTTGTTTTTAGGACGAATGATAAATTTGTGATGGAAGATTATCATAAGAGGATTGAAAGAGAGTTACATCTCTTAAAAAGATATAAGAACGAAATTTAATGCAACTCTTCAGTTTGTGAAATTTTTGATAACGAAATGTATGTGAGTGTATGCATATAAAAACTTCTCGATCAAACTTCGCAAGTGCTATTTCGCGAACGAGCAACAATATGAATTAATATTTAGAAGTCCCAATTCGAAAAGCCTATCACGCAGCTATATTCCTGATTGATCCGCATAGAAACGGGGAGATACGCGATACGCGGAGGTTTGCTCGCTTTCATCAAAGTATATTGCACATTTAAAACAAAGAGGATCTAATCCTCTTTGATACATAATACAGTCGACTGATTTCTATTCGTTTTCAAATTTAATAAAAAAAAAAAAAGATAATTGATTTCAAACAAAAATAATATCGATTGGCTAGAGTCTAGACGAAGATTTTTATACCGACCCTTTTTTACAACGAATAATCTAGATACCAAATGACGCGCTTTCGTCGCAATGAGAACTATAACAGCAATTTAAAAAATCATAGTAATGAAAAAAAAATGGCAAAGAACAGAAAAATGTGGCAAAAAGTGACAAAAAAACCACCGTAATTGTTCGTACGTTATAAATCATGATTAATCCGTCTTTATACAATGTACAATTTATATTCTCATATCAACAAAATTTACAAATAACAATTAGCAATTGAATAAATTACAAGATAATCATTTGCGACGATGGATTATGTTCATTTGCGCGGGGATCGTGTGTTTCCTCATAATATATTTCTCTTAGATAATTAGGTTATTCTATTATATTGTTAATGTGTTTACTTAAATACGTGTATATCATTATTATAATATGTAATGGATCATACAATTGTTATAAAAATCGCGTTGCTGCGCAATGCGTTAAAACAAAGAAATGCATTGTGTTAATTCTTTACAGCTTACGTTTATTTATCCTTTCGATAAAAAAAATCTTTCACAAAGTATTTATTAATTTTTGACTTTTAATTATTACATATCAAATATTATATATAAAATAATTGTTTTTTTATGTTCTTTTATTATATACATCTTAAAGTTAATAAAATTACTCTAAAACAAATATTTTACATAGTTAATAAGATTGCATCATATAGACATATAAAAAAAAAATCGCTGTATATTAAACCGTAATCTTTCTCGTAAAAATGGGGAAGATAAAATATTGAGGAACAATAACTTCGAACGACTAAATGTTTGAATATAAACTGAAATATGTTTAATCTTTCCTATTGTTTCCCTCTTATTTATCAGTCTAGCAATTATTTACATCACATTTTATCAGCGTAATTTGCAAACAAGACCCATTCACTCTTTAAGAAACAATTTTTTTTTTAGTTTGAGTTGTGATTAAATAATATTTACAATTATTTATTTTATTATTAGACGTGTCGATTGAAGATATTTTAAATATCTTCATCATACGAAATTATTAACCACGACTCCGTAAAATCGCTAGAGCCAACCATATCGAACATGTCTTGCCAATGTACCGTTGTATATGACAAACAAGAGCAAATTCGACTGGACCCGTGATATTGTGAACCTTCGTAGCGGCTATTTGCTCCGCCAGTTCATCAAGGGTAGTCTGACGCAGGTTCAGAAGGAAACCATGTGTGTGATAAGCTCTGTACAATTGTTTCAAGTCCCTTTTGTCCACTTGACGCGTCATATCATTCGGAATGTCGGAAACAAAGCTTCGCAAAACGTTGACTGCATGACGATTAAATATCGTTGTTAAACCAAGAGCGCTACGCCAGCCGGACAATTTGTCTCGTAAGTATTGCTCCATTTCCGATGCGCTTTCCTTTTCTTGCGCATCTTCCTCGGGTATCTGTATCACTGTTGGTTCCGACGTTTGAGCGGATCGATTGCTGATTGATGTGGCGACAGACACGAGTGGCCGCCAATCTTTGCTCATCGTCACGTTGTATCTTAAATTGTGAGGTAAAATAGACCTCTGCATATTCTCCCATATCTACAATAGCGAGACTGTTATAAAATTGTAAAATAAAAAATTAAGAGATCACGAAGTGGGAAAGGAATGTAAACTTGTGATTGGAAAAATTAATTAATTTTTTTATACTAACGCCAGAGTGATTGATCAAGCGAGATACTTTCATCAACGAACAGCGACTGTCACTCAATTTATAACGATCCCCGATCTCGGGATCCCACAGGACGATGTCGTTTTTCTCGATGCTTAAAACAAATGCGGTCCATCGGCTTATTTGTGAAGAACCTATGTCCACGAATATATGCTTTGAATAAAATGCAAATCGATACAAAAATGATAGCGTAGTTGCTCAGAAAACAAATTGATAGCAAATTATCGCCAAATTGGTATAAAAAATCTCCGCAGTAGAGTAGAGTAAAATTGGTGATACCTAATACATGTCTATGTCGACAACAAGTTTAAGTATTGCTATCAAAGCTTGCGTACGTAGACAACCGAGCAAAATTTCAGTCAATTTTGATTTTGATTTTCATTTGTTGTCGTCAATTTGCTATCAAACTGTCAACAAGTTTTGCATGACAATTTGTCATGTTACGTCAGCGGATTTTGTTGTATATCTGCTACCAATTTACTGACTTTATTGAATATAATAGAATTTACAAATTTAGTGCCTTTTTGTCGAGAAATTTGTACTTAAGGAGGTTCTCGCGCTACTTCCTAGTCAATAGACAATTAAAAATAATGGAATAAAAAGATTACTAACAATATCTTATGTTATTATATATAATTATTGCTAATTTTATGTGTTACTAAATATTTTAAAAATGACAAAATAAAATCAAAAAGTTTAAATAAAACTTTACAAGAACAAACTTAAGTATTTACTTTATAATTATAACAATTTTTAAATTGCTGTCTTATACGCAAGTGTCTTAATTTGAAAGAGAATAATTACAGAATAAGATTATATCTTCAACTTGTAATATAAAATTCTATAAATTTAGAATTGAATATCTTCAAAATGATACAGTAAATAAAATTTTTTTCTAGATATTATTGATATTATTAATATATGTATTACACGTATATTATAGACTTGACTTATATTTCATTAAATGCGAGAACTTCCTTAACAAGCATTTAATAAAATTTGTTTTAGATAGACTTTTGGATTGTGTTTGATTTTTAAAATTCTCTGCTAGGCTAAAAATTTATAGTTCATACTACGTGCACTATAAATTTTTTGCACTGGCAATGAATTTTGAAACACAACTTCCCTACTGAAAAAATTCACGTGACAAAGTTATATAACGAAATAGAAAAATTACATGATATTAGAAATAATTTTTTATTTATCATATTATTTTATAGTTATCAAATTTTAAATAATTAAATGTTGGAAATAGAAGAAAAAGACATCATCGTATGATTTTTCAAATTGTGTAATTTTAAAAAATCACGTACTGATTTGAAACGATCCGTTACGTGATTTATATTCTTTTTGATTACATGATTTTAAAAAATCATGCACTAATTTGGAACAATCAGTTATGTGATATACTTGTTTCAATCACACGATTTCGTTATGTAACTTCGTAATGTGATTTTTTTCAGTATGGTTTGGTTAATTGCATAATAACATACCTAGCAATACATACGACTGCAAACCGAAACCTTGCAGCAATGTTGCCAGCAAAGCTGCTCTGCCATAGTGATCCACCTTGTTCACGTTTAAAGCCTGGCGCGGCGGGACCGGGCCATAGTACATTGGCAAAGACGGTAGAAGCATAGTGAGTCGTGCAGCGTCGTCGGGAGTCTCTACACCGGTTATTTTGTAAGGCATCGCCAGGCAGCGTTGGATTCCCTTTAACAAAGTATCGATGGCGTTAGCTTCCAAAGACTTGGCATTGCCGGGCTGCTCCATCTTCATCAGCACGTAGATCCGGGTGTGCGAGCGACCCGGACTGGCTTGCACGTAGCCGAACGACAATACGGGACTAAACAGAGGGGACAAAGCGACCCATCGTTCAAGCTCTTGATAATTCCTGTGACTTTCCAAAGGTATTCTCGCTTCACCAAGCCACTGCTGACCCCAGACGGGATGCTGATCGTACAGACGGAATTTTACGCAATGTTCACCGTTCTGCCTCGGCAATTCAAAGTGCATGGTCTGTTGCCAGATAGGTGCTGGCCCCTCTGCCGTCGCGGTTGTGTGAACGACGTTGCCCCATTCTACCTCCAATAGAGGAGTAACCAGCGCCGATTCCTCCCTCACTGGCACCTCCACCCCTCGCAAGATAGTGACTGCGAGAATTGTTCTCCCTATGGTGTGATGCCTGCGAGTGCTGGAGGACGGCCTGAGCGGCCGGCTAGCCTGGAACAAATTCTTCAGAGACACGTCCAGTAGGGAGAATGCTGACTGCTCGGTTACGACGATAGCTGGCGGTTCCGATTCACGCGACGACGCTTTGCGAATCACGCCGACATCCGTATTGAAAACCAGAGCCGGGTCCATCAGCAGAAAGTACTTGACATCTTTCTTGCTGGTGGAACGTGTGTGAGGTCGCAATAAGGAAAGACTGTTCTGTGGATCATTCGGATCGTTGCTCGGTCTATAAAGATAAGCATTGCTCTCCTCCAGCTCGCTGCTATCGTCTGTCGACAGAGAGATAGTGCAAACGACAGTCCCGTCGTATATTCTACCCGAGCTGTTGCTGATCGCGAAATCTATCTCTACCTTGTAGTCTCTAACGCTACGCTGGGGCAACGGTAATGGAAGCACGCAGGACATCCCGTGTCGGGCGTGCACCTGTATCGAGAGATTGTGGTATTCGGAATTTCTCATGAATAATTTGTACAGCTTCCGATTGAATGGACCGTTTGCCGTGAATACCAGCGTTCTTTTGAAAAGCAACGAGACCGAGACGATCTCGGGGATCGTCCCGGGTCGATCTTCCTCGCGTGGCGCGTGAATGCAGACGTCTCGCACCGCGATCTCGACGAGTTTCCCACGAAATCGCGGCTGTGATTCATAGTCTAGCGATTTGACGTTGTCGAGCCGATAAGGCTTGACTATCTTGTCAGTGAATGGATTCTCGGAAACGTAAAGTCCATCCTCGACCGACGTGTTTTTACTGTTCGACACTCGCACGGTTCTCTTGCTCTTCATAAGCACTTCGTTCGTTTTCTGATTGTCATCGATCACGGGATACGCGTAGCAGAGACTAAAATCTTCCTCAGTTTTGTCTTGCGAGCCTCGTGCGGATCCTGTTATAAAATCAATGTCAGAGGAAGACATGTCGCGATTATAAGAAAAAAGAAAGGATTTTTACTCCCAAGGTACACTTTAATTCCCACGTGATTTATTTACGCCTTACGGCATATGTTATTTATTATTTTACGGCAGCTGTTATTTATTATTTAACTTTTAACAATATAAAAATTTCTAAAATTGTAAACATAAAGTTCTTTATTATTGCACTGTACTTTAGTAGAACTTTTCTTTTCACTTTTGCACAATATCAAGTGTATACTTATTTTAAGTACAAAGAATATATATACTAGTTCAATTATTAAAAAAACTTCAATTATATAACAAACAGACTTATACTGTGCCTGTAATCAACGGGACCTAAATAAACGCAAATAAATGTTTGTTTTGGCGTCTTCGGTTTCCATGGCAACGATCCTTGTGACAGCTGACAGCCTGACAGCTGATAGCGTTCAATCGAACAAATAGCGACATCTCATAAAGTCGCTTCAAATGAATTTGTATAAATATGCTCCATCGATAAAAACACGTATCAACGATTGATCGAGAGAGCGGCACCGAATAATGGCAAAAAAAGGAAAAAGACACGAAAACATAACCTTTCTCATCCAGTTTGTGACAGCAGATTGATGATATTAAATGAATTAACGGACTTCATTGGTAATTGATTGTAAAGACGTTAAGTGAGCTTGAATTGCGAGAAT
The DNA here is from genome assembly GCF_024713525.1 of Acromyrmex echinatior. Lineage (NCBI taxonomy): Eukaryota > Metazoa > Arthropoda > Insecta > Hymenoptera > Formicidae > Acromyrmex > Acromyrmex echinatior. Next base: position 10,095,558 of record NC_141859.1, read on the forward strand.
GGACGAGGAGATGGATGCCGTGAACGAGGAAGTTTCTCCAGGAGGCTCGGACGAGGAAGAGATGGTGACGAGCGAAACGGAGGAAAAATCCGACAAGGAAGTAGTGGAGATCAAATCCAACAGCGACGATGATGACGACGAGGATGATGATGAGGATGCTAACGAGGCCGAGGTGAAAGTCCTGGAAGCTTCCTTATCGACAAACCCGTACGACTATTCCAGTCATGTAACTCTGATTAACAAATTGCACACAATGGGCGAACTTGACCGTTTGCGAGCCGCCAGGAACAATATGAGCAACTTATATCCGCTGAGCCCCGAGCTCTGGCTTGCTTGGATAAGTGACGAGATCAAGTTAGCGACTACCGATGATCAGAAGACTGAAGTAGTTAAACTATGTGAGCGAGCTGTCCAGGATTATGTATGTAAGTTTTTCCTTGATTTCCTTAAGTCATAAATTTAAAACCATTATTTGTACAGACAAGGAGATCATAATACTGTAACTGTGTATTTTTAGCTGTGGAAGTATGGTTGGAATACTTACAGTTCAGCATTGGCTACATAGGCAAGGATGAAGAGAAAGTTCGTCAACTCTTTGAACGTGCATTGGCTGTTGTTGGAATGCATGTCACAAAAGGAGCGATAATATGGGAAGCATATCGTGAATATGAGAATATATTATTTGCTTCTCTATTGCCATTGGTAAGAGATACATATTGAAGTAAATATAACAGAAACAAACTTTCCATTTGACATAATGTTTTTCTTTTTCTTATATTGTATTTATATTTACATCCTTTGTTCTATATTTATGTTTTAGGATGATGATACTGAAAAAAGAAAAAACAAGGCTCAATTGGAACGCATTGTAAGTTTATTCAAACGTCAATTATCTAATTCTCTTTTAGACATGGATAAGACATATGAGGAATATCAATCATGGTGCGCAAAATATAATACAGAAGTAGATACCTATGAGAAATCCATTTCGAAATGCTTTCAACAGAGTTCTGCTAAATTAAAGTCGTTTCTTCCTTATGAGGAGAAGCTTATCTCTGCACAAAACCAAAATGAACTACTTGACGCTTATAAAGGATATTTGTTATACATGAAACAAAATAACTCAGATCTTATTAGAATTCTATATGAGAGAGCAATAACTGATCTAAATTATTTAGAAACATCGATTTGGTTGGATTATATCGCTTATCTAGAAAATGAATCAAGACTTGAGCGCGAACTAGATCCAATTTATCAAAGAGCATCGAGGAACATTCCTTGGTGCTCAATAGTTTGGCAAAAATGGATGAGATCGTATGAGAAATGGGACAAACATATATCAGAAATACAAACGCTATTCGAGAATGCCTTGTCCGCTGGGTTTTCAACAGCAGAAGATTATCGTAATCTGTGGATTATGTATCTTGAATGTCTGCGGCGCAGACTCGATCAATATCCTGACGAAGAGAGGGATAAATATCTGGATGTTATTCGTAAAACGTTTAACAGAGCGTGTGAGCATCTGGCAAAATACTTTGGTTTGGATGGCGATCCCAATTGCGTTATCTTACAATATTGGGCAAGATTTGAAGCGATACAAGCAGATAATATGGAACAAACTAGAAGATTATGGGCTGATATTCTTTCGCAGGAGCATTCTGCAACAGCTTCTTACTGGTTGGAATACATAATTCTAGAAAAGTAATATATTTAAATATAATAATGACTTTTATATTTATAACTTAGTTCTATTTTTTTTAAGCATTTTTCTAATTTATTTATAGAAGTTACGGAGATTCAAAGCATTTAAGAAAACTGTACCAGAAAGCCTTAAGTTCCACACAAGATTGGCCAGAAAGTATAGCGAATTCGTGGATAGATTTTGAGCGTGATAAAGGAACTTTGGAGCAAATGGAGTTCTGTGAAGCAAAAACGAAGGAGAAGCTCGATAAAATTATGACAGAAAGGCAAAAAGCGCAAGATCTTTCTCAGAGTGAATTGTCCACACAAGATAAGAAAATGACGAGTAAGAGAAAGATTGATGATGGCAAGTGGAAAAATTTAGGAAGTTCCCCATCGAAAATCGTAAAAACTGATGTCCGACTGAAACCAAAATTACGAGCAAATATCTTGAATACTGATAAGAAGACAACAAATGATCAAAAGAAATCAAAACCAGAAGTCGTACCACCACCTGGTTTTAAAATGATCGAGGATGAAGATATAGATGATAAAGATAGTCAGCATGAAGTAGATGATAGTATTACAATTTTTGTCAGTAATTTAGATTACACCACGACCGAAGACGAAGTAAGAGATGTTCTAAAATCCATTGAACCGATAACGTTGTTCAGAATGATTAAAGATTACAAAGGACGTAGCAAAGGATATTGCTATATACAATTAAGTAGTACAGTACGTATATTTTAACATTTAATAAATTTGTTTAATAAACTTTAAATGAAAATGTAGCTAAGTGTGAATAAGTAAAAAAGATACTCGTTGAAATATACGCATAAATTATAATTATCATTATAATTTATCATTTAATTTCATATCTTGCCTTAAAATTTTGAAATATTAAAATAAAGACATAATTATTTAATCTACTGTTTTAGGAAGCTGTGAAAGAAGCTTTGAAATTAGATAGAACACCTATAAAAGGACGTCCTATGTTTATTTCAAAATGTGATTCTAACAAGAATACCAGAAGTTCAATATTTAAATATCGCTCTACGCTTGAAAAGAACAAACTCTTTGTTAAAGGTATGACATGTTTATCAACAAATCATATACGCGCAACAATTAATTAGAATTATTTTTTTCTGTGTTTTTCTGCGCAATCTTTTTACGTTTAATCAAATCATATATTTTCAAATTCTCTGAATAATTTTCTGGTAATATCACTCCTGCATTCAATATTATGTTTAAGGACTTCCACTTACAATGACAAAAGAAAAATTGGAAGAGATTTTTAAGGTTCATGGAGATTTAAAGGAAGTTCGCCTAGTTACTTACCGTAATGGGCACTCGAAAGGGTTGGCTTATGTTGAATATCATGACGAAGCGACCGCTGCAAAAGCTCTTTTGAGCACAGACGGTATGAAGATTCAGGACAAAGTAATCAATGTTGCGATAAGTCAACCGCCTGATCGCAAAAAAATTCAAAATCCAGAGGAAAATACAGGACAAGTAAAATCACTCGGTGGAACATCGACGAGTCGTACAGCATTTGGCGTGCCCAAGATTTTATTGTCTATGGTTCCCCGTAATGTTAAAAAGAGCAATAACGGTGGTGCAGCTCCAAATGGAAATCACACACAATCGATGAGCAATCAAGATTTTAGGATTATGTTTCTCAATAAAAAATAACTTGTATCGTACAAGTATGTTTTTTTCTCAGTCTATTAATGTCGCATTAATTTTAATAAAAACTTATATAGGCTATATTATGTAATATTAAAACTTATATGTTAGTGGTAATACTGTTACAGTGAACGGATCTGCTGTTAAAATTTATCAAATGTGCGTTGTATATTATGATATACAAGTGCTATTAAAAAGTCAAATGTGCAGTTACTACAAAATTCTGTACGTAACGTTATAAGTTAAAAAATGTATAAATTGTACTCAATTATGTATGCGTATATATTAATGCTCTACATTTTAAACTTTTTTTTTACGCATGTGTAAATGTTCTTTTTTTTTTTCTAAAAAATCTTGTGTTTTAGATGCCACGATCCATAGAGATAGATAATTATTAATTCAGTATTAGTAAATCTAAACTATTGGTACAAATCAATCTTTCTGTTTTGTATTAAAAAATTATGAAGGAAAAAATATATCACAAGATAAATAATTACATAAAATAAATACTTTTAATACACACACACATATATATATATATATATATATATATATATATATATATAAAATTATTGATATTTATATACAAGAGAGAGAGAAAGAGAGAGAGAGAGAAAGAGAGAAAAAGTACGTGCTGAGTATGAAGATATATCGCTTGAAATGCAGTCTCTTCATGAGTGAATACTATGTATGCGTCTGTCACGTTTGAACGTCAGGCTAGAAGACAAAATGTACTTCGCATAACGATTCGAGTATTGATTGAATCGAAAAATTCTTCGAACTACTTTTTCTCCAGGATGCGATACTGACAATTGAGTACAATTCTACAGTTGAAGCTGCGTGTTCGATACGTGATGATGTCGTTTATGCCTCGGTGGGGCAACTGGCGGACTCTCCTGCACCAGGAGTCTCCTCGCCATGAGCCACTTTTTGGCTCTACCAGCGTGATAGTAGTACGTATAAAGCAACGCCATAGCAGCCAGCACCACCAACAGGCACGTACCAGCGATGATAACACTAAACAGCCAATATGGCCCAGATCTCGGCAACGGGCTCGTGTCTGTCGGCAATTTGTCTGTGGGTGTAGGACTGGTTGGCTGCCTTGGTGGTAACGTTACCTCGTTATCACCAATGACGATATCAGCACAGGCTCGAAATTCTTCCTGAGGCCCACATCCCACCGCTCCTAAACATCCATGTATGATTTGATGTTTGATTTGATGTATGGAAAAATTCTAGTATTTTACTTATTATATATATATATATATATACACACACACACACACATTATAAGCAATATTTACGATCATTCTATAATTCTCTAACACATTATTTCCAGATCAATCAGATTTAGTTCTTATAATAAAAATATCACGAATTGTTAGTGTGCCAATTATTAATTCACATGGAGTAAACTAGACATGCTTTGCTTTACCAAACGAAGCCATCAAATGATGATGTTATGCAAGAAGAGTTGCAACTCTCTTGAGTCATTCTTATTATGTAGGATAAAGTAATAACACTTTCTAGCGCTCCGATAGAATCTTAATGATGTATGGCAGGATTACTGATTGTTATATATATCATACACACACACACACACACGCACGCACACGCACACACACACGTAGTTAAAATATACGAATCAAGAATATAAGGTAGAATTCACAAAAACGTTTTTAGATTATTTGCGACACGGTAAAATACTTGTTCCAGGTCTTTCATATGTGAACTCTGACCTACTTTCATTCTCTGTTGCCATTTGGCTTATTATAAATTTAGCAGACAATATATTTATTTTTTTTTTTTGAATCTATGTCTTAATTTAATAACAACGACCTTCCATGCTTCGGTAACCCATAATATGTATCTTCATTCATAGTGACGCTATATACGTATTTCGTGGTCAAATATCGAAGAGAATCGATGTACCTGTGCCGTTGCCACAGTCGCCCCAATTATTCCCGGCAATGTATCGCCATTGGAAGACGCATTGAGCGCAGGTCAGACCCTCCGGTAATTTGTAATAACCCTCGAAGACCTTGTTGCCGGGACCAGGATAATAACGGGTGGATCCATTCTCAGCATGCAGCAGGTGTTGGTCCAGACATTCCTGGGTGACCTCCTGATCACGATAGGTCATGGCGCAGGTGCGGAACTCGAAGTAGCCGTGATGGTTCGCCGTCAACTCCACACGGACCGGTATAACCGATCCGGTCCGATAACGCCGAACGATCACGCCGTTCCCATATTTGCCGCCCGTTTCATGAATACGTGGCTAAAAAATAAAATAAAATGGAATAAGTTAGAATATTTACATGTACCTTTTTCATACTTTAATACGTTATATAAAATCTTATATATACTATAATATTACATTAGTATAGGATATTTTTCTTTCAGAACTCCGTTTGCGTGTGTATGAAGCAAAGAAGAAAATAAATGCGAATATTGATAAAAGAGAAAGAAAGAAGAAAACAGATTTCACTTCCGTTTCGGGCTACTTTCGTCCATACGATATCAGACATAAGTATCAAGGCCAAGCATCCCGCATAAAAAGCCTCGCAACGAAAATGCGGTCGATTAATAGGAATTAATAGGAGACACGAGATCACGAAAGCTATGAGAGATTATAATAATAACCGCCATCATTTTCTTCTTTCGAGTTCTGTAGTCAATGCTATGCATAATCAAAGTAAAAACAAAATTCTAGGTTTATAATTTTTATGCAGTAATCCGATGATTTAATTCGCAATTAAATCCGGAATAGATCGAATTTTGTTTATCACCCTAATTTGAATGAAGTTCACTTTCGACGATCTGTAATACATGACAGAATTGGAGACAAAATTATGTATAAAATATTAATTAATTCACGCGATATGAAAAACACTTGGAGTGAATTAGAATTTGCAAAATTAAAAGATTTTGCTTTTTTTTTTCAAATGCATTTCATGATTTCATTGCGTGCTTGGATGCACGATTGTAAGGAAAACAATGTATCAATAATCGGTTCACGGTTCCGAAGCCATTCTGTTATTAAACAGCGAAGAAAGTAATTATTTCTTTCTCTCGTGTCTCGAGTCATTGCACGTCATTTAATTCAGAATAATAAACTGCACTTTGCAGCAAAGTACATTTCACTCACTTTCATTAGGGATAGAAAAGGAGAAACGAATAAGCGTCTAACAAATAGCGTCGAAAATGTTGTTAGCATAGCTACTATAGCAGCACTTCCTTCCGAACGAAAATGTCTGATGAAAGAGAAAATTTTCCCGTTGAGAATTGTAACTGTAACAATTATCGAGTCGATCGAATAATTATTTCGTTATTTATAATCATGTTATTTGTTTCATCGACTTGACATTTATCTCAAGCTATAATAGTTGCTTTCTCATCCAAATGATTTTTTTTTACTATTTAAATTTCGACATATTTTATTCATTAACATTTAGGTAAAAGATTCAATCGACACGCACAGATCTTCCACATTCATACTGCATAATTTTCAGAAACGTGTTGATATTACGGCGGTATTGTATGATATTCTACGGTCAACAGAGCGAAAAATCGCGCGTAATGGTGTGTAGTCGGTGTTGTAAGAGGGATGTCGGGAAGTAATCATACATATAGCGTAGCTGAATTATCATCGCGAATAACTTATACCTTCGCAGACTTTCCATTGTCATTACAATTAAATCTCTCTCAGATTCCCATTATTCGGCAAGGCCAATGCAGGCCGTGTCGTGTGACAAACAGCTCATCTTGAAACACAATGATGAGACATGAGACTTCTTGATACTGTATATACTTATGTGTACTAAACAGATTACAATTCTAGTCTTAGTTTTTAAACAACAACAAAATTCATATTGATGTATGTCAAATTTTAATTGCAGAATGATCTAAAGAGATTACTTTGAAACCAAATTTATATAAGAAAATTTTATGTTTTATGTTTCTCCAGTCAACACTAACTAAAAGTAATATAACATCAATGTTATAATATTCGTATTTTCAACAATACAAATATAATATAATATAATACGTGGTGTTAGCAATTAAATTTTTCGTTGAATGTGAAACTATAACATTAATTGATATTATTTTTGATGTCTAACATTCAGCATTTTCGTTTTCAGACTCACCGTTGGAGAATCCCAGGGATCGCCGCAAATGCCACATTTCCCTTTATTTCGTTGCCATTGCCTGGTAAACCCACCGCAATAGCACTCGTGATCGTTATAATCGTGAGGTGTGTCGAAGCCGTACCTCCACATGGAGGCCCTCGAGGGTGGCTCTATCAGTCTTCCATGGGCAGAAACTCTTCTTACGACTAGCAGACTTACAATTAATGTCAGACCAAGAACGAGGAAACGCATGTCGGTCATGAAACGAGCCGGCCTCTATAAAAAATCGAGTCATCAAGGTATAAGTGCCGATCGAACGATCGCAAATGCAATGCAATTGTGATGCAATTTGTATGTGTACTTGAACGTGCATTTGAATTCGAAATTTTTCTTCCATGCTGCGGATCGTTACGTATTCACATCAATGATTCACGCTACGTTAACGCGGTTCGAAGCTATGCTAATCGTTTTATCCGAATGGGAGAGAATGCCGTTTCATTTGATAATTTACTTTCATCGTTATATACATATCAATCTGTTTCATGCTCGCGTATTTAACAATTACCATTTAGCAGATTCTTTTTTATTGCTATTATTTTATTTATACACTATGTGCGCGTTCTGTACATACATACAATCGATTACATTAATGATTAATCTATTATTGTTTCAAACAAAGCAGAATTAATTCACTATTATTATTTCAAACGTTGTTAGAGGCAAAACAAAATTAATTTACTGTTATCTGTAACATTATTATTTAATAACATTATTATTTAATAGTGAAGATTACAACAATTTAATGTAGTTACGGGTGAACAATCACGTATGGAAATGACCAAGCGGAGGTTTGATGACCTCTCTCACTATTACCGAGCGTTACTCAAAAAATAACGGAGAAACGCACACGCGAATTACAATGATCAGCAACAGTCAACGCAACGTTACGTTAGAGACGCAAGAACAAGCATTCAACGAGCAGCAAACAAGGTCAAATGAAATTTTTACGTTCATTCGGAGTACTCTGTAGAGTATACTTTATGTCGTCACGTAAGCGTGAACTTTGGTACTTAATCGATATCGCTGTCTCAACGCGATCAAAGCTCAAAGGAGTCACGAAGGTGCGTAAAGTCGGCGATTTAAATGCCACATTCGAAAGCTACGCGAAAGAGAAAAAGAGACACAATGGCGAAGGAGCCACTGAACCGGTTATTACACCGACACTCCACGCGTGTAGTATCCCAGATATCGCGAGATACATATTCGTCAAGGTAAGAATCTATAGAAATATATGAATATATATATATATTCGATCAAGATAAAAACAATATGAATACATATGGTAAGATTAAAAAAGAAGATAAATTAATTCTGATCTCCCCTCCCCCCTCCCCACGCGACATTCTAGTATTAAAATTCTCGTCTCAGATTTAAATAGTCCATAGTTTTTTCATTTATGTATGTTGATTCGACTCTACGCTACTCCATCACGGAAATATTTGCAAATGCTTCAAGGCAGAAATGTAAAAGTATATCTGGAAATGTAATATTAAATATTAAATATTAAATGGATAAGAGGCCTTCCATCAAAACATCCTTAACGTGAAAATTTTTTTCTTAGATATAAATAACAATTAGTCTACTTTTTCTGGAAATATTCAATTATAAAATAAAGTCAAGATAAAAGTAGGTGACATAGAACTTAATTTTGTTAAATTTCAAATGTATCTTTAAATCTAGAAACTAGTCTTTGTCATAAAATTGCTTTCCTTGTGTATTCTCATATAAGAGAACTAGACACTTGTTATCATTTCTAACTCTAGCATTGTGGGATAATGAAAGTAAATAATAATGCGTGTACATAAAACAATAAAAAAAAGAATAAAAGAAATTCTATAGCATCTCCATAATTGTTGATGATTTAATGTATCCTTCACCGACATGTATCGATTTGAAAATTCGAAATTTACGAATTCTTCGGCTTTAATATTATATTTCCAGAAGAAAAGTGCTAATAGTTTTCGAACAATTAATGAATGAAAATAAAAGACTTCTCGAAACAAAATAACTGTACAACGGGATGTGAAAGGCATACTTTAATTTCGTGATTTAGCGAATAGCTTCTTGTCACTCAAAGAACCCTTGAGAGCAAAAACGTTTAGATCTTTAGTCATGATTTTTTAAATTTATTAATAATTTCAGATAAAATTGAGACTGTTCTCGTACTTACCTGCTCGTGTGAAAGAAGCGAAGGCCCTGCTTTCCCGTGGCACTATTCTCGCATCGGTCGCAACAGTGAGTCAGACCCGTGCGGTGAACAGGGCCCGGACCTCGGAACCGGTCGCTAGACGACTGAACCCGACTTCGACTCGGAGAACCGACCGAGCGAGCACTCTGGCCGATCGGCGGTGTGGGAGTAGGTTATTAGAACGAGGCGATCATCCACATTCGCGACACGCTTTGACACGAGGCGAGGATGATCCTGAGCAATTTGACTTTTTAACACTATCATTGAGATTGATGAATTTGAGAAGCCGTTGACGTCGCAACTTCAGTATGGATTTCTTGTTAGACGTTTGTATCAAGAATCTTTTTTACAGATATATATGTATTAGTAGGTTGTATTATAGATTGTCATGAGATTATAAATTGATTAATTTATATCTATTTATTTTAATTTTGTTTTTTACTTTTTTATCAATATATTTTAAAGATATTTTGCTCACATATATTTAGAGATTATCAAATACGACAAAGAAAGCCATAATCAGTCAAAGACCGAGTCTTAGGCTTTGGCTTAGATGTTTCAAATAATACATTATATATTCTTTATTAAATCAATTTATTTCAAAAATATTAGCCAGGATTATTTTTTGCGAAAAATATTTCCGAAGCCTCAATAATCGAGTTGACTAAGACACTCTTCCCGGAAAATTGAGATGTCCCAGGTTCATATCCTAGTGGAAGTAATATTTTTCGCAATAAGTTTCTTACTTACTTTCTTTCTTTCTTTCTTTCTAATTTAGGGGAGATTATCAGCATTTCAGAATGGTTATGTTGAAAATCCGAAAGTTATCGGTGCGCAATCATATCTGGAATAAATTGATTTAATAAAGAATATATAATTATAGTATTATTTAAAGAAACATCTAACTTTGATCGATCATAGCTTTCTTTATCGTATTTGATGTATTCACACATACAGTCGTGCTTAAAAATTTTAGAAATTATATTTGAAGATCATATCGTGCTGTGTGTATACATATAAAATATATTTAGAAATTATACATAAAATCATTCATTATTAATGTATCTTAATAATGAATTTGATTGAGATATCAGCAACAACTTACTAATTAACAAACCATAATTAATAGTGCTGCTTTCTGAAATCCAAATACCAGGGAAACTCTCTGGCATGTCCCGACATGCTCGATGGAATGTTCAGGTGAAAATCAGGTTCGACGATCGATAGCTTCCTTCCTCTGCAAGGAACCATGGAATTATAGGATAATGTTAAAGGATATTGTAAAGGCAAAAAAGGAATGGGCACTGAATATATTCTTTTCGCGCGACAAATTTGAAATATATTATTTTAGAAGACAGATCTGATTTTGATGAATTGTTGAAATATTAGCTTTTGACTAAATCTTTGAAGAAATGACAAGAGATGACATTTTTATTGGTGTACATTTTCTAGTCGAGATATCAGGAGATCAGGATTTTGCAGACTATAATTAGTATCAGTTGACACGCATCTTACGTGTGTAGGCCATTAAGCAGATAAGAATAACGACGAAGAGGCTTTTTCCATTTCTCAACGAAAGATCAGTACCTTTCACGGACTTCTCTTCCTGTCACATTGCCGCAATGAAAGCGTTTGAGCACGCAAACGCGCCCGTATACTCATGTCTCGAATTGCACTTTCACGAGACATCGCTAAAACGGGACGGAAAATATTTCCGCAGTTTGCACTATGCGACGAAGTCAGCAAAGCGGCAAGGCTGGCCAAGAGGAAGATACAAATCGGCAAAGGCGACTCTCGCTCCTTCCATAGGGTTCTCTCTTTCGGTTTCCGGTCGACAACTTGCTTGATACGCTCCTCGAACATCCGCTTCCGGCTTTTGTAGCTCTCAGAAATTTCATCACTGTGTGATGGTCCATCCAACGTTACTGGCTAAAATAGTTCTTGAGGGAGGAAGAACAGATTTGTTGTAGACAATAATTTTTAATTTTTCAAATTCTTTTGTGAATTATATTATATAATTCTAATATTATATTGAAGATCGTGATCATTTATAACTCTAATATTTATCTATGTTATTCTCATAAAATATGTAGTTATGTTTATATGGATTTATATAGAGTTTTTATATTTATGAATTATTATACTTTGGAAAAAAATGCAAATCCTGCATTATATCACCAGTAGAACTCTGTCAAGCGATACGGGATAAATATTGCAATTCGCGATTGTTCCTCCTCGCTACACAGCGCATCATTACACGCGAATTCATCGTCCCGCGCGGATTCATCTGTATCACGGAATAAGAATACTTTCTCACGAGAACAACGGAAATTGAGCGGAAAGAGCCGTCCGCTGTAACGACTAGCCGAAGTGCAAATATCCTGGAAAGAAAATAAATCGCACGGGGGCTTCTCGGCGAGATTGTCTGTTCTGTAGTGATTTCTATAAATTTCTAATTGAGCATGGTTCATCAACGACACGCTCTTCGAATATGTACATTTGATACGGGAACCAATGCGATGAACTTTTTTCTTTGCCGTTTAATCCATTTCCAATTGGAAAACTAAATCACTTTAGAAAGTCTTAGATATGTATTTTATAATTCTTCACATATTGATATAGGGAGTGCCAGCAAATTGCAATTTTAATTCTCCGACTAGTATAAAGTTGATCTCTCCTCAGTAAAAAACAGCGTAATAGTAGGTCATCAGGATTTTAATTTAAAATTTTATCATGAATTTATAATACTAAGAGCTAGAAAAAAGAAAGTAGCTGCTAATGACAACTTCCTTCGACACTTTGATTGAGGAAAAACAAATTCTAAATTAGCCAGAGGCTATAATTAAAAAGACATCCAATAATTCCGGGGCACTGCATAGAACGTGGTTAATTATAATGACAATTCATTAGAGGAAGACGGTATTCCTGTGTGGTTAGATTTGGTCAAGTTTGTGATGCACAGGTATTAATATTCATCAATCAGTCCTAATGTTGCAGGAAGAGTGCGCATTGAATGCGCATTGTGAACACCATGTCTATCGATTCTAACGCAGAGAGATTCCGCCGTAGGCGAGGGTCTACAACCTCCATTCCTATTTGAGAAGTCTTTCCTTGATCCGTGCACGGAATAACCGGTCCGTGCTCAGGTCCACCTACGAGGTCAAGTCCAGCTCACAACATCTCTCACGTATTCTCTAGAGCAAGTACATGTATATGTCTAATATAAAATATGAATGCATGCATTCAAGTTGATGAATCATATGGACGAAGCAAGGCGAACACTTTTGCTTTTCACGGTGAAAGGCTTCTAATGATTTTTTTTTCCTTTAAATATCTTTCCCTATCTTCTTCTTCCTAAGGTAACGTTCAAAATAGTCCAAGCTCTTTGAGAAGTTCCTCTATGGCGTTAGTGTGGGAAAATGAGTAATTGGCTTTTGTTTAGTTCATCTGACCTCGTACTTGACATTTCAAGCTGCAATATCCAGTTTCCCTCGTCAGAATAAGATAGAAACTTGTAATGTTTCCTTCAGAGAAATGCATTTAATTTCATAAAATTATGTATCGCTTATCTTATTTGAATATATTATAATAATTATATTAGTATTGTAATAATACAGACAATAATGGATTTCCAGAGGATTGCTAGAGATAACAATTTATTACGTAATAATACGATAAATATCTAAAAAGATACAGTTCGTCTCTCGAATCGTAGATGTTACTATACATCGAAATTTTGAGCAATTGTATATAACATATTGGTAAATAATCAGCAATATTTTGATATTGCAGTCGTACAGTCAATTCCAGTACATAATAAACTTCAGTAGTTAAATAAAATTTGTTTAAATAAAAATTTTATAATTATATAAGTTAAAATATATAATTATAAATATAAATATGCATCTTTATAATTCTTATTGTAAAAGATATATATTTTTTACGTCAATACATATCTCGAGAATATAATATTTGTCACCTCTTCTATTCAAGAGAATTTCTATTTGAATTTCAAAATATTATAAATAAATATATTAAAGTTTTGATATCTTATATTCTTAACAGTACTGGAACTGTAACTGTAGAATTACATTCATTACATAAATGCAATTGTGATTTCACCGAATAAATTGAATAACATACTATCAAGTAAAATTAATTGTATCTATGCGTGCAACATGCAGCAAATATAATGGTTGTATGCATTATTTATTAGTGAATGTGTACAAGATATTTATTTTAGGACGCAACGTGTAAGACGATAAATAAAAATACAATAAGTATTTAAACATATTAAAAATAATATTTATCGTTATTTTTCGATTAACACTATAAGTTCATATCACAAGAAAATCATTATTTTTCTGATTATAAAAAGTAATTTTTAAATTTAAGAGAAAATGATCTTTAATAGTCGATGTATGTGTGTTTCTAAAATGAGATAATAAAATTCAATTCTGAATCTAATATAATGATATTGCAAGCACATTTTAAAGTTTGATAAAAATTAGTTTCTCTGGTTTAACTTATATAAGTTATAAGAAATCATGCAATATACACGTTGCCCCTTGTGCTTGTACAAGTACAAGATTAATTATTTGTTTTGACAAAGGCATTCATGAATCTTAGGAATGTTCTGATAAGAAGTGCATAATACGTTCAAAAAGATTTTAAACATGTGATATGTAGATTCTAAAAAGAGAAACAAATCGAGAATCCATTTCCGATGGAATGACGATTATTATTAATTGACCGAAATTTTAACACATTTTCAATGTGTTCCAGACCATTTTTCTCTTAGAACTATTCTTTACAAACATTATATATTAACATTATATATTAACAAATAACGAGCAATCTAATATTTTAACAAAATCATACATGTCAAAGGATAAAATTGAATGTATATGTATTGAAAATTGTGTGTTATATGGGAATATCTATATATCCATATTATAGAAGAGATGGCAATATGTATCAAATGAATTTGTTGTACTGAAAAATAGTGAATGGCGTATGATTTCGATCTAACAGTGCTAAACGATACATATTCTCTCTCTCTCTCTCTCTCTCTCTCTCTCTCTCTCTCTCTCTCTCTCTCTCTCTTTCTCTCTCTATTTTGTAATCTGTACCTAATTTCAGATAAAAGCTATAAGACAGCGTGATCATTTACATTACGATTAATAAGTGTAGTGCAAAAGTCAACTTCTCTCCCATTTTTTCAATGAATCAGGCTAGATACTTCTTGATTAATCGTAATATAAAAAGTCGATCGTAGTAGATAATATACGAGTCACTGAGTATCACAATGTTCTTTCGGTCTACATTATATAGTATTGACTTGGAGGAGTTTCCTGCAAGACACAGATCGAATGTGTAAGAAAACAGGTAAATTGACAGCAATTTTTTCTTTAAATATAGAATACCGTTGCATATGTAATCAGCATGCAACACATTTACGATTATGAAACTCAGTTACTCTGTCTGACAATTTAAGTTGCGTCGTACATTAAATTACTCAGTTTATTAATCGGTGAGATGATAGCGCTATTAAGATAGATCCGCACAGTAAATCGATTAATTAACTACTTATCAAGTATAAACAGTTACATATTACAATGTTTGATACAAGAGTTATAATGCAGAAGTATTTCCTATGAAAGAAAGAGAATATTGTTTCCGATTTGTCAAGCTTCTTGAAAATCCGTTAACAAGTTGTTACAATTTAGCGTGTATAATTGTCATATATCTAATTCCAAGATATTAAAAAATGCGCATCTACGTCTTAAGGCAATAGTGTTTCCCTTCTCTCGATTTTTCAATGCTAGTTTTATACATTTTTTCTTTCGTCCTCGTTCATTATTACATTCATTTTCTGCAAATTAGAAAATATTGAAAACACTCTGTGTATTTCAAGAAAGAACGCTAAGCGTGCTGAGAACATATAAACGTTTGTGTATATTCAGAAATCTGTGTATTGAAAGTATTTTCGAAACTTCTGTATAGTTATTTTTTTTTCAATTACATATATGTATATATGCATATCTTATTGTATAAGTTGCAGTCAGGAGGAAGTTGTTAATTTTATGCAGAGAGAAAGAAATAATTGTATTACTGTAGGCTTATTAAAGCCATATAACAAGATTAACTTTCCGCCGGTAAATAAATTTAATTTTTTTCATCAGCAATGAGGATCTTCGAGAAACAGAGTAAATTTTGTATTGTTTCGCATTATATAAAAATCTAAAAAAAAAATTCTGGTATATTTGTCAAAATGAATTTTTATCGTAGAAATATTTTATTTATTTTTTTACAGATTTAAATTTGTCTACCAAAATTCACAATCAAATATCGATACTTTTAAATTGGACAACGAAAAGATAATAAATATAATATATATTATTAAAAAAATATATATTATTGTTTGCTGATTTTGAACTTATTCACAATTTTTATCTGAATTGTATAAACACATTTTGCCTAAAAATATAAACGACAAAAATAGTCTACGTTTCTGAGTAAACATATGAAAATATTTATATATTTGCTATTTAAATAACTCTAACTTAATCTTTTTATATTATATAAAGAATAAAAATGCTAAGTGTATGTTATTAATATGTGCCAGAAAATTACAATTTCTTTCACAATAAAAGATTAATTTACTCTATATATATCATGATAATGATAAATAAAAAATTGTATTGATATAATCGATTATTGAGCCTTAATCGATATAAATGTCATATATATATGCATGTGTTGCATCATGTGTAAACTCATTATGCGTAAATATGCAATATAGACATTACTAGTAGCATCGAATAATAGAATATTATATTTTAATCATTTATATTGCTTCAGAAAGCGTAAATATCTCACTCACTCAAAGCTAAATGTGAATTCGCACAAAGATATCATGCTAAGCTTGTATTTTCTAATCTTAGAGTCACAAACTTCGATTGGTACACGAGAAAAAATAAATTTTTCATAACCATTGTCCTCAAAATGGTGTAGAAATATATATAGATAAATCTAATGATAACGGAAAATACACAAATATTACTTTTTAGCCATTCAGTTGATGCACTACTAAAAAATTTTACATCATAATTCAAAGATCAAACATATCGTTACATATTGTCTGTTATCTGTTAACGCGTCGAATAACAAACGGAGCTGTAATGTAGACAGCATGAATTCAATATGAAGTCATTTCAATATTATTCTCAACGTACCAGCGTATATATATTGGCCCCATCGCCATTTTTAAGGCAAAAGTTAAATAAGTTATTTGTCGATAATACCCTATAAGAAATGTCGATTCCATTCCTTATCTCATTTCTATTTCCAATTTTTAAAGTTTTTAACATTCAAAAACAATATACAAGAAAACAATATAACAAATATTATAATTTTAACTATTAGAAATTTGTTTGGGAAGTGATAAGATTTCTCAAATAACTGCCCGGGAAAAAATGTTTCATATATATAATTATATATAAACTTATATAAAATTATATATAATTATTAAATTGACATATTTTATATACATAATTATATATAAAATATGTTCATATATATAACATTTTTATTCGGGTGTTCTCACATCTTTGTTGTCGAATTGTGGGCCGCACCGTTTTTCTGCAATTTGCTATACGATAAGTATTAAGAATATAACAAAAAGTGAACATAATTCTCACTGGACGTGTGTGATACTTAAATTTTAATTCACATCTCGTAAAAAATATGTGTACTCTCTTGTTAATAAGTAAAAAGAAAAATATATTGGAAACTTATAATAAATTTCACTCTTATTTTAGTTGCGGTGATTTGTGTCCTACAATTTTATTGCGCAATAAATTAAAGTGTCCGTGCACCTGCGTAAGCTGAGCTCTAAGTGAATCAGAAAGCTGTTTTTGTAACTGCTGAACCTCCAAAATTTCTTGACGAAGATTTTGATAATCTTTCGTAACCTGATGGACAGAGTGTAATAGGCGAAGCACAGATATCTGGGAAGCACAAAATGAAAAGCGGTTTGATGATTGAGGATCCGAAAACATGACAGACAATAAAGTGCATACGAATAATTCACGAACGTGATGTCACACAGGACGTACTTAATGCTAAATGATATGGATCATCCTGGCTTCAAGCAGGAATTATCCAACGAACGGAATATAATATTGTTAATTTATTCAGTAAACTGTCACAGAGAACTGTACAGATGACATAATATGTTCATCCTTTCAGTTGTACTTTTTATATTATTTTCTCTCTATTTTTATCTATTGTTTCATGAACTTGAACTATACAAACTATTCCAGATCAAATGTCAACTTTGCTTTGACAATTCAAATTTACTTTCGCTAACAATGGCTGCGTTCAGTAGAGAAAATAGCTTTGAGACTGTTGTAAAATTCAATATAATTGGTCCTTGCTTTTGATTCCTTATAGATCAAAATATACAAATCTATTATATTGAAGAATTTATAACAGTTGCAAAGCTGCTTTCTCTGCTGAATACAGCCAATAAATAATTTTTAAACTTCAATCTATTAAGTACCCGGTTTTTCATTATCTGGTTAACTTGTGGGATTAGATTTAACTTGATGTTTTATCCAATAGACTTCATCTATCATGATATGGACAAAATCCATTGGGTGAAACATCGTATTAATCACAAGTTAACCAGGAACATTCTTTCATTATCTAACCCGAAGCTACCACAGTTAAGACTATTTTCATCTTCAGGGATCAGAAGATAGTTTTAGTGGTTGCTTCTAGTTGCATAACGAAAAAACGCCACAGATAACTGGGCCTAAAAGACTTGGAAAATTAATAATTAATCTCCTGGAGTATGATAGCCTGTATACTTATTTCGTATCGAACAAATTGAGCAAAGTACAGCTAAAAAGAATAGGCTCAATGTGATCTGATAATCGCTACTAAATTAAAGCGGAAAAGCGAACTCCTACCTCGTCTTCTGGCTCCTCAAAGGCCTTCTCGAATTCGTCTATCTGCCACGCGATCATGTCCAGCTTCCCGTCGGCTTTCTGCACCTGTGACACGAGAAAACAAAATTTGACAATGCAAGCAATGTTTGACGTTTCGTGAATGTCCAATGCTGACAATTTATATTCGTCAGATCGAAATGCAAAAATACTCACGCTTTCCTCGAGATTCCCGATCGCGGATTCCATATCACGTTCCCTCCTTCAACGTAACCAGCGCCGTTCGAGATTGAAAATAATCCTGGAGCGTCCAGCAAGATAGCCGTTCTTACACTAAGATCAACCGGGATCGATTGGCTTCTCGCGTTTGAAAAGCTCAACACAACTCGCCTTGCCACAATTCACCGGTCACTGTCGAATAGTCGCGAATAGTCGTCCGCCAGACGGCGGCAGCACCATCCGCGGCATAAAAATAATCAAAATTTCTCCGCGACTTATTGATAATACAGGCACATAAGTTATCGACCGTTAATGTTTCATTAAAATGCAGCTTTATGTTCCGTAGATAAGTTTTATTAACATCAATTATCAACATTACTTTGGATTCGAGTCACGAGATAGCATTATAAATTGACTGCCATCTCAATTTTCAACAATTTTAACCACTTCAGAGAGAGAGAGAGAGAGAGAGAGAGAGAGAGAGAGAGAGAGAGAGAGAGAGAGAGAGAGAGAGAGAGTTCGGAACAGTCGGAGCATTTCGAAGAGAAACTGTCATCATATTATTGCAAATGTGCATTTATAAGAATTTTTATCTTTAGACTTAAAAAAAAAATAGAGATAATCCGAAACCACGATCGCTCTGGTGCATTAGTATTTAAAGAAATGTATAAATCGAATCAGGAGCCAGATATACCCGCAGCACTGGGTTTATTGTCTCATCTTGATAATGACGAGCTGAAGGAGTTATTAAATAATGATGGGAAATTCGAAGATATCGTGAAAGATATAAAACAGGTAGGATGGAGCAACGTAGAGAATACTAATTCTAATTAAATACCAAATACAGTCGAAAGAAATCTAATATTATATAATGATGTTTGAAGTTCACATTGGATTTCTAAACGTATACCTTTTCCTTTAAAAGTAAAATTCTTCGTGCTCTCATTACAATTAAATCTATAAAACATCAATTCTATAAAACATCTCAAGAATAAAGATTCATTAGAAAAATGTTAGTTCAAGGATCTTGAGACCGAAAAGGAGATGTTAATGGCTAGCAACAGATCTTTAGCTGAATTTAACTTGTCCAAGCAACCTGAACTGGAAGAAGGTAAACAAGTTTTAAAGGAATTAAGCGAACAAGCTAACCAATTGTGCTCCAGTGTCAGGGATAAAATAAATGAAATGCGTAAGTTATCCTATGTACGTATACTACTGTTCTAAATTTTGGAACATTACAATTTTTAGAGAAAAAATATTATTCTTTACAGACATTATTTTATTGAAACAATATAAACTTTTTGCAATGTTAATAAATTAAATTGATTACATTTTTTTTTCAAAATTTAAAGATGCTCCAAACTTTTGAACAATGATATATTTAATAACTTTAACAGAAAAGAAAGATTCGTTCTTAAAGTTGTATATATATATATATTTATAGGTGATAAGTCTGGTACAATGACAGTTGATACTGCACTTGATCTACTGCAAGCAGCGGCCGCTGAGATTGAAGAAGAATCGGAGGTAAACAAAATTTTCACTCGCTTGTTCAGTAAAACTATCCAACTTTTGATCCTTTTAATGTATAGGTGATAGCGCAGAAATTTCTAGCCAGTGATATTGAGGTAGACGAGTTCTTGGACCAGTTTTTGTCTCGAAGAAAATTAATGCACTTACGTAAAGTAAAGGTAGATAAGCTACGAGAGATAATAAGAAAAGGACATTCGAACAGCACTCCTGGTTATCCAATCGCTTCGAATTTCCCTGGACTAGCACCCTCCATACCATATCCAACTGGACCAGTAGCTATGCCGATGCCATTGCCAGGATTACCAGTTTATAGACCATATTAATGTGAAAAGTGTTATGTATTTATTTGTTTTTACGATTTTTCACTTACATTTCCTTGATTACAAAGTATTCGATGCTCTTTGCGTATTATGTCTTTTGCATATTAATTTTTCACTATTTTTATATTGATGACATGTTGTAAAAGTGCTGATTATTATATATACATTTAAATTCTTCGTTATTTAGCTATTGATGATAGACAATGTTTTAGTATGCTAATATTTCTAAAATATTGTCTATGCTCCATTTGAAATATCTAAAAGTTTATATGTGGATATGCATATTTGAATGCATTAACTGCATGCTATTAATAACAATTTCTATCACAATACATAGCACATTTCTTAACTATATAAAATATCTTGTTTTCTTCATCTTCTCTTCTTCATCATAATCTATTTAATGTTGTCCTTATTTTAATAACAATAAGTGGGCATAAAAATGAACTTTGTACATTCATTATAAAAACATTATTTACACAAATTAAATAAATAAACATAATTTCATTTATCTTTACTTTCTGTCTTACGTCTCTCAGATACTGGAACATCGAATTTTTCTCGAAAACCCATTATAGCAATTAATGCTACAGTTAATACAAACATGATAAATTCTATATATGGAGGAGACTTACGTGAATGAATAATTATTTCTTCTATTATTTTAATGTTCTCATATGTCTGTCTCCTGAGACGTGCTGCGTACATTTGCTTTCCATAATGTGCGTGCGTCCACGCGTCAAAATTATAAATTTTTGACGATCCTGAATAAACTTTGTCTTTGTAATCGGAAATGGGCTCCTGAGTAGTCGATACTGGTTGTCGACGTATCATTGTATTTCGATCATAAATTTTACGCTGATAATGATTGCTGAGCACTTCATAAGCGTCTGAGATATCCTGAAACTTTTGTTTGGCATATTCGCTTTTATTCTTGTCAGGATGATATTGCAGAGTTAGCTTGTAATATGCCGATTTTATTTCATTTTGAGTAGCATGTGGCGTGATATTTAATACGTCATAATGATTCTTCCTAATGTGTTGTTGCGTCGAGTAAAGTCGCGCTAATTGTGACTTTGTGGAGAGCAACATATTAAATTTAAATGAGGATTGTATGAAGGCTACAGGCATATTAAAGATTAGATCTAAAACATACAATTTATCAGTATCGACATAAATGTCATTCTACAAATACAATTTTCTTCTTTTTAAATTATATTTCCTGTTATTAGAAATTAATTCGAAACTTGCGGCCGCTATCTTGCAATCTGCTGCACATAAGTCGTAAAATTTTTCTGAAAGGATACATGTATCAATGAAAAAATTTCGTTTTTAGAAGAAAGCAATCGCCAAATTGCATATGACACTATTTTACAATCAGATAATAACATCTCTCAGTTCGATCACAGATCACTGTATTACAATTGTCTGTAGTAATAACTTACTATTTTAGATCCTACAATTCATGCTAAGGTTATGTAAGACTCATCATCCTATACTTGATGCATTGGAAGGTTAGAAACACCAACCAGTGCTGCCAGAGATCAAAAAATTAGCTCCCTATCAAAATAATAAAAAATCTCTGCATTTCCCTACAAAACAATTTTTTAATCCCTACAATAAATCCAGATCACAGTGTAATGGCTCCTGGGTCTATATTCTGTAACTATTTTACACACCTACCGACAGTGTCGTTGCGCAGCTTTTTCACCATATAAAATATCTGCGCAACGACACTGATAACTGTCGGTAGGCGTGTAAAACAGTTAGGGGCTCCGCACAATAAAAGGAACAGAGAACAGAGAATAAGAATTTCAACCTATCAGAAATTGTGTATTCCACAATACATGATTTCTGATAGGTTGAAATTCTTATTCTCTATTCTCTGTTCCTTGTTCCTTTTGTGTGGAACCCCTTACAGAATCGCGTCCCTGCACACAAAGCTGCATTTGGATTCTCATCCGAGTGCTCCTCGGAGTGTCATGGCATCCTTATGTTAATGTTCGATAAATAACTAGTGGTCTATTTTTTGTTTTTGCACTAGACTGCTCTAGAATTCTCTTCCTCGCTTTCGACAGATATCGAACATCTGTCTTTTAGAACTTAAAGTGAGATAGATAGATATCGAACATCTATCTATCTCACTTTAAGTTCTAAAAGTATTGGGTCATCTAAAAAGTATCCGCGGTTTTTTATCACTAGATGTGTGTTGATGGCCATATATCTAGTGACAAAGTACCGCGGATACTTTTTAGATGACCCAATACATTAATTCAGTCATAGAATACAGACTTAAGAGCTGCTGCACACAAAATTCCATAATAATATGTGTAAGGTCCAACCAATCAGAATACTGCTTTAGATTACGTAATCTAACGGAAATGGAAATAACAGTAAATTTAACTCCATAATCTCGCAATAAGATGAATTTTAACCTGTTGAAACTCGCCTTATTGCGAGATTGTGGATAAGTTTACTGTTGTTTCTATTTCCGTTAGATTACGTAATTTAAAACAGTATCCTGATTGGCTTAAGTTTATATCTTATGATTGGGTCATCTAAAAAGTATCCGCAGTTTTTTGTCACTAGATGGTGTTGATGGTCAACACATATATACTGTACGGAATTTGGTGTGCAACAGCCCGCGTGGCGGAAGTTAATGCGATAGCCAATCAACGTCTCGCTTGCTCGGAAATAATATGGCTTTTACGTGGCAAAATGTGATGCGGTAGCCAATAAGCTTACAGCTCCTAATGTGTTCATTGGTTACCTCAATTTGCCGCGCGGCAAGCATTGGGTTTCCATCAAAGCTTTTAGGCGACACACATCGACACAGCATCGGACGCGGTGCTTTTCAACGACATGTCACAACATTAAGGTACCTTTTCATGCCGACGCTCGACGCTTATTTTTGGCAAAATAAGTCACGTGATAGAAATTGACGAATATCAAGCATTAATTTTGATCACGTGATCTATTTTGACGCTGAAAATGAGCGTCGTAGCGTTCAGTGAGTGGTTGTCGTTCTGAATGGCTTTCATCCAATGGCTTTCAACAAACTCAACAGTGAGTGAATGCTCGTTGTTATTGGTGTTTTCTTTTAGAGCCTCTAATCAATATTTTAGATCTGAAAGAATACATCAGTAGTAACACTGGACTAGTTTCCATCGAGGGTTTAATCCGGATCAGAATGTAAGAACCAACCAATTACAGTCGAGTATTCCTCTGTTACAGTCGAACGACAAGGGAATGCTCGACTGTAATTGATTTTTACATTCTGATCCAGATTAAACCTTCGGTGGAAACTAGGCCACTGACATTGGACGCGTTCAAACCAGACAAAGTGGCTAGCCTGTTCATCGGCGATTAAATGTGATTGGTTGGATCTATAAGAAACAACCAATCATTTTCATTTGCTTGGCGAGCAGGTAACCGTTTTGCCGACTTCAACACGCCCATTTTTTCTAGAGTGTAAGCGCCGTGAGCGGTGGATTCAGGATTCGGGTGGATTGGAGACTGGAGACTGGAGTGGAGGTATGTAGCTGTGAGCTGTGAAGAGCTTAGGGCATTGCTGTGGGTGGTTGGTGGCGTGACGGCGTGCTATAGTTTTCCGTGTGGGTGTCGCATTCCTGACTTTCCTCCTCAATCTTGAAGCAAAATTACAGTAACTATATAAATAATCGTACGCTTGGGATTCAAGGTAGATGGTTGCGATGCTCACACGTGACGCGTAAAGACCTTTTACGCCGTCACGAGCGAAACGGATGTTCATTATAGACACGTTATACGGACTACATTTTGCTCGAAAGCTCGACGACCGAGTGGCGGCGACAACGACGATTACGACAACGACGACGGTGGACAACGGCGACTCGCCGGTCCACGCCCGACGATCGATCTGACTGATTTTTGCGATCCGGTCACCGAAAACTTCCATCATTCCGTCAATAACCGTGTGCCGACCCGTAGGGTGGCGATCGTCCGATAAGGTACGTATCCGTTGAAGCAGCCTGGAGCAATCTCTTGCACAATTTTCGCTGTATCATCATCGGGGTAGCGAAGAGGGCAAGGGAAAGAATTTATATGGATGGTCACGTGGAAATCTTTATTTGTGGATGATGACGCATAGATATTTTGTCTCGCTTTCTTCACGCTTTCCCCTTATCGAGAAGGGACCCCTACGATAATTGCGTAATGATACGCAGGCCTGTTGAAATCGGTCGATTTCTGTTTACTTCGATCGTTCAGTTCAAAGTTCACTGATTAACTGACGTTTTCCGAAGTTAATTGACATTTCCCTGGTTGTTCTCATAATCACTTTAATTATATTTCGCTTTGGGGAAGAAAGTTGCTCTTATTGTTCCTGTTTCATTTATATATATCACTTGATAATACATATTATATGTTTGTATATATTATATGTCCCAAAGTCATTAAAGTGAAAGAATGTTATGATTACTTGTTGAAACATATTGAGATAAAGTATAAGTGTTGTATACTTTATACTTTCATAAAAACTAAAATTATTATTTTTTTTAAATGAAAAACTAAACTATTATTTTTGAATGATTACAGATTGCTTTAGAATTTGTTTTATTTAAAACATTTTTACATGCTTTGTATTTAAAATCTACTTAAAATTATACGTAATAATCATATGTTATTTACATATAATCACTCAACAGTCTGGATATTTCTATTACAGAATTCTATAATATAACGTAAATACAAGAATTTGGTAATCTCAACATTAAATCATTGATTGAAATAAGAAATATATGTGAAAATTTACATTTGTTAAATTTTGTTTAAGAAAAATATTGATGAACACAAACAAATATACATACAGAGATCACAGTATGTCAAAGTTTACAAGAAATGCTTGACTAATACTGTCTTGCTTCTTCAATTAACAATAAGAGGATGAGATTTTTTGCAATCAATAAAATGAAGTTATCGAGGATAACTTCATTTTAAAACTTTTTACAGTGCGTTGTTTAAGGTTTTTGCACTTGTATTTATAATTTTGCTTATCACAGCTTAGATATATTCAATTGAATTCGAATCTAGTGATTGAAGAGGGGAATGCAATGATAAGCTGTATCTTAAAGAAACCATTTCTTTAACAACGCAAGCAGTCGATTATTTTATTAAAGTTTATTCGAAGTTTATTTTAAATTGAGATTTTAGAATGAAATTTGTATTTATATTTAAAAAGTATTTTTTAATTAATGATGTTAGATGTATATTTATGTGAGGATACTTTTATTTTATTTTTTTCATAATTTTTCTTGAAAATACACTGTGCTTTTGTGAAAAAATTTAGGAGAATTTTATGTTTTTATGAAAATATAAACAATCCTATAATCATTTACATTTTGTGATTCTTTTTGAATTTATATGTAACTTTGGAATATATGTATTTATATAAGCAATTTTGTAAACAATGTTTCAGTATTAAATTTTTTTTTAGTTTACAAACTTCGAAGTAATAATAAAATAGCAAAATGTAATTTCTAAAAATAAATTATATATATATATATATAAATTTAGAAATATTTTATTTTTTAGATATACTTTTTTTTTATTTAATCATAAAGTAAAGAATAAATCTCGAATATGGAAGAGAGATTAATTTTATTAATCTAACTCATCTTATAATTTTTACGTATATTTTTTTATAAACTAATTATTATTAAAGTATATAAATCGCATATTATTGTTATTAAAACATGTTATCCTTATAACTTATGTGAAAACTTTTAATCTATAACGATGATAAAACGTGTTTTTCAAATTCTTTCATTTGTTTCGCACCACGTGTTTTAACATCAATGTCTGTAGAATGGCCAGTAGTCGTTGACTCATATCTTAAAACTGTACTATCTTATTCAGACCAGTATTTCCTCTTCAAACCAGCGGAAGCCGTTGTTATTGTTATGTAAGAACTCTCCTTTGTATGAGTTTGCTTGATGAAACAAGAAATTATTAATCTCAACTATACTTTTATATATAATTGAATATTATCACATGTTTTTCAGTGTTAGAAAGCAAAAATTTAAGTTGCCCCTGTTTATTTTACGAGGACATGTATGAAAAAGTTTCTAGTATATACAAAACAACATTTCAAAAGACAATTTCATAACTTAATATTTATTGTGGATATATACTTTATATTCATATTAAAATTCAATAAACTTTATTCTAGAATTATGTAATATCCTAAGATATTTATCTGAGAAATGTATATATAAGTTTTTGTTTCGTGCATTATTTCGTGTATACAATAATATTTACTTTTGATGAATTTTTGAAAAGTTATTTTTAACAATGTATTAAAGATACATATTTTTTTATATATAATATAATGTGTCAATCATTGATATAGTACTTCAAATCGATAATCAATCACGTTACATAGATTAATATGACGGTATTTCCCGCCCTCAACTGGAGTTTGACTCTTGAGTAACATTTATATTATCCTTCCAGTCTAATTCGGCTTCCTGATGAACCATCTTGGTTGTCAGATAATTTTGTATAAGTAAACTTGGTACAACACGCAAAGACGAGCTGATACTACTTATCTTCTTTATATAAATAATGGCCCAAATAATAGCTCGAGTCTCAGTATCATTTTGATTTTCTGTCTGTTCGGATCTCATTAAACGAAGTTTTCACGTCTGTGTAATATACGTATAATATAACGTTACCTTTCAAAGTTCGCGGAACGCTTTTATTTTACTTTTGTTTTGTACACGTATATATGAGACGCAATAGAGGAGTCTCTAAAATTTAGGAACATTTTCAAAACTTTTAAACGGTGACATAATTAGTTTTTCTGCTGTGTATATAAAAAAACGAGAATTACTTCTCTTCAGGTAGGATCAGATTCTATTTTATTAGGTTAAAATCTAATGTAATTATTAGGTATAAAATGCACAATATATATAGCTACAATGAAAAAACAATAGATTTTCATATATTAAAAACATGTAAAAGAATAGACAAATTAAATTAAAAATTTGATCTTAATTAAATTAATAAAAAATTAATAGCATAACATTTTTTCCTTATGATTCACATACCGTTTTAATATAAAAGAAAAACAACAGACTTTGATAAAATTAAGATGAAAGATAAGATAAAATTCTGGCCAGTATATGATAAAAATGTTTAATATGTATAATGTACGAACATGTATTTAAACACACACACACACACACACACACACACACACACACACACACACACACCAGATATTTTCTCCTTTACTAATAAAGAGTTTTTTGTTATATTTACTGGTTTACATTTAGCATCTTTTTTTTAGAAATTAAATATGACAGTATTAATGTTTTTTTATATGATAAATCTTGTAATATTATTCAGCTAACATAGAAATTATTTTTTGTTCTTTGCAGGGTTCTATCTGCGATAGACTGGTCGACCAGTCTGTTCGTGGGTGTTTGAATAACTGCGGCAACTGGAAGTTGACCCTGAATGCAGAGCCCCCGTGGCTTTGCTAGCACCCCCACAGTGATTTTGTCTTAATCCACTTCCTCACGACTCACCTAATTAGCATTGACAGCTGCCTCGTATGTTTTTGTTACACTAAATTCATTAAAGTTTGCAACAGAAAAGTTGATATTTATTTTTACGCTTATATCTAACATGTAATAATGTTTATTTGACTTTTAGTTTGCTGCCTAGCACCTACAGAGTACTAATCAATTCGATCAAATTAAATCAACATGAAGGTAACAAATCTAGACGAACGTATCCACGTCTTGGACAGCGAGTCCAATGTTATGACCGTTATCAAAAACATTGCAATGAGTGGTTTACAAGAAGAAGCTTTCTACGTATTGGATATAGGAGATATTGTACAAAAGCATAAAATCTGGAAAGAAAAATTGCCTCGAGTTGAACCCTACTATGGTAAGTCATTAATAATTGAAATTTATTTCATATGATGCACGATTACTTATAGAAATTTGTTTTTTCCAGCTGTAAAATGTAATGACAATTTGATTGTAATTGAAGTATTAGCGGCCCTTGGTATCAATTTTGATTGTGCATCTAAGGTAAGATCAAATATTAAATATATCTTTCATTATGGAGAAAGATTAACAGGTACATTTTGTAAAAAAAATATATATATTTGTACTTTGCAGAATGAAATAAACAAAGTGTTAAGCTTTGGTGTAGAGTCTTCAAGAATTATTTTTGCTAATCCGGCCAAACCGGCTTCACATATTCGTCATGCTGCTGCAGTAGGTGTGGAAACTATGACAGTAGATAACGAAAGTGAACTGCATAAAATTAAAAAACTTTTCCCAACGGCCAAGGTAATTGCATGTTATATAATTTCAGCACATACTGCGTATCTTTTTCGAATACAGTGATAATTTTACTTTGATTGTATCTTGATCATATCATTGGAATTCCTTATCTGTGCAGATTGTTTTACGAATTCGTTGCGATGCGGAAATGGCCCAGTGTCCGCTTGGAATGAAATTTGGTTGTGATCCGATACATGAGGCTCCTAATCTTTTACATCTTGCATATAATTTGGGCCTTAACGTAATAGGTTTCAGTTTTCATGTTGGTTCTGGATGTCAAGATCCGCCGGTATTTTATCGCGCTATTCATCATTGCAAGATACTATTCGACATGGCTACTGATCTCGGTTTTAAGCCATATCTCTTGGATCTTGGTGGAGGTTATCCAGGTAACAAAGGCACAAGCATCGATAAAATTGCCGAGATTATTAATAAAGCTCTCGATGAATACTTCAACAGTAAGTTGTTTTCTTCTCATTAGTTATGCCAGTATATACTTTGGTTTAGACATTTTAGGCATTGTAATAAAAAACTTTTT
The DNA here is from genome assembly GCF_024713525.1 of Acromyrmex echinatior. Lineage (NCBI taxonomy): Eukaryota > Metazoa > Arthropoda > Insecta > Hymenoptera > Formicidae > Acromyrmex > Acromyrmex echinatior. Next base: position 10,125,208 of record NC_141859.1, read on the forward strand.
AGCTGATGCTGTTCATGTGATCGCCGAACCGGGCCGCTTTTATGTTGCATCTGCATTTACATTGGCAACGAGTATTCATAGCAAACGTTCTATACGCGGAGATGAAAATTCCAGTGCAATTACGCACAATATGTATTATATCAATGACGGTGTTTATGGATCATTCAATTGTCTGTTGTATGATCATCAGCATGTAACTCCTATTCCTTTGAAGGTAAGGTGTTTTATTTAGATGAAGTACCAATGTAATTTATTTTTTTGCTCTTTTTAAATCATCTATATGTCGATTTTTAGAATGGCTGTGGAAAGATGATTCCTTCGAGCGTATGGGGTCCAACATGTGACGGACTGGACAAAATCGTTGAGAACATCATGTTAAATGACATGGAACTTGGCGAGTGGATGATTTTTGAAAATATGGGGGCTTACACTCTACCCGTTGCTTCACCATTTAATGGTTTTCCCATTCCTAAGGTTCATATTGTGGCTGATGAAGACATTTGGTAAGAAAATCACGTTAATTATGGATTCTTTGTTGATTTCTTCTTTTTAATAATAAAATAATTTTACATTGATATTCCTCATAGGCTTTTATTAAAGGATGCTCTGCCTTTAACTGAAGACCACTTTGTTATTGGCAATACACCAGCTAATTTACGACTCGGATTAGATATTGGTGGAAATGATATCGATCCATGGAGGGACAGTCATCCAATAGAGTTGGCACCGCCTGAAATATTAACGGACACTTCTAATACTCCGTCACATTTTATTTTTGAGTATGTCGAGGCGCCACTAAATTAACTTGATTACTTTACAAATTATTTGAAAATACTTTATGCATTTCAAAACAAACGTTGTTCAATTGTATGAAATAATTTCATTTCTTTTTAATGAAAAAATATTAAATGCGTAAATATTTTTTAACGGTATAATCACATATCATTTATCGTTTACATTTTTTAAAATTCTAAAATTCTGAAATATTACGTAATATAATTTAGTACACAAAAATATATCTACAGACAAGTTATGTCCTAAAACAAAACAATAAATATTTTATAGATAAATTCTTTGTAACATTTTAAGAAAAATTTGATACTAATTTTTGTGTACAAAAATGTTAATACTATGAGTGTAAAGGTGAATTTTGTTTTATTGTCAAAGACATGAAGTTCGAAGAAGAACTTTTTCACTGACCATTTTGGCACCCTTAAACGCGCGAAAATCTGGCTCCGTCATTTGTAATTTTTAAACTCTTCCCATTTGAACACTATCACAGCGACATTTTCATATTAGATTTTTTTTTCTTAAAATGTTACAAAGAATCTGTCTTTAAAATATTTATCATTAGTTTTGGGACACCCTGTATTATATATGTATTGATTTTAAGAGTTTTATAGTTACATGCACTCTACTTTTTTCTCGGACAATACTTTGAAATTACTTCTGTTTGTTTTTTTTTTATTAAAGATACATTTATTTTAATAATAATTAGAAATTACAAATTAGGTAGAATGTTAAAAAAGTGGCTCCTCTGACATTACTATTGAAGATAAATATTTGTGAATGTCAGGTACTTCTATCGCATAATGCATGAAAATATTATATTGTAGTAAGATATTTACGTAGCATACATGTCTCCATGTATGTTATCTGTATAATGGAGCGTGTTATAGCTTCCTTTCCTATAATATTTCTTATGATAAAATTTGATATTTCGAAAGAGAACTGCTTATAAAAATTACTCATTTTTTTCTACAGTTTTTCAATGCATTTAACACAAAACAAAGCTATAATTCGTTCTAGCATAGATTCTAGCATACACAAATGGAAGAAACGTAATTTTTGACAATAGAACGATTTGTCACGCTTTCTATACATGATAAAGGAATGAAGCCATCAGCGATTGATTTAAATGTGCTACGATTTAGTTTTGAATATTCGAGATAAGTGAATTATTTCTTAAAAGGCTTGGGCATATTACTCGGGGCAAGTTAACGTATTTCGATTTATTTTTTTTTCTTAATTGTTATTTTAAGTATTATAAAAGAAAAAGAAGATTAGAGAATTTATAAAGAATTGACTGTACAACATGTGTGTACTATACAGACACACAAACGCAATCTCTGCAATACTTGCATTAAATATAAACTCTGTAGAATTGCTAGGAACTTTACGGCATTGAGGCAGCTGTCACTGAACCGAAGAAAATTAATTTTTTATCATTACTCTTATATATTATTAATATTGTAATTATTATTATTGTCAATTGAATCATGATTAATCGAATAATAAACATAATAAAATATAAAATCAATATGTACAATTTCAGGCATATTATATTATCTTATTAATCATTTACCTTAGTAAGTATGAGTATAAATTAAGTATAACAAATGAATGTGAGAAACGTTGAAGAAATTCTTCTATTTTTATCAATACTAAGCTGGAAATGTTGCATCTTGAATGAATTATTTCCATGTAAAATTTCAGTATCTTTTATTTAATCATAAGAAAGATTAACGAGTAATTTAGTTCCTTCCAAATTTATCTCTGAAGGATGTGAGTTTACTTTTCGCATTTTTTTCTATACTCTGTAGGCACATAATATCATTCAATATTAAATAATATTTTAAGCATATTTCCAGATTATTAAACGTAACATTTGAAAAATATTTTATGGAAATTATATAATATTAAATAATATTCTCAAAATATTAATGGGTGGTTATATGTTTACATTCCTGATAATATTACATGATTATTAAAAGTAACATTATTTAGTGTTACTATAATATTGTAATATGAACATTAAAAAATATCATAACATTTACTTTAATTTGTAAAACTGTTACACTGATTTAGTTTAAATATATGTTTAAAGATTGAAAATAATTTTGGCGTGCAGTAGGACTAGATATATATGTAATATCACACCGAAATGTTATTTAAGCACAAGACGCAGCATAGATTGATAACATTTTTGTTACTGGATTGTGAATTTAAACTTTATTAATATAAAAATAATTAATATTAATAAATAATATTTCAGGGATGTTAAAGGAAATATAGGGATATTTAACAAGTGGACATATAACATCCAGAATACTTTCATAACATTAAAAAATATTATACAATATTCTCCAAATATTAGAATAACTTATTTTAATTTTTTAAATAATAATTATATAACATTCTAGGAATATTTTGTGCCTGTAGGATAAATAATATATCTATCTTGTATACATCATTTTTCTTTTGTTACAGAAGAGGAATAATATAAATGGGATTTGTTAGCGAAGTAAACAAAAGATCTTGCAGGTATTTTTAAGCTTTTCGATGGCAGTATATATACAGAGTGTCTCGTTTTATTTTAAATTAATTTTTTTTTTAATTAATGGTACAAAAAACCTATTTTAAGATCGAAAAAGATTTCAGCGCGCGAATAAAAGTAGAACGATTTCGAGAGGGACATATTATTTTGGTCATGTTACTTTTTGTTCTAGGTAGTGGCATTTAAAAGATATGAAGGTCACTTTCACTTTTTAAATGAAATATTATATAATTTTTTTTCACATGATGTGATTCTTTTAATTCTGCATATAAAAGTACTAAATAAAGATAGGATAAAAGTACTAGATCAGGCACTAGTTCGAGATCACTTTTTATATTTAAATAATTATAGTATTTAAATAATTATAGTATTTTCCATTAAATGGTACATATGTATGTACATATTGCAAGATTATTTAGCATTTGTTTTATTTCTTTTAAATGTCAATTGAATTTAATTTATTATAGGAACATCATTTTATATTTTTTATTGGCTACGTTTACACCGTTTGCGACTTATATGATAGAGGCGTTATTCTGTAACTGTTTTACACGCCTACCGATAATTGTCGATGTCGTTGCGCAGCTTTTTCACCATATAAAATATTTGTGCAACAATACCGACAATTATCGGTAGGCGTGTAAAACAGTTACAGAATAGCACCTCTGTCATATAAGTCGTGTAAAGACAGTTACAGAAGCTGTATTCCAAAATTTATCGCCAGTACTGAAAATCTATAGTGGACGTGACGTAAACTATAGATTTTCAGTATTGGCAGTAAATTTTGGAACATAGATAGTGTCCAAGGTGTTTTTGTTTAACCTACAGGATAAACAAGGACACTTGATATTGTTTCAGATAAAAATATGAATTTTTTTTAAAAAGTGATCCACAACTAATGTTTTACTTTACGGGAAGATTTTAATTTGAATATTTGTAAAGTATAAAATAATTGATTTTTTCTTTTACAATATATGTAACTTTTTAATTTTAATTTGATACTTATTTGACTTTTATTGCCCTGCCGTTATATTAACTCTGTTATTAATACTTTTATATATAGAATAATAAGACAAATAAATTGATGTAAAGAAATCACATATGCAGTTGCTTTAAAAAAAATGCAATTTGCACTTTTTTTTTTAAAAGCAATAATGTGTTTTTTTAGTATGTTCTCTTTAAAATCTTTTCATTTTTATTTGAAACATTTTATTAATAATTTTGGGGACAATTGATTGTCTTGACTATTTAAAATAATATATACTTATATAATTAAAATTTTGATTTATCGAATATATATTATTAATAACAGGAACAGATCGATAATACAAGCAGATAATACAATATTGACACAATCGATTATATTTGTCCTTGTCAATTTTTCAGCAAGTTGCCATATCTGGAAAAATTTCATAAATAAATCTAAATGTAGAGGAAAGCCCCCTATTATGAGATAGGCGTCTAATATGAAATAGTGGCGTTTCTGCTAAACTAATAATCGCTATCTATTCCATGAATTTATTGCTCTTGGATTAAAAACTATTTAGTAGAAAATTCATTATTAGATCATGCCTGTAGTTATTGTAAAATAAGATTTTAGAATTTGGATGTCTTCAAATTTCATTGGAATGAGCATTTAAACCTTGTTTATTATTTAATAAAAAAAATAAATATTTGGCAATAAATTCTTCATGTAGCAATAGAGTAAGGTCGTACTAATAGAAAAATACGGGATATGTTTGAATTGTTTAATTAAAGAAGTTAGATTTGATGATCGTAAAACTATAAGACGTGAAAATCATAATATGAGATACCCCAGGGTATTCCTAGTATGAAATAACCCATCCTCCTATGTTATAATGAACATCATTGCTAAAATATAAATGTTATTGTACAATAATAAAAAAGATAATCGGAATGATGTGCCTATATCTGCGATGCTTGATTCGAATTACCTGAAAACGAGTTCTGGGTATAATCTATCGCATTTTTCGCGCACGCTGGCTGTGTTTGTATGTATTTTAGAAACATTAAATAAAATTTTTTAATTGCAATACTTTGCGTTTTATTATCGATTTCTCGGGGCATCTCATATTAGAAGCATAATTTTTTGACTTTGCGATTTGCTCACTTTTTATATTTCTTTAATTTAAAAAAAAAAAATGAAATTTGAATTAAATATGTAACGTTATCTTAAAGCTTATTAAATTCCCTTCAAAATGACTTATTATTTTTTTAAATTTTGCCTATAGACTTCTAGCATTTATGAATTCTAGCAAAATGAATTCAATATCTCATAATAACTTTCCTCTAAATGCTGATTACAATTGAAGGTGTTTGATCGAAAATGATTACGAGTTAATTAATATCATTTAATTTATCGAAACATCAGAGATAACGATTAATTTATTTATTGCAAACGATCACGATTTCATCTGATTTTCGCATGTCTTATTAAGATTGTAGATAAAGATTATCATATAACTGGATAAAAGCCTTTAAAAAAATGCTTCCGTGCTTAAAAATATAGTATCATAATCATGATGTAAGAATACAAGTATCATTGCGCATAATGGCGATAGCGATACTGAAAACAATCAAATTTTACATAGTTAAAATATGAATTGTTCGAAATTTTCGAAAAGTTGTCGAAGTTATTAAAAAATTAATTAAGCTTAATTAAGCTGAAATTTCAAGAATAAATTTTAATTATAAGCAGTGTATGAATCATTATTTAAAAGCGTAATGTTTCCTTTTTGAAAAAGATGAGAAAAAGAAAGAAAAGGAAGACAATATCGAAATAGATATATAAATATTTTCTTTTGTTAGGCTACATTTCAAAACTTCCTCTCCGAGGAAAATTTTACTCGAAATATATAGTAACGTATATTATAGCATAGAATAAAATTTTCCTCGGAGAGGAAGTTTTGGAATGTAGTCCTAATAAGAAATCTAAAGCGGGAAGCATAGACTCTTACATAACGTATAAAACATGAAATATAAGAAAATCAATCAACCAGAGTATTTTTCAGAATTCTCTATTTTTCAGAAAGGAAGGAAATAAAGCACTTCGATTGGTTTATTTTCTTATGTATTATGCATTATCCACAAAAGAATAATCAATCGAAATTCTTCTTTTCCATGAAATGGGAGGAAAGGAAAGATTCTGATTAGTTGATTCGTTTATGTATTATGAGTTATGCGATATGCAAAAGTCTGTGCTGTGGCCTTAATGGCTCCTGCACACAGAAGGTAACAACGTTTGCCACGCGGCAGAACTAACCAATAATTCTATGTTCTTAAGTCGGTTTCACCATGCAAGACAGAAATGATGTAATACTACTTCTGCCGCGCGGCAAAAGTTTCCGTGTCCAATGTGCAGGAGCCATGAGTTCAACTTTTGTCGCGCGATGGAAATTGTATAATTGGCGCGATAGCCAATCAACGTCTTGCTTGCTCTGAAGTAATATACTCCGTTCGAGAGAATGATCTCGCGCCCTTATTCAATACGATATTATAGAATCTAGTGATTCTAATGTTTTTGTTTCTAAGCAACAAATTTTCCAATTGGATATCGGACGTCCAGTATTCCCGTTGAACGTTCCGACATTAAAACATGTGATTTAATTACGAAGATTTTGAATTAAAATTGAAGTTACGATTGAAAGAAAAATATCGTTAAAAATATATTTTATTCTTAAATGTAGAGTGGATATAAAGAGAGTAGCGCCAATGTACGTGCCTTATGCTGATTGGCTCCGCCATTAAATGTCCTTACTGTTAGTAGAAAGAAGACAACGTTAAAGAAAGAAGAAAGCGAGGAATTGCATCATTCTTCAGATATAGGATACAAAATGACGACTTCCAGCTAATTGGCGTCACTCTCTTTGTACCCATTTTATTTAAATATAAAGCTCTATATATCAAAGCACCGGTATTAAATACCATCAACCTTGGACAAATTTTCGGCGGTATAAAAAGGGCTCGGAGGGCTTGAAGGTAATTGAAGAATACTGACATTATCGACAATTGATATAAATTTGCTATTATTAACATAAATATTTGGCTTTTATTAAATTTATGATTTTTTATTATATAAATGTATTATATAAATTTATATAAATAAATATGCATACTTGTAAAGCTATAATATCCTATATATTGCAGAAAAATTACAATTTTTTTCTCTGCAGTTATCATCTCTGTTGATAATCAAACTTTGACACTGAAATTACAATTTTAAAGAAAAATCGAATATTATTGAGTTCTAAATGCATAAATATGTCTACTAAACTAATAAATCATAAAATTAATACAATATTATCAGTTTTTTTTAACTCTTAATCACATCACTATTCTCAAGGACGCGAACTTTCGTAAGGATGTCGATCTTTAATAATATTTCGTCAGTGGTTTCGCTTAAAATCAAAGTAACGTTGGTGCAACCGAGCCTTAATCACTTAAATTTTAATAGGCACGTGAATTTCTATAAACCGAGAGTCTAATAATATCTCGTCGGTGTTTAAATGTAGTGGCCTGTATTCAGAACGCGCTTACAACGAGTGCGTCAACATGCTATAATTTACGTTATACATATTATAGAATTTTAGAGATAAAAGCCCGTTTCAGGATATCAATCATAAAACTTTATCTCTAGGATGGAAAGTAAAAAGTGAAAATTTTAACCATTGAAGTTAATGGAGAAATTTTTCACTTTTTACTATTCATCCTAGGAAAAAAGTTTCATGATTGGCCTAGTTTCCACCGAGGGTTTAATCCGGGTCAGAATGTAAGAACCAACCAACTACAGTCGAGCATTCCCCTGTTACAATCGAACGACAGGGGAATGCTCGACTGTAATTGGTTGGTTCTTACATTCTGATCCGGATTAAACCTCTCGGTGAAAACTAGGTCATTGACAGTGAATTTTGGAATACAACCATTGATACATTAATGGATGGTATTTCTAGATATCTCATATGCCCGGTTCGTATTCATTGAACGGCGTAGTGGAGCGGCATCGTTTTCCAAGGCGCTGCGAATAGTTTTTCTCACGACGAGGTTTGCTTCACGGCTTTTCTGACGAGTCGATTCTGATAAGCCTCAACGGTCTTTGCGCACCTCGCTGTTTCAAGAGGAAAGTCTCTTGCTGTAATACAAAGAGAAAGGACACGTAGCCATGGGCGTGGATGTCGAAGTCTTGAATCCTGGAGATGGTAATTATGCAGTTTTATTTTTCTAGGGACTCGCCGAATTTACCATTCTCGCTTCTCCTCGGAAGAACCTCTTTCCTATTCCGCAGCTCCGTTCCATTTCTCTCATGCTCGCGCGCGCACCACACTAGAATTGTGCTTCACAACGTGCCTTATCTCGTGGCCTGAAATATCGCGGACTAGTGTGACCACGCCGCGATGTTCTTTATTCGAAATAAAATGGACTCTGAGATGGACATCGCGTCTTTGCCTTATTTATACTGTTACTAATTTTAAACAGCAATGTATTTTCGCCTAGGTTTTGTCATCTAATATTATTTCATGAATATTTTCATATGTGTAGGTCAAACCTATCCAAAGACTGGTCAAACAGTGGTCGTGCATTATACAGGTGAATATTTTATTGCAGAGAATTGATACTCTGATTTATATTTATATTTCATGCTTGAAGAAACAGAAGAATAGCTAACAAAATTTTTTTTAAAGTTGCTGACATAGAGTAGCATTATACAAATATGAAGTAACACATTACTTCTCATCTATGAATATATTATTTAATATTATTATATTAATTTTATCTATTATTATATTACTTTCCAGTTTCAATCTCTGAAAATATCGTGTATTTATCTCTAAACAATTTATACACATATAAAAATCTTAAGATTATATAACAATAGAATGATTTCATGAACATTTATAGGTACCCTCGACAATGGGAAGAAATTTGATTCCAGCAGGGACCGCGGTATACCGTTTAAATTTAAAATTGGAAAGGGCGAAGTAATTAAAGGTTGGGACCAAGGAGTCGCACAAATGTGCGTCGGACAGCGGGCCAAGCTGACCTGTTCTCCAGACTTTGCTTATGGCAGCCGAGGTCATCCTGGAATATATCCTTTAATGCAAAATGATATAATATAAAACAGATTGAACATACAAAATAGAATACACTGGAACTTTCGTAATAGCGCATGGTTGGGATACTGAATGGTATAACGAGATTCATTCTTACTTCTTAAATCATGAAATTTAGGATTTTATTAAGTGCCATGATTTTATCTCGTTTTACACTACTCACATGAATCTAGTGTGACTGGACGAGATTTTGTGCTCCATTTTGAATTCGCTACTATGAGGTTCTAGTGTAATTATTTAATATAATTCTATTTATAATCTAATATATATATAAACAAACAGTAAACTATATTAGCCTTGATAGAGACACACTATCCCACCGAATGCCGTTCTTATCTTCGATGTGGAGTTGCTGAAGGTAGAACCTTGAAATACCTCTTAGAGTGTACCAAATTTGACCAAACGCATTTCAATATAAGAAAAAAAAAGAAACGCATCAAATTATGTTTAAGTAGTCGTCGCACGAATGGCACATCCTACTCTAATGCCTTAATTCAATCGCTCGTACATTACAATATATTTGCGATTTTTATGAAGTTACATACGAGATATTGAAAACGTTGTTTCTCCAACTTCGGAAACAACGCACAATTTATACAATGTATAAATTGCAGATCAATAATATTCAAATATTGTCGCATGGACTGTAGAGTCATATGTTAATATGTAGTTTGATTACTTGCTCTCCAAGAGATGCTACTTAACTTGTGTACTTGATTTAAAATCGACTAACCGTGTTCCTATGATGAGCGGTTGAATAAAGGGACCCTTCAGATATTTGCAAAATAAAACCTGTGTTCATTCCATTTACTATGTATTTGGTGATCCTTCGAGTATTTTGTACAAAGATTCAATAAAGGAAAGAACAATTGGTAATGTAATGCTACAGATTTTCATAAGATAAAGTACAATAGAAAATTACTCTGCTTCCTCAAGCGTATACTAAACATCTTTTTCTTCATAATTATATGAATAAATAACTGGAGAGAAATGTAAGAAGGATAAGCATTGCACTATAATAAATCTTTTTCCAGGTTAACATGTGTTTTAATATACGTATATTTACAAAATATTTCGAACTATTCTCTATATTTATAAATATATATTGCAACTTTTTTCAATCACTCTGCCGTGAGAGAAAATTGTGTTTTTCGATCTAGAATATACATAAAGAGATATACATAGATATACAATTTTTAACTTTACATTAACATGATTAAGTACAACAGTGCATTTACGTAATTAATCTACTGCTGGAATATAGTATATATCCAGATTAGTTTTTGCTGAAGCCTAATTTATGTATATAGAATGATTCATTATATCGATGCTTATGTGAACTTTTTTTTTGTTTCTCTATTAAAATATCGACATATTAGTCACTACAAATCACTATAAATATTTTGAGACATTTGATAAACTAATTAGAAAAAAAAATACTAATTAACCAATCAAAGAATGTTTCAAAGCATTTGTAGCATCACGCGACCGTGATTCTGAGTCAACCTACATTAATGAAAACAGTTGATTCAGTTTATGAAATCTGTGACAAGTCTATAGAATCATAACATGTGTATGAGAAATTCCTGTCTCTCTACTTCCATAAAACCATTCTATAACCATTGATAATTTTATAAAAACACCAATTAACCATTTTTATTGCAACTTATATAGTATTTAAGACCTACTCATTAAAAATAAATAAAATTAGTAACAGCAACTCAATAAAAAATATATATCTAGCAATATAAAACATAAAAGTATTTTCTCTGTTATGTACATAAGTCAATCTTTAAAGTATAGGAGCTATTGTTCATGCTCAGTAACATGTAGACGATTTAATATAATGCAACACTATGTTAATAGCTACAGTCCATTTGATGTTTTATAGAAATGCTTTGAAGCATTCATTGATTGATCAATTAGTAAATTTCTTTCTTCCAATTGATCAATCAAATGTTTTGAAGCATTTGTAGCACCAAATGGCACCTAATGTTGATGCAACAGGAACATTAGCAGTTTAATATACAAACAACTCTGGGAAATGAATTTCGTAAGCTGGAGTTTGACTTGGTTTAGTATCTGTCTGTGGTCCGATCGTAGGAACCGTGTTGCGCGGATCAACAGACAGCGTATTAAATATCTCTGATAACTTACTCTGTAAAACATCGTGCTGTGAACAGAAAAGGAAATATTAGAAAGCTGTATAAATTGATAATAAATTTATAATATACGTTAATTAATGAAACCTTTGGTTGTGTTTTTGATACTAAATCTTGGAATGGTGCATTTCTAAAAAACTGAGAAAGTTGCATTCGCTTCTCTTCTTCTATTACTTGATTATTGTTGCTCTCTGTCAAAATTCTTTTCATGCTTTCGAACGTTAATTCTTCTCCAGGTAATTTCTGTAAAAAATTAATGACGAATAGAAGGTAATAGTTAAAATTGTGCAATAATAATATATTTAAAACAGGTTTTTTAATAATAACGATTAATTTATTAATTTATTAAATTAAATATGATCAGTGATATTTTCTAATTATTTAATATAAATTAAAATAAATGTAAATTATACCTTTTGCACACCCGGTGATGAACCTCCACTATCCAATTCTGGACCTCCAGAATTAATGTCAGCTAGTGAATTCCGTCCAGCATCAACCCATGAATGTCTATTTAAGCAAAATTTAATTTTACGTTATAAAGCTTATATATAAAACAAAGAGGCATTTTCTAAAGGTTTACAGCCAATTACTGGACCACTGTACGCAATAAGTAATTACCTGTGTTGTAAAGAATTGCCGCTGTAGCCTGAACCTTGTTGTAATTTTCCACTATCAAGACCAGCTCCTTTTAGACATTCACTAACAACAGTTTGGTCGACTAAAAGAGCTGGCGCTAATCTGGATGTTAGACCAGTATCATATTGAGATTGTAAATCTGGTAGTAAATGGGGGCTATCGTTTCGACGTGCATCTACCACCTTCAAACGAATTTATTCAATAAATTGCACATTTTAATTTTAACAATACATTGTAACCTTACTATAAAATAAATTAATGCTGTTGTGTGTCTGTGCTGCCTCTATGGTGTGTGTGTGTGTGTGTGTGTGTGTGTGTGTGTGTCAATTTAAAATTACTTACCTTTTTCGCATAATCCATGAGAGCGGTAATATTACAGACATATGATATTAAGATTAGTAAGCTGATAACTATTGCGTGTAAATTGAATTTAAGCGAAAGACTAATTTGACCACTTGTCAGTGCCAAGTCTTGCAGGCTCAACACCAATCTCAGTAACTCTAATACTGTTTCCTCAGAAGCTAATTCAATGGCAAGTAACGCCAGTGTGGTATAAATAGATTCCACATTTTCTACTGTATTACTAGACAGCTCTAATGATTCATACAGCGCCAAGTAGATTTCAGGACCGTGCTTCCGAATAAAGATTACATCAGGTCTAGAGGCTTTTTCAATAGCAAGATCGAGCTCTGCTACGTTCACACTAAAACAAAAAAGTTATCTTCAAAAATTCAAAAAAAAAAAAAACGAATAATATGTATTAATAGACATTTAATTAAAAGATAAATTTACGTTGGTTTAGCGAGTTTTGTAATATTCCGTCGTCTGTCGATTAAGGTATGGAATATTTTCTGTACAAGAAGTCTCATTTCAGCATCTGCTGCCAATGACATTCTTAGTAATGGATCCAAGAAACTGGGTGGGAACGTTGTGTTCAAGTGAATAGTTTGGTACTTGGTGCCAACCTGATATAAAAAATTTGTAATTAAAAAATCTATACCTTACATATATTTATATTTTTATATATAATATTAGGTGTTGGAATTAATTCGTAGCGTTTTACAAGTGATGGGAAGTACTTTCATTAATGTATTTTTTAATGCTCATGTGAAATAAATAACATTCTTTCATTAAAAAACGCTACGAATTAATTCCAACACCTAATAATAAAAATGATTTACCTTTAATAGGGACTTTAAAAGTATGCTTTGAAGTAATACATCTCCTTTGCCGACCGATACGATACGATCAGGCTGACTGTATGGAACTTTACTCATAATGAACATCATAATCTCAATTTTCTGGTAATCTGGAAGATGATTTGCGAACTCTCCAAGAGCGTTAATAAGAGCTTCTTGATACAATTGTTCATCACTACTTGATGATTGATTCCTCGTTACACTAACTCGTAGGTGAGATAATAAGGAATTTATAATTTCTAACACAGATGGTCCTTAAAAAAGAACATATCGTTAAGAGTTTAATGTGTGTGTGTGTATGTGTGTGTGATTTAATCTCTGCTATACGTTCAATAAATATTGTTTATTATATATATATATAAATTTATATATATATAAATTTATATTAACCGGAGAACTAGATAACAGAATTTATACTGGACCCATTCAATTTTTTATGTGTACTTACCAACACTTTCACCTGCAGCAATTGATATAATTTTAGACAAAGTATCCGCAATGCTGGTGCGAATCTTGGGAGACGATTTTGAGTGATCATCAAGATGAGTCATTAAAGCTTCCACTACAGTGTAGGAATATTGTGACTAAACATACATTAAAGTAATATTATTAATTATTTAATGTATAAAATATTATTACTTGATTTACATCGTTACATACTTGAATGGAAAACATAATTATTCTGAAAGTATGAATTGCGAAGTAGTTAGGGACCCATAAGTGATGATTGTCCAGATGCCTTTAATATAGATAATTATTAAAATATTTCATATATGAATATATTTATATATACGTTAATTTCACAACAAAATTTATTTTATACCTCAACACAGGTCTTATAACACATCTAATATGACCAAATGATGCGCGTCCGATCAGTTCTCGCATGCAAGTTTCCGCAAACTGCGGTGGATCCGATCGTTCTTCAGTTGGGCTGTCCGGTGTTGTGTCTTCCTTATCAGCATATCTAAAAATACAGCTTGTCAACATGCATGCTTCTCATAATATTAGTTTCTTTTAAATTACCTTGAATTTTGCATGTTGTACAATAATGATGGTACAATCTTGTCCATGTGTACAGGTTCCCAGATATTCTCAACCAAATCATCAGAAAGAGTTTTTCTTACAACGCCCTACAAAGGTATATACATAGTATATTTAAATACGTAGATGTAAATACGTAGATCTTTTAATGCAATCAATAATCTGATATATAATATTTTAATCGTACCTGTAACCCTTGAATTCCAGCAAGCCTAATTTGCTTGCGTGTAGTGGGATCATCATTGTTAGAATGGCACATTGCCGAATATTTCGACACAAAGAAATCGTAACGAGTATGATACGAGGGTGTGTCTTCCTCAATATTGGCAAATCTGACAAACTGAGAATCAATATGTTAATTATTTAAAATTAATAGGACAGAATTGAATAAGATTAATGTTAATTCGTTAAGATTATCACTTACAGACTGCGTTGCAAGAATTTGTAATTGAGGATCCGTAGATTCCAGCAGTTTTTGTACCATTTTCAAGAAGCTCTCAACAAATAGATTCAGAGTTTGTGCATGACAAGCTACCAGGAGTTGGTCCATTGCCTCCATGGCGATCACAACAAAGCCATTTCGTCTCCTATCAGAGCATGGTGTCTTATTAAGTAGAATTGTTTTATGTAGTGCATCAAAAAATATATTAGCATGCTATGTATAGAAATTATTGCCAGTCATGTTTACAGTAATAATTAGGATTAATTACTCTAATTCTTATATAATTATTAATATAATTATTTATATAACCGGTGGTATAAAGTAATTATTTACGTATAATAACCATTAAAGATGTAATTATATCACAATTTTATATTACCTGTAAATATCCCTGGAAGCTCGTTGAAACAGGTATTCTCCAATCCTATCTAATTTCTCAGGACTGCTCAACGAATAAAATGTTAGTTTCTCCATATTGTTCTTAATCAAACCATCCTAAAGAATAGAGAAGCCCATTATTACAAATTATCGCGTATGAGACACGTGTCAATCGCATTTCTCATTTGATGCAAATATCACAGGTTCAACCATAAATAGAATAATCATTTTGGTCTCTCCCGCCTATCAAGGACAGCGTTTATTGATTTTTACTCGCGAACAAAATTATAAAACATAGTAGACAGGAATTAAATGTAGACGAAAGAAAAAAGAAAAAAAGATTCGAAGATCTCACCTGAGGATTAACCGGAAAAATATTATCAACGAGCCTCTTGTATCTCGGACGTAACGCAGCACAACACCAACAACAGCCTAATAAAGAAGAAAAGAATGAATATATGCTGTATGTTGCCGTCCGATTACGATTCAATTAGCATTTCTTCGAAAATACATAATTTTTTGGCTGTATAAACAATGGCCGCACTTACCGAACATTATGATAACTTCTGTGACAACTGACAAGTAGCACCTGGTAAACACCTGCAAAACCAATTGATAACAGCAGACTACGAGCTACGCACCGTGACGTAACGCATACTTTGATTAATCGATCCACTATCGATACTCTAATAACTATCGACCAAAAATACCAACTTCGAGAGAAAGTGTGGACATGCCCGCGATTTTCAAAAATGGAATGTTTACTGACATCTCGATTTATATGCATAGAACATGAATGTCTTATTAATCTTTGATTTTATTTCATACAATATTTAAATAAAATATGTAGAAAATAAAGAAAAATAAAAAACTATTATATTCTGCGACTTTTGGGATAATATGATTAGCATTACGCAAAGTGCTCGATGGTTAAAACCTCTTAAATGTTGTTTAAGATCATGTTCTGAATAACATTTATTAAGTTCAAAGTCATTGGAGGTTGTACCTCTTATTTTCATTTTTATGTAGAAATGAATTTTTAGTGCAGAAATAAAAATAAGAGGAATCTGCATGACCTTGATCTTGAAAAATATTATCTTGAACAACATTCAAGAAATTTTAGCCGTCGGATACCTTGGATAATGCTAATGTCGGCGATGTTGTAATTTGCAAGCCTTGTAACTCGAAAAGTACTGAAAATGAACTTAATTATAGTGTTTTGAAAAGCTTTCGAGATAAGTTACAAGAATACGTAATACAAAATGAGAGATTCCGTTTAAAAAATTCGAAGTGACCTTACGACGCCACTCAAGGTCAAACCAATGGCACCATCTTATGTACCCCTCAAAGTCCCAAAACTCTTGTCTGAAATATTTTTCCTTAAAATGCACTGTTCAAAAGATATTTGAGGTAATCGATTAAAATAGGATGTACATGTGTTTCAAAAATAGTTGGCCAAACTTCAAGAGCACATTCCATTCATTGTAAGGATGAAAAAAGTCATATAAATATCAGGTTCGGAAACGTTTCCTTTTCAAGCTACAAACATTTTTTTACTTTATATTTATATCTATATTTTATTTTATACTTGTATCTATTTTTTAAACCAAATATTTATAACGTGGAAAGGAAGCGTTTCCGTCAGGCTTTTCTATTTGCTTTCCGATATCTTATATTTTGTTCGGATGAACCGCAATAATAATAACAGTAATAATAATAATAATAATAATAATAATAATAATAATAATAATAATAATAATAATAATAATGAAAAGACACATTTCGTATGTTTAATCATTATTATACGTTTTAGCTTTTTTTTTTATTGTAAGCCGTAGTAAAATCGCAACGTAATTAAGTCCATTGATTTTACCGTATCTGTCTCATTAAAATGCAGGATCCGAACATAATCGCAATTAGCGTAAGAAATACAATCAGCTATTTGCAGCTGTTCAAAGTTAAATTACAGATACAAGTGTTTTATATAAGAGGAAGGAAATTATACTGTCGCCTGGTTTGATTTTTAATCTAGCCTGAGTTAATTATAGATCATGCTACTACTAATTCTTGTAGTAGTTCTTACGCAGCGTACGTAAAATTATATCGTATAATGACAAAATATTTTTTTATTTATCTCGTTGTTATTTTTATCTCCAACGAACATTTTTCTTATTGCTCATTAATCATATTATAGGATAATGCGCATGCTGTAAAAAACACGTTCTCATTGCAATTGTAACAAATTAATAGTTAATAAAATGATAGAATGATAGGAGTCGGTGTAATAGATTATTGTTAATTATTAAACAACATATCGAGTATAGGCGTAAAAAAAGAAAAATAGATTAGCCATACGTTTCGATTTCAATTTTGAGCTATCATCAGCAGGAATTAATAATAAAAATACAGTAAATGATATGAAACCATTGTAAAAACTACCTCTATCCTTCTCATGCATCATTAAGTATTCTGCTGCGGTCTGCAAAAGAAATATTGTGTTTATATATGTATTTATCACAGAGACGTTCGCTGAGGAATCCAAAGCGATTGTCAGTCCGCACTAGGCGAATCATCAAGTTTCCTTGAGATTGTACGATCACATTGCGGCGATTCCATCATCGCCCCGACTAAAATCCTCACTGCCGCTCACTGGATGGCTTGGACTTGAAGGACGTTTATCCACTTTATAGCAACCTTAAAAATACGACTGGTACCATTTATAGCACTGATGGACAGCTTCACTTTGTAAAGAATATTGTCGTGCATTGCTGTAATCACAGTAAATCGGTGCAAGATAATTCGCCACTAAGATTTTCTTCTACAATTTTAAGAGCTTTCTTTTGGTTTCTTTACTTTGTTACTTCATATTTAAACTTTAAATCATTTTATTCGTTTTAGCTCGAATCGTTATAATCGATTCAATATAATCAGTTCTAAAAACTGGATTTCTCTGGCTAAATTTAAACCTTTTCTCGGACAAAAATGTACTTTGTCCGGATGGGATAGAATCAATAAAAATGGATCGCTTTCGCACGTTCTTCAAAAAATGAACCAGGTCGTAAAGAGCACATATCATTATAATGTGCGTTTGACCGACAACCACTTATGTATACGCTCAATTGCTATGGAATTGGTATTTGCGCGGAGTAATGTTTATTGATACATAGGATAATTTCTCTACTTTAATAGAAAAGACTGAGTTATCAATTGTAAAGACTCGGTAATTAAATAAGAAGTTAACGAAAACACGAAAGTACAGTATTGTTTCCTGGAATCTTCCTCGCGCTCAGGGCGAGCCTGTTGTCTATGCCGATGTCTATTTCCATCTCGACTTTATCAATAATGCCTAAGAAGACGTGTAAATGCAATTTACAAGACATCTACGACATAGATCTATTCAATGTATGTCAACACGCTAAAAGTATATGCTGCTGCGATTTCGAAATTATATGTAACGATGTGTTAATCGCTTTTCTTCAAAAGAAAAGAAATTTTTGTATTTATAAATAAATAAATAAATAAGTGCTATAAAATTAAATTAGAGTTGTTAATTTTTAATTAAACTTCTCATTTTTTATCAATTATAACTATATATACGAGTTACTATTTACTTTCAACACTCTTTTAATATACAAAAAAATAATTAAGTTTTTGTTTATATAATCAGTAATAATTTTTTTATTCATTCTACAGACAATAAAAAGCTACAATATAACGCTTTGGTAGAAATTAAGGTATCACACTGTCGAATTAAATAGTACAATATTTATTATATTTATTCATGATAATATTTATTCATGATAACAGATTGAGCATACAACGACTTACTAATAATGAATAATAATTTCTATTTAACCCTGGGGATTATGTATGCATACGCAGCTTAATAAATTATATCAGCAAATATTGATAATAAAAATAGAATGTTTAATTAAGGCTTTTGTCATATTTACCTTGGATTGTTACCAGCTTTTTGTGTAGTTTAATGGCTTAATATTTTTAACACAATAAATCGCAACATACCATAGTAATATTCAAAAATTTAAAAAACGGATATAATACTGATATTCTATGATCATCTCGTTGTTAGTTTAATTCAAGAAAACTCTTTGAATTTTTTTCTGAGAACAGTAAATAATAAAAGAATATTACCTTTTAAGATATTTTAAAGATTCGTATGATTTATGTTTTAAAAGGATTTTATAATGTATTAAAAATGTATTTCTTGTACATAAAAGAATTCTAAAAATATAATACAAACTAAAAAAAAGCAATATAAATTAAATCTTATCATATTTTCATTGTATGATATTTTAAAAACAATTTAAGATAAATTTAATGTATTATATTAAGTTAAAAATAAACATCTTATAAATATTCCTGGATGTAAAAGTGATTTTGAGAATGAAGAATATATTATTTGGAAAGTTATGTTATTAAGCTAATACTAGCGAAAGAAAATGAATACAGGCTGGCCATTGCCTCCACTTCCTTCAGTTGCCACAATATGTTAAAGAAAATCAAAACATTGCGTTTTTTTGCGACTCTATTTTCCTAACTAAAGGTAAAAAATTATGATCTTTTTTTTACAATATTCGTTTCATGTTCCTTGATCGTATGTTCGTTTTTTGTAATCCTAAGAATTTTTTGCAATCCTAAGAATGGTACAGACTATGAATGCTATAATTAAAAATTTGATGTGTTAACTTGAGTATATACATCATATGTTAAAACAGCATATTTAATTGCAATTATCTTAAAAATTAGACGATCAATATGTTTCTAATTGCACACAAACATAAAGAACATTTTAATTTTTGTATTTAAAATTTCAACACATTCGTAAGAAAATCATTTCATGCTACTACTACCTTAATATTTTTATTTGATCTGCAATTATATTTTATATAACAAACTGAAAATTATAGATATGACAATTAAATTTACAATTTGTAGTTCTACCATAAATTATTTTTCACAAAACTACAAAATTATTTTTCTAAAACAGTTAGTGCGAGGAATATTCAAAGTAGAAATCATATTTTTAACTCTTTATTGCAAGGTGAACTTTTAGAACGTATCCAGTAAGATGGCGTCGATTCATTTTTTTTTCTAATTAATGAACAAAATGAGTAAAAGAGAAATAAATAGTAACTTTATCCTCCGTTTATTTATAGATAAAATTTAATAAATAAAAATACAGTTTTATACTTTATAAATTTATACTTTAAATTAAACAAAAAACTCTTCGACTAGTGGGATTATTTTTATCCCGACCTTATCAATGGAAGGTTAAAAAATGATGAGGGAAGCATGTTTGAATTAAATAATATTCTTCATGATAAAAATTATATATTCTTTTTTAATAAGCATATCTATTTACTTAACCGTTCAAGCATAAATATATTATTTGTTATCAATAATAACTTTTAGTTAATTAACTTGTATATGGAACAAGGACAAATTTTTCTGTTTGCTTCCTGATATGTTATGTGATGCTTCGATCAGATCTATAATATAT
Organism: Acromyrmex echinatior; assembly: GCF_024713525.1. Lineage (NCBI taxonomy): Eukaryota > Metazoa > Arthropoda > Insecta > Hymenoptera > Formicidae > Acromyrmex > Acromyrmex echinatior. Next base: position 10,146,058 of record NC_141859.1, read on the forward strand.
TATCTAATAGTAATAAAGAGATACGTTTCGTATGTTTAATCATATATTATGTTTTATTCTTTCTTATTCAACTCATACTGCGTAATTATGTTTAATATGTAATATTTAATTATCTGCTTCATCAAAGTGCAAATGCCTCATCATATTTATTTACCCTAAGAAATGCGATCAGCTGTTTGCCAAGGTTAATTTATAGATATGAATTTGCTATAAAAAGAAACTGAAAGTTCTCACTTTCAGTTTTACTTTTCATCTCGCTTAAATTATCAATCATGCTACCATCCATCTTCTTAGTGATTGGCGTTCTTGCACAGCGTAAGTAAAGACATACGTATTATTGAATTACGTATATATTGAATAGTGATAAAATATTCTCTCGTTATTTTTGTCTCCGATGAACATTTTGCTTATTAATTTTTAGTCATATACAAACCGTGTATTTTGCAAGAAATGCATATTTATTATATACCGACAATTTGTAGAGACATTCGCTGAAGAACCCGAAGCGATCGTCGGTGGTCAGACCGCCACACCAGGTGAATTTCCGCATCAAGTTTCCTTGAAATATAATGGCAATCACGTTTGTGGTGGCTCCATCATCGCCTCGAATAAGATTCTGACGGCTGCACATTGCGTAACATTTACAAAACCACCCTACAAAGACTTTAAAGTTGCCACTGGGTCTATCTCAATCACTGGAGGAGAACTCCATAACGTGGAGAAAATTATCGTGCATCCGCAATACTCTGATAGATACGAAGATGCTTGGAAAAATGACATCGCTGTGATTAAGGCAAGTTGAACAAAATGAATAAATAAAAGAAAGATTAACGCAATGTCATGGCTTATTTCGAGCTTTAATTAAATTAACTTTGAATTAATATAATTAACAAACGTTTCGGCTTACATTGTGTTAATTTTTAAGAAAATATGCGAGCATTTTTTACTCCATTTAAAAAAAAAATATTAGAAAAAAAATTAAAAAAGAAATTATAAACTGGAGCACTCAAAATTATAGAAGCAGAATAATTTGTTACTGTAATGTGCTTCTATAATTTTGAGTTTTGCTCCAGTTTATAATTTCTTTTCTAATTTTTTTTCTAATATCTTTCTTTTAAAATGGAGTAAAAAATGCTCGCATATTTTCTTAAAAATTAACACAATGTAAGCCGAAACGTTTGTTAATTATATTAATTCAAAGTTAATTTAATTAAAGCTCGAAATAAGCCATGACATTGCGTTAATCTTTCTTTTATTTATTTCACTTTGTTCCTTTATCATTGAAAATTTAAACTTTCAATCATTTATTTTATTCGTTTCAGCTCGCATCGCCCATTCAATATAATCAATTCCAAAAACCGATCTCCCTCGCCAAGTCTAAACCTTTCCTCGGACAGATATGTACTTTATCAGGATGGGGTAGGCTACACACGAATGGACCGCTCCCAAGCATACTTCAAAAGATGGTTCAAATTGTGATCTCACAGAGCCAATGTCAGAAAGAGCTCGCTGATATGCCTTTGACTGCTTCTCACTTATGCATGCTCAATCGTTCAGGAATTGGTGCTTGCCTGGTAAATAAATAGCATTAATGGATACATAAAGATATATAATTTCTCTAGTTTAATAGAGATGATTGATTTACCAATTGTTGAGAAAACTCGATAATAAATAAATTAACTAAAACGTTTGTCTGTCTTTCAGGGTGACAGTGGTGGTCCGCTCATCTGTGACGGCGTACAGGTTGGTGTTACCTCCTGGGTTGCTCCTTGCGCTAAGGGTTATCCTGATGTCTACACTGATGTCTACTATCATCGCACTTTTATTTATAATGTCTAAGAAAATGCATAAAAGCAATCTATAAGACATAAACTATATAAAGATCAATTTATATTATGTGTACTGGTACTAACTGGTACTAACGCATTGAAAAAATTCGTTGCTACAATGTCGAAATTATATAATAATGCGTGAACTATGTTTTTAAAAGACAAAAACATTTTTGTATTTTAATATTAATAAATAAATGTTATGATTAAACATTAAATTTGTTAGGAACTTAATCAATATGTGAATCTTCATAATTTTTTTAAGACAGATCTAACTGTTTGCAATTATTGTTAAGGTCTTTTCCAAATTATTATAAATTCCAAAGAAATTAGGTAAAATAGTGCAATAGGAGTCAGGCACAGTAATTGTTGCGCAAAACAAACAATGTGGATATAACACATGAATGATTATCTGTTAGAAATCATTTTTGGTAATATTAATAACCGTTTGAAAAATATTATTAAGTTTAAAAATAAAAAACCGGATAGCGATAACGCCGAAATCATAAGACTTTCATGATTTACTGTTTCTTACGTCCCTACTGTTTCTGAAAAATTTAATAGATTAAACAGCGATGATATTAGGATATCGTTTTATAGTGTTAACACATTACGAGGATAAGGTGCATAAAGATCCGCTCCCACATAATATGGAATCAAATGTCGTGTATAAGATTTCTTGTAAAGACTACGATTACATGAGACAGACGGGAAGACAGTTTCCCGATGAAAATGTAAAGCTTGTCGAAGCGTCTAAGAACTCGACTATGTCGAATACTGAATATGAATACAATGCGAAGGAATAGCGATAGCGAATAACACGATTTCAACCTATCAGAAATCAAATACACTTTCTGATATCTAGACTATTCCTTACATTGTATTTAAGGCTTTATCTTAACGCTGCCATGTAAAGGCACCTTTAGAGTTTGGGAGCGTTTACATTGGCCATCCATCCGCTTGCTTAGAACAAAACATTTTCTTCTGTTTCTCTTTACTCTTTGGCTTCACCTTTCTGATTCCATCACGTCTTGATTCCACGTAACTCACGTCCGGAAGATAACAGGGGATCAATTGTGGATTTTGAAAGGAGGTGGAAATTACAAAAGCGAGCAAAGATTACTTACTAGGTATTGACCAATCAAATTATGAATACTCTAGTGAATTTGCTCACTTTTATAATTTTCATCTCATTTGAAGATACACAGGGTGCTTTCCATTTGATGACACAAGTCGACATAAGTATTGTTCTATCTTTGTCACTTTCTGAATGCCAACAAGGATAGAACGATGCTTGTGTCGACTTGTGTCATCAAATGGAAAACACCTACAATCGATTCCCAGAACTATATTGATCAAACATCGAATCGCATGATTCAAGTTGTAAGTCAACTGTTGAAAAAATACAAGTACAATTTTTAATATTTCGGTGAAATACATTCTATATCATGCAACATTCCGGTAAATGAACGACTTAATTGTTTTGAAAAGTCCAAATTATATTGTTATATTACTTATTAAGTTATATTACTTTGTAAATAGATATTTTATTGGTATCACATTATCGTAGACATTTTCAGTGAAGAAGCAGAATGTAAGGTTCAAGATGCTCCTTCTGCAAATTATTCGGGGAAAGAAATTGAATTGAATTTAATTTACGGTAGAAAATTGTGTTCCCCGATACTTGGTTACAATTATCAACTTCCTGATTTATCAACAAATTGCATATCACCCACAATCTTAGATACATCTCTGTTGCATGTAAGATTCAATTACATATATTCGCCGCAAGAATTAGATTAAATATTCTAATTTTATTTCAATGATTATTTTGATAGTTTTGTTTTATATCTTACATCTTCTATTTGCAGATTCCCATTTATACTCATTTAAAGACATATGATCTGAAACCTGTATGCCTACCAGAGCCACCATCAATTTTATCATTGCAATTTTTGTGAGTATTTTTCTCTGCACATCTTTTCATATTTTAATTGTTATGCTTTATTTTTAGGGAAGGTACCATACTCAGTAAGTCTTCGAAAGAAATATTGACAGCACGATTAAGTGAGGAAGACGATATATTGGCTTTGTGCAGCACTCGAAAATAAAAATTAGTATAAAAATTAATAAAGTATAAAAATTACGAATGCTAAAGAATAGAAATGTAGGCTTAAGTATCAGTATAAGCGAAAAATATATTCCGATATAAAGAAATACACATTTATATCTTTGATATATTTTTCTTTCGCGGATGACACTGCTATAATTTATGATGTGAATGTGATTTTTGTTATAGAAGACTTATATAGAAAACTTGCTCGTATTCATAGTCAGACTTGTATTTAAAGCTTCTTTAAATTTAGCTTCTTTAATCTTTAGATGCTCAGCAGTCAATGAAATAATTCATAGAGTATCTAAAGATAAATTTAAGGAAGCCTTAAATATAAAGCCTGAATACGAGTTATAGGATACATTAGGTCTATTCGCGTTGTTCGCTCGGCACCTTCGCTTTCTCTCTTTTCAAATAAAATATATATCTATCTCATTTTAAGTGTAAAAATATTTGGAGATTTTATGCAACGCGAACAGACCTATTGTCTACTTTTCAAGGCTAGGTATCAATCATGGTTTCAATGGCTGCGTTCAGCAGAACAACAGTTTTGCAACTGTTTTATGATTCTCTGCTGAGATAGGATCATTCCTCTTGATCTAAAAGCATAACCCAATCAGCGCGAAGAAAACTTCCAACAGTTGCAAAATAAACGTTCTGCTGAACGTAGCCATTCATAGTCAGGTCTTATATTTAAGACGCTCAGCTATTTTAGATGCTCAGCAGTCAATGAAATAATTCGTAGAGTATCTAAAGATAAATTTAAGGAAGCCTTAAGTTAAGTCTGACTATGAATACGGGCATTTATCCTTAGAATGAAAAGTGAAAATTTTAACCATTGAAGTTAATGGAGAAATTTCACTTTTTACTTTTCATCCTAGGAAAAAAGTTTCATGATTGATACCTTGGAGATGATAAATCGATATTTGGTTCATACAGAGAGAAGGTTTCTCTTTAGTTCATATAATCATGCTACTTATAGGGCTATGTTTACCGAATGAATTAAACAAGGATGATATGACACCTGGAAAACACCCGGAGGTGTGTTCAGATTCCCATCTAGGTGCTCCAGGTACATGTCATCCTTGTCTAATGTACGATAAACAACAAGGATGGAGTGATACTTGGGTAACACTCGAATGGGAATGTGAACACGAGCTAGCATGGGTATTCTTACATCATGGACGTCCGTATTCCCCCTTCAGTAGTATAAGCTCTATGACTGTGAGCAGTTACTACTAAGTTTGGTTTGTTAGGTTATAATGCTCTCAATGGAATAATCTCTTTTTTTTTTTCTACACTGACATCGGCTTGTCGTCGTCAGCTCGGACGAGGCGAGCGTGCGGCAGTGATTAACAATGCGACAATGAGGAGACTCAACGAGTTTCTCGCGATCTGCGTCGTATTGCAGTGCTTTTATGGTGTATGCACCACACACTTGCTAATAAACGTCAAAAATCAGGTAGACAGTTTTTTGTATATCCATTATGTACAGCTTTACTGTATACATAATTTATAATTTGTAAAAGAATAAACTACTGATTATAAATATATTTCTGAAAATTAACCTCAAACATGATTTTTTTTTAATTTGTATCGAATATTCTTTTTTTTATGTCAGTAAATAATTAAAATTTAAAAAATAAGTTTTCATAAGTTAAGTCCTAAAAAGAAATTTTTATTTACAGGGCGGTGATATTCTTCTAGAAACAATCTCGTCTAATGTTACAGAAGATTTAATTACTCTCGAATTTCAGCGTTCCGATGGCACACTAGTCACACAACTTATTGATTTCAAAAATGTAATTATTTTATAAAGGAAAAATATTCATATAAAAGGATAAATTTTTTGTAATTTCTTTTAATAAACAATATTCTTACAGGAAGTTCAAGTTATAAAAGCTTTGGTACTCGGTGAAGAGGAACGTGGACAAAATCAATATCAAGTTATGTGCTTTGTAAATCATTTTTATAAAGTAGATTTTATATCATCTGATGCAATGTCCAAACTACGTCAAAAGAATCCAGGTACCGTACGGGTAGCTGAGGAGGATAGAGGTCATGTCAATTACACAATGGACTTGTTTCTGGATGTTTCTCAATCCAAGGAAATCTCAAAGCATGTTACCATACTTTGTGCAGAAGCAGCTGGATCAACTTACACTAGGAATGATGATATAAAACAATGGATTCAAAGACCAGGCAAATATCTGAAAAATAAGTGTGATTATGTCACATATATTTTATATATTGTAATAATATTAGTCATCTTGTACCATTGATAGGTTCCTCGGAAGAGTTACTAATGGCAGCTGTATATAATTTCACAAATGTGCCACAATCGGGTATGAATGATACAAGGTCATTATTGGTCTCTAAATGTGCTGACACATCAAATCTCTGGGCACCTTGTACGTGTTCCCTCGAATTGTGCATCGGTTGGTATCCGTGTGGTTTAAAATTTTGCAAAGGAAAGTCTGATGGCAAAAAGGTAGCAAGCACTTATCGATGTGGCATAAAAACATGTAAGAAATGTTTTATATTCTCATATTATTCTAAAATGAAACAGAACTGTCTATGGGATGAATGACATATAAGGACACTATAGATTGAAAATTTCAATTTATTGTAAGCATGGCAGTACCATAAAAAAAATGAAGAAAGCTAGAAACAAATTGAATATCTCAGAAAAGTTTCTAAGGCCTGTATTTATAGTCGTGTTTCTGCTGAGAAAACTCAGCTGAAACTAATCTTGAGTCGTGGAACAGTTCAATAAACGAATCTTGGGAGTCAATTTATAACTGCGATTCAAGTGAGGAACTCAAATGAAATTTATCTCGAAATATTTTTTACGATTCAATAGTCTTGAAACAAGATCTCGAAATTTATATCCTCTAATTCTTTGAGTCGAGAAAACTGTCGTAAGTATGGTTCGGAGATAACTTGGGAAGAAAAAATTATATGATATTTATATTAAAGTACATTATAATCTATATATATATATATATATATATATATATATATATATATATATATACACACACATATATATGTATATAATATATTAATGTTATATATTTTGATTTCTGATCAAGACATGACTGTTGAAACGTCTGTGTCTCAAACTGTATTCTGAGTATTTTATCTGATACGCTCTTGAGATGAGATTCGAGAAACGACTATATAAATACAGGCCTAATTGTTTTAGGTAGTTAAAATTTAAAACAAAATGTTCACAAAAAAGAACAAATTAACCTTCTAATACTTTTTTATTAACTTGATTTTAAATATATATATATAAATAATTTGTATGCTTTATTTAGTAAGTATAAATTAAAAATTTTTATTTATTAACAATTCTCTTTTATGAATGAATTTAAATATGACATTTTCTTGTTTTATATATTTTATTCTATTGTATCATAATTAAAGCCAAAGCAAATCAAGCAAAAGTATTTTTGCAAGATTGTATATTAAATTATACTGCATTTATACTGCAGATCTGTATTTTATAACATAACAAGTGAATTACACTTTAAAAGGGTTTATGTTAAGGGATTAACAAAAAAATTTATTTCCTTTTTATCTAGAACCATTAAAAATTTTCATTTATTGTTTTTTTTAGAAGATCTTGTCAAACACATGATTAATATATATATATATTCATGTAGACTTTACTGAGTGGATATTTGTAACATTTATAATTTTTAAATCCAATTTACACCAGAATTTTATTTACATACATTCCAAGATTTGTAATAAAATATTTTGATATATTTTATTAAAAATATTGTTCTTAATTCTACTTTTGTAGAATTAGTTTTGCAAACAAGAAATTTTAAAAACGCAAAACTGTTACATACAGATAAAAATACGTAGAACATTATTTTGTGATCAACATTCATATGTTTCAGGTTATTATTTGCAGATACTTTTACTTTCATTGAATTTATCTAACATTCCTAATTGTTATGTTATTTACATCTAACAAAATCATTCCAATTATACCCAGTAAGTATTACCTATTATGTCTAATATTTTTTTGTACTGTGGATACATGTTACAAATAATTCACTCAAAACACAAAAATATTCTACTTCATTTCTCGAATATTTCAGAAACGTCAGAATAATTTGTACGTAGAAAATTTTATACGTGATTTGTAAAGCTGCCATTTATACACATTGTGTGTGTATGTGCGTGTGCGTGCGTGTGTGTGTGCGCATGTGTGCATTATATGTTATAATTATATATAATGCAGATTCATATATGCAGAGACACAAATAATAATAGACATCGATGAGTTAGACATATAAATTCGTGTTAATAGCCGAAAATTGTACAGTTTATGTAAGATTTGCAATACTGTGCAAGACTTTATAAGAATATTATCACAATTTATACTGATATGTTAAGTATCTGCAATTTGTAATGAATGTCTTTGCACGTTTCAATGAAAGAGTATACCTAGCGAATCATTATGAATAAGACTGCAAAATCTGTCCATTTAACGCGCGCGCGTATAATGGTTAAGTCATTGCTCTCTGAAATCCCTCATACATACATTATATTTACAATATAAGAGAGATTGTTCGAAGCGAGAAAATATATACGTATACTTACGCTTGTTATTCAACGTTCACGAAACATTTACAAAAAAACATCAAGCAGTATTTGATGTCATCTTAGCAATCATTATACTGCAAATAGAAGATGTATAATGCAATATAATGGTACTGAGGAAAATTATACTCAGCACGATTCCCCAAATAGACTTCGCCATCTATTATCTTTATAGAAATTGATTGTTACAAACGCAGAAATAGTGATAAATTGAGGCATTCATAATATCTAACGGAACAGAGACAGGATTTAGCGCGACTGAAATTATTTTAATCATTGAATGTGCTATTAATTAAAATTTCAAGACTTTAAAAGTATCAAACACAATATGTAATTCTACGACAAGATCAACATCTCTTTTTACTTATTGTCAGAAATGAATATGCCAAAACCACTTGCTACTGATTTTTCATAATACGCACAAGACAATAGAAGATTTTAGATTATTATTTGAAATTAAATTCTAAATGTAACTTCAAAGAAAAGAATCAAATTCAAAGAGAAAAATGTATTGTTAAAAGAATCAATTTTACTCCTTCGTCTCAGTAAAAATTCTGGTTCTGCTATGAATGATTGATAAATTAACGTTAACTTTGTTTACACAGACTGTAATGGTAAAAAACACGTCACACTCAATTATATTTAAATGAATGAGGATTAATACATAAAATGTGACAGAATAAATTCGTAAATAATGCACTATTTGTGTAGAAATGTATGTATACAGATTCAGAGATTGGAGAGATTTGAAGATTAATTTTGAAGTCTTACTTTGATATATCGACTTTGGTATTGACATTTTAGTTACAATAATGGCTTTACAATGGATATTAGAAAGGGCGATATGTGCAATAACAGTTTTTAGATAACGAGAAAGAATTTATAAATATCCTATTATAAGAGAGGATATTATAAAATATTTATAATAATTTATTTAATATTTGTTTCTTTCACTTGCCTGTTGTTTAATATATGTATAAATCTATTTATTTGGTGAAAGATTTTATACAGGATTTCAGACCTAACGCACTATCTGCTAATGATAGATTTCTGAAATCATTTTGAGATGAAAATTTAATAACATAATGTCTAGCCTAAATATTTTTTTTTAACATAATAAATATAAAAAATTAGAAATATTAGTAATTTTATTTTCGCCTACGTAATATTTATATTGATATTAATAAAAGGCAACTATTAGCTTTTATTTTTAGTAACAATATAACATTTTGTGTTGTACCATATATCCCTAAGCGCGTAAATTTTAGACGATATAACTTAAATACTGCTAATTTAAATGATTATTTAAAAATTATTATAGCTTCAACATATTGGTATTAGAATTTTAATCTCAAAACAACTTCAGGAATCTGCCATTAGCAGGTGGTGCGTTTAAGAGTGAAATCCCCTATATATAGTTATATTAGAGCCTTCTAACATAAGAAGCGTCATAATTATATAATAGAAAATGAGAAATATTTGTCAATCAATGTTTTTAATCATTGTACCCTTTGATGTAAAATTTATGGGTATTATATCACTACACTAAGTATGATTTCAGCTTTACACATAATGTTATATCTTATACACATATTTTTTATATATATTTAATAAAAAGAATTAATATACATACATGTGTGTTTTAATAACATCGAGCGATTAAAAAATCCTGAACAATCGTTTTTATTCATGCGTGATTAAAATATATTTACGTGATATATTACTTCATGAGAGATATCAACGTTTTTAAAAAAAAACTATATAATTTTGTCAAATTTCTCAATAAGAAATTTATTTTAAATGAAGATATATGGACAACATATATTTTACAATATAATATATATGTATGTGTGTCTCATACATATATTGTGTGTACCTATTATAGGCGTGTACGATACATACATGACAAAATAAACAATATGCACAATGTAAAACGCATCAAAAATATGTTGTTTTTTGTGGAAGAATATTCTTTGAAGAAGATATGGGGAGGAAGGGAGGTAAATGTTTGTTCATAATTGATTCTATTAAGTACGATACATTAATAATAATAATAATAATAATAATAATAATAATAATAATAATAATAATAATGTTAATTAATATAGGTAATATAATAATAGCAAAATAATAATATAATAATAATTTAGTTTTACCCAAAATTCTTTACACATTTCTATACACATCGAAGACATTTTGCACCACTTGCATTTCTAGGAAACTTGATGTGCAGTTTGCACAAATTGCTAGAAATGTCACCCTGATGAGCAAGAAAAGAAAAATTTATGTACAACAAAAAACATATATTATATAAAATCATCGTTTGTAACGATTAAAAATAAGCTTTTGAACAATAAAGCTCACAGTGGTGTAGCACCAAAAGTAAATGCTGCTATCTCGGAATAAATACGAGAAGACTTACTGATGCAAAATATTTCTTGACATGTGAAAGTTTTCTAATATAACAATATAAAATTTAATATTTCTCGCTATCGCTATTATATCTCTGCTACTGTATTATCTTTGATAATGAAATTAATGTGACAAAATAATGTGACATCTATGTGAGTATACAATTCTCTCTGCAATTTTAATGCTATACACTAGTCGTGCCACCTATCTCATTACGTTTCTGAGGTCCTAAAGTGTTCATAGTATAAGATTGTAGATAAGATATCGGAGAGATCTCGAGGAAATTTAATATCTTGTAAAAAATTTCAATAAAACGATACTCGTTGTAACAAAATATGATGACATTCTTGATCATATCAGGTAATTTATCATTGTTTGTATCGTATTATTATATTCGTATCATATTTTTATCGCAATTTGTTGACAGGAGACAATTATATGCCACTGACTCGCATGAATGCAATTTCAATTGTACTGACATCCATAAGAGATCATGTTTATACACAGAGGATACTCTTAGACGGAGTTACAAAAGATAAAACTGCAACTATAAATATTTTCCGTGTTGAAAATTAAATTAAGTATTCCAAACAATATCTTTTGCTCGTGTGAAAACTCTGAGCTAAAATATTGTTTCCAAAGTTAAATGAAAAGAACGTACCTTTTATCACGAGATAAAATCTTTTGATATATTTCGGATAGCACTAACCACGTGATGACGTAAAATGCGCGCAAAGTGTTCTGTTCTCCTTGATTGTGAGCGAAAAATGAGTCCCTGAAATTCGCACGTCAATCTAATCCGAAACCTGTATCGTTTTGTGCACTAGAAGGAGAAACACTAGCTACTGTAGCAAGTCTTGCGCACGTCCGCAAGTATAACACTGAAATCGTCATCAGCCTTGGGCTGTACGTGTTCCATGCTCTGCTGCTGCTGCTGCTGCTGCTGTGGTTGTGATTGCTGATGCTGTTGTGTCACTGAGTGATCCGTGTACTTGGATACTTCCAGTCCTGGATGATACTGCTCCATAGTGTGACCGATCGCGACATTAGGACAACGAGCATCCTTGTTCCCCTGCTGATCGTCGATGATGCACTGAGAATTTGCTATGTCCAATTGAGACTGCGGCGGTGCCCCGTAGTAGCGCAGATCGCTGGCGTAGTTATGGTTACTGTCTAACATATTCTGCGAGGATAGGCTCGAATGTGCTACGCTTGTCGGATGAGAATACTTGAAATATTTTTCCAATTGGAGCGTCTGTTGTTGATCATCCTCGGCACTCATACCAGGATCAATATGACTGCCGAGAATCGCATGCTGTTGCTGCTGACCGGAGGATGCGTCCGTTTGATACTCCTGATGATGCATTTGGTATCGGTGCGTTACTGTGCCTATAAAAAATTAAGAGCACGAACAAGAACTTGATTAATAAAATTGCATCATTATTGAGAACTCTATTGTAATTCCTTTGATATTTGCTATGAATAGATATTCGGAAATATTTTCCAGTATTTCTTTACTTTTCCATTTCTCGAGAAAATAATTTTCTTTAAAAAATATAAAAGCAATTAATTCCAAATTATTTCTGTTGCTTATATCTTTTTTATAAAGGCGTTTCTCGATTATATTATACGCTAAGAGTCTTTTATTCTTAGTCGAGATCTACGAGCCTTTGAATTTAATTCTCAACTACATGTCTCATTTTAGAGTCTTAATTTACATGTCTAGGTCCAAGTCATCCACGGCGTTTTTTACTGACTCCGTAATTATCACAAATCTCAATGAAAAATATTTTTTTTTAAATAAAATGTCAGAATGTATAGAATCAAGATATTAAAACATAAAAAGATTTTGATAATGATTAAAAAAATTGTGTCAAAAAATGTTAAAGAACAATTTGTGAAAAAAATGCAATAATCAATTATTAAAAAAAAATCTTTGTGATAAAAAAAGATACAAATAAAAATAAGTAGTGTTTTGAAAAGATAAAAACGTGAACTTTAAGAAAAAAAAACGTTATATTGATTTATTCCAAAAAGTATAGTTATTTGCACGATTGAAGTGAGGGCATTGTTATACAATATACATACTCGGAAAAATGATATCGGAGGTACGTCGAGTATTTTCTTCTTTAAAAAAAAATGTAATGAAAATATTTTATATTAAATATATGTATAATGATTTCGACATTATTTATTCACAATTTTATAACTCCGAGAAAATAGAGCGATTACGAATCATCAAGACGCTTTTCTCGCAAAAATGCTTTTCTTAACAATGAATATATGTTTTAATTATAAGAAGACAACATATACACTTGAATACAGCACTAATAAACAGGCACTTAGTGATTAAATTAAATTTTACTTTTGCAAAAATCTTGAATTTACATTTGACGGTCCAAGTCAAGTTTATATTTGTCCAAGTCTTTTATTGCATCACAACTAGCGCCGAGACAACGACGAAACAATTGCATCACGACGGTCGACAAAGAAAGGTTCCAAGTTTTTTTATCTCCTCATTTCAACTTTGCAATATTAATAACAAAAATAGTGGCAGACTAAAACTTTCACCCGGATTCAATGATCCACTCATGTAGTTAAGAGTTAATATGCGTAAGTGAGAACGGAAATGTTACCGGGACAACTTTCAGCGGCTCCGCGGATTCCTATGGGCTGCTGTCGACTGTTGGCGCATTGGACCGGATTGTAATTACTCTCGACGGTAGGTTGCATCGAATAGTTCGTTGTGCTCTTAGACGTCTGTGTGCCGCTGTAATGCTGCAGCGATTGATCGTGCGGCGAGGCGACTGGTGGATAAAACGTGCCCGTGACGGAGCCGACGTTGTCGAAACCGGAGCGAAGCTTATTGCACGACACCATCATACCGTTCGCTATGCCCACTGCGGCTATACTCGTTGACTGTCTCTCAAAATTCAAATAGCCCATCTAATGAAAAATATAATTGTTTGTTTCGTTCGATCTGATTTGACGCAGATTAATTTAGCATGACATAAAGAGGTTTAAATTGATTAAAAATGTAAAAATAAATTTAATTTCATTAATTTCATTGAAGCACAGATCAAATAATTAAATTTTTATTCGTAGTTTAATATATGATAATTTGTAAAAGATTATAGTCGTAATATAGAAATCTCAAAAGTGTGGAATACGTACGGATTTTTTATACGTTAAAGTATCCGTATAACTGCCGGAATTTTGACACGATGATATGCTAGTGTTACTAGCGTGACCCGCGTGCAGTTGATTGTCACTACTCATAAAGGTATATCGTTTCGTCTGATCAGACATGTCTCCATGTTGCTTTGAAGTACCTTCCATCAGATCTCGTTCTGGATCTGGATTTTGAGCGGACGATAGATGACCACCATCACCTGGTTGGATTAAATTATCTCAATCATTTTGTACATGTATAATTATTGTTTTTACATGTATAATTATTTCATAATTATTTTAATCATATCGTATTGTTTTTTGTATCCCTTTGTATTTATTTTTTCGCAAAAAGTCATCTAACTGATTGTACTATTAATTAAAAAAAAAAAACGTATTTTAGCAACAAGGATTTTAAAAGAATTTATTCAATTATCCGGTGCATTTTTTGTTTCAAAAATTTACCATCGGGCTCGGGACTGGCCACCGGAGATATGTCCGGGGTGTGGATGATGGGCGTATAAGGACTGCCGTAGAGCGAATTATTTTCCGATTTGTACTCCTGGATACCCTGCTGTTGCTGTTGATGATACAGGGATGAGATCGGGGAATGGCCACCCCACGGGATTTGAGACATGCCCTGGTAACTGTCCATCTTGGACCTTAAACGTATTTCAATTATGATACATAAATGATGCATTGTCGCTTTGTAACATTGTACACAAGTATGTGATATATTTACATTCCTTATTAAGACGAATGCTCAACATGTTAAGTCTAAACATTGTTAAGTCTCGAACAATGTTAATCGTCGAAATCATAATACCGTCGTCGGCACTTCATCGTTTAAATCTCGCCGGAATCTCTCAATTAATCGCGGCGGTTAGCTCGCACGTACCTTCATTAGCAGAAAGTACAGGTCAGAGTATCGACTTACATGGAATGATGAATCGCCGAGCCGGCAGGATTGGACCTGTTGCCGGCGGTGTTGGTCGCCGAGGGAGGTGAGGACGGTGCACCGGGTGTCCGTTTCGCGTGCTTCCTACGTCGCGGCCTGTACTTGTAATTCGGATGTTCTTGCATGTGTATGACTCGGAGCCTCTCAGCCTCCTCGACGTAAGGCCTCCTGTCTTGCGGAGTCAGTCCTCGCCATTTCTTTCCTGTGAGAAACCCGAACAAAACCTCGTCAAGTAAAAGACAGAGAGAAAGAGAGAGAAACTGTATGTAAAATGATTAATGCCCAGTTATACCAAGTCATTTTGATTTTAAGCGAGACTTAAAACTCTATCAGTCTTTTAAAGCCAAAAAGAGACAGAGACAGAAAGAGTTTTAAGCCTCGCTTAAAATCAAAGTAACGTTGGTGCAATCGGACCTAAACGACACACAGTATGTACAGAATTATCCTTACCAGCGTTCCGGTACTCCTTGTGTCGCATAAACAGTCAAAATATAAATAATGTAATAAAATGCCGAATGTACCTATGTATTACATGAATATGTGTCGCTACAATTCTTAGATGCAATATTTTTATATAAAGAACTTTTAAGAGATACCTATACTCCGTTCAATGAAAGAATGATCTCAAAAATCGAGGTCATTCTCTCATTGAACAAAGTATATTTTGATACAAATTGACAATGCTAAAACTTGCAAATATATTCACGTTAAATAGAAATAAATGATAAATAACTTAATTAAAAGATTATAAAATTATCTTTTTAATTAAAAATGTAAAGTTAAGCTCGTAATATTTCTAAGTCATGCTATTTACAAATCTTTCAATATAAAAGCAAATAGTAACGTGTCGCATTGAATATTTAAAAAAATTGTTCAGTCGGAAAAAAACATTTCAAACGGAATCTTTGATGGATTGAAATATACTCGAGAAACAAATAGAAACATAAAGTTTCATTATTCACTGTTCTTTAAAAGATGAATTCATTGGACGACCTTTTAGATCATAGACGTCATCACTGCATGCGTTTTAATATAACAATTAGACATGCGAAATCTCGCATGTTCGTATAAATATTCTCGATAAATTACGCTCTTCGACAATAATGGGGCGAGGCCACAATGTATACATCTCGATATCCCGAATCTTGATAAAATCATCGGTCGAGCTAACGACGCGCTTAATTCGACTCGCGAGAGAGAGAGAGAGATATTATATCTTTCTCTTCTCCATAGCCCCGATATACGTAGTGCAAAACGAGCACAGAAATGATCTCTCCTCCCGTCGCATATACACGGAGTATATATACGTACGGATATACGTATTTACAGGTGGGCTTGGTCGGCGGCGGCGAGTCTTGGTCCGACGACCAAGCCTGGAATCTGCCTTAGTTGCGTTCAATATGCCAACATGGTAGGCCGGAATATCATTAAGCGAGGTATAAGGGTTAATACGAACGTAAGATGTTCGCAATAAGAACGAAAAAATTGAGCGCGAGGTAGATATCGCGGATATCGGCGTGTGCACGGATACGTACTCTCTAAATTCTTTAGAGTGGAATCTCACTATAAAGAGACAATTGAGCCAATCTTGAAAAAGAATGGCACAATTTTTAATCTTTAAGAGTGAAATTTCACTCTTCGGAATGACGTTTATTCTAAAAATTTTAAAGAATGACACGCGGAGACACCACAGCACCGCATTTTCGTATAGAAGTATATATGAAGAAATATATAAACATACATTAAGAAAAATACTACTAAATTTTAATAAATATTTATCAGAATAGATATAGTGCCAAGTAAATATTTATTTAATAAAAAATGATTGTTAAATTGAATTAATGGTTTTGCACCAAATAAATATATCATTACATTTAGTAAATATTTATTGGATACTATTCAAACGAATGACTTGTTAAAATTTACTATTTTTTTATTGTATAAATATATAAATGTATAATATAAGTATGTATATGCACGCACATATATATATATATATATATATATACTTATATTATACATTTATATATTTATATACATATAGTTATGCGTACAATCTTGTAAAGGTACATAGGTGGCGTAGATATGGGTGCGCCCGTGCCTTCAGCCAGCCACAAGGCACGAACCATTATTTCATATTTCATTTTGTATATTTCAACTCTCCGCAGGAAAGACGGAGAAAGAGAGAAACGTTGACCCAGGGGACTCCGCACAAGAGGGAGGGGCGGAGAATAAGAGAGAAAAAAAAAAGAGTGCAAATCGATCGTTGTCGAAATCGCACTTTGTCGTGCCGAATCTTTCCGCCCTATTCACTGATAATAAACAGTCGCGACGGTGCTTTCTCAGTTTTCTCAGAGAACACTTTTGCGGTGAAGGAAAGCGAAGAGAAACAAAAAAGGAAGAGGAAAGAAAGAACTCTCGCGAAAAAGAGGAGAACGCTATTGTCGCTCGACAATGTCCTCCCATCTAGCGACTTCTCGTTTCTCTCGGGTTCCGGCTAGTCGACTCTTCAAGCTTCTTGCATGGAAAAAAAAAAAGAAAAGAAAGAAAGAAAGAAGAAGGAACCCGGAGAGAAGACTATCCGGCAAAGGGGACACGAATGAGGTTTTCGGCTAACAATAAGTACACTTAATTTAATATTCTTGGGCGCGCGCGAGCGGCGAGTTATCCCTGGCGATGATTCATCATCACACCCGCGCACGCCTGCGTCCCACCGTGATGTCCTCGTTAAGTATTCTAATGGTTGGCGTGTACCTCTAATTTACTGCGCTTAGGCCGCGGCCCGGTCGGACGACTTCATTAATTTCGATGTTTCGAGCAAAACCGGGCTACGCGCCGTCGAATTAGGCGCGTCGCCGGGGAAGACGTCTGGGTCGAATTGTCGAGTTAGTTTGCTCACCGTGATCCTCGTCTGTTGAATCGAGCAACGAATGGAGAACGCGCGTATTCTCTCTTAAATAGGCAAGACTGGTATCGCCGAAAAATTATATTGTTATGTTATTACGAAAAGAGAGTGTTAAAAAGGGACTAATTTCTGTTTCAAAAAAGTGTATACAAGTAAAAGGAATAGTGTTTTTTTTTTTTTGTAAATTTTGACCTCCCGGATACGATAAAATTATCAAAAAATTCGTAGCGTTGGAAAATACTTTGAAAATTGAACACAAATGTGGCGATATCGAAATTTCAATATTCTGCATAATTTTCAAGGTATTCCTCAAAACGTTACAACCTTTTTAACAATTTTATTAGTATCTAGCAGATCAAAATTTACAAAAAGCACTATTCCTTTTACCTTACACCTTTGAGCAAAAATCAGCCCCTTTCTTTCTGTTACATGTGGGCATTGTTAACAATTTTTAGCGTCGCGAGCTTATAAAAATAAAGGCATACATGATAACTGGTATACAATTGCTGACGAAATCATCTCGGTATTTAATCTCCACACTAAACTCCACGCTCCGTCGCGTATACATAGCGAACATGGATATTTTGTAAGAATGTTCGATGCTAATAGGCTTTCCATTTTGCGATTTCTATCGACTCACGCAGTTCCATCTTAGCGAAGAGATTATAAATTAGCTAGTCGGGCATCGCGACAAATTGCGAGACTGCCAGCGAGCGAAATCGCGCGTGTCGAAAGGTCCCAATCGAGAGTCTCCAAGAGAGTCTCTCGGCAAGAAGTTAAGAACCGCGCGTCCCGTTTCGCCGCGATGACATTTTCCAGAAAGCTCGTTCGTTCTACTGCCTAATTAACGATTCCGCGGTGATTTACGTACGCGCCAGTCGGTAATTCACCCGGCCAGCGATCGGCGATTAACTTCGCCATTCGTCTCTTTCTCTCTCATTCCCGAGTGCTGTCCACCAGGCACTTTAGGAATTTCGTTATGATCGCGGACGGTACACTCGCGCGTGGATTGGCACGTGACATTTTCAGAATCGAGCGAGAAACTTCTCGCACGCGGCATTTAGAATATAACCGACCGACCGATTGATCCTCGCCGCGAAGTTAGTTAGCGCCCGCTTAATGCTTCAACCTGTTTGCCAACTTTAATCGCGTACAAATTACCAATAAATCTTCAATGTTGGACCAACATGGGGTCTGTTCTTAGTTGACTTTCTTGTATAGTGTTCCATGATATAAGAAAACCCAAGTGTACTAATTTCAGCGATGCGCAGTAATTCAAAGTAACGGCGATATTCGTGATCAATAAGAAATTAGTCAGAAATTTATCACTAGTTGATTAGAAATTTGCCTCAAATTATATTCAACTCTCATTACGCACAATGTTACACCTGTCTTTTTACCATACATGATTTACCCTTTTCCGTCTTGTCTCTTCACATTACAGGAAAAAAAAAAAGATGAACCGTGCGCTTCATACATAAAAAATTCAGCTAAAAAAACAGGCTATAATATTTCTTATAGCAGGGTGGGGGGGAGGGTTCTTGTAGGGGAGACCGGGGTCAGTTGAATATAGGGGTAAATAGAATAATCGAGGCTACATTAAAAACAAAACATGCGAGACATGCGTAAAGTCTGAGCATGCAGCAGCGACTGCCGCTAAGTCTGCTGTAACATCTTTTTGAGAACACATCTATGATAGAAGTTATGCTACAATTTTAAAAAATTGTACACCTAAGTAAATATTTTTATTCTTAAAGTTTTTATTTTATTATCATATATGATTGTCTGAGATATTTGATTGCTACTTAGACAGTAAGTGTAGTTCTTACTTAATAAAGTCCAACAGATTTTTTTTGTTTATGTGTCTCTGTTATTGTATAATATATTGTATAATGTTTTTAAAAAATGAACGGATGGGGATAGTAAACTAACTATGGCATGAACTATATGACTCATTTAGTGACGATTCTTATAATATTTACTCAAAATTTTATTCCTTTAAAGAGATTTTCCTCAGGTAAATGTTATAAGTTTAGTTCCCTCAAGTCCAATCTCGAAAACTAGGCTTATTCGACGTGTTTTTACACGAAATGAACAAATTTTCCAAAAAGAAGTATTGTTTGCCTTGTGAAACGAATGTTTGTGTTTAAAATATATTTTTATAAAAGTTTATTAATATGTAGTCAAAGATGTAGCTTAAAATACATTAATAATCTTTACTTTAATAATCTTAGTCGAATTACCCCGGTCCGGGGCTAGTTGAATCAGATGGAATGCATTAGAAAAATGCATTTTTTTTCATATTACTTATTAGTTTCCCCTTATTATTAAAATATTATCAGTTAGTCAAATGTATACAGTAACTGGTGTAGAATTCATTTTTTTCGATAAGTCTCTCAATTTTCTCTGTTAAAATTCGAAACTGAATAATGAATCTATTAGTCTCCTCTACAGCATCAAACTCATATCTGACGACCAACACCTCGTGGGCCCCAGAAAAGCGCGACTGACTGTTCAAATTGAAAATTCACGAAATGCTATATAAAATGTGTAGAAAATCGCAATGCATCGTACACATGATGCGTGTGCAACGATGCGACGCAGAAAAGACGAGGAGAGTCGAAGCGAGGAGAGGCAGAGGGGGGGGGGGGAGAGGGGCCGGAGTGAGGCCCACATCTCGGTGGGACCGCGCATCGCGCGGGTACCCCGCCCAACCTGGGTCGCCCACTGTCACCATTAATAATACGTCTCCCGTCCCGTGATGTATCTTATCTCCCTCGGCGCTGGTGTGTGCTCGCCCACCGACGCGCGCACACCGACGCGTTCTCACCTGTACAGATGCAAGAGGCGTCGATGCGGTACTACATTGCGATCTGGGAGGGGTCCGTTATGATCGAAACGTTTTTCCGAATTCGACAAAGTTCGGAGAGTCATCGATTGGTTAAAAAAAAAAAAGAGGCGAACCGTCAACCGTTTCGCAAAATCAATCATTTAATCGAATTTTTACTTAATGCAATCATGATGGAAGAAATCCAGCTGGTGCGTGCTCGTTCTCGAGAGGAATTTTGTACAATTCTGCGTGAATGTCAGATGCGATCAAATAGACTGTACACTGCCAACGAGAGCATTAAAACCTGATGTAGTTCCTACGCAAAATTTAAGCTCAAATGACAATGTAAGCACACATAATTAAGGGAAAATACAAAGATATATAAGGTAAAAGAATAATGAAGCGACGTTAATTCAAATCAAAATGGTGGTATCTAGTAATGTAGTTTTCATTGGAAGTTTATTAGAAATGTGTAGGCGCAAAAATATACCTGGGTTTCTTTCACCATCTGGTGAACTAAAAGTGAAAGAATATTCGCAAAAATTTCATAAGTCGTAATTTCTCTTACGTCGATGTTGTGATTCTAATGATGACGTCTATCGTGACAATTGTCCACTTGCGAGGACAAAGATGTTAGCTTGGCTCCACATGGTGTCTGCCAGTTGAGTCGAGCCATTCAAGCTCGTCTCGTAACACGTCGACATTGCGTACGACCGACTCGAATAGCAGACACGTGGACGGTCGTCCCCTCTGTGTTTCAACAAAGCAATCCTGACAAATCTCTGGTTTCGAGGTACAAAGGGAAATTTATTACTGAATAATGATCGGGTGCGATCTTAACCCTCAGTACCCACAAAGAATTAGCGTAATCCTCTCGATTTTCATAGTTCAGACGTTTTTTTTTCCGATCCCTCTTCACTTATTACAAAATATCTTTTGCGCGACATTTTAGACTTTCCAACTAAAAAATTCTTTTTTTTTTTCAGTCTTCAAACGATAGATACAAAAAAATTAGTTAAAATCGCTGCACTACAATATGAGGTACAAGCAAAAGAAAACGCTGAGTTACAAATAGGGAGATTTTTTGAGATGTGAGTACTGAGGGTTAATAAGATATTTTCAAAACTCGAAAGATGACGAGGAGATCCGAAAGGAAGTTAACACACTGTTTCCCTTTCTCACTTTCCGTATAACTTGGAGATGAAAGAAAGAAAAGAGAAAAGGAGACAGGCCGACGTTCCAACGTTCGTCTCGGATTTTCTCCGCGAAGAATCGACCGGAAAAAGCGACGCGTTAGTCGTGCCTTGTTCTTCAGACATGTGTCACGAAACCGCGAAAGAAACGTTTCCGCGCTGCCGACGGAAAGACAGTGACATGTCCGCGATCGTTCTTTCACCGAGAGGGCGAAAGGGAATGAAGGGATACATCGCGTCAAGAATTTCAGCCGAACTTTGCAGGAGAGTTCCGCGGGATGACGGACAAATCGGCGTGAGAAATCTCGATGGATGATTCCGCGTAATTTCGCGGAAGAGGAGTTTTCTGCATATGGAACTACAATCCGGATTTTAATTCGCAATCTTCGTTAATTCTTTCGCGTCTAAAGCTCTATATTAAAATAAAAAAAGGGCATTTCTTTTATCTGAGCCGACCGCTATCTTGGACCTAATTAGTCTGTCATCCAATAAGTGCTTAGTAATCCTTTAATATGATTCAAGGTCCGTTCGCGTTGCTTGAAAAGCATAAATTTTTGTATTTAAAATGAGAATAAATATATATTTCGGCGTGGAAAACAGAGAGAGAGAGAGAGAGAGAGAGAGAGAGAGAGAGAGAGAGAGCGAAGATGCTGAATACAAGCAACACGAACAGATGGTTATTAGGTTCAAACACGGCGGACTTTTGCGCTACTTTTATTAATATTGAATTTTTCTCGTATCGATTCGCGACGGAAGAAAAACGAAACTCGGGCTTCCTAATCAAATTCGCCCACGCTCGTCCACTTGTAAATCACTCTGTACGTCATAAAGTATCACGACGTGCAAGCGTCGCGTGAATTATCATATCATCCATCTATCGTTTTTTTTCCCTTTTTTTTTCCTCTTCTTTCCGATCCAACTCGTATAGGCGTGGTGCGGACGATCCACGCTGGAGATCACGAGAGGGACAAAAGTCAGAGTCGCGGATGAATCGACCGAGCCTGTCCACGCTCGAGGGCTTCCTCCTCCCCCTCTTTCTTCTTTATCCGCCCCCTCGCCCGTCCTTACGTGTATTTTCATAAATATAATAATTTATTTCTATCTCTTAGCGAAACCGAGCGCGGAGCTAGACTTCGTCCTCGTCCTCGTCGTCGTCGTCGTCATCGTCGTCGTCGTCGTCGTCGAGGATAGGTGGGTCGATCATGTAAGCGTCGTCGGAAGGTAAGGTAAGGTAAGGGTGCGGCCAAACTCCGCTCTCGACTCCACCTCATTACCCGGCATTCTATGCAGAGACCGCGCTTATGGCTTATTATTGCTTTAGCTTAGCCAACCCGTCGGTTCCTTCGTCCTTCTTGCAGATGGATACATATGTACGCGCGACCGTATGTATACGGATACAATGTAACAACGCGCGATGGGAGATACAGGGTGACGCACGTGAAACACGACGGTCCGGTCCCGTTGAAATTAAGAATTTTAGGGGAAAAGGAGTGTTTGAAAGGAGCTCCATTCTTTTATGCAATTCTTTATGTGTGTTATCTTGCCGCGCTCATTAAATTATTATTAATTTTTTACTACAACAACGAGACATTTGAATTCGAAAATTTTAAGCGATGTTGTACAATCTGTATAATTGATATTATATAAGGTTCTAAATTATATGAAGTAAAAAAAAATTTATTTTAATCAATATTAAGAATCTTTATTTTAGACCGTATATGTGAGAAATACAATCAATACTAAAAAAAGGCCTATTACGGTCGAATCTTTTAAATTTGTTTTAAATAATTCAATCTTGAATTACTAATATACACTATATATGTACTTGCATATATGTCATATTGTAGTCTTTTTAAAACTGCTCGCTGAATTGTTTTTCCGGACTATAAACGTAATTAAAACTACTCTAGTAATCGCGAATTAAATTGACAAGCAATTTAATAATTTGATGCTACCATCAAGCATCATATTATAAAGATGTTAATATGTTGAAACTGTTGATAAATTTATTGAGAAAAATATTACTTGAATCCGGATCTCTTTTTCTTCTCGGAAAATTTTAATCTTTCTCTTTTAATTTTTCTCCATCATCTGAATCTACAGAAAATGTAGTAAGTCCTTAACTGTGAAAAATTAACTAATCATAATCGAATGTAAGAAGAATAAATAATCAACTATTTCCATCTATTTTTTTCTTACGACTCAAGATTTATTACTATTATATCTACACAGAAAGAACTACTTTCCTGAAATATCTAAAATTTTAGCTAGATACAGATCTGAAAATACTTTTTATCGAACCATTTAAATATTACGTAGAAATCTCAAGCAATGCTGTAAAAAGTTTTGCCATTCTAGTAATCAGTTTCGAGTGACCTACATAATTATTTTAATGGTCTAACAAAATTATTTTCAGATCTGTATGCAGTTAAATTTTTAAACAGGACTTTAGTAAAATCAATTTTATGTAAATCCGGACTAAGACGGAGGTTCACTTGCATTCTGTATTTCAAACAGGACGTTTTAGAATTTAGGTGCAGCTTTCGTATTATAGCTGTAGCCGAGGGTTAATATTTACGAAAATTTATCAGCGCGTATTTTCGATCATAGAGAAAGAGAGAGAGAGAGAGAGAGAGAGAGAGAGAGAGAGAGAGAGAGAGAGAGAGAGAGAGAGAGAGAGAGAGAGAGAGAGAGAGAGAGAGAGAGAGAGAGAGAGAGAGAGAGAGAGAGAGAGAGAGAGAGTATGCATTACAGTACTCGTTCGTTCCTCCGATCTCCTCGCCCGGCCTCATTTTATATGTATGCGCAATTATTGATCCCGATCTTGTCTCGCGGTTCGTTATGTTGCTTCGCCTACTACGGCTAGATAGGAGGCGAAGCAACAAAAGGAGGCTTCCCTTCTGCTTACGTCTTCTGCCGTCTGCGTAATGCCCTCGCACACAAGACTTTTGTCGGTACGTACGATCGATCGAAGGCGAACGTGCATAAAGAGGTTTCGCTCGGAGAGATTTAACCGGGTGCAACATCACCGACTTGGTGGATACCTAAGAGAAGTGTATACAACCACGATTACGCGCAACTTTTTTTTTAAATACCACGCGGCTTCTCGCAATGTAACGAGAGGCGCGTAGCCGACCTGCGCTAAACCGATTTGCACGATCGAGCCGATCGCCGAACAACTTTACTAGTCGATGATTGCCAGATTGATGATGATGGTGGCGGTTTAAATGCGCCCGATCGAAACGAGTTTACTAATGCGCGCGTGTGTATGGACGGTATAGAGAAACAAATGAGTTTCGTGATCGTACGAGAGGCCGATCTTGTCTCGGATTAATCGAGCATCGCCGTAGAAAAAGGAACAAGTTTCTCGGCGCGGTTGGGTCTGGGCACAGGAAAGAGAGAAGAGAAGTGAACGAAGATGGCATAACAAGGATAAACAAGTTTAATTGAAGGCACAGAGTCTAGCTTCATTATCAAATTGAATTGAAAAAAAAAATGAAAAAAAAAATCTGCGTAAATTCATCCTGGATGTGGGACGAGATCATAAATGAATCGATAACAATAATCCATCAACGGGCGTAGATTTTTATACATTTGTAGCACAATTCACGAAAAAATTTACACTAAAAATTATAACGTTGATTATGTATTCCGAAGAAATATCGTGCGTTCCAAAAATATTCGACATTTTTTCAAAATGACTGATAATTTATGTGTACGTTGTATTAATGTGATTAGCAAAATATACACATTAATCGTTAATTTTTGTAATAAGAATAATGTTGTCATATTCCAGTTTAATAAGTAAAAGGAAATGCACTAAATTAATGTCAAATTATACCTAATTTAAGTTATTTTTAATCATTTCTATAGATCGTTATTGCTTCTACTCAATGCATCACTAATTTAACTAAAACAATAGAGTTAAACAATTTAACTGAAAAAAAAAAAAAAACTAAATTTGACTAAAAATTTAATTTGTTTACTAAATACGTTAAATAAAATGAATGTTGTTTACTTCGAATAATAATTACAGAAGTGTGTTAAAAATAACAAAATTATGTTATTTAAGGAATTGAGTCGCTCCTTTGATATTCAACAATGTACATTTATATGATTGATACTACGCCTATAAAACGCCTATAAAATATACTTTATCCTGGAAGGATGTCCTAGAAGCATCCTTAGAACATGAAGACGTCTTCTTTAAAATATCCTTTGGAGATCTGTGCTGTATGAATGATGATTTCTAATAATTGATTCACAAATTCGTAAAATTAACTTTTCCCTAATTTCCAGACAAAATATTTCATCATTTTTTCCGATCCTCAATAATATTTTAAAATTATATGATTGATACTAC
The DNA here is from genome assembly GCF_024713525.1 of Acromyrmex echinatior. Taxonomy (NCBI): domain Eukaryota; kingdom Metazoa; phylum Arthropoda; class Insecta; order Hymenoptera; family Formicidae; genus Acromyrmex; species Acromyrmex echinatior. The sequence goes on from NC_141859.1 coordinate 10,172,455, forward strand.
GGTATTCTCTCTATGCATAGTACATTTTCACGTTATTCAACCCATCGTGTTCGCCGTGTCGAAATCTCGCTCAATGATCCATTTTTCCGTACAATGGCGTATCAGCGATCGAGACCTATATATCCATGCTGCATTTAGCCGTGCAGCAGGATGTGGGTTGCCGCTTTAGATCGGCCCGACCTCTCTTCTCTCTCTTCGATCTATGAATATTTTTACGAAAACGCAATTTACAGAGTGGGCAGAGCCGATTCCAGCCTCAGAAGTTCATCCACCGTGCAGCCGAGGTGCTATTGTTCGAAAGCCGACCGAGATGGAGACGAGGGGAAGTGAAACGCGGAGGTGGCAAGGAAGAAGGGAGGATGGGGCATCGGGAGAGTGATATGTATATGTAAGTTTTGTACGTACGCGAAGAAAAGTGGGCCTTTCCCTCGGAGTTCAGACAATTCTTACGCACTTCCACCGTGCGCGCGTCTATTTAATTTCAATCGATTGCCAATCTTTCCTCGATCTATTCCACCTCGCGGCGATCTGAAAGGTCACGACGGTTCGGTATGGCTTTATTACGTTTTATTGTCCTAATAATATATTTATCGAGATCCTTATTCGAGATTGATCGAACGTTTCTACACCTGGACACGATTTTTTTTTAATACAATGGATATCGTCATTGCAGAAATTTTAATTCAAATGTGTAATAATTACCGAAGTCAACTCTTGGGGATCGAAAGAGTTTCGGAAGAGAAACAGCGCGTGAAACAACTCGTATACCTGCACGGTCAATAATTTTCAATCGGCGCACCGTCTCTTAAATCGACCAACGAGGTCGACGTTATCGGTCCTTCTGCAGCAAGCACCATTATAGTGAGATACTGTACATGCCGATCCGTCGTTTAAGGGCCGCAAACGGAAGGCGGTTCGGTATTTTACGAGAAGACGAGCGTATCCTCCTCTCGCGGAGGAGAATATACAGAGTGTCTTTTTTGTTCTTCGATTGTAACTTCTTCGACCGGTTTAGAATAATTTATACTAACAAAATTGTCATAAATTTTTAAGGTTTAACGCCTATAAAATATACTTTATCCTGGAAGGATGTCCTAGAAGCATCCTTAGAACATGAAGACGTCTTCTTTAAAATATCCTTTGGAGATCTGTGCTGTATGAATGATGATTTCTAATAATTGATTCACAAATTCGTAAAATTAACTTTTCCCTAATTTCCAGACAAAATATTTCATCATCTTTTCCGATCCTCAATAATATTTTAAAATTATTTGTATTTTCATCCTGATTTAGAAACCTTTAAATATTTTATCGAGATAAATTTAATATTTAATGCTGACACTGTATTTTTAATTGTTAAATTGCAGGCAGTATTTCAAAACTACGTGTCATATACATATTAATACATTAAACTTCTTTAAAGACAAAAATTTAAATTTTCCAAAAAATTCTACAAAATTTCCTAACCGTTTTCAATGTCCTTGACAATTCTTTTCAGTTTTGTGGCAATCCCGTAGAACGATACGAAAAATGAAATAAAAAAAAAAACACAGATTTTCTCAATCATTTACGCCTCGAAGATTTACTCGAACACACATCAAAATCCTTCGACTTTTGACACCAATTAATATTACACCGTTCAACGTTTCCTCAAGCATTTCGAAAGCCGTCTGTCGTCGCCTTGCGCATTTTTGTCTAGCGATCTCTCTCGAAGGGACATCCCGTAAATATGCATACGCATGTCGCCCGTAGGGGAGGAAGGGAAATAATCGGAGGCACTAAACCACGATACCGCGTTGGCAGTTAGAGCCCTGTATCTCCGGTGCTGTCGCCGATGGTACAACACACGCCCGGTATTATTTGCGGGCTGCCACATTTGTCGTAGGTGGTCCCGCGACACGGCATTTATACACCGTATATAAGACGAGAACACGGTATATCGTCGTGCGTCTCGCGTTCCCCGCAAAGCCGATCTCGTGGATAAACTATCTCGCGCGATAAACCATCACCACCGTCGTCGCCGTTCCGCTAATTAACGACGGAATTAACGACGCCTCGCGAGATCATGGCCACAAGCAATTTTGTCAAAATCTTGAAAGAGACGAAAGTATATATACTTGTATGTACATGTACTGTCTCTCTGTGTATATCATCTCATTTTAATTTATACTATTTCACTCTGTAAACTTAATTGAAATTATAAAGTGAGACTGTATAAGTGAGATAGCATATTCTCTAAAATTTCTGAAGAATGAAATCTCACTCTAATTCGTTTCTATCAATACAGATTAACTTTAATCTCGATTCAGCTGATTCTTCATTTTTTTTTCTAATTCTAAGAATTAGAACCAAGATTAAAATTAATTATACCAGTAGGAACAGGCATTACATTGAAAATTGGTCCATTCTTTTTTCTTAAAAGACTCGTCCAATTTTCACATTCCTTAGAGTGAGAATTTCACTTCAAAGAATTCCACTCTAAAGAATTCCATTCCAAAGAATTTAAAAAGATATATATATATATTAGGTCATTTAAAAAGTATCCGCGGTTTTTCGTTCAATTTTTGAATGAAAAAACCGCGGATACTTTTTAAATGACCCAATATAATATATATACACAGAGAGATACATAGTATTATTTTTCTCTCTCGTAAGGTTTTAACTAAAATCGCTTATAGCCAGATTAGGTCTCCAAATAACGTCTCCAAATAAACGCGATTAACCAGGACGACGATCGATTCGGGGCTCGGACGCGCGAACGCGTTAATTTCTAACGTTGACAGACGTGAGATCTCGAAGGCGGGCTAACGGGCGAACGATTAATAAAGATGCGCGGGCACGCGTGTCACCGGATATAAGGTGCCCACACGGCCCCCATCGGCGTATATCGTGCGTTGCGTGCCCCGGCACCGACAGCGACGCAATCGACGCTGACTCGCGCCATACACACACATATACACACACGCACACGCACACGCACACGCACACACACATACACACACACACACACATATATATATATATATACACGTGTGTGTACATTGTATACATGTGCATCGAATGTACGAACCTGCGTGTGCGCACGCCGACGCAAAACACGCTCGCACGCGCGCGCTCCGCTGCACGCGCGTGCGTGTGTTCCGCGCGCGGATCGACGGGCTAACGGACGTACGTACGTACGTACGTACGTATGGATAGGCGGGATGGATGGACGGATGGACGGACGGACGGACGGATCGACACACAGCACAGCACGCGCATGAATATGTAGAATGTCTGGAGAGAAAAAAAAGAAGACGGAGGGAAAGAGTGGGGGCGGCGAAAGACCCGGCGTGCATGGTAATCGGAGCCGCGTCATGCCAATAACATCGCGCCGATCACCTAATGTCTGATCGATAAATCCGATGGAGTTTTTCCTTACTCCGCACCGATGACCGGCGCAGAGAGGGAGAAAAACATGGGGAACGGAGGAGGAGGAGGAGGAGGGGAGGGAGGGAGGGAGGGAGTAGATAGGTGATTTACGGATTTGCTCGTCGACGCGAGACGAGAGACGGAGGGACAAAGAGAGTGGCAAAATGGAAAAGGGAAAAAGACACGATGCCAGGGGGAGGAGTGAGAGAAGGAGGAGAGAGAGAGAGCACGTGTGCATGCACGCAGCACACGCGCGCGCGCGAGTGTAAACACGCTACGCCTCGTGCAGGGCGCTGGAAATGGGCAACGGGTGAGGTAAAGGCAGGTAGGTGGAGGAGAAGTTTACAATTTTCTGCACGACGGCCGCTCGATCGTTCAAATGCCAATAACGTTGCGGATGCCAATTGCCGATAATTCAAGGTGTACCTGCCCACGATAACGCGCGCGAGAAAGAGAGAGAGAGAGAGGGAGAGAGGGAGAGCACCGATCAGTGCTGACAGATCGTTAGGTACCGGATGATGGGCTCTCACTGCCTGTTTTAACACTGAGGAGACACGTCAAGGATGACGGAGAGAAAGAAAAAAAGAGAGAGGAAAGGAAGAGCCGCAGACTGCGAAACTTTCTGGTTTTCGTGAAAACGACGATTCGAATCGTCGAAACAGCGGCGTCGTCGCTTCGAATATTTGTATCACAATTGGGAGGAAAAAATGTCGCTGGGGAATCGCTGAGCGATAACGTAACGATCGAAACCAGATTCACGAAGAGGACTCGAACCCGGAGTGGCGCGGCACGACGACGCGATAAGAGAATGATTTTCCTATCTCGATCGCGCAGGTGGTTCGCGATATACGAACGAGACGAGACCACGAATTACATTCGTGGTTGCCGGCTTCGCGGTCTCAACTGCGCATTTCGGCGACGCGGTAAAAAAAAATGTATATATAATTGCGTTAACGAGCAACGAGTCCCCTCCCCCCCCCTCATTCGGCTGTTTCTCGAGATAGCTCTCACCTTTCTCCTCGTCTCGTTGAAGCTTCGGTTCTAAGCGTAATTGAATTAATTCCACATTTTCGCCCGATCCCTGCAATTAATTTAATGATAACGCGCCGCGTGGAAGATTTTTTTTTTTCCTGCTTTCTTATTCCCAGAGTCGGTTTCCCGGCGGAAAAGGCTTTTTCCCGCGAGCAGCGTCAACATTGTTTCCGCGTACGTATATTTTTAAAAGACGAGACCGTAATCTTGCATCTCGGCCTCTGCTGTATCCGGTAATAGATAATTTTCCTATAATGAGGTAACCTCGATACGCCTTAATTACATTTTAAAAGATACAATGTTTTTTTAATAAATCGCCGATCTATTTAACATAGAAAACTGAATATATCAGTGCTTTATTAAAAGTCCTGGATTTCTAGAGCTGCAAATCATGAGAACCTATTCCTCGCTGAAAAGCAAATAGTGTTAATTCTCTTTTACAATTTATTAATAGATCGGAATCGAGTTAACAAGATTTCTCAGCCAATTAACATGTAAATGCAAAAGTTTCTAAAGGCGGTCAATATTCTTTCAATTTACATTCAATGTTTCGTCCATCAAACGAATCCACAATCTCGTTGGAGGATTAATTAATAAACATCGTCGTCAACTACAAGCCTTTTGATCGCTCTAAGGTAGCGAAGGGGAAAAAGGGAGAAATATTTCATGCGCATTTACCGAGCATCTTGCTGAGATCGGCATTGTGGAGATCAGGATTCTCATCGGCCAATTTCTTGCGCTCGACCTTTGCCCAGACCATGAACGCGTTCATCGGGCGACGTATCCGTTGCTCCTTGAGGCTCCTCTGGGCGGTGCCGCCGCCAGGATGGCACATCTTCACTCCTGCAGGAATCGGCGAGATACCAGGTTGGTACTCGAGCGACGGGCCGGAGGCCAGCCACGGCATATCCTCGAGCCGCTGCTGCGCCGGGCCAGACAGCATGCTCGGTATCTGGTTTCAAGAAATACATTTTACACATTCCATGAGACACCCTCGTGGACATCCAACGTTTATTTACCCAGCGACATGTATTGTCGAACGGTATAAATTTATTTGGCCAACAACCACGTTGTTAAAATGGTTAGTGACGACTAACGACAAGACTACAGATTCTATAACGGAGTATGGAAAGATTTGTCAAAAATCCTACAAGAGAGAAAGATATGATATGGTATCTCACTCTGCATGGAACGATTAGCTGAAATATCTAAAAATTTAGATAGATACAGATCTGAAAATGAATTTTGTTGGACTATCAAAATAGTTATACGTAGAATACTCAAACAGGATTGTTAGAATGTCGAAACTTTTTACAGCATTACTCGTGCTTAAGATTTCTACGTAATTATTTTGATAGCCCAAATGATTTTCAGATCTGTATCTAGCTAAATTTTTAGATACGTCAGCAAAATAATTCTTTCTGTGTGTAATCTCAACCAAGATTATAGAATGAGAACTCTCGTAAAATTTTGACAAAATCGCTCGCGGTTAGACTTCGCTTTGTCTAGAATCTCTAGACAAGACGAAACGTGGGATTAATGAATCGATCGCGTTCGCATCAAACATACGATTTTGCTATCGTTCCCTCCAGCTATCATTGTTTCGCGCGGCGGTTCGACTTTGTACTCGTGCATTCGTTTCCGAATAGTTACGCGTGCGTTGCTGTGAATGCTTTACGTAGGTGTGTTTATAACAACGTCGAGCGCAAGAATGTAAGTACACGGCGTGTGCAACACGAAGGCGCGGATATCTATTTCGAGAACGATAGACTACACAGAATCCGAAATGGAATCGTAACGCCGTACCGAGATGATTTGGGTGTCGATGGGCATCGAGCTGTCGTTGCCGTCGATACCGGAGTCGATGTCGTAGGCTCTCGACGTGGGAGTTGCGTAAAGCGATGAATGGAGCGCCAGGAGGCCGGGGGAGCCGCCATAGCCGCTCACCGCCGGTGGTGGTGTCACCTCACCCCTGTCATAATTGTCCAGCATCCTGCAAAAATCAAGAGAGAATCCAGTTGTATTCTATGTCTTACCATATCTTTGATCGAATAATTTATCTACTTTTTTATGCACATTTATTATTCAGTCAGGGCGAAAGTGTTCATTTATATATTAAAATATGTAATATAATATGGCTCAAGTAATATAAAATTAAAAAAGAAATAACGTTGAAAAAGAACTACGAATCAAATACAATAAAATATCATATTAATGATATGTATACCTATAATGTAAAAGTTAGAAATGAATTTTATATATTATACATTTTATAAATTATTTAAGACTATGTTTCAAGACTGACGATAATAGGCACACAGTTTACTTGAATTGGAAATTGTATATATTCACAAGAAGTATTATTATTCAGGCGCGTAAAGATCGCATTAACCGAAGATGGCATTTTTGTTTTACTAATGTGTGTTATATATTATTGTTTATATTATTATTTATATCTTACATATTACTTTTTTATGAATTACTTTCACGGGTATTTTTCTTAAGAAAGGATTTGCGGATTATCGCCGTATTTATACATTAAATTTTTTTGTAATATATTTTTACATACTTTTTCGTTGTAATATTTTCCTTAACGCTCTTTGTACCATGTTTCTCCGTTTTGAACGGAATATGTTTCCTTAGGATAAGTAAATTACAACTGTACCACTTTGCTAACTTTACGTAATCGTGTTTTGTCGAGATTATGTTACCTTGCGACGTCTGTTATTTTTGGGACGTATTCGCAGTATTGCTGCAATCTCCATAGATACAATATATTATATACCGCACGTATAAAGTCAAATTGAATGTCATAACGGACACCAATATCTATTATATATATATATATATATATATATATATATATATATATCTGATCCAATAGCGGGCGATCTGGTAATAGTTTATTGATCGTTCAACGGAAAGCACTCGTACCATACGTTCGCGTGCGAGTGCAATCGAATGCAATCGCGATTCGCCGAGGAATAAACCATGATAAGCCGCGGCCGAGACGCTAGGAGTCCCGATACTCCCGATCGATTCGAACCGGCATGGGCACTAACATTCTCGACGACGATGATTCCTCCGACGATCGCGGTATCACCGGTACAAGCTGCGCCCAGTAGTAATTGACTCCGGCGTTTCTCTCGATCTCGAGAACGAGCGAATGAAATCCCGTGGGTCGCTCTCGTGCCTGAGCGGCCGATTGATCTGTCAACCGTTCCGTTAGGAAAAGAGTTGATCGACATGAATGAACCATTCAAGGCCACTTAATGGAATTCCCACGATTGTCCTTAAGGCATTATGCGACCGTGCGCCGGGTATAATAGTACGAACAGCTGTCTGTCGCGCGCAAACACACATTTTCGCAGCTTCATACACACACACATATACACAGTGTTCTACGCAAACCGTGCTGAACATACCTAATGCACACGTACGATGTTCTGTGAGTATGTGCATGTAATACGTTGCGCGCGAATGTTCCATATAATGGCCATTGTTTCATTCGGCGTTTAGCGAGATGCTGCGACGCACGTCGGTCAAAAAAAAAAAAAAATAGAAACGTATCGGCCGGTATTTTCATTCAATAAACCTCACGCCGTGGCGGTTAGGTGCGCGCGTTTTTGTCACCCTTTATACCGGAGGAGAGAAACATATAGTTACGAGAAAGAAAGAGAGAGAGAGAGAGAGAGAGAGAGAGAGAGAGAGAGAGAGAGAAAGAGAGAGTCACATTTCCGTCGCTGATAAAACCGACGGCTTGCTTCGACGTATCGAAGTATATCGTATCGGTCCGATACGAATCACGGCTACCAAAGAGAATTTATCGCGATGAAATAGATTGAGATTTATGTGAAGCGTTTTAGAAAATGTTCCAAAGTACGAAAGACGAATTTGACTCTGGAATTTTACTCTGGAGATGATAAATTGCGTGAACGCCAGATTTGATCACAATTAAAAAATATAACAAAATAAGTTGTAAACGATTTTATTTCCGCGTTACAGCGAGCTTCGTGTTTCAGCGAGATATTTCTCGGATGGACGATTCTCTAACAAATGAGCTAGTCTCAGATCTCATTATCCGCTATGAACCCGTTGGATGCAGGATCGTTTGAAATCTGTTATCTACTCTACGGAACACAGTCACTGACAACATATTCTGTCGTTCCATCGAGCAAGCTTTCCAGCAGATCCAAGTAACACCTGGATGTGACAAAAGGATAACGAGATCAAGACGATTACAGGCTTGAAACACGATAGGTCTTTATATTGCGAATCTACTATGAAAATAAACAAGCATGGATAAAAAAACGAAAACAGTTGTAAACAACAGTTTGAAACAAAGCGAGATCAGACATATCTTTATGAATCATAGACGTAACATAGGTACTTTTAGATTATTCATTCCTATGAAATTGTCACTATCGGAAAAGAGTAGCTTGATTCGTATCGCTTCTCTCTCTATTAAGTTAAAAACAGATATGATATATACGATTAAATGCAGACTATTTTTTTAACGAAGTACACGTGCTAAGATTGCGCAACGCCTTATCTATATCTACTTTGTCTATTGATACAAACTTATTCCATTGTTTCCAAGTGTCGAATCTCTGATGCATTAAGACTATACCGTACAAATAAATTTAAATAATATATAAGATGTAAACAGTAAACAAATACATATTTTGGATTTGCTGCTGATTACGTTTTTTTTTTTCTGTACCGTTTAATATAATCTAATCGCTTTCATGTGGTAGACAAAAGAAAATTAAATAGACATGCGTCTTCGATAATAATGAAACTTGTTTATCAACGCATTTCTCGCAAAAAGAATCGTGCAACGATGGCAGAGATACGATACGAAATTAAAAGTCATTAAGAGCCGCAGTCAGGATTCCCCCGGGTTTCGTCGGCGTCGGCGCAGCTGCACCACCCACGCGTATGATAGATACGCCACTGCCTTCAGCATTGTTTCTTTAATGATTCATGTCGGGGTGACTGCACCAGGAGTAGAGGAAGCAGTCTCCAACCGCGAATGCAATGAGCCGCGCATCGTTTCGAAAATATTAATTCGCCAGGAGTCATTGCCGGACGCTGATGCATCGACGGGCGTCGCGCGCATTAACGTCGCGTCCTTTGTCAAACTTTGCACACGTGACGATGAGACACGCGTCATTGCAGCTTCGCGGAACGGCTCGTATCGTCTCGTATCGTCTCGTTCATCGATTCGCGCTAGATAAGATCTGCGAATGATAGCGAAAAGATAGGGATTAATGCAGGGATTGTCACAAAATTGGAAATCAGGAAAGGAATCGCTTGGGAAATCAGGGAGGTATTTTGCAAAATTTTCTGGAAAGTTAAAATTAAAACTTACAAAAAGAAGAGCATAAAATCACAGCGCAAGATATTGTTTGTGATGTTTAATATATCATTACATTGATAAAATAATTCGGCCAGATTGTGGCCGAAACGTCTAAAAAATGTTTTATTAATGTAACGATATATTAAATATTATTATAATTTTTCAGCAAAATACAATATTTAACGGTTTCTAAATCAGAATGGAAATACAAAAAATTTCAAGATATTCAAAGTCAAGAGAAATCATGAAATTTTGTCCGGAAATCAGGGAAAAGTTTACAGAATTGAAGAACTTTGAGAAATTTGTGACAGCCCTGTTAATACTAGAAGAACCGGATTTGACGATCCTCTTAGAAGGCTCGTAAGAGCCAAGTTGTCATTTTTTAATTAAATAAAAATTCAACCATTTAATATAATTGATAATTTTTTTTACTAAAACTAAGAAAAATGATGAAAGGTCACAAAAGGCTATCACTTGGAAACAAGATTGAAAAAAAGTTATATTAGTTTGAATTTCGCGAGGAGTAGCCAACCTCCTTAGCTACCTCGATCCTTCTAGTGTTAATAAAGGATTTGCAGCGATTGCGTTAATTTACACGATATATTATGAGACGCACCGGCGTGTTGCACGCGCGGTTACCGTTCGTGCGCGATGTTTACTACCCGTAGCGAAACGCGCTTGTAACCGTTTAATCGAACGACGAGTTAAAGTTCCAGACGAAGGAGACGAAAGAGTTCTCTTTCCGCTCTCTCTCTCCTCTCGGTCCTTCAAAAATCTCGGCTCCTCGAGCGATCCAAGCGGACGCGGGACGAAGAGAGACGTTCCGCAATGCGTGTCAAGGAAAAACGACAGTTATCCTTCCACACGCCGACGCGCGTTACAAATAGCTCGAGAGGAACCGGCGGGCCGCGACCTGGAGCGGCAGACACGCCGTGCCGCACGCACGTCAGACTCGGCCGAGCAGGGAGACAAAGAACAACAGCCGCGCACCGGCGGCGATCCCCTAAATCGGCATGTCCGTTGAGCCTCATGAATCTCCGCCGCGACTCCTCTCCATCGCGAGGAGAAGGAGGAAAAAGCACCGGTGTGTCCTGTGCACGGTTCGGCACGCAGAGCAAACACAGGCAGCGATGGCGACCGGGTCGTTTCTGAGCACTCGGACCCGTTCCCTTTCGTCATTCTCCACGTCAACGACACACTTGTTCGCCGACTAAATTGTTCTTCTCCCTCCTTCTCCTCCGATGGAAGCCAAAGGGGGGAGGGGGGGGGGAGGGGGAGGGAGCTTCGCGGAGAGAAGTAAGGAGAAAGCTCTTTCGACCTGGCGTGGCGGCGCGTTTTATGCAGCGACCAGTATTTTTATTCAAATAATCGCGTCGATCGAACACACCCTTGCATTGCCCGACGACGAGGCGACGGGACGCGGTGTAGTCGCGTAACGCACGCGTGGGTGGGTGGGAATCGGTCTGTCGCGTGGCGCCGATCGAAAATTTCGTCCGTCCGATGCTTGAACGGGGGTAACGATATATCGTAGATTCGATTTAGATATGGGAGAATTGAAAATAAGCTCGTAGATCTTAACGAATCGTGCATGACGGAATTGTTCGTTCGCGCGAGCGAACGGGGACGCTTGCGCGAAGACTGTAATTTTATATAAGCCCCTGATTAAACTTTCAAATCGAATGCCCAATGCGGTTCGGTTGGTAAGCGGAAGTGACGACCTCAGCCGCTCACCTCTGCACTACTAACGCTCCGGCGCGTTTCAGATTTGAGAACGAAGAAAGCGCATCCCCGAAACCTTTACGGGTTGTTTAAGGCTGCGGAACGGACGCCGCAAACAGGACTCCGTCCGTCTATCCGTCCATCCGTCCGTCCGTCCGTCCGTCCGTTCGTACGTTCGTACGTACATACGTATGTACGTCCGCTGTATTTTCCATCCCGCCGTATACCCTTCTCTGACCTCCGAGCCAACGGCGGAGGCATTACGTACGACTTCCTGCGACCGAGTAAGGAAGAATCGAAGATTTCTACACAGCACCTCACGGGAGGAGGTGTCCGCGCGCGCGATACCACCAGAGATATACCGTCGAGCGACGAAAAATTCCCAGGCTAACTGCGAGCTGCGAGGACGAGGTAAGGCGGCTCTGCTCGAGCCCGGTATACGGTTGCGTTAATTGCGGAACTCGTGTGTCGTGGCGGACTCGTGGCACGTAACGGTTCATAAAAATCTCACGAGTATTTCTCCGATTCGAAGCGCCTTTGATGGCGACCTCGAGATTTTTCGAGGAGCGCGCAGGAGTCTTTAGAGATAAAGATGGGAAAAAGACAAAGAGTAAGTTGAACCGAAATTAAAAATTAAGAGTGAAATCTCATTCTTCTTTCGAAACTGATTCAATTTTCATTCTTTAGAGTCGGACTCTATTCCAAAGAATTTAGAGAGTATCGATATAAATTAACTTTAACCCTTTTCTAATTCTTCCAATCAGAAAAAGATGGAGAGCTAATTAAACCGAGATTAAAATTAAACATTGGTAGAAACAGGCGAACGATGAATTATCGACAAATTGCAGTTTACAAATTGCTGTCGAATAAAATACATGCGGAATTATCATATGCGAGGACGATATCTGTTTCATACTTGCTCGCCTCGATGGTTGGAATGTTTTTTTAACGAAGTGCGCTTGTTTGTGGGAAGTAATATCCGGTATTTGTCATACCAGGACACTTAGTCGTCTTAATTCGTTAATCCGCGCGGCCATTGTTTGCAACGATGCAAATTTACGTGGTTGCAAATGAGTTTCGATTCATCAACACGTCGCCATTACGTTTAATGCACTACAGATTAATACATTGAAAAAATGTGTGTATAAAATTTTATCGAATAAATATTTGCTCAATAAAAAAAATAATACTCAAATCACACAAATTAATGGTTCTTGTACTAAAATATACGTCTACATTCAGTAAGTGTCTAGTTTTATATATATATAGTACTATATATTCAAACAAATATTTGTAAAAATTTGTCAGTATACAGATTCACGACCTATCCTAAAACCGTTTATGTACTAACGAACGTTACGTACCTACGAAATCCAAAGACTGACTATTCGATCGCGGTTCAAGTTTGCCACCTCCGTTACGTTTATAATGCAAATATGAATCTATTATCTCGGTGATCTTTCTCTTAGTGTTCGCTACAGATCGCAAAAACAATGGTGATGGCATTTAAAACGGAACCTCGGCGTTCTTTTCGCACATAATGGATTCGAAAGAATCGTTTAATTAAATAATACAGATTAGAGTCAGACAATTGCAACGGCGTAAGCGCGCGCGCGTCTTCCTATCTGTCGTGTCGTGTCGTGTCACGTATTTCGTACACGCTTCAAATAACTATAACTTATATTAATCCATAATCAAACTGCCAGTCATTGCTCAATTGTCAAGTCACCGATCTGAGTCATCGCAATCGCAGGGATTACAAGGTTCTCGGCGACATACGCATTACACGCCAGGGGTCAAACGCGACGTCACCGCTCCGTAATCATTTCCACGATTTTGCATTGAGACGTCAAAACAAAAAGCTGGAAGTAACAAATAACTTCGGAACTCGAGTGGAAAATCCAAAACGCCGCGCCGCCGCGAGTCGAGTAAAAAAAAAGAAAATAGCGGCGATTTTCAAAGAGTTCGCGACACTTAGGTATTTCCAGTCGACAAATACTAAGAAAAATCGAGGTGCGCGTATACTTACCGTGGTGGTGTAGCATATCGTTCGCGGAATTATTGATGTTTCGTTGATATAATCGATGTTTGCAAATTGAGCTTGCCCTGGCTCGATCGACCCGGCGCAATGCCGCATCGTCATATTAATTCTTATCGAGAATCAATTCATTCGTGATTCGCGAAGCGATTTACACGGAGACAGTTCGCAGTTTGAAAATACGGAGAAGTATCTACTTAGATCCGGTTTTTTATTTCCTAGTTAATTTGTGGTTACGCTCCTAAATTTTCTACAGTTGAAATCTCACTACAAAAAAAGCGAAAATACAACTATCCTTGAAAAAAAGTGGAAATATGATAATTTTCCATCTTTTTAGAATGAATTTTCACTTCAAAAGAGTGACATCTCACTTCAAAAAAAAAAAAGTGAATGAAAATTGTCACTCTTTTTCAAGAAGTGAAATATTTTCACTTTTTTTTCAAAGGTGGTTGTATTTTCATTCTCTTGGAGTGAGATTTCACTGCAAAGAAATTTAGAGTGTAGATTTAACCTGATGTGTCTAATCACACATAGTTAACCAAAAATTTAAATCTTTTAAATCGATATATATGAATATCATTACTTAATTCAGATAAAGAAAGGATTTTAAAAGGAAGATGGTCGAGAAAGTGGTCAAAAGAGTAGATGGACATTTGTCAATCTCGACCATTCTAACTCTCGATTGGAAGCTTCCTCGCAAATATACGAAAATCAATCAATGAGTGAACAATGTGAAAGTTCACTCCCAAAAATTTAGAGTGTAACGCGATATTAAGCTCGAGACGAGAATCCATCAGCGACTCCGTAAACGTAATTATCCCTCCAAAGATATTAAAAATAAAACATTATTATACTTGAAAACTATTCCCAATTAAATCTAACCGAGAATTAAACACAAACTTGATATTCTACAAACAGAGTAAGTTTCAATTGACCAAAACTCACGAATAAATATAAATTGTCGTAAATATGAAGCTTTCAGACTTGCAAGACTTGCAAGACTTTCGCGTAAAGCAACTGCAGGAATATCTAATATTCGCGTGCATGCGTGCGTGCGTTCATATAAAATAACGTGACGTGGTACGCGATCCGTGCGACGGCCAGGAGCAACGAATGGGAACCGGGCGGAACCATTTTAATAGAGCTGATTTTCGTCGTCAAAGGAAGTAGTTTAAAGATCCGCGTCGTTGTGGTACCTTCGGACACGAAAAATTTTGACAATATATGTTTGATATTGATGTTGAGATTAATAAATATAAATCAGATATGAATTAAAATGTCTCTTTAATCCTTCGTCTGCAATCACATTTTTACCTCTTTCATTTCCGGTTCGAGTTTTCTTTACTTAGATTTTTAGATTTTTAAAAAATGTAGAAAAATTTAGAGTTACTTTTGTTATCTCTGTTACATTACCAAAGTTTTTTAATAAGATATTTCAGAAGAACTTTGCTCCTTTATTTGGGAATACATTGAGAGTGAAATGTCGCTCGTATTAAAAAAGACCCAGATTACAGATACAGAGTTACGAAAAGGATATTGTTTTTAAAAAAAAAACAGCTCTTTTTTTTCTCTTCTTTTCACATTTTGTATCTTCCGTCGTGCCGAGTTCGACTTGGTCGATTTCACAAATGCACGGTCGAAGAGCGACGAATGTTAAACGCGAAATTCTCGCAAGTATCGTCCGCGAATGTATCGTCGTAAGAGGGCACAAGCAAATAAGACTGCGGGCAAACGAGATAAGAAATAGCTGAAATTATACGATACGTTAGAAACGCATGCCGCGGCCGGCAGCGCGCATGCTATTTTCCCAACCTCCTCCTTAGCAGTCCCAGAAGATCGACGAGAGAGAGAGAGATTTTTACCTTTTACCCTCTTTGCCTTCGCAGTACGACGTAATGATAGTGAAACATTGAATCTCAAGCGTAAACTGCAATTTAATGGATTTCCAACACACTAACATCCCGAAGACACGCGCGGGCGGGGGAGAGGAAGTAAGAAAATTTAAAAAGGAGGGAAACGACGCGCGCACGTCGATCTTCGAGACGAGAGGGTTAAGAGAAACGCACGTCCGCGTCGCCTCGCATATATCGCCCTCCTCGTTCCGAGGGACTCGCGCGGATCGGCGATAGCGATTGGCGATTATGTTAACCAAACACGCGCGGTACACGCCCCTGCAATTTGCCTTGGGATCATCTTCCCCTAATCGCCGCGCTAATAACAGGATTACGGGGGTCCTGACCGCGCGGTACGTATACTTATCCCTAATTCGCCGTATCGTTATTAATATATACGATACAATTGAGAACGGGGCCCGGGCCCCCCCCCCCACTCCTCTCCCCCTTTACCCGCGATAAGCCCTGCGATATGTGTATGTACGTGTACACATATGGGGAGTCCCATCTACACGTGTTTCCCGAACAAACTGCCGAAATGCGGGCTCGATCTTCGTTACGCTGCGTACACCGTTGGAAAATTTGTATTAAATTTAACATATCTCACGTATCCCAAATGGTCCGCATCAAATTTTTGTGTTAAGTTAATCTATATTGAAAAGTAACATGTATTATGCAAAAAATTGTCACAAAAAAGGCGACGCTATGTGTTTGTAAATAAATTGAAAGTATATTTGTTTCAGGGTATATTTATTCAGTAATAGTTAATATTTATATGTTAAATTAACACGTATTCATTCATCTGAAAATTTATGTTTTAAAAAATATATTATTTTTATGTTACCTGTTCACTTATTCATAAATTGTGTCATCATTTTGACACTTTTTTAGCATCAAAATGACACAATTTATGAATGAGTGAACAGGTAACATAAAAATAATGCATTTTTTGAGAGAAAATATTTAAATAATATAATCACATTACGTTAAATTGACGCTCGAGAATATATTAAAAATTCAATATAAAACTTGAATAAAAACGTAAGTGGATCCGTTTCCAACGCAAAATGTTTCTTACAAATGTAATGTTTGTGTAACGTACGTTCCTCTCCCCCCATTTTCGAGGACGTACTTTATTTCAATGTGAAAAGCCTCGAGTTCACGACGGTGCGAAACTCGCCTAACGAAGGTCGCCGACGATCCGATCCGATCCGATCGTTCGCGAGGTACGCGAACCAAATTTATTACACCGCCGCGCGCCAGTGCGGCGTGCGGATATTCATGAAATAAATATGAGAGGGATAGGAAAAAGAAATGGACTTACGTGTAGTGCGAATAAGACGGGCTGGCTTGATCGATGAGAGCGGCGGTTGACAGGCCTTGCGCGATGGCAGTCGAGGGATCCCTAGCTGGCGAGGAATTCTGCGTCGCCGCTGCCGCCGGTATAGCGTGATGGTAGCGCTGGCACATTTCGGCCAAGTTCCACCCATGGGCATCCATATATTAGCACTGCTTCGCTTTTCTTTGGCGTACCATCCATTTCACACGCGTTGCGATGCACACTCTCTCTCTCCCTCTCCCGGTTCTTCCGTTGTTTGTCTTTTTCCCCTTTTTCTTTTCTCTTCTCTCTCAACGATTCACTCGCGTTCCTACGTCCCTATGCGTGAGGTAAACACTACACTCGCGACGACGATGATGTACAACGTCCAGTCGACGGAGACGTCCTGCGTGCGCCGCGATTCTCCGATGACTTCGCCGCCTCGCCTCCGGCAGGCACGCGCACCGCCTGTTAATCAGGAAAACAAATCCATTTACTTGGCCGTTAACGACACGCGTATACGTATTTAGAGAATGATCGAGAGACGCCGTTTAAAAAAAGACTCCACACGACTCGCATGCCGGCAACCGTTATGAATTGAAAATGAAGTTACGCCTGTCTGTATCACACTGGCGATTGGCAATTGGAACTCTTGCAGCTCTTGACTAATCGAAAAAGAACTGCTAATCAACTCCTTTCTGATTGGGTCAAGAGATACAAATGTAGACGCAATCGCCAATTCGTCGATAGTCACACTGCACGAAAGCTTGCGACATTTTCAATTAATATGCAATATTGCTAGAATATTACAATGTTGCTGTAATATTGCTGAAACAATCTGTGCTGTATGGGTAGCGTGATATGGACATTACCAACCTTTATCGGCGGGCAAACGACACGACGGAATAAATAATTATTGTAAAAATTATGAAACAGCGAGTAAAACGAAAAGAACGGTTTTGCTGAGGTATTTAAATCTTTAGTTAGATACGGATCTGAAAATATAATTTTGTTGGACTATTAAAATAATTATGTAGAACGTTCAACTGGATGTTAGAATGATAAAACTTTTTTATAACATTGGTCATCATGCTTAAGTTTCCTATCATAATTATGGCCTAACAAAATTATTTTTAGATCAGTGTAGCTACTTTTAAATTTTTAAAAGCTTTAGCAAAGTCATCCTTTTCGTATGTACTATAATAACATGTCACAATGTCGTGTGACATAAAACTTCGCTTACGGAAATGAAAAGTTATAAAAAATATTGTAGCAAATATTTGTTTGACGCGGCGCGATGCAAATTATTCGGTGCAAAAAACATGAATGTTGGTGAATTAATGAACTTATGAAATTAGTTTCCGTTGCTGTTTATTCGATCATAATGAGATTTTAATAATTCGCGTTATTGCGGCGAATTTATAAAATGTTCTCCAGCAAAGTTTACAACTTCAATGACTTTCAAATGCGCGTTCGAATACCTAACGGAACAACTAAATCTCGCGTTACGTAACCCTTTCCCCCCCCCCTCTCTCTCTCTCTCTCTCTCTCTCCCCTTGATCTAAATGCAATTTAAAGCTACGGTTAATGAAAGTGTCCGTTTAATTTCTAACTGCGAACGGGTTAAAGAGGTTCACATAAACGGAGGGCTCGAAAAGCCATGTTGGATAACGATCGGCATCTGGATCGGACGGATACGATCGACTTCTATTCGTGCCTCAGCGATTGAGCGTTAATAAGCGTCGTGCAAAGGTATCTGTGAAATAACTATAATCACACATATACACACATAAACTCGCGTGCGAGTTACCGTCGGACGAAAACGATCGCCAAATCGCATTCTTTTCTCGCTCGTGATCGAGGAAATGAACGGCAAGAATTTTCGGGCGGGGGGTCGGAAGATCGACAAAGGATCGTGCAAGGATACGTGTCGTTGAAGCCAGATGCTTTCATCGCAAAAAGATGGAAAATTAAGGTACGATTAGAAAATTCTTATACGTATAATATATCTAGAAAAAGATATTTAAAAATCTATTTGTGATATATAATATTTATTTTATTGAAGTGAATCCTTATTTAAATGTAGCAAAGTAAAATTTTATCCTTAGCAAATAAATCATCCATTTTATTATATTTATGTATATTATTTATTGTAAAAAAAAAATAAAAGATGATTTATTTGCTAGGAATACAACTTTGCTGTATCTAAATAATAGAAATGTATATTTCTCTCATCAATTGATATTTTTTTATAACCAATAAATATTGAAAATTTCGATTCTTTTTCAGAATAACAGAATAACGAGATATCGAGATATTAAATAATATACTGATTTCTTGTTTAAATAAATTTTTTGTATTAAATATTAAAATTGAAAATATAGTGAAATAGTGTGTTAGTGAATTAAGCACAACACTTCCCCTCTAAAATACAAAAAAAAAAAGAAAAATATTTTCACTTTTAGCTACAATTAGAGTACCCGAGTTGTACCCACTATAAGTAATTCAAAAAATTCCAACACTTATCAATTTTAATAATCTTTTAATGCAGACATCACGGCACTTGGAAAAAGTGTCATGCTGATAATTTATCGCAATTCTAGCAACATTTCTCGTTAGTTATAATAGCCAGAATGTTATATGATTCTTTTTTAAATAAAGTTCAGGCTACTACTTTTTCAATTTTTTAGTATAAAAAAACTCTTTTTTATTTTTATAAGGAATTATAGAATTATGAAGAGAGAGAGAGAGAGAGAGAGAGAGAGAGAGAGAGAGAGAGAGAGAGTGCTACTGGAACTGTCATTATTTTTTATATTGTAATAGAATATAATAATAGAATATTTTGCTACTTTACATTATGTAACTTTACGGATCCACATAAATTTGGATTGTGAAATTAACTCGCTATTTTATTAATATAAAAAAAAAAGACAATTCCACTAGCATTTTCCATAATTTTACAGTTCCTGATCAAAATAAAAAAAAAGTTCCGTATCGAAATAAAAAAAAGAGGACGACGATCGACACGCGTCGTATAACATGTTACATTAGCGAAATCACCGGCGGTATTTCTTGGCTAATTGACTCAAACATCACAACAAGATATAAATAAATTCTCGAGAAGTTTCACGATATAACTTGTAAATACCCGATAAATACTCAACGATACCTGGATCTCCGGTGCGGAACGGCGTGGCTGTTTTCTAATTTATCGTTCATGAATTCGATCCGCGAGTGCGACAAACACAAAGATAATACACGCACGTAACAGACAAACGAAAGTACGCGCATAAAGAAGCATAAAGAAACGCAACTTTGTGGTTTTAATTTCTTCAAGAGGGATTAATCGTCGACTACCGAGTTGGGACGCCGCGCCGTACATTCGAGCCGTTTAAGCGTTTAAGCGGTCAGACGTTAATCACGCCGGTAACCAGCGCGATATCGTTATAAAGCGGACCAATCGACAGTAAATTACCGGGCCCGTGCGGTCGGTACCGCGAACGGTAAAACGCCCGCGATTTTCCTTCACGAAGGTGGCAATTAAGCGCGAAACGTTACGCGCGAGACGTCTCAACACCGAAACCTAAGAAACCCGATATCCGCAGGGCTCATTACGTTCGCGTACCACGCTCGATTGCGATGACCGGCTCGCAGTCGACGCGTACATTACGGTTTTGCCACGCCTTCCGACAAAATGTAATCCGAGACTCTCTCCCCGAGAAACTTATCCCTCGAGAGAATTAAGAATTCGTAAAGGCCGCAGCACAACGGACGTTTTGCATAACGCCGCGTTGCACGAAGCAAGTAAGACATAAGAGAATTTGACCGATCAGAGTATAAAATGAAAGACTCCGATTGGTCGATTATCTTATGCCTTATGCGTCATACAGCGTTACGCTAAAGTTCGTATCGCGATACGTAACTTACGAGCACGCGTTCGTAACGATTGTAACTTCGCGCGAGCGACTCGCGTAACAGTGAAAATGAGAAAGAACAATAACAATAACAAAAATAATCTTTCCGTTCTCGAATACACTCTAAGCCGCGAGGTCGCGATAACGACGGAGCGAGTTGAACGGCACAATGCGCGACGCGTTCGCCGCCGACAGGGATCTCTACGCGTATGTATATCGTATACCTGTATACGCGACGAAATCGTAAAGTCGTAAAGTCGCACGATGGTTTGCGTATGTACGTACGTATATACATACGTGCCACTGACGGAGGTCTCAATCCGCGATACTCGCACGCGCGACATACACGCATATACAACGCTTACACTCGTACACACTCATACACAGAGAGAGAGACAAAGGCGAGACGCGTAACGCAATAATAATCATAATGCCAGATCGATACAACACGCGATGTTCGCTCGTCGCATCGACCAGCGAGGATGCCGATGACATGAAAGCGAGGAGGAATGCGCGCGTATAACGACGACGACACTTAGTCGGCATCAAGCAGTCACTAAATTATTAGTTTCTACTAGTTGCTTGTTTCATCCCTCATCCCACCTTCTCGCGATACTCCCTCCCGTGCGATACTCGTCACTAAATTGCGTAGACTTGTACACGTAGAGACAGGCGTATGACGTGCGTAACCGCGACGAACGCGCACGGTACGTATAATAATGTATAATAAATACGTATAACGTAATAAACGCGCGATTATCGCGCGCGGAGAGGCGCACGGATATCTCTCGATAAATCAACGAGAGTATAAATCAATATTATCGGTGTGCTTTCTAAGTTGCAGTGTTTCGCGTTATGGAAGGCAGTTCAGACTACAGAGACTCTGTATTATCAGAGTCTAGCCACGAGGGATTTTGTCAAAATCCTGAAAGAAAGAGAGAAAAAATATATATATATACATGCATATATGTGTTATTGTAATGTGTAAATAGATTCTATTTTTTTTGCAATTTTTCTTAATATATGTAATACTTTTTTCACACTGTAGATGCATTCTATAAGCTTGTATTAATGTTATTTGTGCCAGCGTTTGAGAGGATTCTCTCATCCTAGAACGCTTAATAAATAAAGTTATCTATAATCTATTTATTTATGTTTTCCTCTCTTTCTATGTTATATGTTACTATCTGTACGTATATTATCTCACTCTAACTTATACTCTTTTCTCTCCTCCTCTATCTCATTTATAATCTTAATTAAAGTTATAAAGTGAAATAATATAAGCTAAAGTGAATAATGTATATACAGGGAAATACACATATTTTTCCCTCTTATAAGATTTTGAAATCGCTCATGCAGGGATCGCTCTTTTCATTTCTAGACCTAATGTTTCATTTACCATAGTTATAACTTGTACAGGGTGGGCCATCTATTGGTACGTTTTTGAATTTCGTCGTATGGCAACACCGAACGAGCTACAGACCCGAAATTTTGACAGTTTATTAGTCATACCGTCCGCGGCACGAAACAACATGTTTTCTCTTGAAGAGCGTTTTGAAATTTTAAAAACTTATTTTCAAAGTCAGTGCTGTGTCGCCGAAACTGTACGAATTTTGAAAAGAAATATGGGTCGTGATAGAGCACCCACCGAAGGAGCTATACGCAAATTGGTGAGGAAAGTTCGTGAGAAAGGGATGTTAGTGGATGACATTATATTACGACTGTTTTGAGTGAAATTGGCGCCGAGGTAGTCCAAAATGTCATTAATAATTGGAGTGACCGAATGGCATACTGTAAGGCCAGTAGAGGGAGCCACATGAACGAAATCGTTTTTCATTCTTGACGCGGATACTTTTAGCTTCACAACAAAAAAAAAATTAATAAAAAATATCAATGTATGCTCATTTGATCGCATTTTTAAAAACGTACCAATAGATGGCCCACCCTGTAGTTAATATAAAATTATATTTTTCTATCTATGATTAATCAATAGACTGATAGTTCTATAGTGAATAACTTTTAAAGTTCTCGCACTCAGAGAAAAATTACGTTTAAATTGAAGAAATCGTTTCTTTCGTTGATTTTTGAAGTCGAAGTGAAAATTACTTTTAGAAAAAATAAAATTGTACTTGATTTCAAGAAATTACATTCAAATCAAAGAAAAATTTATTTGATTTCCAAAAATGATGTTCAAATCAAAGAAGGATGCACTAAAAAATCATCCCATTAGTTTATTAATTAATCATAGCTAGAAAACAATTTTTATATTAATTATGAAGTTAAGATGCACGAATTAAGATTTAGAAATTCGGGGTATATTGAATTTTATCCTTACAGTTGTTTTCATTTTTTTATTATTTCGAACCTTTGCTTCAGATCAAAGGTTTGTACCAATTCAGTCGAGCCAGTTTCAAACTATCAGAACTATACCTGTACATTATTTCAATTTGATTACACTGCAATAAAATTTTGTAATGCACAGATTCTTGACAGTCACAAATTCGTTTGAAAGCTTAGCTTAACAAAGCCCTCACATTTTCAAATTTATTTTCTTTTATTTTCTTTAAGAAAATATCCGTCACCGTACATATGGGTGAAGTTTCTGAATGCAACCTTAACGTCCGGCAAGTAAGGGTATGAGTACAAAGGAAGCAAATTTTCTGCTTTCCGGCTGCTTAGCGTCAAGTTTCCTTTACACGTGTCTACTGTATCCTCGTCTGTGCCAATCGGTGCTGGTTGGAAAGCAGAAAATCTGCTTCCTTTATGCTCGTACCCTAAAACATTGTCGTAAGCTTGTTGAACGCATCGTATTTTGCTGAGAGAAAACCTGCTCAGGCGTATCCGTGGCGCTTGTCAAAAGAATAAACGCGTCAATTACGTCACTACCGCGAAATTACCACAGAAGTTTCCTTCTGCTATTTATTCTTTTTCTCTCTACTACACCTATTATATACTTACGTTATTTTAATATTATTATATCATCTAGGAGTGATTCGTCGGATTAACAGCTTGCGCTCTCCGAACGTGGATTTAGCGATAATAGTTGAATTCCTGCATGCGTTCAAGTAGAGAAGCATTATTATTATGTGCATAATTGCGGCGCTGTTGCCGATCTCTTTGATTCGCGCCTCTCCACGTCGCGGTAAAACGAAGCCACGCTCATCGATCGCGTGCGCGATTCTATCGTGGATTTTCAGGAGTCATTCGCAAGAAAGATTCTGCCTCGTCAGTGACTCGCAAGCATCGATATTCTCGCCTCACTCGCCAGGAAAGCCCGGTCACAAATCATCAGTCGTTATCCAGATAACATACATGTTGCATAAGATGTCTTACAATTAGAAAAAGTCTTAGGCCGGAATCAGACTATTGAAGATTGAGATTGAAGATTAAAATTTGAAATAAAAGATTGAAATTTCATCAATAAGGATCAAGAAATTTTGGCTTCTTTTTTTCTGATTGGTCAAACTTCAATTTTTCAATCTCATTCTTCATTAGTTCCGTTGTAAAGATAATACTTTTGTATCATTAAACTTTCATTTAAAAATGCGTAGTCTAATTCCGATCTTAGAAGAACGTTTACTTTTTTAGATGTCTTTTGTCTAATAGCGTTTTTTTTATTGGCGCAGAACTGACGCACACTCAGTGCACATTAAAGCCATTATACACTAATTAATCTAAACATACACATTGATCTAAACGTAAAAGTGAGATATCTCAATTGTGTGTGTGTGTGTGTGTGTGTGTATGTGTGATAAAATGCCCAATGTGTATATTTTCAAATAGCACAATAAAATGTATCGAGAATTTCGCGGTTTAACTCGTTTTTATTTTTATTAAATATACATCTTTACATCGATTTGTATATAACGGCTTTAAAGTGCACACTGAGTGCCTATGAAAAACGCTATAAAAGAGTAGATGTCTAATGCTCGTTTCTATTAATGTAAATTAATTTTAATTTCGGTTCAGCTTTACTCTTCATCTTTTTCTAATTTTAAAACTAGAAAAATGAAGAGCCGCGATTAAAATTAAGAGAAATTATATTCATAGAGGTGCTAATACGGCTCTGAATTACTTGTATAATATCTTAAGATTGTACTTAAGATGATCTTAATTATAAAAATTGACTTATAGTATAAGAATAACTTGTAATATAAAAACCGACTATGAATACGATCTAAAAGACATCTTTTAGATATCTTATGCAACATGCATATTATCTGAATACCTAATCGTCATATTATGGAATATAATTGTTAAATTATCTTGTAGAAAAAATGTCATTCCTTTATTTTTTTTCTCTTCTTTATTTATAAAAATCGGTCTCGCACTCGGAAATGATACAGTCAGTAATTCTTTCTATTCAACCTTCGAAAGATAAATTGAATAAATGTTGTTAAACAAACACAAAACGTTGTTAAAAATAATTATCGAAGAGAGAAAGATAGTTCGTTAGAAACTTTCAGAAAATTTTAACCTTCGTACTAGCGGCTCTCTTTTAATATGCAATAATCTAAAGCCGCAGTAAGGCACATAATAAGCAGTAAGACGTAAACAATAAGCAAATCAACGTTTTTTATTTCTCTAATGCTTATATTATTGCTTTACGTTTATCTACTATGATTGGTCCATTCGTTTACTGCTCACGTCTTACCGCATTGCTTTTTTCAGTATATCACGAGCTTAACGCTTCTTTCTCTCGACAGTTGAAAGGATTAAAGTTACCAGTTGGAGACGACCTGACAAGAGTTTTTCGACGGCGACGTCCCTACGCCGCTTTCGCCGCGCAATGACGATTCTCAGGTTAAATCGATCCGATCGAAACGGGATTATCTCCCGCGGGCGATGGACGGCACGTGAGTACGTCGAGTCTCTAAACCGAACGTTAACGAAGGTTTCACCATCGATTTTTTCAGAAAATCGCCTGTACACGCTGCACCACGCTCTGCCTCTCTCTCTCTCTTTCTCTCTCCCTCTCGCTTGCTTTCTTTCCCAACCGTTTTTCTCTCTTTCTCTCTCGTTTACGCCCACGCGCGCGCGGCCAACCACGGAACCGGCCGGCGGGTAAGAGAGAGTGTATTTCTCGCTTATTATCCTTTCCTTCGATTTTCTACCGAAGAGAAAAGAATACGCCGAAGGAAGGTGCCGTCTATGTATATTATATGTGTTTACGTGTGCGTGTGTCGGTGAATATCGTCGGTATCCGTGACGTGTGACTCACCCGCACACGCGGCCCGATGTACTCGCCGGAGATTTACAGCTCATTACCGATTTCATACCTTGGCGTCACGATCGATACGGCGCGGCGCAGCGGAGAGTCGAGCGGAGTCGAGCGGAATCGCGCGGAATCGCGCAGAGTATCGCCGTCGTATCGCGTGCCATATCAATACGTGAGACCGCGCGAGCGATCAGGTTTCGCTCGTGGAAAACGCGCGCACGATGCGCTCGCGCCAAATGACTTTTCTTTCTCGTTTACCTTTGTCGTCTTCCTCCCACGGAGGCCGTTGGACGGCGATTGCCTGCGATTTGCCTGGATGTGACGTTGAATGAAAGGATCCAAGTACGTTTGTTTTTTTTTTTGTTCTCGAACCGACGACAGGAGGAACACCGGAAAGGATTGCGAACGTGGATCGCGTTGCGTCAAATATTCATGTCACTGTCGAATTACGACGAATATCGGTGCTCTCATGTTACAGCACAAATGTCTCGTTTAAGAATCTTGTTGCAGCGATAACACCGAACACACTAAGGTGGAACGCGAAAGGAGCGTTTTAACATTCACAATGGGTCGCGCGCGTGTGTGATCCGTCAGGCGTTGCACACCCGCGGAAATGTCAAACGACGAGGATGTTGGGCCTTGCAGCAGCAGCAGCAGCAGCAGCAGCAGTAGCAGTAGCAGCAACAACAGTGGCAGCAGCGACGGCGGCAGGAACGGCAGCGGCGGCCGTCGTTCGCGTGGGAGTGTGACATAATACCACGCTCCGTTCCTGCGCGAGAATCCTTACGGAGGCACTCACCGCGCGGATCTTCCGTGTCCTCGTCGTGTCCCGAGTCGGGTCTACTACTGTCTCTATTCTCGCTTCGATATCCGATATTTCGATCTCGATCTCACTGCCGTAGGTTAAATAACAACAAGCGCGTTTCGGCACTGCACGCAGCAATTCCGTACGTGTCACGTGTCCGTCAATCTTCCTCCCGTGGAAGATTCGTTTGCTGTACACGCGCGCGACAGCAGCCGGCCTATCCGTCCCGTCCGGCGTCCGCCTGACTGCGCCTGACTGCCTTGGCTTTGCGGCTTTGCCTCGCCTGCCTGCCTGGCTCGGGCTCGGGCTCGGGCTCGCTCGCCTCCTGCACGTTGCCGCGTTCCGTCGTTCCGTGCTACACACGACGACTCGGGCCGAGCGCGAACTGAAGTCAGGCGCGCGCGCTCCGTCGAGGTGAGCGGAGGTGACTTGCTACTCGGGCCCGGCGCGGAGCGGAGCGGAGCGGCGCGACGCGACGCGACGCGACGCGGTACAGCAAACTACCACGAGCATCGCAGCCAGTGGCGGCGGCGATGTTGCGCCTGGTCGAGCGTATATGAGAAGGAAGCGGGCGCAACATCTATGTATGCGTGAAATGTTTGCGTGTATATGTGTTATTTACGTACAACGTATATACAGGGTGTTCCTCGAATCGATCGCCATGGCTTTTGAGGTACTTCCTTATTGATTGACAACAAGTTTCTAACAAAAATTTGTTGGTTCCTTAGAAAAAGAATTAATTGTATAAGAAAAATTTCAAATTTCTTCATTTTTTGATAAAAAATCAAATTCAAATTGTTTTTTAAATGGAACTATGTATTTTTCTTTCCTTATTCTTGTAATATATAAAGAGACGAATTCATTGATGTATTATTATGTATTATTTTGATTATTCGATCTCAAGATAATTTATAAATCTGTCATCGATATCTAAAACAGTGAGATTCAAACGTAAACAAATTGTAAGAACAAACACAGAAATAGTAGTTATCGAAATGCGTAAAAAAAGAATCGAACATACATAAAGGTGAAGTACATTTACTTAACGCTGTTTTCACACATCAATATTTATTAAAGTAAATGTTCAAACACTACAATACCACCTTCCGCAACACAAAGTTCCATTCCTTTCAATAGATTGTTATGCATAGATTCAGCTGCAATAGTTTACGTTTGACTTCGACTGCTTTAGACAATAGATTCGTGGAATATATGTTGTAAGCATTAATAGAATTATTTTGAGATTAAATAATAAAAATGATAATAACGCTATAACATTAATAAATTAATTTCTGTTATTCAGAAGATTGTAGAAAGAAAAATACAGATCAATTAAAAGAAATTCGATATTTCATTTAAAAATTAATACATTTAAAGTTTTCTTTTTGCAATTAATCCTTTATTAGAACCCAACCAAGAATTATTTTGAGATCAAATAATAAAAATTATAATAACGTTATAATATCAATAAATTAATTTCTTTTATTCAGAAGAATGTAGAAAGAAAAATATAGATCAATTAAAAGAAATTCAGTTTTTCATTCAAAAATTAATACATTTAAAGTTTTCTTTTTGCAATTACTCCTTTATTAGAACCCAACCAAGAATTATTTTGAGATCAAATAATAAAAATGATAATAACGCTGTAATATCAATAAATTAATTTCTTTTATTCAGAAGAATGTAGAAAGAAAAATACAGATTAATTAAGAGAAATTCGATTTTTCATTCAAAAATTAATACATTTAAAGTTTTCTTTTTGCAATTAATCCTTTATTAGAACCCAACCAAGAATTATTTTGAGATCAAATAATAAAAATGATAATAACGTTATAATATCAATAAATTAATTTCTTTTATTCAGAAGAATGTAGAAAGAAAAATATAGATCAATTAAAAGAAATTCAATTTTTCATTCAAAAATTAATACATTTAAAGTTTTCTTTTTGCAATTACTCCTTTATTAGAACCCAACCAAGAATTATTTTGAGATCAAATAATAAAAATTATAATAACGTTATAATATCAATAAATTAATTTCTTTTATTCAGAAGAATGTAGAAAGAAAAATATAGATCAATTAAAAGAAATTCAATTTTTCATTCAAAAATTAATACATTTAAAGTTTTCTTTTTGCAATTATAATTCTTTATTAGAAACCAAGAAACTTTTGTCAGAAATATTTTATGGTCAATCCATTGGAAGTATCTGGAAAACTGTAGAGATCGATTGTAGAGTTCGAGAAACACCCTGTATACGTGTACTTGCGACTGTATGGATATATGCAAAGACGTGTTGGTGGACACGGGTGTACCTGGCGGGAGAAGGTGCCCCGCGCAGCTTCGCGGATCCGCCCGTGCATTGGCGGCGTGCATCTTCTTCTTCTTCGCCTTCGCTGTGCGTCGTCGCCATCGCATCGCCGCGAAAGTTCCGCGCGGCGCGGTGGGACGAAAAATGGATGTGAGTTCCACAAAGAAGAAAGAGAAAAAAAATGGAAGATGCGAAGGCGTATTTAAGCAAAGTAGGCGGTGCCTCGGGCGACGAATTTTAAGGATAATCCTTCAAGTGGGATGTTGGAAAGAAAGACATTTGAAAACGAGATATACGAAATGTTCGGCGATCATCTTTTATATATATATATATATATCATTCATCATATATATATATATGTCATTCGCGTGCTTCTAATTAATTATATGTCCCTGGAGATTAGATTGGATTGAATTTAATCGTTCCGAAAGCGATTCGCCCCGCCTCCGGTCGAGCGTGCTAATAATTTCACGCGTGTAATGTAAAGTGCACGATCTATTGCGCGTTTCGATAGTCGATCCTCGCGGGTATGATCCTCTGTATCCGCAAATGTCATTGGAATATGAAATATCGGTGAAGACGGAGACCGGCAGGCCGATTCGCACGCGGGGGTCGGCGAGCAAGGTTCGCGGAATGCGAGGCGCGGATTCCTGATTTCGCGTTTTTTTCATTTTCACGCTGGGCTCACAATGCCGCGTTTACGTAATCGAAATGCGTAGGAAGCCACGCAGATTGATTAGCACATGAGAGGAGAAAGGTTGCGACCATATAGATATCGGCTAGTGGCTCCATGTGAATTGCACGCGCGGCGAGAGACCACGTGGGTGTCATCACACGCGCGTGAAAAAAAAGCCGAGAGATTATAGACACGCACGGTGTACTCTCTCTTTCTCTAACGTCTGAAGCAGTGACTCTCAAAGGGCGCGTCGCGTGGAAAATTTGGGCACATTGTGATCGCTACGCGGACAGAGAAAAGGATCTGTACTTAATTTTCTTAAATGAAAAAAATATTTCCTTCTTCGGTATTTACCTGAAGAGTTAAACGAAAAAGGAAGGTAGCATTCGCGAATTGCTGCCGCGAGATTAATTCATCTTTCGGACAATAGTGCGTTACGAGCAAAAAAAGGTTTGAGAACCGTCGGCCTAGAGTGTTAGAGGAGTGTAGGCACACCGCAATATCGCCAAGGGACGGTGCATAAAGGATCCCGATAGCAATGACTATAAATTCGTTCTAAGCGCGAGTCTAAATATAAACTACGTGCGAGTGTACTCCGCGTCGTTTTCGCGAGAGAAAAATCGCGTATTTTTATTCTGTTATTATTACTATATTAATGCGACCTTTCGCGATTACTCGTTTTATATTCCTCCCGGTGTTGCATTAATGCAACCCACCTGCCTCGTTTTAACGCATCGTTAACGTCGGACGCTTCGTTACGTCGAACTTTATCCCATGAAAAATAAATGTGTATGACGAGAGGGGAGGGGGAAATGGGCAGGGAGAACGCGCGTTAATTATTCCGCGCGCGCAAAATCATGCGTCACAAATTAACGTAAACAAGCGCGTTTCCTTTTGCGCGCGGATTCTTTGTTGCGGCAAATATTAAGTATTCTATATTCTTTGCAGTGAAATTTCACTCTAAACAAATGAAATTTGAGTCTATTCTTGAAAAAGAGTAGTTCAATTTTCAATCTTTAAGAGTAAGATTTTATTCTTTAGAGCGACAATCGTGGTTCTAAAAGTTTTAGCCCCGGTTGTTCCATCTTCGAATAAACTACGTGACAATTTACCTATAAATAAACAAAAGAGTATATTGAACTGATGTTTACCGAAAGATATGGAAATAACTCAACTGGAATAACTCGGCCTTGGAATGAAATTTTCTTCAGAAGATAACGTCGAACTTAAATCTGATGGCTCAACAGTCGAAAAATATAACCGAGAGATCACTTTCGATAATCGTATGCACATTTTACAGGACGCTGGTCCCACTTCTATTCTCTAACTCTCCTCTAATTGAGTTACTTCCACAAATATTAAGCTTAATTGAGAATGATTCAAAAGCGGATCCTTCTAAGAAAAATCAATCGCGGGTCAATCTGCGATCTCACTGATAATCATTTTCGAGTTAGTACACGTGCGAGTTCGTGTAGCGTAGCGGCCGATACGCTGTAGTGAATGTAAAACCGAGCGTACAAACTGAATATTTAAAAGATTATAAAACAAGTTGAGAGGATACGGGGCGATACCGTGCTAACTCACTCGACTTGCGTGCTTACTGGCTGCCCTTTCGATAATAAGATCGATACCGATCTCCATGACGTAGCTGTCTCGCGTCATGGGGCGCAAAAAGAAACGCAATAGAAAAGATTTTGTTCACTAATCGTTCTTGATATATGATTTATATTTATTTCTACCAATTAACCTACTACTTAATTAAGTTTAATTTTAATTTCGATTTAATTTACTCTTCATTCTTCTTGGGGAAATAAAATATAAATTAAACTGTAAAAAAATGATTTTACTGAAATGTCTAAAAATTTATCTAGATAGATGATCTAGATAGATATCTAGATAGATTTAAAAATAATTTTATTGGATCACAAAAATAATTATATAAAACGCTTAAGCATTGCTGATAATGTTGCAAAATATTCTAGCGTTCTAAAACTAGTTTGAACGTTCGATCTAATTATTTTGATGATCCAAACAAAAAAATGGGTGCCACGATTAAATTTAACAAAAAATACATGCTGTTCTCAAGTCATCTACATTTGCTGTAGCTAAATTTTTTAATATTTCAGCAAAATCATTTTTTCTGTGTAATATTAAAGTTAATCTACATTGATAGAGAAGGGACATGAGCGAATCATCGGAAAGAAATGCATAAATATCACGGAAAAAGAGCGAACGGATACAAATTGATAAAAAATATAATCAATTTTAATAAATATTTAGTTGAATATTACCAATATTAAATATTTATTAAAAATCTACTTAACAAATATTTATTTACTGTAAATATTTAGTTTGGCACTAATATTTAGTTTGAACTAAATATTTATTAAAATTGACTATATTTTTTTCCCACTGTACAAATTTCTTTATCGTGAATCTCAAAAATCTATTCTATACTTTTCCTTCATTTCGTCATTGAACAATATTTCAACTTGATCGGTTGTACCATAATTGACGGCACACCCTATATATATTGTTACGTCTTTAGAAGGTATATAAAAATAGAGATGGAACAGAAGCGATGGTAAACGGAAGAAAGCGACAATCGTAAGGAACCGTAAAATAAACTGAGAAGAATATCACGCTCGGGCGGCCGTCACTCACCTGAGCGGCTGGTATATATATGAAACGATATAAGTGCATTGTGCTCGTTAATGCGCTGGCAAGCGCGTAATGCTTGCGTATGTGCATAAATATTTATGCTATTCGACCGAACAATCCCTAAAACGAAATGAAGTCTCTAACAGTCGGGAACGTGACGGGAACGGTCGCGTATTATTATCGTTGATACAATATTTCGTGTTGCTTCTATTATCAATCCCTTTAATGATATTATCCCCTCAATGCGGATTATTTTCTTCCGCTCTTACGTAATTTTGATTAGAAAACGACCAAGTTACGAATTAATTTCCAAATTGACTTTTGTAATCTGTTTTTTTTTTTTTTTTGGTCTTTCTCGTTCTTTCACTCTCTTTTTCTCTTGCATTTTGAAATATTATTTTTATTAAAAATGGAATCGAAAAAAATTCAATATGTTTACAATTAACAAAAATAGAGCACGTATGTTAATCCACGGACGCCGTCATTAATCTCGGTTATCAAATTGAAACCCCCCCCCCTCCCCCTAAATACGTGCTGCGAGATATCGATTGCGTTTTTCTCGTTATGTCGAATTACTTCTACGATGGATTTGGTTTTAGGAAAGCTGATAGCTTGTATATGCATCGAATGCAATGAGGAGACCCGATTCGATCGGACGCTCATGCGGGCGCGTACGCTTTTGGCTACATGAGAGCCAAAAGGAGACACAAATAGAGAGAAAAAGAGAAATTCATTGTATTCCAAAGAGAAAAGCGTCTTCCGAGAGAGAAAAGAAAGACATAAGCTACAAATTAGGTACAGATAAAATATATATCACGATGAAATATATATGCGAGAGAAAAAGAAGCAAACAGATTTATCATAAATTCTAGTAAAAAATCCTTAATAATATATAGCATAATGATAAAAAATATGGATTAAGTAGAAATACAAAAATTCAAATAGAAGCGTAAAAAAAATAACAGATGTAGGAGTAATGATAAAAATAATAAAAAAGATATCCAAAATGAGAAATAAAAAGAAAGAAAAGAGAGTCATAAGTGACGAAGAAAACTAGAGGAAACTAGAGAGAAGAGATCAAAGAGAGAGAGAGACGCAGAAGCGAACCAAGGGAGACGGACTCGCTCGAGCCGCGCGAATGCCACTTCTCTCCTGCTGGAGAAAGAGAAAGAAAAAGAGAGAAAGAGAATCAAATGATGAGATAAAAGAGAGAGAGAGAGAGAGAGAGAGAGAAAGAGAGAAACACGTCACACACAGCCAGTGCACAGACGTACCCCTTCTCCACGAGTTCCGTCGTGCACGTGCATCCAGGTCGCGCGCGCGTGTGCGTGTACAAAGTAGGTCCAGCGCGGCGCGGCGCGGCGCGGAGGAGAGCGAGACGGCGAATGGATATCGCCGTCCCCTCGCGACCGGCGCGACCAATCCGCGCCGAGCGCGAGCTGCATGAAGGCGGAACACGCTGCTCTTTCGCGTATATATTTCGCGGTATTTATTATTCAGTTTGCAAATACGTGGCAAAAATGATCTCTCTCCCGCGCGGGCGCAGACGCTGGATGTCGGCCTCGGCGCGGCTCCTCTTACGGGCCGGCCCGCTCCCTCGGAGCTGGGAGGTGGAGCCAGAAGGCAAAGGAGCAGGGTAAACGACGGAGATATCGGCCGTTAATTTGTTAGAAACGCCACCGGCACGGCCGATCGCGCCGCGTACGCCAGCCCGCGTGCGTGCGTGCGTGCGTGTGCGTATACATGCGACGCGATCAGACTCCCATTTCAGAGCCGCTTCGCAAACTTTTGACAGTCGCGACGAGATCAAACGATACGCCGGGTATTAGTTTCGTTTAATGAGACTAATGCCGAATATTGTCAGGAGCGAGAGTTCCGTTTTTTCGCGAGGGTTAGATTTAATACGCGACCCTTGATAATGTTCGTGTTCGTTAGTCGCCGCCTTGTATAAAGCTGTAGCTAAATGCATGCTCGATTCCAAAGCTTATTGCGACAGCCAATCTTCAATTTCAAAATGCACGCTTCAGATTTGGCTGTCGCAACAACCTTGTAGTTGATTTGCGTCTAAAGTAGAAGCAGTTTAATGAAAGCGTTCAGGCGCTGCGCGTTCGGACGGAAAAGGAGCGTCGTCGTGCGTCCGTTCCATGCAAAACACTAGTAATCCCCGTTTTTCTACGAACGCGTGCATTTACACCATGGTCAGTTACGCCTTCTCCACCCGCGTGTGTTCTACGCCATAACATTTCCGCAGTTAACACACTCGTAGCCGATATCATCTCCTTTCTTTTCGCCCGTTCGCTTCGCGCGTTCTTTGATGTTCGCCAGCACGCCCGTGTCTTGGATTCCAAGGAAAAACGCGATTTAATCGTGCGATCGTAATTACAAAATTGCAAATGCCCGTCCGATCGTGATCATCGCGCGTGTCGTTGCTTCTTAATCGCCGATTCCCAGAGTCTCCCGTACAGTGTATTTAACACGTATTATACGGAGTCTAATCGCGATACCGGGAACGCGAAGCGGAAGTGTCCAGGGATCCGCATCCAGCAAGTGATGCGGTCCATCGCTGGTCAGACGTTCACCGAAGAAACCACGTGGACTCGCTGCTCTCGCCGTCGATGTCGCAATCACGAATTGCGCGATCGTTTAAAGCCGTCGCGATGGCGAAACCGGGTTTCGATTTAATGAACTTCCGGAAAATGGGAAAAAAAAAGACTCGGAAGAAAACTCAATCTTAACTTCCGGGAAACGTGAAATGTAGACGAGACCGAGATCTCGATGACATCTCGCGTGATTAATTATATCGTGAGAAAGTCTTGGCCGCGAGTAGAAATCGCGAGTAGAAGTGAAGTAATCAAGAATATTGTTCTTGTCAAGTTTCACTTTTTCGCGATTGATATTGTTAATATCAATCGCGCCGAAAATGTTAAATTATGCATCGCCGACAAACTACGTGGACGTTTCCCGCGGAGTTCCTTGTTTACGACGTTTAAAAAAAAAGAGCAGCGCGGTTCAAAGTTCAAGGCACTTTACGCCCTACTTCCTCCGCGACTGCGTCGTTCGAGCCGTAAAACGGCCTCTCCCCGAGGATAGGCACAAATTAGAATCCCGTGGAATTCGCAAAAGTCACAGTCGAGTTGGCAACCGGTCCGTGTGTGAACGTAAACTGCGGTGCTTTAATTTTTCCTTCCGTGGATCTCTTTTTTTTTTTCAACTAGTTATTATTAATATCTTATTTAATAAATTATTATGATTTTTCATTCGCAACGTACTCGTCTTTTTGGCCTTTCCACTTCTCTATTTCTATTTAGAATATTACTAGCTGAATTGTACGCGAAACAAATTTTGCTGAAATAGATCCAAAAATTTGGTTAGATAAAAATTTGACAAATCTAAAGATAATTTTGATAGACTATCAAAACAATTATGTTGGAATCTCAAGAATTTTGAGCAATGCTATAACAAAATTTTAACATTCCGGTAACTAATTAAGCGTCTACATAATTACTTGATCTATACCTAACGAAATTTTTAAATACAATACTTCAGCAAAAGCATCCTTTCAATCGTGTATCAATCTTTTTCTTTTTCTCTGCTGCACGACGAAACTTTTTAAGATCTCTTGATATCGCAAGAATCAAGATGACACATTCTTTGACGTACAGAGATCGGAGTTTCACGTATCTACATACTCGTGCTACATACTACTTTTATGGAATTCAAGGGGACTAAGGAAAACTAGGTGATCTCGCGACTCTTCGCGAGCATCACATTTTCCCGATGCAACACGTAGATGTTCTCTCTTCCGGTCGCGAGGACTTTAAAGGCCGATTTTCCGAGTGTGAGCCATGGAGAATGCGAGTGGCAACTTACTCACAATCAGTTGGCAGCGCAAAACGGGAACGTTGTGAAAGCCCCGGTGCGGCATGGCTCTTCATCCTCCTCGTCTTCGCCTCCTCTCGACGCCGCTCGACGTCCCCTCGATGTACCTTGCACGACGGCGCGGCGGCAGCGGTGACGGCCCTCCTCGCTAGGAAATAAGAAATTTTCTTGAGAGATGCGAGAGCCTCTCCGTGCGAGGGAGGAGGCCTAGCCAAGCGAACATAGTTAATTTAGATTGTATCGCGTGAGAAGCAGGAAATGACGAAATATCCTGAGTGCTGACTTATACACACCGCCTCATGTGTACTTCGACCTCAGCCGCGACTCTGCTACGCGGCTCCGACTCCGACACGCAAGGATGATACCTTTTTTCTCTTTTTTTCTCTGCATTCTATATATATAATATATATATCCTATATTTCAATCTGACGCCACCGCGCGGCGAGAATTTTTGCGAGACGCGCGATGTCATTCAACATTTTACCCGTTAAATTACTTTGAATCGTGTCACACTGTGATAGACATCGAAAATTTAATGGAACGCGCCAGAGATATCCGTTAAATTTATTGCAGAACATTTCGTCAGTCCTCGACATCGTGAGAAATTGAAGAAGACTAACTTTTAAACATCCCGACAATTGTGAGCAAGATTACGTTATGTAAGATATAATTCTAGTTGAAAAATTAGCTGTAAAGTGAGTTTTATTTTTTTTTGATGTACTATGTAAATTCTTTGAAGTGAATCTTTAGAATCTCATTCTAAAGAGTGAAAATTGAGCTGAAGAAGAGTAGCTCAATTTTCAATCTTTAAATATGAGACTTCACTCTTCGGAGTAACAACAATTTACTGTAAAAGTTTAGAGAGTTCGCACGATCTCGAGCTTCGACGAATGAAATTCGATTAATTATAATTGTCATTTCATTGTCTCAAATGTCGATGCGTGTATAGAATTGGGCATGGCTGCCAGACGGTCTTTCAAGTCGTACCCCGTAGAAATCTCGTCGGCGCACTAAAGGAAGTGACGCGGGAATAATTTGTCACACGTGATTGGAGACGGCGTATAATGAAGGCTCGAGTTCCGAGTACAATCGGTGTCATCGGTTTTAAACGACCATATATATGAGGATACACGCACAGTACATTCTTATACAAATAAGTAACGCTACGTAAACACAAAGCGTAAATTTAATGTAACTAAATCGAAAAGTTCTCAAAACGTAAACAAATACGTATTATACAAATGAAAGGGCATGCACTTTCCAATTAATTAATTTCTTGTAAAAATGCTCATCGAAAAATTAAATAAAATCTTTCTTATTCTCATTTTTAAATCTCTATTCTTATTTTATAATAATAGTAATGAAAGAGAGAAAGAGAGAGAGAAGCAGTGAGAATAAATCTAAGATAATGTGCGTAATATGTACACATAGAGACGCCGACGCACGTATTACTATAACACGAGTGATACATTTATGTCGGCAAGGTGTAACGAACATCGATGCGCAAGGTTATTCCATACTTCGCTGCCACAAGGTGAATGAGAAGACGTTCATCTATAAGATGTTATAAATAGAGACGTGGGTACTGTATTTAATTCCGCGCACCGGGTTCTTTCCGTCACACTCCCATGGAGCTTGGTCACCTGAAGAGTTACTATGCCCAATTAACCCTTTGAGAACCGTACGCTTACCGGGCATTGCCACTTCCGACGTTGCAACAGTTTTTTGCCGAACAATTTTAGCGGATCCATTATTTAAGCCGCATAGTGAAAAAAGAAATATTTAATATATTTGTATGCATTTTCTTGATTCTACCGCAAACAATTAATTTATGTTAAAAGATTTTTATATGATATACTAGAGTGTCTAACTTGAACCACTCGATCCGACGTCAATCGAGAGTCACGAGTTATATCAACGCACCTTAACGTCGATGACGACCATTACAGTTGCGTGCAAGTACGAGCCCGTTTCCACGTGAGTTCTCAACTGAAGAGAGAAATAAAGAAAGAGAGAGAGAGAGAGAGAGAGAAAGAAAGAGAGAGAGAGAATGACTCTTTAATCTCTCACCTGTGACCCAGACGATTCGCGATACGCGTTCACGAGTGACGAACAGCTCGATTGAAGCGACCCAGATATAGCAAACTGACGTTATTTGTCATCATTTTGATAACAAATAGCATCAACTTGCTACCTGAGACAAAAGGAGGAACGATCCTTCGAGGCATCATAAATATTTCAATCGTCGAATTTCCCGAATAATCCAAAATTAAATTTCAAATTGCACAAATTCGGATGACTTGAAAATGAATCAAAACGTACGATGTTATTTTCTTTCTAAATTAAAAAAGTATAATAAGTTTTTATATTGTTTCGTATATCGTTAACTACGCTACACCCTCATTAGTCCTAGTTTTTCCTTATATATCCAAAATTAAGTAATAATAAAATAAGTATTAAGTAACACAAGATTTCTCTCTCTCGCGAAAAATGTCGCGACCTCGAGTCACGGAAGTAAAACGGAAAAGTAACGTTCGCGTTTTTTATCTCTACCCTGAGAAACACGGGCGTTTCCTGATGACGACGTTGGAAGGAACAGAAAATTCATCGGTCGGGGAGAAAAACGACGGTTACGAGCACGCTACCGTACGCATCGATAATATTCCAAGGGGGTCTCATTAGCGATCCAGGAACGTCTATCCTCCGCCACGAGGAGTAATTATCTGTTACAACGCAGCCGCGTGTGTATGTACGGCGTATAACAGCAGATCAGCGCAACGATTAAGCTCAAAAATAGTTCATGGGAACCCAGGTAAGCTAATCTCCATCGCATTAGTGTTGTTCCATACGTATAAAATGCTTTCCGAGGAGGAAGCAACACGCACCTTTATCGCTCGCGGGGTCATCACTTTCGAAACACTGCGAACGCCTCTCGTCTGCTCGCGAATATCCTCGAAGGTACCGCAAAAACCGACTTCAACTTAGAAATTCATTCCTGTCCAATTCTGTTTTTGTACTGTCGAATTGTTCGGTCGATACTTGAATATTCATAGTTGGTTCTTGTTTTGAAATCGTCTTAATGGTATCTTATAAAATGCTAATTTCAAGACTGTACTTAAAAAACTGTCTTGCAAAAACTGATTATAAACATCGTCTTTAAATCTCAAAATCTTATAATGTAAATTTTCAAAAAAAATAAATAAATTTATACCAAAATTGAGACAAAATAAGGATACAGCGCGGTTAACAGAGTACAAATGTAATAGTAAAAAATGTTTTTCTTCTCTACTGAATTATGTACGATGCATTGTTAAATCTGTAGTGTCAAATTTAACTTAATGTGAATCGCTACTGCTTCTACTAAATATATCGTTATTTTTTTTTTACTAAAACGTTAATTAAATTTGACACTTTATCGTGTCAATTTCATACTACATTGTATCAAATTGACACTGCATAGTGTCAAATGTAACCATTGTTTTAGTATAAAATAACCATATGATCACGTATTAAGTTAAATTTGACACTATAAATTTAAGAGTGTGACATCAATTATTAGTTTAGCTTTGAATGTTTCAACGCCTTTGAAATTTCCTCCTTAGCCATTAAAAACAACAAACGTCAAAATTTATCCTTATCGATTTTAAATCTAATCTCGAATAAACAATGCCAATAGACGATGCCATTCGACAATTCCATTATATAATTATTATCGCTCGCTATTTTTTCGATGTCTGGCTGATCTCGCTTATTTCGATCGTCTTGTACAGCCTTCGTTTTGGGTCTATAAATTAATACAATGCTCGCTACCGTACGATAGTCGAGATCGCGTGCACGGAATCGTGCGCATCGTTCGGTGTCTCTCGAAATCTACGAGTGCTCCTGGTGAGACAGGTCGGGTCCAACTCGTTGCGGGAAAAATGACGGGTTCGCCATTGGTAATCTACCCTGTAGTGTGCACGCCGGTACACCTATACAGGGTGTTTTCACGCGACATACTTGAAAGATGTATTTAATTTGCAGTTTCTACGAATCTTAAGACTGACATCTTTTCCACGAAGACTCGATTAAACGTCACATAATGGTTATCGCGATTTCTCAGTGTTAAATATATTTCTGAAAAAATAGTATTCGTTTATAAAATTAATCTGTTGACGCCTCTGCAAAATTTCATTCGCGAAAGAAAACGTTTGACTAGTTTGACCGTCTATTGCTCGAGAATCACCGAATGAGTTTTTGTTGAGAAAGAATCGCACAAAAGATTCGCGAGTGAAACTCGTCGTGTACGTCGCGGAACACCCTGTATAATCTAGCTGCCGTACCTCTACGGTATCTACCTACCTACCACCCGCAACCGACAACAGGCCAAGCCGGGGCAGAGTCTTAGGCCAGGCCAGGCCAAGCAAGAGTCGTGTAAGAAGGGGTTAAGAAACTCTCGAACTGAAGTGCCTACACCGGAAGCAGGGGCCTTGCTTTCTGGGCTAATAACCGTACCCACATCGACACGCGGGATCTGCGTGCGCGCGTACACGCTTAGAGGAAAGAGAGAGAGAGAGAGAGAGAGAGAGAGAGAGAAAGGAGCGTGAGAGGGAGACGGGGAGGGATCGGAAACGAGGAGTGGGAGAGAGAGGTGTAATATAGCGCGGCGGGGCCTCTTTATGCGTGCGCGTACGTATACGCACGGTCGGCCCCGGTGCGATGTGACGCACACACAGGTGTGTGCGCGAGGCCCCTTATCAGCATGCAAAGCTAGATTTTATGTGCGATCGAATGCCGAGCCGACGGGATTCATACGCAAATCGCAATCGAGTTACATGCACGCGAGTCACTCGGGAAAACGCCGCGCCGCGCCGCGCCATCGCGACTCGATACTGAAATTTATATCTACTCCGATACGAGATCAATTACGATTATTTTACACTGTGCGATATCTATACGACCTATGTGATTTTTATGTATATATATATATATGATCTATATGATCTATATATACAAAAAACCTCGATTATCCGAATAACGAATTCGATGGATTATCTAAATATTACAGTATAATTATTGTTTACTTATCATATTTGAATATATTAATGCTCATAATAAATGCACACATAATTTCCTGCGCTATAATTATAACTGCCAGCTTTACGGCGTGTCAGTTATTTCTTACGCTGCCATAATTATAAATATGATTTCTCCACTTTGCAGCGCAGGTAATTTTATGAAATGACGGATCTCACTCCTGAAGTGGATCTTCTCACCGTTCGCGGTGAGATTGATTATCGCTCTCTAACAGTACAACGGATAGGTCTCGTAAACAGATAAATCTACAATTAAATGCGAAATTAACCTGAATATGAAGCATGCGCGATTAGGTATCTCGCGGACGAAGTAACGTTACAAGAAAAATAGCAAAGTCCTCGTAGATAAGCAACATCCGCTTCTAAAATTCCGAGAAAAACTCGGAGCAATGTTTCTTCTCAGAAATAATAGTTAATCATGTTCAAGATTACGGCAATCAGTTTAATCAGGAAATCAATATACTGATTAAACGTTATCGATAATATACACCCCGATTCTTTACTACCAAAATTCTCCCTCGACAGTATGGTATTTAACAGCATTTCTACAAGACGCCGAGATACAGTCACCGAGATAAGAGGAGATTAATCGAAAACGGTAGCGCGTTCCTTGGTCCAGCGAAACGACAAACAAACGCGCCGACGTAATGCCGCTCTGTTGCAGGAACGACAAAACGGGGAACAACGAAACCCTTATCGTGCGCAAAACGGTACGCTATCCCGTTTCTGCTTCCTTCGCTCTCACGCGTACAAATCTCAGCATGCATATTCAGGATTAGAGGTTTCGGTTAGAGATCATCAAATAAGAAATCAGACAACTTCCGATTGGCTCGTCAATCGAGGTATTTTTCAGGATCTGCTCAAGACTAATAGATGCATAAGATAGAAGGATATTTCATTTTATGTTATGCAGATCCTACAGTGAATCAAATGTATGATGTCCAATCTCTTACTTGAGGACCTCTAGTTTCAGCCGATAGGTTTTTATTCTTTTCTAATTTCTTCCTGTTTTCCGAGTTCTTGGGCTCTCTTTCACCATCTACTTGGTCTCGTCTATCATCCCCTTTCTTCATGCCCTTCCCTTTCGCTAGTCGCTTGACACATTCGCGCGGAAAAAAAATGCAGCCAGGCTCTCCTGAGTGCCGCCGTATATATATAGGAAGGGAGCGGATGTCTGGTGTGTAAGGAACCGCTAAAATGGTGTTCGCTCTTATCCGAAGATCTAGAGCGGCGATGCGAAGAGAGGCACGCGGAGGGCTATACGTAAGGTAAAAGGGGGCTCATGACTGGCTGGTCGGTCGGTCGGTTGGTTGGTTGGTTGGTTGGTTGGTTGTTTGCTTGTTTGCTTGCTTGCTTGGTTGCTGCTGTGGTTGTCTGGTTGGGCTGGTTAGTGCCGTTACTAGAAAGAGGCCACCTAAGTTCGCAACAAGTGCTGAGTTATGTCTCGAACTTTCTTTATAATGAGACACCGGTCGACGAAATGACAAACGTAATTAAAGCGAGCAGCCACCGGAGGTCAGAGATTCCTGAGATTTTCACAATGAGAAACGCGCGCCCATACTGTCCTCTCCTTTCTTTCTCTTTCTTTCTTGTTCTCTCGTCATCACCTGCTCGTTTCACTATACCGCAACGTTTTCATTTATGCTGCTGAGATGTTATTATATATTTCAAAATGTTTTGTGATCGTCGTAGAAAGTTGATATTACTGATTAACGTCGCGCGCGACGTTCTAAGTTAATATCGTGGATTCCATTAAACGTATTTCATGTACTATTACCTCATTCGACATAAATATATTTTGATACTTGTCTGAATTGAATTAACATGTAGAATTATCTCAAACATCACAGAATATTTATGATAATTATGATATTTAATATTCATTTTTTGAAATGTTACATAGACATTTCATACATAATTTATATAAAGCTTTTATATAAAGCTTTATTCGAAATATATTATTAAAATATAGGCTAAATGTTTTATGTAATATTTATGATAAATATAAATAAATATTTCTAATAAACATTTTTTAATTGAATTATAATGTCTCATTATTTTCTTAGCATTTACTATAACATTTACAAAATATTTAAAATAAATCTTATAAATATTTTGTAAATATTTTATAAATATTGTGTGCTGTTTGAGGTAGAGCTTCTACTTGAAAAAAATTGATAGAAAAAAATTGATCGAGGCGAAATATATATATGAAAAATATAAATAGATAGAATATAAAATACAGGGAGGGGGGGGGAGGAGGAGGGGAGCGTAAGTACGAAAGATTCGGAACTGACTTGAACTTACATGTGGCACTCTTTCCGAACAATCGCGAATGCAACCTTGCCCCGTTTTACGCCTCCCCGTGACACAACAATGGAAACGCAATGGTACAACACATTTCACTTTTTCGCAACGTATATACCAGGGGGGCCTAAAAGTATTGCGCGATTTCCTTACCGCGAGAGAATTCACCTCGTACACACAATGTAGATTGGAATTGGCCGTGTACCGTAAAAGCCTAATTAACATCTTTCGAAACCAAGACGCGCGCGTCTCGCCGTCTCGATTCGACTTCTATTCATGAGCGGCAGGTGGCTTAAAACGCGTAAACATCGAAATT
The DNA here is from genome assembly GCF_024713525.1 of Acromyrmex echinatior. Classification (NCBI taxonomy): domain Eukaryota; kingdom Metazoa; phylum Arthropoda; class Insecta; order Hymenoptera; family Formicidae; genus Acromyrmex; species Acromyrmex echinatior. The sequence goes on from NC_141859.1 coordinate 10,216,388, forward strand.
ACAAACCGATCGAGGCTTTTTTCTCTGTATTTTCCTCATCGTCTCGGGCCCGATTCATGTTTCTATCAACGTAGTTTAATTTTAATCTTAAGTTGGACCAAGATTAAAGTTAATATTGGTAGAAACAGGCATTTGATAGAGACAGCATCAGTTAGTCTCTATTGCAAAGAAACAACAACATAGGCCCGTTTCTACCAATATGATTTAATTTTAATCTCGATTCAATAAATTCTTCATCCTTTTCTAGTTCTAAAAATAAAAAAAAATGAAGAGTAAGTTGAACCAAGATTAAAGTTAATCTATACATTGGTAGAAACGGGCAATAATCAAAGACAACGTTAACCAGCCGAGTTTCCCAATATATTTGAGATTATCGCAGCTCAAGTGCGTCTTATTCTTATTCTTATTTTTCTCTTTATTGTCCAATGATCGTGGCGCGCATTCCGCAATGTATCGACCGACGGGACTGGCAGATAAGATAGGTACTCGAATATCGGAAGTCATGTCTCGCTATCGTTCGTGCGAGGAGAAACGCGCGAAATGCCGAAGTTCTTATTTATCGTCCGTGCGTGCGGATCGTCGCGTCGTTCGCGAATACTTCCCCGCAATTCCTCGGGTGTGGATCTTCCGCGCTCATCGCAAGGAAGACAGAGAGGAAAGAAACTGTGATTTCACATTCCAGTCGCGATCCTGCTCGCAGAATCCGAACGAAACGACACTCCTCCACGTGCAACCACCGGCACCGAGCACCCACGCCCGCTGCGGGAGCCCGCATATAAAACTGCTCCCGAGTTCGGCGGGGTTAGAGATCACGTTAGCCGTGCGATAAGGATCTCGCGTGAATGATTGCCGATGATATTTCACTTAGGGATCGTCAGGGACCGACCGATCGAACCGCCATCGCGAGCACGCATCGTCCCGGGAATATACTGGGAATTCCTGTGGAAAAACTTTCGGCGACATTTCTTCTCTCGCGAATTGAAATTGTATCTGATACAGTTGAGATAACGTTATCCTGCAGATTGTTTCGTACGTTCAAGGCGCAAGAATTATCCAAGGTTGTTTGATATTAGCAAATCTAAAAGATAAAATAGGAGAATAAATAAAAGTACGTTACAATTGTGCAAGCTATTGAGAGAATTAATGACTTAAGACTTTTAAGAGATTATAATGCGATAATTCAATTTCTAGTATTTTTTAAATAAAGTGTTACATAGAAATATTTCGACCCTTTATACTAATTTTATGAATAAATTATCTGTTATTTACGAAGGTAATTATTTAATTTAAAAAACTGGAGAAATTACATGTATCGATTTACATATATCGGTTTTTCCTTTATAGAAATCTAATAATACTAAAAAACGATAATTAATAACTTATTTGGAATACTAAAAGTACTGAACAATAATGCTTTAAATTTAATATTTACAATAAATATAAGTAATTAAAATAAGTAATTAATTACTGTCTTTTAGATATATTAAATTGGCCATCAATATTAAATTTCTACAACTATTCTGTGGTATAATTTTAAATTAATAAATTTAAATAATTCCAACATTAATGGTCAATAATTTTATCGTATCAATGTCTTGTCTCTCGATCTTTTTTTTAGATCAGATACTTTTGACGATATATGTTTGAAATTGAACAGATAATCGATGCAATGGGAATTACGCAAATTGTTCATCGAAATAGCGTACGCCATCCCGAGCTAAATTTCAAGACTACTCCAAGCGTCTACGCACATTTCAGTGGCGCCACCTGTCGCAAATTAATCAAATTAAAATCATGACTACGAACATATTCGAAGCGCCATTACGAATTCAGCGCGCGATCGCGCGCTTTAATAATACAAAGATAATTTTATACTACAAATAAAATTCGAGAGGCTCCTTCAATTTGCTACGTTAATCTACAATTCCTAATCGCGTAGCCGCGATCATTCGATAATTCTGAACCAATCGCCGCCACTTAATGAACTAAACGCGACGCAATCCGATAAATGATACGTGCAAGGCTATTAAAACTCACCATCGTTGCTGATAGCCGTCGTGCGTTTTTCCTGCCGTCATGTCGGAGATGGCGTTTACCTTTACAAACGATGACGAGAATACTGCGTAACGGGATGTTAGTTTGGAACATTCTGGCGATTTCATTTTCGAAACGAGTGTAAAGCGCGGATCGCGATTGCGATCGTTCGACTGACTGACTGACGGACGGACGGACGGACGAATAGACGTGCGCGTTACTAAAAGGCGCAGCGATATCTCGATTGTCGCGTTGTCGCGCGGCTGCATTCAAGACGTACACGGAAAAAAATGTTTCGTCGTTAAATTACGTGGAATTCTGGTGAAAAATGAACTGTATCCAGAATTCTGATTGAGTCTAAGTATTAGATTTCTATTAAATGTTGATTATTTCAACTAGAATTTTAATAGATTTAACCAGAAATTTTGTAGATTTATACATAAGTAATAATTCAGTTAAAAACTTTTTTGTGTACTCTTTGAAAGAAACTTGTTTTCCGCGAAAATATACTTATAATCATGGTAGATATAAATATACTTATAACTATATTCTTTTATTACCGATATTCATAATCGGTTTGTATATTTAATGCCTAAGTCTATAACTTACGATTAACTTTTGACCAAGATTCAATTTATTCTTCATCTCTCTCTCTCTCTCTCTCTCTCTCTCTCTCTCTCTCTCTTTCTCCAAAATTCAAGAATATTAAATAAAAATAGATAATAATAATAATATAATCTTATTAATAATATTCAAGAATATTAAAAATATTAGCAATATTAAAAATTCTTTTAAAAAATACCTTTCGAGAATAATATTCCCAAATACAAAAAAATGACAATTAAACAATGACCCAACGTAATCGCGTCGATTCTTAATTCCATCGACATATAATTGTCATAAGCAAATGTGCTATCGAAGCGACTTCCTTATTGCATACTCTCGATCGTTAATAAAATTCCTTGTCTATCTCTATATGCGCTTTTAGCATCGAGGAGAAGGCGAAGGTTTCCCTCTCGGCTCAGCGCGACCGAGCGACACGCGTTTCTCGAGGCACGTTAAAATCGCGGCTTCTGTGTGCGTAATGCGGTGGATGCGCGCCTACGGTCGTCGGTTTGTCCGACTCTCTTGACTCGATTTCGCGACCGCAACTCTCCCTGGGAAGATATATCTCTCCCTGTGTGTCCCGGCGAACGCCTCTCTTTCTAGCTTTCTTTCTCTCACTCTCCTTACCGCGTCGAGTTGGTCCTTCTCGTCCTTTTCCTGAGCCGGTGCTCTTCTTGGATTCTCCGTCTTTCTCCGATGGGACCAGGGGGGATGGCTGGAGCGGACCCCGTCGCGGAGACAACATAAAGATTTAAGACTGAGAGATGCGCCAATAAACATGCTGCGCCCCTGCCGCAGTCAGCTCGCGCTTCTCCGCTGTGTGTTCCGTTTCTCTTTCGATTCCGCTCCATTCTGTTCTGTTCTGTTCTGTTCTGTTCTGTTCTGTTCCGCACGCCGTTCTGTTCGCAGCCATCGCATATATGCCTGCTGTATATGCGTATGCGCGTATACAGGGTGTCCTTAGCAGTTTCAACGTTTTTTTGTCTTTGAATTTTGGGAATTTTTTCTGACTAAAATCATCCTCAAATTTCAGTCAAAGTCCTTCAATTAAGTCAAAGAAAATCAATCGACGTGAGAATAAGCAGAAACCGAGATTTTATGCTACCTAACTATATTCTATTTTAGGAAAAAGTTCATTAAGGGCTGAAACATACAGTCTTGCATAACTCATAATGCATAAGAAAATGAATCAATCAGAATCCTTTATTTTATGAAAAGGAAGGAAATAAAGATTCTGATTGAAATTGATTTTATTTTATGCTGCTTTATACATTTTGCATTACGCAAAAGGTCTGTGCTCCAATCTTTACCCACATAATGCAGGAATTTGTAACAACATTGCTGCAACATTCAATAGCAGAAAAATAGCTTTATAACTGTTGCAAAATTCTTTATATCAGTCTAGTTCCTCACTAAATGTAAATGTTAAATAAATCAATCATTAAAGAATCTTACAACAATTGCAAAGCTATTTTTTTTCTGAATACAGCCAATGTTGTAATTTTGCTGGAACGATTTATGGGAACTTAATCTGTGGTATCGACATAAATTCGTCCACTATTCAATTAGAAATCATTTTGTTATTCACGCATCTGTCGAGCCATTCCATTCTCGACAAACACACCTCTAAAATCTATCCTATGATTCAAAAGAGGTGACTCTTCGGATAACGAGACGCGAGTACACCTGCCAGCCCCTACACACGGCGGAAATAAAAGCTTTCCAATACGAAAGGACGGTCGTATACCGCGAAAGTAGTAGATCGGGACGTTGGTCGAGCAAAGCGACAAGGGACTTGAGAGCCGGGGGCCCGGTGCTGCCGATTCTCCTCTGCCTCTTCTCTCCTTCTTTCCTTCGCATTCGCTCCCCGACTTATTTATTCCTTTCTTCGTCGCTGGCTCCCTTTCTTCCTCGACTTCTTCTTTATTTCTGTCCTTTTGCCCGTTTTCTGCTTCCGCAAACGACAGCCGCTTATTTATATCCTGTCTTTGCATCGCACGGGGCCGAGCGAGGGTGCTTTTGCGTTTACTCGCTACTGCCGAGTTGCTGTTGCTGCTGCCGCCGATCCTCTCGTTCTATCCCTTTCTTTTTTGTTCTCTCTTCGTCTTTTAACCCGCCATGCCATACGTAACTTATGTTACGTCACGTCGTCTCGTTAATCATATATCCTACGAACACCTCAATAGCTTCATTAATTACTACTTGTTTATTCCTTACGCCGCGAGGCCTTGTCCACGCTAATTTACTATAGCTTCACGAAGTTCTACTGATAATTTGTTTTCGATATTTTCTCAGCTCACTCATTGTCTTTTTTTCTGTCATTACTCATACATCAGTAAAATCTCTTCTTCGAATTAGAAGGGTAAATCGTATAACAAAAATAAATGATTTTCTCCCGTCTCCATTTCTAGTCATTCTATTGATATTCTTTTAATTCCTACATATCTCATTTCCATTTTTCTCGCACTTTGTTCGCGATGCGGTCGTATTAATCCTTAGTACATACAATGATTTCCGGTCCTTTACTGCATACGATGGTGTCCCAGGTTAATTTTCATCACTTTAACAAATATACAAAAATTATTTTTACATAGCTTTTATATAGCTTAACATCTTCAGAAGATATTTATAAGGTTGTGTATTTAAAAAAAAATGTATATAAATATTGTAACTACCGTATGCAACATAGAATTCTAAAGAACGTACTAAGGACATTTCCAGGATGTCTCATCGAATAAAATGTGCTGTATGGATAATTACTTGATGCTCCTAGTTTTTCAAAGAAAGAAATGTGCAGGACACGAATGATCCAATCCTATGTACTAAGAATTAACTCCGGACTCAACGTTGAATAAAAAGAATAGCGAACCTCGAGTTCGATCTTGTACGTTTAATAGAAAAAAAAATTTTTGTATTAGTAGTAGCCTTCTTCTGTGAGATTCCGATTTTGAGATTTTGAAACGCGATTCTCTACGGATGAGTCTCGTTGTCTGGCTCGAAACACATCGTCACTCTTAAACATCTCTCCTCCGGGATCGGATGAGAGCGATATCAGGGAGACGCGGGGTTACGCACACACCGTTCGCGACAAAAGCGATCGGACCAGGAGGAGAGCCGAGCAAATAAACGATGAAAAGAAAAACAAAACCGACATTATGTGGCATTAACATACAAAGTATGTCAGACCCGCGATCCGTAGGCATAACATAGTATCGCAGGGTTCGCATACCCGGCTTCTCAACGCAATGGTTGTGAGAATGAAGGAAAGAAAGAGACAAAGGGAGAGAGAGAGCGAATATACACGCGTTCACGTATGCGTGTGTATCCAAGAGAGAGAGAGAGAGAGAGAGAGAGAGAGAGAGAGAGAAACGGAAGGAAGGAAGGAGCCACCGTTGAGTGCTGAATGAGGAACGAAGAGGGTAGAATGATGAACGCAGTGTATGGGTGAAGGGCTCGCGCGACAAGGACGAAAGAAAGAGCGGAAAAGGCAGTGGATCTCGCTAAATAGGCACGCACGAGACGCGCCCTTCAATGTCTCCTTGCCCTCGTACTTGATACATTTTATACGCGACATCGTTGCAATTATCTTACTATTGCCCAAGTAGAACACAGAAATTATAATAATATCATAAAGACATCATCATGACCTTATTTGTCATATCTAAGTTAAAATAATGTCATAATGACGTTCTATAATATAATGATGACTTTGTGTTCTACTTGGATCTTCTAGTTTATCTTTAAAGTATTCATTGTCATAAAAGAAATAGTAGTTCGTCAAATATTTCGACGTTAACATCAATTTGATTGCTGGCGTTGCTTTCGAAATTTGAAAGGGTTTTTTCTTTTTCGCATTTCATATTTTTTTCGCAGAATCGAATTCAACACTGGTAGGAGAGAGAAGAGAGACAGAGAGCGTTATCCTTGGTCCTCCGTAAGTTCCCTTTGCTTCGTCGTCGTCCCAGCGGTGTGTGTGCCACGCGGTGGCGGCTTAACGCAAAAGAGAGCTCCCAGGAGAACGAGGAATGGGACGAGAAGAGTGGAATAGCAGAACGGGCGGGTAAGGGAAAGATCCGAGAAGGCAGCAGCACAAGGCGGTAGTGGCAAAGAAGAAAAAAATGAGCGCATATATCGGAGCCGACCGTCGACGACGACGACGACGACGACAATATGCTGAGAACACGCAACACATACACGCATATATACACAAAAGGAAGGATCTCCTCTAGTGTCACCACCATTTGGCGGACTCCCGATCGGCTACCGCTAGCGAAGGGCTGTAAGTCGCTCGAGGACGATAAAACTATCGCATGGTCTGTGCGTAGAAAAAAAATAAATATTGAATAAGGCAAATGGTACAACTTATAAAAAATTTAAAATTTTTTTGTAACTTGAGGATAAAATATTGTCAATTTTGGAAAATAATATCTTCAATGATCACTTTGCCTTTCCAAGAAATTGTAACATTTATTTCTCAAATTGTTTACAATGATTAACTATTGAGAAAGTTAAAAAATTAAAAAAAAAGAGCGCATCTATGTACGTCATGCTATAAAAATTTATACAAAAACTTGCAAGAGTTAATTAATAAAAATAAGACGCATAACGCAGTGCAATACTATAAAAGCTTATAATAATAATATAATATATGTACAATAAAATGTTCAAAATGCTCATGATCACAAAAATTAAGTATAAGTTATTCGTGTGTAAAACATATTAATAAAGAACATGAGACACATTACCTTGTGCAGAAATAATATTTAGTGGTACTACTAACGTTAAGATTTAACATTAGATTTATTAATGCGCAGTAAGTACCCTTTCGATGATAAAATGCCGCGGCATTTGAGATGGATTTGATATCTTATCAACCAGTATAAATAGGCAGTAGAACCAAATATATTCTCTAATACTTCTTGAGGAAGAATTTCTAAAAGAAGAAATATCGAAAAATAAAATACACCTTATGCTTAATAATCGATTGTGTTTTAACCCTTTGCAATATAAAATTTTCACCTTTTGAGCAATCTGGATCTCTGAACTTTAGTACAAATTTTTATATTGTTCCGGATATATAAGAATCTAAAAAAATTCTTATACTCTTGTGAAAGCTTTAATTATTTTCATTATCATAGAAACTGGGTTGTATTTTACTTTATACAGATTTAAATTCATCTAACAGAATTAACAATAAAAATCGACAGTGCCTTCAAAATTCAATATTGTCAGCGAAGGGTTAATCAAAATCTGGTGTCCAGCAAAATCTAGCTAGTCAATTGAAGGATAATTCCAGAACATTTTAGGTAAATTCTTTTTCCAGGATTTGTCCCATCGATTAATTTTCATTATTTAATTAATTTTTATTGATTTGCACAATATTATATGCTTTGATAAAACTAAATATATAATGCTCACTTATAACAAAACGATATAGATGTGACACAAGGATGTATAATATGAGCAATAGTTAAATTACAGTTGCTAAAATATAATATTCTAAATAACATAAAATAAAGTAAAACATACGTTTCGACCAGAAGATTCGATCATTATCAATGTTGTCAAATATAAATAAATATAAGATTACATCTAATTAATTAACTCAAATTACAATTTACTATCATTTTTTGTAACTTTGTAAATTAATTAGATTTAATTATAGTCGTTTAATATAACTTGCGTATATAACCATTAGAATGTAATCTTATATTTATTCATATTTAACAACACTGATAATGACCGAATCTTCTAGTCGAAACGTATATATTTTACTTTATTTTATGTTATTTATATTATATTTTGGCAACTGTAATCTAGCTATTGCTCATATACCATTGTGTTACATCTATATTATATGCTTTGTTATTTAAGTTAGGATTCTATGAATTAAAATGTTAACAAATTTAGAACAATATTACTTATTGCTTTATAAATAATATTAAATGAACATTCCAGCAACACAAATAATTTTTTTTTTATTTTAAACGTTAAATTCAAGTTTCTCACTTTTTATTGATAATCTATTGCATCTTTAAGGGAGGACTTATATCCAAATACAATTTTTCTTCTTATTAATTTTTTCTTTTTCACGCTGATTTTTTTTAGAATAAAAGAATGATAAATTCCAGGCAAGCCTTGAAATTTCAGGGGTTTCCAGGAATTTTTTAGAATACGGGAAATAAAATTCCGTTAAATAAAATTCAATTATAATTCTCAGATCCAAAGATATTCAAGGACCACTGGACACCATGTTAATATCACTAATTTATTTTAATTGTTTTAAGTGAAAAATACTTACGACAGGGATCACTATGAGTCAGCAACTGAATATCATTTTCTTTAGTAAATTCCTGTAAGGCTGGTGGTACCACACAACACGTAGCTAAATTAATCTGTACAATGTTTGGTTTTATCTGTAACAAGTAAACATCAAAAATATGGATGAGAATATATTAAAATGAATATGAATATCATTTTACGTAACTTATTCTTACATCTGCCCATTGAAACAGTTCAATGAAAGTGTTTGTATTAATATCGCTCAATCCAACACTGCATAACTTGTCAACTTTTACATATTCTTCTACCACAGACCATATTTTTTTTAATGATGACAATATATCTTCTGGACTCTCAGCACTTTTGTAAGCTATTACTAGTGATTCTATGGTATCTGTATGAAGTGTTTCAAATGCTATAAAATATAAAACACATTAGGAATATGTAGGATTGTTCTTTTCAGTTGAACTTCTTGCACTGTTCATCTCTTTCTTCCTTTTCTTTTTAACGTAAAAAGGAAAAAAGAGGAAAGATAAATTGTACAAAAAGTTCAGTAAAAACAAGCCTCCCCTGGTGAAAAATTTTGCTCATAATTGTTATACGAATTGGAACATTTATCAGAAATATTCAGAAATATTCGAAAAGTTTACATCTTCTCTTAGAATTTTTCATACAAGTGAATTCTGAAATATTCTGAAATTTCTCATCCCATAATTTTTAAAAAATATACTTTTAAATTTTTTAGATTTTATAACATTTCATCAGAAATTATTATACTTACAAAAAATCTTAAAAATCTTACGATATTTCATAAATAACATACATAAAAAATTCTGAGAAAAGATGTAGATTTTCTGAGAAATGTTACAATTCGTATAAAAAATGTGAGAAAGTTATAAAATTATAGAAAAATTCTGAGAAAAAATTTCTCCAGAGACATAAAAGAAATCTATTATAATAGCTAGGGGTACCTTGATCTAATGCTTCCTTCAATGAATTAACATCAGGTGATGAGATAAATACTTTTACAGTAATCTTTAAGTCTTTTCTATCCACGTCCTGTAAACTTGTATCCTTCTTTCCATTGATCTAGAATTGTAATTGACAGAAAATTGATCAGCTGTTCAGAAAGACACTTTTCAATCACTACTGAAAATCACATATACATACAATTGTCTTGTCATCCCCCTTGCTTTTTTCACCATTTAGAATGATTTTCAGTGTCTCGATCAACTAAAACGTATCAATGAGTGATGTTAGAGAAGAAATTTCGACAAGTGTGTGTATGTCACAACATAACCTCAAGAACAATAAATCGATCGATAAATCGCGACACAGTTAAGACGTATATTTTATGCAGAATTATGTAGAACGCAACGTTATGCAATAACTGTCAACTGACCTCATCCGTGGAATTTTGACTCGCCTTTTGTTTCGCCTCGCTTAGGGAGAGTATATTCCCAGTGTTGATGAACAAATTATGTGAGAGCATATCGAACGACCCCAACGGAATTCTCACAAGTCCGACCGTATCGGCGGTTATATACGCTTATGTACGCTTATGTACGCTTATATTGACGTTAAAGCAGTAAAATGATGTCATCGATCGTGACTTTTCAATTCATAGTAATTCGTAGGAAAAATGTGTAACGGCTGTCTGTGCGTGTGACGAATAGGAATTCGAATATTTCGCTAACGATCGCTGCGAAACGCAGCAAAACGTAATAAGAAACTTGATACTCTCAGATTTCTCCTCGATTATGTTTTTCTAGATTTTTCTTCAATGAATGTCATACAGTCGTCGAATTAAAGATAATCTCGAATTAAGAAAGAACGAGAATCTTAATTGAATCTTAATTGCGCGATCGTTGCTGTGGAACAGCCAGCTCTATGTTAATATCGATAAGATGGTCTTAATTAAGAGAATAAAAGTAATTATTATTGAATTGGAAGTTAAAAAAAATCGGTCATTCCGAAAGAGGATTTAATGCTCGTTTCTACAAAATATAGTCTAATTTCAGTTCAACTGTATAACTCTTCATCTTTTTCTAATTCTAAGAATTTAGAAAAAGATGAAGAGTAAATTAAACTTTAATTAAAATTAATTTACATTGTTAAAAATAGGTATTAGAGAACAACTAGACCTCCTCGCATAGACGCTGGAGATATTTTGGATTTCTTTTTTTTTATTCTCGTTTGAATTTTAAAATATTCATATCGCAATTTTCCTCGGGAAATATTCGACTGACGATATATCAGAGGACGCTATTTGAAAAGTGTACGAATGTAAAGATTAAATAAATTATTCTATTTTTTTTTCTGTACTTCACAAATGTCTCCGCGGTTTTTTTTTATTTTAAAGTCGTATGCACCGAGCATATTTTTGTTGCTAAAGAATTGTAATTTTTCTAGGCTAATTATATTTGTATAATAACAAAAGGAACATTCTCAAAAGAATGAGGAATGAACAAACGTTATGCAATTGGTATAAATAAATCTAATTGCCTGTAATTGCGTCATCGCGTACATACACGTTATTCAAAATCTAACTTAATACTGGAACGCGATTGGCCGATGAACGACGGATGGTAGCACTGAAAAACAGACTGCAAAAATCATGCCTTATCACTGATTGCCCGCCGTCGTATCAAATATAAATTATCGCGTCGAGCTATAGCATGTGATTATATCGATGTTATTTATTGCAATTGAAACCTCTTTAAATTAATTGTCGAGAGGTGTGACGAAGAAGCAGGGAAAAACTTCTTTCGGTAGTTTGCCATCCCGTGTATAATTTTTGCGTAATTGCAACACAGCGCGAAAGATATATCGAGCTTATCATTCGGTAATTATATAAATAGACGTCACACCGTACACACAGTGGAGACTGCAAACGATTTTTCTTTTTACAGCAATGCCGATCGACTACGCCGCATTTGCGTACGCTGTCGCGGTGGCTGGTGGCGGAGTGTTAGGTTACGTGAAATCGAGTGAGTAGTTTGATTAATTGTTATTGAGAAAATTTGTTTGCTTTCCTTTCAGGAGAACACACAAACGTCGTTCTATTTTTCTTGGTACTTCTCGCTAATAAATAACAAAGATAAAACGACACTTCTCAAGTAGAATGACAAGTCATGATAACGTCAAAATAATATTAAAATGAAACATAAATAATAGAAAAAAAATGACTTTTATGTCTGTTTCTAATGTAATTTAATTTTAATCTCATTTCAACTAACTCATTATTATTTTTTTAATTCTAAGAGTAAGTTGAACAGAAAGTAAAATTAATCTATATTGGTAGAAACTGATATTAGTGATCATTTTGAAAGTTGGAGTCATTTCTATTACAGTACAGAATATTTCAGCAAAATTGCAGCAATATGCAACATTCTAGTGATATAACATTCCAGTAATATAATATTGGAAATGTTGTAATCTTCTGTATAGGTTTGTGCTATATAGATTTAATTGTTATCATGATTTGTATTGTACTTGAGCTATATAGATTGTATAGTGTCAGCTCCGAAATGAAATAATCTATAAATTTGTTCTTTTTAGCTAAACTTCTTACACAGTTTCTTTTTTTCTCTTCATGTACAAGAAATTATTAAAAAGAACAAGTCTTATGATTCTTACTGATATCATTTGGAATGCTTTAAATGATAATTTTATCGAATTTTCTAGGTTCCATCCCCTCGTTGGCTGCGGGTCTTCTTTTTGGATCAGTTCTAGGATATGGTGCTTACCAGACTTCCCAGGATTCAACCAACGTTGCAGTTTTCTTAGGCACTAGCACGGCTCTTGGAGGTCTGATGGGATATCGATTTTACAACAGTGGAAAGATAATGCCAGCTGGAGTAATCGCTATACTAAGGTATTTAAATGCCGTAATTGTATTTGAAACTATGCAAGTTACAAATTTATATTAACGTTAAGATAATTTTCAGTGCTGTTATGATCGTAAGGACAGTCACGAAATATTTCTCACCACCCTTGAAGACTGAATGAATGTTGCGTGTTTAAGATATTGCATTTATTAATTTTAGGTTTATGGTACGAGGGGGAGGAACAATGTAATCAAAGAATTTATAGAAATTAGTAATATATTTAATAAATATATATTATTTTCATTGGCAGATTTAAAACTGTATTGTTTTTTATACAATTGTCAAACAATTTAATAACTTTTACGGCATGATGCACGAATGCTTCTAGACATCTGACTTGTTATTCCGTCTTCATATAAGATCTGTTTCTTGTTGCTGCACTCTGAACCGGTGCAATAAATTAAAGTGAAATAAACGTATATTTGTTTCATTTCAACTTACTACACTGTGTGTATTAGTTCAATAAATGCAGCAATAAAAAACAAATCTATGATTTCAAAGGTGTTCCGAAGTTCACTGTCAGTGTTGAAAATGTACAGTACACATGACGTAAACTGTAGATTTTCAGCACTGGCAATGAATTTTGGAGCATTGTAACACGTCGCATCGAGCGTTGTTGCACTCGGTGCAAGTAAAACGGACATATCGTAGATTTATTTGCATTATTTGTATTTTTAAATTCGGAATCTTCGGTTTCTCTCACTATCTCATTTTGAGTACAAAAATTTAAAAAAATTTCAAACAACTTGAATAATTAACATCCTCGTGTTGGATGATCAGTCGAGAAGCGACGCGTGGCGGTGTAGAAAGTGCAATTGCGTAAAATGATGCGACCTACCTCACCTATCGCTCGGGCCTAACGTATGATAACGTCAGATAATCTCTAATGAAAATCAGAAAATATTGCCGTTCTATGTGAACATTGTTGTCATCGTTATATTCGTTGGGTGTCGCGTGGACAAACGTGAGGGGCGTCGAGTGGTGTTAGAAATTCAATTAAAGTTACTACCAATTAACGTGATCTCACCGGCAACTTCCGGAAGCGCCGCTCATTTTCAGAACGCGACGCAGAGTTGCCCTTTTACGTGGAGATAGATTCAATTATCATTATTAAATAATTGAATAACACGTCCTTGCTGTTTACGTCGTGCCAATCGTTCGAGGATTCTCTGAATTAACTTTCTCTCGTATCACCGGTAAGACAAGCTTTTGTTACATTTTTCTAGCGTAAAAAACAAACTTGTGATTTACTATTTTGATATCACTATGCAATACATTAATTTAACTAAAAAGCTTATGCAAATTTATGCGTTACGCCGCGGTCAATGGTGTCTGCAGGGGAGTATATGGTATACGATACAAGTTTGAGGTTAAGTTTTGAGCATGACTGGCTCATTCCGTTTCTCGGATCGATTTTTAGGGATATAATTTTAATTGCTTTAAAAACTGTTTTAAAAAATTGCTATAAGAAATTGCTTCAATGTTTGTTTTTTATATGTATGTTATATTTTATGAATCTTTTAGTTTTTTTGTTCATTGGATTTATTTCGCCATGTGTTTCAAGTTACCAGGCTTAAATGAATTAATTAAACGAAGGTATCCTCTCATTTCATTTTTTTTCTTTTGCATTTCAGGAATATGAAATGGCAAGAATCGTAGCGTGTGTTATGTTAGTTTGCCTGAATGCATGTTGTATATTAAGTGCGGATGAAGACAGCGATGCAATACAGAAACCAACTTACAAAAGTCCGGAACCTTCCGGTTTCGCTCACCTAGCGGAGAACTTTGACAGTGAGGAGAGATTTAGAAATGTATGGATATTATCAGAGGCGAAGAAGGATGATATTGACGAAGATATCGCTAAATATGATGGTTAATATTAAATTTTTGTACATTCTTTTATTATATCCTAGTAGCAGAATTATTGGTAGAATATTGCTCAAATATTAGCCCAGTATGTCTCTAATAGTTAATTACCAATATTTACCTTTTTGTTATTTGTTAGGAATTTGGTCCATTGAGGAACCTAAGAAACATGGCGAGGATGGAGACTTAGGATTAGTGCTTAAAAGCAAAGCTAGACATGCTGCCGTTTCTACTGCATTAACTAAGCCATTTTATTTTGAAGACAAGCCTTTAGTTGTACAATATGAAGTTAATTTCCAAGAGGGACAAGAATGTGGTGGTGCTTATCTTAAGTTGCTTACATTAGATGATAAATATGGAGACTTGAAACAGTTCCAAGATAAAACACCATATACCATAATGTTTGGGCCTGATAAATGTGGCAACGATCACAAGGTATGCAAGATGTGCGCTTTATTAATTTTCTCTTAGTTTAAATACTACTTAATATACAAAATATATTATGATTCATTTGATGTTTATTTTTTTTCTTCAGCTTCATTTTATATTTCGACATAAGAATCCATTGAATGGTACAATCACAGAGAAACATTGTAAAAAATCAAAAGACAAAATGGAAGATTACTTTAAAGATAAAAACCCGCATTTGTATACTCTGATCGTACGGCCTGATAATATGTACGAAATCAAAGTAGATAATAAACTTTTAAACTCTGGCTCATTACTAGACGATTTCACTCCTCCCGTGAATCCGCCTCTAGAAATAGAAGATCCTGATGATAAACAGCCTGAGGATTGGGACGATCGAGAAAAGATTCCTGATCCATTGGCAGAAAAGCCCGATGACTGGGACGAAGATGCTCCAGCACAGATAGTTGATGAGGAAGATATTATGCCAGAAGGATGGCTTGAAGACGAACCGCCGATGATACCAAATCCGAATTCGGTTAAGCCCGATGATTGGGATGTCGAGATGGATGGTGAATGGGAGCCTCCGGAAATACCAAATCCAAAATGCGCGGATGTTCCTGGTTGCGGACCATATAAGCAGAAAATGATGAAGAATCCACGATATAAAGGAAAATGGTTGGCGCCACTTGTTAACAATCCTAATTACAAGGGAAAATGGAAGCCTAAACTTATAGATAATCCTGATTACTTTAATGACAAACATCCATTCAAGATGTTACCAATTGTATGTAATGAACAGAATATTTCTTAGTAAACTACATAAATTCTTGTATATTATATGCGAATGTGTTTTATAGAGTGCTGTTGGCTTTGAGCTGTGGTCAATGTCTACCGATATATATTTCGACAATATAATTATAACAGATGATGAAAAAGTTGCGAAGAAATGGGGAGTTGATACATTTGAGGTTCGACGTGTTAAAATTGCTGAGGAAAATGTAAGTACCCTTTCATCTGTGATTTAAAGATATTTTTTCTTATCTCTATATGTATATCTAAAGATACTTTTCTTATACATATATCTCTGATCTAAAAATATTTTTTCTTATACATCTCTTATCTCCTATAGTAAATTTTTGCTGTAAAATTATAACAAAAATACATAAAACATGTTATATGAAGATAATATTGTACAAATATATAAATATATAAATATATATATAAATATATAAGTATATAAGGCTACATTCCAAAACTTCCTCTCGAAGGAAAATTTTATTCGAAATATAGTACACATAACGTATACTATATAATATAAAATATAGCATATAAAATAAAATCTTCCTTGGAGAGAAAGTTTTGGAACGTAGTCTAAGTATACAAATATGGGTCTATTTGGAAATCAATCAACTTTCAAATTTGAAGCTGTACTTTTGAAAATAGACAATTAATTCTTTAGTATACAAATTATAATATGCAGGATTCTATGTGGGGTCGAATGATGAAGGAGATGAATTATAAGCCTGGATGGTGGGCATTGTATTTCTTGTATTGCGCGATACCAATTGTAGCTTACATCTGGTATCTGTGCAAACGAGCTTGTGAGGTATAATAGATATGAAAGATAAAGATTGAACGAAATATTGAAAGTATTTGCTTGGGAACAATATTGAAGTATATTATATGTACAAATGCGCTAATACATATATAATGTAAATACTCTTTGTACAATATTTATATTAGATATTTTACCAAGTTGGAATAGTAAAATTAATTTTAAAAGATAATCCTCACTGACTCCTTAATATTGAAAAAATCTACTTGTTATTATTCAAGGATTAATAAGAGCTTCATTTCAATGCTAGTATTTGTATACTTTACACATATGATAGATTTTGAAACATAATAGCATATGTATTACAAAATTATATTATGTATATTATTTAATTAAAGTATATTTAATTAGAACAAAAAGTAATAACAATAAGCCCAAAGATTAAATCTAGTGATGTGTAAATGTCAGTATAGGCCAACACAGGATATTGGTGTGTGATACGATCAAATCTTTATGATTCAAAAGTGGTAAGCGTTTCGATTCTTGCTTCGGGTCTTCTTCTATTGAATTAAAACAGATTTCTAATTCAATAGTTGATTAAGTGGTAATTCAGTGCTCTTCTGATGCTGCGATACATCGAATCTGCCAATTTGATATACATCTCTGAGTAATATTGGACACAGTCTTCGCAATGTGATCCTGCTAACTATTGTTCTTTTATCACTATTTTATGTTCTGAAGAAGACCCGAAGGGATTCTGAATGAATGGAAGACCTCAAGGATCGAAATGCTTATCACTTTTGATTAATAAAGATTTGATCGTATCACACACCAATCCTGTGTTGGCCCATACTGGCATTTACACATCACTTTATTTAATTAGATTAAAAGTTAATTTAAAATGTAATTGTAATATATAAATTAGCATATAATTAAAAATTAGTATATGCTTATAAATAATAGTATAGTATTTTATATAATTATTTAACAGTGGAGTACATGGAATCGGATCGCGAAATTTACTGCGGACCATCCATGGATGTGGGCAGTATATCTAGTACTAACTGCAATACCAGTAGTCCTGATAATGTATTTTTGCTGCTTTTCCGAGGTATAACATTTGGTTAAGCTAAAATAATTCAAATATTCTTAAAGAAAATTGTTTATTTGTTTATTTGTATAAATACAAAAATTTAGATACCCTGAAGTAAATATGTGATGACATTAGTTGCTTTATAAGCAGAATACAAGTCATTATCTAGCATGTAATGCTATTTATTATTGTTGATATTGTTATATAAATGTAAGACTTAAGTGAGATCAAAATGTAACTTATACTGTTTTCAATATTTTAGGACAAAACAGATTTTAAAGACGAAGAAGATGACAAGTCACTTTTAGGGTTAGGCATCGACGAGACCATGGAAAATGAAAATTCTGAGCTTGAGCAAAAACCTGTTATAGAAGAAATAGGAGATATAGAGATAGAGACTGGAATAGAAGAAGTAATAGAAAGTGATAAGGTTGGTAATAGATCTTTAAGTATTTTAAGAACTGTAATTCATTAAGTTTTTCGATATACACAATGCTTTTTTTTCTTATAAATGATAAATGATTCTCGATTATGTAAAGCACACATATGATTATTGCAGGATACTCCATCGATTAGTGGCGAAGGACCACGACGAAGAAAACCAAATAAAGAATAGGAAGAAGAATAATTATAAAAAAATTTAATAAGAGTATCGCGTTAAGATATTTATATAATACTATATCACATTCCACACATTACACTTGCCACTGTGGATAGTAGGTTACCAGTCACTAGTAAATTCAGTCACTGCAATGTGTGATGCGATATTTAATTACTCTTCTAAGAATATTGACATTTGATATCGTATATGAAATCTTATTAATATATTTGAGAAAACTGTTCTCGAATTATACATATGCTTTTGTGTACTGAGTGATGTATGATGTATCTGTATTCTTTGAAATTTACAAGTATTTTCTCTTAAAATGGACAATGCCTTAATGATAGTAAAGTATATATTTATGTTTTTAATTACAACATTTTTCAATGTTGTAGTATTAAAGGAGATAGCATAATTCATTCATATTTTAAATGTTATATATTTTAATGTTACACTAGGACAAATCAATAAGAGAGACAGTAAAAAAGTCGAAGAGAATGTAATATATGTGAATGCAAGAAATGTGTATAATTTATGTCCTGATGTAACTCATACTATATTTTTCAACTACTATGGCAGAATCCATTTCGATTATAAGGCAAACAAATTATACATTTATCCACAGAATGTGTAAAAGTCAACTTGTATTCCCGTAAGTTTTCTATATTTGCGTAATTTATGTATAATTTTTTTTCTAATTTAAAATATTGAAGTATAAATTGAGGTAGTTTTAAAATCATTAACATAAAACGTAATAGCATTTATCGACCGTACCATAGTAGTTGATAGTCAATGATTTGTTATTAATTATTTGGTGTAATATTCACGAACTTTAAAATGTTTATGAATTATTTAAGTTAGAAATAAGTCCGTATGTTATATATATTGTAATCAGGTACTACGTTGTTTGTATTGATCGATTATGCGAACGAAATAAAATTCAAAGAAATATAGAGAAAAGCTAAATATATAAAATTGGAATAATATAATTGATATATATGCTACGCTTCTTCATTTCGCTAAAAAAAAACGTGCATACAAATATAGAGAAGAATAAGTCGGCATTAAATAAAGCACGTTTAAGGACTAGTGGCAGATATACCGAAACTTTGATAGCACGATTTGCATGTGGGTACGGCACGTTGTGACAGATGTCCAGGTAATTTAGTGTGCACTGTCATACATCTTGTGCATAGTACATCACCACAGGACCAACAATGATGCTGAAATAAAATAATCATTATAAAATAAACATAAAAAGATTGTTTTAACTTACAAGGTACACTCGTCAATTATACCTTTTTGTTAAAAGCATCAAATGTAGTAGAGCATCCACATTCTTCTATATTTCGCGATGATTTCCATTCTAAGGCAACTGTCTTTAATTCATTTTCCAATTGATTCGCTTTTAGTTTACCTCTCGTTTTTTCATCGTGATTTGCGGTGTTTTCTATTATACTCTCTGACAAAGACTCCTTCGTGAATTTAGTGTCAAATTTATGCTTTCCCTTCTTTTGAGCGTTACTTGTATTTAAAAGTTGCCCTAAAGAATTTACTCGCTGTTGAAGAAAATTAAAATGCAGATATAAATGATGAACATTAATTTTTCGTTAAAATTTAATATCTATTTGTTAAAATATAATATCTATCTGTTTGACTAAACTGATATATACTTTTAATAGAAGCTTTACATGATCTTCTAAGGAACTTGTGTGATCGTAGATCGTTAAAATTAAATCTTCACACGTTTCTCTAGGATGTATTCCATTTTCAAATCTAAAGTATAAGCCTCTCCAAAGACTGAAAATAAAATAACACGGTTTACATTCAAGCTGGTTAACAATATTGAATATAAATCGTTGCACAAAAGTTACATATTTATTACACGATAGATTGAGGTGCCAATTTAGGTTGAAGAATATCAACAGAGTCCTCGTTATTATAACGATTGCATCTGTAGATTGGGTTTATATATTCATTCATATTATTCGCTAAGTAGCCCCACAACGAATATGTTCGTTCAGATAATCTAAAATAATATTCACCATAATTTTTTTTTCATTTATATTTATCATGAAGAAAAAGATCAATATATAGATGTAATACCTTAATATTTGCCTTTCTTTCTCCGAATTTCCGATGAATGTACCGTGTTGACAGCTATGTACATGATCATGTAACGTTAAAAGAAAATATTCATTGAATTGAAATTTATATGGATATTGCTGTAGCAGTTGGTATGTCGCATCTATAAATTGTGTAAATATTGGTGCAAGTTCTTTACCATCGCTACTGACATAGCCACAACGATCACTAAATTTATGACCAAACGATAGCCAATCCTTTTCTATTAAAGCCTATAAAAAGTTGTTTTTTAATCATATGAGTGAAATGGAGTATATAATCGAATAATAATTATAAATGCAGAAATTTGAACAAATTGGTATTAAACTTACTTGAAAACCTTGGATGGTTCTATAAAATGGATCTAATAGTAATGCAGCCAGAGAGCACACTTGCGCAGTGCGATCCCATCCATCGCTACAATGCACTACTACGCTCACGCCATTCGAAACTGCCCGTGCAATGAACCAAGCGGTTTCCAGAATAGAGCGAATATGCTTTAACCAACCGCTACTTTCTAGGCCACTTAAGAATGCGCTCATGGAGGTTGATCTTTGTACTAAAAGTTCAAATATAGATAGAAATTTAACAATCATAATGTGGAGAAATTGTTTTATACACAAACTCTGTAAAAATGTTATACTTACAGTCCAAAAGCTTATTTAAACTCGTTCTCATTACGTGAATGTTCTCTATCCCGAAGAAATGAAATTTGATATTGTCATAGAAATTTTCATTCTCATATCCTTTCCCTGCAGCTCTGTTAGCAAAGGCATTAATCTAATTGAACAGAATTAAGTTTTGTTTTTAATATCCTTAAAAATAACTACAAAATCATTTATTTTACATATTTATAACATTTGTCATCACTGAAATAAATAAACATCAATTTGTTTTTAAAATCGATTAAAATATTATCTTTAAAAAAAAAACTTAAAATATTTATAACGGTATTTTCTGTTTCCAATTCTAAAGAATGACATATTAAAGAAAATATAAGGTAAAAGAAACAAAATTAGATCTGATTTTCAATTGAAAAAGGAATTATATATTCCAATTATATACTTACCCGTGGTCTTGTATCGACAACATACATATATCGTGAATTAGGATTTGTACATAATATATTATGCATCATTTCTTCATCTTCAGGACATCGTGCACTAAATCCTGAAAGTGGTTGACTGCAGCGGCAAATGGCAGCCTAAAAGTTATTTTATTTGAAAAACTTTTATTTATCAAATGTTTAGTTTATCATTTTGATCAAACCTTATTTGAGTGCAAGTACGTTAAAACTGGTAGCCTCCCTCTGCTTCTAAATTTTGCACTGCCTAATAAAATATTTTTAGTAGATGCACTGGGAACATATAAGTACCTAGGGTAAGTATCGCAAAGCTGAAAAAAAATTGATAGTTTAACGGCGTTGAAAATGCAAAATGATAACACAATGAATATTATTTTACCTCATAATTAGTATTTAAATACGAAAGTGACCACTCTTCATTGGGAACACCTTGGCGCTGAAATTCACTTTGTACATTGAAAAAATTCCATCCTGCATGCTGAGGTAGTGTGTCTTTATTTTCTTGATAATTGAAGCAATATAAATCTTCTACACTAACTGTAGTAAAATTAAACCAATACAAAATTTTAATTTTTTATGTTAGGAATAATTATCTTAGAATTTATTCTGTGTTATATGTTATATAATGTACAAACATAGCGCTTTTTAAAAATATCTTAGAAGACGTTTATGTGCAAAATATGATACAAATGTAGTAGCTTGTTAACCTGGGCAGGATAATTTTAATAATGTGAGATAAATCTCGTGGCAATCGCGTTCCTTCGGGATGACAAATGTGACAATGAAGAAATGCTTGCATTTAATATACAATGGTGATCCTGTCGTCGTTAATGGCTGTTTTTCTATATTAGAAATATGTGTATATAAAACCTGTAATTTAATATTTTATTACTTTCAATACAAATCTAACAATAATTTCTATTAAACTAATATATGACTGATTTACCCATATCTTCTTTTTGCCGCTTCTTTCAACAAAGATGAGATGTGTCACTGTTAGGTAAAGTGTGCCGATGGAATGATTATTGCTATATTTGTCTAGCATTCTCACATTCTCTACCTGTAAAATATATATTTCTTTTTGAAGTCTAATGTTACAATATATATGCGAATAAAAATAAGACGTTTTTTTCAACATTGCGATTTATTTTTAGTATAAATTAATACAACAAAATGGAATCGATAAATAAATATGTCTAATATTTCTACCACTAGTCAATTCGTTACTAATTACAGTAACGATAAATATTGAATCAGTTGTTCATACCTTAGGAACCTTTATCTGCTCCATTTTCGAAGCCTTAAAAAAATTGCACACAATCAAACAACTTTTATTTAGGCAATTATAACGATTAACACATGCGTGTACGTATCACCCGAGTTTCATGATAGCGGTGGATTAAAAAATAATCATTTATTCTAAGCGTACGTGGACACTTGTTAGATATCTTAAGTTAATAGGTTACGTGTACTACTCCCATTCCCTTTGAAAGTGACACTGACAGATCAGTCAGAATTCACAGATGGTGACAGATTGCAATATGTGTGCAACAATGCCAACAGTCAATATATTCCGTGTAGGCGGAATACACAATTAAGATAAATATTTTTTTCAATGAGTTTCAGAACGCAGTGTGAAAAAAATATCACTAGAAAGAGAGAGAGAGAGAGACAGAGAGAGAGACTACTATTTTCTTCTAAATTGTGTTTCAAAACTCATCAAAAGATGAGTTAATTCCACAGCGGATTGGACGCAAGACGATGTAAATAGCGTGAGCATTTCTTGCTAACGCATATTCCTTGCTCGGTCCAATGAGAGTTAAAAAAAACGTTAAAAAAAGAATCAGCTGTCAAACTTCGTGGAGCTCCGATTGATTCGGGTGAATTTATCATTACGTCTAATATTATGAAATAAAGTATGTAATATAATTTAAAAGGCGCTTACTATTGCTTGCTATTAAACTGGAGTTGACATGGATCAAGCTAACACGGAAGAGTTGATCTCGAAATTAATTTCCGGCACGTATGAAGAATTTTGTAAAAATATTGTTGTATTTCTAGAGATTGTAAGTATACATTTTGAAATACTTCTTTATTTATTAAGAAACGTAATATGTATTTTTCTTGTCACTCTATGAAGCTTGCAATTTTAGAAGAAATTTTATTTTATTGATTCATTAATCTTAATTTATTTTATTTTAATTTGTCACTTTTACAATTTTGTATCCTAAATTAATAAGCAAATCTGTCATCAAGTAATTTTTTAAATTCTAATTCATTTATTATAAGAGAGTTTATATGTTGAAAAAACTCTCTTAGTCTATTTTCTCTTCTTTTTATACATTTTCCTAGAAACTATTTAAACGATTTACATGTATTATACAACTAATGTTTTAGTATGATAAAAAGACGAATTTTGAAGAATTAGATAGTACTTATTTACGAGAGAAACTATGGAAGAGATTATTTTATTATCTAACAGATTACGTTCATGTAGACCAACATCATCATTGTTTAGCTGCTTTGAGGATACTTAGGTAATTTAATTATATTGGGTGGATCCATATATTCGTTCGGTTTTTGTTAGTAGTGCAAAAACGGAGAATCATATCATTGATTAAAATTCATTCTTTGTATGAAAAAAACTTGTTTCATTTTACCTTCAAAAACCGAACGAATATATGGATCCACCCAATATATATGTATCTCTGTAATAATTGTAAAAGTATAATATTTCTCAATAATAAAAGATCAATAATAAAATCATTGAAAGTAATTAAATTTAATATAATTATACAAAATTATATTAAAGAATAAAAAATTGTTTATAATTTTTAGTTATATTTTATTTACTTAGTATTCTGATACTACACACACACACACACACACACACACACGCGCGCGCGCGCGCACACACACACACACACACACACACACGCGCGCGTATATTATTAAAATTTATGCATTTATCTTTACGCATTTATCATATATTTATGCAGGTATTATATTTATATATTTTTGTTCTAGCCGTGATAAAACTAACTTAAATGATTTAATCAATGATGATGCAATAAAAATTATATTACAAAATGCAGGCTTAACAAAAATATGTGAAAAAGAGCAAATTTCATGTATAATCGGTAAGAATATATATATATATATATATCTATATATAAATTCATAAATTTCCTATGTTCGTTTAATGAATTAATGTTTAAAACTTAGTACAAAATGTATGACAGAATTTCTATGCATTTACATCTGTTTCATATTAAATTTTATATAAATATATATATATATATATATATTTAAATATTAGGTGTTGGAATTAATTCGTAGCGTTTTACAAATGATGGGAAGTACTTTCATTAATGTATTTTTTAATGCTCATGTGAAATAAATAACATTCTTTCATTAAAAACGCTACGAATTAATTCCAACACCTAATATATGAATGCTTTTGATTGCAGCTACGATAGAATCACTAAAGTTGCTGTGTAACTTATTATTTAATAGTGTAAAAGTGCAACAGTCGCAAGTATTAATCTCTTCTTTGCCTTATCTCATCGATCGAATTAAAAATTACACGATACATGATCCTTATGATGTCAAATTATTTGACGTGAGAATATTGTTTTTACTCACTGCACTAAACACATCTACGAGAGACATAATCAAAACTGATTTATATGGTGATGTATATCTTATTAAAATAATAGAGGAATTTGCAGCTCAAAATCAAAATAGCGAGGTAACTGTAAATAAAGTAAAAAGATTCATTTAAATATCATTTATTAATACAATATTTTACATATATTTTATATCAATTAAAAAATTCAAATTTTCTTGTTTTTACTCTTACTTTTAGACTGAAGAGATAACAATAATCTGTGAAGTTTTAAAAGTTCTATTTAATTTATATATACATTCCGATGATATCGGAGTTGAGGACCAAGAGAAATATAAGAATTTGGTGTTAATTTTGTATAAATTGTTAACTCTTAAATATTCAGTGCAACAAGATGACCTTGAAAGGTAAAATAATAATAACAATTTGTGATATCTTATTATAACTTTTACATAAAAATTAGTTTATCTCTTTTTTTTTCAGCCATATCGTCAATTTGTTGACTGTGATACCGTTTAGCTGTTATACATCAATTATACAAACCGTTAACAGCAAAGATTGCAAAGATGTATACCAAAAGATGGATATGAGCGCTATATGCGTTTTACTTAGATTTTTAGATAAAAGATTAGAATGTAAAACATATTTACTAGAAAATTTCTCTCCAATAATTACTGCATTGGTTAGACTCGTCAAATCAGAGAGGCTTGTTCGCAAATACATAAGACTGCAGGTAAAATCTTGAATAAAATTTGAAATAGTTATATTTATAATAAAATTTTTTTAAAAATCTACTCTTGATAAAAAAAAATTTTAGTAAATAATTTTTTTTTAATTGCCCAAAATTTTATAGATTTTACCTCCATTAAAAGATGTGATGAATCGCCCTGAAGAAGGGACGACATTAAGGGCTAAGTTATGCAAGTTATTAACGTCGCCTATCACAGAGTTACGTGATCTAGTTGCAGAACTTTTGTTTGTTCTTTGTAAAGAAAATGGTATTTATCTGCCGTATTAAAATATTTCAAATAATTTTATTTAATGTTATGCTAATAATGTTATGACATTATCAATATTATTTAGTTAGCCGTATGGTGAAATATACAGGATATGGAAATGCGGCGGGAATGTTTGCCACTAAAGGATTATTAGGGCGTAGCCAAGCGGAAACGGCTTATTCTTCTGAATCGGAAGATAGCGAAACAGAAGAATATCAAAAGTATAAAGAACGGTAAATATCGACGAGAAATAGTCGCATTAAGACGAAACGAAAAACTTTATAAATAAATGGTTTTCTTTTATTTTAAGAATAAACCCAGTAACTGGATGTTTCGAGCATTCCAAACCAAATCCATTTGAAGGCATGACAGAGGAACAAAAGGAATACGAAGCTTTAAAATTAGTAAATCTGGTTGATAAATTAACAAAGTGAGTAGTGTATATTGAGATTTTATTTATTCGTCACAGATCAAAGATATGCGTAAAGATACAATCATATCGAGATCTAATGCTAAACAAAAGCTGTTTTCATATATTTATAACATCATTATGTAAACCAGCAATATATTATCAACTGCAAACGCCATGATAATATTTTTCTATATATATAAAAAAATATATATCAAGATAACATCGTTGCTTAGGGAAGGAGTCGTGCGTCCTTGCCGCATCGGCGATGATGGGAAACCAGAACCGATAGAACACGTTCTTGAATTGCAGAACGAATTACCGAAACAGCAGTATGGCAGAAAGGACTCAGACTCCGAATAAATATGTTGTTATATATCTCCAAAATAGGACAATCTGTATATGTATAGATGTATCTGTCCGAATAAAGATATTTAAGTCGAAAATTTGTTCTGTCGTTAGGCCCACACTAAATTAGTCGCTTCTATTTGATAAATATCAGTAACAATTGCTTACGTAAAATATATGATTATAAATATGCGAATATCGTATAAAAAAATCGTCGTTTTCTCATACATGAAATTGCGTCCGAGGTGATTACAGTGAATAAAAAGAATTTCATATTTAGTTGATTACTTTATTGAAAAAGAGAACAAAGAACAACATTACAAATTAAACAATTGGCAGGAAATAAAAAATATATAACAGTTTCCAAAATCACATGAAATATTTAAACATTACAATTTTGGTAAAATGTGTTATGTGCTTTGTGAGCATCACAATATATTATTATTGCATTGCAGCCTATGCGCAGACAAGAATGTATACTTCTACACGTTTCAAATAACTGCATAGTGATATCATTTGAGAATATCTTAATATAGGACAGTACATATGAATTGACAGGTAATGGCAAATTGAGTTGATATGATGAAGCAATGTACGATCAACAAAGAACATTTATTTTCTTTTTTAAGGCTAAATTTGTCCATCCTATAATAAAATATTTTCAATATAATACATTTGACAAATATATAAGTAGCAAATGTTCCGTATCTTTAATTATGTAATACATTATGTAGATTAAAATATTTTTTTTTCTTTTTTTGTAAAAGTGTATATAGATGTGTATACGTATAATACCATAAATTTGAATATTTTATATAAAAATGAAACTAAAATTTGGTTTCAAGATAGAAAAAAGCTGATTTGCGGTAAATAAAAAGAAAAAAAAAATAATAGAAGAGAGTTAGATCTGTGTTACAGATATTTCGGGGACTAGTCTTGACAAACTTTGGAAGATAAAAAATCGTAAAACTCGTAAACTAAGAGATATATATAGATACATATTTGAAATACTTCGAAATTCAAGTAGTCCGACAATGGGGGGTGGGTATGTTCAATAAAGGCTGAGTAGTCTCAAAGGGAACTGATTTGTGTGTACACAGTTGATCTCTGGACGTGTATAACTCTAAATAATACGTTACATTACAAGATGACCATGCTCCTTGGCATCCCATTAGCATATAAAAAATATATTGGTATACACGCGCTTTCCATATTGCATTACAATTTACCTTTTTTTCGTCAGTTGTACTATTCTTATACAGTTTACATTTTGAAGTGTAAGTGATGTCGGAACATTTAAGATCTTTTCTTTTTTTTCCCCCCCAGAAATACCTCGTTCTATGCAAAATACCAATGGAGGTCTTAGGAAAACATGGTTTACACACAGTAATCCGCATTATCGTTTCGTGACAGCTGTTACAACATTTGTATGTGTACAACATAGGTTGAATCGTTAGAAAGTTCATTTCAGATATACATAGTACATGTTATTTAGTATGTTATTTAGATAGATTTGAGAGAAACGACACTAGAAACTAATTTTGCATAGAGAAATGTGATGGAGCCAGGCTTTAACTTTTGGTAAAGCACAATTGCTCAATGTAGACGCTTATTTTCGATTACGCAATAAGCTGCAAATGAGTTGTAAGAAGCTTTAAGAATCAAATATCACTTTACCATAAAAAGTTTCTCTCAAGTCAGCCTCGCGATCACTACTTAAAAGTAAGTAGAAATACGGAGATCACCGAACGGATATATTCGAGGGTATGCTACTCGACAAGTTGACGCTTTTCAGCATACCGGATTGGAATGCAACTGTATGTAACGCGGTTTTAGTGGTCAATTTGATATGTAAACAAAGTACTTCCAAAAAGGAACGTGTGGTAATATCCAAAAATAAATATTACACGTGTATAGGGCAGATGGCGAAAGCGTTTTCTTTACCCTTTCTCTCAGCCTGTTAAGTATTACATCGAGTAAACTAATGCAAAATAAATAAAGCTAGTGCTGTTGAGGAATGAAACCAAGTAACAGTATATACGCCATTAACATGCCTTTCGCGTTACTTACTTTCTAAAGATAGAATATATATATATATATTAAATATTTGTACTTTAACTGACTAAGCAAGGATTTAATCGTAATTTTTTGTCTTCTTACTCTAAGAACTTCGACACTCGCGCGCGACGCAACTTAAAAAAGACGAATAAAATAAACTTATAAGGAATAAAACAAATTGTAAGCAATAATATACATGTTATATAAATACTCTGATTAGTCTGTTTTGGCACTAAAGAATTTAATTTTTCTATCTCATACGAGGTGACAGATAAAATGATCGATTTGGAATGTAGTTAAATTGTTAAAGTAAAATCAACATCAATACTCATTATGAACTAATCGCTTTTTTCTGCCTTTTCCTACGAGGTAATATGACAAGCTGTATAGAATTCCTTGTCATTCCACCTCAGATTGAGTATTTGAAATAAAAGAAAAAAAAATGTTAGCAACAAAAATATAAAAATTAAAGCAATGACAATAAATGTGTGTGTGTGTATCTGAAAAGAACACAATTAAAATGAAATGAAGTGTATAATAGAAACCGGTCAATAACGTTTCTTATCTTTTCGAATAAGATATAAACTGTAGCGAGAAATTTATAAAACCAATTAAACAAAACAATATATAAATAATATAAATACACATTTGAAAGCAATTCCGTTTTTCCGGATTGCCCGAATAAAAACGTAATAGATCAAAATATGTATAGCAAGCTCGTACCACGTATTCCCCGGCAATAACTACCGCGGAAAAATGATCTAACGTATCCAAATAAGTACGCTATAATAGCGTCAGAAACAGCCGATCGAACACATAATGCTTGCATAAAGGTAAAAATTAATTATATATATATATAAGACAATGTATACGAGCGAGTAAGGAATAAAAATATTATTACAAAAATAACGCGGAACGCTTACACATAATGAGCTATGGCTTTTTTTTCTTTCCCCTTTCCTTTTTGATCATAAATTGTTGCCCCTCTTTTCCTCTTGTAAAAATTCAATTTAAATTATGCTGAAGGCATGAAAAAGTAAAAATTAATCACGGACTTTTAGTGTATAAGCCATGTCGAGTAAAATAATATGGAGCTGTTAATTCGAAGCGCAATTCGTAAGATAACTTTTTTCGTGTTACGCTTTTCTCCATTTATAACCAGCTATATAGTGTTAATTGGCCATGCCCTAATCAATATAGCGAAGTCATACTCTTTTTTTTTTTCTTTAGGATTCTAGGAAGACTATGATTAACCGTAGGCTAGAATTCAGTTTATGTCGTGTCATGTTAGTCCTATTATTTATATAATTGTAGCTGTCTCGCGTTAATGCTTGTGAACATTCGCAATAATTCTTATTGTATAATATATGCGACTCTTTTCTTTTTTTCTTCTTCCTCTTTTGAAAATCAGGAACATATTTTTTCGTGTGATATATAGCAACGATTCCTCATCAAATACACGACATATTTTACGATTGACAAATATTGTGTCGATTCACGCAAATCGTGATGCGAAATTAGAAACAGAGCAGCCCGAGGCGCTCGTAAATGTCTTCCTCGTGTTGCCAAGTACTGTAAAACATAGCTTGTAAAAGTTTCGAGAGCAATTTTGTATTGGGAAACAAACGTAATCGCGCATTAACTCCGATTTACAAATAAAACAGGTGACAATTCTATAATTATTAGAAGGAAATGGAAAATTATAATTTTAACTCCACGACGAACGCAAAATCGAAAGATCAAATAATTCTTTGCTTGAAATTATGTCGGAGAACCTGTGGCACCTAAAAGGCCTTGGAAGTTGTATAGCAATAAAAATAGTACTGCTAAAGAGTAATACACACAGAACCTATCCCATACGCGAAATACGATCTTCGATTACACTGCCAGTTGTAAAACTGTTTAGTGTGGATAGTTATGAGAGCTTTTAATATTAGTTTAACAATGTAAGCAAAGTTTATCTATTACGTACAGAGTGACTATATAATTCTATACATATTAGGATAATAAGACTTTTGAGATTGTAAAAATCATCAAAAAATCTATCACAATTACCATTTACGTAACAAGTAATTCTCGTTCCTTTTTTTTATATATTATTGTTGTAATTTAAACATCAAGGCAAATAAGGGGTGAATTTCAACAGTGGCCTAAATTAGCCAAGTAGTCTTCCACAGAGATAAAAATATGTAAAGAGTAAATCTATACTAAAATATTCAAGTATATATAAGGTGAGCGTAATATAATAATTTTGTGAGGTAAAAGACCCTCTCGTTAATGGTCATCCATTCGTTACACTATGAGTTTTTTTTTTAAATATGACTGGCAAAAATTTTGCAACATGTTCTCTCTTTATTTTGAATATTTTCTTCTTTTTATATTTAACGCGTATCATTAGAGACGATTGATGGTCCGCTCTGCATCTGTGGCGTTATTGTGCTTGTAAAAACACCTTGCAGGCGGCACCAACGGTATCTCACATTGATACACTTCTAATCAATATTTACCTAGCAACAACATCAGAGACTCTTTAAGGACACAACTTATCCTGACGATACTATTATCACAGGCATTATTTATATAACTCTGCTAATCATGACTATTAAATATTTCAGAATTAGTTTTTCTTTTCTTTTTTTCTTTTTATATATAAAATTAAAACTTCTAACGTTACACGAGAGATGAGTACGACTGATTAGCTTAGGTGTATGTATGTAGGCTTCGTGCAATTTACTACAAATGCCGATGTTATGCGCGAACTTTAAAATAGCCTCCTAGTACTGCCCTTTTTTGTTTCTCGTTTGTCTAAATTTTTTTCATTTGCTTCACACGAGTAATGAAACCAGACATTATCGATATAATTTCCTGTATGCAAACGAATTTGATAAAGCTAGTCAAGTATAAATATATATATATATATATGTATATATAATTATATGTATATATGGATGTGCTACCTAACATTTGGTATGGCAAGATAGTATTTATAATTAAATGTTATTGTAGATAATGTAAGGTAACACAGTGTAGCAATCTGCCAAATATCCGATGTATATGTTGTATACACATTGCATTTTAGTTCAATCAAATCTTAAGGCTGATCATGTAAACAACCCTAAAAAATATGTGTATTTCTATATATGTATGTGTCTTATGTGGTTTTTTCTTTTTCATGTATTATGTTAATATATACATAAATAGAGGTTGTTTAGCAAACTGTACGTTATTTCCTTTTTTTTTTTACATAGATAAAGTATCGTCCCTATATGATATACCGGTGGTATATATTATGTACTTATGAATCTTATATAATATATTACACAAAATCGTTCCCCTGCATTGTAAAAAATGCGCGGGAACGATTTCTGTAATTTTATAACAAATACATTTACATGGTATGGATACATTATTCACTAGCACCACGAACCAATAATTCACACACGCATATACGTCGTATTCATATGATGGACCATAATAAAGCATCCTGAGTAAATATTGTAACCATTATGTGTCTCGTCTAATTTTAACAATGCACAAATGGGATCTACTCGTTTGTCTCGTAAGTGTAAATAATTATTTCATTTTTTTTTATACGCTCAAAGTATCTTTTCTGTACGACACTTTTTATATAAGATATTAAATGTTTGATTTTCAACATACCATAATCTATTCCTTGCACATTAACGTTGTTTTTATATTATGTTCTCAACTATCATTTTCAAACGCGCAGAAAGAAATCAGGAACATAGCTCTTATTAAGCTTCGTGCCTGCTGCAATGAGGAGTATTGTTTCATTCTCTTCTTTAGAAATACGATATGATAAGAGCAGGAAGTACTACCAACTACCTCGCAGCATGCAACGTTCTTTTTTTTCCTTTTTTTCTGTTAAGCGAAAAATTTTGATCCTCTCATCGTGAAATTTATCCTGCTGAATTACTTAGAAGCTCTTAAAGGAAAACTTTTTAAACGTAATCTGTGCATTTATATGCATCTCTCTTGAAGCATCAGTTAGGACTAAGAAGACAAACATCCTTGATTAATAAAAAATCAGGACGAGAACGTCTTATTCCGAGCACGAATCGAAACCAGTGTATAGAAAGTGCTCGTCGGAGACTAGAATAATTTGATTTATAAACATACTTAAAATACTGACATGTCAAAAATGATGTACAACAACCAATTTTGACGGAAGGCCATTATAAATTGCTTTCTCTACTACAAGCGATCCAACTCATTGGTTGGTTGCTTATTGGTTGATATAGCTAACTGCTTCTCTCTTTATAACTGGTTCCACTTAGTTAATTTAATTTACTTTGGCAGTTTACCAAAATGCAAATTGCTAAGTTACTATTATACTGTTTGGTCGGAGACGTACATTACCTTTCTGCTTTTTTTTTGTTTTCAACATTGTTACTTTCATAAAACGGGGACGCATTATATTTTTACAACTATTAAAGCTGCATGCTGCACTTGTTTCTATTGCTTTGATAGGCCCAATATTCGAACGTAATGCCTTGGGCATGCCTTTTCCATCTTTCGTTGAGAGCAGTTTCCAAAGAAGTTTCCATTTGCAGAAGGAAGTTATAACATACTTACTCATCTGATGCCACTTCACAATATATAAAGAGTGTTTAATACAAGGACATGGTGGTTGTTTTTGGCCAGTGTTACAATATACCCTTCCGAAGTTATTTTCAATCCACAACATCGAGACACCTATAAAATATAACATTACAACATTTAAAAGCACTATCATTAATTTTAAAATTCATTATATTTATAAATATTAGTAAAAATTGTTTTAGTAAAATAAAATGTATATTTTATAAAATATAAATATTAAATACTTAAATTTTATATTAAATATGATAAAGAGAAAGCCAAGATTGGTCAAATTTTAGATGTTACAAATAATACATTATATATTCTTTTGTTGAATTAATTTATTTCAAATATAATTGCGAGCCGATAACATTTCAACACAATCATTCTGAAACGCTAATAATCCCCCCTAAATTAAATTAGAAAGAAAGAAAGAAAGGAATTTATTGCCTCAAAAATATTACCTCAGCCAGGATAAATTAATTAAATTTTATTTTAGACTAACCTCCAGTACAACAGTTTATTACTGCTGGTAATTAAATATAATTAATGTGTCAAATAAAAAATTGATAATTGACGGATCGATTCTAATCGTCACTCCCATGTATACATTTCGGTTTTTAAAAGAAGTGACTGGAAAATGGTAATCCATTTCCAGAATTCACATTTCATTTATATTTATATTATATAAAAAAATATATGTATTTAAGATTAATATGAAAGATGTAATACTCTACCTTTACATATGGACATTCAAACTCTGATATTAAAGAGCCCGCTCTGGAGAAGACAGCTACATGAAAACGATTACCATGTGAATCCCCAATTAATACATCTCCTGCATCACTAATATCAATCCCATTCGGGAAGTTTGTTACATTCTCACAGCCAATGCGACGCAGGAATTTACCCTCTTCGTTGAACACCACAACACAATGTCCTTTAAAGTCGCAAACAAAATATTCTTTGCCTAAAAATTTACAATTTGATTATTAATATTATAAATTGCAGTTTGTCCAAGTTATTGACATGAGCGTAATTAATTATATTAATTTCATTGTAAATATTAAGAATGATAAAGTATGCTTACCACTGATAGCAATAT
The DNA here is from genome assembly GCF_024713525.1 of Acromyrmex echinatior. NCBI lineage: Eukaryota > Metazoa > Arthropoda > Insecta > Hymenoptera > Formicidae > Acromyrmex > Acromyrmex echinatior. The sequence continues at coordinate 10,251,082 of NC_141859.1, forward strand.
CACTTGGTTCTCTCATATAGTCACTACAATCAAACCACCTCAAAAGATCTCCTGTATCACTGATTACGAACACAGTTGGCGACACACTGTCAACAGCCACAATATGACCTTGACTGGTAACAGCTAGGCCAGCTACGATATCGATGTAACGAATAGCGATCTTCTTTATAAAGTGGCCATTCTTTGTAAATATCTGCATTCGAGATCGTTCATTTCCACGATCGCATACAACAAATTTGCCATTATTTCTCATAACAGCTACTTTCCTAGGATACCATAATTGTCCCTCTTCTTTACCAGGAACACCAAATTGAAATTTGAAGGTACCAGTCTTATCAAAAATCTAGAATTAACATAAAATTTATATTATGTTTATACTTTATATATAATTTTTTAAAATAATGAAATACTTATTTTTGACATGTATCATTATGAAGTATATACCTGAATTCTATGATTATTTGTGTCTGCAACGATAATATCCTCATCAGTCCCCAGACAAAATCCATGAGGCGAATTAAATTGCCCTTTACTGGGACCTAATTGTCCAAACTTACTTCGGATATGCATAGGCGTTAATTTTGTATTCTGGGTTCTTGGATGAGCAGGATAATTCCCTGTTCCTGATCCGGTTACATGATTGGCAACAGTATTTCCTACTACAGGCATATTATGCATAGAATCACCTATTAAGTCATCTAAAAATAAAACATCAATATTGATAAACATATACAGTAACTAATATACAAGATATCTAATATTGAGAAACTTTTCCCTTTTAAATCTTTTGTTAAGATATAATAACTATGCAAAATGTATTATATTATGTAAGATAAGCAAATTTTGATTTTTTTTCTGAGTAATATTAACATGTATATACAAAAATCGGGATTATCTTACCAGCACCCTGTGAAAGTATCGGCGAAGTGGAAGAGGACAATGATTGAAATCCTCCATTTAATAGACTATTGGCAGCCAAAGGACCCAAATTTGGGGTATCTACAATGGCTGGTGAAGGTCCACGTCCCAATACTAATCCACCACCACCATTAATGGTGGTATTTCCAAGATCTGCAGCAAAGCAATAAATATACAGTAAGTAGGAATATATGTTTCGTTAATCTTTTAGTATATACTAATAATTCTTCACTATATCAATATATCAGGGACTAAATAATACGTATTTATATTTATTATACAATTATTTTCTTTCAAATTAAATTTTAAAATAAAATAGAGGTAATGCTAAATCAGATTTTAATTTTACTTTTTAAAAGTTGTTCTATATCTTATAAATCCTATTAAAAACTTGAAATCAAATTTTCAACTTAACTTAAGTTTAATTTATTTGTCAAATTAAATTTTCTAAAGAATACAATACTTTAATCCAAGTTTGCATTACCTCCTGTCGAAATATATTTTGAAGACATATCTTAAAACGTTATTTAAGGCGAAATAGCATAATTATGTTGCGCAAAAGAGATTTCTAATTTTAATGATAGCAAGTGTAACATACAAAAATAATTGAAAGTAACAATAAAAATAAAATAAAACATTATATAGCACTTATAATATAAATTTTTTAAATTGTATGTAAAATATCTCTCAATATAGTTCTTAAAGTACCTGTGAATTTGTGGGAAAATCGGGAAATGTATGGGATTAGGTCTGGAAGAAATAAGAGAGGGAAGGACATTGGTATTACTAGAGCAAATTCATAAATCTTTAATGTTATAGTTCTTACCTTGATTACCAAGAGTATTTCCTAATTTTGCAAGAGCTTGTAGATTATTAATGGCATGGCTCGTAGAACTTAGATCTCCAGCAAATAAATCTGCCAAAGTAAAGGACGGAGTTGGACTAGGATTCGAGCTAGGTCCAACTACACCAGTATCGCCTACCATCTCTACTTTCTCTGCTAAACTGGCCAGCTGCTGTAGATTATATTCTTGAATGCTAGTGAATCCATGAATAGGAACGGGACCTGGTGGAAGAGGTACAGGTGGTGGAGGAGGTGGGATATTTTGAGGACTTGAAGTCGGTGGAATAATGAATGAAGGTTCACCTTCAAAAGAGGATTGCATAGATGTGGGAAGTGAAATGGGAGAGCTTGTGCTAATAGAACTTGGACAACCCATTGAAGTAGTATGAACCATTTGCTGATTTGTAGAGACACCCGATACTGTTGAGATTGGTTCAGGATGAGGTTTCACTTCTAATGTACTTTCGGTGTGAAATTTCCCAAACACTTCCTGTAATAATTTTTCACAATGGTGTTATATAACTGGATAAAAGAATATAATTGAATAAAATGTGAATGTGTGTGTTTGTGTATTATATTATGCACATATTCACCTTTACAGTTTTCTCAAATTGATTATAGTCGGTTTGAAATTCAATAGAGAATGTTACATTATGTTTTGGTGTATTTTTTATTAAGTTCATCAACTGCACTCCTACAATACGCCGAAGTGCTAAGATTTCCACTGCATCGCCATGTTCTAGCAATCTTGAGGTAAAACGACAAGCGTCTTCTATTTTTTCTGCAGTCTTTTCAACACTGCAACAAAATTTCAAACATAACAGAATGTCCATAGAAAGAAAGATTTCTATCAACAGGACAGTTCTATTCTCGACAAATGTTATTTGCTAAAAATTTTGTTCTATTTGTCCTTTCTAATACAAGTATCTTTTATCTTAATCTCTTTTTTTAATAATGAAACAATTAATAATAATAACCAATTAAAATAACACAATTAAATATATATATATATATATATATATACCTATGAAAAGCATCCATAATTTCAAGTTCTCTGTTTGAATGCAATTTTTCGAGTTCACTTAAAGCATTGTCTTTACATTTCTCTAGTATGGCCTTGTAACTTTGAAAAGTTTCCATAATTAAATCTTTTGCTTGATCGTGTTGTACTTGCAGCTCACTAAGTGCATTTTCCAGTTGTACTGTAACCTGATCGCATTCAGTAATTTTTACTTTGCTTTCAGTCATCAGGTTAATTATTTCTTCTTTTTGTCGTGGTTCTGCATCTGTCAGTCGTTCATATTGATGCTCTGGTGCTTTGTGTTCCACAAGCAAACACTCATTGCAAATAGGTTCCTGACATCATATAATTTAATACTTCTTAATTACAATCATTAAAGACATAATAAGACTAATATAATTACTATAGGCGTACAATATGTATATACACAAAAATATTTTTTCATACATAAAAAAATACATTTTAAAAAATACATTTTTTTTGCAATATAAATTTTTTCGTTTCTTTTTAAAAATGATTACTTTCTTTATCTTTCAACAAATAATTACATATGAATCATTTATAAATGTTAACTGACATTAACTCCTTTTTATACATTTACAAAAGAAAATACATTCTTCAAGCAATATATCAAGAGTATCAAATATTATTTACAATTTTCTACATTTAAAAATTATGGAAAATTATATTTGTAATTTAAATTACAATGCATTAATAATATTACTTTGAGCATTTATAGATGTTGCAATGATAAGATCAGTCTTTGATTTCTTAGTTAAATGCCAGATGATAATTATAATACCTACATATAAAAAGACTTGTCCATTTTCCACTTACCTGGCATGTATGACAGTAAAACTTCATATTCTCAGCAGGATGACATTCGCAAAAGATTGGCTTGTGTATTGGGATAGCTTCGTTGGATTGCTTCAAATCTTCAAAGGCAACTACTTTATGATGCTCGAAGCAGCGCATGAATTGATGCGCTGTGTTGCAATTTGGGCACAGGAAATTGGCGCAATCTGAGCAACGCGCCACGGCGCTCTCTTTGGCCTTGCAGGAGGTACACAGTACTGCCATGTTCTCGATGGCGGACATATCCAATATATTGGTGAGAACATAGTCACACGTGAGCGACGCGGCGCCCTTAGAACTAACGGAAGTCTCTTGATGGCATACAGGACAGCTTATAACAGAGCCCACCTTGGAATCCCCAGCTTCATCCATGAGCAACTTGTCCAGGCATGCCTCGCAGAACACGTGCAAGCAGGAGAGTACTCTGGGGGAGCACAGTTTGCTCATACACAGGGCACAGCCCTGATTATTGGCCTCTCCATTGCCACACGCCATCTCCTCCAGAGCATCGCCAGGATTTCCACTGTTGTTGTAGCCACCAACGGAATTGACGTTATTCCGCTCGCCAAATATATCGCCGCCGTCGATCTCCTCGGTGCCAGCCGCGACGACGATGCCACCGTTGCTACTACTGTCACTGCTGCTGCTACCACCGCCACCACCGCTGCTGCCGCCACCGCCGCCACTGCCGTTTGTCACCGTCGGCACCGAGGTAGCTCCTGACGGAACAGCCACCGTGGACGATGCCATCCTGCGATGCCGTTCGCGCGCAATTCACAAGGCGGATTGGAGGAGGGGAGTTGCAATTGAGAAGGAGGGAGATGTCCTCCGATTGTGCTTCTATCTCTCACGCTTATGGACCCGTCGGATTGTCACGGGGTAAGGGAGTTGGAGGAGAGAGAGAGAAAGAGAGTTGGAAATTTTTCGTTGGAAGTTTCCCGTTCGCTTCCTTGATTACCCTGCTTCTACTTCCTCTTCTTGTCTCCGCGTCCAGTAAAGAGGGAGATGGCAAAGACTCTTGGATTCTCTCACGAAGCGCGCGATGCTCGAAACATTGTACTGTCGGCACGCTCGCACGCGCGAGAAACAAAACACGAGATCAAACTCGCCCAGGCTGGCTTTGATTGGCTTCACTGGGCTTGAGCACGACTGGGTCGCGCACCAGGAAACGCACGCGGAATCGTGTATATGAGTGTGCGCGCGCGCTCTCGCGTTAGAGGAAAAAAGAAAAAAAAATCCCTCGCTCTCGCTCCTTCTCGTGAGCCTCGATCCGTACGAGCGCTGCACGCGCGCGCGCGCGCGCGCGCGAATTACGTTCGTATGTGTATGCGCGCGCGACTAACGGTTGTCGCGTCGATATATATATATATATATATATAGAGGTATATTATATATATGTGTATATATATATATATATATCACGCAATTTCTTATCTCGATAACGCTCCTCAGCCACGAAAATATCGCGAGATCATACAGCTGTCAGCTTACCGGAGATCGCGCGATCTACGAGCGTTTATTTACATTCACGTCACTGGCCACACGCAGCGCCGTCGTCCTCGTCCCTCGTCGTCGCGTGTCGTCGAGCACTGAAACTGGGGGAGACTCGGGCGCTCAACGCTGCAGATCGCGTATCTAAAGAACACTCGTAGACATTACGTCAGTGACGTTCCGAGGTGCGTGCGCGTTCACGCGAGATCTTCCTCCTTACGTTCGGCGACGGCTGTAACTCGGTCCCGTTGTCGACGCCTCGGTCGCCGAATATTTCGCAGTTCTTCATACGTGGAACAAACGAATAAATCATTCGAACCGAGAAGAGCTCATCCCTCGATGCGGGAGCCGTCGACCGTTCGACGTCGAGATGAGAAACTCGCGCGAACGTCGCGATTCGCGACACGATCCGCGACGCGGCGACCAATCGGCGCCTTCCTCTCTCGGAGAAACGCGAGTTGATTGGCAGCCTCACTGAACCTCGTTGACGTACGCATTCGCGACTCGCGGCTGTCGACAAATTGAAATCAGCCGTAATTGCCGCAGGACGAGGCGCCATATTTAAATATAAAATAAAAGAGTAAAAAAAGAATGTTATGAAGACGTCTCTCTCTCTCTCTTCTTCCCCCTCCTATCGTCTCTTTTGTTTTTTTCTTTTTCCTCCTGGAAGACCACCATGATTAAATCCCTGATAAAATCTCGCGGGTACTTGATACCGAAATAGGTTTTATCTTTAGCGAGGAAACCTCTTACCTTTATTGTATACTCGCTACATAGGTTAATTTTGACTTTAACCTTCTTTCACTTTAACCTTTAATCTTGATGAAAATACATTGAGTGCATTGAATGAAAGTATTTTTATCAAAATTGTCAAGGTGACAAGGTTAAAGTAAACGTTTACCGCTATGTACTACATGCCGTCTCAAAGCTATGTATTACATATCGTGTATTATCAAAGAAACATCGTTAGATCAATGCTCTATAAAAAGATCGAGTGGAGGATGTAAGCTTCTTTTCTCGTTCGCGGTAAATGTCAAATCGCGAGCGGCCATTTTCCTTTCGGATCGTTGATCGCCTCGCGTTCCATGCGCATGTATATACATACACACACACACACACGCGCGCGCGCGCGCGCGCACATATTTTTGTGTGCGAGTACTTTATGGCGTCACACAGCTGACGTGTATATACGTGCACACCGCGTGAGGTGGAATGATATGCAAGGAGCACGTTAAGACGGGATCATAGTGATCACATCGCCGCACGGCACGCACATCACAGGGCGGCCCTCAGAGGCGAGTTCGAATCTCGATACGAAACGACGTTCTCGCATAACCTCGACGTTGTCATCGGCGATCAATTCGCCCCGAATGTTCCACGGAGTCGCGAGCTACTGCTGAACGCCTGAACCTGGCGAGTCGCCTTCCCAGTTCCCCGAAAGGTGAGTACCGTACTCGTCCAGCACGCATATGATTCGGGAAGTTGACGACGACTCGCTCGAGGCCTTCCTTGAGGACGCGTCCAACAGGCCCTTCTCTGCTCACATTCGAGAAGAAGTTTGATGCAGACGAAAGGAAGTAGCGCGAAGGAGAAGAGAACACAAGTGACCAGGTAGAATGTGAAAGGCATCAAGATGGAATCATTTGGATTTGTGATTTCATCTAGCATGCTGAGTACTAATTTGGAAAACCAATGATTTTGTTTATTTTTATGTTAAAGGCAAAAATCCTAAAATATATAATCAAAAAGCAGAAGCACTTGTATTATGTTTGCTATAACAACTTTATTCCCCTTATTAGCGCCTGAGAATTAGTCTTCAGTGGTTAATTGAGTGATAAACATCTAATAATTAGATAATTTAACTATTATTTTGTATATAAACAGAATTTATATTTGTTTACAGATGTCGTTGACATTTCAGCAGATTATATTGGATGCCAAGAAATTGGTTATTCGAATTTCAGACCATGAGAATACTGCAGATACTTTGATAAGCGAGGTAGAGGCTGTGTGTGGACAAATTGATAACATGAAGCAGGTAGATATTAAATATTATATATCTTATAAATATGCATATATTACAATACATCTTTATATATTGTTACTGTATTTTGTTATATATTTATAATTATTTTTACATTTTCAGTATCAAGAGGAAGTAGAAATTTTAAATACAGAAGCAAAGCAAAGACCTCACTTGCAACTGATCGCCGGAATACAAAGGGAAAACAAACATTTGCGAGAAATACAGGCAGAGAATAAGGAGTTGAGAAATGCATTGGAAGATCACCAGCATGCGCTTGAGCTCATAATGTCCAAATATCGACAACAAACTGCCTCTTTATTGCGTCTCAACAAAACTGATTATTCATCGATGCATAATTCGAAATATGCTAATGTAAATAAAAAGATTTTTGCTCTTAAATAATAAGTTTTGTAATTCTTTAAAATTTTTACTATTTTTATTTAATAAAATAGATTTTCTTATTAATCTAATAGAAAATTATAAAAAAATAAAAAGAAATAACATTTATGTGTACTTTATTAATAACGTATATTTTGTTAATTTACAGATAATAACCAGTCAAGCGGAGAAAATTAATGAAATGGCAGCCGTAATGAAAACAGCTGCTGCCTTAGATGAAGAGAATGAATTGAAAGAGAAGGAGGCGTTTCATTCTTTAAAAGAGGAGAACGCCACTCTCCGAGAAATAGTAAATATTGCAAATAAATACGGTTCCTTAAACAAAGAATGTTCTGTAGAAAGCAAAACCGTTCAAACAGATCCGCCAATAGATTAAAGAAATATTTGCTCCTAGTACTTTTGATCCTTTTTATAAAAAGTTGACCAGTATTTATTTCACACGTAAACTCATGACATTATATTACTAGATAGAATCTATTACTTATAAGTAAAAAGTGTATGTGCAAGAGTTGTAGTATACATATGCGAATTAAATATTTGTAAAATAAATTGTATTGTAAGCCGTTTGCAACATATATTTATTTTGTAATGTGTTATTTACTATCCGATTATTTATTTATGAAGATTATGATTGTATACGTATTCCCATATAAAATGTAACATTTTTTTAGAAAAGAATAGTATTAATCATGTAGCTAAAACATTTTCTTTTTTTATCTGAAATGTATTTTTTTTAAAGCAGATGTTTTTAAAGAAATGTTTGTTATCCTTTATACTTTATAGTGCATATTATGAGACGCTAAATATTATTTAATGTACTTATAGGTTTATTGAAAGAATAACTGTGGAATAAGGTAATTGTTTCGTAATTTTTACAATAGACCAATTTGTTTGATAGATTAATTTCCCTTTACATATTTTGTAAAAACTTTGAAAACTATTTTTTATGTAAAATAATTTTATGTTCTTGGTTATTTGTTGCATAGCTTTATTTTTCAAATACGACTTGATCAATATAATCAATATAAGTTTAGTACTATTCGGCAATTTTTTTCAGAAGCTTTTTATAATCTATTATTTTGGTATATCCTCTTCTTTCAGAAAGACTTATTTTATTTTTCTCGAAAGCGAAACTATTTTTTAGCATTGTCCTTCGAATCAAGAACTTTCTCAGCAAGGTTCTTTGTTTCGCAAAAATGCCTTTAAAAAAGGGTAAAAAGGGTAAGAACACGGGAAGTCTAAAATTTATGATAACTGTTTGTCCTAATCTGTGAAACATGCTAAAATTTAGAAAAGATTTTTAACCCTTCGTCCCAATCCGTATATACACATATTATTTTTGTTTCTTACCTGTAATATATAGGTACCAAATAAAAACCTTAATAGTACATATACATATATGCATCACTATTCCACTCTCCCCCCTCCATTCTCAACAACTAATTCTACTTCTTTCACTAAAAATTATCAATTCGACATTGAAACAGCAGATCTATATATTTTCGATTTAGTAAAAAAAATCTATATGCAGAGAAAGGGTTAAATATTTATACAGAGAATATTAAACGCAATGTGTGTGCAGGAACTCTTTTATGATGCCTCCAGAAAAATGATCAGTATTATGTGTGTGTGTGTGTGTGTGTGTGCGTGCGCGTGTGCGTGCGTGCGTCGTGTGTGTGTGTGTGTGTGTGTGTGTGTGTGTGTGTGTGTAATTCAAGCCATGGAAAATATGTAATATCATTATTCCTAACATAGTAAGCTTTTATTTTTACTCCTTTAATTTCTTTACTTATGATGCCAAACTTATAAATCTATATTATTTTCTCAATATATAAACGACAAATTTCGAACAAACCAGCAATAAATAATAAGAAATACATTCATATGAATATAAAAAAAAAGAATCTATCTTTCTCGTATATTCTGCTATAATTCTTATTTCATATTTTAGTTCTTTTATGACGCCTCTTCGAATATTTGCGATCTGATTCTAGGAAAAATCTCTTGTTTTTCTGGAATTTATGAGGTAGACTATAGATAGAGTGTTAAACAAAACTAAAATGATATTCAACCCTTTTTTAGCATGTTTCTTTCATACTTGAGAAAAAGGATATTTACTGCAGTCTTTCACACATTTATTCATTTCGTATTCCTTTATGCACGTAACTTTTTTTTTGAAATCGCTTGCAGAAAAGAAACATTTTCGCTCTTTGGTCGCAACAAGTATAATAGGCGTGCCTATACGTTATGCTTATTTTTTTCATTGTGCAAATATTATGTGTCGACATGCATTCTGATTTTATGACGCAAGGTTCTTGAACGATCGTCCCTAGCCTTTTTTTTTATCCCTTTCCTTTTTGAGGAGTATTTTTTCCTAAATTTGCGAAGAAATCAGGTAACGATCTTCGGAAAGACGAAATTACCGTCGGAAATTGTAGAGTCCGAAGTAAAATATCGCGATTTTCTGAAAATAAGTGCAAAAAAGATATATAAATACATTTAAAAAAAACAAGAAAGATATAAATGTACATTTTTCTGAATACAATATCTTAAGGAGTTGTTACAAAAAATGCATAACTATGGCATTACTTTACGTTTGTTCTCAATACGATGTCTCAATTGTGTGTGTGTGTGTGTGTGTATGTGTGTGTGGATGAAGAAATACTTTTCCAAATTCTTTTAAAGGAATTGTTCTGTAATCCATATTTGTTCAGCATAAATAAGATTTTAGTATTTAAAGTATCCAGATAGCAATTGTTTTCCATGGAAATTTCGAAATGTATTATCTAATCGGAATTACTCCACTGTTTCCTTAGAAAATAATGGGAATTCTCTAGGGAATAATTGAATAATTCCGATCGAAGAGGGGGAGGGGAATCCAGTTCAAATAAATTTCATAATAACGTATCTTGAAATGCTTTCACTTAAGAAACTCACAAGAGTAAACAAAAAAAAATAATATTCGAAAGAATTTATCAGTGAAAGATATAAAAAAACTCTTCAGAGCTTACATCGGCTGTTCGGATGCGCAGAAAACTCTTTATTTTCGTGTGAACGAATAAAATAAACGTTTCGACTTCAATTTGGATTCTTACGTGTAAGTTAATAAAATTAAAATTCAGACAAATGATTTTAATAATTCTCTAATTTTTCGTTTTTTGTTTTTCTTTTGAATGACTACATAGCAAATCTGACAATCTGATGAGCGATGTGATTCTACTTATTGACGCAATGTATATGACTCTGGTTTTACTTTATGTAAGTTTTTATATCATTGTATAAGTTAATATTTGTAATAATCATTTGGCTATTCATTACATAGCTAATTTGGATAAAGAAGAACGAGCTAAATTATCGGGAATCACCATCTTGGAATTTGTGTTACTTATGTAATTTAGACTTATATTTTATATTGACAAGAACCTAAATTGAAGGGTCGAAACGTTTATTTTATTCGTCATGTTATACACACCAAAATAAAGAGTTTTTTGTGCATCCGAACAGCCGATGTAAGCTCTCATGGGCTTTTTTTTAATATTTTTCACAGTTAACAAAAAATTAAAATGCCTTTACTTTGATTCTTAACGTTAATATAATAAACAGTCAAGAGAAAGTTAAAATAATTTTATTTTGACGTCATAAAAATCAAAATGATGATTTCTGATTACAAAATTTGATCGTTTATCGACGTTAAGAATCAAAACAAAGTCATTTTAATTTCTTATTGCCTTTTGTGTGTTTCTTAGGCAGCGAATGTGAACGTCAGAGCGTATCTACACATTACAATGGTTCCAGCATGCTATTGTTCCGTAATTATGAAGAAAACTAATGTCATCGGGGCGTATTAATGGTGCATTCATAGAGAGCTCTCGTTCTTCACGCAGCAATCGTGGTAGAATCGCGTGATTAATTCCACGCAGTTAATTGTGAATTGCGATCAATTACGTAAAGACGCGCTTCTCGTGCATGTCGGTTGAAGGAAACCGCCGCGTCGGCTGCAACCCGTGCATCCTGTGCATCATTAACGCACCCGACTGTACATTCTAAGGGCGCATGCATGCTGCACTACGGAGGGATGCGATGCCCCGATGCTAACTCGATCCAGACAGTGGGATGTACCCGCTATAACGTGGAAACTTTGAACCGGCTCCGGATTGCAGTTGACTATGGGGTGTCCTACTTCCAGTCCCGAGGAACACACGAAAATCAACAAAAAAATCAAAGCGACTTTACCCAAGCAGAACAACAAGTCGCGATAATGTCAAAATGACATTAAAATAAATCGAAAATGATTGAAGAATGACTTTTAATGATCATTTTCGAGTCATTTTGACATCATAATGATTTGTTATTCTGCTTGGGTACTTTGATTCTTAACGTTAAACAGCCAGTACAAATTTTGTAATAAGAAATTATCATTTTGATTTTCATAATGTCAAAGTAAAGACTTTCTTTTATTTCCCAGACAACACGATGTCCAAAGTCGAGACATAACAAACGTCTAACAAATTGAGAGATGACAAGGTGTCTAAAAAATGTCTTGAAGTTTTTTTTAGGTCTTAAGTTTAGACTTAAATTTGTATTGGCTGAGTTGATATTGGTCCTTGAGATATAAATATATCTATACGTATAAATATTGATAAGATTCTTAATATCCAAAATAGGAAAGAAGGAAATAAATAAGCGGTCTGACATATCACTACCAATTAAGAATATGCGAAGCTTATTGGTTTTTTACTTAATTTACTTACTTTATTTAATTTACGTTTTTTACTTAATATAATTATATTTACTTTGCTATTGTAAATATTTACGCACGAAGTACCGCGCTCGATTCTTATTTTCTTTAGTTATTTAAATTTATGAAGAAATGCAAACTATACGTCTCAGATAAACTTGTTAAATTTCTCAAGAAGAATGAGACAGTAAAATTATCGTATTGAATGAATCATAAAAAAAATATATAAATTCGGTATTACTTCAATATTTGGTCAATATTGATATCAAAATCATAATATATTGAGACTTTCTTGTTCTCATTGCATTATGGAAAGTTAAAATTCTACGGATCACTTTTGAATTAAAGACTCAAATACATTCTGAAAATTTCATTGTTTTGAGCGATACATCATAAGCATTATATCAATGTAAAAAAATTATCTTATTATAATGATTAAAAAAAAAAAAAATTTCATGTAAAATCCGTCGAATAGTATTTGCAACGAGTCTGTGAAATCTGTAAAATAAGCGGCTCTATTTTAAAATCCTGACTACTTGCTTATGTGAAAGTCTACAACAAGAGTCACATGTTTTATCTGCAACTGTGATGGAACGCATCACAATTGCAGATAAAATATATGACCCTTGAAGCAGCAAAATTTCTTTAGACAGATTTTTTTTATAGTCAAAGGATTACTTTTCAAAGGGTTACAATCCTTTCTTCAATCCTTTCGAATCCGTTTTAGCTTTCTTTCTTTTTTGAAGATTGTGAATAAAAGCGCCGTTTCCAAAAATTGCTTTTTTTACGGAACGTTTGTCAGAGCGGCTGTACCTTGTAAAGGTACAGCAAGTATTGTAAAAATAGGAAGAATCGAGTGCGTAAATTGGAAAACGGTTTCGTTCAATCCCGTTTCTCTCTTTCAGTTGCGGCCGAGACAGATCGGACACCCAGTATAACCGTTACACACGCTCACGTTTGTACACGCATATTCACACGCACGTGGGGAAAGTGACTTACACAGGAGAACAGGATAGCAATGGTGCTGTACAATTCACGTATCTAGGCGGCTTGTTCTCTTTCGGGGTCCTCATTGGACAACCCTATCCATCAAGGTCATCTTCCCTCTTTCCCTCCTACCCTCTCTCGCTCCGAGTCCCCGTTTTTCCAGAGCCCTCTTTTTATACACCGCGTTCTTAGATGCGATAGAAGGGGTTTTTTTTTTATAGCGGCGTGCCCTTGGAGCCAACAATGGCCGGCTTGCGTTTCCTGCGCTATCTATTAGAAACGCGGCACCTGTTACAGCCGCTGCTCCTTTCGATCCGATCGGCGATTATCGATGTTCTGCCTGTACCTTTCCTGCGGATGTTGATCTCTACTGGAACAGTACCACTTTCCACCTTCTTGTATCTCCCTCCTTTTGCAAACTGTTTTATGCTAGCTTCATTCTTTTAATGACATTTGTATGAGTTGAATTAAATATTGACAAGTTTTATAACATTTGCGTGATTTTCTTGACAGTGAAAATTATTTTTTTTATTAGATATTACCTATTTCAAATTTAAATGGCTGATTATCTTCGATTCTTTACCCTCGATTATATATGAAACATTAGTTTTTAAATTCAATCCTATAAAATCAGGCAACTCTTCATTGCAAAAGTCGAGACATTTTTGAAATCTCATTAATAAGCATATATACTTGCATTCTTTTATTGACATACATTAATGTGAGTTTTAGTAAATACAATACTAATTATATTTGCGTGATTCTCTCGGCAGTGAAAATGATTTGCCTAATACTATTTAAGATTTAATTGACGTATTGTTTTTGGCTTTTCATTCTCGATTTTACTTATCAACCTTCCGCATATATACAATATGTACGTATAAAGTCTGTCATTACGATACATTAAGTTCAACCTCATAAAATCAGTCATCTTTTCGTTGCAAAAGCCGAGAGGCAATTTTGAAATTTCATAACGAGTGTAACATACATTTACTTTGACGAGCAGATTCAGCAATTAATTCGGATGTCGCAATTAATTGGTCGCATGACAAACTTTGCGGATACTTTGCGTATCTATAATTAACAGGAAGAGAAGCAAACGAAGTAATGAACTCAGACTGAAATTTGCCATGATTCTCTGACTACGGCAGCGAACCTCTTTTAAGAGAGAGAAGGAGAGAGAGAGAGAGAGAAAGAGTGAAAGAGGTCCGCTAGCTTTTTCCTCTCTTTCTCTTTCTGTCTCTATTTCTTTCTCTCAAGTAGTGGAATCCTCATGTGGACTGTAAAGTCGTTGCTCCGCGCTCGGCTGAGAAAGTCGTTGAACGCCCGGTGCATCGACCACGGGGTTGTCGAACGGGCGGAAGCCCGCAAATAGAAACCAGTTTCTCCCCGATTGCGAGAGGCCTTTCTTCTCGCTCTTCTCCTTAGTTTCTTCTCGTCTTTCTTTTTCTCTCCTTTTCTTCCAACTAGATTCTTCCATCGCGCGCGGAAGTGTTACAAGGTCACGTTACGTGCTGAAATTGCATGCGTGACTGGGACGATCCTTCCGCGAATCTGCATTCCGGTCCAAGTTCCTGAGAATCTGTATTTTGTATAATAGTTTCGCCTTCCAACCATTCTCTTTCTTCCCTTTTCTCTCTCTCTCTTCTCTCTCTCTCGATGTTATATGACACTTAGTATAATTTTACTGCGTTTTTTTTTCTCTCGTATTGTAATACAGCGAGTCATTTCGAATTACGAGAAACAACGTTTGCGCGTAATTCTGTATGATGCCTCGTAATCGCAGCGTGTTCTAAGATAAACGCAAACAGATTCTATGACTAATGCGTAATGTAACGAGATATTTTCTAAAGCCGGACAACTTTATTAAACTGGGAAGGGGAGGGGGGGTATGTATATGGATGTAAAAATTGAAAAAGTTAAATGTATGGATGCAAAAATTGAAAAAGTTTTTCTCCACTGTCTACATTCTGTATGAGCGTATATATATATTATAGAAGAAAACTTATTCAACAGTTGCATTACTTCTGGAAACGATAATACGTATTCTGTGATTTTACAATTTAGCGAAATTTATTAAGTATTTTTCAGCAGGAAACCTTTTTGCTACTTTTTGTCAAAACCGAGACATTTGAGGTATATATATATATATATATATTTTGTCGGGACAACAGGTCAAAGACCCTAAAGCGGGTGTCCCGCCAAAATCAAGATGTCACGTCGTGGTCAAACGTTACTAATACGAAACTGAATTTTTCTCTCCTAAAGTTTTCCCTTTCTTTTTATTAACATTTGATGAATCTTAATTTTTTTCTTAATCTTTTCGAACACCAAAGGGAGGTAGGTGAGCGCTCGTCTTGGGCATGTATAAGTCTGAAGAATCATAATCCTTGAAAACCGATAAGAGGTAGTAGTAGTTGCGTAAAAATGTTCTCGCAAAGAGATATACGTTCGATGTAGCCGCGTGAAGTATTTCCATATCCAGTTTAAAAGGATTCTTTAAAAGTTCAGAATGTACATCTTACTTTCGGGTACTTGAATATTGCCCAATCTGTCGCTGACTTTTCATGCTTGTACTTAAGTATTTTCCACACGGCGAGCACGTACGGCCAAACTGTCGGACACGTTCCGAATCTCGATAACATAACGATAACGTCACGCGTTAATGCACGTTTCTTAACGCCGAATCCACATTTCTACAGCGCTGACGAAATGCGGTATTTCACTTCGAGAATGCGGATTCTTTCCCATCGAGTAAACTCGAGTTTATTGGGCCGGACGTATTTTCGGTACGATGATTAATCATTGAAATTTTTGACCATTGAAATTCGGTGCAATGTCTTGTAATGTAAACCGGATATTTTCAGTATAAAGCAGGACAATTTTATTAAACGGAAAACGGAGGGAAATGTAAAAATGAACGTGGATGTAAAGATAAATGCGATAATAGTAATTAAATTAAAAAGCTAATTACACAATTATATTTATCATTCGAAATTAATTGCCATAAGAAAGGTGAATCCTCAAGAAACGTGTAAAATCCTTGGCAACTGAAATCAAAATCAATATTTATTAATATATTGCTTTTAAAATACAAATTCAAAATTGAATCTTTCTTTCCACACTTTATTTATTAGAAAACTCATTCAAGAAAACTCATTCAAGTGCTGCATTACTTTTTTGGATAAAGCGATGTATATAAATAATTTTAAAATTTGATAAAATTTATAAAGTATTTTTTATCGGGATTTGTTACGAACACTGGAACCTTTGACACGTTTGGAGAGACAGCGAGACAATCATTCCAAAAGTGATACTGTTCTGTCGAAATCGAGATGTCTGATCTCACATAAATAATACTTGAAAATCTATTTTTGATAGTGTAAAAGTATAGACAGCCGCGACAGATGTAAACAAAGTTTATCTTGATTCGCTGATTTCGTTCTCAATGCTCTCCCTTTATTGATATAGGAAGGGTCAAAGGTTGAAGAGATAGTTATCAAATCGTACAGCTGCAGTAAATAGTACATGTATGACAACGATGGTAAAGAACGTGCGATATACTGTTAGATATTCGTGCTCCCGGCTTGCATAAATGCTTAAACATGCGCTCTCTACATAAACGAAGAACTGCGCGTATTCTATATTCTTCCTCTTTCTCCATTTCCCCATATATATAAAAGACACACGATTTTATATTTTTCACATTCTCGATAATACATTTTTATATTTCACTAAAGTACAATTTATCTACAAAAAGAAATCGTACGTAATTTAATAAATTCTTCAAGATATCATATGAGCGGTCGCGAGCGCAACTCTGGTGTTTGAAAAGTAAGTTACGAGAGAAGTTTTTTTCAGTGCCTAAACGCGCGCGTCGTCGGCCAAAAAGAAGTAAAGGAAGAGGGCGAAGGAGCATCGCCCGCGAGCGAATAGGTCGGGAAAAATCACACGCGTGCGCGCACGCACGTGTGCGTGAGTCGTCCGTGCACGCAGCCAGCGCGCGCGAGCTCCGCTGCGTAGATGCAGTTTTAGGAAATCACGCATAATACACGTGGCAACATCGCCGAAGGGCTAACATTCCATGTGATCCCAGGACCGGTTTGCGGGTACTGCCGACCCACTAACACTCGCTTAATGCAGATAAACCTACGCCCTATATGTGGAGTACACGTCGCTTATTTTTTATTGCCACCCGGCACGTCGAGCCGCCTCGCCGGTCGCGAGCGCGCAGCGTTTCACCGATTTTCAAAGTCAAGAAGAGACGAAAAAAAAAGAAAGAAAAAAAAAGAAAGAAGTGAAGGCGAAGAAGAAGGAAGAAAACTCGCCAGTCGCCGGGGCCTAAAATTATGCGGCTCGAGAGAAGGGCCCGGTTAGTCCTGAAGCCACTTGGTTAATCCTGACGCCAGCTTTGATTAATGCAATTTGATAATAATATGAATAATACTAATGCATTTGTAATCATCCTCATGAAATAACCGGATATGAAACAAATAAATGTACTAAATAAATATTCGCTTTCATTCAACAGTATTCATTCAACAGTCATTGTACTTGACATTGTCGTGTTCTTGGATTGATGCAACTTGAAGAGATAAGATCGAAGGAAATGATATTGTCCTTGTATCTTTACGTCAATTACTTCACAATTAGACAAATTTATAATCTCACTGAGCATCCTACAGCTATGATAAAAAAAATATCGTTATTACATTATTATATTAATGTAATAGAATATAATTGTGAGCTACATCTTTTATTTTCGATTAGTAGAATTCACATAAAGAAATTATTGTGGTAGAAAATAATTAATTCTTTCTCGAAAGATACGATCTTATTTTTCAAATTCGAAGTATTTTGCTTTCTTCATCCCCTAATAAAAGTTATAAAAATTTGGCAACGTATTTTGAAAAAGTGCTATTTTTCGTAAGTCATTAAAGCGCATATGCTTTTATACAGCTGCTCGTACCTGCTGTTTCATCTAATCCAAATTATAAGTGGCATTTAAGGGGATCTGCCGGCAGCTTGAGAATATCAGGCAAACGGTGAATGCTTTTTTACCCAACACTTTGTCTCGCTGGTAGATTTTCTCTAAGTAAGACATCCTCGATGAATTTTACTTCTAAATTCGATTCTGAACGTATTCTATTCTATCTACAGTTATTCGGATATAACCACTTATAAGTATTATTTATTATCATATATAATTATATTATCGTTATTATGTCGCAATATGTTAGATTACACACTGAAGTGTTCATTCTTGTCCGACGTGTTATCTGTGCGTGTTACCCGTCGACAATTTATCAAAATAATAGTTCGATAAGTGAACTTATTGCAATTGCAGTTTATTTACAGTTTTTTCAAATGAGGGTTCGAATGTATGGATGCAATTTTATAAGAGAGCCGCTTGTAATTCGTTGCATATCCTCGCGCCGTCAGATATGGACGTTTGTATGACAGAGATGCGGTTATTTACGAATTCAGTGGCTTAATGGCAGGATACCACCCGTGTTTTTCGTGACCGGATGATCGGCGGAAGTCAGCAAGCTGTGAACGTGGATTTTACTGATTTAAGCTATTGCTACGAGATTTTTAGCCCTCACTCTATCCTGTGATAGGAAGTACACGTTTACGTAAAAATTATACGATAATGAATACAGTGTTTTAATATTTCGTTACCTATTTTATCTACTTGTCTTCATTCTCGCTTAAAATTTCTACAAATAAAAAAATAATTAAATAGATAGATTTAATTACTAGTAATTAAATGAATTTAATGATGTATCCAAGAATTATCTCGTATTGAAAAGTTACGTTTTCTTTTTATTGAAATGATTTTTTTTTTAATTAATAAAATAAAATAAAATAAAAAAGTGTTAATACTAAATTAGTGTTGACATAAATTTACTCTTTTGTTAAATATTTTAAAACGACGAACGCAGATGTAACGCGTTGATATAGTTTTCGTTGTAATCGATAATTTCGTGACATAATTGCGAGGATCGATCGAGGAGCGAATTGTTCCTCGAGATCGCTTTCTACGTGAACGCCGTTCTGCGTGACCCACATTTCACCCGGAAATGCGCTCCCATTCCGTTCTGCATTTCGCGCAACGGCGAATGAGATCGACCTACACAACACCTGTTACAGCCGCCCGGTAAATAGGGGTATTACGGTCAATGGTCAGTATTATAAAGGCGTCGAAAGGCAGAACAGATCCGAATGGATATGCAGAGAAGCAGAGAAAAAGAAAGGACGAAAGAGGAGACCTAATTCTCTTTCAAGCATATGTGAAATAATTGCACTTGACTCACTCGGGGGTGTGTATCGGGGGATGCCTAAACCACCAGACGAAGGATACTTTGTCCATTGACCATTGTACTGGCGACAATGTGTCAGCAGGTAGCTGATCATCGATCTGGGGTCCGCACACTCGGCACCACGGTCAATGACCTTGCAATGCGGCCGGCAAAGGGCGAGGCCACGTTGTTACGTCCGTGAATAGCCCAAGTATAGTCGAGCACGATGTTAATGCCGTACGATCGTCAGCCGAGTATCTCCGGAACGCCATTTAATGTCCATTTCTCTTAACTATGATTTAATTTTTACTCTGTACTGAAAAACTACTATATTTTAATAAAATCTTTTTAAGTAAATATTTGATTACAGTGAATATTTACTCAATGAAAAAAAAGACAGTCAAATTAATTGTTCTTGTATCAAAAAAAAAATATATATATATTAATATTTAGTATTTATATTATAATATATATTATCATATTATAATATATATTATAATAATATTCAGTAAATGTTTACTTACAAGTATTCAAAGAAATATTTATAATTAAGATATAGTACATCTTTTTCCAGTGTACTTTTTTAATTATTAGTAGACAAAAATAAAAAATAAGTAATATAATATATTATAGGACCGTATATGTGTGTGTATGTGTGTGTGTGTGAGAGAGAGAGAGAGAGAGAACAAATTATAGCAATGAAAGCCTTAAACAGTCTAATTGGATCTTAAATCCTTCTATGATTCTGTGTGAATTTATATAGTACGTACGTAGTCCTTTTTGAAATGCGCACCGAAATGATTTTTTGGTCTTGAAACGCTAATTCTACTAAATTACCACAGTAATATCACGAGTTAAAATTGACTTGAGCAATTTTAAGAATTTTTAAAATGCTTTTTCGCATCTTCGAAACGATCTTAATTATGCTAAATGACATATTAATATCTGTAAATAATTAATTCTTATTGCGAAAAATATTACGTTGGCCCGGAACCCGGATTTCTTGCATTCCATGCGAACGTCCTAAGCCTTTAAGCCTAACGAGACAAAAAATAAGTTCTTAAAGTTAATCTATATTGGTAAAAATTAACACAAGAGATGTTTTTTCTAGAATTCCCAGACAGAGGGCTTTAAACTTCTTAGTAACAGAATCATTTGGCCAATGAGGTAGTGACTTAAAAAATGCGTTCTAGTCAGTATACTTTGACTTGGTTGTCGTTTTTAGGACGTAGAGAGCTTTGGCAATTTCTATAGAATCGGTTTTGTTAACGTAATGAGATGTTAACGTCGATCGCGAGTATGCGATTCCTAATAAATGGAATCAGTGAATCGCGTGTGGCGAGATATTTTTCGCACCGTCATTAACATACTCGATCATACAATGATCAACGTTAAGCTCGTAGATGCGCGTGCACGCGATGGACATTGAACGCGTGATGGAACCGGGAACATCGCACGCATCTCCATACTCTTCGCCCACGAAAAAAGAAAAAGATAGAGACACGGAGAAAAGAAAAAAAAAAGAGAGGACCCGAAAAGCCAACTGCGTTAGCAACTCTAAGGCTTATGAGGAACCTGTTTTCCTTTATAGGGTTTCCACCTCGTCCTTTCTCGCTCGTCAACGTAACTCCGTAACGAAGGGGGAGTCTCCTCTTTCAGGATGCTCAAGGAGAAAAAAATTTCTCGTCCCCTTACCATTTTGATCGTAGCTGCCGACTTTTGTGTCGATCAAAAATTCGATCTTGAATCGGAGTCGCCGTGCTCCGAAGAAGATCGCGAGCATGGCGGTGGTGAAAAAGCGTGAAAAAGCGCTAACGAATCCTCGCTCTTGGAAACGACGTTAATGTGCACTTTATACCATGAAATCACTGAATATCTCGGAAACTTTGCTGTAAATGAATTTTTTAAATCGCTGAAATTAAACTAAAATTTTTCTGAAATGTTGAAATTTTGCTGCAAAGTGTTCCAAAAAACGTGAAATAATTGCAGTGAAATTTTTCCATCAGGGTACACATATGTAATCAACATTTCTCCTGTAATTAATTAATTTTTTTTATATTTCATTGTCAATTCCGCTACAATTTTATATTATCGAATAGTCGATAGTGCAAAAGTTACAATTTTTCTCACAGAAACGAATCGTTTTCATGAGAAATAATATATTTTGTTTATATTTTCTGAAATTATTATAAAATATATTAAAACTGCATATATATAAGAGAGAGAATAATGAATATAATTATTTAAAACACATTTCCCTTGATAATTTTCTAGCATTTAATCTCTGAGCATATTTAATCTAGTTAGGGCACACATTGAGATTATCATTTGAGATGCGAAACAAAAAATTTCTGATAACGTTTCTTTATTATGAAGTGAAGGTTTCCTTCAACATCATCGGATTTCATAAAAATAATCAATTATTTGTTGTGTCATAGTAACAATGCTTATGTGCACAATTGTGCCTAGAAACAGTCGTGCCATTGGCATCGTTGTCATGAGTTTACGTGGAAGATATACATCACTAGAAATGTAACTCTCAACTGTATGGCGACTATGATAAGCAAACCATTGGCGTCGCCATTTCTTTATCATTTTTCGTGATATCGTTCTACGTGATATTCAATGACATTTTTTCTTGTCTTTTTATCATAACACTGAACGCTATCTCAAGGTGTTAGATATGTTTCATGTGAACGATTTTCCTTTTCAGAAAATGTTGTCTAATTACTGTCTTTTACAAACTAGGCGTGTTAAGGAAAAATAAATAGAAAACGGTTTTCAGAGAGATGAATTATTTCCTCTGTCTAGTAGATAGGGTTTTTATTCTATTTACTAAAAATATTGATCCTAAAAGTGTCAATTGATTCAACAGGGTCACATTTTATTTACGGCAGACGGATACAATACAAATGTGACAAAAGTATGCAGGTAAAAATATTTCATGTAGAGAATAAAATGTTATGTTTCTCTAAAATTTCGCAATAGATTCCTTATCACATCAAAAATTCGTTATCGTATACTATTGAAGAGAAAGAACTGTTTATAAATTTTATGAATTTTAGAAGGTCGACTATTTTTTAACTAATTATACTCTCGTACATACATTTCGCGATTTACTTTACTCGATTTACTGAACTCTTTCCTGTTATCTCGAAGAATCGATTGCAACTTGATCATTAAATCTAAGGATTATTATACCCCCGCGTTGCAAGTCGATTTTCAATAATGGCATATAAAATTGATTCACAGGCAAAAATATATATACGACACTCCGTGCGCTTATATAAAATCATAAATATCACAACGCAATTGTGGGATGTGTCACGGGTACAAAGTACGAAAGGCGCACCCTACAGCGATCAGACCAACCCGCTTATGCACCAGTTATTGTCATAGCCCTGTATACACATCTGTGCTACCTTCGATATGAGATAGAATTTCTCGATGGCGCAACAGGACAAAGATTCACCTTGCCATCGTCGCATTCCTTCTCTCTCTCTCTCTTTCTCTCTCTCTCTATCTCTCTTGCTTATTCTCTTTCTCGCTCTCTCGTTTTCTCCATCTTCCCAATTTCCTCTACGAAACCGTCATTGGAGTCGTCATCGTTGCTAAGAAAAAAACGCACGCCCGCTGCACGCATCACGCACGAACGCACGCACACGAACGTACGCAAACAGATGCATATGTACGCACACGCGTACATATATCCCTCTCGCACGCACAGCCCGTAGAAGCGATTTTTCCCTCCTCCGCTTTATCGTGACTCTTTCCTCCGTTTTTAGACACGCTCACAAGATAAGAGGCCGCATATTTTCGACCATTTTCAAACGGGCGGTTGCACGCGGTTTACGATAAATAGAATCGAAAATTCAGAGAAAGCAGCATCGAAGGGAACGCAATCGAAAAATTCCACGTCTGAGAGAATTCATGCATATTTTATGTTACAGTCGTAACATATTTTCTCTCATCGCTTCGAAATGTGCTAATATTATTTCTTTCGTACCGCGATAAAGTTTTTATTACTTGATGGAGAAAGAAAAACAATTTAAAAAATGTTAAATCAACTAAACAAGAAGAAGCGCCAATTATGGTCAAAGTTAGAATAATAAATTTATATGTAATTTATCTTATTACATGACTGCGTGCTTATTACTTTTGGACTTGCAACACAATCAAACTGACATAATAATAATAATAATAACCTCACAAATTAAAATTAAATTTGATCAAGTTGGACAACCTAATAATTTTTTTAAAAATAAATCCTATTCCCTCGCAACATCGTACAACAAATAATTTCTTCTTTAATTTAATACGGTTTAATAACTGTGTATTTATTTACATTCTGTATATTTACTCAATTCGATACTCCCGGTTTAATGACTCGGCGATCGATTAATTAATTACGATTCGTCCGTCCCGTTTCGTCGGCTTTCTCCGCTTCCGCGTTATTCGCTTCCTTTCTCCGAAAACTTTGCGATTTTCTCACGATACTCGAGTGGAAGCGTCATGTCATCAACCCCCGCATGGTAACGTTATCCAATTCGTGTAGGGCACGCCTTACGCGTGTGCGTGCTGAGGGGGTCGATGCGCGTGTTGCCGAGGGCTACGCGCCGAAATTACATACACGCACGCAGTGGGTTCTTCGTAGAGTTCGGCCGTGGTCGCAATTTTCGTGAACGTACACACGTTAGACGTTATATTTTTCCCCGGTCTCTTTTTTTCCTGCGTTCGTCTACCGATATTCCCCTCCCTTCTTAACGCACGCACACGCTCACGCACGAACGCGTATGCGTATATTGCTGGGTACCACCATAGACCTTACCGTGCGGGAAGTTGACGTGGGTGTAGACTACGAAATAGTTTCCATGCATTTCACCGTGTGTAAATACGCACGCACACGCGTGCACGACCGTCTGCTTATACGTGCGTACAAGCGCGTGATATGTCCCGCAGGATATTGGCCTAGGAGCCGCGTGATTGGCCGATAGTGCGAGCATAGGCGAATAAGTGCGTGTGCTGTGCGTACACGCGCGTGTAGCAATGCGATGCGCCGAAACGCGTCTCACTATCACGCTTACACGCACAATGGCGTAAGTTTTACATATTTTCCTCGGCGTGCTTGATCGCTCCGCGCTGCGCGTTCCATGAATAACATTGCGACATCAAATTAATCGGATTTAGTCAAGCCGAAAATTGGAATCGCTTTAATTATAACGTCGACGTTAACGGCTTTTACTCGTTTGTTAGTTTTATCAGTTTGTAAAACTGTGTGATTTTTTTTTTAAATTACGCTATTGCTCTTATTGAGAATGATTCCGTTTTCGGATCGTTAATTTAATTTAAAAAATGTTGGTTATTTCAACGGTTATTTACGTAAACGATTGGATTAATTTGTATCCATAATTACAATCTATTGTTGTAATACGATGATTTAATTGCGATAATCAAAATTGCACAGATACAATACATAATTATGATTCTTATTTTTTGTAAAGAACTTTAATATCGAGAAAGTACGAGGGAAAAACAATTTTGCTAAAATATAAAAAAAATTTAACTAGGTACAGATCTAAAAATAATTTTTGTTGAGTCATCAAAATAATTACGTAGAATGCTTAAGCATTGTTGCGAAACATTTTAATATTCTAACAATCAATTTGGGCATTCTGCATAATTATTTTGACGAGCCAAATTTATTCAAGCCAAATTATTTTCAGGTATATTTATAGCTGTTTACTATTTTTACGTACGTCCGCAAAACAGGCTTTCTTTCGGTATAGTTTTCAGATTAAAAAATATATATGAATAAAAATATTCAACTTTTATTCGGAGTTGTTTTAAAACGATTTGAAGTTTGATGTTGCAAGACCGATTTTGCTGAAATATTTAAAAATTTAGCAAGATACAAATTTGAAAACAACTTTTTTGGACCATCAACATAATTATACAGGACACTTAAATTAGTTATTACAATGTCAAAACTTTTGGTAACATTGCTCATCATGCTTAAATCTCTTACGTAATTATTTTTATAGTTCAACGAAATTATTTTCAATTTATAGCTAAATTTTTAGGTACTACAAAGCAAAATCGTTCTTTTTGTATAATTTAATTAAAATGTGGATATCCACAAAATACGACTATCTCGTTGAAAGTTTTGAGATATAACGTAAACGAGCAGCAGTTTCCTAAATATAACATCGGTACAACCATCCCTCTTCATAGTTTATGTGTGAAAATGTCATAGTATAGAACTGCATACACCCACGCTTTCCCTGTCTTTCTTTCTCCCATCTGAGTTGTTCCAAACTGTTTTAAAACCGCGTCCGAAATTTCCTCTCGACTTTTTCACAGACTTTAGACTCTTAGAGTCTAATACAAGTGCGTATTAAGAAGACGTTGAGTTAAGAATTCGCTAAAGAATACAAGCTGAAATTTATTTCACAACTTTCGCATACAAGTACGCCTACGAGTACGATGGTACCCCATATTTTCGTCACACACGCTTCCGGTGCGGCTCTTGAGCTGCCTGAATTAATTTATCTTCTTGCGAGAAGAATTACGTTAAACTCGTCAGGGCGGGGGCCATGGTCGTGGCCGTAGCGAAGGTTACGCCATTGGTGCCTCAACTGGCGCACACGAAGAAGGACGAGACTCACAGATGTGACGAACTCACTTCACCACCCCTATGACTGTCGCCGCGTGACGGGCTAGGCCGAGCTCTACGGCCAACGGCATGGTGCAAGCGTCAGTGGTCGTTGAGCAGGCAGGAAGAGAGGTTTTCTGATTCCCGGTACGCGGACGGGCTTCTTCTGTGTTCTGGAGAACGTGGAGTTTATATTTGCGGGCGCGCATGGTTCTCCACGTTTACGCAATCAACAACGGGGGGCGGGGTGGAGTGAAATAAGGGGTGCGTGAAGTAAGGAGTGGAGTAAGGTGTACGATTGCGCCTGTGTATGTGTGTGTATATGTGTGTGCCTTTTTTTTTTTTCTTTTTTTCCTCGCGTCTTCCGGCGTAATACGGCATGTCCAGCGCATGAGGCGTGCACACGTTATATACATAGGTAGATAGGAACGCACGAGAGGGAGGGGAGTGAAGAAGAGAGGAGGTAACCGGGGTCCTCCTAAGCGCGTCCGAAGTGCACACATTTTGTACTGCACTAGCTAGACGAGATTAAAAAGGGAGGAGGAGGAGGGGAAAGGAAGATCGTATGGGATATATTGATAACGCCCCTAAGTTCCTTGATGATTCGCGTCTTGTATCCGGGAGATCATCCAGAGGTTCACGATAGAGAGGAACATTAGTCTCCAGCTTGCATCTCTCTGGCTGCGCTTGCTTTTATTAGATCGTCGTCCAACGTTTCGTCACCGCGAGAGAAGCGTCTACCAAAATCACTATAAGTAAGTTCAACGCACTTTTTTCTCCTCCGCTTTCAACGATCCGCATCCGGTGAAACTAATTCCGCTTTTCGCTTAATTAAGTGCAAAGTGCGTCGGGAGCATTTCAATGGTTTTATCGTAATTTAAAATATATATATATATAAAAAAAACGCACATAAAGATCTTTGAGACGGTTAAAAGAAATATAAGAGTAATCGGCAATTAAAGATTTTTTTCCTTATCGTTTTTTTACCATTAACAATAAGCTTACCTTCGCTTACTCCTCTAGAATCTAACATCTCTGCGCTGCACTTATACTTATCGCTGCCTACGAAAGGCGATATTTTTTCCTACTTAAAATGAGAAGTTATTGGATCGTTATAGATCATCCGACTTTTGTTTTTAAATCCGATGTTTATGGCTGATATTTTTCTTTTATCTCTCTTCGCTTCGCGTAAGTTTTAGCGAATAGATCGGTCGAGAGTAATTTGCATTTGTCGACCAGATTAAAACATCAAAATAGTTCGCTGATATCATTAACCATAGTCGTACGGTTCCTGGGAAATATTCCACGTATGCAACATTTCACGAGACTTCTTTATCTCTTCCTTATCACTTACTTGCTCCTAATTCCTACTGGGTCGACTAATAAGTCGGTGAGAGCGCGTGACTCATCCTACGCGAGAAATGCAAATATCGACTAACTTCCCTTCGCGAAGCGATTTCACCCCAGTCACGAAATATCAATCGTTTTCTTTTATCTCAATTATACTCGCAATTATATATATTCGGGAAGGGAAAAATAGAAGCGGAAAAATGGCAGATCTGATAAATTTAAAATGTTGAACCCACGGGATGTGGAGAAATTACATATTTGTATATATTCATTAAAATGACAAAAATGTCAAAAACGAATTATGCAGAAATAATTAGGGATGAACAGTAAAAGAATAGCAAAAATAAAATCAAAAGCAACAAAGACGAAAGATTTTTTTTCATCATTTGTCAAATCTGTCATTAAAGTTGTTGTGGAACAAATTGCGAAATTTCAAAAACTTTTTTTTAACGAAAGGACTGCTTTTATCAATTTTATACAAAAAAGTACGAAAATGTTTATATATAACCCTTTAGCAGTAAGGTTGACAAAGGATACAAATCGGTTACTGCATGATTTGGTACCTGGTATTTCGGTTCTTTTATTGTAACATCTGAAAGAAAGGGTTAAGAGAAAGTAATGGTCAGGTAGGTTTCCTGGAAAATCTTTTTTTTTAGGCTCAGTTTGCCTTTTTATGATAACAAATTTTTTTGCTATGAATGGCAAGGGTTAAAAAAGTTTTTATGTGCATCTACAGACAATAGTTCAAGCAAATATCACCATTTAGTTCATGCTCGTATATATATATATATATCTACAATGCGTACGAAAATAACGAAATTTCACAAAAATTGATGCGCAATTCTTAGGGGCTGCATTTGTGGATCGCATTACAATTTCATCCGCGATATTTAATTTTATATCCGCCTTTATCGACAACAGGCTGTCGTCGAGAGTTCAATATAATACTACAGTACGTATTAATATTATAATATTATTATAATATTAATACTATTTTGGTAATATGATTCTAAAGCGAAACAAGAAACTTTTATTATGGTATATATTTTATATAACATTAAAATATAATTATTGGAAAAATTTCTATATATAACATTACTAAAATTTAAATACAACTTTTGAATAAGATAAAATGTTTTTTGATACATAATGTAAATATTTTGCGATGCCTGTCTCGACATCATCTTATCATTCTTATCATGTGGTCATTTTTTTTAGTTTGTATAGTGTTACTGTATTTGTGTTGCTCGGATGTTTCTTTTTCTAATCATATTCGGACCTTAAGATATGTAATCTTTGCTAGTTTCGAAAACAGTCTCGAGACTGACATGACAATAAGTTTTTGGATTTTCAACCAAAGATTAACAAGGAATGGCATAAAAGAAAATAATGGGAATATTTTATCTCTTTTATCTCTCGCAGACATTTAACGGTCAACTTTGTATGTCGTAATTATACAGATCGATAATCGTCTCTTGAAATGTAGACCTATTTCAATGTTGCGAAATATCATCTATGATAAATATTTCTAAATAACAAATTAACTATTTTATAAATTTTTTCGGATATGAATTATGTTAAAAACAAAGGAAAGGTTCGTAAATTTTTTAATAGTTCAACAAAATTACGAGATGTGTAGAAATTTTATGATAGTGTCGTAAATTTCTCGATAAGGGCGAGCTCAATTTTTTCTTTTTGTAAAAATAGTAAATTTTATACAATTTCCTTATTTTCGATATTATTTCTATCCGCAATAAGATCGATACCAAAATTGTTTCAGTTTCAATTTTATTTGAAATATTGTTGATAATACTTTCTGTTGACATCGATAAGAAATTCTTGTTGATTTAGTTTTTTAATGGTAAAAAGAAAGAACGTTGTACATTGCAAATGACAAACTATATAATAATGCATTAGAATGCAATTATGACCTTTGATCCCTCGCACAGGCCCTTATCGCTAGATAAATTCAATAGCATTAACTTCGAGAGTTTTTTGGATATTTTTCAAATGAATGCGTCATCAGCAGGAAACTCTAAAGTTAGGGCGGAGGGGATATGTGAACAACACTTCAATCTCGTCGCTCGACCAAGTCAGTCGAGCTGCAGTCTAGCAGTTCTTTGAATAGGAACGTGTTTGCCATAGATTGCAAGCTGACAGATAAACATCCTTGAGCATGATGTCTTCGCAACAGTACTGCCTCCGATGGAACAATCATCGCTCGAACCTGCTGAACGTCTTCGAGGAATTGCTGCACAACGCGGCGTTCACCGATGTCACCCTTGCTATCGATGAGGGCAGAACAATCAAGTGTCACAAGATCGTGCTGGCTGCGTGCTCGACGTATTTCCAGACTTTATTTCATCAACTATCAGGCTATAATCATCATCCAATAATCATCCTTAAAGACGTTGGGTTTCCGGTGTTAAAGGCGATATTGGAATACATGTATCGCGGCGAGGTGAACGTGGCGCATGAACAGTTATCCGATCTGCTGAAGATCGCGCAACTACTGAAGGTAAAAGGCCTGGTTGAGGAACACGGCACCAGCGATACGCCGAATACGTCGCACGATCTTCGCCCTGAGGATACGTCGCCGCCACCCGATATCAGTACCAGCACCAACACCGGCGGTAGTGGCGGCGTCAGCCATTCGTCACCGCCGTCTTACTACTCCCTTTACGGGAACGATCGTTCAAATCACCTGGCAAGCTTATTACCAAGTACGTGGTTGTTACATTCCACGGGCCATCAGCTTCCAACATCGCTCTCCGGAAATGGCGGCAGTAGCAACAATAGTGGATCCTACGACAACGGTATCGAAATCTCGCCGTTTAAACGCCGGAAGATGCTGCAGCCTCCACCAGGCCTGCTGATAAATAACGACACGCCGATATTGCGCACGGTACTTGGCCAGGCTCACGTTGACAGTTCGCAGGCTCTGCCGCTGTTGCAGCAGCCAGACAGCCATGAACCATTTAACTACCGCAACGCGAACAGCAATGGATCTGCTAACGACAGCGACAACCGCCGCAACAACGACCTGGTTCACGGTGAAACGACGGTCCATGCCGATGCCTCCTACGCAGACGAAGACGAAAGACAACCGTCCCCGCAGTCTTATCCAGATACTGCAAGAAATTCAGGTAGCAATAGCAACTCAAATATCGCAAGAGTTTCTTATAATGGCACAAATTATTTGACTGCTTTATATTATCTACAACGTATAAACGAATTGATGAATTTATTATCCTCTGCGTCGTATGAACAAAACTTACATGGAACTCTCTCTTCTAATAATGAACAAGGTAAACAAGAATCATAACCCTTCGCGAATCAGATGGGGTGTGACATACTCCAGCAAGATGAATTTCTATAACTTTTTAAAAAGTACGCGCCCATGTTTTCTACCTAGATTATAATATATTTAAGCATCAAGCATATAGTATGAGATATACCTACGTATGATTCATATTGATTTTCCATCTGGTTTGCGAAGGTTTAATAATCACACATAAATGAAAAAACTATTTTCTTAGTAAAATATTAATATTATTATAATGGATTATATTATTACAATGTGCATATTTTTACTACAAAATTTGCTGCAACGGAAGAGATCGTGACTTGGGGCGAGAACAAACTTGTATTCTCTGTTATAAAAATTTGATCTATATTTATATTCGATTATACTTTTATATATAGAAAATATAATATAAAATATAATGTCAAAAAATAGACTAAAAGGATATATTGTATATATATATATCCTTTTAGTTTTTTTATATTATATTTCAATATTCTATAGGTAATATTATATTGTTGCTTTCATAATTTTTTAAATAAATAGATATTATAACAATATTATAATTTTAAACCATTAAGTATAATAACACTCGAAAATATGCACAGTAATCAAATTAATATACCAATCAATAATCGAGCAATTTTTGGATTTACAATAATAAAAGGTTTCCATATTTAATGAAATATAAGTGATAAAAATGAATATATACGTTTCTGCTCACAGAATCTTCTTCAGTTTGAATAATATAAATTTTAAACCTTTGTTACTATTCCATGATATTAGAGTTCATACAATTATTCTGCTATTTATATTCGTTCTCTTTCAGATTGTAAGAGAATTTCTTGATATGTTCCTC
The DNA here is from genome assembly GCF_024713525.1 of Acromyrmex echinatior. Lineage (NCBI taxonomy): Eukaryota > Metazoa > Arthropoda > Insecta > Hymenoptera > Formicidae > Acromyrmex > Acromyrmex echinatior. The sequence goes on from NC_141859.1 coordinate 10,282,828, forward strand.
GATCATGTTCAATAGTGAAATTCCATACATCAATTTCTAAATCTTTTTTTTTATATAACTAACTCTCCTCGTTTAACGGCGAGATTCTCGTTAAGTTATTAGTTTAATACGGTGAAAAATGTAAATACACCATGTGTGGTGTATTTACTATCAATAACTAATACAATGTATTATTGTGAATGAAAAAATTGCTCGATTATTGATCGTCATATTAATATTAATTCATCACAGCTGTCGCGGACTGCGTTCAGCCGAAACCCGAATGGAAACGCTATAAGCAGTACACTCGAGATGACATCAGCGCGGCGATCGAGGCAGTGAGAAAAGGTATGAGCGCCGTTCAAGCAGCGCGAAAATACGGCGTGCCATCGCGTACGCTTTACGACAAAGTGAAAAAGCTGGGCATCCCTACATCGCGGCCATTCAAGCGCTCAGCAAGCAACGGAGGAAGCGGGGCTTGTTTCCCGTATGGCATCGGCGCCAACGTGAACGGTGCTCTTTATGACAACAGTGCCGGCAGTGCCAATGCCCTCTCCGAAAATGAGAACGAGAGTAACATCGTCACTGAGAGTTTGGCCGGCACGAGTGCCGCAGTTTTCGAAGCCACGCATCCAAAGACGAAGGATTTATCGCGGGATTTAATGTCAGACTCGATGGCCCGTTGCAGCTCGAGTCCGGTGATACGTTGCGTTAAGCAAAGACAGCAGCAGCAGCAACAGCAGGACCTGGACGATCAAGTAGAGGACTTGTCGGTGAGTCGCAAATCCGACGTTCCAGTGATAGTACCGCCATCCGCTACATCGACCGCGATTAAAGACGAGACGCAGGAAACAGGATTGGATAGTAACGACTGTTGCGATTATAGTTAACTTTTACAGCCCAGTGATGGAAGATAATAAAATACGAATAGGTCAATTTACAGCAAGCTCAATTTCGTAAAACAAAGTTAAATTCGTGCTCGTTTTTAAATATTCTGTCTTTCATCTTTTACGATTTTTTTTTTTTTTTCATACTAAACTTCCATATTAAACTTCGTAAAGTCGTAATGAACTTCGTGTCCGATGAACGATGAAAAAGTCTATCGATTAGGCATCTTGAATAGCCGATTTCGTATTACTTTCACAATTTTTCTTATTTCTATTTCTCTAACAAATTGCATTAAATCTATTTTGACATTGAGCTCCTTATTACTCCATCTCGTATATTGGTTTATTACGATTGCAGAATTTCCTTTATCGCATTTCTTTACCGAGCGTGCGTTTTCATTCCGGATAGTCGAAAATAGATTTTGCAGAGTATCCACCACAAATTTCATCAGTAGAACGTAACAGAACAAATGTAGAATATGAATATGATAACTGATTGACCGCAGAAACCGAGCAATATCTTTCATTCTGTAATCATATAAATGACATATTCTATTTTTATGAATTTAACGAAATGACAAATTCTGCTCGATTTCTACTGGCAATCAAATCATGTCGACAAGCAAAACACGAAATTAACGCGGACGTAATTGACATCAATTTGCTGCAATATTCTTCTCGAATGTGTAGGTGCGCAACATTTTGCTGGGACGTTTTATACGTATATCTGTAATTCTTTGGATATACATTTTGATACAAAAATGTAAACGAACGTAAATGTATTTATTCCTGTTTAAACTTATACGAAAATAAGATCTAAATAATCATCATGATTATCTTAAAAGATTATGATACTAAAGTAAATGATAAAACTGTTAAATATTGCAAATTTATTGATTCGTTGTTCGTGATTCGCGATTTCCGTATAGTTTAGAGCTAGCCTAAGGTATATTTATCCAAAATATTTTAAAATTTAACGCGAATTACGGTTTAAATAAAACAATGAATTGCACAAAAGAACGTGTCGCCACCTAATTATTGTTTTTCAACGCGAACAATGACGATGAAAAAGAATGCATGAGAAGATATGAAATTTAAAAAAAAAATACAGATACAAATATTTTGAAACTTCACTCAAAAATATTTCTAAGGTCAGATAAGACGAATACATCTGTAATGGTACTATACCGCGCAACATTTGAAGATATATATTTCTTGTCTTGCGACATATTCATTTGTGCGGATATTTGTCTACCGTAATAGCATTAAAGCTTTAATAAATTGAGCAAAATAATACAAAATTCATAAATGGAATCTCTACTATAACGCTACATAAAGTGTCCTTTTCTCCCCTCACTATTGTGCAAATGAAATAAAAATGATGGGAGATATACTATAATAATAACGTGCCAGTAATAAGTAATAAACAAGCATGGAAACATAAACATTTTCCGGATGATAGGTTTACTTGCATATGTGCTGATTTATCATTTCATTATAAACTTTGTATTATTTAATAAATATCGCTGTTAATTTGTTAGCATTGTAAGTACTTCGTCGTTGTATTTGATCGTTACTGACCACAGCTCCGGGATACGATTGCAATATTGCTCAAACATATCGACAGTAATGATAATAACGAAATACCTCATGTAAACTACGTGTTCATTAACGTAAGACTGATAAAACGCAGACTTGAAATATCAACGTATATCACCGATTAAAATACTCAAACCTAATTGAGGCAAAGCATCGAGAAAGTTTCAACTTACAATTAAATAAAGACACAAGTTTTCTGTATTATATCTGCGATACGGAAAATATTGAAGAATGCAAAAATGTATGTTTACTTTTACAGTGAGCTTTGAAACACGAAATATAAACACTCAAATTAATTATTAATTTATAATTATTTAGCGTACATTATAACGTAACATATATTTCTATTTTTAAAACACACTAACTTTGTATTAGTTCCGACATTTTTTAAATTTCGTGGTGATTTAATTTATTTACTCTTATCTGGAAACATATATTTATATGTAGAATAGAAGATGGATGAACAAATTACGTTTAATTAAAAAACGCATTGTAAAATATACAGTTGCATTCAAATGTGCTAAATGCGCATAAAAAATAGATCTGGAAGGTCAACGCTTAATAACTTTTCGTCGATACTTTGCCTCTCTACGCAGACCAAAGTTACCTCGAGGATTTCTACCTCAATATATAAGTCATTCCATATTTACTACAATAAATAATAAAATTTTTGTAGAGAAGATATTTACAGAATGTATGCGAAGCAATGCAAGATAATGCAGTACCTGCCCGCCGTGTGATCAAATGTGCATCTTTTAGAAAATAAATTCAAACAATGCAAAGATCTCTGAAATTAAATAACCACCGTTAATGTATTACGTAAGGCAACTTTGAAGCCCTACTTATATTTTAATTAAACAAATGTTTTATTCAAGAGTGCGTATATTACTTTATTTTAGTCATTGTTATGCATTATTACTTTTTATACCACAGAGCGCACTGTAAGTACAATAGTACAACTAGCAAATAAGACACGTTATTGTTAGGCTTTAATAAATTTTACTTCAAGAGTGTAACGTGCACTAATTAGATATTCGTCGAGCGATATATAAGAATGTATACGCAAGATATCCTATTTTGACAATTTTTCACGTAAAAGAATTTTTCATCAACTTCAAACCTTTCTTTTCCTTTTTCTTTTTACCTCGATACATTTCATCTCTTTCTTCGGCTCATTTAACGTACGTTTGTACGTTGTGCTCTCTTTTCCAAAATATCTATTTGCAAATCAAACTGGGATAACTTGTAGATGTGAGGAAGAGGTAGGATAACTAATTAAGGAAATATACACGTATTCACTTCGTATGTACGGATACGAGTACGTTGTTTTAAAAAGCCGATTAGTTTATCAGAGTATATCGTGCAGCGTTGATGCGAGAGCACATTTTATATAATCGGCATATATCTATTTTAATCCACGTGTGTGTGTCTGCAGAGCGCATTTCGAAGCACCAACGTGCTTATAAGCGCGTCTTTTAAATACGATACATGCATCGTGAGGGTTGTTTCCCTTAGTACGTGCCTTCATTCGTTGATTAATCTTTACGATATGAACGCGGCGCGTTAATTATTAGTGTTGATTTTATACCGTTTATTATCAGCCATTATCACGTTGCGTAAAATAGAGTCCATTATTAGTACGTGAAACTCCATTATTTCACTGACATTTCTGTGACATTTTGATCTTTCTCCTTGTTCGTTTATACGATTTCGTCACACAATTTGTAAATAATCATAGGCGGACAACGACACTTTTAACAATTAGCGGTGTAAGACTGATTGTAAGACTGATTTTTTTTTTACTACGTTGACTTACACGCACACACAGAATGCACGCCCACTATATATATGTATATATATATATGTGTATATGACGGGCGTATATAAATAAATAAATATCTAAAAATGTACAAGTATATAGATTTATTTGTGCATATATTATAATACATATATATATACATTACACAAAAAAATGACAGCGAAATATATATATATTATATATATATATTATATATTTACACACTTGCTCTCACGAAATATATGTTATCAATAATTGTACAAGTTTGTTACAGAATAAACCATATAATCTTATACACCGTTGTTGCTTATTAATCAATCCCGTTAATTGAGTTTACCTTGATTAGAGAGTACACACGCGTGGTATGTCGAGTTCAGTGATCCGCACCATACCTTGCAATTCCGATCGTTTTGTAGCAGTGCAGCGTACACGTTCTTGTGAGCTGATGTGTGTATGTGTGCGCGAGCAATGGCGGATTAAGGCTTTTGAAGCTCTACAGCTCACAACGTAACGCGATAATTCTTCTACGGGGGGGGGTCGCTCGAAATTTCTTTAGCTACATCCTGCAGTCGACGATGGAGGAGTCGAAGAAATTTTAGATGATTTAATCATTATGACTGTGTCTGTGACATCACTTTTTCTAGAGTAGATATGTATCTCCAGATAGCAACATCTATCTTGATGTTGGCGTGTTGCTCGCAAATAAATAAGGGTGCGTTTTTATCAGAATTGCAGCAACTGTGTAAGTCAGCATGTGTGAGTAAATTGATGCCTTCATGATACGACAGCTTTAGGAAGTAACTTGCTAACGACTTTAAAATTTTCATCATCAAAATTTATGCCGTTACCGTCATGTTGTCTTAATAATCTACAGCTTTATACAATGTTATCGTATTGCTGATAACGCAAACTAACTTTGATGCTGCTATCTTGCCATTAAACTATTGTGCAATACATTGTTGCTAATATCAGTAGATTCATAATCGTTGAAGACAAATGTATGGCAAGTTGCCAGATTGTAGATAACATTTTGTACGATTAGATTTACGCCAAAATTGTAATATCAATGTTATGAAACTGGCCAATCACAGTCCATTTCATTCTTCAGAGAAATAGCTATAATTGGCTAGTTTTATGACGTCAATACTATAATAACTTTGGCGTGTAAACGTCATAAGCAATTACAGATTTGCACGATTTTGCTGAGACACACTTGGTTATCTGGATTTCCGGAAATCGCGAGTTAACAGTATACACCATTATTTTTCAAACGTTTATATATTTTTCTTACGTATTACTTTTAAAAAGCCTGACGAGCGAGAGAGAATAAAATTTTAATAATATAATTATTATATCATTGTAATGGAATTGTTGATCCGAATAGAGCGAAGGAAATAAAATACGAACATTCGCGGTGTGATTGATCTAGAATTAAGTAAATAAGCAAATAAGAACGCATGCAAACGATTGAAAGCGATTTCGCGAAACTACAAGAAATAAGACAACAATGAGGTAACAATGAAGAGAATGGGGAAAGAGGAGTGAGCCTTAAATCGAATCCTCCGAATGCATCAGGTATGTACGTCGAGTGAAGCCTCCTAAATGACGAAACGACTTGCATGGCCCTCGCAGCGTAATTTTGGGTTCTCGAAACAGGGATTGCGGAGGCAGCGCAATGGAGAAAGATAGGAAAGGGAAGAAAAACAGGGAGGATGGGAAGGAAAAGGATAGATGGAGAGAAACACAGTTACGTCCCGCTAATAAGCTTCATTCCTCGATACGCGCGCGGGGAGAATAATTATGGGCTTGCGCAGTGCGCTCGAGTCTTTGGACGACTGCAGGGGGTTGAGAAAGGGGTTGCAGGGCGAGGGGGCCGAGTTGCCGAGAGGGTGAATCGAGGAGAAATAAAGCCCCGAGCCCAGCCGGCGAATGCGGCCGCGCGCGCGGATGCTGAAATCTCGCTCCGTCCGCTCGTCGTCGTTCACGTCGTTCGCGTCGTTCACGTCGTTGTTCACCACCTCGTCGTCTGCGTCCTTATCATCGCGATCTCGCATCTCGCGCGTCGAACGACCGTCGCGAAACGTTCCGCGCGAGAGAGGAAGAGATAGGAGAGAGCGAGTAGAACGCGGATTCTCCTCGCGCGGGCAGATACGCACGTGCGTGCGTGCGTGCTCGCGGGGGTGCGTGCGCGAGGGGGTGCGTGTGTGTTCTCGCGCGTGGGCATTCCGGGGGTGGAAGAGAAAAAAACCCCGGCGGCCGTTGGTGCGTTGTGTTACGCGTCGTGTGACACTCTCCGTCGGCGATGCCCTCGTTTCATCCCTAGATATATATTATATATATTTGTATATATAAGAACAAATATATTATATATATATATATATATACACATATACATACACATACACACACGCATCTCGCCCACATCGCCTCGCGTGACGTTCTTACCCCGGATATGCCGAGGCATGCGCCGTAAAAATCCCGGGATTGATGTATCGCAGGGCGCAGGTACGCAGCCCGGCATGCGATTGCGGTGCATACGCACCGTGTCTCGTGCGTTTGCATGCGTTCGTGTCTGGTATGCCCCGATCGGCTTACGATCCGGCATTGCTGACATGATATTTGAATAAATAAATGTTGGATTGGTGCGAGTCTTTTATTTTCATTTGGATTTCGATTCTCGAATTTTTTATTTGAATATTAGAAAAGAGGAGATTGAAAGGGGAGAGCGAAAACATTTTTTTTTTTTTTTTTAATGAAAAAGAGCACATTTTCAAATTCTCATCGAAACAATTTTGCTCCAATTTCGATTCAACTTCCATTTCATATTTGACAAACACGCACTAATCTAATAACCAACGTATCATGCAGTCTTAATTAAGTTACAAAAAATATAGTTTTGAGTTTTTTTGTTTTTACGATACGTTATTGCCTAAATATGATTTGACTTAAAAATGTTTAACAAATATTCTTCTTTTCCAAATTTTTGTTTTTTTTTCTCTCTAAATGCTCTCTAAATGCAACAAATAAAAATATTTATTTATACTTGTTTTGTCATTCGTCACTTTAATCTATTTTCATCCTTATTTTGTCAAAGATTATTTTATCGATTTCCTTAGAGAGATTCGAATCTACTGAATTTAAAAAATTAAAACGATATACAGAATGTCTCTAAATTCCCGCAATTCCCGCATGATGTGATACTTTATGCTAAAAACGATAAATAGTTTTTGCAGAAGAGCAGATTGAAGTTAAGAAATAAGAGCAAAAATTATTCATCGGACGCAATTTTGCTAAAGGAAAAAGTTGTTTGTTTTAGCATAAACTATCATGTATCTCATATGCGAGAATTTAGAGACACTCCGTATATACAATGCGTTCAGCATATGAATGAATGTACAGAATACTTCTTCGCATACTTTATATATAATTGCGCGTATTTTAATTTTCTAGATCTGCATTTACTACCTGCTATGCATAGCAGCAGTGAACTTGACGTATACCTCCGACTTGGAGATTACGACGACGAAAAGCCGGGACTGTCCACTAGAATGTATTTGCCTTTCTCCGAAACAGGTAGAAAGCAACGTCTTGTAACACGCATGCTTCTTAATTTCGCAATAATACGCGCAATAATTCTTTCTAATATTTTATAATCACATAAGAACTAAAAACGGAGAGAGAGAGAAAAAATTCAAGCGGAAGCGTATATTCATTATTTTCGCGGAAATTCTCGCGGGCTTTAAAAGGAGCGCTTGAGATTTTCAACCGAACAGAAATGAAATTTCGATAAACGAAAAATGGCATTTTAAAAAATATTGTTAATCAGTTATAAAGTTAATTTTGTTATAAACGTCACAATAGTAGTAACTGGTAACGATTGCCGCGTTCGCGTGCGTGTCTTCGTGAGATGATCGTGTCTCCTGTGAAATAAAACACGGCAATCAATTTCGTTACAGGTACTCTGCAATACAGGTGGCCTCGAGGACATCCCGGCGCAGCAGTTGCCGGAGAGTGTCGAGGAGTTGTCGCTGACGAAGAACAATTTCCCGGTGATAAAGGGTGACGCATTTGCGGGTCTACGGGTGCTACGTAAGCTCACCCTGGACGGTAACAACATCTCCTCCATACGACCGTTCGCGTTTCGCGGTTTGAATCGGCTGCGCGAGTTGTCGATCCAACACACCCCGTTGCCGTACATCGAGAAGTTCTCGTTCGCCGCGTTGCAGAACGTCTCGGTGCTGCTGCTGGCGAACAATAAGATCCGCTACGTCGAGGGCTACTCGTTCGCCGGCACGTCGAACGTCAACGTGATCCTGCTGAGCAACAATCCACTGCTGACGATTCGCAGCCACGCGTTCGCCGGCCTGACCAATGTCAACAATCTCATCTTCCCGTCCGGCATCCGCACGATCGAGCAGGACGCCTTCGACGGCCTCCAGCACGTCGGTCAGCTCAAGCTCAGTTACATGGACCTGTTCGGGCTGCAGGCCTACACCTTCCGCGGTCTGTCGCATGTCCACTCGATCTATATCCAAGAGAGCGATCTCGGCGTGGTGCAGAGGAATGCGTTCACCGGTCTCCTTCACGTCGGCCGTCTCAATGTGCTCAACAACAAAATCGACCTGATCGAGCGTTTGTATCTGCGCCACGAAAACTACATCGAGATCCTACGTTTCCACGGTAATCACGTGCTGGAGGCACCGCGTCATGCCAAGGACGTCGTTCTCGAGGTGGATACGGTCAGCGCGATCGATAATCATTTCCCTTGCGATTGCCAGGCGCACAACATCCTCGAGAGCGATTTCGTCCGCGGTAACAGCGTCGAGTTTCAACGCCGTAATTATTGCATTTCGCCGTTCGAGTACAACGGCAAGCCCATGAACGTCGTCGACTTCGACCTCGTCGCGCGATGCCACGATAACGTGATCCAGGACAACTTGGGCTCAGGCGTCGTCGGGGTGTCCCGTTTTTCAGCGCTGCTGCTGATTGTCTTCCTGTTCTCGACAAATTTCTTCCGATGAGCGTACTTGCAACTCTTCCAATTATTCGATTATCATTCCGCGATTTTCATGCTCGAGGCGACGATAATTTATATGCTCTTACGGCTTGTATCGAGAGATCTTCCTTCTTTGCCATCTTCCTCGATGGAATCGACTTCCTCTTCCTTCTGAGTATTCATAGTAAAGTTGAGCGAGAAGATGTTTCGTACGAATTATATTAGGGGAAGGCCGGATAATATTGGACATTTTAGATTTCTTCGAGTTTCCTTTTTTTAGTACAACAAAAATAATTATATTGTACATTATATGAAACGTTATTCTTGTACCATAACACTTCTTATCGTATTTTTCTAAAAGTGAAAATAGCCAAAATTTTTACATTTTTTAAATATCATTACAATTACATTTTCTTATTTTTGTAAATTGGAGAATGGCATCGAACAGAAATATTTGAAAAAAAAAAAACATGTTTGGTAAGTGCCACTATTATTTGTGCATGATTCTATACTATCTCCTGCCTCGCTTCAATAGCTTTTAATCTATTTCCTACTTTTTTGAACATGAGAATATTGTTCACTCATTCTTTCTTTTATATTATCATTTTCTTATTTCTCACTTTCTGAACGGCTAATATCATGTTTTCTTTTTCCTATTTTCCTCATATCTTTCTTAGAACAAAACAGCCGTCAGAAGGCAATGGCTGTCCGATATCGCTTACCACCTTATTGTTCGATATCACTCGAATGATGCACAACAAAAAAACAACGTGCAACTTTAAAACAAGAAAGATTTAAAACCCACAGTTTAAACTTGAAAGAATAATAGGTGCTGTTTATATCGGAGAATTAAAAACGAAATTCGATTTTAATACGATATGATTGGTTGGTAAAATAACTCTATGTCGCTTTAAACAACAACACTCAACAAAATGTACAATATACTCACAAACATTTTATTCTCAGTACGGAGAGATACTGACTTTCACATGCAGATGCACTTGCCAGTGACTTGACAAATGCCATCACGAGCTGCCACGCACGTCTAAAATTGAAAAAAAATCCTTGTCCAATACTATTCGATCTTTTTCTGGGTATATTATTATCGTAGAATATCGACGAATTGATCTATGACCTGAGAGAAATTAAAAAAAAAAAATCTTAAAAAAAGGAGTCTCGCGATTCGAAGTAATCGACAAGTCGCAAACTTTAATTAGACCTCTATAAATTTGTAATTAGCAGATGAAATTTTGATTCGTGATACCAAGATGTAAATTTGTCTCATCAAACCGAGATAGATTAAATATATATATAGAATTTATCTAATTTTAACTTTTAATATTGTAGATTAATTGCTTTAATATTTAAAAATTAATTCAATCATGAAGTTTTTGGCTAGTTTTCTGGTTTATTAAAAGATTCTTTCGAATTTAAAAAAAAAATTCTATTTTTCCCCGAATTAATTATCACTCGAGTGGACTACGAATTGGTAGTCTTGAAAATGTAAAGGACAGAAAAATTCATTAGCTTTTGTTTTTAATTCAGTTTCGATGAGTAGTATATCAATGTTCCATTGCGACAAAATCTCATCCAAAGAGAATAAGAGCTCTTTTTATAGATTGTTGTACGATGTGATATTTTCCATCGTTAATCGAGAAAAATATCACCATTGAAAGGATATGAATACAGAGATGCAAAAACTAAAAAAAAAAAAAGATAGCAATAAAGGAGCTTCTGTCACCGTAACATTTATCCGTAATTATTATTCTCGATAATATCGAATCGAGACGTATGGACATTCGCGAGCGTAACGAGAGATTTATTCGCGCGAAAAGTCACTGTTACGGTTGTATGAGCGGAAAAGAGCACTGCTAGTCATTAATGCCAAATGAATACATATCCTCTCGCACATATGAAAGTGAACAAACGTGATCTCACATATCGAGAAGATCGATTTATCTAGCGTCGAAAATATTTTTTTGTTCTTCGATCTTGGTAGTATATTTAAAACGAGAATATTTATAATTCTATTACATTCATCTATTATATATCTGAAATATTGATATAAGTTATTATTAATTGTATATTAAGAGAATTTTTATACTGTTATTTATATCACTGTCATATATGATTTAATTCAAGCTTTCTTCCGTATTATCATCTGTTTTGTGCGATGTACATTTGACGCTAATTGTAGTTTCATCCTAAAGCAGAACAAATGCATGTTTTTTTTTTTTTTAATTGAAACTCAGAAATACGAGTTTAGTGCTATATGCCTAACAATAATAGGCCTACATGTATTTTCTTTCGCAATCAATCGAGACAGTGAATTCCGCAAATCACGATCGCGTGCAGAGTCATGGGAAATAAAACATTATATGAGCTTTAACTGGCCGGTATACTGGACCAGCACTGTCGCATTTACTTCGAATTTTTCGTGAAGCACGTCGTACGTTTTTTAGGGACATTAAATAGGAAAGGTGAAAATATAATGAAATTTTATCCGCTAACAATAAGAGGGCCCTGATTTTTTTTACGCACATAGATACATCGTAATTTAAATATTAGTTACTGACAAAATTTCGCATTATGATATATCTTGATATAAAGATACAATATTGAAAAAGCTAGGTATATATAAATATATAATTTTGGAGAGCAAGTATTATCGCTAAATAGGTCCACTACAATTTTACTTCCGGGTCCAGGAATCCGAGCTATGCGTCTGTACGGTCACATCTGCTTTATGATCCCATTAGTATAGACTGAGGGATCATTAAATAATTCGGAAATGTGAGATGAAAGTATCTAGTGGTTAAGTAATCACATTTAATTGCGTTGATGCGCAAGATCATTGAAGAGGAATTGAGATATCAAAATTCCTCCTGCTTAGAATATTACGCGGTTTAAAAGGAATTGGCGGGAGACTTGTCGTAGAAGACCTATCTTTTACATTTTATTGGAAAATTAAAAATATCAATTTTAAAATAACTTTGAAGTAATCTGTTTACAAAATAGATTTGATAAAAATAAAATAATTTTAAAGAAAAAGACAAAATATCTTATTAAACAATTTATTAGTACAAAATTTTTCATTGTTTCAAATAACTGTTATACCATTAGATTGTGCTTTTTAGATATTTTTTTATCAAGACCTTTTAATCCGTGTATAAGAATACAACGTATTTCGAGACGAAAGTGGATAACAGTGTATCACATGCTCAACACATTTTAGATGAATAATTAATTACTATATGAAAATCTTTTTTTTTTACGCTTGTACGCGTATAAAAGTCGATGATAATATCAACGACTTTGAGGATTTCCATTAATGTGGAATTTTTTTGTGACATTATTGCGATATCGATCTCGTCAGCGTTATCTTAGAAACTGCTTACCATTTCACACATTAGAAACCGCATGCAAAAATTTGTTTTTATCAAGGCCGATGAAACTGACGCATTATTAATTAGACAAGGTATTTGACTTCGTAAAAAATCACGATATACGAAATGCTTCTGAGTTACATTTGTAAACAGTCGTATATATAGTTTGTATAAAACAAATATTTATTGTGCCAACGTTTTCTATTAACTTGATATTATTAAGTCAGGTAAACACCTGAGAATACGAAGAAAAAAAAGAAAGTATGAAGTAGGAAATTTTAAACAATATATACAACAGAACATTTTGTTCTTCAGCATAATCAAGTTCGTGAAAAAAAATATTGCTTCATAGATAAAAATCATTGGCGTCCAGAGGCTATATATGAACTGAATCAGAATTACGAGATAATGCTATATTATGCTTACAATTAAAAAAAAAAAAAATAAAAACACAATATAAAGCGTGTTTCGCTGCCATTCGTAATGGAAGATTTGCTTGGCCTTCGGTCAGCATAATAACCGAGGACCAACCTAGCTTATATTTTTTACCAATGTTTGAAATAGCGTTTAATAGACACGATTATTGAAAACTGTAATCTTTCATTGTAGTTGTTAGACTGTCCCGTCATATAATAAATGGAATAAAACATTAATATCGTCTTACATAATTCCCACAAATATTACACAAGTGTTTTTGAAGTTTCCATCGGAGACGATTTTTTTATCATTGTTATAATTATTGTTATATAATAGAAGATTCGATAAAAATTGATTCTCTCTCTCATATTCATTCAAAATTAATAGAAATGGAATATAAATACTTCAACAATTTAATACATATATTTGAGACCGCGGTATTTAATTTACAACATACTCTTTACAGTATTATTTAACAGTAAGAGTACATATTTCATTTTCTATATTTATAATAATCTAGCATATTGTTAGAAAGCATTTAATGAATTGGAATAGTTGGTGGGTCCGGAATAGGATCGAACTCGCCAACACTCTCCATATATTGAACATCTTTACGGTACGGTTTTAATTCCCAGTGCATTCGTGATTCCATCGATGTTAGCGCAATGCCAAGATCTTCTAGAGTTGGCAATTTATTTGATACTACGTCAGATATAGCTTCCTGCAAAACGCAATGCCAAATTTAATAATATTGTTTAATTTATCATGTAATTCCAATTTTATTAGAGTTTACGCGTTCTTTTATAGGAAAATTAAAATATACCCTTTCGAAACGTTCCCACTGTAAATTTCCGAGTGGATACGCAGGACTTAAGTATTCGTTCAAAGTAATTTTAAGTTGGAAAAGTGGAGCGTATTTTAAGTGCATCCTTTTGTAGCCATCCTCGACTGGATCGCGTATCCGTATTCGATGGAACCAGTCAAGTAATTCAGACAGTTTATAACGTTTCGGCCTATGCAAACAAAATATTCACATTTTGCAAAAACAATTATGATAGCAATAAATTTGTACAAATATACTCGTTCATACCCAACAAACTGATAAGTTTTGCCAGCTGTATTTCTAGGATCTCTTGCAATAGCCGTAATACCTGCAGAGACATCATATACAGCTACTGGTTGTTTTTCCGTCTTTTCACCTTTTTCCCATAACGGTACACTCCTATAAACAAATTGCATTGTCAAAGAGTATAATTTTTAATATACAAGAAAATTTATTCCTATGCAAAATTACCTGAAATGATGTCTCAATATGCCAGAATAAAAACTTAAAAATCGATCCTCTTGACCCCATATATCCGCTGGCCGAATAATTGTAACCTCGGGAAACTCTTCTTGCACTGCACACTCGCCTTCCCATTTTGTACGAAGAAATTCAGAACCGCCTTTCAATATATGTGACTTAATACAGAAATATTATTAAAACATGAAATTATTAAATCATAAATTAATATAGAAATGTGATTTAAAACTCACCTCCACCTCGTCACCCACATTTAACGCAGACACATGAATAAAGTGCTTAACATTAGCTTCCTTGCACAGTCTAGCGAGTCTTCTGGCTCCCTCAACATGCACCTCGTGAAAAGTGAAGTTTTTAGTTTCCCAATCTCGTCCAATTAGATTGATAACGACATTGGAGTATTTGATACATTTTCTTATCGATTCATCATCACGCAGATGAAACGGATGAAACAAGACTTGTCCCAAATCTCCACAGAGTTTCAGACGGAAGCAATCATACATATCACCTCTGTATGGTATTATTAACTGTAAATCAAACATGACAATCAAACAGCTGATTATATTAAGTTTCAGTTATATTATTATATTGCAATCGAAATTGCCTGTCAATATAGAAATTGTCAGCTATCTTTATTTTGTATGTACCTGAGTGCCAATCTTGCCAAGGCGATTGCACACATAGCGTCCAACGAATCCACCTGCGCCAAACACCGTACATACTATTCCATTGAAGGAACTACGGCCACCTGTACCTCTCTTTAAAGAAGCTGTAGTGGGATCTTTGATGATTTCTGGTTGGGATGAGTAATGATTTATCTGCACCGCAACGGCCGCGATGCATGTTGCCTGCTTTCCTGAAATATACACAAAACAAATATAAAATAAATTCTGTTTGGTTATATAATTACAAAACGCTATCTGTCGCACAACGTGTATATAAAAGAATTATAGGCAATTATGTAAAACATTATTGTACTTTGATTTTTGGAAAGAAGCTAAATATTATAAAAGATGTAAAAAATATGACAATCTTACTTGCTGCTTGTAGAGTATACCTCGGAATCAAGGCGGCCATCTTTTTCGGCCATCCATATGGACTGTGCATTGTACGGATGGATTATGCGCCGTGAGACTAAAATTCTTTGACGCGCAGTCGATTGACAAAAGTTAACCCTCTAATATTAATATAATATATATATATAATTTTTCAAAAGATTGCTTAAATGAAATGAATCAAGTGATTTAAACCGCTCAATAGGAAAAATTACACATTATAAAAATTTACTCTAATCTTATGTTATGTCATATGTCATTTCTTAATTGTTAAATGATCTCTTTATCTTTTCTTTTCGTTCCATGTTTTTCGTAAAAACAAATAGCACAATGAATACTTTAAAATTTATATTAATTGTCTAAAAGCGAGCAAATTTACTAGATGTTGACCAATGAAATTATTAGTATTCTAATAAATTCGTTCACTTTTGTAATTTTCATCTCGTTTCAAGATACAGAATCGATTCCCTATTTTCTGCTTTTTGCTATATTTTACATCTTTTTGTTTCTTATCCGATTGTTTGTTTTGTCGCCCAAGATAAAAGTTGATGAACTTCGGAAGAAGCAAGAAACACTTAATAAGAAATGCAATTGTCGATAAAATGGTTGCAAAGGGAGAAAAAGCAAGAAGTAAAAAGCAAGAAACAGGAAACAAGGAGCACATTGTAGAATAGGCTTTAGGATGAGTTCTGGAACACAATTGGTCCGTTTTTTATTGCTGTACTCTGAACTGATACAATAAGTTGAAGTGAAACAAACGTATTGTATTGTGTGTACCAGTTCAGAAAGTGCAGCAATAAAAAACAGTCCTAATCACGCAAGCAAAAATAAGCGACTTCTTTTGGAAAAGTACATTACTAAAAAGTTCAAAAACTATCCGATAGAGGACTCTGTAAACAAATGAATTACTCCGCGTTCCAAAGCTCATCGAAAATAAACGCTGTACTGCGTTCCATGATCTATCGAAAGGTTTTTAATGTTTATCTTTTATTTTATTGTTATCTTGGAAAGCGCGAAATTTGAATTAGATTTAGTTCGCATCTTATTTTAGTAATTTCGAAAAATTTTGAGGTTACCAAAAGACGCGTACTCAGCCTTGATTATCTTCTTTTTAATTACGTTCTATTTGATAATTTGGACAAACTGTTCTGTGTGATATAAAGACTGACACTAATATTTTTTGGAGTAAGTGGAGAGACTATGTATTTCGCAAGTATTCTGCCAGTAAATGTCTGACGAATGTCCGGTTTTTTGCATTGTTGTACATGTTGTGGTTACAAAGCAGTAAACAAATGAATGAAATAAGTCAAATTGACAAACAAAATTACAGTAATTTTTTATTATTATTAGATGTATTGCTTGCTAATTTGTAAACAGTACTTATGATTTTCTGTATCTATCTAATTTATGTGTACTTATATGTGGGTGTGTATATTGCATTATTTTTTGTAATTTCGCATGTAATCTATTGTAATTAGTTGTTTTTAAAATATTGAGCCTTTTGTGATATCTTTAATAATTGTGTTATGATATGAGATATATATTGTTATATTGCAGTTAATTAAAGAGATACAACCATCATGACTACGACAGCTGTGTATAATTACATGAAAATGCAAAATAGACCTTACAGCGTGAATGATGTAGTCGCGAATTTACTTAATGAACACAGTAAAACTGCAATTCAAAAGGCTATGGATGAATTGGTGACAAAAGGAAAATTGTTCGAAAAAGTAAAAACAAATTTATAACTTTTACAAGAGTAGAATATTTAAAATATGTATGTTTTTATTTTATCCTTAGGTTTATGGCAAACAGAAAATATATTGTGTTGTGCAAGATTCGCGGTATGACACTGATGAGTTAATGAGGATTGACAAGGAACTACAAAGTCATGCCAATGAGATTGAAACTAAATATCAGGAAGTCATGAAAGAAGTGAAAGAACAAGAGACACTTTTAGCTTCTCTAAAGTCAAGTTTAACGCTGGAAGATGTTCAAAAAGAAAAAATTGCTCTACAGGAAAATGTAAAGCAGTTAACACATAAATTGGATAAATTAATGGAAAAAAGTGGTTCTGAAGATTTGCAAGAATCTAAACGAAAAGCACAAGAGAATTTAGATGAATACTCACGCGAATATTTAAAAAGAAAAAAGATATGCGTTGAAATACTGGACTGCATTTTGGAAAGTTATCCTGGTAACAAAGATGAGCTTTATGAGGAAATAGGCATCGATTCAACGACTGTATAATATTCAATGATAAAGATCTTGGTTCACGAAGGTTTTGTAATTATTATACAGTATTTGTTTGTTGTTTTAGTTCCTTACATGTAAAATCATATTTGTATTTAATGAATAAGTGAAATGTTTTGTGTTAAAATGATTAATATAATTTATGTATTATATGAGTTTATTTACATATATGTATGAAAAAAGTATATATATATAATATATAAGTTTATTGCAAAAATTATATGTAAAAACACTTGTGCTGAGTTAAATAGAATTAGTTTAAGTTGCTAAGGATATGCTGCAATATTATTTAACAATTTTTAATTATAGCAGACAAATCAACATTTATTTTGTGCGTTTATATTTTTTTACAGTGCATTGCATTACACAAAGTATTTCAATACTATTATATTTTCTCTGATTATGGATTTTAATATTAAAGCCATCAGTACAATTAGTATCAGTACAATTAGTTGTATTTCCACAGTTATTTTAAAGTTTGTATTTAGGTTATAGGATAATGAAAATATTGAAAACACTTTTAATTTTGACAATTTAAAATTAAATTTCACTGAAAATTTAATTTATAATTGAGAGTCTAATATAAAAAAATCTGCACTATTGATAAATTTGTAACATATTAAGAAGTGAAATTTTTGTTTGTCTAATTATGTATAACTAAAAGGAAATATGATTATAGTTTAATTTTTTGTATGTGAAATATTACAGTATTTTGGTATATGTATCTTTCTCTACATTTACAAGCATAAACTGCTGTGTATAGAGGATTGAAAAAATTCAATCAGGATATAACATATATTCTTAAAAGAATACCCCTTTTTGTTCTTATATAGTACTCCTGTTTCAGTAATTAGAGCATAGACATATCAGCGTGTATGATTCCCTGTAAAATAAATTATATAATTAAATATAGAATATAAATTAGAATATTTCTTTAAAAAAGAATATTTAATTGTTTATCATGAAGTTTTATCTTGTGCCAGAAAATTGAGTCCAAATATCAAAAATTAAAGATAAAAATTAAAAAATCAAATACGATTATAAAATTATTAATAATAAAAAAAGATTAAATGTTTATTTTTGTTAGTAATATAATTTCAATGAATTTCAGATGGTATTAGCACTTATAAAAATATAGTTTCATTGAATTGATTTTACCTCGACAACATTTATATTTATTATCATGTGAAGAGTTTCTTCTTTAATTTGTTCTTCAATGATTTCAATAAATTTATCCATGGAATTTTTCTAATCGCTTGAAAATTGAATTTCGGTAGGAATTTTTCGAGTAATTTTCTCTTTTCATTATCCTTTTCCTTGGTTAATATTCCTTCAAGTACACATTTACCATTCAGACAGATCTAGAAAAGTATTAGATAAATACTTTATACTGTATAGCGCTAATATATATCATAATTAGTTAATAATAATGTCAGGAACTATAATTTGTACAGTAAATATTTCTTACAATCTTATTTTTACATTATTAATAATAATAGCTATTTTTTAAGAACCTAACAAACGAGAATGGATTGAAATAAATTGAAATGGATTCAGATTTTTAGAAATATTGATTCACGAATGTTAAAATGAATGCTTTACAATCCTGAATGCATTTTTATTCATTTATAGGAATTGCATGGAGCATATCTCTATGCCTTTCAATCTAAAAATAATATTAGCTTTTTCTGTGTAAAAACACTATTGTGAATTCTGTTCAATTCAAAATTTTGAATAGGAAAGTTTTTCAATCCAATTGCATCCAATTGAATCTAATTGAATCCAATTGAATCCAATTAAATCCAAAAAAAGTATTCGCTATTTATATATATATATATATATATATATATATATATATATATATATATATATATATAAAATACGCATTCGGATAGAAAAAAAATTCAATCCATTCTCGTTTGCTGGGACTCTCGTTGGGAAATTCAGTGTTCAAAATAAAATAAAGATAACAAAATTCACCAAGCCGTCACCACAAGAAGAACCTTCCGCTGCTGGTGCAGTCGCTCTGCAGTAGCCCTCAATTCCAGGATATTCACAGTCCAAACGAATACAAGCTGTGGTGTCTTTCTATAAAGAAAATGTGCATTATAAATGTTCTCAAAATTTTTTCATAGTAAAGTTGATTTTTTTATATTTTATATATATCGAAATTATATGTATGTTAGCTTACATTACACGCCGCTGTTCCGAAGACCTTATTACACTGATCATCCAAGGACATCAAAGTCCCGGGCAAAATACGCGTCACAGGTTCACCCATTATGGGCTCGTTGTAAAGACACTTTGCTCTATCCTGGCTAAAATAAATAAATTCTTAAATTAATATATTTTATTTAAAAGAAATATGCTCTTACGTTCGTGTCATATGTACTTGATGAAATTATAGAAGGCATTTATGGTGCACGGCGACCATTCGAAGCCATTCTCATCCAACATCAGTCCGCTGGTCATGATGAAACCATCATTAGCTGGACAATCTCTGGCGCCCTTCGGATTGCCATCGTGACGTGCCCCTATCCTGCAATGTAAAAAAAATCTTTTTATTATCGAACTTCCAAATTGAAAATTGAATAATTTCTAATTTTATACCGTGAAATATTGTGTATCTTTTTCTTCCTTATATTTATACTATTTTTAATGACACAGAAGCTATAATTCATGTGTTTCTCGTTTAGATCGTATAGAATCTTCTTTCTGACAAAAATTAAAAATACAATTTTTTACGAGCTTCTTTCTACGACGACAGAAAAAATTATAAAATGCATGCAAATATATTAACTTACAGATGACCGACTTCATGAGCAGTTACGATGATACCGGAAAATCCACCATTATCTTCAATCATTCCTACGGCTTCGGATGATTGTTTTGTTTTGTTTCTGTTGCATGCACCGGCTACGTATGCGTAACCTGCAGCCGCAAAATTTATCATTATTTTATATTTTTGCAAAGGATAATTAATAATACAAGAAATACGGAAAGAGCCGCATTTGTCATATAATACGTTATCTTGGCAGACTTACCCAAAGTCGATGGCTCGCAATAGTCATCAGTAATCATATTGCACAAATCTAGACTGAAATTATATCGGATTGTATTATTTTTTTTGTTCAAGAGAGTGGATTGAAATGAATTGAAATGGATTCAGATTTTCAGAAATATTGATTCACGAATGTTAAAATGAATGCTTTTCAATCCTGAATGCATTTTTATTCATTTATAGGAATTGCATATCTTGATATCTTTCAATCTAAAAATAATATTAGCTTTTTCTGTGCAACAACAATACAACAACAACACACATACACACACAAAACACAAATTGTAAATACTATTCAATTCAAAATTTTGAATAGGAAATGCGGTTTTTCAATCCAATTGCATCCAATTGAATCTAATTGAATCCAATTAAATTCAATTAAATTCAAAAAAAAGTATTCGCTATTTAAAATATACATTTGAATAGAAAAACATTTCAATCCATTTTAATCCATTCTCGTTTGCTGGACAGGTACTTACTTTGTCATAGCGATCGCTATGTCGTAAAAATCTGTTGGGAATCTACTCTCGCGATAGAAGTAATCTCCCATGTTGCGTAGAGCACGATCCGCATCTAGGGATGAAACTTCGAAACGATTGTTTTCTAAATATGGAGTTGCATCCTTGTCCTAAAATATAAATGACATTAAAAATAATATATAATATATATATATATATATATATATATATATATATATCAAACATGTTATAAATATTATTTAACTCAGAAATTGTCTTCTTTTAAATTTTGATGTAAAATAATTAAAAGATATTTATATGTGATACACGTGTATTTGAATATAATGAAGGATTTGAATGTAGGGGAGACAGGAGCCAATTGTCAGAGTTTTTGAATTAGTGATTTTTAGAAAAAAGTACATGCCTGATTTTGAAATATTATGCACGTTATAATATATTTACGTTATAATGTACTTATCCTTTAGGTATTAAAAAAAATATTATTCGTGAATTCATTATATCGTAAAAATAAGTTATTTAATTTTAAATGAGGCTGCGAAAATGTGACAATTAACTCCTATTCTGGATTGATTGTTACATGTTCTAGGATTGGCAGTAGCATATTTGTTATGGACAACACATATAAAAAATACAATTTTTATTTTAATATCAGTTCTATATTTTGAGAAATAATAGTAATTATAGTATTAATTCAAATAAAATAGTTATTTTAATTATAAAATACTAATTTGTTTTTTGTACTGTAGTCTCTATATGAAAAATAAAAAAACATATATGTCTATAATATATCTATAAGTATATTCTCTAAAAATGTATTTTTTAAAGATATTAAAATTAATTATTTAAACTAATTTCGTCTTATTTTGATCAATCTATTCTACATAGCCATTTTTAATAAAAGAGATTGTATTTACAAACTTTATCACGATAATGATTAATTAATTGTAACACAGATCTTCTAAGATATGTCATTTTCTATGAATATAAGGATATTGCAATTAATAATCCCAAAGACTTGTCAGACAATAAAATAGGTGATAAGAAAAATTTACTCATCAACTTCATTTTCTTAAAAATCGTTATAAATAATATATACAATGCTTGTAGCGCAAATCATTTTACATAACAAATTAATATTATATCAGCAATGTACAGTAAAAAAAAAAATTTTTCTGCCACATTCTGTTTGAGTTATAAGCATTTTGATAATCAACCTCGTATGACAACCAGCTGAATCAGCCCCAGTCTCTCCTATTCGAATATTAAGCTAAAACTTACAACGCTTATGATTATTCCTGCGATATTAAGCCGAATTTTCGGCGTAGTTAGCAAACGATATCTCAAATCGACTCCGTTCCAAAACGAAACGAGGTATCTTATGGCTTGCTCGATATTTCCGCCAAGTAATCTGCAATAAATAGAAAAATTAATATTTTATAAAAAAAATAATAATGTATATTTATTATAAAATTTATGATTATTTGTTATATAATTAGCAGCATATATTTCACTTACTGATATATACTGTAATCTGCTACTACTAAAAATTCTGGATAAATGATGTCCGGAACATTGCGTTTCACTTCTTGGTCCTCAGGATCTGTAATTTCTGAAGAACCACAAGAGTATTGAATAAGAAATCTGCCCGAACTGAAATTTGAGTGAATCTAAAAGGGAATGCATACGTGAAATTTTTATGTAAGTATTCAAATAGCTTACTAAAATCTTTCTGATCTGATGAAGGCATTTTGTACACTACGTGATGATGCGTGTAAGCCAGGTTATCGTTGTTCGTCACATTCTTCTCATGAAGCAGGTCAAAGAGTTTGCGTTCTCCGTAAAGAACATGATCTAATATTCGTCGCGGCAGAGATTTGATGACGTATGTATTGTTAAGCACTCCGTTCTACAGAAAGAAAAGCGTTATTGATTTACATTCATATGTATATTAAAAAAAAGAAAAATTATTTGATTTCGATCGCAACTTTGAGATGCAATTGGAATCCTTACCAAATGAACTTGACCGTCAGGAGTAGGAGTTAGCAAAACTGAACTCGAAGTGCGTACGTCTTGAAGAATGACTCCTACAGAATCCATAGCCTACGAGAAAGTAATAATAAGAAAGACATTTTTTCATAAATCCATCTCGCATATAGTATTTTTTTTTTTACTATTGTAAAGATATAAGAGTTGAAAGACACATACCTTGGGTACTTGTTTGTATTGCAATCCTTCGGGTGCTTCTGGATTAGATGAAACGGTCCATACGGGTGTATTCTTACTAGCAAGGATTCCTTCCGTGGGATTCAAGTATAAGTTGATGTCATCGTTGAAAACCTTTATCTTGAGTTCATTTATATTTTCTTTCATTTCCTCGTTCTTCGATATGCGATGCAATACAGGCACCACTTCATATTCAGGTACTGAAAGTTAATATAAATTGAGAATATACGAACTATATACATATAATTTAATGCTATTATTTTGTAATAAGTTATAATTGCAATAATAATATTATTAATTAAGTATTATTGATCTAAGAAAAATTTGTATAATTTTTAAGAAAAAGTACTATGAAAATAAAAGGATCTTTCTGTAAAAAGAAACCTTGTCACTCACCAAGATGATGTGGCTTGTTAAAAATGGACATCACTTCGTTCAGCGTCATGTACTCGTGAAGCTGAAAATATGTCCTTTTTTCTAACATTCTATAGCTTCGCAGTTTTCTTTTATGCGGATAAAACGATAACTGAATTAGGCGTTTGTACTTATTCTAAACGTTACCTGTTTGCATCGTGAAAACGATATTCCAGCCAGGCATAATAGAAATATCGCACGGAACATTCTTTATAATATCTTAGCGAAAGGTGATCTTCGAATTTCTCGTAATTTCCGAAACGAAATGAACTGTTCGGCATCAAATAATATAAAGCTGCGATCTCTCTCGTTGTCTCGATATTCATGAATATTTCGATCTTCCAGCGAGAGAGCCCGAATACAAAAAAGGCTATTTCACGTAAATAGTTCACATAAATTAACTGATCGATATTTGATCTATGCTCGCGATTAAACGGAAAAACACTTGTACATATAACGAATGATTTGCGCGCGAACACGATAATGAAGAAAGAATTATACAAATTCATAATTCTTGTGTGTGACAACATACGAAAACCTGATGATGAATTAAATGTTCTGTCGATGATCAAATTGGGGGATTGTTTACTGCTCAAATTTTTTGCTCCAATTGTGTTCGCATTTTTAAATAAAAATATATTACACTTAAACTATTTGTTTATGAGAAAGGAAATAAAAATTTATGAGAAAGAATAATAAAAAATAAAAAGATAAAACGAAGGAAGTCAAATTGATTAAAGAATAAAATAATGAATTAATTGATTAACTAATTGAGTAGAATCGTTAAGGTACTTGAAGAATAAACAGGTATAGGGAATTCATTTACGCTAAACATTTTTATTTTCAAAAAGATATTAATAAATAAGATAATCGTGTAATTCTCCTCGAGAAAAAGAAAGAAAAGGAACAGAAGAAAAAGATAATACACTAATTGCGTCAAGACATCGTGATATCGGAACGTTGATCCACATCTGGTTTATGTATACTTGTCCAAGATACAAAGTATCTTGTCTTACATAAATAATTATTTTTTTCTCGAAGGACGCTTTTCTAAATTTTTCCAGCTTCGTTTATTGACATTTGAAATATTTTTGCGTCTGTTTGTTCAATCAGAATTGATAATGGAATCGACATCGAATCGACTGGGAAACAAACCATTTATCACATGCTTATGAACTTTGATATGCATCTATAATGCGTGAGGTACATTCACATATATCACTTCATTGCAGATCCGCGCCGATTGCAGATACGACAATTAACAAATGCTGAATAAAAAATATTATGTGCATAAGCAGCACGTTACATGAAACATAGCGACGTTCAGAATCAATCAATCATCTGCAGCTCTATCTTATTAGAAATCTTAATGACTACTGTTGTTGCAACTGAAATGTTTCGAGAATTATAATGTTATTTGATTTTCACTTACATATGAATCGTTTTCGTGTTTTTCTAAAATCACTACTTTACTCCAGTCTTTATCTAATCTTTTTTTAATAAAGCTCTAATAAAATCATTTAGTTTCTTTCCATGTATCTATTATCTATTATCAATTATACATTTGAAGAAAACTCAGATTGCATTCTTTTATGTATCTATTTTTCAGATTTTAATGTGATTTTTAACATAAATACTATTGTCTTTAATTAAATAAATAAATATTCATAATAACAATAACTTTTAATTCGCAAGTTGGAAAGTTACAGTATAGTTGCCTACAAAATATTTTTCAATTGAAATTTATTAATCATCTTTTTTTCAAATTAAAATGTACGAAATATACAGAATGATGTAAAAATTTCCTTTCTGCGAAATATCCCAGACTTTCACAAATATTTTATGTCTCTCTAATTATATAATTTATAAATATAATTACATAAATTATATATTATTATATGGGTAGGAGAAAAAGAAAGAATGTTTTAATTATTCCCATTTATTGTCTTGCGCTATACATTTTCCGTAAATTCCGAATGGCTTTCATATGCGCGCGCACACGCGCGTTTTTACGCTCGCGAAAAATATACGCACCTGTGCCTGTGTAACGAGTCTTTCGCGAGATCGCTTCTTATCGAATAAATATGAACGCAGCCGAAATCTCTATCGTACCGATTGATAATCCATTCCTTTTTAGAGATTCACTACATTGTTCGGTACAATCTTGGTACCGAAAAAATTGGTACTGTAAAAATTACGTCTGGAAGTATGCGAGACACGCAGCTACAGCTATAAGAGTCCAATGTGATTATCGCGATCGAGGAACCGCACGAGGATCTAACGTAGATTTTCTCGTCTATCCGCGAAAAAAAGGAAAGAGAAAGAGAAAGAGTTGACAAGCGCGAAAGATCTTTCCCGAACTCCTTCCGATGCGGCGCTTTTCCGGATGCTGCGTTACGACGGCGAGAAGCGATAGGGCGCCTAATAAAATCGTCATCCGTGGCGGGCGTCTAAGCGCGACGTCTTCAAGTAAACTATCGAATTGATTTTTCTTTTTCTTTCTTATTTTTTGTCCTTAGTGTTATTATTTAGTCAGCACAGATCGTCTTCAGGGACGCGCAGCAGCGACTCTTCACAGATTGTAGATGGCACAGCCATGTTCTTAGCCTGTCAATCAGCTCCGCGCAATCTGACCCCACGTCCGTGCATTCACCGGCCTCTGTTCCTGGAAACAAGACGAATGAATTGATATGCGAAATGCGAATTCAATTGAATACATAGCGTTCAATTAAAATAATTTACTGACGATGCATGCACTGAAACAAAAAATTGGCTGAATATAGCATAGTATTTTTAATTGGCTGCAACAATCAATTTTTGGTTGCGTTAGCCTATTCACCGACAAGATACTATTAAAGATTGACATCCTTACGGGAGTTCGATCTTTGTTATATTAAAGTGATTAAGAGTAAAAAATTGATAATATTGTACTAATTTTTTGATTTATTGCTTTAGTAAACGTGTTTGTTGTCAATGTGTGTATATGCATTTAAAATTCAATAATACTCGATTTTTCTTTAAAATTGTGATTTCAGTGTTCCTTATCGTTGTGATCAGTTAAAGTCTGATTACCAACAGAGATGATAACTGCAGAGAAAAAAAATTGTAATTTTTCATCAATAGAATATTTTTCATATATAGAATATTATAACTGTACAAGTATGCATATTTATTTATGGAGCATTTATGTAATAAAAAATCATAAATTTAATAATATATTAGTTATACAAATATTTATGTTAATAATAGCAAATTTATATCAATTGTTGATAATGTCAGCGTTCTCCAATTATCTTGAAGCCTTTTTTATACCGTTGAAAATTTGTCCAGGATTGATAATCTTTAATAGTATCTCGTCGGTGGTCTATAAAATTATATATACTAACATTGCGGATAGGCTAACGCAACCAAAACTTGAGCCAATTAAAAATGCTATGCCATATTTTACCATCTAAATTGTTGCAGCAGCCAATCTCTTTTTTCAGTGTATCAGCCTGAAATAGAATTTAGTGCAACAATAAAATTATTAAACAATAAGAATCTTATTTTAGACTGTACATGTGAGAACACAATCAATATGAATTAGAAATTATAAATGCGATAATAATTCAATGTAAATTTTATATACATATATATATATATATATATATGTGTGTATATAAAATTTACATTGAATTATATATATATAAAATTCACATTAAATGATTTAAGCATTAAAGATTCAGCTCGACCATTGTAGGTAAAAAAAATAATTAGTTATTCATAGAAACTATTATATAATACACTTATCATCGGTTTTACGTCCATAGATTTTATTATATATATATACACAAACGTATTATTAGGTATATACAGGTATCACATATATTCAGGTATCACTGTCCCGCTAGTGAATTTGTTGCAAAGAGATATAAAAAACGAGAGATGTATACACGTTTACGATGCTCATATGCATCTTTATCGAAGATACAAGAGTATCTTCTATCACTTCTATTGAACAACGTTATAATCTTCATTTGTAACGTATTTAAAGATCGATCCGATAGAAGATATTTACAAAGATATACATATAAAATATTGTATATGAAAAAGATAAACTGTTGAAACTCTGAGTTAATTTAATCGATATTATTACATTCTATGAAGTTGAAGAGCCAGTGTTAACAAAACAGAATTTTCGATAATCGGTATAAAGTACCTTTATCGATTTGTGAGATCGATTGCATGATGAAAATTCAGTTTATGATATTTTCATATTTCATTAGTGACATTAGACGAAACATAGAGAAGATACACATATATTATACAAAATAATAAAACATCAAATATTGCCAAGTATTATCAGAAGACTGATGAAACAATAATGGAGAGAGACGTATCGGGACCAATGTCTCTCAAAAAATTCCTCGCAGGCAGAATTTTCTACCGGAGAAGATGACAGAAATAGAAAAGACACAGAGAAAAAGATCGTCGGCTTTCAAGAATCTGTTACATTAACGGCAAGAGACGATCATGCAAAATTAAGTAACGACTCGACGTAAAAGTCGGAAGATAGAAAAAGATATAGCAGTGATACAGGATTTAGTTCAGAATTCTCTTACCGCGGCCGTCATTTCGAAGGCCGTTCTGATATCCTTTGGTCGTCGTGGAAAACGATATCACCGTGTTTTTATACTTGAATGGACTAACTTTTGGACCGTAAGTGATCTTTGGAGTGGTACTGACGGTGTAATATGAGTTGAAAAAATTGCTTCTTCTGGTGGTAGTGCTGAAGCCGCCACCAGTACTGCTATTACTATTGTTACTATTATTATTATTGTATCTAGTCTTGTACTGATCGGTGTATAAGTTATTGATAATTGTCCGCGTATATTTTGACACTGTCGTTGCAAACAGATTTGTGACGTGTTTGTAGGGATAAGTCGACGTCCTTATCGTCGTCGTCGTCGGTGTCGACGGGGTGCTTGATAATGGAATGCTCTGTGTTGCTTCCCATGGATACCTGTGTGCATATTATCACGGTGTTACTATATATGGTGTTGCATTTGTATACCTCTGCACTATATTCTGCTAAATGACAGCGTCTATTAATTAAAGTTAATTAACAGTTAGTGAATACGTTGATTCACACTTCTTAAATTGAAGTAACGATATGCTAAAATTCATGAGTGGGTCACCTAGAAATACACTTGTCGATGTTCAACAAATGTCGCTGATGTATATAACTTCAATTCTTAACTTCGAAATTAAAAAAAATGTTTTAATATATTTGAAGATTATTTATATATTCATATTACTATGTAAAAGTTTTGCATTTGCTTTTAGTGAAGATTAATTGATCAAAACGCATAAATTTTCTTCATCATTTTTCATGGTATTCAAGAATTAAAATTAGTTACGCGCGGAGTTTTGTTGCACGCGTTACGAAATAAAGAATCACTCGAGTTCTCGGATCATTACCTGTAATCTGTGTTGTTGTAATGAGCGAATATCGGCCGGGTGTGTATTGCAGAATTGAATATGCTATCTCGACGTACATACGTCGGAATGTTCTGCGTATAATCCGGTATTATGTTCTCGTGCTCCGCGACGCACTTCCCGTTCAGACAGTACTGGAAATCAATGTCAACGAACAAGCGATTAAACAACTGTGCAAAGACATCTCGAGAAGATATATGCCAAATATTATTATCTCGGCGCTGTTATGTAAAATTACATGATATTATAGCATCGCATTGTCGACACTAGCCAGGATTTATGAGATCACTTCTGATGTAATTGCTCGTTACAATTGCGACAGACGCGTCGCGGAAGCTACATCATAGTCCAGCTCATGCAAACTGCATAATACATATATTAGTTGAAATATCATATGCCGAGAAAAATATTTCTTTTACAAACAGAAATAAGGCAATTGTTATTGTAGCGGTGCTGAAATTTATTTGCAACTTTCGGCTAATTTTCAACTTGGTTCCCTTCTCTCACCAGCAACTCTCGCGTAGTCTAAATGTCAATCGGCCAAAAATTGGTCGAAAGTAAATTTTAGCACTGTTGTAAGTTCTCGTTTTACCTGACCATCTCCGCACGGCGATCCTTCCGCTGCTGGGCGATACGCGACGCAATATCCGGATCCGGCGTCGAAACAGAATAGCTGAGCGCAAACTCGATCGTCTTTCTAAATATACGAAATATAAATAGTTAAAAATATAAAAGTTAAATAAATAAAATAAATAGATGTGAGTAAGAATCATATGAATATTTTTCATAAGAATAATCTTAGATCCAACACCACACAGTTTAATATTCTATATAAAGCTTTATTAAAGTAAAAAAGACTTCAGAAATTAAGAAGACTTCAAACTTAATTACGCCCACTTTTTTCGTATTATAAAGACTGATACGTACGAAACAAGCGCTTGTTCCACGATCTTTCCGACATTGCGCATCTAAGGATAGGAGTTTGCCCGGAAGAACTCTTGGCAGCGCCTCGTCTTCGTGAGGCGCATTGTATAAGCAGGTCGCTGTATCACCACTACAAATAAAAAAAGGTAGCGTAGATTTAGTAACCTCCATTTACTTTTTATTTTAAGAAGAGCTTATTTCATTTTAATAATCTGATTATTTATTTACACACAGTAAATTGCTTTCTAAAAGATAGAAGCTGTAGACACACTGTATATCAAGTCAAAATCAATTTGAAAAATTAGAAAAAGATAGTATAATAAAAATAACAAATTCTTTCGTACACTTTCCAATAACAGATTAAAGTTAGCGTTACATACAGTTACCTACTTTAGAAAATGATGGAAGGAGGACACACTGCAGTGGGACCATTTGAAGCCCTTCTCGGTGTGCCTAAGATCGCTCATGATATATCCGTCTTCCCATCGACATTTTTCTGCTCCTGGTCCACCCAGGTAGCTAGGTGGTGGTGAACCGTCGTGAACGGCACCCAATCTACGATTCACGTAAAGTGTACGTTTTATTTTCAGTGGTATCAATCGATTCTCATTTCAGGTAAAAGAAGGTGGGTACGTAGCAATAGATAAAAATGAGAAGAAACAGGTTTGTATGATAATTTATGCTTACAGGTGGCCGACCTCGTGCGCAGCGACGATGATACCGCTGAATCCACCGGTATCTTCGATGATAGCGACCGAATTCACCTTCTCAAGACGTTTATTCACGACGCACGCCCCGCCGACATATGCGAATCCTATGCAGAAGAGACTCTTTAGTATGCCTTGTGTTTGCGTTCCCTGGCTATGTGCATACATCGAACGGTAGTACTACTTTATTACTATTAGAATCATATTCGGTATTAACGCAAGCTGTCTCGTTAAATTAGCGACAGAAGTATGTCTTCACTGTAAACACTTGTTAACGCTAATTATTCTATTTTTTAAATCTCGGGATCTTGACTTTAGGGACATTGCAGGTCCATCAAGTTCGATTGCTCTTAGTCGTAATTTGTGTTCAACGTAGTTTCGATATTTACGTTTGCGTTTACGGTGAAGAAACACGCGTTGTTAATATACCATAGACATTGCTAGTATCTCGTGCTTTCGCACCCTATGAGGATTATTATTAATTATTTATTATTATTAATTCATTTGTGGATAAATGTTAAAAACAAGTAGTTATGTCGATATATATGCGGCATGCATCCGTTAATTCGTCGCCCAATGGTTAACGAGAGAGTTAGCCGAAGATATTGCATAGTTTACGTTCGAAATGTCTACGAATTGGCCAATCAACAGATCGGACGTCATTGCCTTCCTTTCCCTGATTCAATATCGACCGATTACGAAAAAGTAGGCACATCTCTTTTTAAAGTTGTTCTCCTTAGGGATTTCAAAGACTTACCAAAGACCACGATCCATGGCAATGTAATGCAGCCAAAGGTATACAAGAGTCATAAATTATTACTCAGGAGAGATACAGAACAAAGAGCGCAGGTGATATAAAAAGAAAAAAAAGAATAAAGACGGCAGGAGAAATTGAATTTTGAGCGACTGTTTTCTATTGTTTTTTTTTTGGTCGAAAAAATAATGAAATATACGAGCGAGATACATGTAATTACTGAAATTGTAATGATTATTTGATGTATAAAAGATCGTGAAACAACAGTATGTATATACATAAAATGCGGAAACTGTAATAATTGTGTAGATACAGTGGCGGATCCATTACGACCCAATATAGAATTATCGCTACTCAAGGAACACATAAAAATTAACAAAAAATCAAAATGACTTTACTTAAAGTCAAACACTCCAATTTTGTAACTAAAAATCATTATTTTGACGCTAAAGTACATAATTTTGATTTTCTCTTGACTTGGTGTGTTTCTTGGATAAATTTCATTATATTTTGTATCTGTACTGTATTTTTGTCAACTGTGGTATTTGAATTGTTGAATCGAGATGCGCCAAAATTATCTCGATCCGTCACTGTATAAATACCTAGTATATATGTAAAATAGATATAAACACATATAGAAGTAGGTTTTAAGCAACTGTGCAAGGGAACAGCAGAGTTTGAAAAAGGCAATTGCTTGACGAATCTGTATGATGCGCGCATGAAATCATTACGTAAGAAAAGAAGAATATAAGGCATTAGAAGTAAAGTATTGAAAGTATATATGATATTGATACAAAGCTGATACATACACAAGTAAAGTATGTAACAGAAATTTGCTTTGAGTAACTTCTACGATTGCCTTCTAAGTCTCGAAAAATAAAAATCAGTAAATAGAACTTTAAGTGTTTCTCTTCTAATTTCTTGATTTTATAAATAAAATTTACTAGATTTCCTTTATTTATCTGTATTTGCACTAAATATCAAAATTGGAAATCTGGAGATTGAAACTTTATAAGGCAGTGCGTAATGTGCAAGACTTAAAAGTTGAAAAAGCTAAAAAATAACGGTTTCCTTCTTCGAAAAAAAAAAAAACATACCTGCGGTTCCTCTATTGCACACATCATTCGCGTATTGCCTCCTGCACATATCTAATCTGCAATGCAATAACAAAAATACTCTTTATCATGTAGATTTACATACTCAGTGACATTTCTGACCTGGTCACGGGACAGACAATATTTAGACGGTGAAACTCCAGACACCGTACATATTAATTCTTTTACAATACTGCACAAGAGAACAATACAAAAAAAAAATGTGAAAATAGACGCGTGGAATCATCGCTTGAACGAGTTTGAAACGATTCAATGTCGTGGTTCGCTAGATTTCTCTCGGGTTGAAATACAAATGATAATCATCCTCTCGAGAAACTGTAACCGCCAAGTATAAAACACCCTACCCTGCGTTTTGAGAGAAAGTTCCGTGATGTCCTTGCGATAGTCAGTAAATGTGGATTTGCGTGATCGAAAGCAACACCCGCGAAGCGAACGTCGCAAAAAAAACTAGGATTCGTAACCGGCACAATTTTAGCATGGTCGAATTTCGATAGTTAAGACACGTAAAAACAATTTTCCTAATAACGGAGCCAAAATTGTGTCAATTTCAATCCTTACTAGAAATTCTCCGCAAAGATAAAAAAAAAATTTAAAAAAAAATGCGCTCCTTCCTCGAGGCAGCCTTGAAAAAACGAGTGTTGCGGAAGCGCACGTGTAGCCAATGTGTGAAATATTAAACAAAAAAATTAATAAGTAAATAAAAGCAAAGAAACCGCGCCGAGCGCGTTTAGTGCATGAATCAATGCCCGCTTATTAAACGGTGATCTCGTATCGGATTTCATTAATCAATTGTACGCGATTGCGAGTTGGCATTTCGATTAAGCGTGACAGACGTTGCGGGTCCGATTTATTGTACAAGATTTTACATTCATACGGTGCACTGTTTCGTAACTGAAAGAGGAATTCGTTTAACAAATCATAAACTTGTAAATTACGTAGATTTGCATAAATGAAGACTTAATATGCATGGATTGTGTTTTGCCCCATTCATTTTATTAATTTGAATTGATTCATGAGTTCAAAATATATTCAAATTGTGCTGCAAAAATGTTAAGGACTGAAATATTATTATTATTAATTCATATGTATTATATTAGAAATAAAATTTATCTAAATATATATAATAATACGGTAATTCACTTCAATAATTATAATTTCCGGTTGGATTAATATTTCAGTTCTCTTTATTTTCTATATTTTTACATCTGATTGGATGTAACCCTATCTAAAGTGTTGCAAAATACTTGTAATAAAAAAACACGAATTCGTCGGAAGGAAAAAAAGATTTACATTAAAGCCTGTTCAACCTACGTAGTATTGCGTAATTCACACATACAAATGATTCTCTCTGCGAAACGCTATATATTTTTAAGAAGTTACAGGAAATTGATTTCAACTTGATCTTTTCCAATGCAAATGTCAAACTGGATATTTTATATATTCAGTGATACGTTTTGATTTTTACGGATCTGCGAATCTATGTATTCCGTGCATCAATTAGCATGATTGTCTGATGTTATGATGTTTTGGGATCACATCGCGGTCGCGAATTATGCGTTATCAATTAAATTAAGATTAGTGGTACCAAACCCACTCCTCATTCGTTCCTCCTTGCTCGAGCGTGTGCGTAAGAAGCTCTGGTGAATTACAAGTGCATTGTCTCGCAGACAAGGATTACAAGTTCTTAATTTCGCTCGTTGGAATCACGCGAGGAAGATATTTCTATTTGAAGCTGTTTTTGTATCAGCGAGTGATGGGATTTCTTGCATTATCGCAATTCGTCGAAAAATATATAATATATAAATATAAAATATAAATATATTTCTCGAAAAATATCTTCCCCAAGAATCCCAAGACATCCCCTAACTCTACTATATCTGTTAGACTATGTACCATTACTGCATGTCAATCGTCAATAATATCGTCAACTATATATATTATACATGCTAGCGAAAATGCTGTACCATACTTTACGAAAATTAAGAAAAAAAAAAGAGTAAAGCGTGATCGCTATGTAATAAACCATACCGGCAGTTCCCTTAGTGCAGCGGCCGCCTTTCCTACGACGGCACATATCATACCTGTTTTGCGGAATAAAAATCGAGAGTATGAAATCATCAGAGAGAATAAAACGTAAAATTTATAATAAATATTATCGTAACGCAAAAAGAGAAACGAAGAGTATTGAAGTTAATTATTAAATGCTTCTATGTGGAATCCAACATTCATTTATGATGTATTCGCGCTTCTCTCATTTACGTCGTGTAAAGTTAATGAATACTCGTTGGATTGACAAATAAATGAAAAGTATGGATCATCAGAGAGGTTATCATTTCTGTAGGCACTTTCGTGACTTGCCGTCAAATTACAGCACTGCACGTAGGCCATTTTACGGATCGGGCACTCTTACTTTGTGACAGCGACGGCAATGTCATATACAGGAAGTCTTCTCTCCCGGAAAAGATATTTGCCCATGTCTGTCAGAGCGGCTGCCGAGTCAATTGCGTCTCTTCCCACGCGATTCCTTTCTAAATACGGTGTCGCGTCTCGTCCCTGAGTATAATACAATTGTCTTATTTATATTTAGGCATCTGCAGCTTCAAAGATCGTTTTTTTTTTCTAATTAATAAGTTTGATAAGTTTGATAAGTAGAGTTTACATATTTTAAGAAAAAAATCTGTCGATGTGTAGATTATAATATATGTATATAAACTGCAGTATTAATTTTATTACTGTCTCTTACACGTGAAATAATTATTCCCGCTATACTGATACGTATTTTTGGCCCCTTCAGTAACTTGTACCTCAGATCAACTCCGTTCCAGAAGGATACGAAGTATCTCTTTATCTGCACATTATCGCCACCGTGCAATCTGAAAAGAAAAGATCCGTTTGATCATTGAGAGAAGCGAGTTAAGAGAAATTATAAATGTCAATGCGGATACATGGAATATTCGCATAAGGAAGAATAACACGGCTGTATATATTCACGCTTCTTAAAGATGATATTAGTCGACTCTCACCTGTACCCATCGTAATCCACAATACAAAGGATTTCCGGGTAAATGATGTACGGTGCTTCGCGCCTCGATCTGCTATTAATCGAACGCTTAATCCTATATCTCTTGGCTAAGTGATCGGGTTCCATAAGCGCTGAAAACATTTGTATTTGTATTTGCAGTCTTAGGATTTTTTAGATCAATTTTTAAATTGTCGATTCAAATAAGATTGAAAATGAAAGTTTTGACGTATATTCCACTCACAAAAGTCACTGTACTCGTCGCTGATAGGTCGATCCACCTTTTTGAAAACGATATGATGACTTGTGTGTTCCAAGTCTTCGCTACTAGTTATGTTGGGCAGTAGTTCGGGTTCGTAAAGAGTTGACGCTTTGCTCATTACTTCTTGCAGAACCCGTTCTGGCAGTGGCCGGATAATTAATTCTGAACCGATGGTTCCATCCTGAACGAAAAGACGTATACTTTAATAGAATAATTAATCACGTAATTAATTATTCTATTAAACAAACATAGTCATTCATCAAATGAATATAGAATCAAGTGTCATGGGAATGTCTAACTTCGGATTACAAAATTTTATTTTAATTCGATGCGAATTAAAAAACTTATTTACTATATATGTATATTATGTTTCTAATTTATTATTTTTAATTAGTAATGAATTTAATTAGTATTTTTTTTTAATTAGTAATATTTTAGATGTAACGATAAAACAAAATTTTATTCTTAATATTCTCTTTCTTTCTTCTTTTTTAAAGGTTGTAATATTAAAATATCATCTCAAGAAATGATTCAACTAGCTGATTACGTGAACTATATTATATATATAATATTCAAGGAGTTTACATTCAAATGTATTGCAGCATAACTTTTTCGTAATTAACTGTGCCTATAGTTGTACCTAATAATAGTTTTTCTAAACGTTACTATGTTTTTAATAAATAAATATAAAACATTTCTCCTCATATATAAACTTTGCATAAGTAAAGAGTTAAAACATAGTAAATTAAGAAAAAATATGACGTAAGCATTGTGTAATGAACAAACTTAAGCAGATTAAAATTGATAAATCTCGCCATAAACTTCGAAACGATTCGAAGTGATTAATCTTAAGTTTGATCGCTGAAACACACACTTGATGTGTATAAACACTATAAACCGAGCCTGATACCCATAATTATTAGACGACTCATGCCCGCTCGAATCTCTCTCCGAATTGTGCAAGATTTGAATATTGCACATATAAATATCGCGATATATATGAATCACGGTGCGTTAGTTGAGGGGCATGTTAAATCGAGCGTTTCCATCAAGCCGGGTGCCGAGTATACATTTTACGGCGAATCGAATTACGGCGAGTCGGTATTCCCGATCCGGACACGATCGCGCCGCTCGATCTGCAGTCTACGAGAGGTGCACTGGTCAGATCTCGAGGGAGGGGGAGTGAAAGCGAAAGGTCAGGCCAGCACGGGGTCACTTAGAACAACGCTTTTACGACGACGCGTTATGTAACCAGATGGCATTATGTATACGTGACCCCGCTTGGACGACATATTACATGTCTTTGTCTTCATTAAAATTTCATTGAAACTCCTACGCGCGAAAATCGCCGTCAAAGTCACTGAGAAATTCATTTCGTCATAGATCCATCGGATCCTCCGAATGAACGAGAGGATTTTTTGTATCTAACAATTAACTTTCACGACTCCCGCAAGATACAACGCGTGATTGTAATGTAATATGTCCGTACTCTCGCCCGCGCACCAGTTATATTACTTGTATTTGCATCGCGAGTAATGATCTCGCGCGTAATAGCGCAATTTAGATCGTCCCGACCTTTCGGATAAACCATGCGAACGTGCAACGCACGTAGCGTGGTTGCTTGCAAAATTCAATTCTGTTTCGCTGAAAAAAAACATCAGGAGTAACAGCAATTAAGATTAATTGAGAAGTGAAGGGACAATCAATTGGCGCAATCAACTTGCCTCATTTTTAATTTATGTATAAGAATTTTCTTCGTATTATTTTCTAATTCTTTTCTTTTTTTTAAGTTTTGTTTTTAACTATTCGAAAATTTGCATAGTGCTATTCTCAAATCTTTTTAAAAAGGCTTTTTCTAGTTTTTAATTTTGTATGAGAATTTACATTCTGTATCCTGTTCTCCAAAAATGTTTGAATGTTTTGTGGTCTTTTCCTCGACGGAATCGCGAATATAATTATCATATTTAGTGACGTGGCGGATAAATCTCGAAGATGTTGCGATGTTTCATAAGAATTATACGTGATAAATGCTAATACGGGGAAAATATCTCATATAGCTGATTCCTTCTTAGAGATGCAATTAAGAGCTTTGTAAGAGAAATCAAGTCACGCTTGTTTAAACGCGAAATTATTAGGCATACAACGTCCTTCTTTCTCTCTCGAAATTGCAGACTGCGAAAGGTAGGACCGATGCATAAGTTTATTGGCTTCTGTCCCGTAGACACAATACTCTTCACGCGAGACTTCATCCTGACTAAGGCGAGAAAGACGTCGATTGCGAATATAAGATGAAAATGTCAAAACCGTGGCATCACCGGTATTTAGGTAACTTTAATGCCGCAGCGGGGGGGGGGGGGTATATATAACGACATCATTTTATTCAATTATCCACAATAGACTAAATTAAAATTTCATTATAATCTTTTCAAAATTAAGTGGGGAATAATATTATTACGCTTATTTCGCAAAAAGATTTTTTTCTTTCTTCATTGTTTAAAATAAAAAAAGTATTATAAACGTCTCAACGTTTTTCCATAAGATTTCATTCTCAGATTTAAGCAAACGATACGACTGCTTACTAAATATACGGCTAGCCTTACTCATCTGCTAGATCAATTTACGACTATTTTGTGAAGATAACGAAACTTGGTAAGTGTCCATAAAATATAGACGCGATAACTCACGATGAAACAACGTATTCGATGGAACAACATGCCAGACATTCGTTCTAACATTTTAATTACTTGTAATAAATCTCCATTGACTCACGCATCACAAATCTCATGCGATTCATCGTATACGCGACCATTGAATTTCATTCTCACTTGATTATAAATTGTTCTTGTAGTAGAATAAACAATTTAATAAAATTTAAAAACCTAAAAGAGAGAGGTAATCTATAATCTATATAGTCCATATCTTCGTAAAATATAAATTGTAATTCAAAGTACAACTTAGTCAAGTGAAACTATCGTCCATGAATCTCTCGCGAATTTTTATACGATTCATACGATTGTACCAGCGATTGTAGTTGCTTTCCGTCCATTGCCGTAAAAATGTTACGCCGTGCGGTACGGCAAATTGCGATATTGCTATAATTATAACACAGGTCCTAAGCGAGTCGCGTCGGTTGACGAAAGACGACCCGCAATAATAGGGTGGTGACGAAAGGAACATTAAGAAAGAATGGCCGCTTACAACGCGCACTTTCCCATTCGTGTCTCGATGTAGTAGAATGGAAGCCATGTTCTCCGCGTCTTGATAGATGTCACCGATATTCATGCCGATCTAAAATAATTAGAAACTCATTAGAGAAACTGATTCGATAAAAATGTATGATACTCTTATCAAATTATTAAATAAATTTTTTTTTTTTAAAGAACCTTTTGTTACGTTCTTTTTTTGCTTTTTAAGGACATTTAGTACAAACAAAAATACGATCTATTGTTTGTCGAATATTTTAGCTTAATAATAAATATTGAAAGAATTTTTAATTATTAAAAAAATTGTAAAGTCTTGATGATTAAATATGCTAAAAAGAGATCACTTACATCCTTCACCCTCTCGTAATGAAGGCCGTCCGGTTGTGACGAGTTCCTGGTGACAATCCACATCGGCAAGCTGTTGGCCGTCAATAAACCTTCCGTAGGCTTTAACGAAAGGCTGATATCTTTGCCGAAGGCCTTCAGGTGAATCTGTGGTTTCGCGTCCAAGCTTCTCTTATGCATCGTGTGCAACACAGGCACGACTTCGTACGGTGGCACTACGGTTTGAGGGTGTAAAATGTGTTTATATTTGCAAAAGGAAAGTCATCGAGCTCTTGTTCTTTTACTAAATTTTTAAAAAAAGGAATCTCCGTTTATATATACACATAATTTAAAGGATACAATATTTTTTAAATATACGTTTTAATATACGTTTTACGTAATCTCCCTCTTTTACTTTCAGTGATTGTATGTTACGGTTAGCATTTCAGAATGAATGATGATTACCGGTTAATTTCTCATGCCTAGCTGTTAATAAAACTAGCGATCATTTAATATTAGAAACCTGAAGATCAGGCAACGGACTATTTCTAAGAAGGTGATTCTCGAGTGACGGAATCGAGATAAATATTCATCGAGATAAATATTCATCGAGAGTGATTCACAATGGAGAATTGGAGTTTAACGGCCCGTTGTCAAGTATGAAAAATATCTGCGTCTCTGATTTCTTTGCCAGGGACACGCCGAGAAGATGAGGAAGATGGAAATTCCACATGAATAAAGTTTCGGGTAAAATGTATTTATCATTAAATTCGACGTGAATTTTATTTCAAAAATTAATTAATAGATTTATTTCACACTGATGATTTTTTTCAATACTTTTACAACAAAACAAATTCCAAGAATTAATAATTTTCACGAGAAATGGTGCAATGCGTTCATACTTTTAATTATAAAACATCTCGCATAGAAATGATATATTAATGTTTATTTCTACCAATGTAGATTAACTTTAATCTTGGTTCAACTTACTCTTCGTCTTTTTCTAATCTTTAAAATTAGATGGAAATTCCACATGAATAAAGTTTCGGGTAAAATGTATTCATTATTAAATTCGACGTGAATTTTATTTCAAAAATTAATTAATAGATTTATTTCACACTGATGATTTTCTGAATCTTTAAAATTAGAAAAAGACGAAGAATAAGTTGAACCGAGATTGAAGTTAATCTACATTGATGGAAACGGGCATTAAATAGACATTTTATTATTCTTGCCGCGTGTATAATCAACGCAATTCTGCACTTGAATCACATTAATTGGCAATCCAATGTTTTTTTAATGCCATTGCCGGAGGGAATGAGGTATTAAAAAAACCGGAAAAGATAACGCGTGAGTTACTTTTTTTCGCTATTCTTACCGGACTCGTGTCCCGTGTAAAACACCGATAGCATCTCTTCCCTTGTCATGTGCTCGTGAATCTGAAACACAAATGAGTTTAAGTGAACGCGCGGGTGTCGCAATATTCTTACGTAATCGAGATCGCGACCGTTCGTAATCTCGGTGCGCTTTATCGATCGACTCATGAATAAATCCATGACGAGATACAATCCGCGGATCGATCACAACGCTTATTACTTACGATTAGTTTCCTAAATGCGAAATGACGTGTATCACAATAGTGTTATAAAGAGAATAGGTACGTGGCGCGCATCAATTGAAGTGGTAAATCGAAAGAAACTTTTGCTAATTTATCTGACGTAAACGACGTTTCCTGCAAGCGATTATTCGTAATTATTATTCGCGCAGAGAAATGAACGTGGTAGAGAAAGAATTTTTATATGTGAGATCTTTTGTGCAAGCAAATCTAGCTTTCGAGATTTGCAATTTAGTCATTATTGGTTATTACGCCATCTGTATGTTTTTTCGCTTGCGCATCTTGACAGTTCCGTGACTCCAGTTTTATTTATTTTTTTCTTACTCAGTCGAAGTAATTTCTTGACCATGTATTGTTCCTGTCGCACCAATATCGTGGGAATAGCGAAGCAAAGTGGATACGGTAATCGGGAATGGTAACGCCGTCGGCAAAAAGACATCACGTTTTGTGTTGTAAAAAGTTACGTCACGAACAGTAGAACTATCACGGCTCGGAATTTGTAGATTAATCCACGACTTGAAATTTTACGTTTCACAATGCAGGCAGCAAGAGCGATTAAATAACGTATCTAGCAATTGCAATAACTGCACAAGAGATTCTTATTAAATAAAAGAAAGAGGACATCTAATATCATTTGTGTAAACACTAAAATAAAATTTCCCCTCAACACTGTAAATTTAAATACTATTATAGTTATCTTATATTATATATTATAGTTATCTTATATAAATTTCAAACTAACAATTGCCCAGTTGAATAAATTACATTATTAACCTGATATCACTATATAATATAGTGATGATATCACTATATAAATTTTATTTATATATAACGTGACGTTTTTTTTTTTATTTAACAATCGCTGTAATTGGCTGCAATAGGCTTGCTCAGGTTAGGACGGCGATTTTTCAAGTGTTCTCAGAATCGTAGCCCGTCCGGTTTTACAACGGCGGTCCATAATTAACGGACATGCACGCGTTTTCTGTTTTCCAATCGCATTTCAAGGTCTGTTTCTACCATTTCACAGCAGCGTGCCGCGCTTTTGCTGCACCGTGTCACAGAAATCGAGCTGCAGCTGGAAATCGATTGAAGCCCCTGGGAGTTCTAAGGTCGATCACTTTCGCTCATTATTGCCGAGCCTCCAATCGCGAGCTCGATCGATTTGTGCTACGAGCAATCGTTTCGCTCCTAACAAAACTTCGACGAGATACCTACTTGTTTGCTCAAAAAGAACACACAAAAGTCAACAAAAAAATCAAATGATTTTATTTTGATTCTTAACATCAATAAACAGTTAAATTTTGTAACCCAAAATTATCATTTAGTTTCTCATGACGTCAAAATACAGTCATTTTTACTCCTTCTCTTGACTTGATGTATTGTTTCTTGAGTGGACGTAATTCGAAATTCTCATAAAATATCCAAATTTTCCTTTATATTCCTTTTTAATCTTCCAACATAATCTCATAATTATTTTAGAGTATTTAATAATGGTTTTATTATATAATAATGTTTTAAATTAGCACAGCTATCACATACAATTATATTTTACTTTATAGTTTAATACTCTTGATCCGATATAACGATTCTTGCAAATCTGCCTTGATCTACATATGCACGAGCGATTCCACGTCGGAACGTGCAAATAATCGAGATTTTCTCAGGACAGTTTCAGACCCGACAATGAATTTTGTAATACCCGTCAACCGTGACATGAGCCGCGCGCATTTTAATCGTAATTATTTCACGCGTCTGCGAGCATAACCGCCGATCGATAGAAACGCCGTCTTTCTT
Source organism: Acromyrmex echinatior (assembly GCF_024713525.1). Lineage (NCBI taxonomy): Eukaryota > Metazoa > Arthropoda > Insecta > Hymenoptera > Formicidae > Acromyrmex > Acromyrmex echinatior. The sequence goes on from NC_141859.1 coordinate 10,325,876, forward strand.
TTTTTCTCTCCCGTGAAAAGTAGATTACTCTCTCGGCTTAGGAACATTCCGGTTTTCCCTTTCTGTTTCTCTCTCTCTCTCTCTCTCTCTCTCTCTCTCCTCCGGTGCAACAAATACATCGCGAAATCACATGGAACGACTGCCGGAAATCATCGTTTCTCATTTGAAAGTAATTATTTGTACCGTTTCCTAATGACCGGCGATTTACGTAAGTCGGCGGGCCGTCGACTGACCGGTTCGCAAATGATTCAACGACTATCAAGAGAAGCGTCTCTTTATTTAATTACAATGTTTAACGTACCTATTATCGATGCTCGTGTTGTTTTCCTTCTGCTTTTCGCGATTTATCGATGATAAGACACGTGCTTGCACACGTTTAATTACAAGACGCAATCTTTTGACATTTCTATTACCAATACATATCTTAGAATTTAATATTTGTACGAGTATATTGATTTATTTATTATACACACGTCGTGCTTCTGATTTAACTCTGACATAATTCCTGTTGCACTTTGATATTAATTATATTGATTGTAATTCAACAAGTGTATACTTTGACAGTTATGGATATAAAATAATACAAAACAATGCCAGTCATTCAGATAAAAATATTACCGTCATTATTATTCGTCAATAGTCTTCTAATTAATCTTATATATACGGAACAAATGTCTGAGTTATGAATTTTCTTATAAAAAGTGTTTGGTGTGAAATTACATTTTCGCGAATAATTGAAAAATGACAAAACTCGATATATAATTCGTATAATATGTTGCAATTTGTATAATTAAATTTTAAACTAACAACTGAAAATTGCCAACTTGTATTATTGTATTTTACTTTAACAGTATGTTTGTCTCATCATCGTTTTCTTAGTTTTCTTTGTTGCCAATCGTTATCACGTATGAGCTTAACAAGAATTGCGTGATTATTTTAAATTTTCTCGAAAAAAAAATCGAAAGCAAGGCAAAGTGGCTAAACAACATCGAATGGTTCGATGGTTTTATTGCAATTTCGTGCGCGAGATTCTTACGTAAGTTAGGAGAACCGGCCATTGACCACGCTCGTGATGATTATCTACGACAAGATGACGCACTCAACCGACGCGTGTTAAGTCGTAATGTGCCATTAATTGTAGTCCTTTTTTTTTCGCGTACTTGTTTTAATTATGAAACAGTTACTATATTGACACGTATGTACATACATAAATTGTCAGTGCTATTAATCTTAACGAGCTTTACTTCGTAAAAGTCTCGCATTTATATCTCGTCGATCTTGAGAATAAATCTAGCGTTTAATAAATAACGAGATAAATAGAGTTGAAATTTTTTAGAGAAATGCGTTGAAGTCTTTAAACTTGGAAGTACTTAAGATTTATATTTCTTTACTTTAAATTGATTAAATAATAAAAGATATATAAGTTTATGAAAACGATTTATAATTTTTATTCTACGTAATAATTACAGATAAGCTGAAAGGACATTGCAGCAAGAGTCTTCGTATCGTTTGCAAGTTCTGCGCGGATCTTAGTGTGGTAATCGATGATCGAAGTAATTCCTTTATAAATAGCCGGCGCACCCAACATTAACCGCGAGTAACGCGAGAAATTATGAAGCATCGTTAATTCCTTCTTTCCCGTATTATCTATTAGGTGTTGGAATTAATTCGTAGCGTTTTACAAGTGATGGGAAGTACTTTCATTAATGTATTTTTTAATGCTCATGTGAAATAAATAACATTCTTTCATTAAAAAACGCTACGAATTAATTCCAACACCTAATACATTGAAGCTAATTAATTCCTCTCGTGCTGTAATCGCGCTAAATAATATTCAAGCATTAGAGCTGTGCACGTAAATTAAGTCTGCACGAATTAAGCGAACGCTGTCGTCCTCTTGAAGAACCTCTTGAATACAAGACGCGCGTTAAAATTGTATTCTGCAAAATTAATGCGGTAAACGGAAAAAGAAAAGAGAAGAGTATGTTACTTGAGTAAATAGAGACACGAGCGTAAATCAAAAGACGCTGCTCGCGTACCGTGAATTTACCTCGCAACGACGTGATTAACGTAAATTAGAGTCGTCATCGCATTCTGCGGCCGTTCGCTTTAATTCAGCAGCAGAATTATCCTCTTGCACGCGTCCTCACGAGCACGCGTATTCTTTGTCTTAAAAAGGTAATTGCGGGGAATAACAATGTCCTTGGTCGTCTTGACTATACTTGACTGGGATCTTACCTTGTCGCATCGTACGAGAGGTAGAATGATGGCCATGCAGAGAAGGACAAGGGCGCGAGTCATTTTGCATAAAAATATTCCTGACTGATTGCGTCACATCGCTGAAACAGAAAATTTCGTCTCATAAGTGGGAATGAAGTGAGGGTAATTAGTGACAATACAATGGACACGACAATGTGGAGTACTTAAAACTCTGTTGCTCTCGATATTTATTTATTTACATATTTTTAAAATTACCGTTTTCTTTTCAATCCTGAGAAGTTAATTAGGGCGATATCTGTCTATTTAGTTTCATTAATAAGATAAAATTCATCTCTCAACATCATCTTTTCCCATTGTTGCTGAATTAACAAAGGAAAAAAAAGGAGAGTCGCGTCTATTATTTGCGAGCGGATGAAAGAAATACTTTACCCGCCGGTGCAATGAAGAAATCATGGGATTATATAATTTTTTGCCACACCCTCGGTGAAGCGAAATGTGAAAATGAAGATTCGAAATTAACCGTCGCGATAAGTTCACGCATGCATGAAACTGAGAATTGCCATATCGCGTGAAGAAACGAGAGCGCGGCGTTGAATATAACGACGGAGGCGATCCCGGAAGGAAAGTTTCGCTGCATCGGATTAACGCCGAATAGACTCGTGTCAGAAGCTTTGAACATACTGTATCTATAGACGGACGTGTTTTGCGCAGAAACTAATCTTCGATCGCGAAAAAAACTAAAAAGGAGAAAAGGTCGACGACCTCCGAACAGATTCAGAATTCTTTCAAGAGTTCCAATGTCAAAACTCTGAAAAAGATTCTAACTCTTATAAAATTAATATTTGTAAACTCAAGATATTATTTATAAAAATTTTGTTTTAAGAACTTAGACGTGAAATGCGAAATAGCGAGTGTAAAATTTTGTTTGAATATTGCTTGCTTTGTAAATCTCGGTTAAAATTAATTAAGATTTAGATAATTATTTGTTTTATATATAGTTAATAATTGTATATTTATATATATAATTATTTATTTATTTATATATATAGTTAAAAATAAGATTTATAATAATTAAACTTTAGTCAATTTAATGTCAAGTTTAATCATCTTCAATTAACATTTATGATAGTAATCTTGAATTATTGATATCATTATAATTATTTTATAACATAAAATGTAAAATTATAAATATTATAATATAATTTGGAAAGAAAACAAAATCATTAAAATAAATTAAATAAAGCTATTAAAAAGATAATAGCATGCACAGAAGCTTATACTTATGTAAATTGATCTAAAATCATGTTTTGAACTTCTTGATATTTAAATATAGCAAATATAAAACAGCAAAGTTAACATAATTTACTTTGATTCAATTAAATGTTAAGAATCTAAATGTATATAAATATCGAAATATAAATATGAACCAACTGAAAGGTATTATCGAAAATATCTCCATTTGTTTTTAGTAAAAAGCTCGCTAGAAAAAGATTAATTCACGCAGAAAGATTAATTTATTTCTTTTTAAATAAATTTGCCAAAAAAATATACACACACACACACACACACACACACACACACACACACACACACAAAATTGAACACTTATAAAATAGAAACTTATAAAATCTCTGTACACCTTAATTATAATATCATTTATCTTTTTATATTTGACTAAATTTATTTATTTAAAATTATTGATTTTTTTCTATTTATAATATTAAATGACAATATTGAAACAAACTCAAGGAACACATAAAAGTCAACAAAAACATCAAAATGACGTCAAAATGAGAAGTTTATTTTAATGCTTAAAGTCAATAAACAGTTAAATTTTGTAATTACAAAACATCATTTTAATGTCAAAGTATGTCATTTTTACTTTCTCTCAACTTGGCTGTTCCTTGGGAAGATATCTAACGAGAGCAATTGCAACAGCTTTTTTTCTATTAAAAAACGTACTTTGTATGATCTATATCTGTGTTGAGAATATATTACATTTTATGGAAATAATCATTAAAAGAATCGCGAATCAAAGAGATTAGCTCGCGGATGGAGAAATCTTCGGGATTAACGAAAGCAACGGAGTTTCACGCGGCAGTGAAAGAGAAAGAAAACACGTGTCTCTCTGTTTTAATAAGGAATAATGATCTCTCCAACCGAGTAATGTATTCAACCTTCGTGCAATAATGACAATTTCATAGGTCATAACCGCAAGAATACGATGCTATGAGATTCACATAGCTACGCTATAGAGAAGGATCTATTGTGCTGCTTCGTTTATGAATTCTGATCGTCACTGATCGAAAATTATTCATGCAGTCGTTGAGTAATTATGGGACTACATCAAGCATACCGCTTGCGCACCTCCGCATTGTTATTCGTAATTGCTATCAATTTATACGAATTTCTAAAGAAGGATACTACAGCATTCTATTTCTTTCCTCTCCAGTAAATATCCCTTCATTGGATAAATACATATATCATCAGCAACTTTTAGATGCCGCGTAAAATATTTTTATTGCAATCATTAATTTTTTTTTCTGAGTAAAATTTATTTATTTATTTTATTTTCAAAATTGTCACATATATCAATCTCTGTCATATTTTGTGACATTTTATAAGTTATTCATATGTAGCAAAGAAGTGTAAAATTATAAAATTAAATTATATAAATTTTGATTGTTAACTATAATAAAAGATAAATTATAATAATTATATATTGATTTAAATAAAATGTTAATAGTGATAATAGTAATAAATAAAAATTTATTTAGTAGCATTATAGAATTAAGACGATTATAATTGTTATGTAAAGGTATTTATATCAAAAGAAAATTAAAAATTCTCATAATATGTTCTATATACAATGCAAAAGAAGCACGTTATCTTTGTAACATCTAAACGTTCAGAATATAGTAAGAATAGAAAAAATAATGCTTTCACCTAGAAATTAGACGAACAATAGAACATGAGTTTAGGCCATTGTTCACGTTCTCAGTATGACAACTAATTACATTGCTTTTTTCAAATCAAATTTAGAAATTCGTGCAAAAAATTGCAAAGCGTAAACTAACATATTTAAGAAAACGATGCTAATAACATACTGATGTAATAAAAGATAAAAGAATGAGTAATTATTTTGGATGACTGGTTTATGCCAAATTATAAAACTAGAAATCGCGTGAATAATACAACGTTGTTTTTTTCCTAACCTTGAAGGAACGAGTTTGAGCGATGGCTTGCACATTATCAGTGTGACATTTCACTTATCTTATTGTGATTTAAAATAGTTGTGCTGGAAGAAATTTTTTTACAAAGCAATCAATTTAATAACAACTTATATGAGAGAATAATAAATATTAAATTGTCCCAAATAAATAGTGAGTCAATTTACATAGACGAAAGAGCTCTGCGTAGTTCTAATTTGTTTAACAATTATTACTTTACTAACGAAGTTAAATCTTATGTAAAAAGAATGAGATTGGAGTTTAAAGAGTGCATTTCACGATCCTAAGAACAAACTGTGAGAAAATAACGGATATTAAATTATCCTATAAAAATGTTATAAAAATCCAGTTTACGTAGACAAAGAATACCTTTTCATTTGATCTCGAGGAAACAAATTTGGGTCATGAGTTTGGGTTCGCGGTAACGCCTAATTTGTTTTGCCTTTTGTAGGTGAACAAAACAAATGTACTGGTTCTCTTTTCTTTGCGCGACGTTAATTAATATGACCGGCAATTGTAGGTTATAAATGCCAGCGAAAAGCTGAAGATGCCAAGTAAAGGGCAACTGGTTTTAACATATTATACATGGTCGAGAAAAAAGAAAGAGAAAAAGAAGCAAAGATGAAGAGATAGAGAAAGAGAGAAAAAACGAGAGGAGGGTATCTCGATTGCGAAAAGCAATTCCTCGCCAATCCTTGCCTTCCTCATTGAGAAGGCAAATGATGCGATTCCATCTACGAAGAAATCGAAAGCGAAGAATAAAATTGAGTCGATTTTATATCGCCGAGTGCATCATGTTCACTTTCTTTTCGAGTTAGAAGATCGTGCAACGTTTGGAAAGTAGTTGCGGTCATCAAGATAACCATATCAAATTTTTATCTATACGCTTGCTATATATGTCGCGTAACGTTTATACACAGTCGCCTATAACGCAACATCCGAACGTATAACTCGTACGTTGCGATATCAGAATGCAATCGTTCGTACTTATGTAGAGCAATAGCTACGAATTGCAACAGATAGATTGCGTATTGTTAGCACCGCATCAAGATTTGAATGTAATTATCTCTCAAAAAAATTACACACTTTACACTAAATTTATTATGTAGAATGAATGTATGGGTAGACCAAATTCCATAGGATCAACTAATAATGATAAATGTTTAACTGGTTGCATGTGTTTTATTCAAAAAGATTTTAGAATTTCAAATTACTATTTTTCAGAATGACTCGTACAAGATTTTCATTGAAGTCAAAAGGTTTTATTTCAGACGGCGTTAGTCATTGGTCTAATATTATCATAATAGCTCAGTCACTTTTAATAATGTACTATTTTTTGTCAGAGAGATGCGTGTAAGGATAATATATCAAATTAAATTTCCTGGAAGTTTCGTTTTATAGGTGCCAAGCCTTCTAAACGGGTCTCAAGTTTACTGCCCATATTAAAATGATTCGATATATTTTGAACGGTGTAAATTTATGATATTTACTTTGTCGAAAGTCTTTTATAAAAAGGAAGAATCGTTAATTTTATTACGATGTGCGAATGCGTTCATTTCCCATTTGCAAAACGATACAATGAATGATGAGCTAATCGGCGATAGGATTAATCTTGCGTTCAATGACTTTTCTTCGGTCCATCATACGCTTATGGATAGTAGAAAGTAATGAAAAGTGCCCACTTCCGGAATGCAAGAATATATCAATCGAGATATATCGAGTATCGTGAGAAATCACTCGACTACCGGAGCCCGTGCTTCTACTTATTACATCGTTACACTGAAATTTCAGCTGCGCATAAATTCCATTACGAAATGTAAATTATTAAAAGAAAAAAATGTAATTCAAACTATGTATTTCGTCTGTTATTTTTGATAAAGGAAACTTGTTTCCTTTAAGAGATAAATTCTTTCTACGCAATCGTGGCTTTTATGTTCACGAGTTCTTGATAAATCTTAGCAACATACCGGATATTTTCCAAGTTAGATTCCACTGAGATTTCATCTCGGATTATAGACATCATAAAATTATACTGGTGCATAATTCATTTATTGCTTTCTTGATCAAGTTGAAATTGAGTTTTGCTTAACTTTCTCGCAACTTCTTAATTTTCAACATTGAATCTCAATAACTGATTAAGAAATTAAAATTCCTCTTTTAAAGTTCACTTGAAATTAAATAAAGAACAAGATTTCGCTATTAGGTTTTCTTAACTAAAATCGCGAAAAAATTTTCAACCACTTATAACACGAAAACTCTTGACACTAATTTTCAAATGATGAAACTTTGCAGAAAGTATTTTAGGTAAGTAGGAAAGTATATTTTAGTGTAAGGTAATAGCTACACAGATAATGGAGATGGATGATCCATCGTATTAATGTAGTGTATTAATGTAATATTTCGATGTGATAGCCGTGAAATTTCTCTCTCTCTCTCTCTCTCTCTCTTTCTCTCTCGATTTCGCTGTAATCGCGAATCCAGAGTTCTCCGCGATGCATTACCGAATATATTACTTTCCATTTTCATCGTGAGAATGCTCTATGCATTCGTATCAAACAAATTTTCTCCCTTTGCTTTCTTTTCGCGCCACGAAATTCTGCTGAACACTCATCTGCCAAGAAAGCGGCAACGATGATGTGCGATCGAGCGTGATACAAAGTGTTGTTGCACGTTCGTGAATCGATGTATCAACGACGATGAGGAAAAAAAAAAGAAAGAAAGAAAGAAAGAGAATTGAAGAAGCGAGACAAAATTATATTATGCAAAGTAGGAAGATATTTCGAAAACACGCCAATGTCACGTCAGAATTAAAGTCAGGTTTTTAATACAGTACTCACGCCAGTCGACGAGTCTCGAATAAGAATCCAATGTGTGAGACACATGTATCGCATTTCAAGGCTACTATATATTTCTTTTTTTTGTGTCAAACCGATTAATTCTGCTTCTATAGCTATTCTGTTCCCGTAGTGCATTTAAAGCAATTCGCATCTACGCTGCTCGAGGAATGGTCTCTGTAGAAAAGTATAATAATGGTCGAAGATCGAGTTTAATGAACGATATCAAGGATTGAATAAGGTATTATTGAGCAAGCCAGTGGAGCAAGTTTTACGAAACAATGATTGTTCTGTTTGCCGATCGATAAATACTGAACTGAATAAATATTGAACTGCACAAAAAGCAATATGACTCTCTTCTTTAGTCTTAGTGATATCAATGACAAAGATGTTTGGAAAGCACACAATTTGCATATTGTTGTATTGTATTGTAATTACTGTACCTTTATAATAATGAAGGTAACTAGATGTAAGGCTCTAACGAATTTAAATTCAATATTACAATATTATTACTCTATTCAAGCCATCACGTCGGCTCGAATAGTCCTAATATGTATTTTTTTATTTATTCTATATATGGCAGAAAAATATAGAAAATTAATTATTGTACAGTATAATAATTATTTTTCTAGATTTTTTCTCTTATATTTTATAGAAAAAAGAAATAGAAGAATAATTATTATACATTCTATATATTTTCTGCTACATTTAGCAAAGAAAAAAATATAGAAAAATAATTATTATACATTGAAAATTATATGCGACAGAGAATAAATCATATATCTACTTCTTTCAAACATTTTTGGTTTTAAGGATTAAATATGTCGCGCGCAAGTATTGTATCTCACAAGTAACTGGCGCGTGCATCGTGCAATATGGTTCACTCGCTGTATTAACGCATGTTCAGCAGACTTTCTCTTATGGTCTAAACGAGAGGACAGTGCCATAAGCGGTATTTGGAATACATACATAGTCGTTCTCGAGGACGCTCACAGCCGCGAGGCACTGATTCCCGTCATTGCAAACATTAATTTACACATACCCATCTGTCTAGTCTCGCCATTTCCGGCTTATCGACAAAAAATATAATTTCTTTGTAGGCATGTTTATCAAACAGGAAAACACAACTGTCTATATGACGGGGGACTGTCATATTGCATCGCCAGACAACCGAGTAGTCGTGACGAATCAAAACTGCAGTCTCTGTGTAATAGAAAGTAATAGAAAAGATTTTATAAGCTTTAGAAGATCCTCGGAAAATAATATCAAAGGATACCAACTGTATTTTTTTTAATCATTATACCAACAAACTTATATAAATTAACATCAACGCGTAGAAAATTTTTATTTAGAAATCACGAACTAGCTCGTAAATTATACTTCATTTTTGTATGGGAAACTTCCGTTTCATTTGAAATTTCATCTCATAAACCCAATCTTGAAAAATCATCTCGCATATCATACAAAGAATGTATAGTATGTATAAAAATCGTAACAAGTCTTTGTACCTGACGCTTGCTGTTTATTATGTGTAATTGTGCATACATTTCTTCGAGCAGGTTTATTACCTGTTTACTTCCGGTTTACCGACAAAAAAGCAACCACTTAAACGATGTGCGTATCGTGACAGGATCATGTGTTATACCGTAGGTACGCATGTACGTACATATGTTGCGGTCCGTAACTGGCGCGTCTATAACCGTGAAACTCGACAGAAATAAATTGGATTCTCTGCGGCTTTGCTCTATGGTCTCTCTTTTTATAGTTCCAATAAACTCTTTTTCGTTAATTCCCTCGAAGTTGCTGTTTTTCGAGACAATAAACCTAGCAAATAAACATGTATTTCCTTATTTAAATTATATTAAATCGATTGAATGAATTTTATATGATCAACACTCACTTTCTCATAAGTAAATGATAGTGAAATGGCATGCGTTTCATGTTCACGTTACGTGTTTAAAGTCATTAAAAAAACAATAATAAGATAATCTAGATCACTGTATGAATAAATCAAATAAATAAGGGTTGAGATTATATCTTAAAATGCCTAATAATATTTTTATACATAAATTCTAAATACAGTTATATAAATTGTGTGCCGCCATTAAACTTGAAATATAAACTAAAGCTGAAATAATAATATTATATCTAATTGATTGTCAACATGATAATGATATTACATTTTAAAAACAGATGTAAAAAATTTATTGTGAAAAATATTATCTCATCAAAAAATAAATAAATTAACAAAATATTTCTTCACATTAAAAAATTTTTCGTTCTTTATTTGATAAAGGTAAAACAAACAGGTAATTATTTAAAGTCTTTTCATCATTTCGAGAGGTATGGACCGTGTCAGTGAACGAGGTGCTCAGGGACGCGTTCGCAGACTGAAACCGTCCCTCTCTTCATTTCATTTCGTAGCTTGGCATTTCGTCGCCAATGTGAGAACCACTTCGCCTTGATGAATTTTTCAAGTCCGACCTGATCGACGGTCAGTCGCTACTCAAGGAGTCCGGAAATCAGTTTTATGAGAATCATGGGTGTACACCGTTCCCTTGAGAGAGAGAGAGAGAGAGAGAGAGAGAGAGAGAGAGAGAGAGAGAGAAAACAGGTCCTACCGACCTCCCTGAACATATGGGAAATGCGTTTCAGACGAGGACTAGCGTACAAATATATAAAAGTGCACTTCCGGGAGAATTCCCTTTCACCTCCGGAGAGTCTTTGACTTCTTGATTTTTAGTCACCTTACAGTTTTCTCTCGCATATCGGATGTGCGTTGCACTTATCCTTTTGCATAAACACACATGATAATCATTATCATCTTCGGTTGGTTAAAATACGGATGCTGTAAATTTTTTTATAGGAAGCTTATTCTACTATTCATAATAATATGTTGCCCTTAGCTACATAGATAGCACATATCAATAACAAGAGTGTTAAAGAAAGTTGGAAACTTATTTAACACATAGTTATTTAACGAATATTTATAATCCGAAATTTTATGCCTGTCACTAACTTCCTAATTTTTATAATAAATAAATATTTACTAACAAAAAAATTAATCTTCTGTTTAAATTAATAAATTTTAAATATAATTAATTAGTTTAACGTTATTGTCTAAACTTATATGGAGCGTATTTATATTAATATATTCAAAATAAAGTATTAATAAAATTCTTCATTATTTTCTGATATAAAGTATGAAAGTATTTATATTTCACTTTACAAAGTATCCACGCTACGGGAGAACATTTTGTCACGCATTGAAATCCCCAACGCTTCAGAAACTTTAACAAGCGATTGCCGAGATCTGTACAAGTCTTCGGAGCGACGGGGATTTTAATGAGCGCAACAGCGCAATAGCGCAGTAAGTGTAACTAATCGGTAAGTTCCGATCATTGTAAACTGATTTTTATGACATTTTTAGAATAATAGCGCGAATATGAACGTACAATAGTTTTCAAGTCATGAACAGGCGAGCGTTAACGCGTTAAAAAGATAATGATTATTCCGTTTCGGCGACGTTAAAAAAACTGCGAACGGATGAATAACGAACACCTTATCTATAATCGGAAGTCGTGCGTGTCACGTATTCTTTTACGTATCTCTTCTTCAAGTTTTGCCATAAAACCGGTATGATTCGTAACTTTGAAAATCACGCACGAGATAGATCAGAAACATCCTAAAATCTAGGTTTTTATCATTACACATCTTTCCATACGTTATCCATGTACACCGTTATAACTGCTTAATTCCTTATAAATAATCGTCAGTATATATCATAGACATTTCAACACACGTATAGATCTCTGAATTATATCCAGAAAAGATATATACTATAAGCCAACGTAATATTTTTTAAATTCTCTTCAGTTAACTTTTTGACACTTATTTGCGACATTTCAAAAACTTGGAAAGTTTTTAGTCTCACAAAGCATCAAAGTAATTTTCTTCGCAAAAACTTTATTGAAAAAAATATTAAATTAATGAAGACATTCTCTTAACTTAAAATATTGATATTATCTTTATTTTAATATTTTTTCAGCAAAAGTTTTTATAAAGAAAACATTAATAAAATTACTTTGATGTTTTGAGAAATTAAATTTTAAAATTTATTTTGAAGTATTTAAACAAAATTTTAAAAACGTAACAAAGTGTTCAAAGTTAACTAAAGAGTATTATAAAATATCATGATGGTTTTTTTTTTTGGATATAATTCATAAATATCACATGCGTTGACATGTTTACGGTACTATTGAAGGTTATTAAGCAATTATATGACACGCTTGAATACGCTTATTCAATATTTTTTTCGACAAAATTTTTGCATAAAAGAATTATTTAAATTTCGGATAAAAATTATTATCCCTTATATTTTTCCAATATATTATTTCGAGAGCGTGATGAACAGCAGACTAAGTTACTGTCCACGCTCTTGGGTCGTCGTATAATTTAAGCGAGATAATTCGTTATCTGAAGTTCCATTGAACAATTTGCGAGTCAATGAATGTCGTGGTTAATGCCACCGAAATTTGCAAATCTCATTAAAACCGGTTTGCATGTACGACGATGATCCTCTGTGTGATAGAAAAAGATAAGGCGTATTCTAATAAAAATACGGTGACTAAACACTGATTTTGCCGGTTTTACTGCTGGTTGACGCCATATCGACGATACGACCGATGGACGACCCCAATCCCACGAATTTCGAGAAAGATACATGCAAAAAAAAACAACACTGAAGACGTCGGTTGAGATCTTGAAAAAAAAAAAAACAGCAATCAATACATTCGTCTGTAACTTTTATCTTCTATGCGTTATGGATCGTACGGTAAAAGTTTCCATGCATCCTTTATTAGTTAGTCAACGAGAGACAAACATTATTTCATTTAAAAAAAAGAAAAGGAATCGCGCGCGCAGTCCGAACAGGCACCAAATTGTCTGAGGATTGAGGCGAAAACATATGATTATCATATTATTTTTATCTGGTCTTTTTATTGATGACAAATTCAGACAGACCGGTTGCTTGCGTTTGGTGGAAAAGTGCCATCTGCAAGATACCTCGATCTTATTTAGCATCGAAGCAACTTGCTGCGTTTTATTATATATAGAAGAGCTATAATTTAATTTTACACCCGGGACAAGAACATAAAAATTCTCTCCCTGTCATACAATTTTAGAATAGTAGAAATCACGAGAATTTTGAAGAAAATAATGAAGGACAATGTAAATTGAACGCTATATCATTCATGTCGTACGATTTATCGTTATATAAATCGTATAAGTCAATGTGTGTATTTCGTGGGCCGACAAAGCTTTCTCTTTAATGAAATAAATGACTACACGTTTATATAAGAATATCGTGGATTTATGACATTTAGCAATTGTGTACAGTACGTTGCACGAGTATCCCAACCGTGTTTCAAAATATTTGTTCTACGTTCTAAAGCTATCGCGATTTACCTTTTTGATAACACGTTGATTAATTCGATCAATTGCATTATTATGTTTTCACGATATCTAAATCAAAACTACATCTGTAAATCAAAAATTTACCGTATCCAAATCTTATGATTGAATCATTTGTGCAACTTGCGTCGTACGCAAGGCCGAGTTTAGCAAGAGAGATAAAAATCTCCGTTTCATGCTTTACCTAATTCTGACTTTGAATCAAACTTTTTACTCGTCCGTTAACTCTGTTACTTTAGACCGAACGATGCAATTGCTTTTTCAGTACGTCTTTTTACACAAATTGAATACAAGTTTGCTTCATCGTTACTTCATTCACAGCAAAAATCAATTACAACATATTGTTCGTGCCAACAATTCAATTAGTGATGGTAGTGATGATATTTGATGTAAGTGACACTCAAAATGTTTCACTCGTTTAATACTTCTGTCTTTTTTTCGCGTCTCAAAAATGGCCAAGTTTGCCTTGAACGCACATCGAAACTTGAGCCATTCAGACGATCGGCAAACTATATGTAAATCATAACTTTTTTATGTCTGTTTGTAACAATTCGTAATTCAAAAATTTATTAATAGATCTCAACGTTGTTTCGAGATTAGACGAGAATTCTAATTAAGAAGGTATGGATACTTGATAGAGGTACAAAATATCCCAGATTATATACAAGCTTTTATCCAAATTATTTAACTAGTTAAAATTAATTAATACAGACGCAGAGAGAATAATCACACATTTTTAATTTACATTTGAAAAGAGTCTTTTATGTTTTCCGTTTTATATTATGTAGATTAACTTTAATCTTGGTTCAACTAACACTTCATCTTTTTCTAATTTTTAGAATTAGAAAAAGATGAGTTAGTTGAACTGAGGTTCAAATTAAACTACATACATTGATAGAAACGAGCATTAAAGACGCGCGAGGAAAAGTAACAAATCTCATTTTTTATTTCAAATTATCAAGAACCAGAAATTAAGATTATGTGAAGTGAAAATTATTTTATTGAAATATCACCGATGAAATTAGTTAAGTATAATATATTGAAAATGTGATGAATTGCTTTTAAAATGTTCTCATTAATGTTAAAAGTAGAATTATTACATGCATGTTATAATCGTCACAAAGAGTAATGTGTAATTCAATAAAGAGATTGAGATTTAATAAACTCGCATCACTCCGTACGATATTGAATTATTATGTATATATATGTAAAGTAATCAATGTATAATGAACGCGATGAGATGTATAAATTGACTCACACAGCTGACGATGCTCATGCGAGGTAGAATCGAAGACTTCGGGAGAGACCTATCCAAGTTGGATTGACTGACATGAAGATACTATCACGAACTGTCAGGCTTATTACTTATATATGTGCTGTTATGGTTTTATATTTTGTGAAACACGTGATCTAAAACATCACCCACTGCGCATGACAATAATTTCCAAGAGATAGATGACGACGGACTCCGAATGATATAGTATTTGTGAAAAGTGTATGTTTTTTTTTCACCCACGTGAACTGGTTCTACCCGTTTGCGCTCTCGGCACAATAAAGCGATTTGTTTCTCTTTTCTCTTCTGAGCTGATTGCTTTTAACCATACAATGGGACATAAGTCGCCGCGATTGGCAATTTCTCCGGTATTCTACGAACTAATCAATAATATTCTAATTAGATTCTTGCGGTGATTCTTGCCTCATATCCTCGCGCTAAACGCGTTTAGAATTAATTACCAAGACAAAAAAAGAAAAGAAGAAGAAGAGCGTGAGAAAAAACTTGTTTCACCAACCTGCGATCGAGAAATTATTTTAAGTTTGCCATTTTACTTTTATCTTAATTAACCACAAAAACTTGTCGAAGCGCGCCATTAATATTGAGATTTCATCGTGATTTTTATAATTACGAGCTATTCGATTGCGATAAGTGTTTATCTTCTATCTTCTTTTTTTTTCCTGCAAACTACACAAAATAATCATCAAGTGTATTTCACATCGCGTGTTTGTCAGAGTCGATTAACATGCATAATATCGTCGTCTTAACGCATTCTTCCGTAATTCACGGAATATTCCGTGTTTTCTGCCAGTCTTTTCCACTAGTTACCCGCGGCTGCAGATTACTCCATTTTTCTCACTTACAAGCCAACGTGGCGAAAGATAACGAGATATACCGTAAGCTAATTTACGGTATATCCGCAATAATGCATCTCTCAGCGGCTCGTCGCGATAATTATCTCGGCAAGTCGGTGTGCGATTAGTTTCCGCGAATGTTACTGTCGGCACGTTAACGTAACGCGCCTAATCACCTTTCAGACGGCCAATACGCCACGCCGCGTGTAACGAACGAACGTAATTACTTTGTGCAAGAGGTAAGTGACCTTTCGATAATCGGGTGGCTTCAGAGAAATTTCGATTGCGTAAAAGATGTCAACGGGGAGTCATCACCTCTATGGGGGGAAGAGCATAAGGCAGGTTGCTGTACGCCCGTAATGCGCCTCGCCGTTACGCAAGATACGCAACGATGCAGAAGTCACTCATGCGGGACCTATCTACGCAAGGACACTCTTGGGAATAGAGTTTTCAGCCTGCGATACGGTGCAATCGTCGTTTGTGCAACGTTAAAGACCTCGGCAATGAGGACAGATATGTGGCAGAAATTAGTTCACGCGTTTACACGGGGAATTGACTCGACGTTACGCTGCTTGCGTACGATTCTATCGCGCACTTTAAATAGCGCTTACTACAATAAGCATGAATGTACAGAGGAAAAACTATGATTTCTTTGAAAAAGAAATAGATAAATAAATAAACGCGAGATTAATCCTTTTCGCCCGTAACGTTCATCGCTACGTTGACGGCTGCAACTTTTAGATTTTATCAACGTAACGCGAGAGTGATGATTGATAAATCTTTTGAAAGTGATTCCTGGAAAAATAATTTAGCTGAAAATAAAGTTCGTAAAAAACAATTAAAAAATTTAAAGCGTCGGACATTAACCTTTAAAAAAGTAAGTAGAGTGGTATAATATATAATTTTTTCATCTTTTTTCTTTAAAATCTTATTCTAGAAAAGGAAGATAAAAAGTATTGCCCAAAAATCTTGTAGTTTATTATTTTTTTACATTTCTTCATCTTACAAAAGTGTAATTAATGTAAAAGAATTCAACTATAAAATATAATATTAGTTAAAATATTATGCTATAAAATTCAAAATTTGTTTGTGATGTTCTGAATATCCCAACTTGCATATTTTTAAACCAACTACCTATTTAAAGGCTAAAATCGCGAATTAATGAGAACTTGAAATCTAATTAAGCGCACCTCGAGCTGTTCGCAGCAACCAAGTAATCGCAAAGTAGTCATACAAGTAAAACAAGAATCTGTTGATTGCATCACGAAAATACATGAAAATTCCACGATTTGAAACAACAACTTGGCTCTCATTGATTCTCATTTTATATTATTTCCATCACTCTCTCTCTCTCTCTCTCTCTCTCTCTCTCTCTCTCTGATTCAGGCGTGGTCAAACTCGCGAATGTTCAATGGCAATCAACCTCGACTCGACGCCGCGTTTCACATCTATCGTTGTCGCATCAATTGAATCAATTTCACGTTGTTATTGCGGGTCTGTCATCGCGATGCGACAACCTTGACCGAACTAGACCTATCCTTAAAGTAAGGTAAGTTAAGCATAATATGTATGCATATTTCGCAACGCTGTTCCCAACACCAATTTCACTTCGACCGTGACTCGAGTCGGAAAGCGACATGGTATAGCCTCTCGCGTCTCTTTTTATACCGGCTGATGTATACTTTTCCAAACACAGCGATCAACGATGTACAAAGTACATTCTCTCTCACCCAAGCGTACATTCTTGAGTGTCTACATCTTTATGAGTAATAATATTCGTATCTCCTGTTCCTAGATATCTGCAAGTCCTGTCGAACCGACTTTCAAAGTTATCTAATGCCGACCTATAATTTCTCGTAGGAGTATTTCTCGTATCTCAAATAGATTATTCGATTATTTAATGAAATATGCAGAACGGAAATAGTATTCGATATCCTGAAAATAGATTACTTTCTTTATATTATGTGAACAATTTAGACTCTGAAGAATATAAATCAAAAGCATATAGTATTTTTTACAAGCTTTTTCATATTACAATGGGGAAAATTATGCGAGGGAGACCACTGCGCTCTCTCCCTCTCTCTCTCTCTCTCTCTCTATTTATCTATCTTAGAATTGTCCTTCAGTCGTAAGAAGAAATTAAATTTCGAAGTCGCGTTTCTTTACACAATTCCGGATGCCTGTTAATCAACGTAATACATGGCTTACCCGACATGATGACGAAACAGAAGCTATCGACGGTAACGCCACTGTTTAATCTCTTCAGTCAGCAGATTACAATTAGGATGGTAGTGCGAAACACTCGATATGTACTTAACGCATAATGAAATGTCGCTTTCAGACCGTGCGACAATGACGACATTGAGCGTTACCGGTGACACACCGGTATCTTTCGTTGCGATTGTCAACAACGAGTCAATTCTTTCAACATTCGAACAAGGGAAACGCAATACGTATAAAAATTAGCTAATAGCCACGCAGTCTCGCGTTGAAAGGAGGGAAAAAGAAATTGACTTTTTTCCTATTGTTTTCATTAAAAAAATTCACAATTTAAATATAATTTTTTGTGATAAATGAAAAACGTTTATCACTAAAAAATTATTAAAATAGATAAGAATTAAAATTAAAAAATTACCTAGTACAA
Organism: Acromyrmex echinatior; assembly: GCF_024713525.1. Classification (NCBI taxonomy): domain Eukaryota; kingdom Metazoa; phylum Arthropoda; class Insecta; order Hymenoptera; family Formicidae; genus Acromyrmex; species Acromyrmex echinatior. The sequence goes on from NC_141859.1 coordinate 10,344,403, forward strand.
GGGACTCTACAAACCTCTGGAAAAATAATAATTTAAAAGTCTCGATCATCATGCAATTTTGTTTTTGCAAAATAAAAAAAGGAGGAAACATTTCAAATTATATAAAAGAAGTGTTATCGGTGCTATTTATATGTTCGCCACGGGGCATAGACAAAAATAAATATCACTGTTTAAATTCTTATGTAAACTGCGGAGAAGTTAATTGCATCATCCTTTTACATAAATATAAACGCACACGTTCGCAAAAACGTAAACGTAAAACACGCATATGCGAATGGACAGAAGAAAACAACCGAACAACATTCAATTTAACATTCACATTAGTTTCAATTTTCCCACATAACGTTTCCGTAAATCCACGTGGACATCAGACCGCATTTGCATAAATAAATTTTAATTTCCTTACTTGGGCAAACTCGTACTTTGAATCACTATTCGACGCGATCGACGAACGATAGCGTAAAAAAGAGGCTCGCGCCAGTCGTTTGTCACTGTATACGGTATTTTTTATCAATTTCCTGCACGTTAAATTAATTACGACAACTGTTATTATGTCTTCGCACCTAACGGTGGAGTATTTTTCTTTTAATCGGTGCAGCGGTTCTCAGCCTTGACCTGCATTCAAGCATCATAAACCATGATGTATCCACAATGATTTGCAGTTCGAGTCAGAATTCAGACCGACATGATGAAACGAATCTACGCGTGCCAACTGACATACGCATATTTTGTACAGAGTGTTCACAAAACATGCATTCGGATTTCGACACAGGTTGGAGAAATTAAACAGGTGGATAAAAGATATATTCAAGTTTAGTCCAGGAGTAAGAAACTTTCGAATCACCAAGAAATCAAGATAAAAATTAGTCAGATTCTCATCCTTTCAGATAAAGAAAAGAAATATTTAAATTACGATAAATTCTTGGATAAATTAATAACTCAGTAATAATATCGTAACATAAAGCACACTCGTAACACAAAACATATCGGATATGCATTTATAAGAATTTGATTCTTTTATTTATTCAATTTTGGTATATTTTAGATGAACTGCTGCAAAAGTTCAGTTAAAAAGAAGGCCCATCGACGAGATATTAAGACCAGTATTCATAGTCGGTTCTTATTTCAAGATCGTCTTAAGTAATGTCTTAACCCTAGTAAGTCATTGTTATTTTTGATTTACCTTCCCGATCACATCAGAGTTTGTGAAACCTTGTCACGTTATATCTCTAGATTAAATACATATTTTTTAGCTTAAAACTTGTAAAATTTATATCTCAAAGTCAGACAAAGACAGATAAATATGAATCAAATAAATAATATTTTATTTTTAATTAATTATAATGCTTCAAAGAAATTTTATTGGAAAAAATTCGCAAAAATGACTACTTTGAATAAAAAATTCTCAAATTTTTAAATTTAATGCTTAAGCATAAACCCGTAGGATTTTTTTAGTTGATCCTTTAGATTAACAAAAAAAAAATAGTACGATATGAATCGCTCAAAAAAATATAATTATTTAAACTATCGAAAATCGACATTTTTGAAAAATCTACATATTATAAATTTACAATAAATAAATAAAATTTTATTTAAACACTATAAAATGGTAGATAAAGGATTGTACATATATAATTATTATTATAGTATATATAATTAAGTCTATTAGGATTTAGTTTAGAGAATGATGCAACACTCACTCTAAAGAAATACATTCGCCCCGGCTGAGCGATCTCCGAAGATTGACAGAGATTATAAAATTTCTACTATTTAGTATATTGAAATAATTTTTTTTAATTCTACATTTTCGTGTACTTACTTTTACACTATCCGAAACTCAGTAAACGTATATATTAATAAAAAATAAAGGGATACCCCCAGAACGCCAAAACTTACAAGCTGGTCACGTATGGATCCCAAGTACCCTCTTTGAACTTTCTCACATCGAGAATAACGCAAAAAAAATATCCTTGCAGGCTTATCATATCTATGGATAGTTAAAGTTTTTTTTTTCAGCCTCAATCCGAGTTTTCAAATTATATTATAAAAAAGCAATGTAAAAATCACATAGGGTACATTGAACTCATGAATGACTTGTTAGGGTTAAGACGTTAATGCTAACCCTCTGATTGATTCATGATATCTCAAGACAGAATTTAAGATGGTCTTAAATATAAGAACTGACTATGAATACCGGCCATAGTACAATATATATATTTCGCAAACACTCTGTATACGTTCACGAATCACGCGCGTGACATGAGATGCACGAGAATGAAGAACTCGGGACTTATATCGCCGCCGAATTGTGCCGAGAATCTAAGATGGAAATCTTTTTTGGATCTTCTTACCGAGTGAAGACTCAAAAGCCACGCTTGGTATGTAAGTAAGCCGACACACGCGTGACACGCACGAAAAATTCGTCGGGCTAGTGGCGCGAGAATAAATCTCAGTCGTCTTACGTGACGCATTTCCATAGTTGTAGATGCCGAGGTCATTGCCCCAGAATTACTAAATTTTTTAAAGAAATATAATCCCTTACAAAAATAAGAAAAAAAAAAGATTTTCTTGTACCAATTGTTCTTTCTGAATTGTCATTCATTGCAATATCTTTCCCAAGATGAGATTGTAAATTTTTCTAATTGATTTATCTAATTGATTTTTTCTCATTGTCATTTATCTCTTTGTTGTCAATATACATAAGCAGTATTTAATAAGTCAATGACTTCTTTTACTTCTTTTTTTTTACCAAAATTCGACTTATTTTTCAACATAGTCTTTTTTAGAAAAGTCACTGATTTGTTCAAACTGTCCACGTATATAAATAAGTGTGTTTGATGTAAAAAATGATGTATGATATTTGTTAGATGACTCAAACATGGAACTGCCACTCTGTGGAACAGCTGTACGATCATTAAAGTTCCACTTGCAAGTGCTACCTCTAAATGTAACTGACGCTGTAACGGCGGAGCTATTAGTAATAATGACAGACAAGACCGTACGTAAAAATAATAATCGTTGCAAGAATGTTTGCCGCTATGTGGCCGTTTTTTCTTCACTGGTGCATTTTAAATCCTTGCTTAAATCCAGGTCAAAGTTGTAAAGCGCACACGTCGTATACATAAATAAATAGCACACGTATTTCTTACAAATAAAGATCATTAATCGCACGACTGTGAGTGATGTGTCGGACTGATGACTACTCCATTACGAAGAAAAATGAAAATTACGATCTGCTAATTTTGGTTGCACATATATAATTGACTGAGTGCCTGCAATCTTTTCTGATAAATTTTTCAAAGAATTCTTGCTGAGTAATCAGACGAATATAAGATCTCTAATCTAGACGAATATAGAACGTATGAATAACGGTATCAAAGAGATTTTATTCTAATCTCGAATTTAGGTAGAAAAACATCACAAAATTTGTAGTCAACATAAATCCGGATTTATCCTTCTTAACGGTAACTGTTATCTGATGCTCGTTTCCATATAGTGTAGATTAAATTTAATCTCGGTTCAATTTACTTTTCGTCTTTTTCCAATTCAAAGATTAGAAAAAGATGAAAAATAAGTTGAACCGAGATTACAGTTAATCTACGTTGAAAAGGATATGACTCGGTTTCAATTTAAGTTTTCGTTTACCGTATCATAATATCTAATGTATTACTTAATTCGTGTATCAATTTTTTTTACAATATTTGTGGCATAATAACATTAAAGTTTTAAAATTATAAAATACATGAAACAAAATTATCCATGTAAAAACGTGACTCCCATAGGTCTTCGCGCTTGATTGAACATAGATGGATACTCATGATATCTGTGAGACCTATTTGAACTATGTTAACGTTAATAAGTCCACATACCTGAAATGTAGAAAATCACTTGGCACGATTGTTCCCTTCGCTATATAAGATACTGACAATTCCTCGCAATCAAGGACACGTTATACATCAAGGTGCAATGAATCAATCGTTTATCATGCGCAAATTATAATTCGCACCTCGATACTAAGATAACAAATTAACACCCTCATTCTAATGAATCGTGATATTTAAACTATTTCTGATCGATAAATATATATATTTGCATGCTAAAATATTCGAGAAACATAAAACTGTGTACTAAGATTATATAGCAATCCTTGATCGTCACAAATAAAATTTATTATTTAAAAAAAGAAATAAGATATTATATTATTACATACTACTTGAAGAAACAAGAAGAAGAGAGAGAATCATTATTGCACACAAAAAATATAATATAAATTATATAAATATAAATATAAATTTATTATATCTCGTGTGTAGAAATAAAGAAAAAAAGATCTTATTGCTTTTTAATTTAATCTAATAATAAAAACTATTCTTTTTAAATTAATTCTATTAATTCTAAAGAATTAATTATGCATAAATGAAATAATTATCGTTAAACTGAAGCGTGCTTCAATTGTATTAGCAATCGCATTTAAAAACTGTGCGATCAACGTTTGTGCAAGTTGTGCAGCAACCGAATCGACTCGGTATCTTTCTTTTGATATAAGAAACAGAATAAATTTATGTAACATTGTTATTTAAAGTTACACAACTATTCTCTTGACTAAAAATTCTACTAGTTGCACAATTTCTACGACAGCGGTAAGTAGACAATTCTTTTTCAAGAATAATAATGAAAATTTCTTGTTGAAAGGAGATATTATCGTGAAATCTCTTAATAATAGACAATTTATCGTTAAGTTATGATAAGTGTGTGATATAGTATGTGTACAGATAAGCGTAATATTTTAGGACTTCCGATTATCGTAGAGAGAGATTTAAATTATTATCATAATATTCCATAATAATAGTTGAATAAATATTTGAGATTAGCTTCCAAAATATAATATCGACGACATTTACAAATGACTTTTTTACATATCTTTTTCATTTACGGATAACTCACTTTGTCGAAAGAATCACAAAACTATATAAGGTAAAGATTTAATTAATTATTCATTCAATCACAATATTCTCGTTTCGGTTCGACTTTCGGATCCTATTAGTATAATCTACGTACTTGTCACTCAAGACATATTTTGCCATAGAGATCCGCAGTCTGGAAGCCGCGTGTCAAGGTCGCTATTTTTCCGCCATTGAATATTTAAGGCGAATCACAGCTGTCGGAATTAATATTTGAATCACATGGCTACGTTTATGCTGTACACCGTACATTTAGGCTGCGGCCTGTACAATAGATATCTTTGTTTATCTTGTAGGTTAAACAACACCTATCGTGTAGGACGTGGACATAGCCAATGTATTCGCCGACTTAGACATCGCCGATACAAACCGATTCAATTAAAAATGCGTTTATTTTGTGTTTTGTAATTATAAAATGGGTTAACTTAACCCAGAAAGTCGGGATTAGGGTTATTGATGACGAATATATAAAATCTACTATAAATAATATTCTCATGTAAAAACTATTTGTGTTTACTCTGAATAAATAAGCTTTATATGAAATATATCATCAAATCTATATAGAGTGTTTAAGAAGTAACAATAAAACTCTCGCATAGGAGTAGAGCGAACTAAATTGAGTCGAAAAGCCCTCTATCATTTTGAAATATTCACAATACTTAACAAGATATCAATTACAAAATGTAATAACTAAAAATCACTGAATATTGGTTTTCAATAATTTTTTATTCGAGTATTATCAACATTAACAGAAAAACAGCAAGAGACAAAAATTTTTTTTCTTTTCATAGAATTCTAAGAATTTTTTCAGAATTTTTTGTCAATTTTTTCGTACTGCATTTTCATATATTGGCAATTATTTTTACCAATATAAGAAAATGTGGTACTAAAAAATTTTGAAAAAATTCTCGGAACTCTATGAGAAGAAAATAAATAATTTTTATCTCTTGTGTTTTTGTAAAGTTGATAGTACTTGAGTAAAAAAATTATTGAAAACTAGTATTCGGTGATTTTTAGTAATTAACATCTTGTTAATTATTGTAAAATGGTAGAGAACTTTTCGATTCAATTAGTTCGCTTTACCCCTTGAGAATTTTATCAAAACGAAAAAGTCTTCATTATTCGATATATTCAATATAATATCTATTCATTCAGTGTAAATATAAATAATTTTTAATTAATGATAAATATATTCATAATGAATATTTCTATATGTTCTGCTTGAATATGATGAGTGACGACCCTAGTCAGGATAACTATAATATTTGGCTCAGAAAAAATATCTAAATAGCACATATGTCTAAAATCAGGATATAAGATGTCTTAAAATGTCTCTAAGGTATCATCGGAACATTTTTTAAAATGTCTTATATCCTGATTGATATGCGTTCTATCTGAGTATTAACAAAATTTGAATCAAAGTTACTCCATCTTACGAATTATGATAGTACTATATTTTCCTTGCAAACAAGAACAATAAAAGGCATAAATTACAAATCGTAATTATTTCTCATTCTTTGCTGTCTCTAAGAATATCTATCTCGCTTTTCTTCGTATTACTCTTTTTACTGTCATCATCGTCAACGTATTACTCTATTGCTGACTTATACACCTTTCCGGCGACTTGCTATCTCGCGTCGATGGGCAAACTATCTCATGTTGCACCGCTACGAAGCGAGAATCTCGTGGAACGTGGACGGGGAGGGAAAAATGTATTCTGGGTGCGCCTACTATTGTACTGCCGTCGCGTGGTTCTCGCATTTGATTACGAGAGACGACTCGAGCAGTCGAGCCTCGTGTATATGACGAGAGAGCCGAGTTAAGCCACGGAACGAATGGCTGCAGCGGGCAATACTACGGAATGGAATGGAATGGAACGGAATGGAACGGAATAGCAAGAGTGTGTTACAAAATATCAGCTTTCACCATATCGCCACTACGATACCGAGACGTGCAGAGCAACGTGCGCGTTGTCGTCGACGACGATGTCGCCGGTCGATGCTATCGTTCTCATCATCCTTGACCTGCGAGATACCGCAGACAGGATTATACACGAACCGTTAATTGATACATCAATATGGCACTGTCGTTTTCTTATGCGAAACGTCAGCTTTAAGTATTGCGCGTGCAGATTGCCTATATATATATTATATATTGTATAAACGCGATCATTTATTGCAAGTATGGAGAATGACAATTAAAAAAAAATTAAAATTAATCTTTTTCTCCTATCTCATATCCATGGACAGAATAATGAATCGCTGCCAAGGGAACACTGAATGGCCGCGTGTAGACGAAGTCGTAAGAGGATTAATAAATAATAATTGGAATCGAAATAACACAGGCACACAGAAACAATTTTTTGATCCGGTGACTAAACTATGGCATTCTTATGTATTTTGACATTCTGCAACTAAATTCGATGTCCAAATAGCTTATCACATCATTCTTTTTTTTTTCTTTAATATAGAGGAAAAAAGAGGAAAGATGAATGGTGCAAGAAGTTCAGCTAAAAGAAATAGATTTAATTGTAAGAATGAAGATATCAAGGATGAACATTTTGCAAAATAAACAAACATGCAAATCCCAAAAACAGATGACATCGCGATTATTAATATCTCCAAAAAAATCTGTATTCTACAGTATTTCCGTAAAAAAAAAACCAACTATGGGCAGTTGTACAGGCACGTACAAGAAACCGTGCTGTGCTGCCTCGCGAAAAGATTCGTATCGCGAATAAACATCTTCGGATCGGGCGGTTCGTTGCGTAAGAGAGAGAGAGAGAGAGAGAGAGAGAGAGAGAGAGAGAGAGAGAGAGAGAGAGAAGCACGCTCGTCCGACCGAGCCGCAAAAGTATCGCACGAAGAAGAGTCACAAATCGTTCATCGCACCTGAAGGATTCCCCCTTTTCGCCATAATGTCAGACATCCACGATCGTAATTCCTAATTGCAGGTGAGCCGTTGTTCTTTAGAAGGGACCGTTCCCGCCATCAACGTGGTGTTTTCACGTGGTGTTCCACGTGAGCGCCGTGTCTCAATGCTACGGCGCGATTGAAAGTAAATTCTTTTTTTATTGACAGGATATATACCGGCGTGGCTGCTCGTAAACCCGACACTTCGCGGTGTTTCTCTAACTAATAGAAGAACATAGATAGAACATAGTCATAAATAAGTCACAATGATATCACAGATCATTATCATGACGTCAGTTGATACTTAATCCTTACCCTACAAGACGGGTCACTAGTGACCCGAGCGATTCCTGTTCGTACAAGTTTCTTTGAGTCTTTCGATAATTATAAATTATACTACATTTTATTATTTTCCAAAATGAAGTTCCAATATTTATTCTAGAAAGTTGAAAGTATGTTGGAATTTTTAGAAATTTTTTTTAATTATTCTGAATAGAAAAAACGGACGGATTCTAGTGTCCCCGTTTGTATGGATGAAGCACCAAATTGTATCATTGTAGAGTAAAAGTTAAAAATAAATTTATAAGTGGCTAACTAATAAGATTATGATAATGTCCTTATGATATTATAATTTTTGTGTTCTACTTCCCTGGCGAAAATAAAAATCGGAGCGTAAGTCGAAGGAGAGAGTAATAAAAGCTTCTAGGCGAAAATTGAAACAACGAAACGTAAAAGAGAACGTTTACGCGTTTTTCCAATCGTTGTTCCAATTTTCGCATCCTAGAAGCTTTGTTTACGCTTCTGTTTCTCTTTCCTTACATTGGATTTAGGCTCCGATTTCGATTTGCCAGAATTGGGATAATTGTATCACGCGATGGTACGTTATTTTGCATATTATGATCACGGATTGTCTTTTTTTCTTTTTTTAAATAGAAGTACAACGATAATAGTTCTAGCACGTATCGTCCTACTCTTCATTTTCGATTTTATGACACGTCTTCATTATGTATTCCAGTAAACACGATGCAAAACATGGCGATAAAGTGAGAAGAGACTACTTGAAACTGATGACTGTATGAGGGAGTCATTATCATTTCGCAACCGTACTATTATATGGCTGCAACAAAAATGAAAAAAAATGAAAAAGTTGTCAAGTGCTGTATGCATAAAGATACATTTATATCTCTGAATTGAGCGATGAAAGTTTATAATCCGCGTAAATTAATCGAGACATAAATTCATCGAGAGCGACGACGTCGCGATTTCGCTTTTCTGATTCTTCTTGTTCGTTATGCTTGACGCGTGAGCTAATTAATGACTTTGATCGTTTTATTTGTAATAGGGCGGACTAGTTGACAGATTTTTGTATACAGATCAATGCCCGTGATTCTTAAGATACCGCGTCCGTCGCACCGGTACGACGTTCTCTCTTCCATGAAACGTCGATCAGGCGAGAGTCACCATCGATTCGAAGTCGAGTTCGCGATTCATAGTCTCGCGAAAGGACTTTCGACGTTCAAGAAATCGCCAATTCACTTTTGCAATCGTCAACCGTACATTCGATGCGAAGCGGACGCGCACAGCTGATCCAGATGACTTAGTGCTTAAAAGTCTACGAGCCGTAATTTTCCGCTGGCAATGACGTTTTTAACCGTCACCTACATCGTTGATGCATTATATGATGTGTAATCAGGGTCTTGGCTTTCTGAATTACAGATTTTTGCATGAAAGTTCCTAGAAATAATATATTAAATGACTGTGACGACAACAAAGAGGACAAAAACGACGACAATGACTGATCTTTCATCATGAGCGTATTCAGAATTTTTTTAGGTGGGAGAGGGTTCATCAATTCTGTTATTACATAAATAGCAATTTTAATCGAGGGCGTTACCTTTATTTGATCAAATGGAGTACTCTTGACATTCACTCCAAAGAATTTAGAGAGAATACTTTCTTAGCTCTTGCCAAAGCTCTATAATTAACAAAAGTTCCAGAAATTATTTATATAGTCGTAAGGAGAAGAAAAAATTTTTATGTGAGAAAAAAATTTACAAAAAATTTACTCAGAATCGAAAAGAAAAAGCTGTATTCTTTATAATTAAAAGTTAAAAAATAAATAAAAAATTTCAAGGGGAGGGTTTGAATCTCTTAATTCTCCACTGGATACGCCCATGCTTTTGTCAAAATTCACGTGAATTATTATAGCGAATCAGGATTTTTATTTATAATCATTACTCAATCCATTATAGTTCACTATTCCTAATAAATCGAAGAAATATTTCTCATACAATCAATATTTTCTTTTTAAAACTATACTTATATTATCGTAGTATATTTAAAAAATGTCATTAATAAGAGGTAAATATAAGATAAGGAGCTAAAAAACATGTTTCATTTTCTAGGAATTCACGTCAATAGATTTTCACGTTGGAAATATTTATTATAATAACAGCTTTAACTTGAGATCGAAAGAAAACAATAATTATCAGTTGTGAACTCTATGATGTGGAGTCAACCCTCTTTGCAGATGCGGGTACGATGGAGCAAGATTGCGTAATGGAGAACAGTGAGGCAATCGTGACGATTTCAATTTGCGATATATCTCAAATACGGGACGCACAGCCTTTGGCATCATAAATGCAGTCTTCGTAATATCAATATTGCTTATATTGCAGCGTTACATGATAATTGGTGTCTTCAAGGTTTTACGCATTATATTAGAATATTTATGCGATTTATGATTTAATTTGTTTACAAATGACAGTCATCGCGGATTTGAAGCGATACTTTATTCATACTCAATGTATTAAATAGTAATTAATACATTCGATTAATAACATGAGCGTCACTCGGAAGCACGCGCAACTTGTAAGCAACCAGCTTTACAAATCTTTTTTTCTCTTACGGTAGATTCTTTCAAACAGTAATTTATCATCAAGATTGCTTATATTAATTTAAGCCCGATTTAATTAGACGTATATTAATCTAACAACATAAGAACCTATATTTTATGTTTTTATGTAATAAAGATGAAAATAGTGTAGGACTTTATTAAAAAAAAAAAAAAACGTATTTTTGATGTAAAATAACTGCATTGTGTAATTACAATGGTTTTGTTTGGAGAGTCAGAAAAAAAAGAATCTCAATATATGCCATATGTTATATATATGGAATGTTGCAATAATGTAGTAAGGGAAGAACACAAAAAGAATTTGGATTATTGCCTCGAACGAAACCATAAAAATCAAGACGGCACGAACGTAACCTTTTCTCAGGACTGGACTCGTTACCCAACAATGATTGTCGGGGATGTCCTTTACGTGCTCGACGAACTCACTCAGGGAATTACAGGCGGTCTCAAGAGCATACATAAACTGCCAACCCGGACGTAACGTTCATATATCATATGTATCTTTATTATCATATTATCGGCGGGATCGCTCGTGCGGTTTTTCCACCATTTGACACGATGTCTTGGGAGACGTCGAGTGATAGACGATAACCACAATTGCGAAACAGATTTAAAATATTTCCCGCTAGAACGTTTCACAATTCTATACATCTGTCTCGGCGAGAATCATTAACTGTTAACCCTTTCGTCATTAGAATGATTATTGATAGTTGATAAATAGAAACTTTCAGTTATTTCCTATTCTACATTTAGTTAACTGCTTCATTACTGAACGAGCAAATTTCACAATAATGACACGTTTATGTACTTCTTGATATTTTTTTAGGATTATAGCATACAAGATAGTATACAACTGTCTGGATCAATGAGCATGTTACGTAAATTAATAAGGCAACTTAATGCTAGATGATTATTGGTCCAGACAATTTTATGCTACGCTTATGCTATGTTTATGCATTTTGTATGTGCTGTAGCCCTTATTGATTGAATAAATAATGTGTCACAATATCAGGAGAATAAAATTAAGTTCTTCTGTTATTTTGACACCTTTACGCGCGAATTGATCGATTTACATCGGGAAGACGAAACGCGCTGCGTGATATAAAATTTATGCTACGAAGAGTTAATGGAGATCGATGCAATACTTGCGGCGTCCTACTTTGTACGTGAACTATTCACCGCGAATACTTATCGAAACGTTGCTTTTCTCCCCAGTGTGAAAGTGCCCTCCCCCTCTTAAAAGAGTTTGAAACGAACGGCGTGTATCAAAACTTTGATTTCAGCAGTCCCGTTAATACGGTGCACGAGACGATCGAGGAAATGGCGCACTCTAAGCGGAAGGAAACTCGCGGCGCGTCGAATATTTCCGCGCAATTAGTAACAGCTTTGCCCACACGTGAAAGCGACGTAAATTAAATCAGCCGTTAGAGCAAAGAAACAGAAAGCAACCTCGGCTCTACATCGTCGCATATATCAGTTTATAATTGCACCGTGTTATGCAAAAGTGAGTTAACTCGCGTAGTAATGGCGAATTGCTTTGAGCAAATTGAATCGACAAGTAACAGGTCTTTTTTTTATTCCCCTTTGAATAACTATATTTTAATACATAATGAAACTATGACATATAGAAATGTGTAGGAAACGGATTTTACAATATACCCATTGTGGAACATTGCATATATTAATTAAAATGTAGAATTTTATGTTGCACTTTAATTTCTTTTATATATATATATACATATATATTAAAAGAAGCTCGTAATTGAATAAATTTTCGTTCAATAATGATAACAACTTATACCGATTTGTCGAATACAAAATACAATTAAAAAAAGAAGAATCTAATAAAAATGTCTTTATAGGAAAAAAATAGAATAATCAATGAAATGGATATGAAAAGGACGATTTTGCTGAAGTATAAAAAAATTTAAAGCTAGATACAGATCTGTGTGAAAATAGTTTTGTTGGACCATTAAAGTAATTAGATAGAAATCTCAAGCATGACGTGCGAAATATTGCAAAATGTTTTGAAATTCTAGCAACTAATTTGAGCGTCCTACACAATTATTTCGATGGTTCAACAAAATTATTTTCAGATTTGGCGTATATAGCTAAATTTTTAAATACTTCAGCAAAATCGTCCTTTTCGTATCCATTTCACTGATTATGTTGATTTTTGAGACCTTAACAAGCTTGTTATCGATCAGCTGCAACGCGAAACCTGTAAGGCAAGCCTCGATAATACAATAGTTACATAGGCAGCTATAAATAAAATGAGACAACGAAAAATCAATACGCACAACTATTTGAAAAGTATAATCGTTATGAACAAAAACTCAAACAATTCTACCAGGATTGCAGTTTTCCGCATTTTCTCCGCGGCTATATTTAAGTTCCTAGATGCTGGCAATTCGTTCTCTCAAACGAGATCGAATTCTTCCACTTTCGAGGTAAGAACGATGCTTAATTGGAATGATTAACAATTCTCGGGTCAACGATAGCGAGCTATATAAGCGCATACTTACGTTATACAACATACGATTCTCGTCGGTTTCGGTTCATGCATATACGAGCATATACGATCGCAAATATTGAAAACGAAAGTTTTATTCCGCCCTGCTTTTACGAACACCGATTTTCTCTTTTTGTATCCGCTCTCTTGCGTTACTCGATCGTTGCCGATGTAACTGTAGCTTGGCAATGTTCGTGAAAATGGTTCCTTCCGTAGCGATTAATCCCATGGAGCTGACGTAAGCGTGAAATCATTAATTACGCGAGATTGTTGTAAGAAACGTTCGTTGATCCGCGAGACTGACAATGAGATTCCGCTTCCTCCTGGAAAAAGAAATCAAGAACGCGACTCGCACGCTCGCCAGGAGGACACTCTGTTTCGCGGCCGCGGGCAAACCGTGTCTGGTCTGGTGAGAAGAAACGAGAGTGATTAGATCTCGCTTTCAACGCTACGCATGCACAATCGGGGTCTACCTTCTCTTGAACAGGAACGTTCTTTCCTTCCCGAATCGTTCGAAGCGCACGATTGTTTGGCAAGTGCGTGCCACGTGCTGCACGAAGGCACGTACAGGTACATGATGTTCTTGATACATTAATCATGCAGAAATTAAAGTCAGATTGAAAGAATTATTAGGTCTCTTATAATTAATCTTCGACCAGAGTTACAGGTAATTTGAACTCGAACGAAAATATTTAGACGATTGTACAATCCGTACGATTGGTACTACACGGAAAGACTGATTTTGCAGCGGTATGTAAAAATTTACACTGTTAGAAATGTAACCACGAGCTTCCTTTATGAAGCTCGTAGTTATAAATGAAATTAAAAGTAATAAATAATTTAACTGAAAATTGAATAACAGTAGTTACTTAAATGTAATGACCGTGTTTATGAAATTTAATGTATACGTTTAATTTATGAAATTTAATACACTTTTAATAAAATTTTATTAAAAAGTATATTAAATTTCATAAATTTTTATTTAAAATATATTAAATTTCATGTACGTGTACACAAATATACTTTTTAGTTATAAACACATTAAATTTAATGTAATGTCATAAAATTAAGTTCAAATTGTGTAACTTAAAAGTATATTAAATTTTATGAAATTTTTAACAGTGTAGCTAGATACAGATCTCAAAATAATGTTGTTGGACTATCAAAATAATTATGTAAAAAACTCAAGCATGATGAACAAACTGCAAAAAGTTTTGACAATTTAGGAACCGATTAGAGCGTTCTACATAATTATTTTTGATAGTCCAATAAAATTATTTTCAGATCTCTATCTAACCAAATTTTTAGACGTTTCAACAAAACTATTCTTTCTGTGTATGAATTACCAATCCTAAAGTTTTTTTTGTAAGATTTCTTCTAAATTGTAGGTCAAAAGACTTTAAATCTTTCTTTGTCAATCGCTGTATAAGGTAAAGATTTATTTGTTTCTATATTTCAAACAGTATGCTTTAGAACTTATAAATGTAGTTTCATAACTATAGTTTAAGAATTAATAAAAACGATCACAAAGAATAACAAGAATAAATCAATATGCAAAGCTGTATACACAGTATTATAGAAAATAAATGATAAAATTAAACTCGCGCGTGCATCTTTTAATTTAACGCAGGACTGAATAAGCGGAGGCGATAAATGACATTCCTCGCTGCATTCTTCATCGGCATCGGTTTCGCAACGTCGTCAGGAATGCTATCTATTAGCTCCTTTAGGCTCGTATAATTTCACGTGACTTTTAATTAAGCGTTTATTCGGACTATCCGTGCGACGCCAATTACGTAAACGGTGTTCTAGTTAGACTAGATAGAGTGTCCTCTATGGATTATAGTACTTTTGACTTATTCGGGTGTTATGTGTGGAAATCGTGCGTAGCAGACTCAAGACCGAAATGTTCGAATCTCGATCTTAAAAAAGTGACCTCTACTGTAAATAAAATCCGCGCATGTCCTGACTAATGATTGCAACATTAGCCTTGTCATTGTTGAGCACACTTAGCAACCAATGGCGAAATAAATCGTGAAAAAAGTACAAAAATCCGTTAATTAAAGTTCATCAAGATAAAAGTTCTAGTCGAAATTTAATCACATTACAGCGGATCCCTTTTTTTTATACGCATAATTAACCGTTGCGGTTGCAGTTGCGTAAGCATAATATCGGTTTTATTTTCCAACAGTTTTTTTTTCCTAAAGATTCATGAAAAGAAATATGTGAATAACTCGTGCAAGAAAAAAGTTGCGCTGTCTTGCGTTTTACCCCAATCAAAATTGATCAAATAAATAAATAATATAAAACGGGCGTTCAAGAATCGGATGCGGAAATTATTGCGCAAACCATTCAATTAATAAAATAATTCCAATACAAACGACACTAAATAAATCGATATACAATTGTAATATTTTTTGACTCATGTTCCGAGCCGTCTTAACTCCTAAATGTCCGTTTTTATTATTTATTTGAATTGTCGAGAGTCAGTTATCGTTTTTCTTCAAAATTGATTAGTCGCCAATCCGTTTCGAAAATCACTTTTGAATGCCTTTGAAAAAGATTGCAGAGCAATGTCCTATTTACAATATATGTAACCTCGATTTTTACGAAATATAGATTTGGTACAAGAACGATTTGGAAACAGGCGGTCCTCGATCGTGCCGCGAATTCGGACCCACGTGTTTCGCGACGTGCCGCGTGGCGAAATGAAGGGTACTTACGTCATTTATGGTCGGTAGGAGTGGAGTTACGTCGATCGGATGCACGATCTGTCGCGGTCCTCATGTTTCCATCGCTGCCGGCGAGATCTTCAGTATGACGAGATGGACTAACGACGGGGAGGGGGAGGAAGGTGGGTTGTACAAATTGCTCTCCTTACACGTACACGATGCACAATGTGCCCTGATCGATCCCGCGGCGAGAAACCGAGGGAAGCTGAGGATTCGAAGGATCGGCGTTACGTGCTTCCTCACCCCGCGCGCGATTTCCGGCAGCCGTTTTCTCGCTTCCGCGTGATTCCGTATGCATCAATTCCCGTATGATCACTGCACAACACAAAGGTATTAGGAGACAGGAAAGAGGTAGGGAGAAAGATAGAAACGCGCATAACGATCTTCGCGAAAAATAGCGGGCGTCACAAATGTCGAATATCGCAAGATTTGACACACCCCCAAATAGAAAAGACAGAAGTCATAATAATATCACAAGGATATTATCATCGTGATTATTATTATTGTCACTTATAAAGTCATTTTTAAGTATTGAATGACTTCATCGTTCTGTGATATCATTATGACTTAATTATGACTTCATGTTCTATCTGGGCTTTCACTTCGGGGAAGATAGAAGAATAAAGCTGAAATTGACTCAATTTTACCCTGGCAACTTTCGATAATGCTTTTCTTCTGACGAAAAGTTGGAAGATTGCAAATAGAATTGTTAGAGAAAAAAGAAGGTATAAAGAATAAATTTGGGAATCATGGGTGTTTATTGTTCGTCAGAGACACCCCAAGAATGCAAAGAATTGGAGGAAATTCGACCTTTTTATCCACCGATCGGATGGCCTGGGAACGGAGAGACGCGCAGGGAATTCAATTAAACGAGGTGGGAAAGAAAGAAAGAAAAAGGAAAGAGGGAAAAAGAAGAAGAACGTTTAAAAAAACTCGTCCTCCCGGTTACGCAAAATCGATACGTCGGTCGCGGCCAGAAATAAGAGTCGCGCGCCTTTTATAACGAAAAGTCGACGGGGAAGAGTAAACGTATTTAATTTCGTGCCGCGTTGCATTAGATTTGTTTTTTTATTGCTGCATTGGACTACATTACAATTTTTTTTTTATTCTCTCTCTTGTCGAATATCGAATATAATATCATACCAATTATACTTTAATTAAATATTACATTAATTTTTCACTTTTTTTTTTAGGTACAAAAAGTGTACACTAAATTATTTAGTCTTAATATATATTTCTTTGAATATTAATTGAGTAAACATTTGCTTACAATAAATAAAAAAATAAAATTTAAATTTAAATAAAAAAATGATAGTGAAATTAAAACAAATTTTGTATCAAATAAATACATGTTTGCATTTAGTAAATATTTACTTAGAACTGTTCAAATATTTATTAAAATTTATTTTACAATGTAGTTTAATCGTAAAAAAACAGACCTAATCGCGAATTAAATTTCGAGAGTTCAACTTACAGAAAATAATAGCGGTCTCTACAATTTTCTCAATTATAGTAATGTTAATTAAAAGGCACTAATTAATTTGTGCCTTTTAATTAACATTACTATAACCAAACGACATACGTGACGTAACCAAAATGACATGCGCCGAAAAAGAATGAATATTAAATATATTTTAATACGAATAATCCGCAGATATAATATAAAGAAAATTAATTTTTATTTGATTCTTTCGACGAAAAGATTTACAATTGAATGCGTTCAATAGATTTATCGTCAACCAAGTCAAGGTTAACAAACTCCGAAGAGTTAATAAACGCTATTTTCTTCACAACATTTATACGATTCGTCGTAACTAACAGAACTTTGTTGAGGCGAGTTTTACAAAGAGCAAGGTTAAGTCTTTCGTCAACGACGAGACGGAGAAATTCTTTAACCTCACCTTGCGATTTTCGATTTCAAAAGCGAATGGTCACGAAAATGTAGAACACGTTTGCTTTTCCACGCACGTGAACCCGTTGATACACGCTAGGCACATACTTCACTCTCGCCTCGCTTTTCGCGACTCTCGAATTTCGGGGCGCGACGGCGCGACCTGCACGACGCACAACTATGGCGCGACACGCGCGCGAACTTTCTCCATATCGATATCGATCGATCTCGCAAATCTCGTTACGCAGGGACGCGGAAATGCTCGAAGCGTTCTCCCCTTGTTATCCTCGCACCTTGTTAATCCCGCCTCCTCGTTGTTTTCTCCTTGACCCAAGAAGTTAAATATTACTCTAATTTGAAATGCGCGGTATGAATTTACTTACGCGCACCTTCGAATATGATACTTGAGGTGCTTTCCAGCAAAAGGCATACACAATGTAACACAGTGAACCATTACATCTTTATTGTTTGCCAAACGAATGTTAAACAAAGATGAAATAATCACGGTATAACGTTATAGACGCGTTCGGAGAGGCGCTATTAGTGCTATTTGTGTCGTTCTATGTCTTCATCATTTATCAAACGTAAAAGAAGAATAGACTGACACAAATAGCGGTAATAACTTCTCCCCGAACACACTTTGCACATATCTTGCTGGCAGCTGTAACTCACCGTAACTCGCGCCAATTTCCGCGATCCCTAGATTCGTAATATATTATATATATATATTATATATATATATTATATATATATATTACGTATCTCGGATTTCTCTCGGTCACTCGACGGGATCTTGAGGACTCACACGCGAATCACGCGTTCTCTCACAATTGATACGACGCGACGCGGACGATAGGCATATCCTTCTCTCCCGATGACACCCCGCTGATAGACTAATTCTTGTCGAAGGACAAGCAAACGGACAGACTGACGGACGGCACCCGATCGCACGTGCGCGCGTGATGATGATGATGATTCTGATGGCGATCCGAAAATCCCTCGCGCGAAAGAGGAACGCGGGAGGGAACCGGGACGCGGACGAGATGGACCGAACGGGTGGTGTTTAGGCACGCGCGCCGGCGCGGATTCGGAATTTAATGCGAGTGCGCGAACGGACTCGGTGTAACTGCGACACACAACGACGGCAGCCGTCGGTGTCGGCGGGTGCCGAGAGTCGACGCGGGAAGTGGGGAAGTCGGGCCCCGACGTGAGGGACCCGACGCGGGGAAAGACCCCGGCCCGCACCAGCGCGCACCAGCGCGCACTGTTCTCGGCGCAGAGCTCTTGAACGCGGATCACGTTCGTTACATTTGCTCGCTTTGCTCGCAGCAGAAGGCCGTCCGTCCGAGAGAGTCGTGCGAGGACCGTGCAGCGTTCAAATCAATTTAATTGACAAGTGTAATTGATCAAAAAAAAAAAGGTTGACGAACCAGACGCGAGGAACTTAAATCTTGCACGACTTTTAACTTTGCAAAATTATGGGACCGACTTTCTCGTATACTTGCGCGCGATTTCTGCTTTGAAATTCAAAACGTTCGAGATATCGAATCTCGATTGCGGTCCGTTTTTCTTCGTTTTTGTCGTACGATGAATTTTTCGAGCTTGACTGTAAGATAGGAAGAATCTTTTTGTTTTATAATTGCAGGCTTGAAAAATTTGTATGACGAATGTAATTCACTCATGATTGATGTCAATATTATGTTACTGCATGCTGCGTGTTAAAGTCGAGAGAGTCACCTGTTTATGTTAGCACTTTGTTTATGTAGGAAGTTATTTACTAGTTTAGCAATAAAAAGCGTAACGATGAAATAGTGCGGTATCTAGATAATAGAGTAGTGAGACTTAAGCTGTAAGAAATTGATCAATCATAGATGATTATTCTCTTCGTATTTGTTCATAATTGGTCAATTTCTTACTTAGGCTTAAGGCTTAATATTTTACTATTGTAGACACGGCAAAAAACTATTTTAAATCAGATTTTAGACAGATTTATGAATATTTATTGGCTATCAACATGATAATAACAAAAATTTGAAAAATTTTGTTTAATCAAAAGCGTCTGAATTTATTGCAAAGTTTATTTCAAACGATACGACTCGTAGCAGAATTCACGAATAGAAATTTTATTTATAATTTCATATATATAATAGAATATTTCAAGATATGCACAGGCATACATATAAAATATATACGTTAAAATACACGACATATAAACTATAAATAAAATTTTCTCTTACAATATAAAGCAAATTATAATATAATTACAATTGATTCTCGCGTAAACGTGATTCCAGAGTTGTCTGTGTACGTTTTTAGCCTTTCGAAGCTGCGTTTAATTACAAAAATAATATTGCAAGATAAGGGAAGCGCGTTGAACATATTTCTGTTTCGTGAAATTGATCTCCTTAGATCGTATGGATACCTTGAAACAATCAATGTCATTTATCGACCCGAAGCAGCGGCGAAAGAGAGGAAACACTACAAATATAGGACATTCGTCCTTTTACTTTCGAACCGTCGAGTAACACGGTTACTGTTCTCCAAGGTGTTGGATTATAGACCATGTTAAATCGAGGGGATGCCGAGGGAAATCGCGTAACCGTCGGACGAGCGTTGAATCAGCATCGCGGAAACTTTAATTATCGGCGGCTTTCCACGGAGTCGCTTATCCACGAATTGCATCCACGGTTGGATGGCCGCTTACGGCGTTGCGCAACAAGTAAATGGCTAATAACTTCGAATTGAGAGATTTCCTTTCGAATGCGATTCGGCGTCGTGGAAACGCGAACGGCCCGAGCTTTATTTGGAAGGCCCCACGACTGTATCACTTTACTCGTACAAAAGCGCTTGTAGTCTAGTTTTTGATTTTATTTGACAAACACGACGAGCTTTCCGTGCCAATACTCACTGAGAAGGATACACTGTCGTCTTTTCAAGCGCTACGTAATTTTCAAACTAAAATTCACTGCATGTAAGTTCAATGTTGTGACATTAGGCAAAGATTCACATTGAAATGCCAAGAAAATCAACGCTTAACATTGATTAATCCGTTTGTCCTGGCATGTAATACAAAGACTGCGTTGAGCAGAAAAAGCAATGCTTTGCAATTGTTGTAAAATTTAAATCTATTTGGTAATAAAGTCCCTAATCCGTAAATGAGTGCATTATTTCTAAAAATTTTATTAAGTAAAAAATATAACATTCAGATTTCTATTTCCATAAAAATATCAAATATAAACTAATCAAAGACAATAATATTATGTCGAACAATAACTGCTAATACTACTAAAATAATTTTCAAATTTTATTACTACAGTAAAAAAATTTAAGAGTTAAAAATTTAATATTAAGAAGTATTAAAAATTTTTCTTTATCTCATACAAAAATATTTGTATGTGCATCTGAATATGAAATATATCAATACTAAAATAATAACTTCAATATATATATATATATATATATATATATATATATATATATATGGTATATATACAAAATTTCTTTAATTTGTGAAAAATAGTTCATAATTATAATAAAATATTTATTGAATTATTCGCATGAATCGAATTATAAACAAGACGGCGCGTCAAGTATGCTGCTGCTGGAGATCTTGCTCTCATTTTCGATTTTTTATCTCTACAATTTTCTACTTGTTATCGATGTAAAAGTCCCTTATCAATTTCCGCGCTTCTTATTACGCTATCTATTGCATTTCGTTTTCTCATTTTAATGTATTGTTATATTTAATACACTTCAAAAGTATCTTCACCCGTATTTTATGTAGTATATTATAATTGTGAGATTATCCCATATAACACTATCTTGAAAGGATGTCTAAAGTACGTCTACATCATAAGGATGCCTTCAAGATACCGCTCGGAGAACTGTGTTCTATAGGACTTTTTAAATAAAGATAGAGATAGAAAAGATTGAAATATTATTTTGATTTCACTTTGTTTTATCGCATATTTGATATTTTCTATAAAATATACTTAACTTTTTTTACATTTTTAATGTCTTATTCAATTACTATTATTAATGAAATAATATAGACACATATTGAGTATATTCAATAAAATGTTAATAAAATAATTAAACTGCCAGAGTGTGCTAAGATCAATGTTCATCAGAATTCTGGTAATGTTGCATATGTCTAATAAAAGTATATATTGTTTGTTAAATCTAACTGAAAAATATTAAATAAATCTTTATAATATAATATGCTATAATTCTTATAATATAATATAGTCTATCAAATATTGTAAAATCTCGAATCTTGTCATAACAACTAGAAATATTTGATTTAATCAAAGTGCATTTAATTATATATATTGACATCAAAATCATTTTTTTCATGCATTAGAAAGAAGGTCTGGGATTATACCGATATTAAAATCATTAAGACGAACAAAGCTGCGCTGTAAAACTAAAAAAATATGCTTTTATTACACTTAATGAAAATATTTATGTTAAATTGAGAAAAATTAATACAAAAAAACTTTGAATATGTAAATTAACAATGAAAAATATAAAAATGCAGTTAATTAAGAAACTTCAATATTATATATGTTGCCATTTAGATATTTATTTAATTTGAATGTAGAAATATTTATTCCATTATATATAAAATATATACATTCTGTTACGTATATATTTTTAATTAATATTGGACGTACCTGGCAAACGAAATTATATCCAAAGTGGAAATATCCAATGCCAAATTTTATCTCCCTTAGTTTTATTTGCAATATAAATTGTAAAATCTAATTGAAATAAATAATTGAATAAACGTTCGTTATATACTATCTTTCATGAAAGTTTAGAAATTTAAATTATTTAATAAATTCTATACATAAAATCTATCAAGTGGCCATATAAAAAATTGAAGCATTATTATAAAACATCAGTTACATTGTTAGATCGAAGGAGCAACTCAATCTCTTAAATTAAATAACATTTTGTTATTTTTAACTTCAATATGTGTCAAAATCAATAAATTTTTCAGTTTCAAAGTGTAAATAGCATTCATATTAATGATTAAATTTGAAACAAATTTAATATATTTTCTTGAATTACATCATACAGTTTCAATGTTTTAATTACATAAGTTTACGGCATATTGAGAGAAATTAGTGGCGATCTATAGAAATGATTGAAAATAATTCAAATATAATTGATCAATGTTTCAAATTTAACAGTATATCTTTTGTATATTTTAGGCTACTTGTACATATATTAAAATTAATTACGAAAGTTTTATAAACTATTTTCAATTTTATATATAATATTCATAGTGTTATTATTTGGTAGAACATTGATAGTATAATTGATAAATTTCAAATGTTCGCTTACGGAGTACAAAATAAAAAATAATTTATAAAATTTTTCCTGTAAACCTATATAATATTGCTAGCTATAATGTTAAATTACTATGTAATGTGCACAAATATCCTAAAATATATGAGTATATATTGTACAATTGCTGTTTCATAATGTTTCAATTTTTTGCATAATCATTGGATAAAATTTATGTCCAAACTTCTATGAGCGCTAATAAAATTGCGAATAGAACAGTTAAAATTTTATATAACATTTTATTGTAATTATTCATCTAAGTCCTCATTAGAGATTATAATTGGATAATTTATGAAGAATTGCTACTGTCTCATTTATCTGAAATTATTTTTATAGAATATGAATTTTACTACAATGTTTATAATAAAATTGAAAATTCTCAATAAATAAGGTTGCATTATATCGAAAAAAGCTTCGATATGTGTAAATTTATTGTTGCAAAATTGTTGCCTGTGCTTATTATTCTAGTTATAAATAATTAATAATGTTCTAATTCTATTATACCTTACAGTAAACAGTTTGGCATATGTAGTTTATTGTAAGAAATATGGCGCTACACAAAATGAGATTCAAAGTTTCATATAAAAATGTGTAAATTATAAAAGGAAATATCCATATATAAGCATTTGTTTTTCAAGTGCAAGTAGCTAATATATATTTATATAATATATAATAATTTCTGAAAAGTTTCATAACATTTGTATATTGAATATTTTATTTAGTTCGCGTAATATAAAGCATAGTTGTAGGTGGACGTGTCTGTAAATAAATCATAATGATTATAATTAACAACCATAAAGACACGTATGTACAAGAAGTACTAAGCAAAATATACTTTTAGAGCCAAGAATTTGATTTAAACTATAGTTGTAATTTATGATCAATTCAAAATATGTAATTATTTCATATAGTTGAAGTTAATTATTTTTAAATATGTATTTGTATATGCATACATATTATATGTATTATACACACACACACACATATACACATATATATATATTGAAAGTTTGAAAATAACTTATTGCAGCATGATAATTTGAGAGTAATAATTTGAATATTTGTTACACAAGACACAAACGCGTTTAATACTCTTCATAAGAATTTCAAGAATAATTTGTTTCTACAGATCGTCTAGAAACTTCAGAATTATACTATAGAATTATACTATAAGGTATCATGTGTACATTGAAGGCTGAAGTACAATATCAACTAACAAGTATTGAACGACAGAATAAAACATATATGCAGATCTAGATTAGATTTTAAACGATACGTATTATTGATTATGATAAATAATAATTAAAAAAATTAAAAAAATTGTTATTAATATGATTGATGATATTTTGATAATAATATGTATAATATAACAATAAGTATTTTAAATATTATTTATTACAAAAATTAAACCTTAAATTTATATATTTTATATATAAAAATTTGTTATACAAATGTCACGCAAATTTAGAATATAATACTTTTTAAACAGTTATATATTTCTTAGTTTTCAAGAAACGTAACATATTTATTAAAACATTCTTTTAATAAACATTATAATTATAAAAGAAAATTTGAATGTTTTTAATTCATAATTAATTCATAATAATAAATTTATATTAAGGATTGCATAAACTATTAAGAGGATGCTAGAGCCGTCTGTATTGCATATAAAATTAGAATTTTTTTTTTCTATCCAATTCCTTTATGGTAGTTTCATAGAGTAAAAATTCTCTTTCCATGATTAAAATATACATGCTAACATATACATATAAAAATTATTTATTATAACCTATAAAAAAATGAAATCAGATACGCATTAATTGTACAGCAATTACATTTAACTGTATAAACTTAGATATTCAAATATACATATATATATATATATATATATATATATATATATATAAAATATATATATATATATATATATATGTGTGTTACAAAATGAGAACTTATCTTTGACTTACTGTATTTAATTTAAATTATTCTTTACTATTTAACCTTTTGTTTCATATGAATTGTTTCAATCAGCTAAAAATTCAAGCTTGACTGAAATAAGCCTCTATTTCTAGATTGTTTGATACTTTAATATTGTTAAATTTATTATTCTTAGATGCAATCGATTATATAATAACCACGCACACAGAAACTTGCTCAAAATTATTCGTTTATGATTTTTTTAATGTTATGTGTTTCTACTACAGTGTCATCTTATGACGCATTATTACATTTTGCATTCTGTTATATACGTATCAACTATGTGTTTGATATCCATACATTTAAATACATATGCACAATATACTAGCTACATATTACATACGTATACGTATTTTGACTTGAATATACACAATATCTGCTACTTATTACATACGTATTTGACTTGAATATTTCAATATCCATTGCGTTAATTGCATATTTAATACATTATATTTGATATGAAATGAAACACAATGTAAATGCAATGTAGATACGTATTTAATATATATTTGCTATAAAAGGCACTGTACGGATAGGCATTAATGAGGCTGTGTGCATTGAAGAAGAAAATAGGGAGTTTTTGTGAATAACATGAATTCAGATACGATAAATGCTAAAGGCACGTTATCCTTTTCTTAATTGGTTGTTAAAAAGAAGATAACCTGACCTTAGCGTTCATCATATCTGGTCTTATATTCAAGACCGTCTTAAGTACAGCATTAAGAAGTCACGAATCAATTAGAAGATCATATTAGCGTATAAAGACATTACTTAAGAAAGTCTTAAAATAAGAAAGAACCATAAATATTGCCCTTAATTATCTTTTCTGAAGTTCGTCAACTTTTGTCTCGGGCAACAGAAAGTGATGAAACTGGATAGGAAGCAAAAAACTAAAAAGTAAAAAATAAAAGCAAGAAACAGAAAATAAAGAACACATTGTAGATTAAGCTTGAAAATCCCTGATATTTATATCATAACATTATGAAGATGTAGAATTAAAATCCATATCATGTTATATCATATTTATTAACATCAACACGATGAGAATTAAATAGCTATTGTGTGTGTGTTAAATCCATATCTATATTTTTTAGAGTGTATGATTAGTCTTGCTCTTAGTTCCTGGATCTAAATGTATATACCAATCGTATTAAAGAATTTTATAACAATTGCAGAGCTGTCTTTTCCGCTGAACGCAGCCCTTAAGATGAATTTATTCTTGTGCTTTTTTCTTGAAACCGAGCATGTTCAATGCCGCGTTTAGATGTTTATAGATTACGCAGCTGTGCTATCTAGGACATGTCCGTACGCGCAGAAATCCGAATGACCAAAGCCATCGCGGACGCGCGAGTCAATAACGCGGGAGGAAACGTATTGCGGGATCGTAGAATTGCAGCCTTCTCAGCCGGAAGCGTGTTTACAGTTCGCATGACCGGCACCGCCGCGAAACCGTCGAGGTTTTAGACTCTCGAACGCGGATTTAAAGCGCGCAGAGGGGGCGGGAGTGGGGGCGGGGGAGGGGGAGACACCTGAATGCAACAACGCTTGATACAGCTCCACGAGTCGGCCGCGCACAAAGGCGGGGGTGGTATCGGACGAGAGAAGGACAGTGGGGAAAAAGAGATGGATAAAAGATAGAGAGAGAAAAAAAAGACCGAAGGAGGTGGTAGGGAAACGGCGTAGCGTGGGCCTTTAGTCGGTGATCGTTTTCCGGTTTTCCGTTCTCGCGAGAGGCACAGTTCTCTGTTTCTTTGTCCTTCTCTCCCTCCCCCTTCTTCTCTCTCTCTCTCTTTCTCTCTGTTGGTATCGCCTCTCTCGAGCACTCTCAAGTCTCCGCTCCTGTTTCGCGCGCGAGAGGGAAAGTATTTTATGTCACGCTTGGCTTGGCAAGAGAAAGGGGACATGGTTTGCTCCTAATTTCTGCTTTAACTTCGAACCTATATATCTCGCGTATATACATACATATGTGCTGACGTACATATAATAGCGTTTTACAAGTGATGGGAAGTACTTTCATTAATGTATTTTTTAATGCTCATGTGAAATAAATAACATTCTTTCATTAAAAAACGCTACGAATTAATTCCAACACCTAATACATGTATACATATACCTTGTAATTCGAGACGCCATCATGCTCGAATTGTTCGCTGATGCAATCATATTGGAAAAAGAAAAAATATTCTTTACAAAGAGATGTTCCTCAAATTTCAGAATCTATTCATATATGTATATAGATATATATTAAATATTAATTTTTTTTGTTTAGTGTATAATACACATCTAAATATATCTAATTTTACATCTTACGATGTAAATTGTATATTATTTCTTATTAAATATTAATTAGTAATATGCTGCAATATCAGTTTACACAATATTTTTTCCTTTATATACAATAGTGTATATAAAATACACATCTAAATATATCTAATCCTATATCTTTTAATATAACTTGTATATTATTTCTTATTAAATATTATTAACACACTGCAACGTTATTAATTTAGATGTTATGTTTTTTCTACTTATAATAATACAGGAAGCTATAACTATTAAGGAAGGAATTTTGTATAAACGCTAGTTCTATTCTAAATATGGTAATTAGGAATCACAAGATTAATAAAACGCAAAATAAAACTTGTAAGCTTATATTACGTAAAGAAACTTTATGAGAAAATAAAGCTTCAATTAGAATATTCCTTATTAAATTATTCCTTGCAATACATTCTCAAAATGTTTGTTTAAGATACAAGTTTAGCGGCTTGTTATGAAACACTTCGCATATCATCGAAAAAAGTTCTATCGTTCCCATTGCGAAACCGGATCGGCCTGTTCGAAATGGCTTATACTAAACAGGACTTTTACAGTGCTAAAATAGATAATATAACAATTTGATATGAAATTGCGTTATATTTTTCTAAATATTTAATTAATTAATTAATTAACAAAATTACATGTGCAAATCTGTTTGTATGTTTAATTATTCATTTGAAATGATGGCGTCATGCTGGCAGTCATAAACACCCAGCATATTGTAGACACATTTAAGACCTCATATCTAAATGTTCTAAAAATATTATTACTATTGTCATATAATTAATTATTATTTATTATTGTATTATTATTATTCATCAAACATTAATATTCCAAACTATGCAATATCATTCTGGCTGCATTGAAAAGCATCGAATAATTAACATTCATGATGTACGAATATTTAGACAGGAAGCACGCGCCCCGAATATGCGATATGCGTGTAAATTCGTGTCATTTGTGTGACTGCATGTGTGTGTCTATTTGAACAAAATGTACTCTCAAAATATCGACTATATTTTTCAATCATTTTTTATACAGAACAATAATAAAGATTCTTCGGGCATCACGTAAATTTATAATAGTAATACGATTAAGATTCCACGTTTCTCTCTCTCTCTCTCTCTCTCTCTCTCTCTCTCTCTCTTTGAAATTATTACAGAGCAAGATAAATTCTTATCTACAATGTTGATATAATCTGGAGCGAGGCTTTGACAGAGTCCGAGGACGAGGACAAGGCAAACTCGCACCTCGCGCTGTTCAATCCAGAAATAAAAGATAAAGAGAAAGACGAAGTTCCGGAGAATGTTGAATGGGAGAGGAAATACGAGGAGAGAAAGAGATGCAACGGCGGTGGCTGCTCATGGCTGCTCAGTCCAAGTCTCGGTCGAAAGTGAAATCGACTATGCACCGCCTTGTAACATAGCCGTTATTACATGTTATCCAAGCCGGACGAGGGGAGTGTAAAGAACTCAGGGGCTGCCGTTACAGGAGTTGCGCGCTCGAAACGTAACACGATATAACACACCGGATGGCGAACCGGCTCTCGGAGTTGCGATTATCGCGACATTGGTGGAAACGGTGCGACGATCGTTGAAGATCCATCGAGCGCGACGTCGCGCGATCACTGCCTCTTCGATTGAATTTCCTCCTTTTTTCTTCTTTTCTATAGCTTCCTTCGACACAGAAGATACCTGATTCAGGAGCCCGTATAAACCTTTGCGCCGCCGCGCTGCGCAGAGCAGTCCACGTTAATTACGAAAGTGAAAGTACGGCGCGGTTAGCGATGTCGGATACGAGGTAAAAAGAAATCCTCGGGCTTCTTCTTCGTCTTCTTTCCACCGCACTTTACGTAACTCTGGTCCGAACTTGGATCTTGTTACCGTTTCGCTTTGCATCTCGATCGTTCGTGTTTGCGAATCGCCTTTACGCCACAAATAAAAGAGACTTTCTTACAATATATTAATATAGATTATAGGAAATAGCGAAAGTAAAATGATTATGCAGATTCTATATCGCTTCTATATCGCATAACATTTGGCTATTTAACGTTTCACTAAAGTGATTTTAAAATGCAATGCAAAATTTTTTGATAAAGAAATATCTATTACTGCAAAGATTATTTTGATAAAAAAATAAAATAAATAGTGTCCTCTAAAAATTGGTACTTTTAGCCTTTTATAATTTTTGAGTTTCTTTAAAATTATCTTTTTTAGAAACATTTATTATAATCATTCTAACTTGCTAGAATTATTAGATATATACAAAAGAATAATTTTCTTGAAATATGTAAAAAAATTAAATACAGATTTGCGAATAATTTTGTTAGTCAATTAGAATATTTGTATAGAAAACTCAAACATGATGCTGCAAAAAATTTTGATTTCCTGAGCAGGTAGAGCATCCTATATAATTATTTTGACAAATCAAAATTTATTTTCAGATCTGTACCTAACTAAATTTTTAAATACTTCAGCAAAATCGTTCTTTTCGTATACTAAAAATCGTTGTCTCTTATAATGAAACGTGATATCTTCCCACGTTTCGTTTCGCGTCAATTGCCGATAAATTTTGGTAACGAAACCCGGAAGTCATTTTTATAACGTGCCGCCTCGTAATAAAATTTCTAACACGATCTCGCAAGATCGATCAATCGACCGAGCTAGGAATTTCGTAAAGGGATTTCACCGTGTCCAGTTTTGTTTTTACATGCTCACACTATTACCCATAAATCGAGCGAATTAAACAAAATAATGAATACTAAATTTTTTAAGAAAATTTTTCATCTTAAAATCAAGAGTCGTTGACCTTAAAGTCTTTCAAATTCTTTCCGTATTATATTACATAGAATACAGCTACGTCAAACATTGCGTGTAAATAATTTTATATATAGGCGTATTAGTAATTGTTGTGTAATCATCCGGTTGGGCAGTGCGTTGCTAATAAAGCCTGCAGCCTCTACCTTTCACAATGCATAACGGAGACCGTGACTGCTCGCTCTGTCGACTGTGCGTCGTCAACGAAATGTAACTTGAAATCTACAACGAAGTAAACTAAACAACACGCATGTAAAAAAGATGCAATGTTTTTTTAAAGATGTCTTTATCAATTAACGTTTTAAGAAACTTCTTCAAGACAAGACATCAAAACATTTTTTCTTTTGCCTATCAAAAATGTATAAAATATGTAAAAGTGTCAACAAATAGATGTGAAAATGTTTTAAAAATTATATACACATAATATTAAATTATTTAATAATAATTATTAATTGATATACAGCGTGCACGCAATTTATCAAGTGAGTTCGGGAATAATAGTAGAATCTTGATAGCGCCGATGGTTGATAACATTACAAGGAAGAAATGTATCGACATAGATTTTTAGCAACAATAAAATATTTTAGTATAATTAATTAATAAAAACAATTATGGAGATTTTTTTAATAAAACAATTCGTAAATAGCGAAACATGTGATCCGAAATTGTTATTTTTCCTGTTTTTTTTTAGAAGAAATAAGAAAAATAGTTTCAAATATAAAAACTTTAAAAATCCCTACTCCATTTTTTTATATTTTCTGATTTTCTTAATTATTTTTATTTATAATTTATATAATTGTTAAAAATTAAACGAAGACGAAGGAGACATCTCTTGAAGCAAGCACGAACTACGTAACTTATAACTATTTAACTTTGATTCTAACTTTGAAAATTAATAAAGTCTCATATTGTGATCTTTGCTTAATCAATTAGATCACGATTGCATAAAGTTATAGAGAATGCTTTTTGGAAAATTAGGATTTCTTTCACCTAGAGAGCCTATAATCAGAGTGGCGCCATACGAGAGATGACGTCATATTGTAGCGAAATTCTACGAGAGAGAAAGAGATATACGTCTCTCAGTCTATCCAACAGACTGTCAGTTTTAGAATTAGGTGCAACAGCATTGAACGACATAGATACATAAAGGTACATTGATAAAAATAAAATTATCGAAATTATTTTAGAAATATGGTTGGATGTATCATACCGTTTTATAACAATTCATTAAGAAAAAGATATGTTATGAAAGACACAGAACGCCGAATGAATTGGTTAAAGAGTATAAATGGCAAATATAAAAATTGGACACCGTCAAAAAATTCATCTGTGTGTGAGGAAAAGTAATTTATTCTTTATAAATAATGTATTTAAAATATTAATAAAAATGTAACACGATCCTCTTTTCTTTGTAAGTATATGGTATTCCCTAAACGTAAAAAAACGAGTTACTAATAAATTTAGTCGGTTTTTGTAGGTAAGTATATTTTAAATTTTATTTTAAATTTATTTTTTAATTTTATATCTCTCTTTTTTTCTTTAATTATTTTATTATATTTCGCTAAAATCATATTGCATTATCATTAGCGAAATACAATAAAATAATTAGCAATTACATTGCATAGCTTTTTAATATTATCTTTTCTATAAAAGATAATCCTTTAATAATACAATAATTATTTACAATAAAAAATGTTGTTCGAAATATAATAAGAATTATATTATAGGAGCACAATTAACAAAATTTGTAGTAACAAGGTATTATACGAAAATGTCGAAAATACATACGATAACACAAATTTTCTAAACCAATGTTTAATGAAATATTGGTAAATGCGGAATGAAAATACTAACAACAATTAGATCGTACTTACGATTAATTATTAACTTGCGATTATATTATAAAACTTATTAATATCGTGATAAAAAGTCATTAATACATTTACGACAAGACTTTCATCGCATTTAAGATAATTATCCCGATAATTTAATTAAGGTCCCTCCACGTTGTGATAAAGTTAGTATCTGATAAAAAGAAGAAAAAAATATTCATAGAAAAGCGAACTTGATATATTCTGATTCCACGTCAAATTCATAAGATCCATTCGCAAAAAAAAAAGTTAAGCAATCCGTCAAACATCAGTGGTCTTATTACAGAAGGATGTGAATTCTAAATCTTTCAGACCCCTTATGATAGAAATAATTTTGGCATCTTAATTACATTTTTATTGCATTTTTAATATAATATCAAAATTTGCGAGGAAATTATATGTTCTGCCACACATTACAAATCATCTCTTATTAAAAATAAAAAGATAAAATTTTATTTCCTTATGGAATGGTGATTACGAAGGAATATATTTAATAGTAATAAAATACATGCATTATTGTAATTTTTCATATGTATGAATACAAAAGTATCTGGGGTACCAACTGTTCGAGATAAATCGAACTTGATAATAACGAGATTTTAAAGAACTAAGTATGCTTTCTGAAAAATTTATTATTATATATAAAATTTAACAATCTTTTTTTTCTGCATTTTCCCAAAATTTTAATTATTAATACCTCGCTAATATAAAGATATCCATTCGACTTATTTCGAATTTTTTGTATCCACACATTTTTAATTAAATTCATGTAATCACGATATCATTGATAAAAGAACACAAAGTATTTTGATAAAAAAATTATTTAAATCGACAAAAATCAAAACTTGTTAAATATAATCTCGTAATATATCTGCATGTATTTTATCATAGAAAAGTATATAATATACATATAAATTAATAATTAACAATATTCTGGAATGGCGGGATGTCTCCAATACCTAAAAATGTTTTTAAAATAACAGTTAAAAATTAAATATATACATTCGTAATCATATTTTTTTGTTAGAGCAATCATCGAAAAATAAGCAAATTATTTACATTAAATTTATTTACTTAACAATTTGGATTTAAAAAAATAATCATTATATGTATATCCATACATTAAATTTAATAATATTAAATTCGTATTGTTATTAAGATATAGTACTATTACTAACATTATTATTACTAGTGGAGAACATTTAATAAAACAAAAAAAGCGACGAAAATTGTATGTTAAAGTATACTACTAAGTTAATTTTGTAACTTGATTTTAAAATATATAGCATATAATTGTCTGACTCATTGACAAAATTATTACTTCCAGTGCAAGACGAGAAAACTCGGGATTAATTCCGATTCTGTACAAGAATTTCCAACAAGATACCAAACTAGACTTTGCGAATGGACTTTATAGAAAGTGACGAGGAATAAGTCTTCATATGATATTGTAAAAATAATTTCGACTTTCTATCGGTACAAATCACTCATTCACTGCATCAACATAGCATCCACTTGACGCGAGGGACAGGCTTTCGTAATAATAAATTAATCATTAACATTTGTAATGTTAAAAATATAAATGTAAAAAACAAACAAGAAGTTAATATTTAACCTATATTATCTCAGTCAAAGCTTGAAACTTTACTGAACTGACTTATTTAATAAATTAAATAGACGAAAAATTGACGATTATTTTAAACATCAAATTTTTAATTAAAAGTCACTTAAAATTAATAATGACTTTTTTATATTTATAATAAAATCCAAATTAAATAAAATTTTTTTAATTAAACATCAAATTCATTAAATTAATAAACAATTTTTGTTATCATATGGTTCGTCGATTTCGTGTAATTTACATAAATAAAGCAATAATAAATTTGATTTACTACGACAAGATAAATGCTATCTGTATGAAATAGATATATTTAATATGAATATATAAACATTCTAATAAATATATAATTTAAATTAGTAATTATTGCGGAAATTACAAAAATAAACATGATGGCATTTACCTGGACATAGTTAACATAAATTTTATATTACGTATATGTAATATTATTATACATACATTTATTTATGATAAAATTAATTACAATATTAATGCGTATACATACTTTGTATAAGTATATAGAATTTTATAAGATATTAAGTTTAATTTAAGGGGAGCTGAAAATTCAATGAAATTTAAAATTATATATAATATATAATCATAAAATTAAAATTATATATAATATATAATCATATTTGACAATTGAATAGTTGACAATTAAATAAAATTTAAGATTAATTAAAAATTTTATTTAATTTTTAATCTTTTCTTTGCAATTCTCAAGTACGTACACATGATGTCTATGTATCTACATATTATATAATTTATTAGTTAGATATATTACATAATATTTTTTTAGTTTAATTATATTTATTTTTTAAAACAAAATTTAATTACCCGATCGCGAAATCTATTTACGTGTCATTTTATTTATAATAATTTAATTTTTCAATTTATCTATATTTATTGTTTTTACTTATACAGTCCATACCTATCCATATACTTTTCCTACCTATCCGTATTTTCATTTATTCGTGCCTATCCTATCTCTGTTCGTATATTTCTACTTCCTACATTACTTCATTAACGTGTAATAACCGCGAATATAATACGTTAATGACTGTGTTCAGCAGAGAAAGCAGCTTTACAAATGTTGTAAAATTCTTCAACGATTGATTCTTGCTTTAGCTTCTTTATGAATTTAAATGAACTAATGATATTAAATCAAATTTAACAATAATTGCAAAACTGCTTTCTTTGCTGAATGTAGCAGCTAATGCCTAACTATGTCCTATCGTGTACTGATAAATTCAGAGAGATTACCTAATTGCGATCGTATTAAATAAATGAGCAATAAATGATAATAATTAAAATAGACTTTTAATTTTTAAAATACAAAAAATTAATAAATAACAAAGCTAATGAGAGCCCTTGCGGATGATGAAGTGCAACTAGAATTTGTAGATTAAAAAACTTACAAAACTTGCGCTTCATTATCTGCATTATCTAGCTCTCATTAGCCCAGTTATTTGTTAGTTATTGTATTTTAAACCAACAATATAAGAACTCGCAATTTGCGAGTGAGTTGCCCTCCCGAATATTCAGAATTTATCTTTATATATATATATATCTTTCAAAAAATTAGATTGGTGTTACACACCCAGTTCGTTCAGATTCTCGTCTTTTTTCTGGCCAATATTCTGGTTAAATTGCCCGAAGGGAAAACAGCAAAGGGGAAAATATTCCGGGTTTTTGGCCCCCGGGGGGGTAAAAGCGTAAAATTTTAAGCCTTTTTATGATTTCGCGAAAAAAAACGCGTTTTGGGGGGGCCCCCCCTATTTAAACAAAATTTATTAAATATTTAAAATTATCAATAAAAATAATTTTTTAAACCCCCGGTTTTGGAATAAATTTATTTTTATTTTGGGTCTATTCGAAATTAAAAAAATTTAAAATTTTGACTAAAAATAAACCCCCCAAAATTTAAAAAAAAACTCTATGGGGATATTTTTTAACCCTTCCCTTTTGGGTTTTATAATCTAAAATTTTGAAATTAGACAAAATTTTTTAATATTTTAATTTTTTCACAATAAAAAACAACAAAAATTCAAAAAGTAATAATTTTGTCAATGAGTCAGACAATTATATGCTATATATTTTAAAATCAAGTTACAAAATTAACTTAGTAGTATACTTTAACATACAATTTTCGTCGCTTTTTTTGTTTTATTAAATGTTCTCCACTAGTAATAATAATGTTAGTAATAGTACTATATCTTAATAACAATACGAATTTAATATTATTAAATTTAATGTATGGATATACATATAATGATTATTTTTTTAAATCCAAATTGTTAAGTAAATAAATTTAATGTAAATAATTTGCTTATTTTTCGATGATTGCTCTAACAAAAAAATATGATTACGAATGTATATATTTAATTTTTAACTGTTATTTTAAAAACATTTTTAGGTATTGGAGACATCCCGCCATTCCAGAATATTGTTAATTATTAATTTATATGTATATTATATACTTTTCTATGATAAAATACATGCAGATATATTACGAGATTATATTTAACAAGTTTTGATTTTTGTCGATTTAAATAATTTTTTTATCAAAATACTTTGTGTTCTTTTATCAATGATATCGTGATTACATGAATTTAATTAAAAATGTGTGGATACAAAAAATTCGAAATAAGTCGAATGGATATCTTTATATTAGCGAGGTATTAATAATTAAAATTTTGGGAAAATGCAGAAAAAAAAGATTGTTAAATTTTATATATAATAATAAATTTTTCAGAAAGCATACTTAGTTCTTTAAAATCTCGTTATTATCAAGTTCGATTTATCTCGAACAGTTGGTACCCCAGATACTTTTGTATTCATACATATGAAAAATTACAATAATGCATGTATTTTATTACTATTAAATATATTCCTTCGTAATCACCATTCCATAAGGAAATAAAATTTTATCTTTTTATTTTTAATAAGAGATGATTTGTAATGTGTGGCAGAACATATAATTTCCTCGCAAATTTTGATATTATATTAAAAATGCAATAAAAATGTAATTAAGATGCCAAAATTATTTCTATCATAAGGGGTCTGAAAGATTTAGAATTCACATCCTTCTGTAATAAGACCACTGATGTTTGACGGATTGCTTAACTTTTTTTTTTGCGAATGGATCTTATGAATTTGACGTGGAATCAGAATATATCAAGTTCGCTTTTCTATGAATATTTTTTTCTTCTTTTTATCAGATACTAACTTTATCACAACGTGGAGGGACCTTAATTAAATTATCGGGATAATTATCTTAAATGCGATGAAAGTCTTGTCGTAAATGTATTAATGACTTTTTATCACGATATTAATAAGTTTTATAATATAATCGCAAGTTAATAATTAATCGTAAGTACGATCTAATTGTTGTTAGTATTTTCATTCCGCATTTACCAATATTTCATTAAACATTGGTTTAGAAAATTTGTGTTATCGTATGTATTTTCGACATTTTCGTATAATACCTTGTTACTACAAATTTTGTTAATTGTGCTCCTATAATATAATTCTTATTATATTTCGAACAACATTTTTTATTGTAAATAATTATTGTATTATTAAAGGATTATCTTTTATAGAAAAGATAATATTAAAAAGCTATGCAATGTAATTGCTAATTATTTTATTGTATTTCGCTAATGATAATGCAATATGATTTTAGCGAAATATAATAAAATAATTAAAGAAAAAAAGAGAGATATAAAATTAAAAAATAAATTTAAAATAAAATTTAAAATATACTTACCTACAAAAACCGACTAAATTTATTAGTAATTCGTTTTTTTACGTTTAGGGAATACCATATACTTACAAAGAAAAGAGGATCGTGTTACATTTTTATTTTAATATTTTAAGTACATTATTTATATTTTAACATACAATTTTCGTCGCTTTTTTTGTTTTATTAAATGTTCTTCCACTAGTAATAATAATGTTAGTAATAGTACTATATCTTAATAACAATACGAATTTAATATTATATAACTAATATATGGATGTACATATAACGATTATTTTTTTAAATCCAAATTATTAAATAAATAAATTTAAGCTTTATGCAAATAATTTGCTCATTTTTCGATAATTGCTCTATCAAAAGAATATGATTACGAATGTATATATATTAGGTCATTTAAAAAGTATCCGAAGTTTTTTGTTCAATTTTTTAATGAAAAAACCGCGGATACTTTTTAAATGACCTATTATTTAATTTTTTAACTATTTATTTTAAAATCATCGAAGTATTTTAACATCATTTCACACTACAAATGCAAGATAATACAGCAAAAAGATAATTTAGGTTTCCAAAGCTTATTTAAAATAAGTCAGAAAATTTTTTATAATGATAAATATTAAATTTATAATCGCAACTTTACGTCTTTATTTCAAATATATCTTTTAAATAAAATTGTTTTAAATATCGACCCCTAACTAATACGGCTAATTGTAAGTTAAAATAAAACATATAAATTTTTGAAAAAAAAAATTATTTCCAATATTAATCGAGGAATGGAAGAACAGAAGAAGTTATTTAAAATAATAAATACTAAATTATTCTTTTATCGTTTTTATTAAAAATATATATTTTAAATAATATTATTAAATACGATCGAGCCTTGTATATTGTCAAGTTAATATTGATAACTTGACTTTAAAAAAAAAGTATAATCTCATTAGTATTTCGTCACGAAATGAAACAATTTTTTATATCGATTTTCTCAGAATTTAATTTCGTATAATAAAAATTATGGCAAACTAATTGCTTATTGTAACACAATTGAAATATCTAAATTATATAGGTAAGTTGTGTGTGTGCGTAACGAATCTAAGAAATAAATCAATAAAACCTATTTATCAAAAAATATTGAAAATGTAAAAATATATTATTTTACTAAATTTTACTTATTTCGCGTAATATGCATTAATATTTCGATTGTCGCGCCGCCATGAGGTTTATTTTTATGCGAAAGGGTAG
Source organism: Acromyrmex echinatior (assembly GCF_024713525.1). Lineage (NCBI taxonomy): Eukaryota > Metazoa > Arthropoda > Insecta > Hymenoptera > Formicidae > Acromyrmex > Acromyrmex echinatior. The sequence continues at coordinate 10,383,277 of NC_141859.1, forward strand.
GCAAGCGACACGTCATGTTTACGCGCAGTCACTTCATGGTCATTCAATTGCTTGTGCAGGTAGATTGCCCGTGCCATTCTTTTTCACACTTCATTTTAAAACTAAAGGTAATCCCCACAAATATTAGATAATATGAAACGTACTTTAAGAACACTCACAGTTTTTATTAATTAGCACGATTAACCCCTTAATATACCTTCGGAACATTCGTGTCTTGCACATTTCTTTTCTCTGATTTATATTAATATTATATACAATATTTGTATATAACAATTTATTATAAATATACTTTAGAAATATTTTCTAAAGATGTCAAATTATACTTTCTAGACATGTAAAAATTGTTTAATAATATTTATCTGTAACAGTTATAAACAGTAAAAGTGATGAAAATTAATTTAGAAAAGACTCATCGTGTGTAATAAGGGTGTGAAAAGCTAATGCGTACTACAGAATAATTATTTATAAAAGGATCAAGATGACAATTATGTATCACGGAACAGATATTTTGTATGATTCATTCATTTCAAATCAAAATACGATGGAAAATGTATTACTAAATTTTATGATAATTACGAATGATAATTATTTTTGTTTAACATGATATTTTTTTCTCCCTTGAGTACCCGGGAAAGAAAGCTTTCATAGTTTTATATGAAATTATATAAAATTGTAATATAATTAGATGTAATTATATTATAATTTTATGTATAAAATATTATGTATAAAATATTTTTCCCAGGAATAAATTAGATAGGTTAAAAATAAAACCAGAAAGTTGAAGAATGATATATTAGCATTTTATTTTTTAATACAAAATAGATATATATTGTATTAAAAAGCATACATATGATGGATTATGTACTTTATCTGCATATTTATGCATTTTATTCAATTACTGTTATTAATGAAGTAATATAGGCACATAAGTATATTTATTCAATAAAATGTTAATGAAATAATTAAGTTGCCAAAGTGCGCTGAGATTCATCAGTATTTTGGTATTGTTGCGTCTATTAAAAGTATTTTAATTCTCCGTAACCCATCTGAAAAATATTAAACAAATCTTTGTATGGTACTATGATATGCTATAATTCTTATAAAATACAATGTAGTCTACTAAACAATGTAGTTGTAAAATCTCAAATCTTGTCGTAATAAATATTTGGTTTAACAAAAGTTTAATTATATACGTTGATATTAAAATATTTCTCATGCATTAAGGAGAAGATCTATTATGGATTATGTACCGATATTAAAATCATCAGAACGGACATAGCTGAGCTGTAGTTCTGAAAAAAATATGCTTTCATTATACTTAATGATAATATTCTTGTTAAATTGAGAACAACTATATAAAAGAATTTTGAATACGTAAATTAACAATGAAAAATGTAAAAATGCAATCAATTGAAAAGTGACTTCAGCATTATGTTGCCAATTAGATATTTATGTAATTTACAAAATTTAATTTATTAGAAAAATTTATTTTATTATATGCAGGGTCGGCAACTTATCTCGCCCGTCGGAATATTTGACTGACAAAAGGTGGGAAGAGGCGGGGAATAAAATGACCTTTTTTTATTTTTTTATTTACTTTGTGCTCTTTGTTGCCGATCCCATTTTTTACTATTGCGAATTGCGATGTTCGAGTCGATAAAGGATCATTTTATTGGCTGCTCTCTATGCCGTAATTTGTAAGAATTGATTAATCACATTCGAATTCTTTTCTTATTCTATTGTAAAAGAGGATGTTCGACTGTAATTAATCAATTCTTACAGATAATAGCATATGGCACACGATTTCGGTCAGTATATATGATCTCTAAACGTTGAACCTCTGTTATGTGCGCAGTTGTATTGTCTTCACGAATATCGGTCGGCATCAGCACACAATGTTTTAAAAAGTTCACATTTGATTTTTAATCTAATTCTTGGATTTCTTTCGTGTGGATTTCCACACTAAGCTAAATTTTGGAGTGCTTGAAATTCCGCACTATAATTGCCGAGCCTAAATTTATATATATACATTCTATTACATACAGGGTGTCTGATAATTGTTTTGACGGAGTTTATGTAGAACGGACTAAGACGAAAGTCCTCTACCATTTTACAATTTTTGCAATAGTTAAGATATTAATTGCTAAAAATTGCCGAAAATTGATCTTCAATAATTTTTTATTCAAATAGTATCAATTTTACAGAAAAACTGCAAGAGAAGAAAATTGTTTATTACTAAACAGTTAATAAACAATTAGTTAATAAACAATTTTCTTCTCATAGAACTTTATTAAGAACAGTTGTCTGCCACCCTGTATATGCTTATACTTTTAATTAATATTGGATGTACCTCGCAAATAGAACTATATCCAAAGTAAAAGAGTCCGATGCCAAATTTTACCTCCATTAGTTTTATTTGCAATATAAATTGGAAAATCTAATTAAAATAAATAATTGAATAAACGTTAATTATACACTACCTTTTACAAAAATTTAGATATTGGTATAATTCTATTAAATAACATGTAAAAAATTGAGACATTATTATACAAAACATCAATTATGTTATATTGTTAGATATCAAAGGAATAACCTCTTAAATTAAATAACATTTTGTTATTTTTAACTCCAATTATGTATCAAATTCAATCAATTTTTCAGTTTCAAAGTGTAAACAATTCATAAAATTGATAAATTAATAAATTTGAGACAAATTTAAAATATTTTTTTGTGTTACATCATTCAACTCCAGTGTTTTACAATTAGTTAAGTTATAATTAGTAACGGCATATTGAAAAAAATCAATAGCGATCTATAGAAACGATTGAAAATAACTCAAATATATTGATCAACGTTACAAATTTAACAGTATATGTTCTTTATATATTTTAGACTATTTATACATATATTAACACTAATTACAAAAGTTATATAACATATTTTCAATTTTATATGCTGAAATGCATTGTATTTGTTTTGTAGAACATTGATAGTATAATCAATAAATTTCAAATACTCGCTCTTGGCATATAAAATAAAAAATAATTTATAAAACTTTTTCTATATATCTCTAGCTATAATGTTAGTATGTAGTGTGCATAAGTTTTTATATAAGAGTCTAATACAATTGCTGTTTTATAATGTCTCAATTTTTTGCATAAATATTCTATAAAATTTATGCATGTCCGAACTTTCATAAGCGCTAATAAAATTACGCATAGAATAGTTAAAATTTTATATTTTAACATTTTATTGTAATTATTTACCTGTTCACTTAAGTCCTCATCGAGATTATAATTGGATAACTTGTGAAGAATTGTTACTGTCTCGTTTACCTGAAATTGTTTTTATATGGAATGAAAATTTGTAGTAAAATTAAAAATTTTGCTCCCAATAAATAAAGTTTATTTCGAAGAAAACTTCAATATGTAAATTCATTGTTGCAAAATTATTGTTGTACTTATTATTCTAAATAATTAGTAATGTTTCTTTAAGCATTATTAATTATTTATAATTAGAATAATAAGTAATTATTATATAATACTATTATATAAATAATTAGTAATGCTTTAATTGTATACCTTACAATAAACAGTTTGACATATGTAGTTTAATGTGAGAAATAAGGCGCTAATACAAATGAATAAAAAAGTGCAATGAAAGTAGTGCCAAACTTCTACAGGATTCCAGGCATTATTTTTATTTCCAAATCTTAGGAGAAAATATATTTCTACATAGAACGCTATACTTTCTGAAAAGTGGTACAACATTTGTAGTAACATTTGTACATTAAATATTTTATTTAGTTTACGTGATATAAGGCATAGTTGTAAGTGGACGTGCCTGTAACAAATCGTAATTGTTATAATTAATCAACTCATAAAGACACGTATGAAAGGTACTAAGTATGAAAAGTACTAAGCAAAATATATTTTTAATCTAGAATTTTATTTAAATTATAGTTGTAATATATAATCGATTCAAAAAACATTCGTGGAATTTTTTTATATAGTTGAAGTTAATTATTTTTGTATATGTATATGTATATGCAACATATTATACATATATATATATATATATATATATATATATATATATATATATATATATAGTGTCTTAAAATTCGTGCATTTAGAGTACAGAACATGATATTTTATGCTAAAATAAATAATTTTTTAACATTACTTTAAATATGAAGCGCTACTGCGGTCTGAGTGTTGAGATGTTGAACTAATATATATATTCATATAAATGACTTAATTTCAAAAATGATAACTACATGCCGATATGGTTGTCGGATTTTCAACGCAATCAATCTGAAATATTAATAATCCCCCCAAATTTCCCAAATTAATATTAAATAATTTTTTTTTAGCAAAATTGCGTCTTGCAAGTAGTATTTTGCAAGAGAGTAGGTTGAAGTTATACGAGTAAATGCAAAAATTTATTTATTGTATGTAAATTTACTACAGGAAAAAGTTGTTTTACCACAAAGTATCATGTCCTGTACTCTGAATGCACCCTATATATATATATATATATATATATATATATATATATATATATACACACACACATACATACATTATATATATACACCTAATGTCTGATACCATCCGTACACCGTACTTTCATCTCGGAAACAGATCATTTTAAAAAGATCTTCTAACCATCATGTGAGTAAAGATTTTGAATTTAAAAGAAGAGGATTGAATATCAGATTCATGTAATTATCATTAAGATAAATAAAATAATTTTATGCAACAAGTTCTCCGATTGGCTCTTTAATACTCTGTAAACTTATATCATTGACATTGCATAATGCTAATGCCGTACTGTAACTTTCAAGGCTTATAACTCAAAAAGTTCTTAATAAAAAAATATTTGATTATAATATTTTGGAAAGCTCTCGAGATAAGCTACTAAAATATCGAATGAGAAATAGAGTACATGAAAAAAATCATCCATTTGGAAAAATCAACATGACTTTCATATGACTTTCAAATGATTATTCAAGATCAAATCAATGCCATCATCTTATGTATCCTCGAAATCAAATTTTTCTAAAATGTTCTCTTTCCGAAAAGGGGTGTACGGATGGTCTCCGGTATAAAAAATTTGAAAATAACTTATTGCAGCATAATGGCCACAATGTCTTGTGGAAATAGTACACTTTTTATGCAATATTATCATTTGTTGTTTTACAGCAATATAAAAAAAGTAGGTAATATATTTATATGTATATCATGTACCAATTATCTCAGGTTTCTCCTGTACAATATCTCATAAATTAATGGTTTATTGATATCTCTATTTTAATACTTTTATATGCAGAATGATTAGAGGAATCATTGTACAAAAAATCATAAAATTCTATTTTAAAAAAACGAAAATGGAACTATCATATCTTTTTGTCGTCTATTTAAAAAAAATTAATCAACGCCTCCTCCCTCCCGAATCGTTCCACTTTCAAAAACATTTTTTAAAAATCTACTTTTTGAGATATTACACAATGAGGTACACTATATACATATATGCGTTCGTATATCTTTTTAAAAAATTACATTATAATCCATATATTTTGTTTACAATCCTTAACTCTCGTTCTCCATTGATTCACTAAAATACATCTGTTTTCTCTTCTACCTGCATTATTTTCGAAAAGATCAGAGCAGAATATTTGTAAACGATTATTGACTTGATGAAATCTGGAGCTTATGTATCTGAATAAAAGAGATTTATTTTTGTCTTTTATTAAAATTAAGATATATGCATTACATACATATATTTTAATTTATTTTTTGCGTTATTAATAAGTAATCAAAGTCAGACTAAACAAAGTTTTGTTACTTGTTTTTTATGTTTTATTAAATTTTATATAATATTTTGAGAATTTTTTATCAACTTTTTAGTACTGCATTTTCGTATTGGCAACTTTTTTTTCAATATGAGAAAATACGATACTAAAAAATTCTGAAAAAATTCTCACAAAGGCAGATTCCGAAGTGACCGTTACCGACTTCAATGAAACTTGTAGAGTATGATCTCCTGAATAAAAACCATCCCCCATTTGGGTGTAGACGGTCTAGGGGTTCCGAGATATTTCAATATTAAAGTTTATAACGGCATTTCCTTTTGAGTTTATTAGAATGTTCATATTCGATTATTTGTAGGATAGTGGATAACCTCTACATAGCAAAGAATTTGCAATAATATCGCTGCAAAATCTCTGCAACATTGCTACAATGCTGCAGTAGTGTTGGTGCTATTTTTGTACAATATTGCAAAGATATTGCATTGATATTGCTGTAAATTCTATGCTGCGTGTGAGGAGATTGTTATTATACACTACAAATACTCAAATATAAATGTTCTAATAAACTCTAAAGAAAATGCCATTATCATCTTTAATTTTGAAATATCTCAGAAACAGTAACCGTCTACGCCCAAATGGGAATTGATTTTTGTTCAGGGAAACACTCTACAATTCTTCCAAATTTCATTGAAATCAGTGACTCTGCAGCCTTGTCAAAAATCTATGAAAGGAAAATAAACAATTTTTGTCACTTGTTTTTCTGTAAAGTTGATTGTGTATGAGTAAAAAATTATTAAAAACTTCAATATTCGACGATTTTTAGTAATTAACATCTGATTAAAATTAATTACTGCGAAAATTGCAAAATGATAGAGGACTTTTCGATTCAGTTTAGTTCGCTCTATCAGCACACAAAATATTTGGCGGTCATTCTGGAACATCGTGTATACTAACCCAAGGATACTTCCCCAAATCAGACCATTTAAGATATTTACAAATATCGGATAATTTGTTAGAGATATTTCAAGAATTGTATAGTAATTCATAGGTTCATTAAAAACAAATTTAAGCCTAAAAGCTATTGTTAATAACTTAAAAAAAATGAATGCAATCCATCCGATTATTATTTGAATTATCCAGTTACGTAGCTGTTGATATTTCTTTGGAGTACCGAGTGCTTCCAATGTATTGTCTTCTAAGGAAAGTTCATGCAAGCACATTCTGAATTCCTTAAAAAATCAAATTGATTTATTATGCGATATATAAATAAAATATTACTATTGTATATTTGAATAAAAAGCGTTATTGCTATGTATATATAGATAATAGGATAGATAAAAGGTTATTGAAAACTTGATTAGTATTTGAAACATAAGATTTAAAAAAGCTATTGTTAAAAGTTAATTTAGGAAAGTAATAGAGGAAAGTCATCAATACCAATACGCCTTGCTTTTAGGTAATATTTCTTAAACAAAAGGTAAAAATAAAACTTTAAAAACATAAGTACAAATTAAAAAATATCTTTTATCAGATAGTATAAGTAGTTTTTATAATAAGATAACTCCGGCAAATACGTCGCGCTGGGATTTATGCCGCAGAAGTCAGGAAAAGTAGAAGGAATGGGGATCATTTTCCTGCAACTGCTTTGTTACATGCCTTTATGTTATATTAGTATTGTATTATGATTCAGCTTCTTAATATTAATGAAATTATTGTGAGTTGAATTGATTTGTCACTGTAATAAATAACGGCATTATAAATTATAATCTACATTAAATGATTAATGTAAGGCGTGTAAAAGACTTAGTAGTTATTTCGTGATATATACGTGTAGTAAAATAGTAACATATGTGTAACAAAATACAAGTGCTTTGCTTTCATATTCTTTTTTTTAGTTTGTTGTCTTATATATCTCACTCCAGTTTGGGATGTACGGCATTTTTAGCGAACGGGATTTATGCCTAAAGCATACAAAGATGCAGATTGAATTCAGTGCACTAAATGCAATAAACGCATTATATAAAATACGTATCTCATGTCATAACACTTGTAATACATGTGAGAAAATTGTAATTATTTTTTTTACTTTATATACATATTTATCTTATTCCTTGATATAACTTTATAAACTCATTTTATAAGTTATTGTGTCATTTTATAATTTATTTATATGCATCATTTGTTTTGTGCAAATTTATTTTGTTGAGCCGTACATATCCCCCTATAAATAGCAAAATATCCCATCCTTATAAAATGCACGACAAAAATGCAAGGGTTTTCACAAAGTTTGTTTTTTAATATGAAAAATAAATATTTCGGATTTCAAATATTTTTTTCACAGTAGTAGACAATATAAAGTTTTTATTGATATAGTTCGTTTACTATAAACTAGTAAATAATACTTATTAAATTAAATTTTTGATAGATGCTGCGTACCGGAGTTATATACCGGAGTTACCTATTGTTTGCAATTTTGCAATAATTAATTTTTTCATAAGATAAGCAAAACTGAGTCTGACAAAATGTGGGCGCCAAAACGGATATAGTAGGCAATAATACGTATTCCTATTTGTTTTCTTTTATAGGAATTATTTGTATAAAGTATCTATAGAAGAAAATATAAATACTTTATACAAATAATTCCTATAAAAGAAAACAGATAGGAATACATATTATTGCCTACTATATCAGTTTTGGCGCCCACTTTAAAATTAAAATTAAACATTTGTCTAAAGCATATAAGATTTTCCAGAATCTTTTCACTTCGTTATAAAACATTTTTATTGAATTATATGTATATTTACTTTATCCTGTTCTGCAAGATGGAAATATGGTAACGCGATAGTTTTTCAAGACTTTTTCCACATATGCACGATTGGAGTCTTCAGCTCCAATAAAGCTATTTGATACTGTAAAGCAACATTATAAGGATTAAGTTAGTTGACGGTCTATTTTAGACGCAGGTATGACGATTTACGCTGCATTCCAATGTTAAATTTAAAATCGTACTATAAAAAAACTAAAAGAAAAAATTAATATAAATAAAACTCGACTTAGGAAAGTACAAGCCTTTAAAACAACGTAATATTAATATATATAGTCACTATTATTTAAACTATGCAATTTGCAAAAGAAAATCGTAAGAATTTTTTTTTGTACGGAAAAAGAATGTTTCTGATCACAGCTAATTTTCATTAGCTGATTGAAATTGCATTAGCTACAATGAAACAATGAAATTTTGCTAATACATACAAAGGATTTACTGCTAATATAAGGACGTAATAGCAAAATATATCTATTACAGTCAATTTATTCAGTAACATGAAGTTACTTGTCATAATTATCGGATATGTCCGTGTAAAAAAAAAATTGTTTCTACCACAGCTAAATATGGTTCGCTAAAACTGTACTTGCTACCAAATTGCTACAGGGGATACGTTTGCTGCAATGATCAATACATCGACATAATAGCAAAATGCTTGTCTGTTACAATGATAATACTTAGGTCTCACAGCTAATAGAAATTAGATTTCGAAGATACAACGTTAAGTGTATCCATATAATACTACAGAATTTAGTTGCCATAATTTTTAGCTGTAGCAGCTCATCTTTTTTTAACTGATTTGATATAGAAACAAACCACAAATATACGAATTATCAGTTTGTACTTCTTTAATTAGCTAAATAGTTCATGATTTTATTAGTATTAATAAAGTGCAATAGTTAGTTTCTTAGAAATAAGGAGGGTGTCACTTTAGACTTATGTCAGTATCGGTAACTTTCCTCTACAAATATTAATGTTTCCAAAATATTTCCAACATATTTCATCTACAATAAATAATAATATAAACGTTTAAGTTGATCTGTTCAGAAACTTTTTATAAATTTTTTGTATTTCTCTGTAATTATGATGAGATTAAGACTTCTTTAATACTTTCAATAAAGAAAATGATTAAACAAAAGTTAAAAAATTTTAATAAATTAAATAATATTAGAGATTAATAGAGTACATTAAAAAATTTTTACCTTAAAATGATAATGACTAAGAAATATAGATGTAATCGCGGTGAAAGTTGTTATGATGTCCCGAAGATCGTATATCTTATTCTTCCAATATATGACATAATATGGATAGTAAAACAAATACGTAAAGCAGCTCCATATGATGAAGGTATACAGGCAAGAGAGACGCGGCTTTGGTTTTCCAAGAGGATATTCGAACAAGCCCAAACTGCAGAACGAGCCAATGATTAATAATGGTGCCAGTGCTGTCTGTAGCGTCATAGTTTCCGCAGTTTCGATTAGTAATTTGAATTCTTGTCGCACGAAACACGCGTTTAATACTCTTCCCAAGAATTTCAAAAATAGTTTATTTCTACAGATCCTTTAGGAACTTTGTGAGAATTATATTGTATGATACGTACATGCATACATTAAAGAATTAAGTATATACATATCAACAAGTATTGAGTGACGGAATAAAATGTATGTATATGCAGATAATCTAGAGTAGATTACTTTATTCTGGCGGAATTTTTATGCATATGTAAGTATTATTGCACAGTATAAACAAATATAAACGTAACCTCTTTGTTATTATCTTTATTCTAGATGTTCAAAGATACGTAATAGCATAGTAGAGGAAGATGTGTCTTCTTTCACTACGCATAATAAATGCTTTCACCATGTATAATAGTACGATGAAAAAAGACACGTGTCCTCTTTCACATATATAATAAATACTTTTATTTACGTCACTTTTGAATGACACGTATACTGACGAGATGAAGCTGATAAAACTTCGATGAAGTGTTTTGTATTTAGAAATTAATGTACACGCAATATAATGTTTCTCATAAACGTGCGTAAAATTATTTCTATAACAACAATATAATTTATTAATATAGAGCCGTAAAATTAGATGCTTAGTTTTTATTGTATTCTTAATATATTTTTATGTATTTAATAGATTATGTATTTTATAGATATATATATGTTATATGTATATATATATATATCATATACAGAGTTCAAATAATATGTAAAAGCGGACGCGACTGTAGAATAAAATTTTTCGATTTTCTGTTTAGTTTTCGAGTTTGAAAATCTATTGCGTATCCATGCTGTTTATTGTGGCTTTATTTATCTGACAACAAGGACAACAGTTTCAGCAATACAGTAATAAATAATTATATTTTGTTCACTAAAAAATGTCTGTGTTTTTCCTTAACGTTAGTTTTTAGATTCCGTGTAACATTGTTTATAAGCATTATACGCGTTAATAAACGTTATGTCGCTGGACGAATCGAAACTTAACCGCAACAGTTTACAAAAGCAGTGAATAACAATTTCGATTTTCAAATTCGATTTTCTGCAAAATTAAACAGAAAATCGTGTTTGCGTGGTTTAGCAACTATTATTGTTGTCGGCTAATTGAGGACTCTGTCTATAAACTGTTCGGCCCATGTGCCTGTTCTACAATAAGGTCGCAAGCCATAAGAAATTAATCAATCACAGTCGATTATTTTTCTCATATTCGATTGCGATTGGTTAATTATGGTTTACGGCTTGCAACTCTATTGTGTAACAGGTCTTAGCGATAAAAAGGAATCGATTGATTCGAATTCGTCTCTAGGTCGCCCAAAAAGGAGTTCTACTCTGATCAGTACACTCATTTCTCAGATCTACCAGCATCTCAATCTGACGTTTAATCTGACTTAGTCAAAGCCTAGCTGTTTTTGCTCGTGACGAGGAATTGAATTTCATTTCCTCATCTACATTGTTAGACTCGGCAATGAGTACTTTGCTCTTATTAGAGGTGCTTGTCACGTCTACCAGCTTCTTCGAATCGTTCGTGAAACAGCACCACTTGTGTCTCACTAGAATTAGAAGTTAGAGCGTATGCTTGAGTCAATTTTGCTTAAATCAGAGCAACGAACTCGATACAATCAATTTTGTCTTTTTTCGTATGGGGGTTAACTCTGTAACACAATTGAAATACTTAAATTATAAATAAGTAGTGTGTGTACGTAATGAATCTAAGAAATAAATCAATAAAGCCTATTTATCAAAGAATATTAAAAATGTAAAAATATATTATTTTACTTATTTCGCGTAATATGCATCAATATTTCGATTGTCGCGCCGCCATAGGGTTTATTTTGATGCGGAAGAGACAACGTCAGACAAGCGACACCTCACGTTTACGCGCAGTCATTTCACAATCATTCAATTGCTCGTGCAGGTAGATTGCCCGTAGTCGTGCCATTCTTTTTGACACTTCATTTTAAAACTAAAAGTAATCCCTATAATTATTAGATAATATGAAACATACTTTAAGAACACTCACAGTTTTTATTAATTAGCACGATTAACCCCTTAATACACCTTTGGAACATTCGTATCTTGCGCATTTCTTCTCTGATTTATATTAATATAACAATATTATATACAATATTTGTATATAACAATTTATTATAAATATACTTTAGAAATATTTTCTAAAGATGTCAAATTATACTTTCTAGATGTAAAAATTGCTTAATAATATTTATATGTAACAGTTGTAAACAGTAAAAGTGATGAAAATTAATTTAGAAAAGATTCATCGTGTGTAATAAGGGTGCCAAAAACTAATGCGTACTAAAGATTAATTATTTATAAAAGGATCAAGTATCACGGAACAGATATTTTGTATGATTCATTCATTTTAAATCAAAATGCGATGGAAAATTTATTACTAAATTTCGCGATAATTACTAATGATAATTATTTTTGTTTAACACGACATTTTTCTCTCCCTTAAGTACTCGGGAAAAAGAAAGCTTTTATAATTTTATATGAAATTATATAAAATTATAATATAATTAGATATAATGTAATTATGTGTAAAATATTTTTCCCGGGAATAGATTAGATAGGTTAAAAATAAAACTAGAAAGTTAGATATATGAAGAATGATATATTAGCATTTTATTTTTTAATACATACAAAATATATACATATTGTATTAAAAAGCGTACATATGATGGATTATGTACTTTATCTGCATATCTATGCATTTTATATTCAATTACTGTTATTAATGAAGTAATATAGGCACATATTATAAGTATATTTATTCAATAAAATGTTAATGAAATAATTAAGCTGCCAAAGTGCGCTGAGATTCATCAGTATTTTGGTATTGTTGCGTATGTCTATTCATATTCTGCGAAACTCATCTGAAAAATATTAAACAAATCTTTATAATATAATATGCTATAATTCTTATAATACATGATATAGTCTACCAAACAATATAGCTATAAAATCTCGAATCTTGTTATGTCATAACAACCAGAAATATTTGGTTTAACCAAAGTGCATTTAATTATACGTTGATATTAAAATCGTTTTTCTCATGCATTAGAAAAAAGATTTATTATGGATTATGTACCGATAAAAAAATCGTCAGGACGAACAAAGCTGTGCTGTAGTTCTGAAAAAAATATTCTTTCATTATACTTAATGATAATATTCCTATTAAATTGAGAACAATTAATATAAAAGAATTTTGAATATGTAAATTAATAATGAAAAATGTAAAAATGCAGTCAATTGAAAAATGACTTCAGTATTATATTGTCAATTAGATATTTATGTAATTTACAAAATTTAATTTATTAGAAATATTTATTCTATTATATGCTGGGTCGGCAACTTATCTCGCCCGTCGGAATATTTGACTGACAAAAGGTGGGAAGGGACGGGGAATACAAAATGACATTTTTTTTATTTTTTTATTTACTTTGTGCTCTTTGTTGCCGATCTTATTTTTACTATTGCGTATTGCGATATTCAAATCAGTAAAGGATCATTTATATTGGCTGTAATCCTATGCCATAATTTGTAAGAATTGATTAGTCACATTCGAGTATTCCTCTCTTATTCTATTGTAAAAGAGGAATGTTCGACTGATTAGTCAATTCTTATAGATAACGGCATATGGCACACGATTTCAGTCAGTATATATGATCTCTAAAAGTTGAACCTCTGTTATGTGCGCAGTTGTACTACCATCACGAATATCGGTCGGCATCAGCACCGTTTTAAAAAGTTGGTTTTTAATCCAATTTCTTTCGTGTGGATTTCCACACTAAGCTAAATTTTGAGTGTAAAATGTTCCACGATTCCGCACTATAGTTGCCGAACCTGAATTTATGTGTATATATTCTATTACATACAGGATGTCTGATAATTGTTCTGAGACATGTAGACATGTAGAGTGGAAAGTAAACTGAGACGGAAAGTTCTTTACCATTTTGCAATTTATGCAATAGTTAATAAGATATTAATTGAAGCGGAAAGTTCTCTATCATTTTGCAATTTTTGCAATAGTTACAAGGTATTAATTATGTGCTAAAAATTGCCGAAAATTGGTCTTCAATAATTTTTTACTCAAATACTATCAACTTTACAGAAAAACTGCAAGAGACAAAAAATTGTTTATTTTCTTCTCATAGAGCTCTAAGAATTTTTTCAGAATTTTTTCAGAATTTTTTAATACCATATTTTCTCATGTTAATAAAAATGAGAAAATGCAATACTAAAAAGTTGATAAAAAATTCTGAAAAAATTCTGTTAAAGTTTAGTAAAGTTCTGTAAGAAGAAAATAAATAATTTTTATCTTTTGCTTTTTCTGTAAAGTTGATAGTATTTCAGTGAAAAATTATTGAAGACTAATTTTCGGCAATTTTTAGCAATTAATATCTTGTTAACTATTGCAAAAATTGCAAAATGGTAGAGAACTTTCCGCCTCAGTTTAGCCCGCTCTACATGTCCACGAACTCCGTCAGAACAATTATCGGACACCTTGTATATGCTTATACTTTTAATTAATATTAGACGTACTTGGTAAATCAAACTATATCCACAATAAAAAAGTCCAGTGCCAAATTTTATCTTCCTTAATTTTATTTGCAATATAAATTGGAAAATCTAATTAAAATAAATAATTGAATAAACGTTAGTTATATATTACTTTTTACAAAAAATTAGATATTAGTATAAACTCTATCAAATGTCCATATACAAAATTAAGACATTATTATAAAACATCAATTATGTTACATTGTTAGATATCAAAGGAGCAACCCAATCCCTTAAGTTAAATAACATTTTATTATTTTTAACATCAATATGTCAAATTCAACCAACTTTTTAGTTTCAAAGTGTAAACAGCGTTCATATTAATAAATTTGATACAAATTTAAAATATTTTTTTGAGTTACATCATACAACTCCATTGTTTTACAATTAGTTAAGTAAATGACATATTGAAAAAAATCAGTAGCGATCTATAGAAACGATTGAAAATAACTCAAATATATTGATCAACGTTACAAATTTAACAGTGAATGTTTTTTTATATATTTTAGACTATTTATACATATATTAACACTAATTACAAAAGTTATATAAAATATTTTCAATTTTATATGCTGAAATGCATTGTATTTGTTTTGTAGAACATTGATAGTATAATCAATAAATTTCAAATACTCGCTCTTGGCATATAAAATAAAAAATAATTTATAAAACTTTTTCTATATATCTCTAGCTATAATGTTAGTATGTAGTGTGCATAAGTTTTTATATAAGAGTCTAATACAATTGCTGTTTTATAATGTCTCAATTTTTTGCATAAATGTTCTATAAAATTTATGGATGTGCCCGAACTTTCATAAGTACTAGTAAAATTACGCATAGAATAATTAAAATTTTATATAACATTTTATTGTAATTATTTACCTGTTCACCTAAAACCTCATCGAAATTATAATTAGATAATTTCTGAAGAATTGTTACTGTCTCGTTTATCTGAAATTGTTTTTATATAGTATGAAAATTTGTAGTAAAATTAAAAATTTTGCACCCAATAAATAAAGTTATTTTATTTCGAAGAAAACTTCAATATGTGTAAATTCATTCTTGCAAAATTATTGCTTGTGCTTATTATTCTAATTATAAATAATTAGTAATGCTTCTAATTATATAAATAATTAGTAATGCTTTAATTGTATACCTTACAGTAAATAATTTGACATATGCAGTTTAATGTGAGAAATAAGGCGCTAATCACAATGAATAAAAAAGTGTAATGTAAGAAGCCGAAAATAATAAAAGGTTCCCATGTTATTGTATTTCCAATTATTAGGAAAATATATATATCTGTATAGTACGCTATAGTTTCTGAAAAGGTGTACAGTAACATTTGCAGTAACATTTGTATATTAAATATTTTATTTAGTTTGCGTGATATAAGGCATAGTTGTAGATAGATGTGCCTGTAACAAATTGTAATTGTTATAATTAATCAACTCATAAAGACACGTACGAAAAATACTAAGCAAAATATATATTTAACCTAGAATTTGATTTAAACTATAGGTGTAATTTATAATCGATTCAAAATGTTCGTGTAATTATTTCATATAATTGAAGTTAATTATTTTTGTATATGTATATGTAAATATACACATTATACATATTACACATATTATACATATATACATATATATAGAGTATATCTGTTCGCGCATTCGGAATACAGAACATGATATTTTATGCTAAAATAAACAATTTTTTCTTTTAGCAAAATTGCATCTGATAAGTATATTTTGACAAGAGAGTAGGTTGAAGTTATACGTAAATGCAAAAATTTATTATTTATCGAATGTAATTTTGTTACAGGAAAAAATTGTTTTAGCACAAAGTATCATATCCTGTACTCCGAATGTACAAATTTTGGGACATCCTCTATATATATATATACATACACCTAGTGTCTGACACCATCCGTACATCGTATTTTTATCTCGGAAACAGATCATTTTAGAAAAAAATGTTTTAGATAAGTTGTATGGTTTCGAGATGTACATAATGGTGTTACTGATTTGACCTTGAATAATGGTTCTTTAATACCTGTAAACTTATATCATTGACTTATATCATTATGCATAATGCTAACGCCGACAGTACTGTAACTTTCAAGGCTTATAGCTCAAAAAGTTCTTAATAAAAAAATATTTGATTATAGTATTTTAGAAAGCTCTCGAGATAAGCTACAAAAATATGGAATGAAAATTATTATTTCGAAAAACTAACCCTTCATATGACCTTCAAATGACTATTCAAGATCAAATCAATGACACCATCTTATATATATCTCAAAACCATACAACTTTTATCTGAAAAGTTTTCTTCTAAAATGTTCTCTTTCCGAGATTAAAGAGGTGTACGGATAGTCTCAGACATCTGGTATAAAAGATTTGAAAATAACTTATTGTAGCATAATAACCGCAATATTTCTAACATAATACACTTTTTATACAATATTATTGTTTATTGTTTTGTAGCAATATAAAAAAGTAGGTAATATGTTTATATGTATACCTATGTACTCTATATACCAATTATCCCAGGTTTCTCCTACATAATATCTCATAAATTATTGGTTTTTTGATATCTCTATCTTAATTTCTATATGCAAAATGACTAGAGGAATCATTGTGCAAAAAATCATATAATTCTTTTTAAAAAAACGAAAATAACTATTATATCTTTTTGTCGTCTATTTAGAAAAAAATAAATCTACCTCCTCCCCACCGAACTATTTCACTTTTAAAAACATGTTTTTAAAATCTTTTATACTTTTTGAGATATTATACGATGAGACACACTGTATACATATATGCGCTCGTATATGTGTAAATAGTATTTCTTTTTAAAAAATTACATTATAATCCATATATTTTGTTTGCAATCCTTAACTCCCGTTCTCCGTTGACGCACTAAAATACATCTGTTTTGTTTTCTATGCGCATTATTTTCGAAAAGATCAGAACAGAGTACTTGTAAATGATTATTGACTTGATGAAATCTGGAGCTTATGTATCTGAATAAAAGAGATTTAGTTACGTCTTTTACTAAAATTAAGATATATGCATTACATATATTTTAATAGTTATTAATAAATAATCAGACTAAACAAAGTTTTGTTACTTATTAATGTTTTATTATTTTTTTATTATTTTACATAATATTTTGAGAATTTTTTATCAATTTTTTAGTACTGCATTTTCTTATTGGCAACTTTTTTTAACATGAGAAAATGAGGTACTAAAAAATTTTGAAAAAATTCTCATAAAGGCAGACTCCGGAGTGATCATTACCGACTTCAATGAAACTTGACAGGATTGTAGAGTGTGATCCTCTGAATAAAAACCATCCCCCATTTGGGCTTCGAGATATTTCAATCTTAAAGTTGATAACGGCATTTTCTTTTGAATTTATTAGAACATTCATTTGTAGCATAGTGGATAACTTCTACAGCATAGAATTTGCAATAATATCGCTGCAAAATCTCTGCAACATTGCTGCAATGTTGCTGTAGTGTTGCTGCAATTTTCGTTAATAACACAATAATACACAATTTCAACAAAGATGTTGTATTGATATTGCTGTAAATTCTGTGATGCGTGTAAGGAGATTGTTATTATATCCATTATACTACAAATACTCAAATATAAACGTTCTAATAAACTCTAAAGAAAATGCCATTATCTCATCTTTAATTTTGAAATATCTCGGAAACAGTAACTGTCTCCAAATGAGAAGGTGATTTTTGTTCTGGGGAACACACTCTACAATCCTGCCAAGTTTCATTGAAATCAGTGAGGGTTACTCTGTAGCCTTGTCAAAAATCTATGAGATGAAAATAAACAATTTTTGTCACTTGTTTTTCTGTAAAGTTGATTGTGTTTAAGAAAAAATTATTAAAAACTTCAATATTCGACGATTTTTAGTAATTAACATCTGATTAAAATTAATTACTGCGAAAATTGCAAAATGATAGAGGACTTTTCGATTCAGTTTAGTTCGCTCTATCAGCACACAAAATATTTGGCGGACATTCTGGAACGTGTATACTAACCCAAGGATACTTCCCCAAATCAGAGCATTTAAGATATTTACAAATATCGGATAATTTTTTACAAATATTTTAAGAATAACATAGTAATTCATAGGTTCAGTAGAAGCATGTTTCCAGATATAAGCTGCTGCTAATAACTTATAAAAAATGAATACAATCCATCCGATTATTATTTGAATTATCCAGTTACGTAGCTGTTGATATTCTTTTGAAGTACCGAGTGCTTTCAATGTGTTGTCTTCTAAGGAAAGTTCATGCAAGCACATTCTGAATTCCTTAAAAAATCAAATTGATTTATTATGCGATATATAAATAAAATATTATTATTGTATATTTGAATAAAAAGCGTTATTGCTATGTATATATAGGTAATGTGATAGATAAAGGATTATTGAAAACTTGATTAGTATTTGAAACATAAGATTTAAAAAAGCTATTGTTAAAAGTTAATTTAGGAAAGTAATAGAGGAAAGTCATCAATACCAATACGCCTTGCTTTTAGATAATATTTATTAAACAAAAGGTAAAAATAAAACTTCAAAAACATAAGTACAAATTAAAAATATCTTTTATCAAATAGTATAAGTAGTTTTTATAATAGGGTAACTCCGCCAAATTCGCCGCGCTGGGATTTATGCCATATAAGTCAGAAAAAGTAGAAGGAATGGGGATAATTTTCCTGTAACTGCTTTGTTATATGCCTTTATGTTATATTATATTAGTATTGTGTTATGATTTCAGCTTCTTAATATTAATGAAATTATTGTGAGATTATTAATGAAATTATGTTGAATTGATTTGTCACTGTAATAAGTAATGCCATCATAAATTAATTAATCTACATTAAATGATTAATGTAGGGCGTGTAAAAGACTTATGTGGTTATTTCGTGATACATACGTACATATAGTGGAATAGTAAAACATGTTTAGCAAAATACAAGTGCTTTGCTTTCGTATTCTTTGTTTAGCAAAATACATGTGCTTTACTTTCGTATTCTTTGTTTAGTTTATTGTCTTATATATCCCCCAGTTTGGAATATACGGCATTTTTAGCGAACGGGATTTATGCCTAAAGCATACAAAGATGCAGATTGAATTTAGTGCAATAAACGCATTATGTGAAATACGTACCTTATGTCATAATACTTGTAATACATGTGAGAAAATTGTAATTATTTTTTTTACATTCGTCTAAACTACTTACATTCGTCTAACTAAACAGTTAGTGTCTAGTAACTCTTAATTTGTTTAATTCACATGTAAGTTAATTAAAGTTTAATTTTAACTAATATTTATATTAACTTTTTAATTTATTCATAATTGTACTACACAGTAAATGGAACAATCTAATTGAACATATCTTAATGAAACAGTTCAATCTTAACAGTTATGTAAGTTTATTTTACCATATTTTTTGCGGAACTTCATTCACACATGTTAGCAATTTAATATATTTTTTATTTCCTTTAGGTCAGTCGATTTAAAACAAAAAATCTCTTTCTTTTCTTTTTTAGTAAACTTAATAATTTAATGACCAAGATTAACTCGGATATTACTATCATAGTTTTTGCATATTTTATACGTTAATAGTTTATACTTGTATGCGCTATCATTATGTAATTTTATAATTAATAGTTTAAGTAAATTTCTTTGTACTGCTGTACTGAAGAGGATCTTGACCATAAGTCGAAACGTTATAATATTGAATAACTTTGAATAAATGATATAAAATACATACGAATAACTATGTGTTGGCTCAAATTGACATTTTATTTATTATTATTTTTTTTTTTACTTTATATACATATTTATCATTCTTATTTCTTAATAAAACTTTATAAACACATTTTATAAATTATTATGTCTTATTTATATATTAGGTGTTGGAATTAATTCGTAGCGTTTTTAATGAAAGAATGTTATTTATTTCACATGAGCATTAAAAAATACATTAATGAAAGTACTTCCCATCACTTGTAAAACGCTACGAATTAATTCCAACACCTAATATATTATTTGTAAATTTTTCATGAGCCGTACACACCCCCCTGCCTTCTCTCCTCCTATGAGTAGCCATATATCCTATCCTTATGGGATACACGACAAAAATACAAGAGTTGCGCAAAATTTATTTTTTAATATGAAAAATAAATATTTCAAATATTTTTTTCATAGTAGTAGAGGTTTTTATTGATATATGTAGTTCGTTTACTATAAATATAGTAAATAATACTTAATAAATTAAGTTCTTGATAAGTGCGGCGTATATACCGAAGTTACCTACAGTTTTGCAAATAAATTTAATTTGTTCGTAAGATAAGCAAAAATGAGTGTCTGACAAAATGATACAGTAGGCAATAATGGTACATATTCCTATTTTTTTTTCTTTTACAGGAATTAGATGGAATAACAACGTTAAGTGTCCATATAATACTACAGAATTTAGTTGGCATAATTTTTAGCTGTAGCAACTAATCTTTTTTTAACTGATTTGATATAGAAACAAACCACAAATATACGAATCAGTTTGTACTTCTTTAATTAGTTAAACAGTTCATGATTTAATATTTAGTTTCTGAGAAATAAGGGGGTGTCGCTTTAAATTTATGTTATTGGTAACTTTCCTCTACAAATATAAATATTAATATTTCCAAACATATTTCATCTACAATAAATAATAATATAAACATTAAAGTTGATTTGTTCAGAAACTTTTTATAAATTTGTATTTCTCTGTAATTGTGAGATTAAGACTTCTTTCAATAAAGAAAATGATTAAAACAAAAGTTAAAAAATTTTAATAAATTAAATAATATTAGAGATTAATAGAGTACATTAAAAAATTTTTACCTTAAAATGATAATGGCTAAAAAATATAGATGTAATCGCGGTGGTAGTCATTATGATGCCCCGAAAATTATATATCACAGCCTTCCAAGGTATGATATAAAATGGATAGTAAAAGAAATATATAAAGTAGCTCCATATGATCAAGGTATACAGGCAAGAGAAATACAGCTTTGGTTGTCCAAGAGGATATTCGAACACACCTAAATTGCAGAATGAGCCAATGATTAATAATGGTGCCAGCGCTGTCTGTAGCGTCTTCGTCATAGTTTCCGCAGTCGACTAGTAATTCGAATTCTTATCGCACGAGACAGAAACGCGTTTAATACTGCTCATAAGTATTTCAAAAAGTCTGTCTCTATAGATCAGAAACCTTGTGAGAATTATATTATACGTTACGTACATATATACATTAAAGAATTAAGTATATATATATCAACAAGTATTGGATAACGGAATAAAATGTATGTATATGCAGATAATCTAGATTAGATTACTTTATTCTGGCGGAATTTTTATGCATATGTATTATTAAGTATTATTGCATAGTATAAACAAATATAAAGGTAAACTCTTTGCTATTATATCTTTATTCTAGATGTTCAAAGATACGTAATAGCATAGTAGAGGAAGACGTGTCTTCTTTCACTATGCATAATAGATGCTTCCACCATGTATAATAGTACGATGAAAAAAGACATATGTCCTCTTTCACATACATAATAGATGCTTTTTATTTACGTCACTTTTGAACGACACGTATACTGACGAGATGAAGCTGATAACTTTAATGAAGTGTTTTGTAAATATTTAGAAATTAATGTACACGCAATATAACGTTTCTCATAAACGTGCATAAAATTATTTCTGATGGAAGAATTCAGTATCTCCAGGATATTCATGAAAAAAACGATTTTTCTTAAGGTATCTAAAAATTTTCTGATCTATCTGAATTATATGTTTATTTAGGTGAATTTTTAGATATTTGAGTAAAATCGTTTTCTTTATATAAATATCCAACGACGGGGAAACTAATGTATCCTTATCGCCAATTTAGTTGGACGAACCGCAGCCGGTTCGTTGCATCGCGCGTTTGCTTCGAAGTATCGTTGAAGTTATGGACTTTTCACAATACTCATTCGATGGAATTTTAATTTGATGATGGAATCATCGTTCTTACAGAAAGAATCTATATAATATAGTTCTTATAATATAATATAATTTACCAAATAATATAGCAGTAAAATCTTGAGTCTTGTCGTAACAACAGAAATGTTTAGTTTAACCAAAGTGCATTTAATTGTATACATTGATATCAAAATATAATCGAACCATTTTTCTCATACATTAGAAAAATGTATATTACGGATAATATACCGATATTAAAATCATCGATGGACAAAATTGTGTTATAGAACTGAAAGAAATATACTTTTATTATACTTAATGAAAATATTTTTGTTAAATTGAGAACAATTAATATAACAGAATTTTGAATGTAAATTAACAATAAAAAATATAAAAATACAGTTAATTAAAAAATGATTTTAATATTATGTTGCCATTTAGATATTTATGTAATTTACAAAATTGAATAAGTATTTATAATGTGTACATTCTATTACGTCTATGTTTATATTTTTAATTATTATTATATTGGACATATTATTATAATATTGGACCTGGCAAATTAAATTATATCTAAAATGAAAAAGCCAATGCTAAATTTTCCCTTAGTTTTATTTGCAATATAAATTGTAAAATCTAATTGAAATAAATAATTGAATAAACGTTAGTTATATTATCTTTTATGAAAGTTTAGATATCAGCATCAAATGACCATATAAAAAATTAAGGCAAAATATCAATTACAAAATATCAATTTTACGTTTTATTATTAGATATCCCAAATAAGTAAAGAACCCAATTCTTATTATAGACCACGTTTTACTGTATCGACCGTGTTGATCACCGTTAACTGCGTATACATAACCTAATTTATTCTTTTTTTTAATGCTGATCCAAATAAAGGATTCGATGCAATCAGAATAATCTAATAACTGTTTGATTCAGCGTATTAATATCGCAAATGATACATAAAAAATACGAACAACATATCGAATCTGTTGCTCAAATTTAATGGTGGGACCACAATAGAAGGAATAAGGATTCCAACCTATCAGAAACCATGTATTCTGATGTATCCGATATCTGATAGATTGAAATCATTATTCCTTATTCCTTCTATTGTGACTGTATCTTAATGCCTCTTGTTCTTTTTCATGTATAAAATGATCACTCTAATAGTTTTGCGACAAAAGTCGTCACGTGATCTACTTTGTCGCTGAAATGGCTAATTTGAGCAGCTCGTGAAAATGCACCTTAAAAGCTAAGACATAAGACCGGAAAGACGCCATTGCTGGATGGCCGGAAACAGGGGATCGATTCTGTATCTTTAAACAAGAAAATTACATGAAAATTACAAAAGTGAGCAAATTTACTACATGTTGACCAATGAAATTATTAGTATTCTAGTAAATTCGCTCTTTTGTAATTTTCACTTTGTTTCAAGATACAGAATCGATCTCCAGTACAATTCCATCATGGTTGACAGTCCGATAAGTTGATAGTCCGATTTCGTGTCTTCTGAAACTAATAATGTTTTCGGCCCGACTGAGTTTGCACTAACTTGGGTTGAAGTAATGATGTTTCGTGCTCTCAATAACATCTCTCTGTAACATCAACTAACAGCGAAGCATTTTCTAATTCTAGTCGGTCGGGCCGAAAACGTTATAAAGATAACAAAGCGTTTTCCTTTTATCTAAGCCGAAATGCCGACAGCCTTTCTTTTGGCTATTTCGACCGCCATTTCGATTTAGTTTTCTGTAGTCCAATAAGCGCTTAGTATTATTAGTATAAGGTATGGTTAGTAGGTCCAAAATGGAGAATCTATGCGCTACTTTGATATCTTTACATGAAACAGTTGCTTATACCAATTCGCAGATTCACTATCAAATCGAAAGTATCTGCAAATGGCGGCGTTTAAAGAGATTCGAAATCTGACCAATCAGAGATCCCGGTACCCTTTATGACTTCACTCCTTACTAGAGGACTCTACTGAATATGAGCGACACTATGAACATACCTTTATGCAAGAGTCTGTGTTCCCCGTTTTATTCTGGGCTGCGTTTCAAAATTCAACTCTGTCGACTCGAGTATTATTTTATCACTGGCCTAGTTTCCACCGAGAGTGGTTAAGCCGGTTTAATTCGGACTAGAATGTAAGAACCAATCAACTACAGTCGAGCATTCCCCTGTCGACTGTAACAGGGGAATACTTGACTGTAGTTGGTTGGTTCTTACATTCTGATCCGGTTTAAAACCTCGATGGAAACTAGGCCATTGTTGGTCACCGAATGTTGAATAAAGATAAAAGATACTCAGTTGAGTTGAGAGTCAAGTTTTGGAACGCATCCGTAGTGCATTTTTGCTATAATATACGTGACGTAATCTATAACTTAGAGTTATCTGGGCATTAATTCCTGAACGCAGCTCTGGAGAATTCTTCTGAACGCAAACTATGTTCGTTATTTTCTTAGGCTTGTTTACGATCTGCAGAAAGGTTTCTACGTATTTCGCTCTTGGCCCGCTTGGCCGAAAATTCTATTATTTCGACGATCGCTATTAAATTAGAAGAAAAAGAAATTCTACGCACTTCTATAAAATTGCTAAAATCATAAGAAAAATAAGAGGACTTTTTTATGTCCATACGATTGTTAAGTGATTCACTGGGGAAAGATTCTTAATCCAAAAATGGCAAAATCTGAAATGAATAATGAGGTAAGATATATCAAAACGAAGCACATATCATCTGTTGACATTAATTTTTACTAAGAAGGTACGATATTTATACTATTTTCAGTTCATCCTTCTACGACATGCAGTTCGTCAGGCACGAATTTGCATAGTCAATAAGCTCATCAAGGAAGCTAAACTCTTACGGGATAGACATGGAAATGAAGCACAAAAGGAGAAGTGTAGAAGGAAAGCTGACAGGCTGGTTGACGAGATTTATGCACTGAAGACAATTAAAGACGACGATATTTCAAAATTTGGTCTCTTGGATGAGAGAAGTCTGACTAAAATATTACAAGATCAGTCATCAAGTAATAATGTTCGCATAATGGCAAGGGTGACGAATTATAAAACTCTGAATAAAAGACTAATACAGTTTAAGGAGAGATTCCCAGATTATAAGCATTTAACAGAGAAGAAGAAGGCTACAAAATTAAAAGACAAAAATACTGTGAAAACTAGGAAAGCTAAAGAAAATAATTCTCAGAATAAGAGTTCAAAGAAACAAAAAGTTGTCGCTGACAAAAACGTTGAACAACCCCAACATGACTCCGATGACGAGGAGGCATGTAAGAAGGAATTACCTGAAGTAAGGAGTAATTTGCGCAAGCGCAAAAATACATTGGCTGAAGATTGTACATCCTTGGAAAAGCAAAAATCACTAAAACTTGGAAAAGATAGTACATCAGAAACTACATCAGTCACAGATAAACAATCAAATGTAATTAAACCATCAAGCATTACAAAAGAAGCAAAAGTGAAGAGGTTTACTGAACTGTTGGAGGAACAAGAAACCAATCAAGACGCACAGATGTCTATTGAAAGCCAAGATTCCGCAGGTACCGCGACTGAACAAGTAAAGGTGGTTGATGACTTCTTCATAACGGCGGATGGTCAAAACTATCAAGGGAGCAGTGCCTCGACGTCGTACACAAAATCTCACAGACATAATACACGAGCCAAATCTCTCCAATTGAATGATCGAGTTAAAAAGCAAAGTGCAAATCGCAAAAACGATATAAACTTAAATAAAAAATCTCTGGACAAACAATCTTTTTCTATGAAATCCAAGAAAATGACACCCCACAAGATTAATAACAGGACAAATAATAGTAACACAAATAGAAATACGATTGTTAAAAAGGATGACAATCCCGATTTACATCCTTCTTGGATGGCTAAGAAAAAAGAGCAGGAAATCATGAGTCAAGGATTTCAAGGCAAAAAGATTGTATTTACAGATGATTAGTCGAAATAGTTTACTATATGGAACAAGGAATTTACTTAATCAAAAACCTTTTGTAAAATACTTTTCAAACTTGCGATACATTCATATTGTTTTAACAAAAATGTATACATATGTACATTTATCTTCAAGTGTAATACATTTATTTAATGTAAATAGCATCATATGTTATGTCTTCTTTCCTAAATAATTTGTATATTTTTATTCAATAAAATGCAATACATCATACATTTTATTCGTACATAATATGGTCTTCTGTATACAAAATATATCGTAAATATATGTTGTAACATATTTAAAAATGTCGAAAAAATAAAAAAAAACCTACTTGAAATGATCAGGTAAAGAAGACATTCAATTTAATATTTAATCTAATTCATTAACAAAATTAAATATTGATCAGTGTATATTTAATCTTGTTTCATAACATAATGCAGGAAGGAACAAATGTTCTTCAATGTTTGCATTGATTTCATAGACTTAATGGACGTAAGATTATTGAGTTTCTACTACAAAGATGAAACTCGATATACGCGCGATTTTGAAAGGATTCGCATTAACAAGAATTTTCGCATCACTTGTTTTTCGAAAGAGTCCGTTGTTTTTCAGCATGCGTAACTAATTGGGAGTCCACAGGAAGACCTTTCCTTCGACGAACCGCATCCATGTAGCATTTAGCTCGATTATCGCTGTCCGCCTTTTCACCAAAATGGAGGTATTCTTCCTCCGTGGATGGTACCCAGTAAGGATCCTGTTCGATTACCTGTAACGCAGGAACGTTACGTTACATTTGAAAGTTCATTTGAGCAATTAAAATATTAATGTATTATAAAATTTTTTAGAAAAGAAAATTCTTCGAAATTGTCATGGATTCTTTAATCATGTCTTTAGATCTTTTATTAAATATTAAAGATATAATAAAAAACATTCAACACGTTGCTTAGAGTTTTAATTCATTATTTTACAATTTCTAAGAATGTCTCAAATTTATGAACACTTTAATTCACAAGAAAACGCGCTTACCTCCCAATGACTAAAAACTAGTTGCGGACTAGCCAATCCGGACGTTTGCGTCCGTAATTCTCTTGCGAGATGGAAGCTCTCTAGAACCGGTAGAGTGGCCAATACTCTGAATTGTCCACCGAAGCCATAAGCACTTTCCGTAGATACGATCCGGCCTTGTCTTTTACCGAACACAGCATACAATCTCCCTGTAACAAGAACAGTCATCATCAATTGTTGATGTCTCAGCATGAATATCGGTAATATCACGATGCAGAAATGGTTGTCTCTGCATTGCTCTAGCATTTCTTCGCGACATTCCTCTTACGGTATCCTTGTACTTTTAATAATAATAAATATCTTCGAGCACTCTACAAAATGTTTCCGAATACTTGAATATAAGAATCGGACCTTCAAGTGATTAATTTTTGAAGAAGCTTGCATTGTTATTGTTACTGGCATTGTTCTAGATAGTTAACATCTTATCGTATTATGCAAAAAAATCTTGTAAATATCAAAAAAGATACGAGATATGAATCACTTGTAAGGATAAATTTCGAGAAATCAGCTAAAAAATACAGCTACCTTTCATAAAGATAAAGAATAATCGCAGAAATATCCTGATATATTTGAAAAGATAAAATATACTATCTGATAAAAAAAAGATAAAATGTGTATTTCTAGTATTTCTAGTAAATCTAGATATCTAGAGGAAGAAAAACAAGAACACACAAAAAAAAGAGGCTAAAGAAAAAGGAGAAAGAAGGAAGCTATGAGATGCTCAAACGAGATTCGGAATTGCGCGAGAAACGAGGTAAACGTATTTAGGTACGATTGGAAGATACAAGGAAGGGAAATCGCTGGCTCGCTGATAAAAGCACGAGGGAAGAGAGAAAAGGATCGTGGAACACAGAATGTGTAGAAAACATAGCGGATAATGACAAAACAAAGCGCGCGCGCGCGCGAAAGCAAACGGGCCGGCCTCTGGAGAAAGAGTAAAACACTCGTTAATACGCTCCCGGGGAGAGCGGAGAGGAATGCACGCTTCGTACGGAGTGCCCGTGGAAGAGAGGATGCGATACAAGGACAAACGGCAAACGGCGACGAGTCCCGAGAAAAAACGGCGACGATGAAAACGTTCGGTGAGGAGAGATAGAGAGGAGCCCCGGATAGAGAGTAGTAGTGGGGATGACGTAAGAGCCAAGGGACAGAATGGAAGGGGGGGGGGGAGGCAGGAGCAGTCAAGAATGAGAAGAGAATGAGGAGGGGGAGATGCCAGGGAGAGGCGCGGGAGGGAGGGACGGGAAGGGCGAAGGAAAAGGGGTGGGGGCATCCATTCATGCTTTACTTCTGGCTTTTAAGAGTCCAGTCGAGCGGACGGCATACCTTCGCATAGGCCGATCTCGTCGGGACGTTCTGTTTCTTCTCAGTTTTAGCGATCGCGCTCCGTTTCTCGAGAGAATCTCCAGATCTCATAGGATCCGCAAAAAAGGAGTACCGCACGGACGATCGAACGAACGAATCAGCGACAGATAGATAAGAGATTTCAAGGAACGATCGGCGACTCGGTGAGAGTGCGCGAGTGCGATCAAACGCTCTATCAAATCCTGAAGGCTCCCCTCTCTCTTTCTCTCTTCAAGATCGGTCGATCACGATCGGGGAACCGTTCTTTCGCGTCTCTGGAATCGCGAGAAGAGGAGGATAAGAGGAGATCGCGGTAAACAAAGACACGTGACATCCTGTTTTCGTGACTGAAAGAAAAAAAATTGTAAGATCTAAACGAGACTTCCGTACAAGATTCGAATTGTGCGAGTTTCCAGCGGGCCTGACCCGTAGAATCTGCGAATTCGGGAAAAAGTACGTGTCAGTCGATCTCCTCGGGACGAGCGATCGAGGTTCATCGCGAAACAATAGGAAAAACTCCTTTTTCCTCTTCTCTCCGATGATCGATCAATGAGAAGACTCGCGTTTGGTGAGATTCACGAAGATGGACTTCAAGTAGCAGTAACGGACGACCGGCGAGCCTTCGAGTTTTCTTGATCCGTGTTGTATTTCTGCTATGAGTATTCCCTGAGTATTCCTCCTCCCGCTCGTTCTGAACGCCTTGTCGCGCAAATAAGAAGGTGAACGTATCGGAACCCCCTACCATTCTTTTTATTGCATCCCCCCACCTGGGAGTAAAACACCTAACGCAGCAAACGTTCCCTCCGGAGAGAAAGAGAAAGAGAGAGAAAAAGGGAAAGAGAGACACACACACAAACAGGCGATCACCGATTCTCTCGGATCGGGATTCTTTATCGGGAAGAACTTTGCTGTGCTTGCTGCGACACTGCGACACGATGACCGGTAAAACGATACGGCACCTGCTGTACACTCTGTTGATGATCGTCGGAGTCATTCGTCGGAGCAAATGCGAGGTTCTCGATCTGGCGTCGAGAATCGAGCACGACGAATATCTCAAGGAGTATTTGTTCATCGACGAAAGCAAGTATCACGCTGACCTGCAGGAATTCGACGACACGACGGTCGAGATAGACCTGATCAATCGTAACCAGAAGTACGTTATGTCGCACGAGGAGCCCAGGGTGTTATATCAAGTCGGGGTAAGCCACTTTCCCATGTCAACTTTGTTAATTTATTGTCATTTTTCAATCCTTAAGTTATGTAACTCATGTATATTGCAACTATATATGTAGTTTCCTATTTTCTAATTCATTATATATATATTACGTAACTATTATGTAGCCATTGGTATAAATATGTTGATCGACTAGCTGACCGATACACGTAACTCACTTATGTTCGTTTCTGCCAATTAACTTTAATCTTAGTTGAAATTTAGAACTAGAAAAAAAATGAAGAATTAGCTGAACTGAGCGAAGGTTAAACTTAAACTATTAGTAGAAATGGGTATTAATGTCGTGCGTTTAAGCACGTTCAATAAACGAAAGGCAATACTTTATATAAGCCACATGAATTGCAGCGTCAATGTCGCATCCTTTTACTTTTCTGTCCTTTTATTTTCAATAAAGCATATTTCTCAAATCTTTTTCTCATATCGACTTTCCCCCTTTAAGAATACGTTACTCGCTCTATTAAGTTCCTCGAACGAATTAGCACTTAAATTGCTCCAGAAAGCGGCTAAATGTTTAGCGACCTAATCCCGACGATTAATGAATCCATCTCATCGAGCCACGCAATTGAATCGCCGAGAACATGAATGGTGGGAGAGATCTCGTGTTATTTCTCTCGTGACCGATCCTTCGTCCGCCAAATCTTAGACCGCCAAATTCTTCTTTCATGGATTTTCCTCAACAGATGTTACGTTTCGATTTTCAACAAGTTTTAGATGTTACGGAAGTCCCGGTGCCGGTATGTACATATATCTCTCCGACGATATATACATACATATATGCGAGTTCGTATACATACTCTCGGGTAGCATTCCGAGGATTTGAAGCTAAATCGTCCGCTTACAGGCGCAGGAAGTAGAAGGAGAGGGAAACGTAGCCGTTAGCAAAGAGCGGCGCCCACTCGATGCTCGAACCTGTTGCTGCTGTCGTTGCTGTAAACACCTACGTGTCGACGGTATACGCGCGTGTGCGTCGCGTCTATGCGTGCGTGCGTGCGTGCGTGCGTGCGTGCGTGCGTGCGTGCGTGCGTGCGTGCGTGCGTGCGTGCGTGCGTGCGTGCGTGCGTGCGTGCGTGCGTGCGTGCGTGCGTGCGTGCGTCCGTGCGTGCATACGTGTCCCCTGTGAGGCACAGTGCGTAGGTATACACGTGCGGACAGGCGCGACACCCAAGTACAACGTATCGTAGATACGTACGTACGTTCGCACGTGGGCCGAGAGTACGTGCGCAAGAACAACACGGTGGGGATGACGACGATGTCGTCGAGGAGAGAAAACTGCTCCTTGCATATTGGACGAGAATCACACGAGCTACCACAAAATCGGTCTTGAAAAATAAACTTCCCTTTTTATTGTATCCTCACTTCTCTCTCTTTCTCCCTTTCAGTTGTTAACAGGTAACCGTAGATTAATACAACAATCATGTGCCTCTACTACCTGTGCTTCTCTAACAATAAACATAGAAATGAAAAGAGCAGAAAAATACAATTGAAGACATATCCGGTGTAGCCGAAAATGCCATTTTCAACACAATTGAATAGGGTTTTTCTTAAGATTTTATGCCAAGAAGAATAATAATTCGTTTCCTCGTAATCTTTCTTTTGTATTTCATTTTTCGAAAAATGTGTTTAAAGAAAAATCTAATACAAGGATTTGTTTAATTTCATATTACTGATTTAAGTAAATAAATCAAAGAGGGTAATCCTTTTCCGTAGTAGATCGCTCCATTCATGATCTACACTGTGTGCTTATTACGATTATCTCTTCGGACAATTAGTAGATACGCATCGAGTAGCGATTAATTATCCCGCCGAGATGTATACGGAGCAGCCAGTGCCATTATGTTTTCGATCGCACGGCAAGATTTCCAGGCTTAGAGACATCCGGTATGGCTATATGGAACGATGAGCGAGAGATCTTTCTTTTTACTAACGCCATCCATCCATCCATCCATCCGACCAGATTCCCTGCGTGTTGTGCGTCTCTTGCCTCTCTTTTCTTCTTTTCTCTCTTTCTCTTTTTTTTTGTTCCACATCTCGTTCCTCGTCTCGCGCGGCCCTTCTCCTCCGTCGTCGCTGGTGCCTAGCGGCTCCTCCTCCTTCTTCTTCTCCTTCTTTGCCTTCGTATAGTATGTCCATCCCGAGTGCCAGGTGTCATTTTCATTGCGGCCGTGCGAGAAGCGAGAGACGCGTGAGAACTTCCGGATGGTTTACGGCGCCCTTCCGGTCCTTCTATTATCCCATTTTAGTTTACCGCCGTTCTCCATGTGTGTACGCGTGTGTACGTGCGTGAATCCCGCTGCTCGCTGCCGCTATATCAGCTTCAAAAACTTCCTTCGCCTTTCGTTCCGCTTCACCTTTTCTTTCGCTCGTAGAGAGCCGACGGAAGTGGGATAAAGAGATGCGTAGGGAAGGCCGCGCGGGAAGGATAATGCGGACAAATACGATTAACAATCGGAAGCGTTTGAAACTGGGATATAATGCCGTGAGATGGATGAGCGCAGCTTAAAAACATCCTTGACGAATGTCAGTCTTCAGTAATTGTAAATTATTTATGTGTATACCACCTGCGTATGGTCAAATATATTTTTTTGTTTAATTAGACGATATATGATATTAAATTGTAAATTTATATTATGTGTATAGTAATATATAAATTTATGAAAAATATCAATTAGGATAAGGTGGTACAATTCTAAACGAAATAAAGTTTGAAACCAATTTTTCAAGTACACGGAGAGAATTTTTTTTTAATTTACCCTTAAAATATGGTAGTTGTAATACAATACAATATTTTAAAGATTTTTTTACCATGCACTTCGGTAAAATTAATCAAACTTATTTTGTACTTTATTATTGTAGTTTTATTAATGAATGAGAGAGATAATTTACATTAAAATTGTTCGAAATACAATGTTGTTCCATGGCTATCATATTTTCAGGGTAAACTCTAAGAAAAAATTCTCTCCGTGTATGATAACCCTCTCATTGTGTGGAGAATAAAGATACTAAACAGAAGAGAATCAAACTTGAAAACTTCAAATCTCATTTCGTTCAGATTTATATCACTTTACTCTACATAGAAAGTCAATTTTGTCTTAAAAATTTGTTTCTAAAAATTATCTTAAAAAATACTACCTTTTTATAATTTGTTAGCTAAAGAATTTTTCTGTAAATTTTTAAGTTATCTCTTCAATTTGTTGGCTATGTTGCGGAAACTCCAAGTAATATCGTAAGTAAATAAAAGATTATTCGGAAGCTGGTAGGCAAGATTTTTAGACATATAAATGTGAACGGATGTCTAAAGGAACGGGATGAAAAAGAGGATTTTCCTCATAAAAAGCTATTCGTTCGATCCATTGTGCCGTGACGAATGATCGTAGTAAGTAGTATAATAGTAATGGTAGTAGTAGTAATAGTAGAAACTACATCTGAGGGAGCGACAAAAAGACAAACGAGATGAACGGATGGTCATAGCAAAAAGTCGAATGCTCACAGTCGGCGGTAAAACGGCGGAAGACCATTTCCTCGAACGTTTCTTCGCTGAATGGCTACGTTGCTTCAACTACTTCGACTCACGCACTATCGAGGTGCACCTCGATAAATGCGTATCGCGTTAACAGAAATCACGAGCGTGATCGCTCGAAGACAGTTTTTTAAATCGTTTTTGTACTCGTAAATCCGTAACGTAATACAAGATTCTCGGAGAGAAGGGAAGCAGATTAATTTCTGCTTCAGCAAACGACGAAATTTGATATTACAAATTCACTCGTGACGAGCAAAGAGTTTCGTTAGTTATAAAAACTGTTAAAAAAAAAGATAAGAGGAATACGAGATATAAGAAGAGCAAGATTGTGAATTGAAAATTTAGTGCAAAAAATCTAAACGATATATTCTCAGCAGATATTTCGAGATTATGGTCGCCTTACGGTAGTTGGCATCGCCGATGACGATAGGCCGGACAGGACGTACGCGATTGCCTCAATGAATGGACTGGCAACATCTAAATAGTCCAGTTATAGCAGACTTTGTATCGCCGGCAGAAAGAGCGGATATACTTCAGTTACGAATCTTGTGCGCAATCGTCCCGTTTATTTCATTAAGCACCATAGTCCCATAACGCGACACGACGCGTTCAGACGTTTATTATTACGCAACGGTACAATCGCCGCGCGATCATAATCGTCCTACTAATAATTCCGTTATCATACCCCGAGAAATAAACAGGTCTCCAGATGTTTATTTATTAATAACGTCGACGTTTTCTGTGCAATATCGGTCAGCTGCTCGCATTCAATGCAATTTGATTCGGTGTATTTGCGCTCGTGTTCACCATCGACACGAAATAAACAACAAAGTGATAAAATCGCCATTCCGGAACGGATCGGAGAGACAATTGAATTTCTGCGAAAGGCGAACGAGTGTCAATCGCTTTATTAATGACGCGGGTGCTTGTTTGCGCAGAACAGCGAGAAGGAGTTACCGGAGTGTGCGGATCGGAGCGAGGTATGTAGCAAGGTGGATTTATATGGTGCACCGTGGGTCGAGAGACAATGTCGTTGCCCGAACGGCCGTGCCTGCCCCAGCAGTCTTCATGGAGACGACGGACACACGATCGCCGATAAAACGCGCCGCTACAAGCTTTGCGAGCCCGTGAAACGACTTCCCATCTGTCATTACTTCAAGTTAGTTAGATCACGACACGCATTCCCCGCGATTCCCACTCGAATTCGACGATTCCATCTTGCGTTCTTGGATCTTACAATTAGCTTCACTCTACGTTAAACTCTATTACTGTATAACAGTCGGATGAAATTGTTGTAATCTTTAAATTCTTCGAAGTGGAATCTTACACTAAAGATTGAAAATTGAGACAGTCTTTTTCAAGATATTCACACACACACATACACGTAGTCGGTTCTTATATTTAAAACCATCTTAAGATGTCTTAAGATGAATCAACCTGACTCTCTCTCTCTCTCTCTCTCTCTCTTTCTCTCAATATTAGTAAAAGATGTTATTTAAGATAGTCTTAAAATAAGAACGGACTATGAATACTGTCTTATGAGTGAGATTTCACTTCTTAAAATGCAATTCACTGTAAAAGTTTTAGAGAGTATAATTTTTCTTGTAAATTTTTCACTGAACAAATGCTTCTTTTCAAAACGCGTTAAACCGTGCAAAAAGAAAATCACTGTTGAATCCGAGTTACTCACTCGCGGAATGGATGGTACTAAATTGTAATAAATTGTAAGTTCGCATTCAGATATCCTAACTTTTTACCACAGGGACATTACGTGGACATTGGCACCCGGAGGTGGTCCAGCGAATGCAACAGTGCAACGTGT
The DNA here is from genome assembly GCF_024713525.1 of Acromyrmex echinatior. Classification (NCBI taxonomy): domain Eukaryota; kingdom Metazoa; phylum Arthropoda; class Insecta; order Hymenoptera; family Formicidae; genus Acromyrmex; species Acromyrmex echinatior. The sequence goes on from NC_141859.1 coordinate 10,418,997, forward strand.
TTATTGTCGATGTCGACCAAATAGCGTGCCATACTTAGTGCGTAGACAACCTCACAAATCGCCAAATGGAAATCATGGCTTCGTCTATGCCTTCGCCTGTTCTCCGCAAAGCGTAAGTCAACGAGAAATAAAGAAAAACACGGGACTTTATCTCGAAATGCAATTTTCAAAGAGCTTCACTAAAATCGATATATATCTGTCGATATCCCCATATTTTACCACGCACTTGGGCTGCAAGGAGAAAAATGTAAAATAATATGTGCTACATTGAAAAAAAATATAGTCAATTTTAATAAATATTTAGTTAAATACTACAACTAAATATTTATTAAATATAAAGATATGTTTATTTGATACAAGAAATGTTAATTTGATTTAACAATCATTTTTTTTACTGAACAAATATTTACTTACTGTAAGTAAATGTTTAGTTGGCAGTAATGAACTAAATATTTATTAAAATTAACTATGTTTTTTTTCCTCAGTGTAGGATTCCAGTACTTTATGGAATTGATAAGGAACAAGCGCCCATTTATGTAAAATTTACTTTACTTTTTTCGGCAAGTAAATAATCAATCGTTGTGTAGCCATACTGAAAAGTTTTCACATTTTGTAAAGTAAATTTTATGCTATTGCAATTTGTGACTATTTCTTACTCTATAAATTGCTATACAACACAAGAATAGAATTTATTTTATCAACGAGTATTTTTTCCTTAAACGTTGACAAAATTTATTGCGCAGTAAAAAAAAATACAAGTGTATGAAATCTTGAGAATTGTCGTGTTTCTCTATTTTTGAAAATAGTCATTTACTTTACATAAGTAATCATTTGATTGACTACAATCGTAATATACTTTTTATTTCTCTCCGATATTTTTTATTTTCAGACAAGTAAAAAATTGTCACAAATTCCATAAAAGTAGCAAGAATACTTTTATTAGACTAGTAAGATTATTCATTTTTCTCCACGAAGGATAGAAGCGTTGAAAGCGCTTAGATCAAACGCAGCCCAAGTCCCGAAACACAATAGACGTAGTAAACCTTAAACCTTAAAGAATTAATCACAGTCGAATGTGAGAAGAATACTCGACTGTGATTGGTCAATTTCTTGAGGCTTAAGATTTATTATTACACCTATTATATTTCGATACTAAGATTTCCTCCATTTTCGGCGCAATGCTGACAAAAAGTCTTAGCGCGCGATTAATTTGCTGTTCATCTTGCAGAAAATACGATGTCAGCATAAGGAGCCCTGCCGCCTGTTCACCGTTCGCAAAAGACGCAACTCGCAGCTCGAGGAGGTGAACGCCTCGCCTCTCTGTCAGTGTCCTCGTGGACACCGATGCCCGCGAAGGCACACGGATCCCGGTTCTACGCCGGCACGATCCTACGCCGGTGTCCTGGAGATCAAGACTTACAGCGGTTATTGCGTGCCGTATCATGGTTACGAAAAAATGACCTACGACATTTGAGAGAGGCCACTATGCGTTAGAAACGATCTCTCGCTACAGCGACGGATCCAGGATGTCTGCCAAACGAAAAAATCCAAACTTCAATGGACTACTCATACCTATATCTTACATGTCCCCATAAAAAGAAAGACGATTGATTCCCATATCACAGTGGGTTAGGTCTATCTTTTCAAGCGCGCAACAATTGGCCATTTGGTACCTGCCGATTGTCGAAACGTTGCCGTAAAATCGTAGAGGCGGCTTCCAATTCCCGATCGTGGCGACGAGCCACGTTCGGACGATCTTTCGAGGAGAGCTCATCCGAACGTTCTATCTTTAGTAATACTTTTCCTCTTTTTCTTTCTTTATTCTTTTCGTCTCGAAGGAAGCGTGGTACTCGACGCTCTTGATCCGCTCCGTAGACAGGAAGTGTCGCGTAGGAATCGCGAACAACGGGAAATTAACATACGTGTCGATCGGTCGGCTGTACCAGCCATGTGATGCCGTGCCATGTACAATCCCCAGCGGCGTTGGCGAATGTTAAGTGTAAAAAGTAATGTACAGAAGAATATATAGAGATAAGAGAATCATGCCCGCCTACAGTTTTGTACAGTACGTTTCGAAACGATCGCCTCGTATTCCCACAATGTAACACGGGCCTCATGCCTTATCATGCCCCTCGATTATCGTAGCAACGGCTGAGTCTTTTCTTTCTTAGTGCTACCGTTTTTTATGCCGCTTCATAGAATATTGCAAACGTTGCAGCTATATCATCACAGTCGTTTTAAATTTGTATATATTCATCTCTGGTCTTCCGAAAGTGTTTCATACGGGGAGTATATTGTATATGGTAGCATCGTAAGACTATTTGGAAGAGACTCTCTCGATGTTATTTGTTACTTTTACTTTAACTTAATAAAAAGTATATATAAATATATATATAAATATATATATATATATATATATATATATATATATATGTATATGCGCGCGTGTGTGTAACAATGTTATTTTTTATCCTTTGTAGTCTAATTTTCTTTGGAAAGAAAAATTTCTAATTAATGCAGAGATGAGAATATCAATTCAAAATCAGTTCAAGAAATATATTTTTGCGACACGAGAATATGATAAAGAAGCGATTTATCGATCTTCGAAATTATTGAGGATGCAGGTAAGAGTCAAGGATACGCAAAACAACTACCGATCTATCGCAAGTCGATAAAGAAGATATCACTATAGTATATCAACAAGTAAACAATAGTAGATTTTAGCGAGATATCTCTAGTTAGTGATAATAATTTAATTAAAAACTAATGCTTACATAATTTAATTAAAAACCAATGTTTAATTTTATCTATCAAAATTCACTAATTTACTATTTCAACTTGATCATTACGTAGAAATACAATAAACGGCAACACAACATTGTCTTAATCTTGTAATTTAAAAATGTAAAATTCTTTGCCGCCATATACATATATCATAAATGAAAATGAAACTAAATCATCGGAATCTTAAATATCATTTTAGTCGTTTTTCTTTCTCATTGAAGACACAGTGCTCTGCAAATAGAACAAGAAATTTTTCTTGAAACACAACAATATTCACGATGTCGTTATAAACACACCCATTATCGGCTCTCAATATTATTTTCTATTCGTGCCATCTTTTCCCTCTTCGGGAAAAGTGACTTTCTGATATTTTATACGTTAAAAAGACGTGTATCAAATTCAAAATCGAATCTTATGATTACACGTGACTCCTCCTCCTCGCGAGGGGGCCACAAAGGAACCGCTGCTCTTCTGCCGAGTTATTCCTTGGATAACTCGACAGAGACAGAACGCGAGTGGACGTCGGAAGCTGTGAGTTATCTGTGAGAACGTCACGGTCCATCACCCGCGACTCGCGGATGCTCCACTCTTGCATGTTACCATCTGCACGGCACCGTTACCGCCATGCTGTCTTAACCAGAGTTCTCTTCAATCGCGCCGAAGGTATATTTCTGTATTTGAACGGTCGATCAAAAAATTAATTTAAATCAAATTAATCTCTAAACGCCTCTTTGGTATGGTATACTTTGACTTTTTCCCAATGCTTTTTTCCAATGCTTCTATTGCTTATAACTTTTTTACTAATAAGAATACAATAATATATAGTAACGTTATGCTTTTTAGGTCCGCGATTTTCTAATTAACTTGTAGTTTAGATTTAATCTCAGTAACTTTTAAAGTTAGACTACAAAACCATCAGTTTAATCATAGCTAAAAACAGCACAATTTTTGCAATAGCATTACGTTAAATCTAACAATAAATTAATCAAAAAATGATTGAGTCTTAATATCTGGCATTTCAAAGAAAAAAGTGTTTACAATATTTTTGATGAAAAGTTATAAGCAATTGAGTTAAGTTAGGCATGCCAATGTGTTGTTCTTATGATACGTTTAAGAGTTAAGTTTTTAATTTCAAAAGGCTGTTTGTTTAAATAAATAAATAATATATCAATTAAAAGTGAATGTTGCAGATAAAAAATGATCAGCGAATAAATTGCGAATAAATTATAATAAATATTATTATAGGTACTTATTAAGATAAATATTAAAAACAAATTAAAATAGATTAAAATAAAATTGCCAGAAAAGAAAAGCTACGAGTCAATGCTAATTATTAGATGTTGATAATTAATCTATTTTTAATATTTATCAAATCGATATAAACATCAAATCATAACATGACATTAAATCAACATACGTTTCAACCTTGATCAAATCATCCTCAGGGTGAAACAAGTAATTAGACTGATTGAAAATAGATATGAAAGTAAAAACAAAAAGATCGCAATATAAATTAATTATATAAAAATAATTAATAATTTAAATATAATAAAACATTAATGATGTCATTAGTAATAAAAAAAAGTATTCATGAATTCACATTCTATTTCGATAGAAGAATTAAGAATACAACAATAAACGAGATCGCGTGATTAAAACCATTATAAAAAGTTGGTAAAAATAAACATTAAAATAAAAATTAAAATAAATAAATATTAATTAAATTAGTGAATGAAAATGAAGAAACTTTTTATCAGATAATTAATCAAGTTTCCACATATTTCTATGAATTATTCGATAGTTGTTCAATTATTCAGTTGTTCATTATTTCGCAACAACAATTGCTGTAAAAGCTGCACATCCAATGCATGGAGAGCTTAGAAAGCGAATTCTCTCATGAATATGAAGGGTTCTTCTTCGGTGAAAATGTATTCGAGCATCGCATGTTTTCATAACGCTCTCGTCTTATGGACGCTGGATGATATTTCTGTTAGTCACGAACTTGTTCGCAAAAATCATCGTGCAGATTCTCGGGCCATGCCCGGGGAACAATCAATGATTCTACATTTCTCGCGGAACCGTACATCTTTTCCGACACACTTCTCCAATACTTTTTTACAACACGTTATTTGTTCCTTTCTTTCCGAAGACGCGAACCGCATTCGCCTCGTTTCAAGCACAAAAACCTACTGGCATAAAGAGCGGGTCAGTTTTTCCGATTCTTAATGGTCAGCTGGAGGTTGCGTTCCCGATGAAGTCGTCGATATCGACGCTGAATCTCCGACGTTCTCCACGCTGCTTCGCGGTGAAGAAAAACACGCGAACTATGGCCGAGCGGTTGTTGCGCACCGCAGACAATGATTAGCGTCCACGTCAAATCTTATGCCTAACAGATAGTCGCAGACTTTCACCGAGATGAATCGCGCAGTCGGGAAGAATACGCGTTCGATCTTTGGAGAAAGGCCGCGCTATGCCCCAAACGTGTTACTCGACATCGTGCCTAGGATGGAAAAACCGTGTCCACGATGGAAAAATCGTGATAAAGTGAGAGCCTATAGATGACGGCCACAGAGTAATAATGGAGAGGTATGCTCTCTCTCATACGATTTGCAAAAATGATTATCGATGTGTTGGATTTATAAAGAGGAAACACAGTTTGACGCATCTATAGAGACTGCACCTCTCTATAGATTTGAACTTTCTAAAATAATTCGCGATTTATGTTTATCTGCTAATTAAGTCAAGTAAATCCATCGTAACACTTGCTTCTGCGTTTTCCTGGATTTACTAAATAAGAAAAATAAGAAAGAAAAAGAAGAAGATAAATCTTTGTCTACGTATTTTCTGCAATTTCATTACCGACATAATTGTTAGTTTTCATCCACAAATATATATAAATCAATTTAACAGACTATAAGTCTTATACAGAAATGAGCAGAAAATGAGCAGAAAGTTTATAGCTTTAGGCGGCGCATGGAAATTTCTCTCTATTCGAAAGGTGAAGATATACGTGGGAGTTCAGTCGAGGTCTATTAGATCTCAAAGTAATATTCTTAAGATCAAAGCGGCGAACAGCGATGGCTACTTCAAACAGCAGTTCCTATCTTATAAATATCTCTCGTGATTTCCAATTATGCAAAAAGAACGAAAGAAATAGAGAGAAAAGGTAGGCAAAGATAGCGAGACTTCTCTCCTCATAACTTGTCACCAATATCAATTAATAGTCTGCAAAATCTTCTTCACGGTTGATTAAGAGGCACTTGGCGGTCCAGAAACGACCGGTTCCAGCCGCAAAACTCGCCCGTGTCTTTCATCGACAGCTTTCTGGCGGGGCCGAAAGACGAAAAGCACAAGTATAATCCCGGACAAGCGCGGAACACGACGATGCGAACACGACGACGAGGGGCGACGGAGAGGCAGAAGAGTGGAAGGTGGATTGGCGGAGATGCAGCTTAGGATTCCGAGTATACCCGAGCAGTTTCTGGTTGGTTGGTAAGTGGGACTAGCGGGGACTCATAGGCACGTAGCGTCCTACGCGAGACCGCAGTCGGGCTCAAACCCCGAAACAATCTCATCGCGGGTTATCTTCCATCCACACCGGTCTCTCCGAGCACCAACAGCACCAACAGCACCAACAATAGCAGCAACGATAACGCACCAATAACGACTCGCGAACAGTACGGTTCACGGCCTCGGAAGAGAGTTGAGGAACGCGGAAGAGGGTGCGCTAGACGTGCGAGACGGAATTTTGTCTTTTGGCAAACTTGGGTGCCAAAAACAGTCCGAGTCGCGTGATCGTAGCTGTCAAATCATCGTGTACTGTATATTCGATCGCGGTAGCGCGCGAACCGTAAAGGTTTCCTTTTGGAAGAAAATCAGATTGAAGCAATCAGGGATCAACGAGAAATCGGAGAACGATTGGTGGATTAGAGCCGACTGGTCTACCGGCTTGTCAGTGGCGTGCAGGGACCGCGAGAAGTACGTCTTCCTTCTTTCCTATCAGAGATCGCGGTCGAGGTCGAGGTCGCGTTCAAGGTGGCGCGAGGACGAAAGTCTATAAGGTCGAGGGTCAGTCTACCTACGCGCTACACGAGGTATGAAATCTTCATAGTTTTGCTTTGGAATGTTAATAAAGATACGGGATAGTAGTGTACTTGCGCATTTGTATCGCATTTGTATCGTAAGAGGATCGACTCCTTCAGCTATGATTTTTTTTATTTAATACATGTGATAGTTTGTATGCTTATTTTTATTTTTGATCATTTTCTTTCATTTTCTCTTCATTTTGGTTTCTCTATTATAAATAAATCAAAAGAATTTAATAGAAATTGTTTCTTTAATAATAGATAACAAAATTACAATTTATCAATATATGTGATGACATCAAATGTAATAGATAAAAAAATATACATGTGACAAATAATTTTGTTATCTATTAGCCATTATTCGTACAACTATTATACTACAGATAACGGAACTGTGAAATAAGTACGTTTGCTTTGCCACGCGCGTAATTGTTGATGATGAAGCGATTGCTATCTTTTTTATCTTGTCTCGTAGCCACAAAGCGGTAGCTGATTCGATTTACGATTGATTCAATTTCTATATAAATGATATTTCGTGTCTACAAATTCGCAACGTCGTCAGGTGTACAAATTAACTGGATTGAGAAAAACGGGGAAGTACATCGCAGACGCGCGTTTCTCATTATTTATGTTTCTTTTTTTTTTTTATGAACAATGTTCGTTCGACATCGATGATTCCGCCACCGAAGCGAAGGTAGATACCGAAGGAACAACATTCCGATCACGACCGCCGACTTTGCTCTTCGTACTTCCGTTACAATCTACGTGTCCAACTACCGGGCGCTACCGATGCGAATCGAGCCGGTGGGTGTATTTATTATTAAATGTCTTATTCTAGATAATCGTACCTTCCTTCCTTCTTATAAGCTCTCATCCTCTTTCTTATTACGAATATTGCTCGTTCCTTCTTGGAAAAGGGAAGAGAGGAAGAAGACGATAATATATTATTATCCGTGTATCTTTGGTGGATCGTTCATCAAACAAGCCGATTTTCCATTGGGGAAAAGAATTTGCCTTTGTCTTCATACGTTTTAGATGTAACCTCTTCTGTTCAATGTAAGGTCAACTTTAATCTCGGTTCAATTTACTCTTTATTTTTTTCTAATTTTTTTATGCCCGTTTATATCAATGTTTATACACTGAAAAAAATCGTCCATTTTCCACCAGAATTACTATTTAACCCAACCAGACCATTTTGCTCAGTGTAGTTTAATTTTGATCTCAGTTCAACTATCTTTTTTTAATTCTAAGAATCAAAAATTAAGAATTAAAGTTAATCTACACTGGTAGAACTCTTAGAATAAAAAAAAAAAAGATAAACAGTAAGTTCATTCTGAGATTAATCTTACTATCGATGAAACCAGATCTTATTATTATTTCGATTCCCTTTCAAAGTAAATCAATCATAAGTAGTTTCTGCATGCAATTTTCAAATATTATCGTAAAGGGGCAAGAAAGGGACGCACATGACGCGTTTCTTTGATATCTCGCGCATTACGGCAGCCTCCGACTAGCTGTGGCAAATGATGCGACGAACCACGGGGGATTACAATGAGGAAAAGGGCTACGCAACGCGTTAAGCCAAAAGATCCGTTAGACGGTTACGTCGTCAGTGGCGTTGACGCGAGTCGCCGCGCAAATCTCTCGCCGTTTTCTCTTTGTCTTCTGCTTCGGCTTTTGAATCGCGCGAGATCCTTTATGTGTCGCGCGGACGCAAGACGTGAAACGCGAACGATTTTACGAGATCCATCAAGGTACTCTCTTTCTCTGTCTGTCTTTTTCTCCGTCGGTGCTCATATCCATTGCTAATTGCACGACGCTTTTGTGTACAGTCGACCGCCGCGCGCTTTCCTTTCAATCTCGTTAGTCCGACAAATTGCCGAAACAAACGCATGCGTATCCGTGAATGTTCGTTTTATTTGCGCAAGTAAATTAATGCTCGTTGCTCTCGCGAGTTGCTCATTAATGGTGAAATTATTCATCGCTCGCCTATAACTCTAACGTGCAACGAATTGCTAACGAGACAGAGAGAAACGTGTTTGAGGTAGGTAGATAGATAGATAGATAGATAGATAAAGGCATTTATTGTCGCTGTCTAGAGCACGTCCTTTAAGAATATTAAAACAAAAGAAAAATATAAGAATAGAAATATGTAATTAATGAAAATAATACAACAAAAACAAATCAATATAAAAAAATATGAAAAAAAAAATTATATAAAGAATTATATATTTTTTTTTTCATATTTTTTCATAAAAATATGACTTGAGAGAGAGAGAGAGAGAGAGAGAGAGAGAGAGAGAGAGAGAGAGAGAGAGAGAGAGAGAGGGAATATACAAAAAGATACCGAATGTATTATACGGTTTGATCTTTTGCGTACCTTAATGTTTCTTTTTAAAATAGCGATTCATATCATTGTAACATCGTAAAAGCGTCCTTTTTTACTCGCTCTCTAAAACTGCGTGTACCGTTTTACTGTAACTCTACAATGCCCGTTTCTACCAATGTGGATTAACTTTAACTCATCGTCTTTTTTTAATTCTTAGAACTAGAAAACGATGAAGAGTTAGTTATTAAATCGAGATTAAAATTAAACTACATATAAATGTAGTATAAATCTTTTTTTCTCCGTGTCCCTCATTACAAGAATAATGTAATTGTTACATTGTTCGTACAAATGGGCAATGTCGCGAATGTTTAAACACTTTGCGGTTGAAGCGTGGAAACTCATTCTCCCGCCCACAATTGTGCGGTTTACCGTGACGAAAGAATGGCAGAAGTATGAAAAATTTCCGAATAGCGGACAGTTTCCATTGTGCGTAAATTTAATCCATTAGAAAACAATCAGATCTTCTTCTTACGAATGAAACGAATAAACTCGAATAAGAGTCACATTTCGCAGTTAAAGATGAACGAAACCAGAAGATTTTCATTGTATCAATCCTATTATCTTAATTGGACTCGTAATAGATTTAACCAGAAAATTCAGATTCCTCCATTTTCGATCAATCAGAATTCCAGTGAATCCAACCAGGCATTTTTTTTCAATACAGAGAAAATACCCTGTAAGTGAGATTCAGTAGCAAGAGATTCGACGCGTTACAGTTTCGAATACGATCGCATTTAATCAGCATTCTTATCACGCTATCTCGCGCGTGTGTATTCACTCGAAACGATAGACATTCTTCTCTTCTTTTTACACAGTCCGTGTCGCGTTCTCGCTTCCGTTATACCGAGACGCGCATCCGTCGCAGGTACATATTCAGCAACGTGAGATACATATTCTAATGAAGCGTAATGTCTAACATCTGATGCTCGAAGCGTGCTCGAAGGTGTTCGCTCGCACCCGCGCGAGCGAGCGAGCGCAGTTTGATACGGCCTTGCTAATGCAACGAGATAACGGCTCGTATGGTCGGTTTGTACCGAATGACCCAATTTCACCAGTGTCGTATGGCATACGTGCGATAACTGTTGCGGCACAAGCACCGACGCGCGGACAAGATCGAGCACGTGAAAGGAAAATACGTAGGTAGGCAGGCAGATAAGCGGTCAGCTCGCCATGGACCGATGCACGGACATTCAGGAAGACGAACAAATAAACACGCCGCCTCTCCCAACTATCTATCTCCTCGCCCCACCTAATTCCTATCTGTCGACGTAAATGTTTCGGACGGGAAAAACGCGGTCGACCTCCTGCTCGACCGCGAAGAAAAGATCGCGAGATTGATTCGCGAGATTACAGTCGCGATCAATGCGAAAGGTCCTGTGTGTGTGTGTGTGTGTTGAAAAAAATTTTTGCGAGGACGGAAAGCGACCTCGGGCTCACGTTGAAAGGGGCACACACGTTGAATGAGGGAAAGACGCTACGTAATATTGGAAAATATATCTCGTACATACGTTTCACGTACAACGGAAATTCTACGCGATTTCGCCAATCTATCGTAACGCAATTGCAGCTATAGATTGCGGGCATTCTGGCCGCAACGAGAATTTCCATCTCTCCGAGTCGAACTTGACATGTAGCAATTACCTCGTTCTTCTTGTCTTATTTGCATAATTTCGCACGATATAGACGTTATTTTTCTCTCATTGTCACACAAACGAGAAATTATATTTCTCGTGTTATTAACTTTGCATTATCGCATTCGAAAAAAAGAGTGCATTTCGCTTAGTACGCTGGGTACGAACTCTGTGGAGACATAAAATGCGAGTAAACGATAGAAAATTATAGAGAGGAAAGATGTAATATGATAAAAGACTGGCTGGATTACGAGCTTCATACGCGACGAAATGGTACTCGAGTTCAACGTGTACTTGAGTTCAACGTGAACTTTAGCCGCGCTCAGAAAAATCTAATTACCGTTGCGAGAGCGAGAGCTCTATCCTGTTAAGGTCGTCTCAAAGCAAACATTCGGATTGTATAAAGGATTGTAAAAAAAGGGTTAAGTTCTATAATATATTATCCCATCCGTATCATGTAATAATCTCGACAAACCGCAGAGATACGAGGTCTATAATCCTTTCCCTCATTCGCGATTCCCTCATTGACGCGGAAAAGCGAAAGCGACGATTTTTCGAGGGAAAACAGGAAAGGAAAAAAAAAAGAAAAAAGAATCAATGCAAACGCAAGAAAGTAAACGCAAAAGTGAAGACGACGCGCGTTGAGCTACTTTTCGAAAAATATCTCTTCCGTTTCTTGAAAGTCCCACTTTAGACAGTCTGTAATTCATGTCTGGAATTCAGGAATTCTGCAAATAATTTTATGTGGTGTATAATATAAAAAAATATTTAATTAGAATGCACATATATACAAAGTATACATTAAATATATACATTTATATGCATGTACTTATATATTTTATATACGTATAATCAAGCAAAATGCTATCTTGAAATCTGATGGATTACGAATCGTCTAAAGTAGCTTTAACGGGATAGAAAATATACAACTGCAGTTCCATGATAGTTACTGACATAATATGCATTTTATTCGCAGGTTATAAGCGAACCACCGGTTTAAAGGAAGCGTCGCTTATATACGGTAAGAACTCCTCGAAGGAAGACAAATTGCACGCGAAAATACGGTAACGGAAACGGCAATTTTCGTAATATCGATACTGTAAGGATGCGGGCTATCCAGTGTTACGTTTGCCTTGCGTTGCTGCTGATGACAGCGTCGGCCGTCCCGGCGTCGTCGAAGGGCGACTCAGCCAAGGTCAAGAAAACCACAGCGATGACGTCCGGAGGAGGCAAGAACACCTCGGCGATCACCGCGACGACGGCAGCGTCAAGGCCGATCGCGAACGCGACGTTACATTCGTCGTCATCTTCCTCGACGGCGACGACGACGAGGACGACGGCAACGGTGCCGCAGACAGTCGCTACATCCGCCACGACGACGCTGAAGCTGCCGGCCTCGTCAACGACAATCGCGGCGACAGCGACGGCGATAGGAACGGCGACGACGGCGACGACGATATCCGCGTCGCCGTCACTAACGTCGTCCACGGCGAGTCTTCCGACCTCCCGTACTACACAGGATGGCTCGAGTCCCACCTACATCACCGAGACATCGCCGAGGATAATCTCGCCTACTCAACATACCGCAGCCACGGTGTTGTCGTCGAGAAAATCAGCGGCTTCTGCAACCGCCGCAGTCGCCGATGTCACGACCAGTTCGCCTTTGACGGCCAAGGAGACGCGGGAATCGCCCGGAAAGATTAGACCGCAAATCAAACTGACAACAAATTACACCACCGCCAGCGAGGTAAGCGCATTAATTCTAACCGATCGACCAACCGACCGGTTGACTATCCCCCTCCCCCCCCCCCTCCTGCACCGCGTCTCCGCTAGTCGTGTTTCTCGTATTGTTCCGTTTATTTTGCCTTAACTGCCGCCGGTCTTAACTATCACGGCACAGATTCCCGGCTTGTAATCGCTTTGCATGATGAATGGTCGCGAGCTCAACAGAATATCCAAGTCCTAATTGGCTTATACGTTAAGCCACGTCGCGTCGACGTACCGCCGCGAATTCCGCAAAATTCCGCGACGGCTGCTTTATGCAGTCATGCAGGTCGCAAACGCGAAGTGATTTTCGAAACGTCGACATCCTACACGGTTTAATGTTAAAATTGAGGCAGCGCGTCATCCGGTGAATTTCGCTGGAAAATCAGAAATCGTCCGGAAGATAAGCGAGGAAGTCCTCCGAGAGATCAGCGAGGAGAAAACCAGTGACGAGAAATATTCTTCGTTCGTTGCTGTTTCATTCACTCGTCTCATGCGCTCTTTCATGGAACGTTGGATAAGTTGTAATACGTTTCATTACGTTTTATGCCCGCGGTTGGATAATTCCATAATTAAAGTTTCCTTCTCTAACTTATGCGATGCGAGAGAAATTAAACTCCAGGTTCGTCGAATAATCATATCTGCAACTCCAATAGGAAAAGTTCCACGGTCTCTCATAAACGTATATTATTGGTATATATCCTAGATCCTACAAATTATTCCGAGTAAATCGGAAAGCAATATAGATAGAAACTAGGAGAAAATTACTTTACATTCGCGCTTATCGAAAAAGATTAGACGTGCTACAAAATTCCCGAAGTGCCGACGGAACTCTTTTTTTTTTTCCTTCTTCTTCTCTATCACGCGATGGAAAAGAATCCCAAATCTATCATTCCTGTTCGCCCCCTCTACTTTAAGCGAGTGCAGAAAAGCGTGTATCCGATGATGCGCGATAGAAAGGAACCCAGATTCGAGTTATACAGCCAACATAGAGGATCGTATGGGGTTTGAGAAAAAAATGCCATATAGGTCGACCGAGAAAGTAGCGTGTGCACCGTAACGTACCTCCGCGTACGTAGAAAATACGTATCTAATGCGCCCGCCGCGTAGACGACGAGCGTGGACGGATAACGCGTATGCAAAATGGCAAAAACGAGAAAGTAATCGGCATTCGGATACGGCTGGACGTCGTTACGGGACACATCGTAATTATCCAAGTTAATCGAGTGTGTGCCACGCTCCGTTCTGCGATAAACTAAGATGAATCAGGCAATTGGGTCACACCTTAGGCAAATCTTTCATAGCCAAGGGGAGAAATCATTTCTTTTCTTTCCCGTGTTTTCCTTGCGCACGCAGACTTCTGTAGTCGCTTCTAATTTACATGCTTCAGACCTTCTCGTCTCTCTCTTTCTCCCTCTTCCTCTCTTTTTCTCTATCCGCATTGAAGTAACGGCGGTACATATCGATGTTATATGAAACCGTTGAGTCATTTACGATCAAATAAGCGAACATAACGCGTCTTGATTACAAACGAACGATTTCGTTCCGTGGAATACGGTAAATCCGCCGCGCTCGCGCGCACGATGTAACGGGGTGCGCGGAGTCATTAATAATAATTAAGTATCCCAACGTATCCGTAATAACCGCGCGAACGCTAACGACGGCAATGCGTAAATTGAGTATGTAATATCTCACGTGATGGAGTTATCTGTCCCGTCCGTTGCGTTGGGTTGCGAGACGCGAACTCAGTGCGTACGGTCGTGACGAGATTAGGCCGAAAGAAAGCCTTATTATATACACTGAGAAAAAAAAATGATGTTACATCAGCAGCATTATTTTAATTTAAAATAATTTTCTTTAATTCACACACATAACACTATTAATGAAACATATCGTGCTCTTGTTTTGATAGAATCTTATTTGTTTCATTAATACTGTTATTGAATTATTATAACAAGATCGTTCTCAGTTAAAATAATGCTGTTAAGATAACGTTATTTTTTTTTTTAGTGTGCTATTAAGAATCGCCATCACATCCCAATCCGTACGAACAGTGTCGTGAATGATTACGTTTTATGTCAAAATATATTTTATTTTCGATCGCGATGCATTTTCTCTCGTCGTTAAATTATGTACGAATCAATAGAGAAAGGAAGGAAGACGAAAGGAATCTCTCTCTGAATAAGAATAACATATGCGTCTAATTAGGAGTAAATTTAATCAACTGCGATTTAATTAATTCCTCCGTCAGATCGTAACATTCGCCGGCGAGTGTGATATAATAGAGACAGGAAGAAAATTCAATTAACCATCCGGCTTAATTATCCGTGATTAATTGAATTCACTTCCTCTACCTGTATCGTGGCCAGCGTTATGATCTGAAAAGAGGGACGAGGGATCTATAGATCGCGATTAAAGTTAACCACCAACGCCGGTGAAAATCAGTCGAACTCTGACTTCGTCGACGGACGGAATTTAATTGATATACGTCATATGGAGAGAACAAAAATTTTGTTAATTTAACAAACTATCAATATCTGTAACAAATTGGATTCGTGGATATAGTGACAACAAATATACCGAAAATGAATATGATTTGTTATAATACTTTTGTTGTCCAAGATAATTCTTCTGACATGAAGACTGATGTTATAAGTTATTAGCAACATATTTTTTACCTATAAATGTACTAGAACAAATGTGATTTGTAAACTGTGTATTGTTTGTTACATTGAATAAGGAGAAATGATTCGCAATAGTAACTGATCGATCCATTTTCAATATTGTTGCTACAAATCTTTCATTCTAAAATTCCATAACTTTTCCCGATTTCCAGACAAAATTTCACGATTATCTCTAACTTCCAATATTTCGAAATTTTATATATTTTCATCCAATTTGGAAACCGTGTTAAATATTTTATTGGGAGTAATTTAACGTAGAAAATGCAAATTACTATTAACGTTGCTGACGTTGCTTGAATTTAATTGCTAAATTGATAGTACTCCGAAACTGCGTAGATGTGATGTATACGCATATCGAACTTCATTAAAACTAAGAATTTTAATTTTCCAAAAAGAAAATTTCGCAAAACTCCCTGACTTTTCCCTAATTTCTCCGATCAATTTCAATTTCCCTGATTTCTCCGATTTCCAGTTTCGTAGCAAAATCCCGGTTTCTCAAGCAAATCATCACATATAACGAATCAGTTTTTGTTCTAACAATAAACTCAGTGTGCTCAGTGTGCGTTGCAACGCTCCGGGGAAGTCACGCCGGTGCTTCACGGCAAACTGGTACAAATGAACATACAATAAGTGCATGTGAAAGAACGACTCCAGCGGGTAATTGCGGGTTGCGGAGGTGATACGAGTCGCACCATTCATCCCGATATCGAATGAAAATCGCTGGGAATCGTTCGCGTGCGTGAACGTACCGATTTCACCCTGGATTTAACGTATGGGAAGTCCGATATCCCTCGTCACTAGGGCGGGAAAAGTGAAGCAAGGCAGGTTATTTTTCTTTATCTCGTTGAGAAGAGAGACGAGGCTTCGACGGTCGTAGAACAGCGCGTTTCTTCACTGAGAGAAATGATTTTTGTTATAGGAACAAATCAAGGGAAAGCAAATGTGATATTTGTTGGAAAAAAAACGATCGATTTGTTATCGATTGCAAATTAATTCGTCAATGTAACAAATAATCAATAGTATCGCTAGCAAATAAGAGGCTCATATATATATAAAAATCGTAGACGGTTGTAAAGTCTCAAATCGTAAGAAATCGATCGATTCTAGTCAAGTATTCTTCCTATATTAGACTGTGCTTAATCGGTTTCCTACGATTTAAGATTCCTACTCTACGTAAACGAGCCTAAAGTTTATCCATAAGATTCTATATAGTTTACTTCTGTTACTAATAATTAGTTGATATAACAGAGACTCAGCAATCGTAACAACAAAATTTGTTGTCACATATTTACCTATCCTCGGTTAAAGGTACTGGTGGCTTGTTAAATTAACAAAATCCTTTCTCTCAAGTATTTCATGAACGCACGGCTAGTTTCTACGACATTTCTTTGGCGGAACAGCACTTCTTCCTTCTTTATACATATCGTATTGTAGGGAAGGAAGCACGCTCGGTCAAACACGATTATTACAGTGCACGCGTATGAATCAGTCACGGATGTCTAAGGGTAACGATCGTATCTTGAACGCCCGTTGTCGAGTTAAACTTCGATATTGGCAGAAATTCCTGATTTTATCACGTGCTGTAATCGACCATGCTCTGTTTCCATTTGATTACATAATCCTCCATTTGACTTATTATCGTGCGATCATTATTATCGTACTTTCTTCTTAGCGAACAATGACCGAATCGTCGAAATAATAATGCGCGTCAAGTGTTTTGCTTCAATCGAAAACATTTATCGAGGGCAAACACCTGGTACTTGATATTACCCCTTCCTTTGACTAGCGGTATAAAATACCGACATCCTGTATACGTAATAAAACTATGTTGCAAAATAAAGTGGGCACGCCGGCCATTATCGTGGAACTTTCTGCGCGGCATCGCTTTTAGGAAGGCGTATTTTCAAATGATGCAAATCGTAATTAGACGGCGGAATCGAAGTAGACCGCCGAACGTATTAAGATTGGAATAACCTCGCTTTCCTATAAGGCAGAAATCTATTACCCGCGGATTCTTGATTTGCGCTTCCACGATAACGTTCGTAATTTCCGTCCCGCGAGTATTTGGGATGCTGCATCTCGATCGTGCTCTCGACTCGATCCGTCCGGCATTAGTATTGTGGCGATGTATCCTGACGTTTACGATTGGCCTCTTTTAACCGGCGGTCCGTGGCGCATTACCGCGATAGCAAGAATAGCAGAATAGCGAGCAAGATAGAAATAGAGAAGTTTGCTAACGGTCCCGAATAGGAATTTTGCTCCTCGCTATGCATGCTCCCGACTTACGCGTAACGGAGCATAGTTTTCCGAAGACGATGGCGTGGCACAACACAACACAAAATTAGAAAGTATAAAATCAAAATAAAAATTCCAAGCATCATAACGGACGGTCTTGCTTGTATTATCATAATCTCTGATAGCCGAAGGTTTGGAGTTCACAATTGTCTCACAAGAGAACCTCTTGAAGTACGATTCTGATTTTAATGAAACTTTTTATACATATATGTTACATAAATACTCGTAAATAAACAAATAAACTTATAAAATATCAATTGGTATGAAAAGTCGATTTCAAGAAATAAAATCATTTACCCTTCATGGGTACGGCAATATTTTTAGCTTTTTTTATATCTCAGAAACTATTCGAGGCCAAAAAATATTTATCTGTAACATTTTTTAGATAAAAAATTACTTTTAAAAATAATAATGTTTTTAAAAAATAATTTTTTCAAAAACATTATTTTTAAAAGTAATTTTTTATTTAAAAAATGTTACAGGTAAATAGAGACAATTTTATTATAAAAACTATTATACTACACATTTTTGATATCTCATAATTTCTGCAATATTAGGAAAAAAAAGTTATTAAAAATCACTTTACTTTATAGGGGATAATTTCACCCTTAAAAGTGTTTTTCCGCACCGACTTATATTTTCTAAATTCATTTATTTATGTATTATCAATAAAAAGTTTCATTAAAATTAGAATTATACACTTCGAGAAATTCTCTTGTCAGAAGAAGGTCGTTTAAAGCAAGTGTTGTTTGGCTTATGAAAGAATTGCTCGATGATCGAACTGTTCGATCTTCCTCGCATTAGCCAAGTCAGCTTACACGTAATATCGCGGTTTCGGTATTCAATATTTATTGCTTTCACGCGTTTCACCGTGAGATTAAGTAATTCCGTATCTCAGGATCGCTTGCTAGAAAGTGCGCGCCGTAATTGAAGCAAATGAACGACGGCGAGGATGCATTCGCATTCTTGCTGAAAAATTCGCGTGTTACCATTTTCATTTCTCATTAAATATACAGGACTCTCCCTTCGTATAACCGTAACGATATGTCAGGATAGCCACCGTTTCGTGCGCGCTACTAATAATAGCGCTGGATACTCGATGGCATTTCTACATACAGCCGTTGTTGACGTCTAACAAAAACAGCCGTGAAAAGAGCGCAACGGTAAATGGACCGTTGGGTTCTTTTCCTCGAAGGTTAATAATTGTATTGTAAGGATCTCGGAAACGCGACATCCGCGACAGTTCGTCACGAGCGTCGTGATATCCGAGGCTACAACCGCAGTCATTACCTGTTGGATAATGACCATCTAATTCTTAAACGGACGCGCGATACCGCAATTACGATCTTTGCGTTACGATGCAACAATCTATCTCAGGATTTACGACAGGTTTCCTTTTAGATTTTACGACACCTGCGGGCAATTTCGAAAAAGGGACGTTTTTTTTTTCACTTGCGATGTCAGTGAAGAAAAACTTTGTATTACTTCCGGAGATCGTTTGGCAACACACACGAAAAGAACGGTTTTGCCAAAGTATCTAAAAAAATTGAAAAGAATTTCGACTATCAAAGTAATTACGTAGAAATCTCGAGTTAATCGGCAGTGATGTAAAAAATTTTGACGTTTTAGAAACCAGTTTGAGCGTCCTATATAATTATTTTAATCCACATTGTTAAATCTGTAGAGTGTCAAATTTAACCTAATTTAAATCGCCGCTCCTACTCAATATATCGTTATTTTATATTAAAACAATAATTAAATTTAAAATCGTGTAGTGTCAAACTTAACCATTATTTTGGTATAAAATAACGATATATTGATTAAAAACGATGACTTAAATTAGGTGAAATTTAAAACTTGACAGATTTAACAGTGCAACGAAATTATTTTCAAATGTATCTAATTATTTTCTGTATCTAATTAAATTTTTAGTTCAGCAAAATCGTCCTTATTGTGCAGCTTCTTTATTATCATTTGATATCCGATATAAAATATGTAATTATAAATGAAATTATAAATCAAATTATAAATGAAACCGAATAAAGATAAAATCAAATAAAGGAAAGAATTCTATTTTCAATCAAAGCGGATCTTGGTGCTGAATAATTGATATGCAAATTTGCAAATATATTTTTTAGTTCTATAAACGGCAAATCGATTTATCAGTTTATCGGATTAATCTTGCAAATTTGCATATCAAACATTATCAAACACCAAGATCCGCTTTGACCAAAAATAGAATTCTTTCTTTTATGAAATATACATATACTGAAAAAAAATTTAAATCTTAATAAATATTTGTTTGAATAGTTCTAAGTAAATATTTACTTAGTAAATATAAATATATATTTATTTTTGATACAAAATCAACAATTCGATTTAACTATCATTTTGTTTCATTGAGTAAATATTTATTTACTGTAAATAAATGTTTACTTAGTATTATTCAAAGAAATATATCAAGAGTTAGTCAATTTTTTTCAGTATACATACAATTTGCTCATACTTCATATCAATATCATTTTAATATTAATTTATTTGTCTCTCTCTTATTTATTCATCTTTTAAAAAAAAACTCTGACTTACGAGCTCTAAATAATCATCCGGCATGCAACTAGCTTTTTTGAATTTTAAATCACGAGGTTGCATTCCACGAGTTCACACCAGCCGTGTCAGCCGTTTCTCACATTAATCGATCCATCTAATCAATCATCTTCCGCTTAAAAATTCATATTCCGAGGACGCGTTGCACTTTGCAATACGCCGATACATTAACTCGACGAATCTACCAACGGCGAAAGGAGGGCGAGCGTTCACGGTCGTGACGCAAACGGATCAGCCGGTGCTAATATCGGTAGTGGAACGTGACGATACCGAGACGAAAAGAAAATGCGAAGGAAAATAAACGAAAAGATGGGGAGGAAGGAAAAGGATATATATAGGGAAAGAGAATAGCGGGCGATGGGCCGGTATCGCCACGGACAATTTACCGTGGCCTATTCCCTAACGTTAATCGATTCACTTTGTGTGCTACTTCGCGTTGCATTTGTCTCCACAGACAATAAATTCGAGCCGAGTGTTCTTCTTGCGTCTACATTAGAATAAAAGACGATAAATCAATTAGTGGTTCTACTTTAATCACGACTTGTCGAAGAATCTAGAGAAAAAAAAAATCCTCTCGTCCTTTTTTTCATAGAGAAGCAAACGTAGATATACAATATAAAGGAGATGATGGAAAAAAAACAGGAATAATAGTCTCCATCAGTACGTGTCTTAATAATCTAATTATGTTTTTTTCTCTAGACGTTTTCTTTAAATCTTTTATATCAGATTAAATGATAATATTCGTCGTTTTTATATTAATTGTCTACTTATAGTTTCTTTGGTACTACTTATAGTAATAGCTTTTGATTTAATTTATTGACTATCATGATTAATTATCATGTTTCAAACGTATTAGCCGTCAGTTTATTAATAAATTATTCAAGAAAATTGTTCTTTTTATTGAATTTATGCTCGTGATTTTAATCACTGAGTCTCCGGGCGATCACTTATCTTGCATGCTCTTGGTTTACCTGACTTTATTATTCAGACCAAGTTCTTCTTCATCTCGCCGCTTCATTCTCTGAACCGCTACATTCACGAGCGACAAACAAACGAACTTTTCTACAGAGTAAATACTTATGGTATGCGGACGTGTGGGACGCAGGAGCGGAAAGATAACAGAAAGAGAAAAAAAAAACCGGGAGGGAATCGTAACGTCCGAAAAAATTAAGAATCGCAAAGTAAATCCGGCAAAGAGATTCCAAGGCGAAGAACTCGAGGGAACGCAATCGCGTTTCGGTCAACGACCGCTTTATAAACGAGCGTTTTGTAGCTCGAGTTATGCGGTGGATTACGCGGCACGCGATGACATTATTTTCGAAGTCGGGCAGTTTTACGCCTCTCTCTTTGAGGTCGATCCATAGCCTCGGAATATTGAGCGGGTGACATCGCCGATTATGGTCGTCCAGAGCGGCGACATCGACCGTGGCCGGTCTCTTATTTCAAGATCGTCTTAATAAATAATGTCTTAAGATACTAATATTGCTCTGTGATTGGTTTATGTGGCGTCTGCAATGAGATTTTAAGGCGTAAAACTTAAGCTGTAAGGAAATGACGGCTAATTATAGCCGATCATTCTCCTCATGTTCGACTATAATTGGTCAATTTCTTACGGCTTAAGGCTGAAGGCTCCTGAAAGTCACCACAGTCGTATTGGATCGTGACGTCAGAAGCGAGAAATAACACGTTAATTTTTATTACGTGCCATTTGTAAGTAAAGACAATTTGGATAAAATGAAATGATGAGATTTCTTTAAAACAATAGTTTTAAAAAATAAAAATGCACGAAAGCTATCCTTATCTCCCCTGATAGTAAATAATCGTAAAAAGTGATAAAAGGCACATAAAATGTTTTTATTCAATGTGCATGCGTAGCCTATTTTTACTTACACCTTTTATCAATTTTTACGACTATTTACTGACTATCGGGAGGGATAGTTTTCGTCTATTTTTACAACGTTTTAAAGCAATCTCATCATTTTATTTTATCCATTATCTTTATTTAATAATTATGGTACGTAATAAAAATTAACATGTTATTTCTTGCCTCTGATCGTTACAATTCAATATGGCTGCGGTGCGACTACTCAGGAGCCTTAAAGTTCAAATTTTACGCTTCAAGATCTTATTGTAGACGCCTCTTTACGACATCTTAATGTACGATCCGACTATAAATACCGGCCTATAATCGGTTTGTATCGCAACGCGGACAAGCTCGGAAATGAGAGAAAGAAAAGAAAGGAAGAAGGGGAACATGGGCGAAGTTCGCGAGGTTCTTGATGATTCGCAATTAACGCGTTCACCCGTGACTGACACCGTGAGCGACGCTATCGGAAGCTCGAAACGGGGCATTTCGGACACGCTTCTACGGGAAGCTGTGGAATCTCCGTCTTGTCAGCGTTCTTTCGTGAATCGCCGTCGCGGTTTTTCCCTTCATTCATGCTCGACCGAACGCTCTACCGCAAGATACGGTCGATTCCAGAGACCAAGAAATACCTGACCCTTTTCTCGTAAGGACAGCACTGACTTTACTAAAAACCGTGCCGATTAACGATCACTCTTTATATTCCTTTGTGAGTATATAGTACTTTCTGAATTTGTCAAAATGTATGAAGGAGTTGCGCAAGGAAAATTTATATACAACTGTTATGAAAGTATCTTGAAATCTTAATTTTAATAATTAAGATTAATTACTTGAAAAAATTACAGATTAATTTTGATCCATGTGGATCAAAATTATTTCAATAAAAAGTAATATTTTTTTAATTTGTACTCTAATAGAAATATATGAAAATGTGTTATAAAATAATGATCAATTTTTTATATAAGTACTTTATGAATTCAAAAATATTTACATTGAATAATACACAACGAAGTTAGATTGAGCAGACATTTGATCAGTAAATGAACAAAATATTTATTTGTGAATCAATGAAATTTTGCACAAGTCATTTTACTTAAAATATTTGTATAACAAAAATTTTAATTTTTATTATTTTAAAAATTTTTATTTACAACAATAAAACTAATATTAAATAAAATAAATAATCTATAAAAATGAGTTGCTCAATAAAAACAGAACACAACTTTCACATGAATGCAGTTTGTTTAAAGCATAAATATTAATAATGTGTGTTTTATGCCCTTACAACCTTCTTAAGGCCGGAGCACAGACTTTGCATAACGCATAATGCATAAAGCAACCAGAAAATCAACCAATTCTTTGATTTCATAGAAAGGAAAGAAATGAGGGACTTTGATTCATTTTCTTATGCACGACTTCGGTCCATAGAGAATCTCGGTGTCGCCGACACTTTAATCATCTTATCGCGTTAATATTTGATTCTTTCAAGTCGCCGAAGGGCTAAGAGGTAAAACTCATCCTACGTAAACTCTGAGTGGGCAATTATTCATTCGTTCCTCAGAGTCTCTGAAAGTTTTGGAGAGTAAGGACGAGATGATAGCAACGTAAACGAGATAAACGAAAGAAGAGCGGGACCAGGCAAAGGCAAAGAGGGCTATCCTCGACGGCGCATAGTCTCACGTTCCAGGAAGTTGGCCGGCGATGGATATCCGCACGGACCATCTCGTACTCTATCGATACAGCGTACCTTGCCTGGCCTTTCTTTCGTCTCCTCTCTCAACTCCGAGCATTCCGCATTTTTTTGCATGCCTTACTCCTCTCCGTAGTTCGCCTCCTTTCTAACAATTTTCATCACGCGATTGGCACCGTGTAACTTCCCTTCCAAGATAAATACCGAAGACGCGTCCCGCGAGACCGACTTGTCACTTTTTGAGACAAATGCATTTTGTACTTGGAACGATTATTGGCAGGTGGAAAATTTCCGTGACGTTACGAATGTCGATGGCCCCCTTTTTGACAGAACGCAGTTTTTCTCGCATAAGCATTTAATGAGAACCGGATATTGGAGTGGAAGTTGGAGTCGAGGTGCGAATCTTTCTTCATTTACATATTAATTAAACAGGATTATGAAGGGAAAGTGCAAATTCGCAGAAGTGAAAAGGCAGACAATCGTCTCGTGGCACAGAAACATTGTTAATGAGATACCACGCGCAATGTGGGGCCTCGTTTACCATGCAATTGCCGTAGTATAAAGATGCATTCATTCGCGATCGGAGTACAAATTTATGCGCTGTCGAAAATAAGAGAAAACAACATTTTTCATAATCAGACCAAGTTATCCGTGGCACGTAGAGATCGCTCCTATTTCCCAGAGAACATCTCATTCCTAGAAAATCTCTTGAGACCGTGTTATTCGTGATTGAAGGATGCAAACCGGGAAGAGGGGGGGGGGGAAAGTTGAGCAAACACGGATTACAGCTATGTCAATCGACGAAAGAGCGCGATGTTACTTTCTAGGAAGAGGCTTGATCTAATCATAGAGCTCCGCTCGAAATCGGATCTACGGGATTACTACTCGATACCCGGAAAGTCGTTACGCGTTACGCCCATTCCTCGTAAAATCGCGCGATATATCATTACACGCGTTATTGCCAAAGTGCAAGGCCTTTTACCATTTTGCAGACGGGGGTACGATTGCCGGAGGGAGCGAGCGCGGCGCTCGCAAAACCGACCAAATATCACTACTATCCACACAATCAGCATATCTACTTGCTGCCGGAATGCGCCGTTCAGCAAGTGTGCAATGCTGTTTACGTCCGATTGAACTTCACGCAACCGCTGTGCGCCTGTCCCGGAAGGTATCGGGATCCTTGTAGTGCATCCTTGGACAGCGACGACCTGCACACGACCGAGCTGGTGACTGATCCGCGAACCAAGGTTAGTGAAGGCTCCCTCGAATGATCGATGGAGTTGAGTTTTATCATCCTATTTTTGTCATTTCGAACGTTTACTTCTATACAGTACAAAAGTTTTGTATCTGTGTTAAAAACGATCCACTCAAATCTTTGTTAAAAATTTTGTATTGAATTTTTAACATATTTAAGTACTAATTTAATTTAATTTGATTATGTTATTTAAATATTTATAATGTTAAATCGATATTCAACATTTGTTAATGTCAAAAGAACGCGATTTAGGAGTAAGTAAATAAATAACATGAAATAATGTTTTAAATTTTTAAATAAATAAGTAAAAATACGTGTTAATTAACATGTCGTAAATATTAATTTTACTATAAAAATATGCCTTCACAGTTTGTTTGCAAATTCTGTCAGTGTCACATTTTTTTAAATCTTTTTACATGTTTGTTATCTCTCTTTAGCATATTCATCTTGTGTTGAATTAACATAAAAATTTGAGTGAATCGTTTGAGACATATAAAATGTGTTAAATTTAACACAAATTTTCTAATTGTATAATAATCATTATCCTTCGTCCGAGTCTCATTATTAAGACAAAAAAAAGGACATCATAAAATCTAACAAATATGCGATTGCGAGATATTTTTAGCAGTTTTTGCACAGTAAGAAAAAGAAGAAATCATACGGGTACGTTCGACGTGTTTGCGAATTACGGATAAAAACGAACGTGTGTATAAACAATTGGAGGAGTTTCCGTTCGAGTTGCAAAAATTGCTGTTCCTGTAACACGATGTATTTTATTTTAACGTTCCTAGCGTTAAGCTATTATGGAAACGGTACCAAGGCATGGCGCCATTCCTATGGCATGACCAACCGGCTGCTGATTCTCTCAGAGAAGCTCTCTCAGGCGTTCTTAACGCGAGTTTCCTGCCGTGAGAAAAACTCGTTCACTTTCGTTCGGTGTATTAACCGTGACTTGCACACTGACGAATCGCTGCTTGAAAAGACGATTTTAGAAGCGAACTAAAATATTCGTCGCAATTCACCTCGTATTTCCGTAAGTTGCTCCCGTAGACCGCTTTCAGTAATTTCAGTCTCGTTATATTCCTGTGGCTTTATTATTATAACATACCGTAAAACGTAGCGTACCAGCCAACGTTATGGCTATGCAATAAAGAGAGGTTCTCGAACCGCATGATACTTATGGACGAGATAATCAATATAATCAATGATTGCTCAGACACGCTAATCGCATCCCACTCAAGTGACATGATAATGCCTCATCTTAAACTGTTAAAATAGCTCCGTTCTAACGCGACACGTATTCGTGCTAACGGGATTACGTAACATGCGGTTTGTCTAACCGAAAGGAAGAAACCTGTGCAAAAAAATATAAATACGACCTCGCTTATTATGGCCATGCTTATTCCAGGCCTTGACCTTGGTGAAAACGTGCGAGCCGGTCGCCGAGATGCGAGAGTGCAGAGCGTCACGGGACTGGTCCCTGTTGGCGTTGCAGAACGTGCGTACGGGAAAGTCTCACTATCTCGTAATATGCCGATGTCCCGACACAAACATACTCGGTGAGTGAAAAACTCCGAACTTTCGATTTACCAATGCAATCTTTTTCTATCGGCGCAATTCGATTTTGATGATTCTAGTCTTGGTTCAACTAACTCTTCGTCTTTTCTAGTTCTAAGAATTAAAAAAAGATCAAGAGCTGAAATTAAAGTTAATCTCAGTTCAACATTAGTAGGAACAGACATCTTCGATCTAATTTCGAAGACCAGCACGTACAATTCAGACTCAATATAACATGAAGAATTCTTGTCATGCTCTTGAATTCTTAAGCCCGCGTTTTTCATTATATATATATATATATATATATATATATATATATATATATATATATATATTAGGTGTTGGAATTAATTCGTAGCGTTTTACAAGTGATGGGAAGTACTTTCATTAATGTATTTTTTAATGCTCATGTGAAATAAATAACATTCTTTCATTAAAAACGCTACGAATTAATTCCAACACCTAATATATATAACGTTACTCTTCCGTTACTCTGTGTAATAAACATTTTATAATGCAATTTTTTATGACGCTAACTAACTAAAAATTAACGCTAAAGTTGCTAAAGTGCTAAGATTGGAAGTCATTTTGAAAAGTAACTTGTCATCATTATGCGTTACTTACTAAAAAAAAAGTAATAAGTAACGCGTAACATTACTCGTTACAAGTAACGATTGACTTTTCCAACTCTCTGATGTTACCATTATCGTAAAAAAGTTTGCAACGTCATTACCAAATCGTTATTATGGAAAGGTAACGATCGACAAAGTAACGGTGTTATAAGTAACGCGTTACTTCCCAACTCTGATCTGTGATTACCTAAAGATTAAAGGTTACCAAGAAATTTATATAAAATTCATTCATGCATTTCTTGGTAACGGTCTTCTTTAATCTTTAGATAACCGTATATCATGAAAACGCTTTATATCCATATCAAACTAGAGATTGAGATTGAGATCGAGATTGAACTTGATCAATCGGAGCAAAGTTCACTAAACTAGAAATTGATTTTCTTTCTTCTTTCGTCAAATTTAATCTCAATCTCAATCTCAATTTCTAGTCTGATACAGAGTCATTGAATTTATAATTATATTTTTTCAGAGGGACCTATGAGCCACGATCAACCGACTTATGCCAGCGTCCCGGGTATTCGGGTGTACGGAATGATGTGTGTACAGGGAAACAGAAGGGGACGACCGCTACGATATTCGCGCAGTGTTTTTGGTAAGCATTCTAAACTCTAATATCGTTTATTTTTTTCAAAAGCTTGTCCCGGATTTCTCTGAAGAATTATACGTTCTTAAACAGGATATGCAGAGGACGAAGAGAAACCACGTTTCCCTTGGGACAAGGTGCGACAGTTACTGGCGACGCCGTCTCTCTGGGAATAATTTCGCGATGCGATGTCCCATCCTGTATCTGCCATCGACGAATTTACGCGTTAATTTATAATGCTATTATATTTATAATTCTTCCAGCCATTCAAATCCCATGCCCGAACTCTCTTCATCTTCCTACCATTTCCCTCGTATTACTCTCACGCTTCCGTAACCCTCGAACGGGCGCATCATGATGTAAATTAATGTAAATTAATGTAAATTAACATTAATTAATTATTAATTTCATACTACGTAATTTTTCGTTCAAAGAATTATTTTTGCTCTATCTGCATTGATTAATTATTGATCACAAAAAGTTAAATCAGAGGTAAGGTAATTTTTAGAAATGTTTTAAACGTAAACATCAGCGTGTCCGCGCGAGGGTTAACAGATACGATAGGACGAAATCGTCTATGTCACTTGTATTCTCATTTTTATATATATTAATTACTCGTTTTAAGCATATTTATTATTCATGATTTCTATATTATTTATAATTTTAGCTATCGATTAATTACACACGACATACACAAATTGCAGTGAGGAAGACAAATGGCTTCGCCGCCTACTCAAATGTAAAGAGCTGTCTGATTACGCGTAATATTAAAAAAGAAAAAAGAATAGGAATATATTTGGCACCTGAATTTCCGACAGATAAGATCTTAAAAAAAAATCTACATTTTTTTCCTCATTATTAAAATACGAAGTAAAATATGTTAATTACTATATATTCCAAAAGTACTTGGTCATTTTTTTCAAGAATGACTATATTAATCTGACGCGATTAAAAAATGAGAAATATCGATGTAGATATTTTAAGTCACGTATTTGCAACTACGTGATTAAACAAAAACTCGGAGATGTAGTACGTGCTCGATCGTATTTATAGATATTCTAGATTATACGAATACGTGAGAACAAC
Organism: Acromyrmex echinatior; assembly: GCF_024713525.1. Lineage (NCBI taxonomy): Eukaryota > Metazoa > Arthropoda > Insecta > Hymenoptera > Formicidae > Acromyrmex > Acromyrmex echinatior. The sequence continues at coordinate 10,447,900 of NC_141859.1, forward strand.
TAATCAGTATCATTATACATTAATAATTACTCACCGAGAACGTCAGAGTTGACTAAAACGCTACAGCTGTACATCGCCGTCATCAGTCGGGGGTATCGCAGGCTGAAAATCCGTCGACAAGCTTCTTTACACGCTGACATTAATTGACCGCCCAAATGTCCCTGGCTCTGGCCACCGGAATCGCTGCAACGTTTCGTACATCTTATATCATTCTTTTTTTATACTCGTGTATTTAGTGTCTATTAAATTCTTCAATAACACGGCTAAGTACGATTTCTATGTTATATATTTATATATATTTATATACAGGGTGTTCTGAAATATTTTGTCGAGCGTTCTTGTGTAGATAGAGCGGACTAAACTGTAAGTCGAAAAGTCCTTTATCATTTTGCAAATAGTTAACAAGATATTAATTACTAAAAATTGCTGAATATTGATATTGGTAGTAGAGAACTTTTCGACTCAATTTAGTTCGCTCTGTTTACATAAGAGCGTTTAGTAAAAAATTTTGGGACATTCTGTATATATACATATACATATATCTATATATACATACACATATATATATATATACATACACACACATATATATATACATATATATTTATATATATATATATGTATATACTTATCTTCCAGAAAGCAAGCAGTTGCAATGCACATATTTACTTTGTTGTAAGAGTATTTCTTGGTCGCAGATGTCGATTCAAGACATTTATTTTGATGTAATAATTATTATAATGCGAATATTTATTATAATTATTAATGCATATTTACCTTTGTGGAGTCTCAAAAATTTCCCACTTCTTCAACACGAAACAGACGCCCATCATAGGCTCCTCGCATAAGGGACCAGCCAGAGTAGCAAGTTGGAATCCATTGACTATACTATTATCGTATCTGAAAAATTTATATAATGAATAAATATATATATATATATTGTGTATATATATATATATATATATATATATATATATATATATATATTATTCGAAATAAGTTTCAAGGAAGTAGTCAAAGTATGTATCTCGCTTATATTTATTTTTTGCATTATATGTTATAACATTTATCATTACGATAAATTTACATTTAATAAATTATGTTTCTCGAACGTTGGTTTCAAACGAAATATGTACAATAAAAAGCTTTTGCATCAACATTTTTTGAAATACTTACGATGCTCGGGAATCGACATTCGTGTTTTGCTGCTCCCAGAATTTCTTTTGCGTGTAATCAGTCTCGTTTAGTAAGATATTGGGTCCGCATTTTCGTGGACCAAATGACCATATTTTATCCATTACATTATCCTTCCACCCCGCTTCGAGAAAAGCTGTCTCCAATTCGTTCTTGAATACTTTTGCTTCCTTCTGCTTCTTATCAGACATGGATCTCTCGTTGAGTTGATTCTCGCTAGCAATAGCCTCGTGCTCTCCATTCTCCTTTGTGCATCTGTCGCAGTAACTATCCAACAACTTTATCAGATTTGCATTTTTCTCTAATAATTTTGTTATGTTTTCCGGAAGAGGTTTCGTGTCTATCTCAAAACGACACTGCCGATTTGACGTCCAGACTTCAAGGTTGACTTCCGCCGCCTTCTTCTCGATCGCCTCATTCACCATGTCGAGTTTCGGAGGTGGCACTACGGTTTCGCGAAATGGCACGATCGGATCAGACACGTTAATATCGATTTTGGCATATCTCAGCTTGAGATCCTCCAGGCATCTCTCCAGATGAACTTCACCTGCGGTGCTCAGGACGATCTCACCAGTCTCTTGTATGTGAACAATGGCGCAGGCATCCGCTTGATTCAATAGTTTCAAACCATTGATGAGCTTTGGCAAGTCGTTGGGATGTTTCGGTTCCAGGGCTACTCTCAATATAGGAACTGCGAGAGAAGTTAATTCTGTAAACGAAGGACAAGCAATTGTCGTTGAAAGAGTCGCGGTTTTCAAAACGTGCTCTTCTAGGTTACCAATTCCGAAAACATTACCCGCTGGTACCTTATTTACGGCCTCGAGCTCTCTTCCCATAAGAATGTACAATTTATTTACAGTCACCTTCGTAATATGTCTGCCGGGCTTCAGATCCTTCAGCACGTGGGAAGGATCCACCTTCTCACCCGCTTTCTCGCATTCCAAAGCAATAGAAGGATTATGCTTTGGTCCTAAAACGAATACCTCATCTCCAATCTTTATAGTTCCCGAATACACTCTGGCGAAGGCTACTAATGCGCCGTCCGATTTATCCTCGGTGACATCCTCATGGTTTATGTTATTAGAGACTATCGTATCGGGCATATCTTCTTTGGTATCTTCGTGGTCTTCAATGGCAGTACAAGTTTTTTGCTCCAGTCGCTCTGCATGCTTCTGTCGAATAATTTCTCTTCTTTGTGCCAATTCTTCCGGTGTTAGCGACTTCGGTCTGTTCTCGGGCAGCATGTCCTTCTCCACTGGAAACATTTTCGATACGAATACGATAATCGGCACTTCCAACGATGAATTGCACGATAAGAATGCTTTTTTCAGTTGCTGAGTTTCAAGAGGTAAAGCAGAGAAGTCGTTATTTCCGCTTATCAATCGCTCGATTTTCTCGTGAGTTAAATTATGCGGTGCTGGAACTTTCTCGCATACCATATCGAGACAATTTTGCGCCAGAGGAAGCCATTGTGAGCAAACGGCTTGCAACTGTGCTTTTGAATCTGTGTGCCTCAAATCACGCGTTGTCAATTTAATATTTAATTTTTCAGCTATAATCGGCAATTTATCTTTATCTTTCCGTATCACTATAGTATCGTATAACACCCAGATATTATCCAAAATCAATTGAACGAAAAGTGGCTTCTTAGCCTTTTCCTGAGCCCCCTTCATGATCCTCTTCGTTTTGTTATTTATATAAAAATCCCCCCACAACGTTTTACGTAGAACCTTTTCGCTAAATCCTAATTTGTTCGAATAAATTTTCGCGAATTCCTTGATGCCAAATCCCCAGCCATCAATTGCACTAGTGAAAAGAACGTTTCCTTGTTCCGGCGAGAAGTATAAAGTTGAATCATCTATCTCTTCCAATACGGATTGCCAATCGGCCAGATCCCTTTCGTTCACCTTGTCCCACGTAGATGCGACCGTCTCCTCGCGTTCTTTACGTTCCATCACGTCGCTCGCAAATAACTCTCCCATGATGGCATTTACTTGTTCCAAGACTTGTGTCAAACGTACGTAAGCGTCCAATGGCGTCAATTTCATTTCCGTGATCAATCGGTCAACTTTATTAAGTACTAAAATAGGTTTCAAACCCTCGACATAGGCTATAGATAAAGCGCTACGTGTCTGGGGACATACACCTTCCACTACATCAACTAGGATGATAGCTCCATCCGACAGTCTGACTGCTGTTGAAACTTCAGAGGAGAAGTCCACATGCCCTGGAGAGTCAATCAAGTTTATCACATGGTCCATTTCATTGTATACATGATATAGCGTTATGGAACTAGATTTCATTGTGATCCCACGTATCTGTTCATCTGGTCTACTATCCAGGTATCTAAGTTTGCCAGCCAGTTTATTGGATATAATGCCATTGCTCGCAACGAGAGAATCCGCCAGGGTGGTCTTTCCATGATCCACGTGCGCCAGGATACATATGTTCCTGATACGTGTGGCGTCAGTCTGTATCTCGCTAAGCTTTTCAACACTGATAAAGCGCATCGTTACTCAGATAGGACAATGAAGGATGAAAAATATAGCTCGAAGTATGTACAAATATATACACACACACACATATATATATATATATATGTATATATGTTACGTATCGTATTTACGTATCTTACGGTTTACAATATTCATCAATTGCAACAACAAATGTAAACGAGTGACGTAGCAATGCGTGCAGCAATATATACATACAATTCGATCTAGACTATTCTCTATTTATAAAAACAAAACTTAAGCTAGTGTCGGACCGATTCGCATTCGCGCGCACGTGTCCAGCTGTGGTAAACACTATTTCAGTTTATTTTCCCTCCAACAAAGCGCGTAAGGTTTGTTGAACGCGAGGATGTAACGAAGGTTGAACGGCCTCGCTGTCGTCGTGCGGAACATGCCAGCGGACATCGGTTATCGGCGCGACGGAACGAGACACACGCAGAACTCGGGTGAACGACGGGCACGTGGATGGGATCTCTCCTCCTCGTCGATGTGTGACACTCGACCGCTAACCGGAGTGGTAGTCGAGGCTGGATATGACACTAACACTTGCCGCCTACTATTAGAGGTTAGGCACGCTGAAACGTGAACTTGACGCGCGCCGCTTTCTCACTCGTTTCGCCTCGTGCCCACTTGATCACGTATTTTCATCAAGTATCAGCTTGTGGTACGGTTGAATTCGACCTGAAGCCTTGATCGACGCGATTTTCCGTTCGTATCGTGCAGATCCACGAGTATTTAACCATGAAACGTGCAGGTGCAAACGGCCATATTGCTTTGGCGTGTGAGAGCAATGCGCGATCGGTGCGATTCGAGACAAAAATTTGCGCATGCGAGACAAAAATGGATAGATAGATAGATAGAGAAAGAGAGAGAGAGAGAGAGAGAGAGAGAGACAGAGAGAGAGAGAGAGAGAGAGAGAGACAGAGAGAGAGAGTGGATTAATCATGCGAAAAGAATTTCTTTTCTCTTGAATAAGATCAAGGATGAATAAACCTTCGTTAGTCTAATTCCAATTGATGATGAGCTAATCGAGCTAATTGTAATTAACCGTTTAATGTATCAAATTAAATTTAATATTTATTATTTTATTGTTAATGAATAAAATTAATTTTTTTGTTGTTTATTATAGAATTAGAAATTTTGCTGTTGAATTAATAACTGATTAATCGGAATTCGATTGAATTTTCTCTAATGACTATTTCTATCAATATAGATTAGTTTTAATCTCGATAATTTATTTTTATCTTCTTCTAGTTTTAAAAATTGAAAAACATAATGGCACAATTTATGTTCGTTTCAGTTCAGTAAATGAGAATGGATTAAAATGGATTAAAATTTTTTTAATGTGTACTTTAAAAAAATCCATGAAAATGGATTAAAGTGGATTAGATCCGAGCTAGTTTAATATTCGAAAAAAAAAAAAAAATATTTATATTTAAGGGTTACAAATTTTATTCCTAAGACATTTATTTATAATAATTATGTCTGATATTAACTACTTCAAATTTGTATTAAAAAACGCACCTTAGGGATTTGTAACCTCTCAGCAAACGAGAATGGATTAAAATGGATTGAAATTTTTTTCTATCCGAATGTGTATTTAAAAAAAATAGCAAATACTTTTTTTTTTTATTTAATTGGATTCAATTGGATTCAATTAGATTCAATTGAATACAATTGGATTGAAAAACTGCATTTCCTATTCAAAATTTTGAATTGAATAGTATTCACAATGTATATGTTGTGCACAGAAAAAGCTAATATTATTTTTATATTGAAAAGCATAGAAATATACTCCATGTCATTCCTATAAATAAATAAGAATACATTAAAGATTGAAAAGAAATAGACATTTATTTCAATTCTTATATTGCAATTCCTATAAATGAATAAAAATGTATTCAGGATTGAAAAAAATTTATTTTAACATTCATGAATCTGTATTTCTGAAAATCTAAAATCCATTTTAATCCATTTCAATTTATTCTCGTTTGCTGAAAGTATAGATTAACTTTAATCTCGGTTTAACCTATTCACCTTTTTCTGTTATTTGTTTCTACTAAAATATAGTTTAATTTTAATCTCAGTTTAATTAACTGTTCATATTTTTCTAATTTTTAGGATGAAAGATAAGTTAAACCGAACTTAGAACCAAAGTACATTATGATAAAAATGAATATACGAAGAGAGACTCGATAAAAAAAGTATTATTTGATAAAAAAGTATTACTTGAAACAATTTCGTTAAAACAGAACGATTCATCGCGGTCTACTTTTTGGCGAATTTCAAAAAACATCCGTTTTACTTACCCATGTTTCTCTATGCTTGTTGTCTTTCCTTACAACGTAAGTTTCGAGTCGGAGAAAAGAAAAAATAAAGGAAATAATTAGTCAAATGGAATGCAAAGTACGACAAAAAAATTAATGCGATGCGATGGAGCCGTAGTAAATGTATTCAATAATTAGATACGCATAGATAATTATGTGATGATTACGAGAAAACTTCAAAGAGAATAATATAAGCTCCTAGTGCAAAGTACGAAGTCGATTCGTTTTATTTGCTATTTGTTACGTGATGATTGAGTTTTCTGAAACAAATCCAAAAAAATACCAGGTGTACTCTTAAACATTCGATTATTTTCTTATCTTAGCCGGTCGACGGTTTATTATTGTAATAAGTTGTAAGATTTAGGAGAAATTTGGCACAATAGATTTAGAGAAAAATTTAAGAAAGAAATTAGGGAAATTTGTAATAGAAAAGATTTAAAAAAGGCATTCGGAACTTATAATTAATGAACGATTCGATCATATTTTTGCCGCAATTTTGTTGAAAGTTTTTGTATATATCTTTCCATATCTCCTGTAATGTTTCTTGCAATATTGCAGCATGCAAGAGCGCAACATTGCCGCTAAACAATGGAAAGAATTTTGTGTACTCGAATCATGCTTTCTGTAAAATTTTACGCATTATTTTAATATCAATTAAAAACGTAGTTATGTGTAACTATTTTATTCGCAATCACTGAAAATATGTAGATATAAAATATATTGAGATGTTTTTTTCAAAGACTGTATAGTCTATGAGAAGTTTAAAGCAATGATTTCATTATCATTAATCAATGATAATGAAAACTTACATAAAAGATGAGCGTCCTTTTTTCCAAAAATTTGAATGTTATTCCTTCGAGCCCTTTTATCTCTGTTATTCTTTTTTTTCCACTTTTAATAGATTTACTCAACACTTATTGAAAGAGAATTAGCGCTATATTATATTTCAATCAAAACAGTGAAAAATATTCCAATGGGTCGCTATTTTTTACTTTTTTTTTCTCTCATCGCCAGGACACGCGGTAGCGTTTGCCATCATATTTTTGAAGTTTAGTTAATAATATCCTCTTTTTATATTGAGAAAGGGATACTACCATGTCATGAGAGAAACCTTACAGCATACAGGAAAAAGGATGCTTATGTAATAAATTTTATTTAAATGAATTGATATTATTAAAAAATGGATGTATTAGAGAGAAGAACAGATTTTTACAATTAAAATGAGATAACAATTATTTTTCTAAGTGCACTTGATGCGCAGATATGCATTTTTCTGTCCGATTTATGCCATTCAAAAAAGTCATTTTCATGAATCTTGTTCCCTTCATTATGAATTTGCCTTGTTGTAGACAACAGGAAAAAAACTGCAAACCTATCTATTTTTGAGAGGGAAATCTTTGAGAAACAGATACTTATATTATAGATTCGGATGTAAAGAAACAGCGATCAAAAGATTTAACTAATGCGAAGCAGTAACAAAAAGCAATTCGAGGACGACTGACGGAATACGCTAAAAAAATGGAACATAGAAAAATGTAAGCAATTAAACATTGTTGTCCTACGTCCTTAATCGTGATTGACCGAGTTGCTTAATGCTTACTGCAACGTTTTTCTATATGCCACTAGTGCTCTATTCGTTAACAAGAAAACGTTACAAAACGCGCGAGATAACTAGAAAGTGTTCTCCTCTGCGGTTTCCTGTACTATTGTGGGTTTCGTCTTCTTGTAAAGGGCTCGTCTCCTTAAATTAAGCATTGTTTTCGCCACCAACCACACCGCGCCTGTCTCGCATGTGTAACGCAACGCGTTTATGAAGCCGATGATCAACGAATGCGGTGGATATCCGGTCGTGCGTGATTCGATACCGACTGTTCTCAGAGACGCTTTGACGAACGTCTCTGGGCTAGGTGCCATCCACGTCGGTCTCCTATGGAAAAGAAAAGATATGAAGCGACGACAATCGACGTCAGAAAAATTTCAAATTCTGTGATTATTGAAAAATAAAATAGAATTAAAATTATTTCATAACTTCTCGAATTCGGAACTGCGCAAGTTCATTATATAAAAGATTCTTACTTGATCTTGGACATCTTCGTGGCGACTGGGCCGGGTAGAACACATTGAACGGTGACGCCTCTCGGCGCAGCTTCCGTAGCCAAATCTGCGCTGAGTTTGTCGATGTACGCTTTACTGGCGGCATAAACGGACAGATACGGGCTGGGTATAGCCGCAGCCGTCGAACTCACATTGATGAGTACTCCTTTCCCTCGCTCCAGCATACCGGGCAGAATCGCTCTTGCGACCCCGGTTACTCCGGCTACATTCAATTGCAATATTCTCGCGAGAACTTCCTCCGACACATTTGTGAACATTTCAGGATGGTCGTAACTTGCGCCAGCGTTGTTCACAAGAACACCGACCTATTGGAAAATATCTCTTAATTATTTTCACTTTATCTCTCTCTCTCTCTCTCTCTCTCTCTCTCTCTCTCTCTCTCTCTTTCTCTCATTAAAAAAAGAATCTTTTAAATTTTTAAGGAAAAGAATTTTTTTTATTTTTTTAATACACGTTAATTTGTGCTCTGAAAGACTTATTATTATTATTTATTGATTTATTTATTAAAATCTAAATTAATTTGTTTTTTGCATATTTTTTTTAAAGAAAAGCGATCTCTTTATTCATACATCTCTGTGAAATATTCCTATCAATTCAAGATTTACAATAAATCACATTAGATTTGTTACCTCCAAGTCTTGCGTTGCTTTGCCAATTTCCGCGTAAACTATCTGGCCTTCAGTTAAATCAGCTTCCACGATACGAGTTTCTACGCAATATTTTTGCTCGATCTCAGTAGCAACGTCCTTCAACTTGGGCAAGGACCGTGAGACCAAGACGATATCCATACCTTCTTCGGCAAGTGCCTTAGCAAATGCCTTCCCAAGACCATCTGTCGCACCAGTTACCACCGCCCATTTCCCCTGTGTTCGAAAATGTATTCCAAATCCGAAAGTCGGGGCGATCAGTTTCTTCCACGTTAAAATTCCGATTTTAACGAGGATCCTCAAACTGATCAGTGCTATTATCAACAGAAATATCTTCTCCCACCAGAGCGCCATTCTAAAATGTAAGCAATATGTATGCATGTAGATGATTCAATCTTTCTATACAACACAGAAGCTAGCAATAATACTATAACGTTTGAAATATATGTTACTGCGATACTGTTTAAACATTGCAACGTTACTGTAACATTCCTGAAAATGCTGGAATAATCTATTGTTGAGTTGCTTATATTTGCTTAATTTAATCGCAGTTGAGCAATCAAACGCAATACACGATCTGATTTGTCTCTCAAGGTAAATAATTTAAAAAAACCATCATTGAATTTTAAATTATTACATCTGAATTATATTATCAAGCTAAATTTGAATTTAACTATCACCTGTTCTAAGCAAGAAATTGATTGTTGATAGCAAGAAGTCTGCCAGTCATTATCAATTTGGCTTCCATGACCTCGTGTCATATCAGCCGTATCAACCATTACATTGTATTGGTAACTTCATTCGCCGCCATTTGCAATTATATCTTGTTTTATCTTGAAAAATGTTATTTATATAATATGCACCTAATTAACATTTAAATCTTCAGATTTGATTAGGTGCATATTATATAAATAACATTTTTCAAGGTAAAACACACATATATATATATATATATATATATATAATACATTATCTTAAGAGCTGAGGGGTATTATATATATATATATATATATATATATATATATATATGTACACATTATCTTAAATCATATTAATCTTTATCTATATTTTTCTGCTTAGATTTCATTATCTTACGTAATATATTTCCTGTCAGGCGAGAGAGATAAGCTCTTATATAAATGATATATTTCACAAGTCTTATTTATGAAAAAAATACATCACGTGATCAATTGTCCTATAAATATTAATTATCTGTAAAAATCGACATTTATGTAAAACGAGTGTTTAGTGCTTCTTTTTTATTTGTTACGTTTTTATTTTTCTAAGTGCATGCTTATCTTTCACGTACATACCTATTATATAGAGACGCGCAGATGCTTTTGAAATACAGAATGATAAGCACAAACGTAAAAACGTATTTCGTTTTCATATACGCAATGCAAACATTAACATACAATATTTATTCATCGTATGATCATTGGCAATCCAATCAGTATTCGTTGCGATCGTCGTTAAAGAAAAAAAATCAAAGCTTTGCATATGGAGCAAAGTCCTATTGTCGTATAAGTCGTATTGTAGATTTCGTATCACGTATATAGTAATAATATTTAATACGTTACTTTAGATAATGTATGTTTAAGGAAAAAAAAATTTGCCTCTTTATATTTTCAAGTTTGTGACAGAGAACTATAAATATGTATCAGTATATTTTTAACATAAATTTATCAGTATATTTTTAACATAAATCTTATAGAAATTCAGTACTATCCAATTTAATACTAAAAGATAATGATTAATTATTCATTTTAAGTACTAAAAGTACTAAACAATGATATTCGAAATAAACCATTGTAACAGATGTAATAATGTAATACAGCAAAATACAGAATTTGAAAAAGTTAAGTCGTTTAATTTGCTCTGTACTGAAAATCTCGTCGACTTTTATCTTTTATAATCAACTGATTTGATTCATATATTAGATCATTTAAAAAGTATCCGCGTTTTTTGTTCAATTTTTGAATGAAAAAACCGCGGATACTTTTTAAATGATCCAATATCAAGGGAAATAAGATTCTTAAGTACTTCCGAAAACAGAATGGAAACAGTCCATTTCAATATAGATTAACCTCGGTTTAATTTACTTTTTATCCTTTTCTAATTCTTAGAAATAAAAAAAAGAATAAGTTAAATCAAAATTAATCAATGTAGATTAACTTTAACATCGATTAATCTTTATCCTTTCCTAATTTTAGAACTAGAAAAAGATAAAGAGTAAATTAAACCAAGATTAATCGATTAACTTCAATCTCAATTTCGTTTACTTTTTGTTAATTTTTAGAATTAAAAAAATAAAAAGTAAGTTAAATCAAGATTAAACTTAATCTATATTGAAAAAAACGGGCATAAACCATTTTCGAGAAATTTTTCAAATAGATAATCAGACAGATGAACGAAAATTGAAATTATAAAATAGATATATAGTGTGTTACGTTGCGTGTTATGTACTTATTAAGTAATTAATTAATATCTTTCAGTATTAATGTTCTATAAAAGAATCCAATACATTAATCAAAAGTCTTCAAATGAATTAAAATTACTGCTTTATCATTTCTACATATAGCTAATTTTATTTTCGTCCGGCACGACTTAAAAAAAGAAAGTAATTAATTCTGACCGGGCAGATCCGTCAGATCGTAAACTGCATAGAATTTCATCGCGATACAGCTTTCTCCGACGTTTTATACTTCAATGCGCGAGGCGATCATACCACGATACTTTCTCACTTTCTCACCTGAACTCGACCTTTACCAGCAACTGACTCTTCTTCCGGATCTCCCGATCATCCAGCGACGAATGACGAACTCCGTTCCTCACCGGGGATGCGACAGCTATATTCTCGTCTCAGGGGAAATGTCAACAAACGTGCGCTCGACGACTCTTCGATAACGACGATCGTATTTAATCACGTCTTAAATGCATACAACATCTCGAATGAAAGGAACGAAGGACAAGGTCGACTGAATCGGTGAGCACGATGCTGAAAGCGGATCAAATTGATTAGAGACGAAAATATCAACCAAGATTATATTTAAGTCAGAAGGGCAACGACTTCGATGAGCTTCCTGTCTCGTAGTCTCTACCTTGATGACTGCCGGCGTTATACTGCGTTCCGCTTACCGCTTGCGAAAGCGCGGTCGCGATCAATGCTTTACTCGGAATAGTCGGAATTAGGGGGCTATCAGCGACGCTTACGCGTGCGCGCGTACGCACGTACACATTGATACGCACTGTGCATGCAATGTCAGGGCCGAGGCAGAGCTGACCAGTATTCCCACTGATTCGATGTTTTGCCTCCACGACGGAAAGGTAGCGGTATCTCCACGTGGCCGAGCAAAAGGTTCACCGTCTGAACGAAAACAGCGGTGGGGTGACCGATGAGAATTGACGATTCTCTCTTTGACACACTTCGCCGCAAAACTCGCGGCCTCCTTCTGCAAACTTCACACGATTTCTTTGATCGTCCATGCGATATATCGACGGCCGTGATACACTCCCTTTTTAAAAAAAAAACACATAGATGTTATATTTAGAAAAACTTCGTGCTGTTTTGAATAATATCATTTTCGTTTTCTCGTACAATGAAATAGTTTTATGTACATGTATCAAAAAACGATACTCATGTTCCTGATGAAATAATTGATCAGAATTTTCTATTGAGTTTAATAAATATTAATAAATGAGTTGCCTTGAATTTAAATTTGTTATTTCCGGAACATGTTTTGCAAGTTTCTTTTACCGCACATTTATAATGTTAATTCTAAGTTTGTCAGCTGAATTTTTTGTTCATCTTTTCGCCTATTATTTTCACATTTTGAATAAAAGAAAAAAGAATTAATTTCCTGATGCATACCTTTAATTATATATGATTTGATTGCTATGTACAATCACGAAACTAATTGTCCGGACACAGATATTGCAAATTTATATATATATATATATATATATATATATATATATAAACTTATATAAATAAACTTATATATATATATATATATATATATATATATATATATATCGTTCGTGTCTCGAGTTAATTTTCATTGTTTTTACAAGTACCTATATCAAAATTATTAAATTATTAATTTTTACTTTTTATATATAATTTAACATTTTTATAAAATATATGTAAGGTTGCGTATTAAAAAAATTGTACATAAATGTTATAATTTATAATTACTTAGTGCTTCTAATATTTTAAAGACAAGAAATGCGTAGGATACAAATAACCCAATCATAATATAAGGATTTATATCAGTAGAACTTGTTCGTAGATAATAATTGTGTAAGCACTGTAAGTATTACATATTATCCATTGATCATCACTCCATTTTCGTTTTTTTTTTACATTTCCTGTATGATATACATTGACTTATACAGCATAGCAATTATCGTTCATTACATTAAAACTCGTTACGAAATAAATACTCGCTGTAATTATAAATTAAAACGATATGAAAATGTTAAATTTTATCGTAATATAAGATACTAAAAAAATTTTCGCATTATGTTTTTTTTTAATTTTACTTGCAAAGTATATTCATTAGTACGTTCAGCACTATAATAAAATAAGAAAAAACATAAATGACATGATATTCAATGTATTTTTATTATGAATATACGTAAAGACATAAACGCGTTTGAAAAACAATATTTCATTTGCGCGTTTGAACAACATGTAATCATAGATTTTAGATAGATGTAGAAATATTTAAATATTTAATTAACACGCTTATTGACAATTTTTTATCAAACTTCAGACTGTCATTTACACAATTATTACAATGCTTTATATTTTACAAATGAATATTGATATTAATCTGCGAAGATTATCTCGGATATATTTATATCTGATATATTTATATCTGATATTTTATGTTTGCGAATTAAGCAATATTTTTAGGTATTATTTTGCATAAATAGGGAGATACCTTACAAGTATGCAGTTTTTTATTGCAAATATAGAAATAAAACTATAACAAATTTATTTCTATATGCTGTAGTTCGGTCAAGCTATAATTTATTAGGTAAACATGATCGTCTTTTCAAATTAGCTAAAATTATCTTCACACTCATCTTAGAAAGGAAATTTAAATGGTAAAATAGCATAGCATTTTTAATTGACTTGCAGTAGCCTAATTAAGTGTTATGTCATATTCAGCTAATCTTTTTTTTCAGTGTATAAATAAATAGATGAATAGAAATGTACGGATTTAACATTATTTATTCCGTTTAATATACAAAAGATATATTGTACACACGGACTTTTATAAGTAGACTGCTAATTGCGCCTCTTTGAAGACAGCGCTGGGCAGCGATATATTTCTCTTACTCGCACATGTATAAATTACATGAATAAATTCACACGATACTCACAAACAGGCAGAGACGTTACGACCGCCTTTGGCACCCTACAATGGAATTTGCTTTTGCACCCCATCACAAGGATTGCTAAGGTCTTTGAAGCACCAATCTCCCGCCACCAATCTCCAATGACAACGAACCAACAACTAAAAAAAAATAATTCCACCAATTTTGTATAACATAGGAATATGAATACAATAAATTTCATATTTTCTTTTGTAATAATGTATTTGACGCTTAATGCAACATACTATTATATTTTCTGGCTTTAGTATTTTTTGAAAAATTCTGATGACGTCTTCAGTTGTTATGTAATCAAGACTGATTACGTAATCAAAACTGTTCGCCAATTCTTTTTTAATTAATATTATAGCTATATTATTGCGTGACCGCGATTGCGTCATTGTATTTCTCAAAAAGTTCTTTATTATTTTTAATTTTTAAAAAGATACCTCTACAGTTATCACAGACATTGGCACAATTAATAAGATCTGTAACTAAATTAAAAAACTATTGCTAAATTTGAAGATTTCCAGAAAACTACTTTTAGTTAATTCATTTAAAATATAGTAAGGTAGAGCTTTATAATTATAAGAGTAGCACTACCTATTAAAATTTTGCATCCTTCCAAATTTTGCGTTGGAGCGTATCTGATTTACCTTGTAACGCCTCCGCAAACAGGATACATACATACGCATATGGGACAGCTAAACAAGGACAGCTCAGAATCAGATTCATCTCTTTCTATCGCATTGAGTCAGTCTATTTATATAAGTCTGTGATTGTATATGTACATACATATTCGCATGTTTGTAGATACAGACTAGAAATTATGCAAACTATTTAATTATGGACAATTAGATACATAGATATCGGATGATGGACATTAAGTAACATCGGATGGAAAAATACATGATATGAATATGTATTCAACTTTATATATTAAGATGGAATCACATGATGCTCGATTTCTTGAATGATAGCATGCAGTTCTGATATCATGCCTGTTCTGATATATGCTAGAATTCATTCAAGCGTTGAACGCTGCATATACATAATTTTTATAGTTATTATAGGTTACTTCATAGCTTATTTCCTTGCATGCACCAATCAAAAGAAATAATTGCTAATTTCATAGTTATCTGTCAAACGTCAAACTGTATGCATCAAAGCAAGCGTAGCAACATGCATGTGTGCATGCATGCGTGCATGCTTATCATTCAAGAATCAAGTACCGTGTGATTCCATCTTTACATTAAGATAGAAATGCGTCATACATGTGTGCAGCCTTCATTTCTCTTTCGCATTATTCGATCTATTTTTTAGGATGCCATATAGCAAAATTATGTGACATAAATGCAACGCCGCGCTGCTGAACACCGTGCTCGGATACGTGTTCCAGCACAATTCTATCACGCCTAAAATGGTTAATTTAAAGATAGTCTTATAGTCGGTGCACCACGCAATGTACGGTAATGTATGATAGTACCATATATAGAATTGATAATGCAACGATCTGCTAAACATAATGCCGATAAAATTCGCAACAAAAAGAGGATAGACAAATAACTGACTTACAGTAGACATATCTACCTTCTCTTTCTTACGAAGTTGAGGCTTCAATTCCTTTCCAATGTGTTTTAACTTTACATACGACTTCATGTAACTGATCCAAATGGGCGCACAATACAGCAGCGTTAACACATGCAGAAGTAACAGAGAAACGTGCAAATACGGATGTACAAATATCTCTTCAGGTAAGAACCTCCAATTTACAGTCCACCTGAACTCGAAGACTCTACCCAAATTGAAAGCGCCCTTTATATAAGCGATCGGATTCTCTAGTAAGAATGGAAGACCAAGAATCAGCTGTATCAAAGCGCAAATAGACAAATGTATCAATGTTTTGAACATTCCTAGCGCGCATAAGTAAGTGACAAGAAGCGCTGGAGCAAACAGCAGTATGTTCATCTTGATGGACACAGCAAGACTATATAACACGCTGCCCAAGTACCAGCGATTATCCAAGAATGAATTGATAGATGCATATAGCAGCACCATCGCTACTGGATCATTGAAGAGTCTCAAAACGAATATCGAGTGTATTCTGTAGGAGGTACAGCACATCAAGATGAGAACGTAAGGCGGCACTTTCTTGGTCCGTGCATAAATCCGGAAGACTAGCATCAGCGTGATCACGTACAGTGTCGCGAAGACGTACTGCGCTATCTTTACGTTGGTGCCATGAGAAGTTATATAATAGAGGCTGGAAAAGATGTAGACAAAACCAGCAGGGTAAACCAATGGTCCAGTGTCACCTCGCAGTTTCGAGTAGTCCAACGTGCCATTCAGGAAACCCTCAACTTCTTGCATATAGGCCTTCCAATCGATTTCAGTGTATGGCACTGTCTGGATGATTACTGCATTCAAGACGATTTCCAGAACGACGAATAATTTGACCGTCAATGATAGTTTTTTCGGATCGGTGAGAAAAGCGACGAGTTGCCGCCATTCCACGTAATTCTCCAGCCAGCCCTTGTTACTCCTCCTCGAAGACCTGCCAGCATTGAGGTTAGGTCTCGCCTCCCTGCGTGGCGCCATTCCGTCTGCAACGCGTGTCTGTTATTTTTTTTCAATTATGCTTATAAACAGACTCGCGCAGATTTCCAATAGTGAATATTACCTTGGTCCCTTTTCCGTGACGTCCTCGAGAGGTTAACCGCACTTACGATATCGGTTCATCCGCGTGACAATGAATAATCAGCTCGTCGCAGCGATAATCCATCACTTTTCGTCATCGGACACCCATGGATGCCGCAGAAAAGATACTTCTCTTTCGTTTTTTACGTATCAAGTGACAAATCTGTGTTTTCCTCGATATAAATGTCCACAGAACTTTATTGGAGTAAACATGGCGATCGGAAGGTAAATAGAACCGGCTGCTCCATTCAGTCCCGTGGTTTCCGTTTCTCGAGCTGAACTTTCCGTCACTTTCCAAATTATTCGCCCTTTCTTTCCATCTAATCGGTCCGGTCGAATAACTGTTTCAGTTCGAGTGCAGAAAATGCGAGAGTGCAGCAATATACAGCACAATCATAGTGTATTTATCATCATGAATATAAATCCCCTCTCACTCACATCGCGCGGCGCGCGCGAATTGCGATGACGTCACGACCAATCGGCGCGCGCGGACAGCAGTGACGTCACGACCAATCGGCATGCGCCAGCTGGGATTCCGGGTTTTTGACAGAATCCAACGTGTCGCGAACAGTCGCGAAGCTCGGAGGTGAACGACGGCGGTGGACGTGTCGCAGGATATTTCGAGGAGTCGAAAGTGTGAATTAAAGTCACCGCGCGTCGCCCATCTACCGAACGACGGAGGCCTCGCATCGGAAATACGCTAATTTTCAATCCGATCGCAACGGTACGTAGCACGCGCCCGCGCGAAATAACCTTAAATCTCTAGTCCAGAGACTAGACACTTACGTGTCAACATTTGACATCTCGCGTTTTTTTCCGTCGGTATTCTCGCAACTCCCTTTGTCCTTTTGTCATCGGCGACCGTTAGTCACAAAATCTAGGAATCTCGTGAAAGTAGAAGCTTGGAACGTTTCCTTTAGCGTCTTCGGGGACGCTCAGAGTAACAGGGATGTTGTGATTTTGTGAATTAAAATATTTGTAATTAAATTCCGATTAATTTAAGTTAATAATGAAAATTTATAACGTAGCGAGAGATCGCTTTAATCGACTTTTTCATGTCTTTTTTGTGATAGATAAACATATTTAAAATGTTATCGAAACTTTAGGTTGTTTAATTTCTTATATGGCTTATCTTCTTTTTCTTTTCACATTGGAAAAAAAGAGGGAAGATAAATAATGCAGGAAGTTCAGCTAAAAAGACAGACCTTTTGATTTACATGGTCATACGATAACACTTGCATATTTATTTACATTTTTTTGATTAAAAAAAATTTTAATTAACAGAACTCAATAAAACAGAAAGATGAATGCGTCGGTGTCATTAATACTTTCTGTATTCCTTGGAATTGTGTGTACTGTTACAGCATTAAAAGAAGGTGACTGTGAAGGTGAGAATCTCTCTGACATTTCCTTATATATAAAATTTATATATGCTTTTTATGACATTCCTTATCTAATTTTATAGTATGTGTTGCTGTTGTGGACAAATTTAGTCAGACACTAACGGCAGATATTAAAAGTGACCCTAAGAAGATTGAAGAAAAATTTCGAGAATTCTGTAAAGGCACTAAATCAAAAGAAAATAGATTTGTGAGTATGAGCCCTGTAGACAAAATAAATTTCCTCGGTCAATTGTTATAAAATAATCGCAACTGTTTTATATGCTTCCAGTGTTATTATTTAGGTGGATTAGAAGAATCTGCCACTGGTATCTTGGGTGAGCTGAGTAAACCACTATCATGGTCTATGCCTGCAGATAAGATATGTGAGAAATTAAAGAAGAGGGATGCTCAAATATGCGATTTGAGATTCGGTATGTATAATATTTGTGCACTCTCATCATTCTTGTTGCAAAGTCGAATATTTTGTTAATGTTATGTTACTATTTTTGTTTCAGAGAAACAAATCGACCTCAATACAGTAAATTTGAAGAAGTTGAAGGTACGTGATTTAAAGAAGATTTTGAATGATTGGGAAGAGACGTGTGACGGTTGTATAGAGAAGACGGACTTTATCAAGCGGATTGAGGAGCTCAAACCCAAGTACTTTAGCAGCAGCTCGAAGACGGAGCTTTGAAGGATGATTCTTAATTTAGACAAGCAATTAAGTTAGGATGGCTAAAAGTTCTGTTTCTTCTACGGAGGAATTGTTTACAGCATTTAGGATATGTATTATCCGTGTCAATATACGATTCGCGATATAGCTATGTTCTGAAAAAGTTTGTCTTTAATGACAGTCTTACGAACTAAGACATTTAGTTTCCATTAAATGGAGTAGTTTAAATGAGAATTAGCATGAGACAAACGATAATGGGCAAATTTTGTTATGCATTTTTATATCTCAATAATTTCGAAGGACATATGTGTTAGTAATCTAATTTTTCCTTAAGGTAGCCATGCTAATGGATCTATTTTATCGAAGGTGCTCCATTTTTATGACATCATTAGATATAAATTAATATACGTCGTTTATATACGAAAAATTATTTTCACACAGTATTTATCTTTATCTTTATGCTCTTCCTCAGGTAGTGTAGTAATACGCAAATACGTTTGTACGGTATGTTCGAACAATACTTCGTACCAAAACATAAATACGGTGTCAAACGATGTGTGTAAGAAGTACTTTAGCCACAACACCGTTGAACGTTCTTACAAAATTAGATTTTTTTTTTTTTCGTTATCCATTATGCACGAAATACGAACAAAATGTACAACTAAACTTATGAATCTTATCTCTCATGGCCAGTATGAACTGTCTTATTTGAACGTGCAGGCTTAACAATGCCAGTTTTTGAGATAAGAATTATTTGTATCGATATACAACTTTTCCAGTAAAAAGAAACAAAAAAAGAGATGATAAAAGTATAATATGTACTCGAGGTACAATATCCTAAAATTAAAGATTACGATAAATCGCGCATAAATAGATAAGGTATTGTCGCATATCCGAAATGTACTACTCCGAAAATTCCAAAACTGAATTATTTATTTCATGATAAGACTGCGTAATTACGTTTTCTACATTACATTCATGAGTCTTGATACAAGAGGTCAAACAAATAAAAAAAAGCATGTGTGTTGTTACAAAGGTGGAGATTCTTCTCTCTTTCTTTCTCTACGAAGCATTGTACTAAATCCTTCTTGGCCATTTTGAATTACACATTCCTATTTCCGTCACATTTTGGCAACTCGTTCCACTTCCCATCGGCTTGACACGTAATCATCCCCTTCTTCTCACCATTGAGACATATATATGTCAATTGATCTTGAAACAAGTACGAACGACCGTAGAGCGCGATTCCGTGCTGGATCTGTGGTTTGCCACACGATATTTCTACAAGCGATAACAATGCGATTTAAATATTATAGTCTCCTAATGACAAGTTTGCAATTTTTTTACATATACATACTGGAGCATCTGCCATTCAATCTGGACCATTTCCCGCTTCCTAAACATCTTAGACTTGCCTGCCCGAATACACGATAGCCCGGGACACACTGATAAGAGATCATATTGCCGAAAGTGTAATTCTGAGTTCCGTCTACGTCACTCTTCAATATTGCATTAGCGAGAATCGGCGGTTTTCCGCATGCTACAGCTAGAATGTTCAACATATGAACTTAGAGATGTCTAATCTCCGTTTCCATCAAGTAGATTAAATTTTACTTCGGTTCGATTTCTCTTCATCTTTTTTTAATTCTTAGAAGCAGAAAAAAATGAAGAGTTAATTGAACCGAGATTAAAGTTGAACTACTATTGATGAAAATAGACATTAGAGCTTGTAGATAATTTAAAAATAAAGAACATACGTTTGCAGGAAGGCAAAGCGGACCACTTTGTGTCCGATAAACAAATAGATTGCTCGGCACCCTCAAGAATGTATCCATGACGGCATTTAAAAATGATGACGCTATTGATTGTCCTGTGATTATTAACGTTATCAGTGTTGTTGCCATTATCGATATATCCGTACTCCGGTATCTGAAATTAATTGGAATTTTATCCTGGAAATATGTGAAGCTTAAAAATATTGTACGAAAAGGTAGATCGTATCCCAGATAACATTTATGTTGTATGAAATATCTAAAAGACGTTTTTTAGATGTCTTATGTCTAAAAGATATCTAAAACATCTTTTAGATATCTTACAAATGATATCTCATAAATGATATCTCATAGATATCTCATAAATATTATCTGGGATGTATTTCCTTGTATTATTATTTTTAACTTGGAACATTTGCCCGTTTCTTCCAACATAGATTAATTTAAACAGATTAATTAACTCGGTTGAATTTATTTTTTATCCTTTTCTAAGAGTTCGAAAAAATAAAGAATAAGTTAATCTACATTCGTAGAAATAGATATTAGTTAATTTTTTATTCTTTCCTGTCGATACTGATGTTATCTATTGGTGTTTTCAGAAAACTTACTTGCGGAGGTGCACACGATCTATCGCAGACGTCTGTCAAATTATTCAGTAGCTGTTCGAGGATAGATTCTTTCAGCGACAAATTTGAAACTTCCCATTTTGCGATCTTATTGCACATCCATGTTATATTTGAAATTGTCTCATTGACGATTAATTTGTGGAGGTTCATCTGTGCGTCATTTCGACACGTTAAAACTATTCGTCCTTTATAACTATTTCTTTCGACGAAAATGTCGAAATCTTTGTATCGGTGCGTAACATTTTCTTTGCTGTACTGTTTCTCGTCTAATTCGAATAATATCACGTCTGTGTTGTTGTTCTCTAAGGTAGTTTCGTTTTCCAGTTTCTTGAAATATTTAAAAATTGGATGTTCCTCGACCGAACAATTACGCGGCTCGCAAGAAGTGAAAGTCGAGGACCATCTCTCCTCCTCGGTACACGTTCTGATCTGGTCCCCGACTAGTTCATATCCTAGATCACAGACAATAACGATTTCTGCACCGGAAATGAATGTTTCCGGAGGAATCCCGCTCTCCGCGTCGCTCTCATTACTTCTTCTTCGATCGGGTTTCCATGTAGCGTCTTCTTCCATCGGAATTTCAACCGTGATGTTATCCGGTTTCTTGAGGAAAATTCTCGCGTCTGCCACGCGATCTGGCCAAGGACACGTGCGCGGAACGCAATCAGGAACAAAGCTCGTCCAGGTGCCGTTTGTGGAACATTGCAGCTTGAATTCCGTCAGATTATGATTATTGCGAAACTTGTAGCCGCGATGGCAGGAGAATCCAACGATGTCATTATAATGATACGTTCTTTCGGAGAAGTTGTCGATGATGTTACGTTCGGGATCACGAACGGAAGTTGGATCAGAATTCGAAGGGATGATGTAGCCATGTTCTATTCTATATTCGCAGAATGTTAGACGATTCTCAAATATTTGTTAAAAGAAACTACCATATTTTTATGCAATATTATTATGTTTTTTAAATAAAACAATATCTTTAAGCAAAAGGTACTTTCTAAATTCTTAGAATCTCCCTTTAAATAATGAAAATTGAGTTAGTTTTGAAAAAGAGTGACTCAATTTTCAATCTTTAAGAGTGAGATTTTATTCTTTGGAGTGATAATTCATTTAAAATGTTTTAGGGAATATGTTTAAAGGACGCACTGTTTTGGCAAGGGACATCCATAGGGCGTGCAAGATGGTCTCTTGTGATCCCAGACACCAATGTCTAGGCAGGTCAAGTATCTCTCTCCTATTAAATGGTATCCAGGATTGCATTTGAACTCTAACTGCTGGCCAGCCTGAAATAATTGAACAATTCAAAATGTAGGACATTTCAACGTCGTGATGTTTTCTTCTTTCTTGATTCTTTTATGAATGACAAAAACGCGTACTTGTAATATCGTGACATCGTCTCTCTCATTTTCTTCTAATATATATTCTATGTCACCATTTTCTGGAGCGAGTAGATTCTTGCACGTCGTTCCTGTTGAAAGATGTAAATTTAGCTGTTAAAGTCGTTGAACCTTGACTCATATATTAGCCCTGCTGTTCTGTTCAAATGTATTGTTCGATCGTTAATATGATCAAAATTAAAGCCCTGAAAATGATTTTCACAGAAAAAAGATCTTACATTAACAAAGTTATTAAGTACTAAAGAAAAGTTTTTGAAATATTGGTAAGAAAATTAATTACATTTTAGATCAAATAAAACAGAACAACAAGTTTAATCCAAGTGCGATTGTTACCTATGCAGATCGGAGGCAGCCCAATCCACTTTCCGTCAGAATTGCAAATGCGATGAGGATTTCCGCGAAGTTCGTAGCCCTCATTACAGGAATAATATATCTCGTCCTCGAACAAATATGATTCTCCGTAAATGCGTCCGCGCGGAAAGTATCCCGGGAAGCCGCATTTTATTTCTTCGAACAAAAAATCACCAAGCCAGAATCATTTAGATTTCACGGTCAAATCAGTTCTGTTTCACACTTTCTTCTTTGTGTTATAACACGAACACAAAGGAATCAGAACTTACTCATGCAGATCGGCGTATTGTATCCTTCCCACTGACCATGCTTGAGACATTTTCTTCTGACGGATCGGTATTCCTCATTGCCGAATCGAATTACGTATCCATTATCGCAGTAATATGTTATCTCAGACAGATCCTCGCTTACTTTAACGTTACCCTTGAAGGGCACTACGGGCAGAGGACAGCCATGACAAAACGGACTGGCTAAAATCTATATAAAGATATGAGATATCAATCATCACTTATGATCCATCATTAAACTTGAAAAAGAGAGAGCTTTTCCAAGCAGACACAACAAATCACAATAACATCAAAATAATATTAAAATAAATCGTAAATATTAGGTATATAAATTCCCGCCATTAATTATCACAATTCTTTTATTAATATATAAGAAACAATGGTTTTAATCGAAACATGGTTTGCCGTTTGTATTTATCATCTTTTGTCGTTTAGGCAGCATATGAATATCGCGGCGAAAGAATGTCTCGTCTTTTGATGAGATGAATTCATTGATCCATTTCTTGATATCTGCTTTATTTTGTAAATATGTTTTGGAGACAGTGTGCTCTCTCTCTCTCTCTCTCTCTCTCTCTCTCTCTCTCTCTCTCACAGTGTTTGTTTGATTTTATAAACAATATGAGGCCTCGCATTGTGGAGCAAAATGATCTTGTCGTTTCAAAATAACTTCAAAATAACGTTCGTTTCTCTTCAATTGCTTAACTCAAACTTTCAAAAAATTGATTAAAAAATCGTTTAAGTCAAGAAATTCAAAAAAAGCGATCGATAATTGTTTTAAAATGACGCAGTCAATTTGCTTAAATAGCATTTATTTGCCATTTTAAAAGAAAAATTTTTTTTTATTCAATTGGATTAAAAAACTACACTTTCCTGTTCAGAATTTAGAATTTAGCAGTATTCATGGTGCACAAAAATAGTCGATATTATTTTTAGATTCAACTGAATTGAAAAATTGCATTTCCTATTCAGAATTTTAAATTAAGCAGTATTCACGATGCACATATACACACATACATCCACACAAAATACTATAATATTATTTTTAGAAAATATTATTGAAAGGGCATAGAGATATGCAAATCCATGCAATTCTTATAAATGAATAAAAATGCATTCAGGATTGAAAAGGATTCATTTTAACATTCATGAATACGTATTTCTAAAAATCTGAATACATTTTAATCCATTTCAATCCATTCTTGTTTGCTGAGTATTTATCTAGAGACCCTTAAGGGAATCTGGAAAAAACATTCGCCATGATGATGCAAACTAGTGATTTTTATAATAAATTTTAAAATATAGCGTTTTCAGGGTTATGTTCAGATTCCTACTCGAGTGTCACCCAGGTATCACTTCATCCTTGTTATTTACCGAACATTAAACATAATAAAATTTTGCAGCATAATGACTACATCAATCAAAACTTGAACATTGCTTTGCCAGACTCTCCCTTGAGGATCTCTATTCGATACAGCACAGCATCTCTAAAACGTTACTTTCAAAATGAAGTAGATGTTAAAAAATGAATCGACGACTTCATTGAGTCAAGGAGGACATTCTTTCGCCACGCATTCAGGCAGCAACCAGAAGGATGGCAAAAGGTGAGCTCTATAAAGCTAGCAGAACCAAATCAGCAGAATCAAATCGGAAGTTAATTATGAAGTAACTAAAAATTTCAAAATGGAATTAACTTGAATAGACTGTGTAGTTAAAAAATTCGAGTTCCATTTTGAAATTTTCAGGATTACTTCATAATTAAAATGGAAATATAATAGACAGTGGGAATATAATATTCTTAAAAAATTTTTTAATTAATGAGTTGATGATGAAAAATGTTCATAAAAATTGTAAACAAATGGAAAATGATTTATTTATATAAAAATGATAAATTAAAAATAATCCATCTATAGAACAATTTAAGATCTTTAGAATCGGAGTTTTAATCTCGCATTTTAATTTTGCATTTTTTTTGCATGACTAATTTAGATACATAATTATTTAAATGTCCGCATGAGTGACGTTTTTTATAAAACGCAACTTACAAGCGTCAATAACTTCACAAAAAAGATTTCACATTTTTTTCGCGAAACATATGTCTTTTATTTTTATCTGTAGAATAAATATGTTAGCAAATTAAAAAAAAAATAAAATGATGTTTCAAAGATGCACGGTTTGATGTAGAATAGAATAAGTATATATTAATAAAATCATTTTAAGGAGAAAACATATAAAATATTAACTTACTTTCAATGGTACAAATTAGTACAAATTCAATTGTGTTAATTTTTGCCCTTGTATCGTTTTTTTTTATAGTCCTGCCAACTTAAGTATTAAATTAGCAGCGCCACACTGTTTTCTTGCAAATGACACAAAATATAAAATTGTTTTTGGCAATAATATTCTTGAAGCTTCCACGGGTGCTTTTTATATAAAGATTATGCGTTTCGCGGATTTTCTCCGTGTCCAGATCCATTCTTGAAATGCTAATGTTTCGTGAACCTTACAGTTCATTTCATCACCTTGATGAAAATAAAAATCAGAGCATAAGTCGAATATAATAAGAGAGTAACAGAAGCGTAAACAAAACTTCTAGAAAGCGAAAATTGGAACAATGAAATATAAAAAAAGCATTTACGCTTCCTTTACATTTTGATGTTTCAATTTTCGCCTCCTAAAAGTTTCGTTTAAGCTTCTGTTACTCTCCCATTACATCTAATTTACGCATCGATTTTTATTTTTATCAAAGGAGGATCAACAGCCTGATACTGTTTTTGGCAATACAAAATAGTACAAATTCAATCGTATTGATTTCTGATATTCTCTTTTTTTTTCTTTTATTTTGAATTGGTCCTGCCAGCTTAATATTAAGCTAGCATCACCACAATTTTTTTCGAAATAGCACACGGTACAAAATTATCATTAATGGTACAATTTAATACAAAATGAGTATTAAAAAGTCCGATTTGATCCTGCTGATTTGATCTTGCTAGCTTTATAGAGTTCAAAAAGTGGTAGATGCAAACAGACAATATTTTGATTAAAACAATTGTATTGTTCCTTTTGCGTTAATAAAAGAATTTTGATATTTAATGATTAAAAAGTGACTTTCAGTGACTCATTTTGGAGTAATTTTGTCATGATGACTTATGTTTTGTTTGAATTGTAGTTTGATAATTAACGTATAATTACCACGATGTCACCGTGAATGTACTGCCGCATCTGCGCCCAGGCCACGAGGTTCCCGTGATACTTCTCGCAGCTGTTCCATAGTTTCGTGACATCACTCTCGTTCAGGACGACGTCCCACATGTCCAACAAGCCGAGTCTCCCCAGGAACGCTTCCGATTCGGAGAAACCGCCACCCAGGCGATCCTGTTCCTGCCCGATGACGAGGGATCCGTTGGCTGGACGGGACGATGTCCGGGATTTTATGATTTGCTTTAGGTGTACGGAGATAATTCTTGACGATTACGCGTGTCATTACCTCGCACCACGGCTCCTTGGGCCAAACCGATGCTGTTGTCTTTGAGGATTCCGTCGACAAACACACGCCAGGAGCCGCTCTCACTTTCCCAAGTAACGCACAGGAAGTGCCAGTTACCATCGTTGACCTTAACATCGGTGACGATTTTCTCCCCATTAATGTACAAGACCAATCTGCAATGACATTCAACCCGGGAGAGTTCGCTCGCAATCTAACACGTGCCAGTTCATTCAATTCGAATTGAATGGAATTAATTAGCAAATTTTTCATTAAAACACACGCAGAAAAAATAATTTTGTTGAAATATCTAAAAATTTAGCTAGAGATATAGATTTGAAAATTATTTTGTTTTGGAAAATCAAAATAACTATGCAGGAACTCAAACATGATGAACTATCCTGCAAAAAGTCTTGATATTCTAACAACCAATTTGAACACCCTCTATGTATTTAACTTTTTAGATACTTCTACCAAATTTTTCTTTCTGTACACTGAATTTCTACAAGTAATTACCCATTATAATCCGTCAGTGTGAAGGCGTTGTCATAAAACGTCGTTGCGTACGACAATATCGTTCCGTAGTTGAAAGTATCCAACGATTGCAACCACAGGCAAACAGACAGCTGCCAAATCGGTGAATTTGATAAAACTATCTATTACGATTATTACGATTTTCATAATTTACCTGGAGAAGATCTCTCGCGGGTCCTTTGGCGGCCACATAATCCGTCGTGCCGGACTTAGTAAAGTGCATCACGTAATCGGACGATAGTTCTGTTAAAACAATTTTTAGTTTAAGATAAATATCTTGTATCTCAAATTATTACTTAAGAAACTTAACAAAATTAAAAAAATAAAATATTCTAGAGATATTCTTGAAGTTTTAACTTACCAATTTCGCAGTCACGTCCTGTGAAAGGAATCGGACATTCGCAGAGATAATCGTGAACGAAGTTAATGCAGTGTCCATTGTTCAAGCAAGGCAAGTACTCGCAGTGATTGATCTTAGTGGCACAGTCCTCCCCCGTGTATCCTTCGGGACATTCGCACCTGGATGATTATATTGTATACATACATATATATTGACTTCATATCTTTTAGCAAATTATACGCAGACTACCTGTAACTCTTCCGTGTTGCGTTCTCCTCTTTGACGTTGACGCAAATCGCGTTCGAGTGACATGGCAACCAGTCGCAAGGTAACAAGTTGCAGTGTCGTCCCAGAAAACCGGGTTTGCAGAGGCATTGCCAGGTACCATTCACGGTACGGCACATGGATCCTTCCTCACAGGGCATGTGATCACAGTGATCCATCGAAACCTCGCAGAATTGACCTAAATGAGACCCAACGAAAAAACTCATCGTGAGTATTATTAATAAAATAAAAGCTGTAATATTAAAAACAATAATAATTATTACCCTAGAAGCAATTTATATTGGCGATACATTGGCGCATTAATATTGGCTTGCATTAAAGATATTGGACCAATATTAGACCAACATTGTGCCAATAAATTATGCTACTAGAGTAATGTTTTTTATTACAATAATTATTATAATGAAGTATATAATAATTATTATAATGAAAAACATTACCTTCAAATCCATCTCTGCAATCGCAAATGAAATCGTTCTCGGTGCTTATACATCTTCCACCATTCTGGCAGGGATTGGTGTAACACTCGTCCACGTAAATCTATAAGAATTATTTTGCCGATCTTCTTAAGCCGGATTCGACAAATACAAAAGATTAACTTTCATTTCAGCTTACTCCAATTTTTAAATTAGAAAAAGATATAAGGAGTAAGTTGAACCAAGATTAAAGTTAATCTTACATTTGTGGAATCGTGCTTTAATCCGGATTTCATTGTTTCATTGCAAATATTTAATTTGCAAAACGTATTCTTACCTCACAGTTATCACCTGTGTAACTGCTTTTACATACACATTCGTATATCACAGAATTATTCAGATACTGCCATGTTGTGCACATCCCCTCGTTTAAGCACGGTGAGGAGTCGCACGGATCCTTAAACTCCTCGCATTTCGATCCTGAAAAAATAGATCCGTACGCGCATAGCGGAAAAACGTGTTAATTTTATTTTAGAATAAAATAAAGGAAAAATTATTAATAATAATATTTAATAGCTTAATTAATTATTAAGATTATAAAATTTAGAAAAAAAATTGAGAGAGGACGGTGCTATCGCGTCTCACGATTACGACTTTTAACGTACCCGCATAATATTCGCGACATTCGCAAACGTAGCCGCTTTCATCTCGTAGACATCGACCGCCGTTTAAACACGGATCCGTCCGGCAGTCATCGATTTCTTCATCCCGGATCGGTAGACAATCACTGATATCTATGGAGCCGCGCTTTTCCGTCGTTACGTTCGACGGACAAGGCAAGCATTGGCTCTGTCCGTAGTTCGGCTGATAGAAACCAATGTCGCACGCAAAACAAGGTTCCATGCCCACACGTGATCCGTGATATCGTTTGCGTCGAGAATAATATCCTGGTCGACATACAGCTGTAGGAAAAGAAAGGGAAATATATAATAATGCCGAGTCTCGCATTTCCGGCTTGAGAATCTTACGAATGCAATCTTTCAAAGCTCTCGTGTGCATCCTCTTCGTGAAGGTGTATTCCGGACAAGGCACACACGTCAACGAAGCGATCGCATCCTGGTACTCGCCGAATGGACATGGCTGGCAAGTTCTGGTAGAGGAATTGTAGAAAGTCCCCGCGGGACATTTAACTAAAAGAAAATATTACAATTGAGATGTACTTGTATACGAAAAGAATAACTTTGCTAAAATATCCAAAAATTAAACTAGATATAAATCTGAAAATAATTTTTGTTAGATCAAAATAATTATAATATAAAAAAATTCAAGCATAATAAGAGCAAAAAATTTTGATTTTAACAATTAGTTTAAGCATTCTGCATAATTATTTTGATGGTCTAACAATATTATTTGTAGATCTATATCCAATTAAATTGTTAGATACTTCAACAAAATGATCTTTTTCCTGAATTTGTACTGGCAGATATCCTTGATGATTTTCATCTTTTTTTATGCTCACCACAACCGTGTTTCTTTAGCACACTACCGGGATCACAAAGGTCCTGTGGTTCCTTGAAGACGAAGTGCAGATTCAGGGCGAGCTTCGCGATCTCCTGGTTGGTTCTGTTGTCAAGCAAATTTAATTTTCCCACCTGCGCCATTGCATCGATCTTCTCTCTCAGCTTCTGCACTCCTCGTTTTGGATTCTCGTAGTTCTCTTCTATTATCTTACCTGCAGGGAATTTCTTTGCGTGTTATCTGATACGCTTCACGAAATTTATTTCTTACCTATAAACTTAAATTTAATTTCTATTCTATTTTTTTTCCGTTTAGATCTGATGTTGTTTTTGTTAGGTTCGGGGCTCAGTCTTATAGCTGCGCGTTTCAATCTTTCGAACAATGTTGTTTCAATATCTTTAAAGGTATCGGTAGACCGAACTTGTTTATACTGGAGCTCGAATCTTCGTCTTCTTATTAAGTTATCTTCAATATCCTTCGACAATGATAGATCGTCTTCACACTTGGGATCGAAGCTAACCAGATCGCACTCAATGTCATTATCGCATATTTCCAGGAATTTCGATTTCAAGTCATTAGCAATGTGCTTATTCAACTAAAAGGGACATTAGAATATAAAAGTTGTATATCTATTTCTATAAATCTTATCATTCTATTATGCAATTTATTCTATAAATCGTATTATTATATATTAAATATAAACATTCACTTCGTCAAGAGCAGGTTGATTGTCGCATATCGCGCTTCCGTTGCTTTGTAATATCACATCCCCCTCCTGAGATATTATTATGGGTGTTTGCGTTTCTAATCGATAGAAGAAATTATTATTTTGTAAAATATATATAATTATGTAGTTGAAGATGCTAAATGACTGATAATTTCAAAAATTCAATATAAATACCTGAACATTCTGGCAGATAGTTACTATTCCACATATGATTGCTTGAATTACATTTCAATAGCAATTCGTCATTTACGACATTGAAGTTTACTGGCTCGATTGCAAAATCGTAACCATCCTCGCAAGCAACGACGCATCGTGTTTCGCGATCGTCTGACGAAGAACAGTTCAATCGACCATTCGCTGGTGCTTTCAGACTTTTACACACATCTGGAAAAATCACACAATACAATTTTAATAAATAATATTATTCCTTACTTAGAAGTACTGAACAAAGCTGCTTTTACTACTCGATATAAGCAATTAATCATTATCTTCCAGTATTAAATTTCTGAGAAATACATATTGTTAAATATAGTCATTAATGAAAAGATATGTACCTTCTACAGTAATGTTCAACACGCAACTTGCCCGATTGCCGTACTTGTCGGTCGCGTTATAGAAGACCTTCGTACGACCGACCGGAAAGAAGAGATCCTGGCCGGGTTGATGACTTTGATTGACGCGCACGGCAATCCTCGAATTGTCGTAGAAGACTGGCTCGTCCCACGTCACGTTTGCGAGACCGTTACCGAAATCGGTGTAGAATATTGGCGGATCGATACAGTTCTCGATTGTTGGTGATTCCCTGTCTGCAAACATTCGCAAAAATACTTATTTTTCACGCGATATGTTCTTTTCAATGATTTATCTAATGACTTTTTGATCCAAAAAGGGACCTAAGAAGAAAAAGAAGAAAAGAAGAAGAAGAAGAAAAGAAGAAGAGAAGAAAAAGAAGAGAAAGAAGAAGAAGAAGAAGAAGAAGAAACGCGTTTCTTAGAGTTTAAGTAATATATACGTTGGAACTTTCGCTTGCAGCTTACCAAGAACTTTAACTTTGAATTTGCATCTAGCTTTGTTGCCGCTCGCGTCTTGTGCTACATACACAACGATGCGTGTACCGATTTTTATCTTCCAGGGTAGAACGATGTGCGGTTTCGTCCATATAATAGGAGATGCATCGGTGTTGTCAGTCACCTTAGGCACTGTCCAGTTCACGTAAGCGTAGCTTTGCCCCTTTTCAGTCTCCTCGATAACGTCGGCCGGGCACTCCAAAGAAGGTGGCGTTTTGTCTATTCGTGTTCGAAATACGTATTACGCTCAAAATTAAACTTGGATTTAATATAATCGAGGCTTAAATTCATTTTTCTAGTGCAAAAATGCTTGATTTTGATATTAACCCACGCATCGATTAACGCTGTGACGCTGAGACCAAATTCCCGTGCGTCCGATGCACATTCTGTCGGTAGGTCCTTCTAGGATGTAACCCTCGTTGCAGGTGATCGTGCAATTAGTGGCAAAAGGCACCTTCGCTGGCCCGATGCAAATCTCCGGAGTGATGTCGCCGTTCGCGATTTGCGGTAAAGGTTCGCATTTCACAGCTATCATAAAACATTGATTCTGTGTTAATATTCTGAAAAGTACAAGATAATATTGTCCTTTTTTTTACCTTTGCACGTAACTTTCAGACCGTCCCAACGAGATAAAGGTAGACAATTGCGCACTTTGCTGCCGCGAAGCTGATAGCCGACGTCGCACCGAAACTGGCAGCGTGTATCGATCGGATACACGGTGGAATTTTCTTTAAATTGTTGCTGATAGTCCTCGTCGTGCTCGCATTTTACGCGGCCATGCGTCGGTGAGCGTAAAGCCGAACACGTCTTCACTAAACAATGTAAATAATTAAAAATCTAATTTGATCCCTCTTTTAAGGTACACAATAATAAACGTACGTATTATATTGTTGATTGGGAAATACTATTACACGTACATGTAACTTAGTGTTTGCTAGGAGCTAATAGCAAACTTACGTTATGATGTTATTTGTCATCATTTCGATGAGAATTTTTAATGAGAAAATTACGACAATAAACTTCAGCTTGTAATCTACGGCAGTTCTTTACTTACGCAAGCACTGCGGCTCGTTGCCGGACCAAGCGCCGTCTTTGCCGCAAAGCCGGATGCTGTCCCCCGTAAGATGAAAACCTATCCTACATCTTACGCCACACGCCGCGTGTACCACGTTACTGCAAGCGCTCGCCTTCACCAGGTACCCGTTGTCGGGGATCCTCAGTTTCGGACATGTTATAGCTGAAAATAATATCCATCCTATCTCGCGAATAATTTTGCGAATAATTTGTATTTGTGAGGTATTTGATTGCGCGAGAATTGGCGTCCTTTAAATTAAAATTATCATACGATTATTCTAAATTTATGAATGCACGAGCAACAAATTACCCTCGCATTTGTAACCATCTGTGATAAATCCGGAGGCGCAGACGCAGTCAACCATTGAGGTCGCGGGGATCTTGATGGTGATGTGATTTGCGTCTGGACAGGGTACGCATGCAGAGGTGGAATCTCCAGAGGTGTTCGCGAAAGCATATGTTCCGTTCGAGCAAGCTGTCGTGGGCATACAAACAGAGAATATAGTATAAAAATATATAAAATATTGCCTCTATAATAACAAATACATGATATAGAAAAAAAAATTAAAGACGTAACAACCGTGAATTGTACAAGTGCTATACACAGTACATTTTATTCAAGGGACGTCCTAGGAATGTTCTTAAAATCCCAGCAAATGAGAATGAATTAAAATGAATTAAATGTTTTTTCTATCCGAATGTGTATTTAAAAAAAAAAAAAATAGCGAATACTTTTTTGGGGATTTAATTGGATTCAATTGAATTCAATTAGATTCAATTAGATGCAATTGGATTGAAAAACTGCATTTCCTATTCAAAATTTTGAATTGAACAGTATTCACAGTGCACAGAAAAAGCTAATATTATTTTTAGATTGAAAGGCATAGAGATATGCTCCATGCGATTCCTATAAATGAATAAAAATATTCAGGATAGAAAAGCATTTATTTTAACATTTGTGAATCAATATTTCTGAAAATCTGAATCCATTTCAATTCATTTCAATCCATTCTCGTTTGCTGGGAATTCTTTGATCATCTTTAGTACATTCCTTAGAGATTTGAGTTGTATGAGGCGTCAGATATCAACAGATCAAAACTCGTTCGCTTGTTACAACCTACGTTGGCAAAAACCTCTGAGACCGGAACCGAAATAGCCAGGCGGGCAAATGCAAGCATAATGTCCAGTCGCGGTACCGCAGGTACAGGTCGCCAATTCGTCACAGCAAGTCCGGTTCATGTTGTCCGAGCAGAGGCTGTTGCAATCGGTCGGCAAAGTCACAGCCACGTACTGCCCAGTCTTCAAATCTGCGAGAAGTGTCGATTCATCATTTAAAACTAGTTCCTTTTGTCCCAATAAAAGCTTCATGATGTTTTTACAAAGTAATGCTTTGCAATTCTTATGCTTAACACGATCGACTGCTTAAACTCTATTCCTAATAATTTTAACACTTTACGCATTCAGAATACTTATAAAATATAGATACTACGCACTCAGAGAAAAACATAGTGATAGCAACTCTATAAAGGTGACAATTATACAAGTTTTATATGTAAAATTAATATACATATATATATGTATATAATTGACTAAACTATATAACTTTTATAGTTGCAATAATATATAAATTGTAAAAGTAGTTTATTCAACCATATACATACATAAATTCTATATATTGTATAGTTTTATATAATCGCTACCACTATATCTTTTTCTCTAAATGCATATGCGTAGTTTTCGATGGGAAGAAACACACCGCTATGCAGAGCGCGTCGCGCCAAAGCCTCAAACTCCGCGAAGCTATCGAGGAGGTAGCTGTGAGTGTATTCGGGATGACTGGCGATGTCGTGCAGCTCCTCTACATTTCCTGTACGTATTCCAAACGTGAATACAATCGCACCCGTGTTCTTCAGTAGGTGAGCCGCGGGACGCGGATCGCCACCGTTGCTGAAGCCATCAGTTATCAGGAACACCACCTTGTTCGCCGCTTCACGACTCTTCTCAAGGATCGCCTTGCAAACAGCGGAAACAGCCATAATTTATCAAAACCGTATTTTATCAAGCCCTAGTTGAACTTGTTTTTAAGAAATTATTATTTTGTTACAAATGCAAACATTAGAACTTATTATATAATACAATACTTAGGGCGTTTTTCAGCAAAGACACAGTATAATACAGTGAGTCATTACATCCTTGTTGTTTGCTAATATTAAACAAGGATGAAATGATTCATTGTGTTCTTGATAGAAAACTGTGCCCTAACTAGTGCCTCGAGAAGCGCGCCACGCGTATAAGTTCCCCCGCCGCTATAGGTGATATTGCTGAACTGTTTGTTCAGCAAGTAACACTTGTGATCGTTGGGTCCATGTCTGGAGATCTGATCGATGTTGCGATATACGCTGCCTCGACCACCGAAGGTGACCAGGGCGATCCGTGCAGCCAACGCGTCCACCGTAAAATCCGACAGCAGCTTCGTCACGAAGTTCAGTTCACTGCGGAAGTTCTCTGCACCGATCGAACCGGACGCATCCACCAGGAACACCATTTCCACCTGGTACCGAATCATTCGAATTATAATTGGAAGATTAGAAACATTAGAGCCTAGACTTTTGACGTTCTTCACTTTTCTTAAATCTTGCGTTGAACTTTGAGAGGAAAACAGAGAATAAATACATTAACTTTGAGAATCGATTGTGTATCTTGGAACGAAATAAAATTTGGAACGAAACAAAAGTGAAAAAATATTCATTAGAATATTTATAGCAAGACTGCATTTCAAAACGTCTTCGCCGAGAAATTTTATTTGATATAATAAGAAAATAAAAAATAGTTTAATAAAGAATATTAATTTTAGAGATTAGGGGTATATTGTGTGAGAAGATATTTTTTGATTATTTTTTATTTTAATAAGTTAGTTATATTATATCTTCAATTTACAAAATTAATATTTTTATAAACTATAAAATATTTTTTATTTTTTTAGATATTATAATTTATATGCAAGTTTTTTTTTATAATTTCCTTAATATTATTAGTTTTAATATATAAACATATATTAATTATATTAATAATAGTCGAGTTATTAGTGTTAAATATTTCAATAATCATATATATTGTTATGATGCAAGTAAGTATAGAATTTTATTTAATTTATTATTTAATTTTCAGGGTATTAGAATTTGGATTGTTAATGATAGTTGTTCGATTTAGTGGAAATGATTATATTATATGTTTAATTTTAGAAAGTTTATAGTATTACGTTTTAAAATGTAGCTCAAAATACACAATCGAGTCCTTGCTCTATTATCTTCATCTACCTGATCAGTCTTATTTCGCAATTGATCTATGTGCATCTTTAATAGACGAGACAGGATGTCCATCTTGCTCAGCATCCTGTCGGCGTCGTCCAGGTGCTTCCGTTGATTCTCGTTCGTCTTTTGGTCGAAATTCAGAAAAGTCGACGAGACATTGTTATCGTTTCTACCGTTCTCTACACTGTTAATCGAACCTCCATCGTCGTCGTCGACGCACTCGGCAAAATTCGAAAATAGAGAAAGCACTCCGATTAGCAGCGGTAGAATTCTTGAAAATCTCATTGTTACGCTTTACAAATCACCAATAATGTTAAATAATATCTCACATTTGAAGATGACCTTTTGTTTTATTATTGCAATCTATTTACGGATCGCATTTAAAGGCAAGTAGATCACAAGAGAATGCATTTTCTTCCCATTCTTTCCTGCAGATACAAATTTTCTCAGAATTTTATTTTTATATAAATTTCAGGATTTTTCTGAATTAAAAAAAAAACTTTTTTAAACTTTCTCGAAAATTTTTTAGACTTTTTAATATAAATTAAAGCACTTTTCAAAATTGCCAAGAAAGTTTATATCTATCTCTTTTAGGATTCTCCATAAATGTAAGTTTTGAAATGTTTTAACATTTCTCATTTTACATATAATTTCTGAAAAAATATTTTTTTAAACTTTCGCAGATTCCGTAAGGTTCCAAAAATTATAGAATGAGAAATCTAAGAATTCTTCTTTAGTTATAATATATCAAAAACTTTAAGAAAAGATGTAGACTTTCTCAATATTCTCGAAAAATGTTTCAATTCATATAAAAATTCTGAGAAAAATTGTCACCAGGATTAACTAAGCAAAGAGAAGAGAAGAAAGCACAAATTGAGAGATTCTATCGATCGCTCTGAGGATCGGACGTTGTTTTCGCGTTCATCGTAACAGCCACGAAGGAAAGGATCGCGTCGCGGGGACCAGTCGGTTCTCTGGTGCATCCAAGAACGCGAAAGCACGACAGATCGGATTCGCATGGAGACGAAGACGTAACTGAGAGCAATGGAATCACTGGCTATAAAAGAACATAACGCACGATGCGAAGACAAGGGGACCTCTGTTCCGTCGAGTTCAGACGAGTTCCTTGACGCGGGCACGTGTCTGTGAGTGATCCACGCGGCTGCCTTCTCGGCCAGTCGAACACGATTCTATTGTATTCGCCGCCAAGCCGCGAATAGATCCAGACATCAATTTCTATTAACGTTAATTCGTACTGACCATCAGACGACCGCGACGACTGCGAAATAGCTCCGCGTTTGCGTTCTCTCTACATCTCGAGCGACGCATCGCGTTCTCTATTTCTCTTTTTTTTTAGATTAGTGTGAAAAAATATAAGGATTTGTTTATCGCGCTTGTTTTGCGAGAAAAAAATGGATTGGATGATTCGGCAAAGCTATAATTACTGGACGAGTTCAATGTCTAAAACTAAGAAGATTTGATTCGACGAAGAAATTATATCTGTAAGCAATTATTAATTCAGCTAATTCTTTGCTACAAATGAAAATGGTTAATGTAAATAAGTTTTTTTTTGCAGTAAGTAATAAACGTATACGCTATCTTAGCTAACATGTTTTTTTATTACAAATTTTGATCTATATGTTGAATTGACTTTCATAGAGAGTTATCTTTGCTGTATTAATAAATTTGCTGAGCTATCACAACAAATATGATAACCTACTGTAATCGCTAATTTTATTCAGTTGCACAATTTTGCTACTTTTATATAGAAAATTGATTATCCGTATATTACGGTTGTAGATTTGCTAAATTAGTGAACTTTTTAATTATTTTAACAAATCTTATTTTTTTCGTGTTTGTACTTTTTGAAGTGTACTTTCTAAAGAATGAAAATTGAACTAATCTTTTAAAAAAGAGCTCAATTTCCAATTTTTAAAAATAAGATTTCATTCTTCAGAGTGAAAATTCACTCTAAAAGTTTTAGAGAGTATCGTGAAGGGATGTCTCACGGTGAAGGATAAAAAAAAAACAGTTTCCGCGTGACCAGTACGCATATCGCGTCGACGCAATTCCGGGTCAATTCCGGGTCAATCTCTCAGCTTGTCGCGCGATATATATAATACTATACACACGCGATGCACACATTTCACGTGCGTGCGCGTTACATACGTAAATGCACGTAATCTACGCGTCTTCCCGTCGAAACACGTATTATCGCGTTACTATCGCGTCCCGTTTGGAGAACGCGATATGAAAGTATTTGAATATTTCTTCTTTATCGCGTACGGATGAATCACTTTCGGTTCGGTCGCGGTCCAACCGAATCCCGAACCACCGTGTTCCCCGGCTCTCGGGATCTCCGTCTCGAGGAACCGTACGATGGTACGTTAAAGTTGTCATTATTGTGGTGTGCCATGTTAGCCGCGAAGGTCGCATTCCCGGTGCTCTTCCTCGTGAATCTCGCGTCGGAGGCGAGGTATCATTCTCGTCTCTCACGCGACGATCGGTCGTCGTCTCGCGCGTGGGATCGCCGAGAGGAACAGGATTGGTACTTCGAGCAATGTCGTTTCGTGAACGCATGGAAGGAGCATCTTGGCCATGTAAGCGTGCTGGCCTTCCTGGATTCAGCCTGGCAGTACAGCTTCCGACAGGCGGTCATGTAAGTTGTAAGGATTGTGACTGCGCGCGAGAGACGCGTTTTCGAACGCTTTTTTTTCCTGCTTTCTCTTTTTTATTGTTTTTGGTTTTTTTTTCTTTTCTTTTTTTTTTTTTTAATTAATCGAACCACAGGTTGGAGCTGCTGAGCTCGCGTTTGCGGAAGTCCGGTTTCCCGGACATACGATTCTTCGTGATAAGCCCGTCCTCCGATTCGAAAGGCGACAAGAGCGAGGACGATCTCGAGATCGAGGCATGGCGGGAGATTGGAGCAAAGTATGAAATGGAGAATTTTGTAAATAGTGATTTTCTCAAAAATAACGAAACGGAGATCATCTTTCTGCAGGACGATCCGCAATCTCGTATATGGGAGAGGTTCCGGGCGTCAAGGGAACATGCGGTCATCATCGATCGGTGAGAGAAAAAGAAAGAAAAAGCGATTCAGAAGCTCAACGATTTTATTAATATCGTTGTATTTATATTTTGTTTAAGCAGTAATTGATTTGTTTCGTGTGTTTTTTTTTTTAAATTCATTTACGGGAAGAAATGAGCGCGAAATCTTGTAAACAAAATTTAATAGCATCCTTACAGGCACAAAATATTCGTATAAATATTATTAAAATATTATAAATATTATAAAATATTATATTTATTAATATTAATTATTTTTACATTAATGCAGTTTTAATTCACAATCCAGTAATGAAAATGTCTTATCAGTCTATGCTGCGTCTTATGCTTAAATACGTTTCGGTGTGAGTTTACGTAGATATATATCCAATTTACAACTGCATGCCAAAATTATTTTCAGTCTTTAAACATATATTTAAACTAAACCGATGTAACGGTTTTACAAATTAAAGTAAATGTTGTTGATACCCCCCACTAAACGAGAATGGATTAAAATAGATTGAAATTTTTTTCTGTCCGAATTTTATATGTATATATATATATATATATAAATAGCAAATACTTTTTTTGGATTCAATTAGATTCAATTGGATGCAATTGGATTGAAAAACTGCATTTCCTATTCAAAATTTTGAATTGAATAGTATTCACAATGTGTGTATTGTTGTGTTGTTTGTTTTGTGTGTGTGTGTGTGTGTGTGCACGTAGAAAAAGCTAATATTATTTTTAGATTGAAAGGCATAGAGATATGCAACTCCATGCAATTCTTATAAATGAATAAAAATGTATTCAGGATTGAAAAGCATTTTAACATTGAATCAATATTTCTAAAAATCTGAATCCATTTCAATTCATTCTCGTTTGCCGGGACTTCTTAATGTTCATACAAATACTACAACGACACTAAATAATGTTACTTTTAATAATTACGTAATATTATCAGGAGTGTATTATGTACTGAAGTGCATGGTAAAAATCTTTAAAATATTGTATTATACTACAACTATCAGGGTAAATTTTGCAAGAAAATTTTCTCCATGTAGGGATACTGCAGTAATATTGTGTAACGTTGTAAGAACATTACGTATTTAATTGTTTTATTAATAGAGTGTTAAATTAAAATTATTTTTAAATAAAATAATACTGATTGATCTTTTTTTTCAATGTAGGTATAATTTAAATAGACAAATTTTCAACTGATTACTTTAGATAGAGTTAGTATTAACACATCCATGTTCGCGCCATGTTTAGCGCCGAGACACTACCAGTGTCTCCAAATTATCGCTAAAAACTGTGATTTTAGATGCGGAATGTTAACATATCACGTGATAGTGCCATGGAGTATCCTGTTCTTTCCTTACGTAAAAGCGGCTATATTATCCACATACATGGATGACCCATGCGGCGAATGTAATGTGAGCGCATTTCTTCTTTAAATACAACACTTTATCTCTCACTCAACAGTGATGATGAAATGTTGAATGCTTTCCATTTAGTAATATAAGTGATATAAGTCGATATAAATATGTCGTTTTATCTTTCTTAGCACTCCATGAGTAACAGAACAATATTTGTGTTTATTTGTGTCACAAAATAAAAAACATTGACATTACTGTAATCACTCGTAACTGGGTGACTATCTTGGAATAATTTCAGCCAGCCGTCTATCGAGCGTCGAATCACGAAGACCATGTCGTGGAATTAACAAAGAGCACCAAAAAAGAATTGAATCCGTCGTACCGCGAGGTCGACACTAAATTTGAAATAATTTGGACCACCGAGAGTCTTCCGGAAAATCTCACACATCTACATTATGAATCATCGTCAGAAGAGGAACGCGAGACGAGCATCGCATCTTCTATTCTCTTAGAGAATATCACAAGTGATTCCGATCGTGCAAATTTCTCAACGGAATCCACAACTTATCAGTATGATAGTGACGCAGCCAAATCCAGATTTGACGAGGATCATCTTAACGCGGAAAGTATATCTAGTCAAGAAGATTCGACGAATTCACAGAGCGATGCTACCGTCTCCACCGGAACTGCTGCGATCTTTGAATCGCAGTCGGATGTGCTTCCTCCGGAGCAAAAGGAATCTCATCCACCAACGAACAATAATTCGCTCACCACCGCAAATCATGAGGACACGACTGCAGATAGTACTTTATTGCTTGACGAACCGGCGACCGAAGTAACCGAAAGTGATTCAACTTTCGCAGACGAAGAAATGATGACATCAAATTTCGCGAATGAGATTCGAGGTAATAATGGAAGCGCAAAATGTTGGATTTGCGGGAAAAGAATTTCTGTTCAGTAGAATATAATAGTTGCTTTTCATTTTCACAAAAGTGATATAATACTAAAGTGAGTGTAAAGTTATGTGAGTATATTTTTTATTTATTATCCATATTATTTATTATACTATTTATTATCCAATATTTCCAAAATATTTCATTGCAAGATTTGAGATATTTCTGAATTTTTTTATGAAATATTTTTAAAATATAAATATATTCAAGAATACGGAAAGGTCCAATAAATTCTTAATTGTTTACATCCAGGAAATCAAAGTCTTGCAAAGCTTGTGTAGATTATAAGTACTCAGTTGAATCTCACTTGTCAGAAAGAAAATAGAAATGTGCATTCAGTGTTCTAAGTTATGAATTACGACATCATGAATGAGAATTATCTGAGTTTTAATATAAATGGAAAGCAACTAAAAATCAACAAATACGTTAATTATCTTAAAATTTCTGACAAAAATAAAGATTGGAGCGTAAAACGCGATTTGACATTTCACTGTCTCAATTTTCGCCTTTTTTAATAAATTTTGTTTACTTCTATTACTTTTAGCTTATATTTAATTTAAGCTGATGTTTATTTTCATTAAGGATTATTCTAACGAATTATTACTTTGCAGATAACACGACACCGGAGGACGCTGAGCATTTTGGAGAGAACGCGTTTTTACCGCTACGTATAATTATGTATGCACCGCACCTACATAAAAAAAATGGCAAAAAGACGAAAAAATACACGCACATGATTCTGAAGTCCGGCGATCCCGATTTTCATGAGCACCCCGATTCAGGAATTGACGTTGCATCACCGCCGGTACATGTGAAGTAAAACCTATAACATTTCCGTTAAATTATAATGCTCTATTTTATGTATGTCTTAATTAATTTCTCGTATTTTATTTGAGATATTTCTCTATCGTGTTTAAGAATTTATTTTTTACATAAAAATATTATTAGATATTAAGAGCTGTTTTGATCGAATATAATCCTCTTCACTCGTTTGTATTTATTATTATTATTTTTTTTTTTATTATTCTTTGATCCTTGATAGTTGAGATTAAAATTCCCCGTGAATTTTAAGGATGTCAATGCTCACATAACAAGCTCCGAAGAATACGATTGGCAAATAACGGAAGCAGATGAAGAAAATGTTAATCAGATGTATATATTCGATAAAAATGAAAGCCCAGGATTGTACGGCGAAATAGCGGACTATTGGAAGAGTTATGAAGATAATGACATAGCTGATCAAAATGAAACGTTTAATGATATTTACAACAACTCTACGGTAATTACCTGCACGCATTGTGTACATTCAGCATTCATATAAAGTACATTTTAATAGTATAATTTAACACTTAAATCGATATTTTAACAAATTTAATTTTT
Organism: Acromyrmex echinatior; assembly: GCF_024713525.1. NCBI lineage: Eukaryota > Metazoa > Arthropoda > Insecta > Hymenoptera > Formicidae > Acromyrmex > Acromyrmex echinatior. Next base: position 10,490,779 of record NC_141859.1, read on the forward strand.
AGACTAATTATAATGAGGAACATCGTTCTGATGTCAGCGATTACGCGACGAGTCTTTCGAAGGCGGAAGACAGCTATTTAATTACAAATATCACAGAAAATCCCAATATTGGAGATTCCACTGATCCACAGAATATCGATTCGAGCACGATTGAATCTTCCAGACCGATTAATGAGAATGAGCAGGTCGATAAGAAAGAGGAGATACGATATAAATTAATTGAACATTACAATAAACTTTTATCTTGGATCGATTATAGATTAAATAAATAAATCATATTTTATAATGTATATAATTTTTTATTCATCAGATTCCGAAGTTATTTTTGCCCGATTAATTGCTAAGTATTTGGATATTAAATAAATGACAAATTTTTATCATTACAACAGAGATTTGACTAAACTTTTATTTAAAAGCAAATGTTTATAATTTGTATAACATATAAAAAATAAATGTTTAACATTTCGAATTAACTATAGATTAAATAAATTAAAATCTCAAAATTTCTTAAAAAATATTTTACTAATTAGAACATATTCACATTACATTTATCACAGGTCATATAATATTGAGAGCTTAAGTTTTCAGATATATATGTTAAATGTACATATACACATTTATTAATACTTTTGTTAGCACAGTATAGTATATATATATATTTGGAAGATTATTTTTAAATATCATAATGATTCTCTTGTACATATACATCACAAAAATCACATAAAATAATGAATATATATACGAGTATATATATGCACATATACAAAAATTCAATTTTATATATATATATAATATATACGAAAAATAATCTCATGCTATATTTTAAGTAATTAGTTAAAAAGTTATATGGTTTATGCCGTTTATGAAGAAGCCGATTTTAATTCATCACATTACTGCACGTCATGTAACAAGTAAATGATTATTTATTAAAACTATCAGCATTTTCGGATAGACTTCCGAAAAGGTGAATCTTCCAATTTTCTTATCGATTGACAATATTACTGTATTTTGATACCCTGGTTACGAATATAATGAAAACTGCCGACAAGGTCATTTTTCAAATATTTAAAAGATGATTTTTTTCACTTCTTTTAGCGCGTTTCGCGTGGGAAGTCGTGCGCCTCTTGGCAGGAGGAACAGATGGGGTGGGAGTCGCTTCACATGGAAGTCGTGCGCCTCTAAATAGAGGGAGAGGTGAGGTAGGAGTAGGTTTACATGGAAGTCGTACGCCCCTAAGTAGGGGGGAAGGTGAAGTAGGTGTAGCTTCGCATGGAAGTCGTACGTTTTTAAGTAAGGGGGGAGGTGAGGTGGGAGCAGCTTCGCGTGGAAGTCGTACGCCTCTAAGCAGGGACGAAGGTAAGGTAGGAGTAGTTTCGCATGGAAGTCGTGCGCTTTTAAGCAGGGGGGTAGATGGGGTGGGAGTCGCTTCGCGTGGAAGTCGTGCGCTCCTAAGCAGAGGGGTAGATGGGGTAGGAGTCGCTTCGCGTGAAAGTCGTGCGCTTTTAAGCAAGGAGGGAGGTGGGGTAGGAGTAACTTCGCTTGGAAGTCGTTTGCCTCTAAGCAGAGGGGTAGATGAGGTGGGAGTCGCTTCGCGTGGAAGTCGTGCGCTCCTAAGCAGGGAGGAAGGTGGGGTGGGAGTCACTTTGCGTGAAAGTTGTGCGCTCCTAAGCAAGGGAAGAGGTGGGGTGGAAGTCGGTTCGCGTGGAAGTCGTGCGCCCCTAAGCAGAAGGGAAGATGGAGAAGGTGTCATTATGCGTGGAAAACGTGCGCCCCAAAACACGGGAGCGCTTAGCCAGATCGCGCGACAAATGAGCGTCAAAATAACCTTGTCAGTAATTTTCATGATCATATTTGTAATCGGCACATCAAAGTACAGTAGTATACCAATCAATAAAAGAATCGATAATAAAATCACCCTTCTGCAAGTCCACCCGTTTCTTCTTAATTATTTAGGCCCGTCATCTATATCATCAGAATCGAAACTGCTGCTGCTGCTACTGCTGCTTGACGTGTTGCTATCAGAATCCGTATCGCTGCTATCCGTTGAACTTGAACTGCTCGATAATCTGTATTACAATAATTAAGAAGAAATAGAAAATGCTTTGGACTTCAAAGTTTGGAATAATCAGTAAGTATTAACTCTTCAATCATGCACATTATTAGATTATTAAAACTCATTCTAAGGATTCTCAGTATTCGAATATCTGAGAACTCTAATATTCAGAATCAAATACTATTTGGATCTAAAAATTCTTGGCCAATTACTTAATACGAGAACTTTGGTAAATTTTTAGTTGTAACATTTTTAATTTAAATTAGATTTTGATATAATAAAAGTTTGTTTTCAAAAATCCAAACAGTAGTTATACAGAGTATTATATATGTACACAAAGTAGTTATTTTTTTATACAATATATGATAAAAGAAGGCATTATAACGTTATATTAAACCAAACAAGTTAAAATATATAGAAACAATGATACAAATGCTCATTAAATACAGGTGTGTTAAACAGCGACTGTTAACAATCAAGCTAGAATATGAAAATACTTACAAACATTTAAAAAATTTTTGGTTAACATGGTATACATTCTTTGGCCTTCAAAATAAAATTACACAGAATATGTAGAATATTATTATAGAAGAAAGTAATAAAACAGTAGTTTTCTACTCACATTTTCTGTTTATCACCGTTCATAGACAATGCTTCAATATTGTTGGTCATTTTGTGAATGGCGTTTTCTATAACAAAATCTTCTTGGACAGAATAAGCTGCCATTTCCAGTTCCACTAATTCTAGTCCCATATTTTCTTTGTTTGGATGAACCTGTATAAAATAGTAAATTGATATAAGTAAGCATTGCGGTCGTATAAGTCGATCGATATATAATCAGTGAATCTCAAATTTAATTTCAATATTCATCTCATATATATGTCGTATCTATAAAGAATTAATTTTGAAAAATGAAGATTGTAAGTAAAGGAGTACTAGGTGAATGAGGCAACTCATTCTGGAAACCTATTTAGATAGATAAGGTAACAGAAGCATTAAATATGTGAATGTTTAAAGAATTTTGAAGAGTACTTACATTACTTAATGCAGAATAAACCGATTCTATTACAGAATCAGGTAACGTTTGCAACCAAATTAGAAAATCCTTTATATAGAGTTGGTTCAGTATATATCTTGGTTCAAATGAATTATTGAAAAGACTGTGTATTTCGCAGAAGCGTTTAACGACATATTTCCTTCCTATGCATGAAAATATTTGAAATAATAAATGGAAAATATAGACATTTTGATATCCCAATTTATACTGACCTAATGACAGAACTTTTTTAACATCTTCTAATAATTTAATAGAAAGTTCCCAATTTCTGTGAAGTGGATAGCAAAGCGCTCTTCGAATACACGCTGTTATAACTTCATCTAGAGAAGCAAAGTTCTGAAAATATTTGAGAAATTAATTCGTTTTTAATTCGTTCTCCTGATAGAAAACGCTTCGCTAGCTAATTCATAAACGTACCTGGAACCAACATAATGTAGAACTTAATTTATTAATAGTCCAGCCACTCTCTGAACTATTTTCTCCGAATGTTGTTCGATGATTATAACAATTGGCGTATAAGATATCGACAAGATTAAAACATAATTTTTCTACATCTTCAACATTTAATAAATATTCTTTGTTTGGAAGTTCCTTTAGCAGGTCGATTTCAGCTTTGCTAAATGCTATTTGATCTTTTTGTAATGTGTCCCATTCTGCTTGATATATTAAGCATGGCTTCATGACGTCTGATTCCATGAGATCTGCCATATAATGTTCCTCAGAGAAATCATTTAATTCACGCTGTTCCCTCAAACTTTTTCTTTCTACTTCAGGAGTTACATCAGGAGTAGGAAGATCTATTATTTCTTTAATCCATATATCCTAAAAGGAACAAATATTACATAATATTACTGATATAATTAATTTAACTATCAAAACTAAATATGGAAGACTGTTTGTAAAATTAATTGTAATGCACTTACAGTAAAATTTAATAATGTTAAAATGGATTATAAAAACGTACCTCAAAAGCAGCTAAAGCTCCTGATATTTTATTAGCAAAACCATATTTTGGAGAGTTTATAAGATTTGTCGCACTTCCTACAAAATTATCCTGAGATGGAAAACAATTATTTCCAGAATTATTTGTATTGTTTTCACTCATATCTGCTAAAGCCACAGATGGATTACCTAAAATTGGGAAGAGACATTGTATGCTGTGCAATATATATAATAATGCTATGCAATATAATTGTATATGTATATAATACTTTTAAATTATATCTTTATAACTCACCGATTACTTCAATGTTAGGTATGACAGTGCTTTTCTTTTTTGGTGCCAGAAGACTTGTTATCATTTCTAAATTCTCAAAATGTTCCCCCTTATTTACCTTTGAGAAACTTAAGGTAAAGTCACCCTTGTCGCAGTCATAGGTCCCAGAGAATGAATCGTTGTCTTTTATCTTGCCTGGAAGCTGTAATCTGCAAGAACCATTTAATTTAACTCCTAGTATACATCAGTGGACCATTTATGTCCTGTACATTCTTTTTTTTTTAAAAAGCATGAAATAATAATCAATTATAAACATTTATACACAAATGTTATATAACATTTATATATAATTTTTTTTAAACACAACCTTACAAATATTTTCTAAAAATTTTAGAAAGTATATGTAACAACACTTAATAATTTTTATATATCTGTTAAATAATGTAAATTAACTCAAGACTCGGGACACGAATGACCTCGTATAGGACTGGAAAATTATCTTGTATTAAGGACAAATTCATATATTCGTCGAGAAGAGGAATTCACCTAACAGATTCACAAATACTCACTTGAGAAAATACGGGGTGGAGTAAAATAGAAAATCTATTCCGTCAGCGTACATCTCCGCATCCTTTATATTTGCATATGGCGCATGGATAATTATCGTCACCACTTCGTCGGTCTGCGTGATCCCGAAGCGTGGAGTTAACATCTCGTTGCAATTTGTTCTCTCAGAATGTTGCAAAACTACTTATACTTTGATATATCTGTCTTGCACAACGTGCGAACAGATATAGCTGGACAAGCGACGATTGCAAATCGATGTGCAATGATGCGCAACAGGAAGAACGCAAGACTTTATAGAAGAATCAATTTTACGACACGATTCCACCAATGTTTCTACTTGCTCGATTTCGATCCTTTCGAACACACGTACTTGAAGTTGCCTAAAGTCGAAACCAATACTAACAACGCGACGAACACGAAACCAGCCGAACCGACTAGACAGATCAAATCGACGTCAAATCGACGGAGAGCAACAGGAAGCAATGGATAATGGACGCGTTCAAGTTGAGAAAGCGGCTACCCTGCTCAGCCAGTTCAGCCTGCTTGCTGAGCAAACGAATATAATTGGTTGTTTAATACGGGGTGTACAATAGAAGTCATAGCAGTCGTAAGTCTTAAGTCGTAGACAATTAACCAATCACAGTCAAATGTGAGAAGAATACTCGACTATGATTGGTCAATTCTCTACGACTTAAGACCTACCGACTATGACGATTTCTATTGTAGACTCCGCATTACTTATAGATCCAACCAATCATATTCGTTCGCTCAATAAGCATGCCTAACCGCTTTGCCAACTTGAACTCGCCCAATAAATACAAGGGACGCCCGGGACGCCTCACGCCTCGTCCTGTGTCCCGTACAGTGGGTGTAAAGAGAATGACGTCAATAAGCCGGAAGTCGCCATTCTGCGACTTCCTACATCTATGACGCAATTCCTTGTTTTATCCTCTTCTTTCTTTAACGTTCGCCGGTATTCAAATCTTATATTTAAGACTGTCTTAAGTACAGTCTTAAGAATACTGTCAAGAACCAATCAGAGAGCCGTATTTGCGACTTAAGACATTACTTAAAATAAAAACCGATTATGAATACCGGCTGTTGACTTCTTTCTAGCTAAGGATACTTAATGGCGGAGCCAATCAGCATTAGAGTGATATTTTATTTGTGCTATTTTATTTTTTTCGTATGACAAATATTTTAAGTCTGTTGATTGGCTATGGGATAGAAAGATCCGAGGATCTCTCTGTTCTGTACACATTTGTCGTACAGACAAAAAAACACAGTAATACTCAAAAAATACTACAAAAATTGTGTTCTGCTCGCCAATTTTGAAATTAGGATAATATCACACAGGGCACAGTGAGACTTTTTTTGCCAGATTCTTTCATGTCAAACCGCGTCGAATAAGCCTAATTTCATCAAAATTAGGGAGCAGGATATATAATAATTCTTGAATATTATCAAACACACAAATGAAATAGCATCTTTAGACACATGCATTGGCGCCACTCTTTTCATATCCGTTCTAGTACTTCGGAAGTGGCGAACTGGTTGTAGCGGAAGATCGGGGTTAGGTTAGGTCGCCGCTTGAGCGAGAGTTGGTTGGAACTTGCGAGCTGGCGAGGGTGACGTATTATTTTCTCCGGTCCAGCGTTTTTTTCAAAGTTCTCGGTTCATCCTTCGTGTGTACGCGAAATGCCGACCATCTCACAGTTGCACAAATGGGCTCTCGGACTCGGCGCAGTGAGCGGCGCGATACTTTATTATTACAATGCACACGGCAAAACGGAACCGTTGCGCGTTCACAACTCGTGGACGACGAATTATACGCCTTCAGTGAAGTGGGATCACAACTGGGACAGGTGATTTATATTCTCGCTATCTATTTGATTTCTTCTGTCTCGTACGTAAGAGATTTTGAAGAAAAATTAATTCAATCGACAAAAAATTGTTGGAAGTGAAAATTCACCTTCGTTAAACTAATGTTTTTTTTTTGCTATTATTAAACTAAGTAAAACATTAATAATTCCATACATAAAATTGTATTTAATTTTAATCCTTTGTTAATAGACACGATGATTTTCTGATCCTTTATTGCACACGATGGTTCGTATCGCACATTAATTTCATTGCTTTAACAAATATACAAAAATTATTAAGTGATCTTTATATTTACTTTAACATCTTTAAAAAGTATTTGTAAAATTGTTTTTCAATTGTTATTCAAAAAACTGTAGGTAGATGTTACAATTCTCATGGCGAAAATTTTACTCAAACTTTTTTAAATAATTTTTCAGAGTCTGTATAATTTTTTAAAAAAGTTTCTCAGATTTTTTTGCACGAATTGGGACACTTCAGATTTTTTTCAGAATTTTTATATAAATGTAACTTTTTAAAAAAAATTTCTTAGTTTTTTTTTTGTATGAATTGGAACACGTTTAAAAAATATCGAGAAAATAATTTGAAAAATTTTGAATATTTTACAGATTTTTTTTAGATGAACGATAGAATTTATCTAAAAAAAAAGTATGCTTTCATTTTGTCCTTAAAGCTCATCTCAAAAAAATATTTCATTGAAACAATTAGAGAATCTTTTAATGCTGTGCCTTTTATTCTCTCTCTCTCTCTCTCTCTCTCTCTCTCTCTCTCTCTCTCTCTCTCTCTCTCTCTCTCTCTCTCTCTCTCTTTCTCTCTCATTCTATAATTTTCAAAAAAAGTTTAAAAAATTTGAAAAGTTCTGAAGTATTATGAAAAAATTTTCGTAAATTTTAAATATGAAAAATTCTGAAAAAAATTGTTGCCAGAGTAATAATTTGATGCTCCTAGTTTTTCAAAGAAAAGTAATATGCAGAACACGAATGACCCAATTATGTGTACTAAAGATTAATAATTGTTAACGAAATAATGATTAGATATTACTTAGATTATTAATTATTAATTAGATATTACTTAATTAGTTAACCCTTTGCACTCCGCAGATGGCACTATTGCGACATTTATAATATAAATCGTAACTCCATATGGCGCCGCTCAGGCGACGTAGATTATGTTCCAAAATTGACTGCTATTACTGAAAATCTATGGTTTATGTAACGTAAACTGTAGATTTTCAGCGTTGACAGTAAATTTGAAATAGAGTCACAAGCGTTTGTTTTATTTTATATTTATAAAAAAACAGAACAACTTCATACGTAATACACAATACAACATACGCAATACATAATATAATATATTATATTATAGGACCGTATATGTGATAACTATAGAAATCAAAGCCTTAAACGATCTAGCCTGGATCTTAAATGCCTATATGATTCTTGTATGAATTTATATTCTACGTATGTAGTCCCCAGAAACGCGCGCCGAAATGATTTTTCAGTCTTGAAAACGCTAACTATATAAATTCACATAAGAATAATACATATTAGTATTCTACTATTGATGTATTTTATTGTACTACACAGTATTTAGTATATAGTACTATAGTATTCTTCTATTGATGTATTCTTATTCTAAAATATATTTTCAGATCTAAAATCTGATTGGGTAATCTAAAAGAATACCAATAACAGCTAACGCTCATTCAAGTTATTGAGTGTGCTGAACACAGCCAATGGGCATGTTCAAGTCGATAAAGTAACTAACCTGCTTATCAAGGAAATGAATATAATTCATTGTTATTTATAGATCCAACCAATCAAATTCAACCGCTTAGCGAATAAGTTAGCATTTTTGTCCGGTTTGAATGAGCCCAGTAAAAATTTTAATTTTTTTTGTATACTTTTCAATATTTATATATCTTTATATATTTTGGGCAACAATACAGATATACAATTATGTTTAATACAATATTAGTATTGAAAAAAATATCATAAAAAATGATAGTATTTTAAACCACACTCAAAAACCACAAAAGTGGCTTTCCCAACTGTCTAAAGATTATCACAAAGATTTCTGACTATTGGCTCATTGTAGAATCAGTATAACAATTATGCAAAAACTGTTGAAACAAAAACAATCAACGAAAATTGAAATGCATATGGTTTATGCACGATGTACATAAAGAATTTTGATCTTTTATTGATGTCATACTAAATATGGATATAATGCTATTGGCAAATATGCAGAAATATTGGTCAACTAAACCTAATAGTATAATCCCTTTTTTTCGAAAATATTTATAATACGTCATTTGAACTAAATATTTTGGATGTCACAATTAAAAGCAATTGATTCTAATAAAAAAGGCCTCAAAACTCGTATACAATATGTAAGCAATTTTTTAGAATATATAAATTCAAAATTTACTAAACATTTTATACCAGGGAAAAATATTCATGTAGATGAATCAATAATAAAATTTAAAGAGAAAATTTATTTCATAATTTATAATCCCAATAAGCCAATGAAGTGGGGCATAAGAATCTATGTATTGATGAATTCAGAAACAGGACATGCATATACTATCCTCCCGGGATATTATGAGAGTATTATTTCTGAAAAGCTAATTAGATTAGATTTATCAGTTAGTAGTAGCTCTATTGAACAAAATCACATCACAAAGTTACATAACGAAATCATATAATTATGTAATTTACTTGTTTTAATCATATGATTTCGTTATGTAACTTTGTGACGTGATTTTTTTTCAGTAGAGAGAATTTCGCTGCAGTTATATAAGAATTTAATGGATAAAGTTTCTGTTGCAAATGGATATCATATGTATACTGATTATTACTGGTATTAGGTACACCAGTCTGTCTTTAGAAGAATTAATGAAAATGAAATCCCATTTGACTGGTACAATAAAAACTAATAGGTATTCTGATTGCTATAAAGAAATCAAAATTTAAAGACAAAACTACTGTTGTGTACAAAAAAGGAAAAACTCTTAGCCTGGGAGGATAAAAGAATCGTAACTTTACTGAGTACAGTAGACCATGCCGCAATGATAACTGCAAGAAGATTGGTCGAAGCGGTGCCGAACTCATGATCAAAAAATTTCATGTGGTAAAGCTACACATCAGTCATGAGCGATATAGATCGAACCAACTAGTATCGAGTTATTATTTTATGAGAAAATTTTCTTTCAAATGGTGGAGAAAAAAAACCTTTCTTTCGGAGTATAGAGATATGCTATAAAACTGTAAAAAAAAAACAGAAACAACACTTGTCTCGGATAACATGCATATAGAAAAATGCTTCTTAAAGTTACAGAAAAGAATTTCAAGAATTAAAATAATGTTTATATTTATTATACAAGATATGTTATTGGAAATTTTAATAAAACTTACATTACAAACATTTACAGATCTTTTATCTTGTAAAGTAACATTTTTCATTTTTCTCCATAAAAAACCTGGAGTTGTTGGGCTATTAAAAGAAATAGAGTGTAAAGGATTAATTATTGATTAATCAAAACTCATTTCGTTTCGAGAGTAATAAAAAGAAAAATTAATAATGGTTGTGATGTTTATAGACGAGATCCACAGAGCTTGGTAAAGCCGATGAAGATGAACGATGAGAACGATGAGAACAAGTACAACGAAAAATTCGAGGCGAAAAAAGCAAAGGCTGTACGGCACATACTCTTGATTCGCCATGGACAATATCACACGGATGGAAAGACAGACATTGAAAGAGTGTTGACTCAACTTGGTAGGATGACTTTCTGTATTCAGCATTAAAGTAATATATGGTTGTCCCATTCGTTGTTTTTATGTTGATTTTTTTTAAATCAACATCCTCTGAGATCCTCTGGAATTTTCCTCTTTACATAATCGAAGCACGTCAAGTTTCTTTCCTAATATTTAGTGTTGCTTACTTAATGGATCGCATTTATTTCGTACTGATGGAGTTTTGTATTTGCATTTAGGTCTCGGGTTAAAGTTCCTGGAAGTTCACAATAATTTGTCACCATAACCAGCAAACCACACAATTTCCGAAGAGAATGTTATACAAATTCTTCTACTATAGCATTCCATAGGTGTTGCTACTAGGATAATACGCTTTCTATCTACTTACATCTTCCATGACATCGTATTGGAAGATGGCTAATAAGTTATCTTGCGAAAAGTATGTAATAATTCGTGATACAGCATGTTCTCTCATCGCATATGTACGTTGATAATTAACATGTTATGTTCTATTGAAACTAACGATATTTCTGAAAGTGTGATCGATATTCTTTTAATGCTTGCTATTATTTCTCCGTTCTTCAAACGGGCTTACAGTTTATGACGCAAATTATTGTGGGCAACTGGGCTTTTTGTTTAATTTCTTTTTTTTTCCATAATTTCATACTTATTTCATGTAAACATTTATGTCATACAAGTATATACGTTATTTGTAAAACTGTTTTATAAAACATAGAAATATATACATTTTTTATAAAACTATTTACTTTGTTGCCATAAAGGCAGGAAGCAGGCTGAAGCAACGGGAAAGAGGCTGGCAGAATTAAACTTGCCTTATTCATTGATAATAAGGTCCACAATGACACGTGCTCTAGAAACTTCTCAAATTATAGAAAAGAATCTTATAAATGTGCCAGTCGAAACCGACAGCTTGTTAGTTGAAGGTGCACCTATACCTCCGGAACCGCCTATTGGTCAGTGGAAATCTGAGAGACATGTGAGTGAAATATAATTAATTATTTGTGTTATTGAATATATCGAAAAAATTTTAAGATTTTAAAAGAAAATTTTAAGAATTTTAAGAATTCTTGTGCAATGCATAATAATTCTACATCTCTATTTGATCTTTATTCCAGTTCTTCCAAGATGGGCCCAGAATAGAGGCAGCATTTAGAAAATATTTTCATCGCGCGGAACCTAGTCAAGAACGTGATTCTTACACAGTTCTTGTATGCCATGCAAACGTAATCAGATATTTTGTTTGTCGGTAAGATTTTCTCTTTTACAAAGAGAGTGATTAAATTTTATAATATTTTCTCTATTGTATGTATATATTTTTCGATTTTCTTTTAAGGGCATTACAGTTTCCACCAGAAGCATGGTTACGGATATGCTTGAAACATGGAAGTATTACTTGGCTCTGTATTCTTCCCAGTGGTAGAGTTACTCTCTATTGTCTAGGGGATACAGGACATATGTTACCACAAAATGTAACATCTAGTTAAAAATGTACGACTTTTTATGTAACATGACATATTTATAAATAATATATTATTGATAAGCATGTATGCATCGATATGTGTACATCAAGACTGCATTCCACAAGATGTACAAATCGATCTCATATCATCTTTTTATCACAGAGATAATTTGCTTTTCACATGGCTTTCACGTTGGATGGAAGTATACAATTGTACAAATGTGCGAAAGAGAAGCTGAATTTTCTAAAAATAATATTTTCAAGTAATAAGTATATGAAGAAGTGGATATACAACGACTAAATGGTATTTAAGAAAGTATCACCTCGTGCATCTCATGCATCTGAGTGTATATATTTTTCTTCTAGAGCTCAGCTGTAATGTCTATTTAAATTATAAAAATCATTAAGTATTTAGATTATGGTATATGTGTATTTTTAAATATACTTGTAGTTTTCTAATGTCATAAAATAAGTTTTATCTTTAATTTTGTACACATTTTTACAATCGGAGATCACACCTTTTTTTGTACAATTCATCATTAAAATAAGGTCAATATTTATGTATTATGTAATACAAGAGTGAAACGGACGTTATATAAAAAATTAACGTAGTTCTAAATTAATTACATCTAATTTGCTTCAGCCAGTCTCTTTGCCTTTCTTGCATAATACCTTTGTAATGCTGCTTCAAATACTGGACCTATTGTTCTCTTTTCCCAGATGGAAGATCTATCTTTCTTTTCAACAGTCTTTTCTTTATTTTCAATTTCTTCGCTTTCTGGAGTAACATTGTTATTTTGAGGTATTTCAGCGTCTTTTACATTTTCATCTTTATCCTTAATGTTTGTGATATTTTCAATCGTATTCATATCCTTTTTATCTAATCTTTGTTTCTTTTCTTTCGGTTCTTGCACTTCTATTCTATCGGCCTCTTTGTCCACCGATGAAACAATAGTCTCATCTTTCTTCAATTCCTTTTTACTCGTCTCTGTTTCAGAATCAGATTCGTACGTTTCTATGGCTCTTTGCCGATACTGTCTTGATTTTTTAGTCTTTGTAATTGATGATTTCTGTTTTTCCTCTGTTTCATTTGCCTTCTTATTTGTCATTGCGTTTTCTCCATTTGTGCTGCTTGTTGATATTTTCCCTTCCCTCTGCTCAGTACTTTCTTTCGCTTTACTGCTTTCATCTTCATTAGTCTCACCCTTGTAATCAACAGTCTGTTCGTACAGATGACGATAAAATCCTGACATGTCTTGCTGTTTTGTCACATCACCAATAGCTTCCAATCTATTCATTTTGGCTTCCTCTTCCTCCATCTTCTTAAATTCCTCCAACTTCGCTCTGTACGCCGACGTGACGAAACTTTCTTTGTCCGCGTAAATCTCGCCCTCGGCTTCGCGTTCCTTCTGTACCATTCTCTCTATCCTATGCTCCTGCTCCTTTTTTCTTCGTTCAGCTGTTTTCAGGAGCTTCTGTATGTACTTGGACTTTTTCTCTTTCTGCTTGCTTGTACCATCCAATTGGCCTTTGCTACGCTCCAGATCATCATACACTTCGTCATACTGATAGATTGTTGGGTCTTCATCCAGAGCCTTCTGTATGTCGAGCTTTGTTTGTTTTTTCATCCGGTTCTTCTCGCTTTCCGCCTTAAGGGCCTTCCTGACCCAGTCGGTTCCATCCTCCTCGTCGGAGGCATTGTCGTCCTCGAATACGTTGCCGAGTCTTGGCGCCGTACTCTGCTGTTGCTTCTTCGGCAAGATCAAACCGTACCTTCAACATTGAGAAAAGTCAGTTGAAAGTAATCGATGGTATTAGAATCTTGATGCGATACAAGAAACGCCTTCTAAACGTTACTCACTGTTTATTAGCCATTGCCAATTACCGTTGTTGAATCACAATGAAATTTAACCTAATCTTCTAACCTAATCCGTGCAAGTTTATACGAGTCACTTCACACGTTCGCAGTCTTTTCACGAGTATCACGAATTCATAACGTGCTCCGGAATATCGTAAAGGCTATGTACTTTCAATCTTAGTCGAGATAAGCAGAGATAAGCCGAGAAATGATAACTTTGCAAATGCGATATCGCGTTTATTGCAGTGCATTGCCATTTATTCCATTTATCGCGCATGCACCAACGAGAAGTAAGAGAGAAGGACACTCGTTTGGCGAATGGTGACGTTGCTCTCCGTCCCCCTCCTCATCGAGATTCGCCCACTCATCTGACGTGCGGACGTCAGCACTGTGTATAAATGCGGAAGGATAAAAGGGAAAATCCGTGATATGAACCTTTGACACTTTGACAGTCTTCCTCGAGGTAGTACAGCCGGGTGTGCGCGAGGTAATAGCGAAAATTCATCCGACAGCACACGCGAGGTAAAGAAAACAGGCCTCGCAAATGGAAGGCCTACGTCGCGGAGTCGTTATCCTCGCGCTCGTCTGCGCCGTGATTGCTCTAGCGAACGGCTATGCGTTGAACGTTGCCGAGCAGCCACGGGACGGTGACTATGTCACCACGTCTTATACGCATTATGACGATTTGCGACAATTGTTCGATTCTCTGGCGGACCGATACCCGAACTTAGCACGAGTGCTGTCCATCGGAAAATCGGTGGAAGGTCGGGACCTCCTCGTCCTGGAGATCTCAGAGAATGTCGGACAGCGCAGCCCCGGCGAGCCTATGGTCAAGTATGTCGCTAACATGCATGGTGATGAAGTTGTTGGCAGACAGTTGCTCATCATTCTTGGCCAGTATCTCCTAGACCGCTATGGCAAAGACGATCGCATCACCCGGCTAGTAAATCAGACAGACATCTACTTGATGCCCTCTATGAATCCGGATGGTTTTGAAAAATCAGTGGTAAGATTCTCACTCTTACTGCAATGGCACTGAGATTATGAATTTAAAACATTCTTGTGTTTCAGGAAGGTAAATGCGAGTCCAATGATGATTTCTCTGGCAGAGAAAACGCCAATCACATCGACTTAAATCGAGACTTCCCCGATCAGTTTGAGGGAAAAAGTAACCATCGCAATAAGGGTAGTTCTATTCTCAATGGTCGCCAGAGTGAAACTGTGGCTATGATGACTTGGATCTCCAATGAGCCTTTCGTGCTCTCCGGGAATCTTCATGGTGGTGCTGTAGTTGCCAGCTATCCATATGATTCTGGGTATATTATACAATTGTCATCATGATAACTGTTATATATTGTTAAATCCTTACATCATTGAAAGTTCTATCTGTCATCTGACAAGATGTGTCCTTTTAGTATTTCAAGATCATGCTGCATAGAGAGTAAAAGCCCAGACGATAATTTATTCAAGCATCTCGCTCATGCTTATGCGGACAATCATTCACTAATGCGTAGAGGTAATGCTTGTCCACCAGAAATATTCCGAGGTGGCGTTACAAATGGAGCATACTGGTAAGAATAAACATTATGCCGTTTTTAAAGTAACATTGAGCTGAATGGTTGAAAATATTAATCAGATGAAGATCAATTTTTTAAATAATTTTTACAAAATGGTTAGCTTATTATTGACAAAAACTTTAGAAATTTTTGAATTTGTCGACAGGTATGAAGTAATTGGTGGAATGCAGGACTACAATTATGCCCGATCCAATGCATTTGACATAACGTTTGAATTGAGTTGCTGTAAATATCCACCAGGTTCAACCATACCGGAGCAATGGCTGTTAAATAAAGAATCTCTGATTAAATATTTGGAGCAAGTGCATATTGGAATAAAGGGTAACATTCATATATTAATATCATAATCGTTTTTATGTTATACTTTAGAAAGAAATTTTACGGTATATTTATCTTTCATTTGCAGGTTTTGTATTCAGTAAGGATGGTAGACCAATTGAAAGAGCAAACATTATTGTAGAAGGAATAAATCATAATGTAACAACCACGAGCAACGGCGAATATTGGCGTTTACTGCTTCCAGGAACTTATTCAGTTTA
Source organism: Acromyrmex echinatior (assembly GCF_024713525.1). NCBI lineage: Eukaryota > Metazoa > Arthropoda > Insecta > Hymenoptera > Formicidae > Acromyrmex > Acromyrmex echinatior. The sequence goes on from NC_141859.1 coordinate 10,506,765, forward strand.
TTGTGTTGCGTGGGGGTATGTAATCGCAAAATTCTTAAACGTTCACAGTCAATATGTCATACTAGCTGAAGACTATTTTTAGTATATCTGTTACTATTGTATTTTGTTTTCTATTCAGATACGAACCCAACGAACCAGTAAGTGTAACTGTATTAGAAAGTTCACCGACGATTCTTAACTTTACATTGAGCGACAAAGAAGTACATGAACAAGGTAAAAATGACATAAATTATCCACAAATAGTACCAATCTTTAATAACAGATTATCTGAATTCTACAAGCTGATACTAGATGATTATAATGATCAGGACTATTAATTTTTAAATACTTAAATTACCTAACAACTGTCGTGACTATGTTATTTAACATTTATTTTTTTGTCTAAAAGATGGCACAAGCTATTACTAACTACATAATTCATTAATTTGTGTTTTAACATTTGTGTTTATACATTTTTTTTCATATTGTGACATTACGGTTCCTTTATTAGTAAATTATTTTAAGTATCTTATAAAAAAAAATATTAATTTTTTAAATAATATTAGAGTTTTTATTACTTGATTTGTTTTAAGATTTTTATTTTGTAAGATTTTTTTGTAAGATTTTTTTGTAAAATTTTTATTTTGTTTTAGCGAATTAATGTTGCAAAATTCGGATGTACGCATCTTTAATAATTTGTGACTGCAGAATCTCTTATTTGTTTCCTGACATATTTTGACATCGTTTATTCTTAATTATTTTATTAGATTATTATTAAGTACAAGCAAATAGATATAAACAGAGTTATACATATATATAGACACAAGGTATGGAGAAATGAATTGCTTATAGCAGAGAAAAGGAATAAGGATTTTGAATATATTTTTGTCATAGTTTATACCTGAATAAATAAGGAAAATATTTTAACTATATTCCAGTTTGTGACAGAAGGCATATATTTATTCTACCATATACTTTTTATCTTAATATTATCTTATTCAAACTTATTTCATTATAACATATGTTATATGTGAACGAACATTCCGTGATCGCATTTAAATTTAATATAGACAATATAAAATTATATATGTTCTAATAAAGCCAAATAATGCCCTGTTTGCAAATTGGAAAGTAGTATGTTACAATATATATCAATATGTGAATGGACAAATTAACTAATTGAACATATCGAACAACTTTGCAGAGATTATGGCTATATGAATATAAACTTTATATTTTGAATCAGACTGAAATTTTTACATAGATATAAACCGTTATATTTAATATAGTTTATATTTTCTTTATACATATGTACTTACAAGTACAAGAACAATGAACTGCTATATATTTTTCTTCAATGGGAAACAGGCAATGTGTTAAACAATTAATAGGCAATTATTTATTATTGTTAATATTATTAGAGACAAATTGCAGAACAAATATCGAAAAAATATGTTGCCTATATTACACACACACACACACACATACACACACACACACACACATAATAGATATATATATATATATGTATATAAAATATATGTATATATAAAAAGTATATTGATATATATATATATATATATATATATATATATATATGCAAATGTAAATGAAGCTTTTTTCAAATATTTTAATTTTTCCTGACAATATCTACTTATTCGATTTTTTATTTTCGACAAGATTAGCTGAAAAGATTTTGGCTGGAATTTTGTAAATGATGTTTGGAAGAAAGTAAATATGCATGACAACATGAAACATTTGGTCTTCTTTCGTACAAAGCAAATATACAAAATGTGAAAGAAAAAAGAAACAGATGTACTGTGTTTTACCATATGAGATACATAGTACTGCCAATACCCAATTATATTATATTAGGAACTGTACTGATAAATGTAGATCTTTGTGTGAAGGCACGTCAGTGACCGATATATCATATAATCTGTATAACAATTGTATGTTCTAATATTTTCCTTACAAGTATGTATTAATCAAAACTAGAAATAAAAACATTGTTTTCGTCTTGAGCAATGAATATCTTACTCAATACTTATCCTTTTCCTCTTAAGTGTCGAGAGATTACGTATATTATTTTTGAACATATCTTATTATTTATCTCATCCTTTTCGTTTTCTCTGTACCTTGTGTTTTATGACATACTCATCTCTTGTTTTGTGTTATTTGTAATTTTAAATCTGTGCGATTATACACCAACGTATTTTATCGTAAACAATGATTGTTTCACTGAAAACTCTACGTTTGATTTTGACAACAATAATGATTGTATATTCGTCGATGCAGGAGAAAGTACAGTTGATGAAACGATAAGATCCATCGACAAATATGGCTTTTACCATACCGTGGAGTTCAAGCATCACAATTACATCGCAATGGAGAAATACCTAAAGGATTTGAACGCGAATTATCCCAATATTACGAGGCTGTACAGCATAGGATCTTCTGTGCAAGGTCGCGAGCTATATGTTATGGAGATCACGAAGGATCCCGGTGTTCACAATCCCGACAAACCAGAGGTCAAGTATATCGGGAATATGCACGGGAACGAGGTAGTTGGCAGAGAAATGCTGCTGCTACTGCTGAGATATCTCTGCGAAAACTACGGTACCGATGTGAGAGTTACACGGCTCGTAGAGACCATTAGACTTCACGTGTTACCGAGTATGAATCCTGATGGATATGAGATCTCCAAAGAAGGTGACGTTTACGGGACGAAAGGCAGAGCGAACGCGATGGATGTAGATCTTAATAGAAATTTTCCCGATTATTACGTAACCAATGATGTATGTTATCTCAACATATTTTTTACATTTACATTTATTGATTTATTTATCATCTCGTTATTTTTACAGTCTACTATTAGTCATCTCATTTTTTAACGACACTTGAAAAAGAAGACAAAGCATACTACTCTCGTTTAATTTTTTATAAGATCTTGGATAAAGAGATGAATTTACATGAATACAGATATTTTGATTGTTACTTCAAAATGCCTTTTGGAGTAAAATAATATAATAAGTTGTTTAAGCAGTTATATTTATCGAATTACAAAAAAAAAATTAAATATATGCTCGGGACACTCGCTTTTTACTATAAACGCTGCGATAAAGTTCATATTTTCTTTTTGTTTAGATTCATCTTAACTATCAATATATAATTACGTATCATCCTGCATTAACGATTTGTATAATTAAAATAAGTCATGCTCACTTGGTTACATTTTCCAGGTCAATCTGCATCAGCAACCTGAGACTAAGGCAGTAATGGATTGGATAGCGAAAATTCCGTTCGTACTCTCTGCTAATCTTCATGGTGGAGCGTTAGTCGCGAATTATCCTTACGATGAGGGACCGGAGAACTTGGGGTCCACTATCGCGAATCCAAGTCCGGACAACAATGTCTTCCGGATGCTGGCGTTGATATATTCCAATGCACATCCCCGCATGCATCTCGGCCAGCCGTGTCCGCCTATAGTGAAAAATCCGTACGGTGCGAAGACAGTCCTCGAGGAGCGTTTCCCGGAAGGTATAACGAACGGCGCCGCTTGGTACTCCTTGTCCGGCGGTATGCAAGATTACAATTATTTCCATAGCAATGACTTTGAGATCACCCTAGAGATCGGGTGCACAAAGTTTCCAAACGCCAGCGATTTACCAAATTATTGGCTGGAGAACAGGGAGCCTCTTCTGCGTTTCATTGAAATGGTACAATTTGTTTAGGAAAAGCTAATAGTAAAAGAAAGATATGTGTGTTCATAGCGGTCATTTTCAACGGTGATAATCTTCATATTTCTTTTTCTTAGTCGCGCAAAGGTGTACACGGTATAGTGAGTTCGTCCATCGGCACTCCTATACCTCATGCAAAGATCTCGGTTGGAGGTATAAAACATGATATTTATACTGCTGAAAGGGGCGATTATTGGCGGCTACTGGTACCAGGGCGATATAACATAACTGTTAATGCAGTGGGATATGAAACACTTACTCAGAATATCGAGGTACCATCATACGACAAAAATCCCGAAGATGGAGAAGTGACTCTGGACTTCACGTTAATGCGTGATGATCCTCTGCATTGGTATGGTTATTTATTTAAAGTACAATTCAATACACATTTTATGATCTGAACCGCATAATGAAGTTGATATGTGCTCAGTAAAATAGAAAGTTGAGCACGTAATAGCTTCATAAATAAGACCTCTTAAATTACATTTCAAATTATGTTTCATGTTCGAATCTTTCTCACGAAGATAATTCAAGCCAATTTTAATGACGCTGCGTGTTTCTTTAAGTAGTTATATCATTTAATATTGTATATATGTATGCTTTCTGGAATGTGTAAACAATATTAAGAAAATTAATTATTTGTACGAATATTTATCAGGTCATCCGCATATGATTTTGGATTAAGAGTAAACTTACAGAATGGTTATTTAAAAAATTCTGACTTAAACGCTAGATTCAGCCAGTTGGAAAATCATCAGTCTGAAATTGCCGAATTTCTAGCCGGTGATTCAATGATCAGCATAGCCATTCATTCACTGAAAGTCACGCATAATGTGAGTTTGAACGACAATATATTTATCCATTATAATGTTCTGTATTTAATTTAAAATCGTTTCTAGATGGGATCACCTGATGAGAATAAATTTCGCATCGCATTGGTGGGAGGATTGTTTGCTTCCCAGCCGGCGGGCAGAGAAATTTTATTACGTTTGGCGACACATATTCTCAAAGGAAATCAAATTGGTAATCCGCCTATTCAGAGGATATTGAATGATGCTATGCTGCATTTTATTCCTAGTGTCGATCCAGGATTCGATAATTTAGAGGAGAGTGAGGATTGCAATCCTGTAGTCAACAATGAAGTAGGAAACAAGTTATTAGAAGAGAATACTGATATGTCTAAACAAACAGATAGAGTTGCGAATGCGTTTAAGACTATGTTACGGACTGAAAATTATGATGCTGTTGTGATACTAGGAGGTGGTGCCTCGAAAATCAGGTAATGCAATGTATGACAATTTATAAGCATAAATCGCAAAGAAATTTAGCATAAAGTCCCTAATCAATTTTTCTTCTTCAGTTATTCAGACGATAATCTGAACACGTTTAGAAAATTCGCCTATGCCTACGAATATTCAAAAGACAGTGAGACATGCAGCCATCCGGACAACAGTACACAACATTTGACGAATTTTATACAACACGTTTACGGCTCGCCAGTAGTAGGCATAATTTTTTTAAATATTTTTCTCTTTATATTTTCTCTTTATATTTTTATAATAAAATTCATTGCTAAATTTCATTCTAAATATCTGTGTGTAGATGAGCGTAAGTCTATCGTGTTGTAAGTATCCGCCCGCAGACTCGATCTCCGTCATTTGGCGTGAGAATCTGCAATCGCTTATGGAACTTGTGCAGAGTCTCACGACTGGAATCCGCGTGATGATAACGGACAAATACGATACTCCGCTTCGAGAAGCCAACGTCGAGATTGGAAAAAGAACTTACGGTGTGTCGCACAACATGGCTTACTTCAAAATGATTCTTGTGCCCGGTGAATATACCTTAACGATTTCCTGCGAAGGATACGTTACGCAGATGCTGAAAGTTTCTGTGCAACAACAAAGCATAACAGTTATTGACGTTAAATTAGAACAAAAGAAAACGCCATCGCTTGATGGTCATCACAAGAAACCACTTGAAAAACTGAGTTTCGTTAACCGTGCTTTGACTGATTTGAATGCGAAGTATCCGCGACAGACCACCTTGCACAGCATCGGCAAAACCGCGAAGGATAACGAGATAATGTGTTTGGAGATCAGTTCTAATAAAGACCAGAAACAAATAGGACGACCTGCCATTGTTTTCTCGGCCGGCATCCTACGGCCAGAACCAGTGACTGCCGGGATGCTCTTACATTTCGTCACATATCTCTTAGATAATTATAAACAAGACAATACGATTATGCGTTACATCGATGATTTCTCCATATATATAGTTCCAGAATTCTCATCTGATCCCAATGAGAATACCATCTGTTCGCCGCAGCTGAAAGGCTTGCAGTTTCCGATTCATGAAAAGCTGAATGAAGAAGCGAAATGGATCACAAACTGGTTTAAAGAAGTAAACGCCGTGTTAGCTGTAAATCTCAATAGTGGGTCGCGGCATATCGAAATCCCGTTCGGTCGTGACTATGGAAAGATACGCGAGCAAAAATACGAGAGCGATGATGAGGATTTACTGCAACACTTGGCTTCAGTGTATGCCAATGCGAGGGCGAACAAGCTGTCTGCGAATACAAGATGCGAACAGGATTCCAACGATGATAACAGCATAATACACGCAGCAAAGGGAATTGGCGGAAAAAGAGGTCATCCCTTAATAGATTATGCCTACTTTAACACGAGCACTTTAATGATGGACGTATATGTCACCTGCTGCACCACCGATTACTCGATCGTCGTGTGGCAGGAGAACAAAGATAGTTTATTAGCCTGCATACAGGAAATGAAGAAAGGTGTGAGAGGATATGTCACCAATGAGGAGGACGAACCGATTGAGAACGTTGTCTTGTCTTACGACATGTCACCACATCTAATTAAAAACAACAAATCAGGCTTCTATTCAATTTTACTGCCTCCTGGAAGTCACAATATAACGGCCACGGTGTCCGGATATCACGCGGAAACCAAACTTGTCTCCACACCCACATTCGAGACGAAGAAACACTTAAGATTAATATTCAAGCTTGTTCGTGATGACAGTATCATAGGAATACCTAGACTAGTATTCATTATAATAACAAGTAAGTCAATTGCGAGAGAGATGTTAATAAAACTCACAAGATTAATGAAGATTTGTAATGACATAATTATCCGATTGCAGGTATGATATGTTTCTGCGTTATCTTGTGCTGCATGTGTATCTGCGCGAGGTGTCGAGCTTCGGAAGATGAAGAGAAGAGCAGAAAGGGATATGCATTTAGTTTACTGCAGGATGGTGGCAGCTTTTTCGATGACGATGAGAAAGAAATTGAGATATTTCGAAGACCAGTAGATGGTAATTATATCAATATGCCATAATACTTAGCAGGAAGCGCGGAGATAATTTTTCAAATAATCTGTCATTCTAATTCTAATTTCTGTTATGAAGGATATCCGTCAAATGATAATAAAGTTACCATGCCATATTTCGATGACGACAACAGTTCCGAAGATGGTAGCGATTTGGAGTTTATTCGGCCTGAATGGAGTGATACCATACCAAAACAAACGTGACAGAACGTTTTTGTATGCTAAACGATATAAAATTACACAATGCACGCGGTAAATTTACTGGATTTTGTATAGTTTAAACAAATTTGCGCTAAAGGAAAATAAGATGAAAGCAATTTTAAAATGCTGAAATTTACGAAAGTAAGAATCAGGGTCCAAGTATGGAATATGTACTTATATTTTTATTGTATATTTTTATATTAGAGAGAAACGTGTTACTTTCTGATGATAATTATATTATTTTACAAATGTATCATATAAATGTTTAAGAAACAGAATGCAATTTTTTAGAATCATATAAGAAATATTATAAATACGTAAACACATCAGAAAATTATATCAGGGTTTTAAATGAAGTAAGAAAGCGTAGAGAGAAACTTTTTGAATTGTTAACTTTCACAAGAACGAATGTAAAAGGAAAATATCAGTGTTCAAAACTACTGTATATATTATATTTAGATATATATCATCACGTTAAGAACAAACACGTGAACGTTGAAGTAACGAAAGATATTTTAGCGGTTTGTTCTTATTTAATGCTAGCTAGGATTTACTTGTATATGATGAATTTTTTTATTTGTATTGCGTAGTTTAGTTATGCAAATGCTGAAATCTAAGAAAAAGAAGTATTTTTTTCTTTTTTTCTATTTTCAGTTAAGATAAAAATACACGAAGTAATGTACCCCTCGAGAAAAAGAGAGATCGAACTTTTTTTCTTAAACTATTTAGATTTTAACCTTATTACATTTGTAGCAAAAAACGAATAATTTTTGCGCATTAATCATAATTTACGCAAAAATACTTCCGTATACAGATCATTCCAATATACTAAATAAATATAAGAAATAGTATTTGGTACTTAAAATTAGCAATTTTTTTTGGTACAAAATTTAGAAAATTAGAGCAGTAAATTATAACAGTAAAGGATTAAGTCTTAGATTATCACAGTTTTGGTTTTAAAATAAGCAAATTTTCTGTTAAATTAAATATGTCTATAGATGTAAATATAGCACAAAATTTTATATCAGAATTTTTCATAAGATAGAAAGATGCCGAAAGGATCCTTCTTTTACTTGAATCGTTAGCTTTATACATCATATACAAAATGTAAGTCAATTATGTATATATCTTTAGAATTGATAATTGATTTATTCCTATGGTGACAACAATGCACGCCGTAATTTTTCAGATCGTTAAATAGTTTTGTTCAAGAATTTTTAGAATTGTATAACATGCGCACCGAAATGATTTTGTATCCTCTTTCATCGTGCACAAAGTTGTGCAAATCAGAATTCCGTCTACAGAATTGTGTGTAACATTCATGTTTTAACGAATCATAAATTTCGTCCATAAGATAGTTAAAAAGGCATGAAAATATTAATGTTGTGTTTTATTATTATTATAATTATTTTTCAGGATTTTCAATTTTTTAATATTTCCTACACATTTTGAATCTCTTAATTTGAATAGCAGTGTAGTAGTAGTAATAGTAGTAATAGTAGCAGCAGTAGCAATAGTAATAGTAATAATTATTATTATTAGTGTTTAAGACTGATTTTGACCAAATTTCAATTACTTTATCGGTAATTAACTTATCAAGCAACAACTGTACTATTTCATTAATATAATAGAATTATTGTTTAGTATATGTAAGTATATATTTTAATTGATTATCCCATTTATACATCGATCTCAAAATGCAGCAAAATTTAAAAGCTGAGACGTCTGAGACCAGCTGATGACTGATCCAGTAGAATCGCGATGGCCGCCGCCGAGTGATGAACTCAATAGTGTGACAGGGATGTCCGCTAGTTGGAGTAAATTGAAGTAAATGTCTAGCAAAACAAGCTAGTTGATTCATTTCATGTAAGAAGAATGGCGGGGTTAGAAGGCTACGGTGATGTCTACAGAGGTCGGCCTGCTAGATCGTGGGAGACAGCAGGAACATCCTATCCGCAAAGGTACCACGGTCGAGAGGTTATCCGTCCTTTGGACATACCCGTTATCCATCCACTAGCAGAAGACAATCCACCGGTCGTCGACGATGGTAAGTCGCGTTCTCGTTTTATTCGCTGATCGACAGAAGTTCCGCGAAAGATGTCCACTGATTGATCATAAACTTAAACTAAGACTTAAACCTACTAGCAATAAAAACCAACAATAACAATTACTATTAGTTGTTCAATTTCCTGTTCAATAAAATAATTCTTATGTGTTATATAATTGTTATATGTTAAACTTATATTATTGTTGAGAAATTATAACTAATAGTTATGTTATTGTTAGTTGATGTTTATTAGATATATATTTAGTTTGTTTGACTACTTACTTGCAGATATCACCGTCAGCAAGTATGTTGGATTAGGTTGTGGACTAGTGAGCTTGATCACAGGAAACCTACTGATCCATCCCTTCGTGGTGTTACGAAGACAATGCCAAGTCAATCCAAGTGCATCTAGGTATCATCTAATGCCTATAACTCTAGTACCTGTGATGGTACGTTTGCACCAAACTCAAGGTATAAATACACTATGGAAAGGGATCGGTTCGGTTTTACTTGTCAGAGGAATGACAATGGCTGTCGAGGATCTGATTTCGAAAATCACACCATGGCAAAAGTAAGGCGATCATCAAATGATGAATGGTTGACGTTTCATAAATTATTCATGAAATTGTCTTCTCCTTAAAACTAGACACTTGATTTCAGGAAGATCACTTATAACAATTCGATGAAAGCATTCGGTCAACATATACTCCTCAAATGGTAATTATTATATTAATCAAAAATGGTAATTATTATTAGGTGTTGGAATTAATTCGTAGCGTTTTTTAATGAAAGAATGTTATTTATTTCACATGAGCATTAAAAAATACATTAATGAAAGTACTTCCCATTACTTGTAAAACGCTACGAATTAATTCCAACACCTAATATATTAGAACAATTCACACAAGTTATTAATGATCTATAATCTTCTATTTTACAGCATCTCCATAGGTATAGTTACTCCCTTCTATTCTGCATCGCTCGTGGAAACTGTCCAGTCCGAGATTGCTTCTGAATGTCCCGGAATCTTGGATGTTTTTCGAGATGGTGCAATCCGCCTGCTTGATGTATGTAATAAGGGTAGACTTATTCCAATTTATGCCCTCGTACCACCCACTATAGTTTACGGAGTATCAAAATATCTTTTCACCCTCATTGTAAAAGGGGTTACTAGTCGGATTATGCACGTCAGGCATAAACATTCGCAAGAAGCAAAGGTATATATCTGGTTCTAAATAGTTCAGAAATTAAAGATGCATAGAGATATATTTTTACACAGAAATGTTATACTATTTTAGGGTGCGTATAGTAAGGACTTGCTATCCGAGAGCATCATCCAGGATATAGAGACACAGTCTATACTAGTTTCGATATGTGTAGCCGATGTTGTGTTTTATCCTCTCGAAACTGTTATTCATCGATTACATCTTCAGGGAACGCGCACCATTATCGACAACTTGGACACTGGAAGAAGTGTCACGCCGTTATTGACTGGATATACCAGTGCAACCGATTGTTACCGCACAATAATCTCCACCGAAGGACCACTTGGTTTGTACAAAGGATTCGGTGCCCTTATCTTACAATTCGCGGTACATTTCATGGTACTGCGCGCGACAAAGTGGCTCCTGACAGAACTGGGCACGATGTTGATGCCAAAACCTAAACCAATAAAGATACAAAAATCTTCGTACTATGATGAAATATAAAGAAAACCTACAACAAAAAATGTAAAATAATACAGAATTATTTATTATTTGTCTTTATTAACGATTATATAAGACAAAGAATTGAATTTCTAACGAAAATAATTTCCACGTATACTCTTCGATAATTTCAAGCATTATGTCGCAGATTAAAGAACTTTTATGCAGTTTTCTAATGCAATTGATGATAAAATTTTTCGTATCTGCGCGACTGTGATCACGCAAATTTTCTATATTGTACGTTTTACAATTGATGAGAGTTATAAGGAGCAAAAATAGAAATCTACATAAAAATTCTTAGAATATTAATTATGAAATTTATGAGATATCGACAATATTTGTAGATAGTCATTCTCATACAACATAGCAATTTTCAGTGAGTATTTTTTACATCCGATAAAATGTAATTATGTGATGTGATTTATGTGACTTTATTAGATTATTATATCGATATATTGTAGCTTGTTTATGAGATAAATAAAAATCACAGTATATACTGCAGTGGCATATTACAGTTTATTACAAATACAAAACTATTGTATTAGGTGTTGGAATTAATTCGTAGCGTTTTTTAATGAAAGAATGTTATTTATTTCACATGAGCATTAAAAAATACATTAATGAAAGTACTTCCCATCACTTGTAAAACGCTACGAATTAATTCCAACACCTAATATAAGACATTAAGTCACTGTAAAAAAGTTAGAAAAAAATTCTGTACGAGTATCTTAACCCCTGGTTTTTTCTTTCTTCTTTTAATTTTAATCAAATTAGCAGATGTATACACTCTAATCGTGATCAGATAAATAACTATTTCAATTTACATGCAAATATCTTCCTTTTTACAAACCTTTTATGACCCTTTTATAATCCTTCCTGAAACAGAAATGTGTGTGTGTGTGTGTGTGTGTGTATATATATAAAGGAGGATATCCTACAAATAAGGTGTAATAAAAAGAAATCCATTATTTTTCCAATAGATGGCTTTAGTAATCTGTATCTCGCGTTGTATAAATGTGATCGGGTTACGCTAGATGGCGTTAGGAAGATAAGATTTCGTACTAAAAAAACTTCTCAGACAGTTTTGTGATTGCTTGACTCAGTATTGTTTGAGCGCGCGTCAAACATGGACCCTAGCAAAGAGAAGATACGTCATATTTTACAGTTTTTCTTCGATAAAGGCGAAAACGCAAGCCAAGCGGCTGAAAATGTGAATAGAGTTTATGGTCCTGATACTGTAACAGCCAATCACGCGCAATTTTGGTTTCGTCGATTCCGTTCCGGTAATTTTGATGTCAAAGCACCACGCTCTAGAAGGCCAATTGTCGAAAATGTCGATAAAATTAATGGAAATCGTCAAGTCCGACCGTCATGTAAGCACTGTTTCGATTGCCCAGAAGCTAAACATTGCACAAAAAACCGTTTGGAACCACTTGAATAAGGCTGGATACAAAAAGAAGTATGGGTGTCATACGAGTTAACGCAAAAAAACCTCATGGACCGAATTTCCATCTGCGAATCGCTGCTGAATCGCAACAAAATCAACCCATTTCTGAAGCGGATGGTGACTGGTGATGAAAAGTGAGTCACTTATAACAACGTCAAGCGAAAATGATCGTGGTCGAATTGCGGTAAGCCGGCGCAAACGGTGACCAAGCCAGGATTGACGGTCAGAAAGGTTTTGCTGTGTTTGGTGGGATTGGCAGGGAATCATCTACTATGAGCTGCTCCCCTACTCTTAATTCGGACCTGTACTGTCAACAATTGGACCGTCTTGAAAGAAGCAATCGCTCAGAAGCGGCCAGCGTTGGCCAATAGGAGAGGAATTGTGTTCCATCAGGACAACGCAAGGCCACACATCGATAGTGACTCGCCAGAAGCTCCGGGAGCTTGGTTGGGAGGTTCTTATGCATCCACCTTATAGTCCGGACCTGGCTCCAAGTGATTACCACCTGTTCCTGTCTATGGCGAATGATTTTGCTGATGAAAAATTCGCCTCAAGAGAAGCTTGTGAAAATCGGATATCTCAGTTTTTTATCAATAGGGACGAGGGTTTCTATGAGAGAGGCATAATGGAATTACCTTCAAAATGGCAACAAGTTATCGAACAAAACGGTGCATATTTGACCTAAATCGAATCATTCTAACTATACTAAGCCTTCAATTTCATGCAAAAATAATGGATAATTATCCATCTGTATACTCGATAAGAGAACAATTATACCAGTGTTTTTAATTACTTGTTAATTATATATATATTATCTATGTAGTTTAAGAATTAACTCTCTATCTATGAGTAGAGGGATTTGTCAATCGCTTCTGTGTGTCAACTAGATTACTATTAATTTTTGCCTGCGAGAGCTTTTAACTGGCAGATTGTTTTTGATCCGCTTGTAATAGTTATAAACAGCAACACTCAGCATCTTCTTTGTATATTCCTGGCCCATAATGCATTCGTTTAGATACTTGAATCTGAAAATATCGCATTAATGTCTATCACATTTTGCCTTGCTCTAAAATTAAAATAGATATAGATATTCGAATACTCGAAACATTTTTAATTTATTTAGATAACCATTCGTATTATCATATAAACTAATACTCATTATTAAAGTCAATTATCTCTTTTGAAAATGGAATTGGCTTTTTATAGAATTCTCCCCTCACTATCTTCCCATTTCATCTCCATTGCCTCCTTTAAACTCAGCTTCAAGTCAATTTCTGACTTTACAACGAAAAAATAAATGAAACACTTCTTACACTAATCTCGTAATTATTAACTAATACGTATTATTACTAATATCTGATTCTATTAAGTCTCATTTGGGTCGGAAAATCAAGCAGGGGCATAAGAAGTTTTTCATAAAATCTCATGAAATCTGAAAAACTAAAATATTTTTCTAGAAGTACAGAATGAGAGATCTTATAAATTTTACAATATATTTTGAAATTCACATTTGAAAAATTCTAGGAAAACAGAATTTTGCAGTATTTTTGACAGGTGTTCCAATTGTGCACAAATTATGAAAAAAATTCTTGTCACAGCTACTATATTATTTACCTTTATTAAATGTGTAAGACAAAAGATTGAATTTGTAACGAAGTTTCCGGGCGTATATATTTCTTTAATAATTTTAATAATTAAAATAAATGCACTTTATAATTTTTGTAACATTAATAATGAAATTTGTTAAATATACCGATATTTATAGATAGTAATTTTCGACATAGTTATTCTCAATATTATGAATACTTTTTACACTCGACGAAATGTAACTGTGTGATTTGTGTAACTTCATTAGATATCGGTATACATGTTATAAATTATTTAAGGTAAATAAATCAAAATATTTAATTATTTACTACAGTTGCATATTATAGATTTATTATAAATACAAGAATTACTATCTATAGGACATCAGATCACTATGAAAGAATTAGGAAAAAGTTCTATGCAAGTATCTCTTCACTCCGTGTTATATTTTGCACAGCCTGGTTTTTTTTCTTTCTTCTTTTAGTAGAGTAATTTTAATCAGTAAGTAAATTAGCAATAATTAGCGAGGATGTATAAGTTTAATTCGCACATTATACGCATCTCTCTTTTCACTAATCTACTATACTATGTACAATATATTACACATAAACACTTCTATCTATCTTGACATAAAAATAATCTTTTTATATTGTTCTTCACTTTCTTCGTCTTCTCTTGTAATGGCCGTTCCTCTCATTATCAGAAGACTGAATACTAATATCATATTTATTAAAATTATTATGCTACAAAGATATTCTTTTTTCTTAATTTTTCTTAAACAACGCGTAACAATAGCAATCTTTTTACAAACAATCCTGACGTGACAATATACAAAATTTATTATGAATGGTGACATTAAAATTTCTCTTTATTATATGGCTTTTTACAATTTCGTATTTAATTGGAATTTTTGTTTCCGTATTTTCACCCAGTCCATTTAATCAATTTACATATTCATGATGAAAGTTTGTTTCACCGCACCAAATATTATAGCATTTAGATTGCTAAATTGAATTTAATGACGTTGATATAATTGAATGCGCATATATATTATAATTTCTGTAATCTCTTTACGATGTTATATTGTTAGATATGAACGCATATTAACGCCGTTTTACTTTCGATGTTACCATCAATAATGCATGCAGAATGCAAAACTTGATTGGATGTGGAATGCTATGTATGATTTTTTGACTTTTCCTGCAATACGAATGAATTAAACGATACAAAATTTATTTACATTTTTTCCATTGTCAAGAATTAGGTCTTTATATTCTCATTATTCTGACGTTTTTTATTTTTATGCGACACTTTTCTTTTGGAAGAAGCATTTCTAATGCATGTTCCAAATAAGCAAACTGCAAAATATATTACAGTTTGCAATTTTATTATGAAATCAATTATATTAAATATATTAGCATTCACATTGTCAATATTGTTATCATTTACAGCAGATAAAATAATTTTCAGAGAAATTGGTTGGGAAGAAAAAAATTTATATATATATATATATATATATATATATATATATATGTGTGTGTGTGTATATAAGAGAAACATGTATCTGAAATACATGTACATTCCTCTCTTTGATACATTAAACAATACATTATATATAATAGTGCAGCAAACAATACGTTCAATATGGTACATAATATAAAAAATTGATAGAAATTCATCATAGCAAAAGAAAACAATTGAAGTTTGAGAAATATTCTAAATATGAAATATATACAGGACAGTTTGAAAACTATGTATGCGTTGTTCTCATATTATTTGCTTTTTTTATGAAATAATATATGTAGAAGAATATATTATGTCCTTTATAAAATAATTAAAATAGTTTTTTACGCGAATGTCCTAATTCAATTTTTTATCTATAAAAATTGTCCATCTATCGATAAGTAAACAGTTATACCAAAGTGTCGCATTCTTTAATTATTTGTTAATTATGTACATGCTGCGCCTGCTGAATGTCATCATCATTGCTATCATCTCGTTTCACGTATTGTGGTTTTTCAACGCCTTTCACGCACTGTTCTGTAATGTGAACGGACACTATATCGCTCCCTGGTACTTCAAACATAGGTTCCAAAAGGAGTGACTCCATTATCGCTCGCAAACCCCGCGCTCCCGTTTTTCTTTCCATTGCTAAAGAGGCAATTGCATTCAGTGCGTGTGTGTCAAACGTTAACTCCACCTGCGTAAATCCAATATAATTACAATTTAATGTGCTAACAACTAATGTGATAGAAAACAATTCATCTTGATTTTACTACGAAAATGTAACAATTAAACTTTACCTTATCCATCGAGAACAACATTTGATATTGAGGAATGATGGCATTTTTCGGTTCGGTAAGAATTCTCGCTAACATATCTCTATCGAGTGTATGGAAAGGCACGAGAACAGGAAATCTGCCAACGAATTCAGGTATCATACCGAAGTCGATGAGATCTCTAGCTTCCACTTGTTGCAACAACATGTCCTTTTCCTTATTGTCCCTCTCGGTAGAAGGTGACATATTGGCGACATCGGCTAAAGTTGCCGCTCTCCTGCCCGGACTCTCAACTGCAGGTGTCGCGCCAAATCCGAGATATTTTTCCGATTTACGCCGTGCTATTAACCTGTCTAAACCGCTGTAAGCCCCCGACGCTACGAAAAGAATATTCGTAGTATCCACTTGCAACATTTCCCCACGCAATTTTCTCGAGCTATTTCTCTCAGGTACGTTCACAATTGTTCCTTCCAACATCTTCAGCATTCCTTGTTGCACACCTTCTCCGCCCACATCACGCAATTGATGAATTCCAGGAATAGCACCTATTTTGTCGACCTCGTCCAAGAACACAATGCCCATCTGAGCACGATCCACCACATAATTAGCATCCTGGAGAAGTTTAGCTATGACACTTTCAATGTCCTCGCCAACGTAACCAGCTTGCGTAAGAGTGGTACAATCACAGATGGCAAATGGGACGTCCAGGCATTGCGCTATTGTTTGCGCAAGTAACGTTTTACCAGAGCCCGTAGGTCCAAGTAACAATATATTGCTTTTTTCTAATTTCAACTGATGTTGCTTGCTGTCTAATATAGCTGATCCAGGAGCCGATTGACTGCTCGCCTTTTGCTCGCTTCCCGGATTGACCGTATGCTGGAACCCAACTCCTGGAAACGGATTTCCAAGGCCTGATATATGCAATAAGTCTGCAGCAAAAAAAAAAGATATTTTATGATAATCGTATATGAAATAATACATTTTTAATGAGGGAGCAAATTATGGAAATACTGGTTATCAGATCGCAATCTGCTTCAATCGCTGTAAGAATTCGATTAGTTTTAAAATATATTCCAATTTTATGATACTTATTATAATAATAATCTAATTACAAAATATACAGATTGCTTTCATTTCTTAACAATTTATAAGATTGGGGCATTGTCATTTACGTGGTTTAAGACCTCTATGAGTGAAAGGATGATTTGTCTCTTGTGTGTTAACTGGATTAACATTAGTTTGCGCCTGAGAGTTTTGAGTTGGCAGATTATTGTAGATCCGCTTGTAGTGATTGTAAACGGCAACACTCAGCACCTTCTTCGCATATTCCTGTCCCACTACGTGTCTGTTTAGATACTCAAATATCTGAAAATATCATATTATTGTACTATTTTTTTTATTGCAAAACAAATATGATCCAAACGTATCTGATTTTATTTAAAACAAATCTATAATTACATAAATTAAGTACAATTAAATAATCAAAATAAAAACCAATTACCTTTTTCGGAGGTGGAGGAGGTTTCCTATAAAATCCCTGCTTACTATCTTCTGGCCTGAGTGCCTCTTTCAAGCTCCTCTTAGAATCAATTTCTGACAGTACAACGAAGAAATGATGGCACTTCTCGCACTTGACGAATCTCGTGGATGCTGTGATATTTGTAAAAATAGTAGCTGTATTAGAATATAATATAAGTACATATATAAAGATACAGAAGATCTTAACATAAATACAAATATAAATATTCTTGGTAATTTTTGCCTGAATACTTTAAGATCTATCAACTCTTACTCAACAATGTGCTACTTACAAACAAATGTCTCAACATGTGTGCAGGGATCTCCACACTTGGGACAGGTGAGCGTGCTCTTTTTTCCGCCACCTGTACCACTACTTGAGGATCCACTTGACGAGATGGTATCTTTAGAGGGTGGTGTGGGTTCCGTTGGGGTCTTACTCAAGCTGCCGCTGATCGTCAGACCTCTACTGGCCACTACGACTCTAACTATTTTGTGTACTGTACAATCACAAGCAAAATATAATCTTATTATAGATCTCCAAGAATGTGTTCTGTTTTGTCATAATGTACATGATATATTACTTTATTTTTGCTCTCTAAATTATTTTTGAATAAAATTTCATTGTAAAGAGTAAACATTGAGCTAGCCTTGAAACAGAATAGCTTAATTTTTAAGCTTTAAGAGTCAGATTTCACTCTTCAGAATGGCAATTCAAGTAACATTCTCAAGTTTTAGAGAGTGTTGTTCATTGAATATTAAAGAAAAATAAAGTGATATATCATATGTATCATGTGTATCATGCGTGAAACGAAACGCAGCCTAGTTATCTTTCATTCTTAACAATTTCAGCTGTTTTTCGAGATAGACAAGGCTGTTTACAAATAGTACTTACCATGACTGGTGACATGGTTGGAAGAGGCTAAGCGACCCGCGCTAATCAGACAGCAACGCACACAGCTCATGGTCGGTAGTGGATCTCTGTGGGGCCGAAAGACGCAGGGATAACGAAGTCTGGACTACCTACGACGTTCTGCCCGTTGAGATCTAAAATCAAAGAGGTATTCTCTTGCGTACGATCATATTGCTGAATCGCACCGTACGTTCGAATTGACGGGCCAATGGTCGCATTCGCACGTTTGTGAAATATCACGATGGATGTGTAAACAACAATCGCGTTGTTCGTCGCGTGTCAAAATATGGGACGGAGTAAAAGACACGACATGCCCTCCCCTCGAAACTGTTTCGTTCTTCTCGAGGGGACTCGCTGCGACTTCGGAGTGCTTCGGAGCGGGTCGTCGAACGAAAAATTCACGAGACTCTGATACGGGGCGCGGATTTCCAAGCGGGGGTGACCTACGTGACAGCCGAAATCCGCGGACATCGTCGAGCGAACGTTGGCATCGCGCAACACGGCGCAAGGACGATAACACGGAGAAAAACAGTGATATATCGGCGCCATAGGAGGGAAAAGGGAGGGAAGAGAAAGAAACAGATAGATGGATGGACGGGAAACGAAACGTTCCCCGAGAATCGCCGATGCAATAGGTCGAGGCCTCGTACACTCGGCTGCAATCTTACCCGACTTAACGATAAAAAAACACGACGGACGTCAATCGGTCAATGCCGTGGACGCGCAATCGTAGCGCATCTCGGCGAAAACATACGTCGGCGCCTTGAGTCTCCTCGACGATCCTCGCATTCTCTCGCGTGATTTTACGGAACTCGCAACTCGCTCTCGAAACCGCGTCGTATAGCTTTACATATCGGTATATAATATTCAGATATTTTATCGATAGCACCGACGAGATACTATTAGGGGCTCCGCACAATAAAAGGAACAGAGAACAGAGAATAAGAATTTCAACCTATCAGAAATCATGCATTGTGGAATATACACAGTTTCTGATAGGTTAAAATTCTTATTCTCTGTTCTCCGTTCCCTGTTCCTTTTAAACCTGTCCTACAATGTGCTTTTTGTTTTCAGTTTCTTGCTTTTTGTTATTTTTCACATCTTGTCTTTTTGCTTCTTATTTGGTTTTTGTTTTATATCGCCTGAGATAAGAGTTAACTAACTTTGAAAGAAACAAGAAATACATAGCAAAAAATTGTAATTATCGATAATTATAACAATTGTCGATAAAATGATTGCAAAGGAAAAAAAGCAAAAGACATATAAAAAGCAAGAAACAGGAAACAAAAAGCACATTGTAGGCTTTATTGTGCGGAATCCTTTAAAGACCTCGCAAATTTTCGGCGGTATAAAAAGCCTCGAGAGCCCGGAAGTAATTGAAGAACGCTGACATTATCGACAATTGATATAAATTTGCTATTATTAACATAAATATTATGCATTATTAAATTCATGATTTTTTATTATATAAATATGTTCCATAAATAAATGTGCATATTTGTAAATATCCTATAATATCCTATATATTGCAGAAAAATTACAATTTTTTTCTCTGCAGTTATCATCTCTGTTGATAATCAAACTTTGACGATAACACTGAAATCACAATTTTAAAGAAAAATCGAGTATTATTGAGTTCTAAATGCATAAATATATCTACTAAACTAATAAATCATAAAATTAATACAATATTATTCAGTTTTTAACTCTTAATCACTTCAATATTCTCAAGGATGTGAACTCCCGTAAGGATGTCGGTCTTTAATAATATCTCGTCGGTATCGATAGTCAATAATGTCCTCAGTTATCTTCAGTGGGGTCTTCAATTGTGTATTATTATTGTTATTGTATAAGTTAATATTTTGGATAATCATGGGGCTATTTATTACATAACTAATGTGACATTTGGATAAAGAAGAACGAGCTAAATTGTCGGGAATCTTGGAATTTGCGTTACTTATGTAATTCTGATTTATATTTTATATTGATAAGGACCCGAAGAATCGAAACATTTATTTTTATTCGTTTTGTTACATTCACAAGAAAATAAAAAGTTTTCGGTGCATCCGAACAGCTGATGTAGATTCTGATGGATTTTTTTATATTCTTTACTGATAGATTCTCTCGAATCTTTTTTTATATATTTGTTTGTCAATTGTGTATCTTGAATGAAGTGAAAATTACAAAAGTGAACAAATTTACTAGGGCTATATTCCAAAATGTTTTACAAAATTTTACTCGAAATATATATAATTATATAATACATGTAACATACCATATTAAAAGTAAAATTTTCCTCGGAGAGATATTGATCACTGAAGTCATAGGTTTATTTTTTGTAGCTGTATGTATGTACACTTTTCTGTATATATATATCTACACTTTTGAAACTTGAAGCGAAATAAATATGTGTTTAGTATTTAGCAAAAGCGAAAAAGTTCTAGTATAGCTGCAGCTTCGTGCAAGAATACAAAAACTGATAAAGAATAAAACTGATAAACAATCCTCTAGAAAGATGAAAGACAAAAATTTACACAGGGCTGATTATTTTCAATAAATACAGTCACTGATTTGGACCTGATTTAAATAATTATTCTATAATGGATAGAAGATTTAATTTATTCTAGATAATTAAATTCTACTAAATAGAAAAGCTAAAAAGATTAACTAATGGATTTCCTAATACATATGTAAGTAATAAACTCATTGAATAAACTCATTGAATATGATAAATTACATTAATACACGCATGTCCTTTGATTCCAAAAAATTCTACTGTTCTAATTTCATGGCACTTTCCGCAATTGAAATAATCACGTAATTATAAGACATTGACAAGAAAAAGGATGAAAAATACAAATTCTATAAAAGAAAAGCAAAGTTGATTTAAACACCGTTAATCGTAACTGAGTTTAATTCAGATATTTCAGATTGTATTTGGCATTCGATGTGGAATATAATTCAAGCCGAGCATATCTATCATTTTATTCAATATAATGAAAGAACTAGATACATCTAATGTTTTTATCGCTTACTCAACTGCGCACCATTCACGCTCGCCTTTGTCACACCCAAGATTTAATCGATTATTAAAAAAAAAAACCCGTAGAGAGATTGTATCATGACGATTGATCTTATTAACATGCGGGAGACGATAATAATACATGTGAAACTTGCAAAAACATTCATTCGCCGTGTTTCACACGGTCGAGTTAAGGAAAAAAATTTCAAGGCTTTTTTTCTTCATTTGCGCAAATATATCTATACACACCTTACGATAAAACTGCGCGCGTATACATTCGACGGATGCATTATTGTCGCGAACATCGCCGCGTCTTCCCTCATCGATGGACGTTCCTGGCGTTTTTCAGCAAAAAAGTCCTTTGACGTAGCCAATCTGAGATTGGAGGTAAATTCAAACTGATCCTGCGTGATCTCTCTGAGCTTCTCGATTAGATGCGAGGTAAGGCGAGATAATTTCATGTAAATAACAATAGATGCGCGTCGTGAAAATACGCGGCGACGCTCGCGTAACCTATAAGTCGGCGTTTCGTGAGGCAAACAGGCGGTCGCATTTGATATGCTTTTTCTTATTGCCGTTTATCGAAGAGACAACTCCAATCGATACAGATTAGATAAGGAAAAATTTTGTATTACTGTTATCAGTTGTATGTCAAGGATGCTCTTCTGTCTTATCTGAATAATTATCGTCAATTGCACAACTCTCTAATCTCAAATGATATACTACTTTGTTACACATGTATTACAGAAAATTGGGAGAAAGTCAATTTCGTTGTGGATACAGGAATAATTGAGACGCTCTTCTTAGCAGAGAGAAGTTGTATTGATAAATACATTGATTGGATTCATTTAGAAAGTATCTAATTTGCCTTTGGATTTGAGTACTGCTGATACAATGACTCTCTGTTCAATGAACACTGGTGATAGTAATTTGGATAACAAAATTACTGAATGGCTGCAATGGAACAAGGTACTTATTATGGATGCTTTCTATTTGATCATACAAGTATCAACATGAGTATTATTCTATTATATCTTTGTTACTCATTGATTATCAAGAAAGATATAATGATTTTTGTGTCAACTTGTGTCACTAAATGAAAAGTATTTTATTTGTTGAAATAATATAAAATAATAAAATATAAGTATTTGTGTGAATAGATTTAATCTTATATTAATATAATCTTATTTTTAATATGATATAGTTTTTTACATTGCAAATACATTTAAATTACATTTATATTATAATTAAAAATTTTCGTACTTGATATTGCAGAATCCAAAAGCGAAAGACGAGATATTGGAATACTTGGACAAAGGCCAGATTAAAGTATTATCAAAGTTGTTTCTTAAGAGGCTTGAATTTGGAACTGCAGGTCTTAGAGGTCGTATGGGACCAGGTTACAATCAAATGAATGATTTAGTCATTGTGCAAACTGGTCAAGGATTATCGAAATATTTGATGGATACAATATTTGATGTTATACAGAAAGGTGTTGTGATAGGCTATGATGGTCGTTATAACAGTAAAAGGTGAGTCATGATGTACTGTTAGCATAATATCAAAGAGTAATTAAGACTCATAAAAAAATTCAAACATTAGACTCTAATCCTTTTATTAACATTCTCATTGAGAATTTATTAATTTTTCAGGTTTGCAGAATTAACTGCTGCAATTTTCATAGCCAAAAATATTAAAGTTTATTTATTTTCCCAAGTCTGTCCTACACCATTTATACCTTACACTATCTTGAAATATAAGTGTGCAGCCGGGATCATGGTGACTGCCTCTCATAATCCTAAGGACGACAATGGGTACAAAGTTTACTGGGAGAATGGGGCACAAATCATTTCACCGCATGACAAAAAGATCCAAAGCTATATTCTTAATAATCTTAAACCACTTGAATCCTCATGGGATATAAGCCAAATCTATGAAAGTTCCTATTACAAAGATCCAAGAGACGATATTATGCTGCATTATTATCAAGATTTGAAGGATAATGTTTTGTATCCTGAAGTTAATAGAAATACTACATTAAAATTCACGTACACAGCTATGCATGGTGTTGGACAAGAATATATGATTGCTGCGTTTGAGGCTGCAAACTTTAAGGTATGAATATACATATGAGTATATTGAGACAGTTAGAAATGCAATTTTCGAAAAACGAATACTATTGTCTTTTTTTTCAGCCATTTATAACAGTGGAGGAACAAAAGTTACCAGATCCAGAATTTTCCACGGTGAAATTTCCGAATCCAGAGGAAGGAAAAAGTGCTTTGGATCTCAGCATAAAAACAGCAAATAAAAACGATTCGTCTATAATAATCGCTAACGATCCTGATGCTGATAGACTTGCATGTGCAACGAAGACAGAGAGGTATGCGAACTCTTAATAAATTTAGATTGAACTGCAATAGACGAACAATAAGAATACACTAGATGATCTTTATAGCGGGGAATGGCATGTCTTCTCTGGAAATGAACTTGGCGCCTTATTGGGTTGGTGGATGATTCACACTTATCAAGTGATACATCCTGATGTTGATTTGAGTAAAACATATATGTTAGCATCTACTGTTTCCAGCAAAATTTTAGCTTCAATGGGTAAAAAGGAAGGTTTTAATTTCGAGGTTTGTAATTTTAATATGTATATGTGCACAGCAAAAAATTATTATATATGAAATAAATTTTTAATAAGAATATCTTTTGATAGGAAACTTTAACAGGTTTTAAATGGATGGGCAACAAAGCTATAGAATTAGTGAAGGATAATAAGGACGTTTTATTTGCATATGAAGAAGCTATAGGTTTTATGTGCGGCTCTAAAGTCCTGGATAAAGATGGTATTAGCGCTGGCGTACGTGTAGCAGAATTAGCAGCTTATCTTGAAACGATAGGATTGACTTTATCTGATAAGTTGGAGGAGATATATGAAGAGTACGTTACTTTACGATTATGTGAAATCTGAAACAAATTTTATGCAATGACAATTTCCATTTATTCCATGATATATAGATATGGTCATCATATCAATGATAATTCCTATTGGATATGTCATGATCCAGATACCATTAAGACGATATTTGAACGGTTAAGGAATTATTCGGGCAAATCAGATACAGTAAGTACTATTTTAATTATTATATTCTAAGAAGATATTATTTTCTTCCGTCTAAGTAAAGTTTAAAAAGGCAGCTTGCATGCTCTCTAATTTGTGCTAAATTGCCATCTACATAATTTGCACTTTAATTTGATTTATATCTATACACCAAAAATATATTTAAAGAAATAATTAATTGTACAAAATTTGATAAATACTCACAAATTTAATATTGTATATAATTACGTAGTATGTAACTTAAGACATGCGTAAATAAATACGTCTAATCACAGTTTTGATTAGCAAGAATAGATATCTTTCTTACTATAAAAATATATTTGATGTAGAGATACGGCAGATTATATAAAGTTAGTTTTCTGTTGCAAGTATAACAACGAACATCATTTCATTCGCTACTAATATATTCTAATTTGCGTTTAATAGTATGTGTTTGCAAGGTCAATAAGTATATGTGATGCATGAGGTAGCATAAATTGACTAACCACTTTGGAAGTGTAATAAAACCGACGCGCCGATGTATTTCTGCATGTGTCATCCTAGGTGACAGTTGTGTCGGCAGTGGCGCTTTATCGTATTTTGTGTTCTCATGATAAAATAATAATAAATACAATGTAAACTTATAGTGGTGTGTTGAAAGTTATCTAAGAAAACATCTTTATTTGGCTTTATACTTTGATGTGCAATTATATTTATACTT
This sequence comes from Acromyrmex echinatior, assembly GCF_024713525.1. NCBI lineage: Eukaryota > Metazoa > Arthropoda > Insecta > Hymenoptera > Formicidae > Acromyrmex > Acromyrmex echinatior. The sequence goes on from NC_141859.1 coordinate 10,532,381, forward strand.
AATGAATATTTATACTTAATGATTGTGTTTTAATGCATTAATATGTTTGGGATATATAATCAAACAAAATTATTTCCAAAAAAAATTGCTTAAATCATTACATTATCTTTTTTTTTCTCTTATACTCTGTCAATGCTTGTTAAGATGACAAAAAAAATTATTTACAACAAGTACGTAAATGTGATTGTTATATCATTGACATTACTGCCTTCCGTGCTTCTTGCCGTTTTGTTTATTCCAGTAGTATTGTCATTATATCCTCTCACACCGTTTCTTGAGGAAGAAACAGATGAAAGTATGGTGTAAGTATATTTAAGAGATAAGTTTTTTTTAATTATACTGGATTAATCAGGATGCTAATATGATAGCTATAAACAGATTTATTCATATGTCCTTTATCATTTCTGTAATAATAAATAAAACAATATTAATGCATAATATAAAATAGGAAAATATTCTTTTTTTTGTTTTTTCTCTTTCCTTTTATAAAGATTCCAATATAATCTGTTTTTAATGCAGTATCCAACCGGAATCCTTAAAGGAAAATATATAATAACTGGCATTCGAGACTTAACAACTGGATATGACAATACAAAACCTGATAATAAAGCAATTCTTCCTGTATCAAAATCTAGCCAAATGATCACGTTCACATTCAAAAATGGTTTAGTTACTACTTTAAGAACCAGTGGCACGGAACCCAAAATAAAATACTATAATGAATTATGTGGGTCGCCTGGAGAGTAAGTTTTTCTGCAAATATTATTTGCAAAAATATAATTCATTGTTACACCTTACTTCATTTAATTCTAATACTTTATTGTAATTTAATGATATATTCTAGAACCTGTTTTTAAAATTGCTTGTAAAAATTTTATATTTTTACGTTACATAATATATCATTTTAATATTTTAGAGATTTAAACAAATTAAAATGCATTCTCAGCGAAATGGTATCGGCTATTGTAGCAGAATTCCTTCAACCAGAAGTTAATGGACTTATCGCTCGTGAGGAATAAATTACTGCTTTATTGTGTGCCTGGTAATATTATGCGTTTTTCGCAATTAACTCATTTAAATTTAAAAATATCAGTACATTATACAATCTATTTTATAATTAATTTGCAATAATATAGCACCAAGTGTCCAGTTTCTGAATTTATTCGATCGTTTGTGCATATTTATGTTACATTAAGTTTATGATATATTAATTTAATTATATTATAAAATGATGCGTTTATGATATATTAATTTAATTATATTATAAAATGGAGACGATGTTTCTATTGTAAGCTTACAATATAATAGAAAATGGCTGTGTACTTGTATATGTATATTACATACTGTTTTGTTCTCTGTTAAAATTGTTGAGGGAAAGTTGGTTACACGTTATCTTTCCTGTTTCTTTAATTAATACACTGTGAAGTACAATGTAAAAGACGCACATGATATCCTCTAGTTCTACAATTTAAGAATTAAGCAAATATTTGTTGTTTATAGACATTAATTGAAATTATTTAATTAATTAATGCTTATGTATGATATGAAAGAATCCATTTATTATTATTTTTTCTTTTAGAAATGGCTGACACTAACGATTTAAAATGAAAATACCAGGAAATATATTTATCAAATATATTTATATAATGTAAAATCTTATAAAAGAATGAACGTGAAATTAACAAATAATTTGTGTCTTATTACAAATTCTGTTTCATCAGTGCAATACATGATTTCAAATATTTTCCTAAATTACATTTTTACATTATTTAACCTTTTTTTTAACATGAAACCATTTATAACCAGATGTGTTTTTAGCATTTTATTATATTATTTATTTACAATTAAAATGATATAAAACGTGTCGGTAAAAGAAACTCCTTGAAGAAATATTTGATCTTTTCCGCCGTTCGATGGCACTATCGTGGTATTCGTCGTTCGTAGGGCGTTGAGCGTTCTATATACTCCATAAATGGTTTTCCGGTGTGGCGTGTTCGTGTGGTTATTTGTTATCACAATTCTCTCTCTGTATACAGTGTATATATACATCGGTTAACTGTCATTCCTCCAAAGCTTGACCATCGTAGGCGCGTACGAAAGATACGGGAAGAGAAAAAAAATTCAGAGAGAGAAAGGTTGGTGCGAGCCATCGCCACATTTCCGCAGATCCACTCGTATGACAGTGACATCGACACCCACGGGTGGAGCGAAGCCGCACGCGGAATGACGCACTCGCGGCTGTCTCGTGAGAGGACATAGGCCCGACGTGTGTCATCACGCGAACATGTCACCACTGTCTCGGCGAAGGGATCGCGAGCAAAGAGCGACCAACTTGAGCGCGAAGTCCGCGCCCGTATCCCGGGGACTTCAGGTACGCCGCACCCCGCACTCGAGGTCAAGCAACTCGGGAAGGGGGCTCCCCTGTTTCCGAGCAGCTGTCCCCCGCGAATCTCCATTCTCCGCGGACGACGCGAGAGCGGTGTACCATTCTCTTCTCCTATACGTGATAATTACTAATAACGATAACTTTCAACTTGCAGCTTCGCAGATAATACACGCAGCTGGAAAAGTCGCGGTTTATGGTCCGTCGGAAATGACACTAGCCGATCTGTGAATTGACGAATGATATCCGCGATCTGTATACGCTGATAATTAGCGTATCGTTTCGCACGCCTTCGTATCCTTTTCTTCCTTGTCTTGGTAAATTTATTATGCTATCATCATGACTACAATACCGCTGACTGATAAACAGCTTCATCAACTGGTGAGTCAAGAGATCGCACTATATACGTCGGAATCGCAATTATCTCATATCCTGAATGAGTTGGGAATTATGTGATGACACTGAGCGTCCCTTTTAAAAAAGTTAATAAGAAAACGTTGTTTAGATACTTGACGGTAAAATTGAAATTATTTAACCTTGATTTTTATGACATAAACATATGATTATTTATTGTTTATAGAGTATTAGCATTGGCAAGGCTGTAAATTCCACAGAAACACCAGTGAAGGAAAAACATGTTCGAAGTATCCTTTTCTAGTCCAGAATATAATTATGTATTTGTAGTATTTATTATTAATATATATTCAAGAGATACACAATCAAGAAAGATAAAAAGTTCCTTACAAACGAATAGGTGCCATTATTGGTACATATCGAGAGAAGAGTGGCTGCATCTTCTGGACGTATATGCTGAGACAACCGTTGCAGGAGAATCAGATCGTCGCGTGGAAATTTTGTCATGTTCTACACAAAGTACTGCGCGAGGGACACCCTCGGGTTATCGTCGATTCTCAACGGTATCGCGGCAAATTGGAAGATATTGGAAAACTCTGGCAACATCTTAGAGAAGGCTATGGTCGCCTCATACAGCTGTACGCAAGATTGCTAATAACTAAATTAGATTATCATAAACGGAACCCGCGCTTACCTGGGAATTTGCAAGTAACACCGGAAGAGCTCGAAGCAATTGGAGAAAATGATATTAATATATAGTGAGTATCGTTTTTTTTCATAATTTTTATTAAATGTGATGGCATATATATGTATAATTTGTTATTTTTCTAGCTTTCAGATGTCAGTTGAAATGTTTGATTATATGGACGACATCTTGAATTTACAGCATGCAGGTACTTCAAAATGATAAACTTTAAGTTGCATTCCGGGAGCGCGCTTTCAACGTTACTAGTACATTTTATTCTTATTTTTTGTCTAATAAATAATAAAGATAAAATGGCACATTAATGCTGAAAATGCGTTCCTGAAACTAATATATACCCTAATTTGTTTAAAATATAGAAATTGCACATTATTTTGTTTGAGATATAAATTTTTGATATAGAACAGCATATTCATTGAGATCTGTACTTGCAGTTTTTGGTTCTCTGGATTTATCACGATCTAATTCGATGACACCATGCGGTCAGTGTCGACTCGCACCTTTAATTCCGTGTATTCAGGATGCTTCGCAATTGTACGATTGCTGCGTGAAAATCCTGTTTAAACTTCACGGCGCGCTTCCGGCGGACACGTTAACAGGACATCGCGATAGATTCTCAAAACAATTTCATGAGCTGAAGAGCTTTTACAATACTATCAAACATATGCAGTATTTTAAACATTTGATAACAATTCCGTCGTTACCTGAGGTAAAGTTTTTAATTACTAACTAATACAATAATATTCATATCAAACTAGAGATTGGAATTGAGATTAAATTTAATCAATCAAAAGAAAGAAAATCGATATATCAAATTTAGTGAACATTGATTGGTCAAATTCCATCTCAATCTCAATTTCTGATACGAGCATAAAAGAATGTGTGCATTATATCACATTTATCGTATTATATTTTAGAAGCCACCTAACTTTTTAATACAAGCCGAGTTGAGAACGTATGTCACACCGATAGTGGTACTTCCGCCCGAAGAATCTATAGATTCTGAGACTGCCATAGAAAACCTTATTGATACATCCGATACGGGATCATTTACGGGTGATCAATTGGATTCTGTGAATACACGGAACGGCTCGATATCACCTGATGCTCTTGTGGAAAGGTATGGCATTTTTTCTTTTTCTATATTACTTTCTGTTTTGTTTCATTTAACACAAGTTAAAAAATAAGAAACGGAGTGCATTCCATTTGATAATTAAATTGACACAAGTAAGGTCTGTTTTTGTTACTCATAAAATGTCAAAAAAAATAGAACAATTGTATCATTATATAAAAAGCACTCATAGTAACTATTTTTGTATCTATTCTTTTATATGTATTTTTTCAGAGATAGCCTTATCGATCACTTATATCAAGAAAATGTTCGTCAAAGGCAAGAAGTAAATCATTTATTAATGGACCATCAACAAATAGTTGCGGATTTTAGAAATCGCGTTTTAGAATTGGAATCGACTCTTTCTACTAAAGTAAATAAACTGCTTGTCAAACACTTTAGTAATTTTATTTTGTTTCGTGAATTAATACTGTGCAAATATTCTAGAGTAATGAAATTGTAACGGAGAAACAAACTTGTCAGAAGTTAATGAAGGAAAACGCAATTACATTAGCAAAAGTTCAAGAAATTGAAGGTACAATTTTTAATATATAATTTCTGTACTGATTTTATATGATTGTATTATTTATTAAAAATTGTGCATACTCTTTTAATTGACTGATAATGATTTTATTCTTGTTAAATCTTTCAAGGAAAAAATGAAGTATTAGAGGAAAAATTTAAAAAACTCAAGGATGTTTACTCGAAGCTGAGAGAAGAACATATCAATTTAATCAGAAAGGTACGTATTTGAGATATCAGTGATAAAAAAATTATCTATCATCTTTTATTCACAACAACATTATAACATGAAAGAAAGCTGAACTTGACAAAGAATTGGGAGGAATAAAGATATCACGAGGGCAATCTGAACGTCGAACATTGAAAGCGGAAGAGCGATTGCAAGAGTTGCTTCAAGGACAAGTGTCGACAGAACAAGAAACGCAGAGAGTAGCGCAAGCACGCGAAGATTTAGAGGACGTAAGAAAGAAACTCGACGCTGTCCAAACCGAAAATTTGGTAAATTAAGATTTTAATGAATGCTTTAATTACTAATTATTCTATCATACGTTGACAAAAAAATTGTTACTATTTGTCGTTGTAGGCGTTAATAGCAAAAATAGATTTTATTACGTCTGAGAAAACAACTTTGGAAGAAGATCTCCATGATTTACTGGTACAAAAGGAAGAACTAGATTTACGAATAGTAAATTTGGAAACCGATGCCGAACGATCCTATAATCAAGTGAAAACAGATGCTAACACGGCTCTATTTGATTTATTATGTGAGTAATGAATATGTATATTGTATAAAAATTTATACTAAAATTAGTTCATACAGGAATAGAAAAGATTATTTATTTCAGTGAATGCTATATCGGAAGCGGAATCTCTCTTGCATCACGCAATGCATGCGATCGATAATCCGGCCATATCGGCGTTAACATGCACGCCCGATTATCTTGGAAGTTTATTAGAGCCGACAGAAAAATCATTTAACGATTTGGAGGAGGCATTCAATAATTATATGCTTGATACAACGAAGGGGAAAGTGCTAATTCGTACTGCTGTACATAGTGCATATTTTTTGGCTCTCTATCTAATATATGCAAAATCCACTTCGAACACATCGACAGATATTGGTATAGCTGACAGTAAGTTTTTTTATGATTGCGTGATAATGCTTTAAATATTTGAGGGCAAGATATTACTTTGAGAACGTAGAAATTATTGATAAAAGAATAATAACGCTGTATCGGACAGTCTAAAATAAATTACAAAATATTGTGGAATATAATAATTTTTAATGCTTTCTATAAGACCCGTCGTACACTTGTAGGATTTGCTGATGAATGTAAACAGTTAGGTTCGCAAGGTTTAATTATGTTGAGTTATATCAAAGAGAAGTCGTCAATGACCGGTGCGCAAATTGCAAATGTCAAAAGTCAATTACAAAAGATTTCGTCTCTCATAAATACATTATCAAGTACTCAGAACAACGTGGAAATTGTCGGAACTTTAGTAGAAAGTGAGTTGCAGAGTATGGATAAAGCTATTGAAGAAACGGTTGCAAAAATACAGGTGCTTAATATATAAGAGTACTTATGCGATAAAAAAATAAGATAAGCTTTAACTTTTTCGATTTACTTTTAATAGGATATGTTAGATAAATCTCGTGCGGCGGATTCAGGTTTGAAATTAAAAGTAAACGAACAGATCTTGGATTCTTGTACGGATCTAATGAAATGCATAAGAAAATTAGTGCAAAAGTCTCGCTTGCTGCAGAAGGAAATTGTAGAACAGGGAAGGGTAATTATTTTATAATAATTATATTATAAGCTTATTTTAAAAACTGTTTAAAAATACTAGCTATATGATATATTAAATACCTATATGATATTATATATCTATATGATATTAGGTGTTGGAATTAATTCGTAGCGCTTTACAAGTGATGGGAAGTACTTTCATTAATGTATTTTTTAATGCTCATGTGAAATAAATAACATTCTTTCATTAAAAAACGCTACGAATTAATTCCAACACCTAATATATTAAATAATAGATAAATAATTGACATAAAAAGTTATATTATAATTGGAAATCTTAATAATATTTTGTTTAGGGAACTGTCTCTGCTACTGAATTTTATAAACGTAATCATCAATGGTCCGAAGGTCTTATCTCAGCAGCAAAAGCAATTGCTATGGGCGCAAACTTTTTATTGTAAGTGCTAAATACTAAACTGTAATTGTAGTCTTTCTAGTCTTTCTAGTCTTTTTCAAAATGTAGTTATGTATATATATATATATATGTATTATTACAGAGAAGCAGCAGATAAAGTTGTGTTAGGCAATGGCAAATTTGAACAATTAGTTGTTGCCTCACAAGGCATTGCGGCATCTACCGCGCAATTGGTAGTTGCTAGTAGAGTTAAGGCTGACAGAAATAGTACTAATTTGACTGAACTCTCTAAAGCTTCGAGAGAAGTGACTCAAGCTACAGCGAACGTTGTGGCAACTGCTAAAAGCTGCAATCATCTTGTTGAGGAAAATGGTATTTGATTTGAAAAAACATTAAATTATTATGCGTCTTGTATCGTTTTTTAATATTCTTAATTTTCCTAATACTTCTGTATCTTAATTTTACAGAAGATTTAGATATGTCTAATCTAAGTTTACATCAAGCTAAAAGACTCGAAATGGAGGCACAAGTGCGAATTCTAGAATTGGAGCAAGCTTTAGAAACTGAGAGATTACGTCTAGCTGCACTTCGACGTTATCATTATCAACTTGATGGTGAGAATGAAGCATGAGCTGGATTTGAGCATCGATTGAGTTTAGATTAAGGATATTCAACAAATACAAAAATCGTATGTAGATAAAGAATCATAGCAATCGTGTAAATTAGTCTCGATTCAACTAACCATAGAGATCGATTTTTCGTTAGAAACTTCTATTATTCATACATAAGCATTTATGCATGTCTCGAAAATCAACGATCTAATTTTCCATCATTATATAGATCTATTAAATGTACTTTATTGGATAATGCTCGAATATATATATATATATATTTATCGATCATATATTGAATGATTTATATGTCGTTTAATCTACTTTCAAAATCTTTTTTACGTTTTTTTTTATTCAATAACGAACATTTAAAAGATAAAGTACATTTACGAATAAATTTAATGAGCAATGAAATTCAAAATATCTAATACATTTCTATTACATTTGGAATAATTTTATAAGAGAATCGTGTTTTTTCCTAAACAAATATATTATATATATATATATAAGGAGGATTGTATGTTAAGTGACCAATGACCTGAAACTTTTAGAGATCTACAAAGTTCACTAACTTGTTAGGTATACATACATGTGAGATATTTTCGTTTTAAAGAAAAATGACGTGTGTGTGTGTGTGTGTGTGTGTTTTACATAATTAATTTAAGCTAAATAAGCGCAAATTTTCATTATGTTTTCCTAGCGATCAGTTTCATTTGTCATGAAAGATTTAACGTGTAAGAAGGAGAAAAACTTAACATATGAAATTCCTCTAATGGTCTTACCAAAGTTATTATTTTATAAACATAATTTTCTCAATAAACCATCGAGAGAGAATAATCTGTGTGTTGATTGATTGTCGTATAAGTTATATATGCTACTGCATTGGCACAGTTTTTTTCACTTGTAATAATAATTAATCATTAGATAACATAGCTGCTCACACTTGAGGTTCCCGGGACCCCAGCGCAACTCTCCAAATTGAGATTTTTTCGCATTTCTAAATTTTTTTTTGAACTTATATATCTTGAAGTTCCTTAACTCTATCAACTTTTAAACATTATGAGCTTTTTCCTTATAATCAATTCCCTATAAATTTTTTGCCAGCAATAGAAGTTAAATTGTAAGTTATAAATGAATATGTTTGATTAATTCGATCTTGTTTCATTTTGCCTTTGGTTAGTTTCGATATCGTGAAAACTAATACTTATACCGTTCGTTCAACTTGTATTCGCTAATGTTATCTTAGCTCCGCGAGAGTATTAATTAGTAAGTAATTCGATCTTGTTCCATTTTGCGTTTGATTAGTTTCGGTATCGTACAAACTAACATTGATACTGTTCGTTCAGCTTGTATCAGCTTGTATTCACTAACGTTATCTTAGCTCTGCGAGATTAGTAACGAGCTCCTTGAACACATCCTGGGAAAGTACACGCGGGATTCAACGCTGAGAAGGGGAGGGGGAGGGATAATGGTGGGGACATAATCGCGGAGAGGTGGCAAGAAGGGTGGTGGAAGATTTATATAAGTATTCCTCAACCGCCGAGGCAGCCAATTGACATTTTGCAGTCGCACAAGGAAGACATGGAAGCTTTTAGAAGAGTCTTTGCGTTCTTCAATTCTTTTATTGTATCAAAATTAGATGTAATAAAGAAGTTACCTACTGAAATTTCCAGCATGATATTTAGCATGCTAGACGACCAGTCTCTCCGATACTCTGCGAAGGTCTCTTTGACGTGGAGAAGAATTTCTGCCTACGAACGGAGACGCAGGAAAACACGTGACGCTATAAAACATAAATTAGCACGGTGTTTACCTGTTAAGTGTTTCAGACAGGCGGCTATGACGTTTGATGTGAACGAACGAATTGGTAGCGTTGTTCAGCAGAATCTCGGTTGTTCCCGAAGATACTTACGCGCATCAGAGAACTTCAAAGTTAAGAAGAAAATTAGGGCGTATAGAGGAAATATACGCTTTTAAATATTACTATGAAAAATGTATATTTATTTATTTTAATGACTTAATAATTCTTAATAAAATAAAGATAAATTCCACCCAATTCCACCTTCTATCGACTCCCAAAACAAGCATAATATCCGCATACAGGTAACCGTATCCTTTCCCCAAACCCCCAAAGCCAAACCCCCTCCACTAAACACTAGAGCGATTGACCCTTTAAGACCTGAACAGGGACACAGACATCATCGTGCTTCCGACAAAGGCAACAATAGTCATGAACACATCAGACCATAAGAAAAAGATGAAGAACCTTTTCTCGGACAAAGCATACAAAAAAATGCAACTAATATAATCGCACAGAACACCAAGATCCTAGTGGAAAAAGCATTCCCAGTAAAACCAAATCAACATTAAAACCTAGAAATTCTCTCTCACTAAGACTATACGGACTATCAAAAGTTTGTCAGCGCCATACACTTCCCGACATACAACTTATTCTGCTTCCTAGCACAAACACTACAATCCCTCATTGGAAAATCCAAATTACACATAATCAACTCAACAGACTTTATACAAAAGATCCAAAAAATCCAACTACGTCCTATAGACCTGCTTGTAAGTTTAGACGTAGAATGCCTTTTCACGTAAGTCCCAATAAAAGATACATTAAACATAATAAAGGCCTCACATGAAGTCCTCTCCGACCTCATGTCGCTAATAGAGCACTGCTTAACAACCACTTACTTCTACAACAACCAATTTTATGAACAAATTTCAAGAGTGGCAATGGGCTCTCCTATTTCTCCTGTAATCACCAACATCTCACATGAAGCATTTTGAGAAAGAGATCCTCAGAAAAACACCCAAAAAATCAGAAGTTTGGTTCTGTTATGGGGACGACATTCGTGATATGGAAACACGGCAGAGCCGAACTCCGTAAATTCTTTATTTTTCTCAACAATCAACATTCAAATATCCATTTCACTATAGACATAGAAGAAAATGGAAAAATTCTGTTCCTAGATGTTTATGTCTCTAAAAAAACTGACGGTACCTTAGACCATCAAGTGTACAAAAAAACCAATACATACAGATAGATACCTACATGCTGAATCGCACATTCCTCAATTTCTTTACCGTACCAAAATTAGATGTAATAAAGAAGTTACCTATTGAAATTTCCGACATGATATTTAGTATGCTAGACGACCGGTCTTTCTGATACACTGCAAGAGTCTCTTTGACGTAGAGAGGAATTTCTGCCTACGAACGGAGACGCAGGAAAATACGCGATGTAAGAACAACAAAAACATAAACTAGCACAAGGTTTACCTGTTCGATTTTGCAGTGGAGTAGCTATGATGTTGATGAGAACGAACGGTAGTGCTGTTCAGCAGAATCTTGGTTGTTCTCGTAGATACTTACATGCATCAGAGCTTCGAAGATAAGAAGAAGGTCAAGGCGTATAGTTGAAACATGCGCTTTCAAATATTACTGTGTGAGAAATAGTATAAATTAATAATTTAGTAATATGTAATAAAGGTACAGTTGTTATTTTGTTCCATTTTGTCATTTGATTACGTTGTGAACGAGTCATGCGTGCAGTGGAAAGTCACATTTATGATGTGTTGATTCTCTACATATCTGATCGCCATTGTTTTACTCTTTAACAGAGAAGTAACCGCTAATCCGCGATACGCATAATACTCTATGGGACTGCGCTCTAAGGGTGAAATCACACGGTGCGGTAAACGACTGAGGAATTGAGAATGCGTCATAGAAGCAACCAATTAATGGCCTAGTTTCCATCAAGGGTTTAAACCGGATCAGAATGTAAGAACCAACCAACTACACTATTCCCTTGAACAGTTGAACGAGGAATGTTCGACTGTAGTTGATTGGTTCTTACATTCTAATCCGGTTTAAATCCTCGGTGGAAACTAGGCCAGTATTAGGGATTCCGCACAATAAAAGGAACAGGGAACAGAGAATAGAGAATAAGAATTTCAACCTATCAGAAACTGTGTTCCACAATACATGATTTTTGGTTAAAACTTTATAAATATTGCTTCTTTCTGTATTATATTATCCAATTTATAATAATTTACATGTTTTAATTATACATTGCTTATAGTCTATATAAAAAAATTTGTATAAATTTCATGTAAACAATATGCAAATATACCATGTACTTAAACATAATTTCGTCCAACTTTGATAATAACCAGATGTTTGCATCATCAGTCAATAGATTGAGGCTGTGATTAAAGTCTACAATGCTTTGAGGCATTTGATGAACCAATCAGAAGAAAGAATTTTACAAGTTGACTAATCAAAAAACTCTTTAAAGATATTTGTAGCATCACATTGACCATACCCATAGTATATCAACAGTCGTTAATGTTCTTCCATTATCCGCAGGTCTCTTTAATCGAATCATAAAAAATGTGCAGTTGATAAAGACGGAGTCTGTCGAACAAACAGGAAACTCTCCAAGATCCACGTATCGAGTGGTCGGCGGGGCCTTTATTGTACAATCAGCGGAATTGTTGGCCACTCGCAGCATGGTGTCGGCCAAGACGTGTGTCATCCTGGAACGCGGATGAGAAGCGCGGTACGCTTCGTGTTTTGCGCCTTTTCGAAGGAATATTCGCGCATACAAATGTCTCGCGCATTAATGAAACTCCTCTCATAAGGGCACGAGGAGAAAGGTGAGAGTCTGGAAGAGGGGAGGGGGCAAGGAAAGAGACACGGTGGTATAAACGGTGGGTAGTTGGTTACCTCGAGAGCGGAATCTGGGATAGCTATCGGCTCGACGGGCTTGGAATTCCGTGGGGACGATGCGGACTGCCACGGACTCGCGCATTCCGGATATGGCGGCAAATTTCGGTTGGAATGCAGCGATGCCGGGCGAGGACGAAAGAGAGAGGGGAGATGCGTGAAATGCGTGAATGCGTCCCGTCCAGTCCGTTTGCACGCATTTGGCCGTGGTACGGTTGATCGATGTCGACGGAGAGAAGACGAAAAATGCATTGTTCACGGCGCATTTAAGATCACAACGTCGGTGCGCCGTGCACGTCGACCGCGTTTTGAAGCGCAGTGGCGACTTATCATGGCGGCGTGATTTTTTTTTAGCTGCCAGTCCGTGTGTGTGTCTGTCTCTTTCTCTCTCTCTTTCTCTCTTTCGTCATCCTTCCCCCTCCCCCTGTGTGTATACGTGACGTCCCGCTCCTCGAAGAATTCACTCGCAATAGTTAACTAACGCACGAGCCGAGACGTCGGTCTGAACGCGTTTGAGAGGCAAATCTTGCAACCTCGTCCCCAAGATCTGGCCTACCGTACGTCGCGATAAGCTCAACGTGTGCCTCTGATAATAGCGGCGCGACGATACGACGAATAAGGCCCCCGCATTTAGTTCAAGAACCCTTTTTATGTACATATATGCGCACACTTACATGAACGTATGTATGCGCACGTACATTTGTTTACAAATTTTGTGCTCTACCAACGATACTGTAACAGCCCTCGCATCGCGATCTCAACAGCATTCGGCAGACGATGTAGCGACGCTCTGTTGTAGATATACAGCTAAAGAATCATCTTGTATCTTGTAACTTTTTAAGATATACCTCAGGATGAACAAGCGACGTAGAACGTCCTCGGTGGCGAGTCGTGGCACCGAGGACGACGGTGACGATACCCCGCCCGAGCCAACGAAGAGGAGGAAAAAACTGGATCCTGTGAGTGTGTGCGAACACTTTCTTCCTGTGTCGTGATCTCTCCTAATATTTGTACATAGATTGCGTATGCGGTATACATTGAACACACATTGCAAATAGCTTTTTACCTTGTACAGAGCGATTTGTGCCAACAACTGTATGAAATACTTCGTAATCAAAAGAAGGAAGATGGATCTCTGCTGTGTGATGCATTTATTCGCGTGCCGAAACGTAGACAGGAGCCAGGATATTATGAGGTTGTTTCCAATCCCATAGATCTGTTGAAAGTACAGCAGAAATTGAAAACTGATGAATATCGCGATATGGATGATCTTGCTGCTGATATTCAGCTTATGGTAAACAATGCCAAAGCTTTCTATATGGTAAGTTTTTAAATTCTACTTAATTGTATCAATCTATTCAAACAGATATTAAAGTTTGTCAAAGTGAAAAGATTTTGGCATGCAGTTTTTAGAATTAGATATATAAATTCACTTTGAAATATTTAAGCTAAGATCTGTTTGAAATATTTTTAAATTAGATCTGCTTGAAATATTTAAGCTAAGACTTAAAAATAGGTTTATTTCTCTTAAGTGATTTATTCTTGTCAGTGTAATACGATTATTATTGATAGTTATTCCTAAAGCCTATTTTCTGTAACTGAATTAGGATGTATATTGTTGAACTTAAAATAAAATAGATACATGTTTGATATTTGATAAATGTTAGAAATAAAGTTTTAATATAATAGTATAGGGATAAAAAGAAGACCTGTAGAGTTGAAATCTTGTTATGTATAATAATTTTTATAGCGTACATCTCCTGAGTATAAAGATGCAACTGAACTGTGGGAATTGTGTATAAATACTAAAAATCGTATTATGGAAGAATATGAAGAACCAGAACCTAAAGGAAAACTCATTCTAAAAGTTGGCAGATTGGTAATGTTTGATGATTTAATTGAGTTTTAGTTTGTTGCACATATATGCAATGCATAAAATGTGGTGAGATTGTTATTAATTCATGTTTAGGCGCGTAAAGTAACGACGCGACAAGATGACGCAGAAGATACTTCAGAAAGTTCAACGAATCTCGATGAGGAAACTATGCAGCTATTCGAGGATTTATTTGCAGCAGTTATGACAGCAACTGATCCCACTGACAATAACAGGCCTCTTCATATTATGTTTCAACTCAAACCTTCTAAAAAGGTTTGTAACATGCTTTAAATTGCCTCTGAATTGGTATACTTGATGCTTATTTGAAATCGCTTTAACGTATTTTATCGTAGCTTTATCCCGAATATTACGATGTCATCGAGACACCGATTGATTTGAAGACTATTGCGAGAAAGATTCAAGAAGGCGCATACAGCTCACTTGGCGATATAGAGAAAGATCTAATGCTCATGTGCCGTAACGCCTGTCAATTTAATGAGCCTGGTTCGCAAATTTATAAGGATGCCAAACTTTTGAAGAAGATAATTACCGCAGCCGCGAGAAGACAAGATAGCGGATTTGGTAGCGGTATTAAGATCGCTACAACTGCACCATCTACGAGAAGCAAAAGAGGCAGTCGTACCATGGCGCAATCGTTAATAGCACAAACTGCGTCATTACGTGACGAAGATGACGAGAGCGATGATGAGGAAGAAGAACCTGCTGAGACTGAAGAAGCTGACAATCCACAGTGGCAATTGTTTCAAACTATTCGGACGGCTCCTAATAATCAAGGTATGACTTTCATGATATTATGATATTATAAATCTATTGTAATTGTTGGTATAATGCCATAATTATGTAATGTATAGGTGTAAGGATGAGCGAATATTTTTGGAAACTTCCATCAAAGAGATTATATCCTGATTACTATAAGACGATTAAGAATCCTATATCTTTATTACAAATACGTACAAAGATAAAGGTATATATGATCATATTATAATAGAATTGATCATTTATATTAATCATTACATTGTTATACTATTAAAACTTATATTTATCCTGAATCATGATTTTCAGAAATGCGAATATGGTACTGTTAGTGAAGTAGCTGGAGATATGAATATCATGTTTGAAAATGCAAAGAAATATAACATGCATACTTCTCGACTGTACAAGGTAATAATTTTATAATTAATGCACATTTTACTTTAAATTAATTGTGATTATGCGTTTAATTACAAACATAATATAAAAAATGTAGTTATAAAATATATGATACACATAAGTAGTTTCACAGTTTTTCATCGAATTCAAAATTTAGCAATTCAATAAAATTGAGAAATATTACTATGATGTATACAATAATTGAAGTATAATTATTCACGCATTTTTGTTTTATTACAGTGTGCTGTTAAATTGCAAAAAATAATGCAAGAGAAAGTACAAGAACTCTTAGAATTCGATCAGGTAATATATTGTAAATTAAACATGATGATTTAATCTTGCTGGTCTGATTTACTACAACATTATATGTTTGAGTGAATATTATTATAAAACTATAAAAAAATAAAACAATTTCACAGTGAAAAGATATTTTGAGAGATGAAGTCATCAAATATCAGAGATTTTAAAAAATATTAGTAAGAAAATAAATTACATTACATTTTTTAGTCAGATTTGAACAGACTAGCAAGATTAATCACTATGCATTTTTTGAAAAACGGATGTAATAAATAAAATATTCGACATCTCTGTAGGACTCTGATTCGGATAGCGAATCCGAAAACAGTTCGCAGCAGCCTAAATTGATTAAACGTGCTTCGAATTTATTGACACGAGGGAAGTACAAAGACAATATACCACTGAAGAAAAGATTGTACGCATTAGTCAAATGTGTCATAGAATACGTTGTAAGTAATTCCAAAATTCATTACGTTCAATATATTCGGTCGTCGTATAGCATGCTGTATTGTATTATAGTGCGAGGACGGTCGGCAACCCATGTTAATGTTTATGGAAAAGCCTTCCAAAAAATTATATCCGGATTACTATCAAGTGATAGCAGAACCCATAGACATGCTAGCGATCGAAGCTAATATTAAAGCGGAGAAATATCAAAATGAAAACGAATTAATACAGGATTTTAAGGTATTTATCGTTTAAATTAATCAACACGATAGCTTGCGTTAGATATTTCTTCGAAATCCCTCGTTTTTTAGTTGATGTTTAATAATTGTCGCCAATATAACGAAGAAGGTTCATTGATATATGAGGACGCTAATATATTGGAGAAAGTTTTGATGGATAAGGTAAAGGAATTAGGACCTCTGCCAGATAATCCTAGGTCTAAATCTTCCGCATCAACCCCAACTAGAAATGTCGGGTATGTCGTAATTCATATAGGTCCGATTCATGCTCACAATGCTCGTGAACATTATTTGCCTTTAACTTTGATAACAAGAATAAAATGAATTTGAGAGCATTGTGAGCGTGAATCGGAGTCATAAAGGAGATAACAGTGTTCGTTTGTTTTAGTCTTTTCTTTACCTCTCTCTTTTTCTGTCGTTAATATTCAGGAGACCGAAAAAGATAGTGCCGCTTCATTTGCAAAAATTACGAACTCTATACGATACTATAAAAGACTATCACGATGCAAAAGGGAGGCAGTTATCTCTAATTTTCATGAAATTACCGAATAAAAATGAATATCCAGATTATTATGAGGTGATAAAGCAGCCTATACACATGGAGAAGATAGCTTCTACTTTAAAGAATAATGGATATGACAATTTGGACGAATTAGTGTCCGATTTTATATTAATGTTTGACAATGCTTGCAAGTATAACGAGCCGGACTCGCAAATATATAAGGTTTGTATAGCAAAAGTTTGTTTCGTAAGCGTTAAATGATACAGGGTTGCCACAGATCCGGAAAACTGGGAAAACCAAAAAAAGTCAGAAAAATTGGTCATGGGAAACCGGGAAAAGTCAGGGGAAAATATAAAAATGTCTGAAGATTTTGAAATTGCTCACAATTCCCTTAAACTGTTCCTATTCCAAATAATCTACAATTTTTTAAATATATTGGACGTTTTATAGTAACGTATATTTATAATCAAATACACTCAAAATTCGCACATTTTAAACGATTTTAATAAAATAATTAAAATTTATATTCCAATATTTTTATATGATCTGTCCTTTTTCGTTATAACTGCATTCTTTTTTCCAATACTTTATTTTTTATTGGCTTGAATTTACATCCACAATTTTATTATTCTATTAAACTTCTTTTTGCGTTGTATTTAATAAAGGCTAACCTTAATCCTTGATTCTGAATATCAAAATTTACATAATTGTTCATGAAAAATTTTCCATTGTCATCTGGAAAACCTAGAAAAGTCAGAAAATTTTAAAATTCATTTTCTGTGACAACCCTAATAAAAGTATTATATTGATTTACTAAGAGAAGAATCTATATCATCGAGATTTATTAATAATTGATAAGAATATTTTAAAAGATTTCTTGATACAAGGCTAAGAATAGCTTGAAATTGTAGTTAAAAGTTGACAATGTATAACTACTTGATGTTTGCATTAAACTTCAGTTACAAGCTCTAATTATTTTTTTAAACATATTTATGCATTTGAAACATTTTTGAAAAATATTTAAGAATAAGATAAGATCATATAATGAAAAAAAATAAGATTTTATTATTTATCTTTAATGGACATAAAAGAATTAAACTTCAATTGTAAGGTCTAATTTCTTTTAAATTTATACACTGAAAGATATTTAAGGAAAAATTACACTAAATTTTAAAATAAAACCCTATTATCCATCATTAATGAACACAAAAGTATTGGGTCTGTTCGCGTTGCTTGTACCTACTTTTTTATTTACTTATTCAGTACCTTCGCTTCTCTTTTTTCAACATTGAAATATATATATCTATCTCATTTTAAGTTTAAAAATTTTTAGAGATTTTAAGCAACACAAACAGACCTATTAACTAATACCTTAGCGATGTACAATTCTAATTAAAATTATGATTTTTAAAATTGAATTTTCCAGATATTGTTAAGAAAGTTAAATAGCATATTAAGCTCGAGATCTTTTAACAATATTTAATTGACAAAAAATTGATTTCTAATTTATCTTGCAATATTGATTTTTCTCATAATTTTTGGAGAAAGTAAAAACATTGAAAATTCATCAAGTTTCTGAAAACTGTGTGTTAAATCCATTTTCTCAAATCCAATTCAAAAAGTGTAGTTTTCGGAAACTTTCAATTTTCGACTAAAATTCCAATATGAAATACAGATTCTCAAATCGAGAATCAGAATATTTGCGAATGGATACTTCAATTGAAATTTCGCGGCAAAAGATGGAAAGCCCAATCTGTTTACGGTAGAAGTTTGGAGGTTACGTGAAAGGTTTCCTCCGCCGTTTCTTGCTTCAATCCCGTCGTACAAAGCTTTTCATCGAACAATGATTTAGCTTGTTTCGTGAAACGCGTGGCACGCGACATTGTATAAATTTAAACAACTACATATAAATTTATATATATAAAATTGTATATATAATTTATCCGTAATGTGCACGATGTTCGTACATATTAACCTTGTTAGCAATTAGCGCATTTTTATCGTGATCTTCCAAGTCTTTCATACGCCGTAAGGCGTATTTCCGAATTTTTCATGCGATTGAGTGAATTTGATCGCGTGCGCGCCAATAGTATCCCGAAGATGTTCACACAAAACGAGCAGAATATATTAAATAGTAACGTGGTGCAAAACCCGTTAAAAGTGCGGCCGTGTTTCATACGCCTATTGAGAGACAAGGAATTGGATAAGCACATAAAAAGATATAAAAAGACTGAGACAAAAGTAAACAGACCAGAATGATTTTATCTTTGTATTTTTTTTTTTTCAAATATCTTTGTGCTATATATAAAACCTTTTGTCAAAGTGTGGCTGTAGATATAGATATTGTAGTGAACAACAAGATATAACCATTTTAGGATGCCTTGATACTACAAAGATTAGTGTTGCAAAGTAAATTGCAACTGAGTGAGGATGAGGAAAGTGTACCTGATGTGTCAGCTGCTGTTCAAGAGATACTGGCAACAATATTTACTGCGCTTTATAATCACCAGGATGAGGAAGGAAGATGTTACTCCGATTCTATGGCCGAATTGCCGGAACATGATATTGTTGATGGCAAAAAGTATGAATGTGCTTGAGTGTTATTAAATTTTTTTGTTTTTATTATGAAAATTATGGTGTTTACTCAAGTTTGGTTCATTAATAAGTATTTCTATGTTAAAAACAGAGTACGGGGATTGTCATTAGATTTGATTAAAAGGAGATTAGATCGGGGAGTTTACAAAAGGCTAGATCGATTCCAAGAAGATGTTTTCACCTGCTTGGAGAGAGCACGGAGATTGTCGCGTACAGATTCACAACCATTCGAGGATAGCGTGGAATTACAAGCATTTTTCCTACGTACTCGTGATGAGGTGACTCGTGCAGGAGACTTGTTACATTCACCTGCGTTAAATTACACGCTTCTTGATCTGTCTGCTCAGGTTGCAGAACTTAAAAGAATAAAACAGCAACAAGAACTAAATTTACCTAACGAAGAGGAGAGCTGCGATGGAAATGAAACAAAAGTAAATTAAATCTTGTTTCATATCAACTTGTATTTTCTTAATTTGTAGAATTAGCTCATATTAGCTTGATGTGTAATTTAAAATTTACTATTTAGGATTCTGAAACCAATACGGATACGAATAATGCCGATAATGGAGGCTCTATGAGTTTCAATCAAGAAGTATACAGAGCTGGTGACTTTACGTATATTGAACCTACTGAGAGAGGCATGGAGTATAGCGTAGTTCTCATAGAAAGGCTTTGGACTAATGCAGACGGTCAACAAATGTTGTATGGAAATTTATTTTATAGACCTAGCGAAACATATCACGTGGCTTCGCGGAAATTCTTGGACAAGGAATTATTTAAGAGCGATGCTCACGTGGCGGTACCTCTAGCGAAAGTAGCAGGCAGATGTTGCGTTTTAAGTGTAAAAGATTATTTTCGAATGCAGCCGGAAGGTTTCCTAGAAAAGGATGTCTATGTATGTGAATCGCGTTACTCCACGAAAGCTCGAGCGTTCAAAAAAATCAAGGTCTGGAATTTCGATCCCGACCACTTGACATTGGTTCCTAGGGAAAAGCCACTAGAACCGAAACGAGTAATCTCAGTGTACAAAGAACGGTTGGAAAAGCATAAAGAAGAGATCGCTGAATTGGAGGAGGGAGAAAAGTTGATGGAAAAGGAAAGACCTGTTAGTAACTGAATTAATATCTTCTTTGTTTGAAATATCAATTCTTCCTCTGTTTATTTTGATTATTCTGTTTAACATATCTCTTATCTTGCAGAATGTGATTTTGTATAACCCAGAAGATACCGAGAGTACATATTATGAACAGTACAGCACGTGCGCGGGATCTGTGAAAACCGGTGATTTTGTTTATGTAGCGACAGACGGGGGCAGGCAACAAATAGCGCAGGTTGATGCTATATGGTTAACCAAAGAGTAAGTAATAAATCCGTAATGAAATATTAATTTTGTATATTACTGTAATTTATATTATTGTTTATATTACACGATATGTAATATATCGTTTTGTGTTCTAGCGGGAAGTGTTATTTCAAAGGTCCATGGTTATTGATGCCTACAGATGTGCCACATACACCTACGAAATTATTTTATAAACAAGAGTTGTTTTTATCTACTGTGGATGGTACTCATCCTATTGTAGCTATTGTTGGAAAGTGTTCCGTCCTTGATTACGGAGAATATATATGTAGTAAGTGTTTATCATTCCAGCGTCTAATGAATTTAAATAAATTAAATTAAAAAATGGAATATATCAACATTATCATTAATGAATTATATAGGCAGACCGACAGAGATACCAGAGGATGACGTGTACATTTGTGAATCGCTTTATGACGAAAGTAAAAGTTTGATGAAAAAGCTTAGCCAAGACGGTTTAAAGAAGTTCAATCACACGTCGGCGGTAACTGAAGACGAAATCTACTTCTTCCGAAGGCCTATTAATCCTGCTAAAGTATGTATGACAGTTAGACATATTGACTAACATAAATGCATATTTAAACTATTCGGCGAATAATAAGATATGTACTTAGTTCATTCTATGCGACTAACTGTGAAATTATTGCTTTGCATGGCGTGTTTGTTGTAGGTTTCGAGCGACGTGGCTCAGACGCAAAGTCAAGTCAAGTCCATTACGCCCAGCTCAGCTCAATTTGAAATGGTAATTACTAATTACGAAATTTTATATCTTTTGTTTTTAGTAACGTACATACAATATGCAATCGCACGTTCCTTCAAGAGATCACACGCAAGCTGATATAGCAAAAGTCTAATCGCCAGTATGTCCACTCGTAAGAAGACGAAAGGCGAAACATGCTTTTCTTTAAATCTAATTGAATTATTTTGCGTGTGATACAAGTATTTTTGTTATATCAACAGAATGCATTTACACGCATGTTTTCGATCTATATGCCGGCATATTCATTCTTTTTTTGTTTTGATTATGTAATTATGTGTTAGTATTTGTGTCTCGAGCGGTTTCATCCGACAATTTCAAATCAGAGCACCTGTTGGGTTTATCGCTAGTATGTTATACGAACGCAAAGCACACCACCGAAAGATCTTGCTTCCATGTCATTCTAATCCAACTAATGTAAGAATGAAGAATTCGCTTTGAAGTATACATATTAACTAATCTGTTAATGCAAAAATTTCAATTAATTAATAATTGACATGTTGCGATTATATATACGTTACATATTACAATATACATATGTTGATGGTGTCGAATTGAAAAAAGAAACCGGACATCAGTTGCATTACATTCGAAAGAGAGGTTAGAGTACATATACGGAATATAACGTAAATGGGAGAATATCGCAATTAGTTTTCTTTGGATGGACGTGAAGAAGGGATGGCGTTCCTTTTATTATGTGCAACTTTTTCTACTGGATAAAGTCGCGAAAATATATCTCGTGATCGGTAATAAGGGATAACGAAGGTAACATAAACATAAATAAATGGTGTAGGAAGCGTCACCATTGTTACCGAAGCTGGAACCAGATGTACTAAGCATGGGGGTAGGATTAGGAGTGGGAGTGGGAGTAGGAGTTGGGGAAGACAGCATGGATGCTGGTGGTCCACCATCCGTTGGATCTACGGAAGCTCAACCGGTGCTCTCCAATACTCAGACACCTGTGTCGACTAAGAAGGTAGGCTTTACCGTGACCACTTTATTTTTATTTTTTTTTTTTTTTCATTCTTACCAACTATTGTCACACGTCATATTTTGTTTATTTTACTTTCTTTTTATTTAGAGAAATATGCCAGCATACATACCTCTTTTCGTTCTCTGCACCGTTTGAAGACACCATTTGTCTTAACAATAGATCGACAATTTGATGTTACCTCTGTTAAGAGATGTAAAGGCAATATGCTCGTTTACATGAACACGGTGACATTATAATTTGTATTTTCTCTTCTGTTTAGAAAACGGCGGGTAAGAAATTAGTTACGGGCTATATTTTATATTCGAGTAAAATGCGAACGCAGATTACACAAAACAATCCTGAATCATCCTTCGGAGAGATTAGCAGAATTGTTGGCAACGAGGTATTTATTTCTTTTTCACTGTTGATTTTTTAATTTATTAATAATGGAGTTTCGATGAAGGAATGTATGCAGAATAAATTTTCTCATACATGATCACATAATGTCTTTGTTCAAGCATTAAATTAGTTACATTGAACAATGTAAACTTTGATCATCTTGACATTTATGTGATAAGAAAAATTAAAAAAATTTAATTGATTATGTATAAGTCACTTTGCATACACATCGCTAAAACATTATTCAGCATACTTAGTCCTTTATCAAAATAAATTTACATGGCTACTCTTTATTTTTATATTATATAAATATAAATGCTTGTGTGTACAAAATACAATAATGCATCTTCTGCATTCTTTTATAAGAGTAGTATATCAGTTTCTACTTTTGCATATACATATCGTATTGTAATTTGTATCGTCTCCGCCTTGATATGTTACCGTCATTCTTGATGTATAAACGTTATTTGTATCCAGTCTTTTATGAAGAAGAGAGTAGCCATTGAAACAGTTCGTCGAACCACTTTTAAAACGGCAAAAATGGTTTTGCCAATTGTCTGATAACTAATTAGAGCAACGAAACGAAACTGGTTACGTAAAACGTAAAATCACTTTTGTTCCAGTGGAGGAAATTGCCAGCAGGGGAGAAGCAAGCATGGGAGGAACGGGCAATCAAAATGAACGAAGACGGTGGTCAGCTTAAGGGTACAACTACAGTAGGCACGAACTCCACGCAGGATGTTGTGTACGAATGTTGTTGGGACAATTGCGATTGGCAGTTCGAGGACATGACTGATTGCATCGATCACTGCATCGCGGAGCAGAACGGTCACGTACAATCGTCGTTTGTAAACGCTCCTAGTGGTAAGTACAATCGCAGCAGTCGCGCAGCACGACATGGAATGATGCAAAGGACTATATTGTATCAATGTTATAGATGTGGAGTATCAGTGCCAGTGGCGTGGTTGCGGCCGAACAAAGAAATCTGTCCCGCCATTCCCGAGCGTACAGAGACTTGCAAGACACGTTAAAGAAGTGCATATTCTCAAGTCGCATGGTCGCATAATACCACCTTCTGAGAGGAGCAGGTAAGAATTTATCCTCTTTTTCATATATCATTTTGTAAAATACGTTTTTATAAATCCTATGCGTTTATATTCTCGTAGAAATTACATGCCTTCAAAAGGACCCACGGTATTGCCTCCAATGGAAACAGGTAATTATATATTATTTCAAATTTACGTAAACGCGCGATATGAATAAGGGAAAAACACATTTCACATAGAAACTTCAGCAGCTGCAACTCAGACGAGCAGCTTGCCCGCCACTAAACAGCCAGAGCCGATGTTTGTCGCGGTACCACCGAGACCAAGTCGCGTATTGCATTCGGACGCCTATTTGAGGTAGGTTTAAGCTAAATTTTGTGGAAAACAAATCATCTTTGAACATCATACTGAATCGTATTTTTCTTTCGCTTGTAGGTACATCGAAGGTCTAAACGTAGAGAATCGTTACATATCAAATTGGGATAAGCAGATGAACGCTAATCCGGATAATACGCAAATCCCCGATGTGACGAAGCTGCCCGCCGAATGGCTGGGCAATGGCGTTGGAAACCATGGAAATGTGGTAAACGCTTTGTGGACACTCAGAAACATGATGATGCGGGATGTGTTAGCCATCAATAAAACTTTATAGTTTATAAATTGTTAAAATTAATAATTTTTGAACGTGCAAAGTATACGTTCCTACAATACACAAACCCGTCGACGCCGGATGAAAGACTGACGGTATTCGATCGTTTAAACAATATTTATATTTAGAATTTTCTTTCTCGTTCTTCTAATTACTTAATTTTACTTTATTTATCTACATTCTAGTTTGATGATATATATATCTCAAAATATCTTTAGGCAATTCTACAAGTTGACTATATTTGAAATTTATTTTAATCACTCAGGCATTATTTATATGATTGGCAAGAAATTTGTTTTTTTTTTGCGAATAAAATGTTTACGCTTTTTTTGTTTGTATTAAATAAATTCTGTTTTAAGTACTTTATACCACATGTTTGCATAGAACTATACGATGTGTGTACATAAAAAAATCATACTATATATAGAAGATCATTGTGTAAATACGTTTGCTGATTTTGATTTTTCACTTTTGAACAAAATTTTATACGTTCTGTATAGCGCAAGTAACACATATTCTTGTAATAAGGGACACGAAAGCTGAAACTCTCTTCCTGTATTAGAAACTTACATAAAATATGAAGCTGCGTATGTATATAGAAAAAAAAACGGAGCAGTGTACTGATAATGCAACCGATGTCGTGCTTCTTATCAGTGCTACTTTCATATTCTCAGAAGATGTTGAAGAGACATAGTGAGATTAATCAAATGATCTATTTGCTATTGACCAATAGCCGAGAAGGAAAAGAAAGAAGGACGAAATTCTGCGTCATGCAACAGTGTAAACCTCGTAGCATATTATTTTTTAAGAATTTTCGATACGATTGGAAGAATTTTGAAAACGTACGTACTGGCAAATACAAAATGAAATTTTTACTACAGTGTCGTGTACATATGTTTCTTGATACGATATATCTGTAGAATTAACTAAGCTCCTTTTCTACGTGAACGGTTTAACCGTTAATTCTTTGAAAATTTATTATATATCTTGGCTGCTACTGGCGTGAGAATATGTTTTAATAATGAATGTGGATCGATTTAAATTCATTCGACGGAGCATTGCATTCGATGCATTCGATCTTTTACACAATCATAGTATATGTCGATATTATTAATGATTCAGTTGAACATTCGTTTTCTTATTAGTAGCGAGAAATTTAACCGCTTTGATGTATAAAATGTTTGTTATTCTAACATACAGTATTCAGTATTTGACAAAGTGTTGCATATTTTTATATGTATAATGTACTGATAATCTCTGTACATTATGACGTAATTAAGCTTTTTGTGTAGGTTGCCATAGTGCCAGACTTTCGGAAAGAAAGTCGTATGAAGTTAACAATATCATGGAATGTCGTTACTAATAAATTTGTAGTAACTTCTGAAAACTTACTCGGGGGTATCATAGTCCAGCAAAAAAGCTCACTTTTGTACAATGTAATTTATTACCTCTCACTGATATACAATTTTTGTTCTGTAATACAAAAGCTTTCCTTCATATACATCTATACTTATTATATTAATCTAATTTATATATTTTTTTCATATCAAGAAATAATTTTGATTTATGTTATTTTAGTTAACACCGAAATAATTTAATTTATTTTCCGCGTATATAATTACAAACGCAAAAATTGATCATTGCAAATTAAGAAGTAAGAATTCTTTTAGAGTTCTTTAAATATATTTATAGAAATTACATTAAAAAATATATACGTGTTTTCGTTTCAAAAATCACTGACTCTGCCACCGTGCTGCCAGTCTCCCCATTTAGTAGGGTCTTTCTCGCTATTTGTTATCAGTTCTCCAGTTTTCGGGTCGGTTTCCACTAATACTAAATCCACGAATCTTTCCCGCGGTCCTACTTCTACATGTCAACCAGAAAAAAATCAGTATGAAAATTCCTGAAGTTTTACATAATCAATTTTTTGTGGAAGTTTTTATCATGTCATTATAAAAGGATCTCATATCAATATCTTTTTGCATTGTATTAATTTTTATTAATTGCTATTACATACTTGGTATCGGTTGCAATTTAAGTTTCTCATGGAACTGCTTCATTCGTAGCGACTCTTGGGTGTTCTCCGAGGACTTAATTGAAGTGTTATTTAAAATTTTCGGTTTTAGGAAAAAAGCACCTAATATATTACTCATTTAATTTTTATATTCAATGGAATGAAGATTTTATATATATATATATATATATATATATATATATATATATAAAAGCAATAACAGATTATTCGTAAAAATCCGTTGAAGTTTGCAAACTTAACTAAAATATTCTGAAGCATCGATACATACTTGTGACAAATCGTCTACAACTTCTTGCTTGTAGATTCATCAAAATATTACAATTTAAGCGAATCATCGTGCAAATATTTTACGAAGAAATTAACATGCGGTTGTTCGCAATCGTGTAAAAACAATGACGCAACAATTTTATAATTTTGTTAATAAAACACTGTCGCAAATATGGATCGCATTGAATATTATGCTTCGCAAGAAGCAACTATAACATTTTCTAAATGTAACAAACATTTTATTTTGCGTTTATTTTAATTTTTGAAAACTTAAATTAATGTTTTGAGCTTAAAATTTAAATATTAATTCAATCCTTATAATTTAATCCTGGTTAATTAACTACGTTGTTTTAAATTAATACTTTAAATTCATTTAGATAAATTTGTCACATTTCCTAATTTTATTAAAATTGAATTAAAAGATCTGATCGTTATAAGAGAGATATAATATATATCGATTAACTTGATATCAAAATAAAGATTTATTTGTATAATATTGTATTTCAAAACAAAATTATTTTAAGTTTTAAATATGAGTTTTGATGACAATTTTTAATTGTTATTAACAAATGAATTGCGCTATTCTCAAACGAGATTGATTTAGAAGTCCGAAACACGACCTTTCCTTTCCCAATCACCGTAACGAGTCGGCTCTGGTCCACGAGGACCTCCGACTTCGCCGGTTTCTGGATTCGTGTTGTTTGGGAATGGTTTCAGAGGTTCTTTCTCTTGATAAGGATGCTTGCCCTCCTCCAATTCGTCCAATTTCTCTGTCACGTTCAAAGTTTGATTTCTTTACTGCTTTAAATTTTTTATCTTTGCATAGAAATTCAGGAAAAGTTTGCTATTACGTAACGTACCTATAGGAGCGCGTTCGCGCAATTTTTTTCTGAATTCACGTAATCTCGGACTCTCATCGACCTCATCTGTGCTTCTAGATGAAAACGGGCATGTAAATCCTTTTAAAAAGAACATGAATAGGAATATTACAAATGTACATCTTGTTAATTTCAATGGATAGACAAATGTTCGCTGATATTTCTTCATCTACAAATTCATACCTCTTATATATAGCCGCAATAATTGACGCGAACTTGTTGAAATTACGCAATTAATTCTTGTCATTGCTCTCAAAATTGATTTCTATATTCCTTCCGAAAATAAGATCACATCCAGTTGATACATCTGTTTTTCTTTTTGACTTCACTATTTCCAATCCTTTGAAATCACAAAAGCTAGGTTTATTATGTGTTATCCTTATAAGAATTATAAGTTTTTTAAAAAATTTATTTATAATACATGTGCCACAAGAAGGATACGTAAATGTACCAATACTAAATGTAGGAATTGTCGTAGCCTATATATAAAACAGATTTATTCAAATTTGTATCATTTTTACCTTACAAAAATATTTTACATGTAATAAATAATATTTTACATAAATAAATAATAATATACGATACACATTAAATTTCCAATTATTAACTGCACAATTATTTTGTTAAACACTATGTTTGTTTATTATACACAAACAAGCGACATAAATATCTTATTATCTAAATTGAAACAAATGTCTTTTTTTCAAAAATTAATTTACAGATTTAAATGTTCTACAAACTTTCAAGGGAAATATTTTTTTATAATATTTTGCGCGGTGAAGATCAGGTTAAGTTTAAAGATCTATATATTCAACACGATATTATATAATCATTACATAATAAATTATAGATAAGATTGATAATTAAGCAGCTAATTAATCGCTATCATTTCTATTTATGTAATTGTTTGTTTCTATATCTTACATCTGTTTTATTTTATATCAATCCTTTTATCTTCTCTTCTCTCAGCTTAGCGCCCGTCACGGCGTCACATTCGCTTCGTAAATGCGTTCCAAAACTTATCGAAAAAAAATATTCCTAGCATAGTATTCCTAGTTTGTTCCTATAATCGAGTTCCCAAACTCACCAAACAAATCTGCCTGCGTCATGGCTCATCCCAAAAAAACCTATCGGCACCTTGACGTCATCTATTCGGATCAGCTGTTTATTTTGCGATCGATGTCTGCTTGATCTGTCTGCGCGCATTGTTTCCCATGGCCGAATGGAAAACACGGAGAGTAACACGGGGTGGAGCTGACGACAAAATTAATCGTACATCACGCGCATTTCAGCGCGTTTCTGAATGGGAGGCTGTTATGAAACCGGAGCGAAGTGAAACACGTTTAAATTTGAGGTCCTCGAACGACGACGTTGATCGTAAGGTAAAGACTTTGAGCAAAATTCTACGAACTGATAATTTAAAAGTATTATGCCTGAATTCATTTAATCCTGATTACCTTAGCTGTCATAGTATTGATAATATCGTATTAAATCGCGTTTCATTCATGTGTAGGCTTAATATTAATTAAGAAGGAAAGATGGGACAAACACTTAGCGAACCAATTACGAAGAAGAAATCAGCTTGTTGCCGGGATAGCAACTACCGGGTAGGTAGTTCCTGCATGCAAGGATGGCGCATTAAGATGGAAGATTCGCACGTGCACATACTTTCTTTACCTAGTGATCCACGCACTGCATTCTTCGCTGTCTATGATGGACATGGAGGTAAATACTGAATGTGGAAGATTTATTAAACAATAGCATAAATAAATTTTCAAGTAATTGTATATCGAATATATATTTTTGTAGGATAATCAGATGGATGTTAGAGATATTTGATAGATAATACATATGTAATAATATAGTAATAAATACATATATGTATATAATATACTTACTTATGTATACTTACTATATAATAACTATATATTTATAGGTGCAGCCATGGCACAGCATGCTGGAAAACATCTTCATGAATATATAATTAAAAGGAGTGAGTATAAGGAAGGCGATATTATAGGTGCGATGCAACAAGGCTTCTTAGAATTAGATAAAGCAATGCAGAATAATGCTGCTCTTAGGGATGAACATGCTGGAACAACTGTCATTGCACTCCTCATCAAAGATAATATTTTATATAGTGTAAGTTGTTTATCTCATTCGGCTGTACAGTAATGCATCTTGATGTATGAATTCCTGACCACTAGAAAAGCTTTGTAGGCTAATGCAGGTGACAGCAGAGCGGTGGCTTGTATCAACGGAAGAACAGTTGCCCTCAGTCGAGACCATAAACCCACATTAAAGGACGAGCGCAAACGTATCGAAGCAGCGGGTGGTTTCGTCGAGTACAAGAGGGTGAACGGCAATCTGGCACTGTCTCGTGCTCTCGGAGATTTTATATTTAAGCGGAATGATCATAAATCGCCACAGGAACAGATCGTGACCGGTAATAATGAAATACCAAATGATTCTTTTCGATTAAATTTTTGCATCAAAAAGAATTATAAATCCATAGCGTTTCCTGAGGTACAACAGTTTATCATTGATGAGGACTGGGAATTTGTCGTTTTGGCATGCGATGGTATTTGGGACGTGATGACCAGCGAAGAGGTAGTTCAGTTTGTAAGAACGCGTTTAGCGCATCCAAAACTTGGCGATGGAGAAGCATCGAACTGCACGATACATCCCGAGGAGATCTGCGAGGAACTTTTAAACTGTTGCCTGGCACCGGACGCTCTTATGGGCACCGGCTGCGACAATATGACAGTGATACTCGTGTGCTTTCTCCACGGCAAGCCGTGTTCGCGATTAATTTTGCATTGCCAAAATTCACCGCCGAGTATATAGATCCATAATTGTTTTGAATTGTATAGCGACATTGTATCATGTTTTATCTAAATTATTATGGGCATTTTACTTTTAGTCTCGTATTGATACAATTTTTGATATAGATATTTGTTGTGCAATACTGGCTCTATTGTAAAGAGATGAAGCAGACGTGTTTATAAAATACATTATATTTATATTTTCATTCTCGAATCTGTGTTACTTTTACATTGCACTCTTTCATCGATTTATCATTCATAAAAAGTGTGAATATATATATATATATATATATATATATGTATATACAGGGTTGGCCATATTCGACGGAAAGATGTTTTTTTTCAATCATGGGAAAAAAACACATTTTTTGCTGTTCATTTTAAAAATCATTTAATAAGGTTCAAGGTCTTTCCGTCGAATATGGCCAACCCTGTATGTGTGTGTGTGTGTGTGTGTGTGTGTGTGTGTGTGTATACATATATACACACACATATATATTCATGCGCAACACATCCGAAGAATAAGTTACGCGGAAGCTCAATTAAAAGCTTTTATTTACAACTCTGAACAATGGACAAAACTGGGTCCGAATAAGTAGTGTAACAGTTTTCATAAAATGCGATAGATTCCATTTAGAGTCCATAACGATCCTGTATAGAAGAAACCGCCGCGTTCGCGAGCGAGCTGAGTCTCCCAGCAACCTTGTTTACACCTTGACGCACGCTTTCTCGGACATCATCGAGATCTACGACTCCAGCTCTTCCCGCAGTCAGACGCATGGATAACGAGGATGTGGGCGAGGTTGGAGAGTTTTCGCCAAAATAATCGGCCGATGAGATGCTGGATGAGCCCTCGAATCGCCGTAAATTATTCTTACGTTCCCACTGAAAATTCAGATATCCAAGAATAAGTATAAAAAAAGAAAACATTTTTTTTTTGAAAAGTTACATTTATAATTTATTCATACCGCATTATCGGAAGTACTGTCTTGAAAATATTGCTCCGAACTGATAGCCTTAGCGCTACCAAATTTCTTCTGAGCTTCGCCGCCTTCCATAATAGACGAGATTTTTGTATCGCTCTTGGTAATTGTGCTTCGAGTGGAGGGGCCTAATCGTTTAGGCGGTTCCGGTTCTGCCACGACTACAATTTCGTCGCTGCGCGAAGACGGCTTGCTGTTAGCGTAAACCGAATAAAATTCATCTAAAGTAAAGAAAGATTCTGTTTCGCCAGAGAGCACCTCCATTGATGTTACGATTCCTTTCGACTCTTGTGTTATTGTCTTCATGTCGCCAAGGGCGGAGTGAGTCGCACCACTAAAAAAAAAAGGGAAGAAAAGATAACTTATACATAAACTCTTTAAACAAATGTTATATGTGTTTCTTGAAATGTATGAGAATGAGATAGAGCGCGTATTTTTAATACCTTCGTGCATTAAATCCCATTCCAAGACGTTCCGCCTGTGAGGCTTTTGACGGATCCAGATGCTTCGCTCTCTCTTCCACTTTCTTGGCCTGTTGAGTCAAATTGTGTTCGTATCGCTGAGCTAGACGAGTAGCGAGTTCCTCTTGTTCTTCCTTTGTCACTTCTTTATTCTTTTCTTGCGCCAGTTTATGTGCTTCTGCAACGCTTTTCTCCAGTTCATCAAAATTAGTTTTAACCCTTTGAGCACCTAAACTCCCAGTTTTCTTCCCTAACTGTAATTAAAGGAACAATAATTGTAATATAATTTTGTGTTACAACTGTTATGTTAATCACGAAACAAACTTACTGCACCAGGACGTTTGGATTGACCTGTTCTGCCGCCTATAGTAGATTTTCTTTCAGACTGCAGATTGTTTGAGGTAGAATCAAAAAGTTTTACAGAAGGTTCCAGGGAATTAGAGGCAACTTCCGGTGCATTTTTTTCTGTACTATCATTACTTGGCACTGTATTAGATGTGAGGAATGCCTTTTCTTCTGTCGGAATTATCATTTCGTTCTGGAGCAAATCTAAATTCTCGTGTTGTTTGAAAAAATCTGGCTCGTTCGTTTCTTCTGACACAATTTCTGTGCCGTCCTCTAAATGCAACTGCAAAAAAGATTAATTAGATTAAAATATGGATGTTTTTAAAATGTTTGGCCAAACTTTACCTTTATGTATGTTAATGCATATTTGCATTATCACATGCTTATTGTTGTATTATATTGGTATCCAACGTTAATGTTTAATAATTTATGATAAAATCTTTCTGCTAATTTACAACTTTCAATGTTGATAATTTAGGAAAGAATACATTTGCGAACTTATGTTTAATATTTTTTTGGATAATCAATAAAATATACACTAATAAAGTTTGTCCAGTATTTTGCAAACATTCGGTACAAATTATTAAATATAACAGCCAAACGGAATAAATAAATATTTATCAGATATATATTAAAATACATCATATTAAAACACATATCTCAAAAATATATATGAATGATAAACAGTCTTGATAGCGAATTTTATTGTGATCATAAATGATGGATAGCATTTTGTAAACAATCAAACATACATATTTGTATAATTGTAGATTATCACACATGGAGAAGTGTGCGTCGGTATTGATTGCAATGACACATTTAAGTTTAGGAGTAAAAAGCTTTGTTAAGATGTCATAAGTGGATGTTAACAGAATTGCGAAAAAAAGAAGGAACTGATTTCTCAAAACATTTACTCAGCTCACCATTGTTTTATTTTTTGATGTAGGAAGGGAGACCTATAATTATTATATAATTCATAGTTAGGACGGATCTAATAATGCCTATCAAATATTACAAATATTCATTTAATAATCCTACATAAATACCTTTGTGTTATAACGACGCATCGCTTGGGCAGATGCCTGGCCCAATTTCTCCCTATACAGCATAGCCGCACGTGATTTATACTTCTGCTGGGCATCGTTCGTGGTACAGTTTTGTTGCGCAAAAAATTTTCTCTAAGGTAACAGTAACACAAGATGTGAACTTGTATACCGATTTACTGATTATCAATCAAATTTTTTTTCAATAAAAATTGAATTAAATGTTACAAGACATCGAAACTAACAGCATTAGCATTACCACCCAGCTGCATATTCCTCAACTGCAGCCATGTCCAGTTTGTGTCAAGTTGGGTGGATCTGACAAAGGTGAGATGAACTCCCAGACCACGATGCACCGCCGAGCAGTCGATGCACAAGAACACGCCGTATGTTACGCTGGCCCATGCTGGATTCTTTGCATTGCAATCGAAACATGTCTGAAAGAGAAAGAGAAAAAGATATGAATGTAATTTCTTGTAATTATGATGTTGCACAAAATGTAACATATTATTTTAAACATACTATTTTAAAGGATAGAAATAATAGGAAACGATATTATTTGGACAATAATATATTAGGTGTTGGAATTAATTCGTAGCGTTTTACAAGTGATGGGAAGTACTTTCATTAATGTATTTTTTAATGCTCATGTGAAATAAATAACATTCTTTCATTAAAAACGCTACGAATTAATTCCAACACCTAATACTTGACAAATAATGTGTTGAATCAAGACATTTACTAAACATGAAACAAGAATTGAAAAATTCACACTAAAAGACCTTTCCTTATTGTAAAGGATAAAGATTAAAATAATAAGCAATATTACAGCATATTTGAATATTAACTGAATAAATAATGATCCTTTTTACAAAGAGAAACCTGGAATTGTTAGAAAAGCAAATCGGTATATGAAAAATTCATTTAGATAAGAGAAATCCTTTTAGTTTAAAGAGTTTATATAATATAATTATGTAATAAAAAAAAATTTAGATAGATATATAAATATCCTTTTGCTAATCTATCTATTATGCCGAAAATTTCAAAGAAAGGTCCAGACATTCTTTTTTTGTGTTGTAGGCTAAAAGATTATTAGGATCAATGAATAAGTAAATACAAATTTGCAAAAGTTTCATTTCAACATTGTTGGTTAGGAAAACCGAGAAAATTGAACCATTGAAGAGTATTAAGCTTCAAAAATATAAGAAATCGTAAAATTCTAAAAGTTGTGGTACATAACACAACTGGAAGCTAGATTTCGCTGGAGGAATCGCAGTCGGACAGCGTAATGTCCATGATCCCGTCGTCCGATCGGTCTGATGGACCTGCACCCCGTCCCGCTTTATTCGCCGTCGATCTGCAGATCACGATATTCGCGTTCAACAAACCTTATTAGTCGGGATAGCTCGCAGCCTCTTGAATATCTCCTCGATGTCGGCCTTGCTGGGCGCAGAATCTGCCATTTTTGACGTGTCGTCAGCGCACGTCACGATGTAATTCTGGGACGCGTGGCGAAAGCTGGTACGTTACGCTCCAGGCCGCGGGCGCTGAGGAGTTCACTTCAGTGACGATGCATTCGGGAGCGGGAACGTAATGAGCGCAACAAGAAACGTACGAGGGAAACACACTATATTGTGGATAACGGAGACGCGAACCAGGTCATTTCACGATCCGCGAGGACGCGGAGTATCTGTGACGTTGCGCCGGACAAAACGCGTTTTACCTTATCAATCGCGAATGCTTGTATTATAAGCGACCTGTCTTATCGATCTCGCTCTGGTTCGTGTTCTCGCTAATTACATGGTACAATTATAAAAAAATCCTAATGTAAAGTCTAGAAGAAAATTTATTTAGGTCTCAACGCGTTGCGTCGCGAGATGAAATAGGTGTTACGAGATGGCGAATGGAAATCATAAATCTTGTACAAATTAACATCTTGTTTTATGTATAAATATCGTCTAATCATCTCGCGATCGGGGAATAGCTCACGTTCACTTTCTTCTCTTCTATGCTATTCAATGTGGAAGCCCGAAGCAAGATTATTATTTTAACTGGAGAAAGAAAGTCTATTCGTCCTGTTCGAGATTATAGAGCATTTGAAAACCAGCGTCTAGACTCGGTGGAAATCCCATGTCGGGATCAAGCAGCTGCAACGTCGGGACTTCACGGTACACGTTGCCGAATTCGTCGAGCTCTTCGAATTGCAGCTTGTTGGCCGCCTCATCCAGTCTGAAAAAAATTGATGACGAATATTTACACAAAATGCAGCGTACGTCCTGAGAAAATTATGTTATATGGCTCAATGCAGTCCAATACTTAGTACTACAAGCATTAAGTTTAAGTTGCCTCTGTCTCTCCATCATTTCCTCGACTTTCCTCTTTGTGTTCTCCTCGAATTTCAAGATGTATTCCTGGTAGTAATCATGCAACGCCGATACATCTCCCACGCCTGTCTCCAGCATTACTCTTTCCACGGCATCCTGATACAAAATACAAAAATCTAACATATAGATAACTAAACATTATTAGTTGCGTTCAACAGAAAAAGTTACTTTTTCTACTGAATGCAATCATTGTAACTAAAGATTATATTACAAAGCCTAGTCAAGAACAATTTTATCAAAACTTTTTCTCTCCTGAGAGAAAAAGATATATTTTCTCTCTGTATACATACTATTTCATTTTAACTTATACTGTATCTCAATTTATATTCTTAATTAGTTTTACAACGAGACAGTTAAGTTAAACTGAAATAGTAATAATATATCTTTCACACAGATTTCTCTCTGTTGTTTTGACAAAATTGGTCATGGACAGACTATTATAGAATCTCTAATTGTCACGATAATCGCGCAGCTTTCTCTCTTCTTACAGGAAATCCATGATCCTTCTGTTCAGTCGCTGCTTTCAACAGGAGAGTCATCCGCCTTAAAAAGTGATCCGCGGCGTCGGTAAGCGTTTCTATGGCTACATCTGACGAGTTTTCATATCCTATATGCGCTAACAAAGTGATCACAGTGTGCCTTAACAAATTTCGTGCAGTTTTTGGTGTTAAGTAATTTATAGTAGAATTATCTTTAAACGTATTCCTAAAACAATACAATTACAATAATTAATGTGATTATCTGTGTTGTTGTACAACAATTTAAGCTAATGCAAAAAATACCTTTTTGGTTGATAAGGCAGAAAATGGAACAGACTTCTAAAACATGTCATATCTTTTGAATCTTTTGAATCTTTTGAATCTGATGACTCTACAACAGTCATATTCCCAAGCACAGTTCCCTCTTCCTTTAAAAAAAAAAAGAGATTACCATATCAGTATATTTACTAGTAGTATATCATTAGCAAAAGCTTTGTACTGAGAGATCTGTTTAAATCTTACCATTGTACGTAATTGTTGATGAAGATTTATAGTGTTTAATACATGTATATTTCCCATTGGTAATCTATAATAAATATTAGTGAATGTTTAATAATGGATTAACTCATCATTTCATACATCAACATAGTAAATTATACTTACTGTAAATATTCAGGTTGCCGATCAATCCGGTAATCACAGTCTGTACTGTTTGAATCATCCATGACCTGTCGCCAAACATTTTCTATTAGATCTGGTGTTATCACTTCCTGTTTAATCGTCTCCCTTGCTGGCAACTCGCCCCACAGTCCGCTATTACTTATATTTTTGTTGGATTTCATTGTATACCTGAAAAAATATGTTGATTATTTTTACAATTGTTCATTGTATTTGTAGGAACAATTTGAAATAGAATCAGATTAATCAGAATATATATTAATCCTAAGTAAGTAATAAAGGCTGCTTTTCGCCGTTATTGAATTTTATATAGTATAATATTAAGAATGATGTAATGAAGATCGATATAATGTTTGTTGTCCATCATTAAAGAGTATTATATAGTAATTCTAGTGTCAAATAACTAGCTTTAATTCACAGCCCTTGTAATATCTATGTTAGATTTTATTTTTTGTTGGAAGTAAATGATCTATATAGTAAATGATATATATATATATATATATATATATATATATATATATACATATACATATAACAATACTTATATAATGTTATTACATTAATATAATGTTAGTACATTATATTATGATATAGTTTATATACATAACATACATAATTTATATTATGTACATAACATATATATTTTAAAACAAATTAAATGATAAAGGTTATGAGTTAAGGCAGGATGTAAAGTGCTAAATGAATGTTAATATTATGAATGTTAATAATTTCAATACAATGCTAAATGTTTCGACTCTCATTAGGTCATCCTCAGTAAGATAAAAATATATAAATAAAATAGATCGCAAATTACAAAAGTATCAAGTAACATGTTCAAATATAATTTATAACGATTGCATATGTTTTATATATATAATTATAAATATAAAACATTTTGATTTTACCCAATATATAAAATCATGTGTTAGGAAAATACCAATTAAAAATTCCCGCCAAATAATAACACTGCAATCATGTCACGTGCCGTCACATCAGCGTGACGTTCGGCGTACTTCAAGTAATCTCGAAACTCGATAGTGTTGTACGCGAGTCTTGTCAATTAAGTGTTGTAGGACCTTTTAAAGAATTAAGAAAAAAATCATCTCACCTAACGATCGTTCCTATACGAAGAGCTATAACGAAGTATAATCTTTCGCGCACAAGTGACTGTACAACTTCACATTTCTTTGTCAAGGATGTGCCAGCGTCACACACAACAATGGCCTGCTGCAATTAGATAGAGGTTAACATCACGGTGCGTCGCCAGTTGCGACACGTTGAAAAGATTCGCGTCGCAGGGTAAATCTTGTATCATAGCAACCATAGACGCGGTGAGTGTAAACTGCGCATTCTTATTGCATCTCGTTTTAGAAAGAGACAAAACATTAATAACAGGATTGGTTTGATACACATTCTGGAAGTTTGATATATATGAATGCGTATCATACGTAGAGTACGTATCAAACTTGTGTGTATGATACCTTTAACATAATCCTAACCTTTAATTTATTAATCTTATTAACTAAAAAACAATGTTTTAGATTTTTGAAGTTTTGAAGTATATTGCTGATTGGAAATAGCTCCAGAAATTTTTCAGTTTTATTAAAAATGTAATTTGCAAATAAAAAACGGAAAGGAAATAATACTGAAAATATAAATGCAGTACCCAGTGAGAAATAACAGTGGAATCGACATTAAATTGATGTCGATTCGACGTTGAATCGACGTCGATTCAATATAGATTTCATTATTATTTCTATATACATGAATTTGGTATACAATAATTTAGTAATTCGTTGTAATTTTTGTTCTTATTGCATGAATTTAATTTCAAGATACATATAATCTAATTATGCTATAATTTTCTAATTAATTTTCAATACAATTACATATTGTATTTCAAATTGTTGATATTGCAGTAAAATGTAAATTTGTTTTGTCAGTTCAAAACATCTAAATAAGATCATTGAATTAAAAAATTAGGTTATGTAATGTATAATACATAAATATATGAAAGTGGAGTAGTATCATATTTTAGTATCATATGTAAAATATCTAGTATATACGTATGATACACAGAGTATGATACGTTCCCATCCTGATTAAGAATTCACCTATCTTTCTCTAATTTCAAGTCACATTAAAGTAGAGACAAAAATCATTTGGAGGAAACAATAAACACGAGCTCTATATAATATACTGAATCGAACCATTAAGGAATGGAAACGTCCAGATTCTTACTCTCTAAACTTTTAAAATGAATCTCATGAAGAGTGAAATTTCACTCTTTTTCAAGATTGGCTCAATTTTCTCTTTTAGCTGGTCTGTTTTTTTATTCCTGCATTGTACTCTACAACTTTTTTCTCACTTCAACTAAATATCAGACATAAATCTATTTCACTTCTAGTTCCAAAAGTATAAAAATTATATATACGAGGGCAAATCAAGTATTCGTGTTAGTAATGAAGACGCAAGCTTTTCACAAAAATTTTTTTTATTTTTCAATGTAATCTCCTTTTAGAAGGATACACTTTTCTCAACGCTTCTGCCATTTTTTTAACCCTTCAGAAAAATACGATTTGTCAAACTCTGCAAAATAGGCCTCTGTTTCGGCGATGACCTCCTCATTCGACGTGAATTTCTTTCCACCGAGCCATTTTTTTCAAGTTTGGAAACAAGAAGAAGTCACAAGGGGCTAAATCCGGAGAATACGTGGATGCGGCAGCAATTCGTAGCGCAATTCGATCAATTTGACTGTGGCGACTGCGGAGGAACCAGTGTATTGTCCTGATGGAACAACACTTTTTCTTTCGCCAAATGGGGATGTTTTTTCTTCAATTCAACAAGGAATCGGTCCAATAAGTCAGCATAGTACTGCACCGTGATAGTTTTTCTTTTCCTTATGTAGTCGATGAAGATCACGCCTTGCACATTCCAAAAAACAGTGGTCATCACTTTTCTGAGAAATCACGTCTTGATCTTTTTCGGAACACGTTCGCCGAGTAAGGTCCACTGTTTTGATTGTAGCTTGGTCTCCGGTGTGTAGTAATGAATCCATGTTTCATCAATGGTTACGCAAAAACTCATTTGAATTGCACTTGAACAGCTCCAAACATTGCTTTGAAATTGATAACCGCATCGGCTTGTCTACCGTGAGCAATCTCATCTGTGAGTTGCACCCATCGGGCCGACAGCTTTTTCATTCCCAAGTTATCATGCAAAATATTGAATGCCATTCCGTACGACACTCCTACGGCCTCTGCTATTTCATGCACTTTCGTTCGGCGATCAGCGAGAACATGTCGTGGACTTTTTCAATGATTTTCTCAGTAACCACGTCTGCGGGCGGCCTGGGCGTTTCTCATCAAAAACAGACGAATGACCACGTTTGAATTCATTGAACCAATATCTGACGGTTGTCATAGATGGTGAAGAGTTCCCATAGACGGCATCCAACTTCGTTTTTATTTCTTCGCACGTTTTTCCATCCAAAAATAAAAAACGAATCACGGATCGATATTGCTCTTTTTCCATTGTATCGGAAAACATCAAACACTACGAAATTGCTGTCAAATCAAGACTATTGCACTCTGAAATTTTGTATGACGTTTGAAAAATGGTAGTACATGATATATACATGTAATGCCAACTTGAATCAGCAACGCCGCCTGTCTTGAAACATGAGTACTTACTGATTTGCCTTCGTATAATATATATATATATATATATATATATATATATATATTAGTTTAGTTATAGAAAACAGATCTACTTAAATTTCACTCCAAAGAATCTAGAGAGTAGGCAATGATATTCTGTTGCAAAAATTGTAAAGATACGGTTTTCTTTGTCAGGGATTCGCTGATTATGTTTTCCTATCATAAGCAGGAAAGAGTCAGAACAAGTATTCGTACGTTTATCTTCTTTTTCTCCTTCAGCTTCGTAGTTTTCTATAATTTAATATAGGGAAGGCGTGTCAGTATATTATATAGAACTCTGATATAACTGTATTATTTATATTATAATTTCTTGAATTAAAATAGATATATAATCAGACATACAATATAATGGTCGCATTCAGTAGACTCAATGGTTTATCACGCTATTGGATGATTTAAAAAAATACACCAATAGCAGCGCGCGTTTACGGACCCGCTCCTCAACAGTTGAGGGTGCGGTTCACTTGACGCCACAAATGTTTCGAATTTTTCATTGACCAATCGGAAGAAAGAATTTTATTAACTGACCAATCAAAAAATGCTTCGAAGCATCAAGTGGACCATAGCCTGAGTCTGCTGAACGCGGCCAATTAAGGTGCAGCTACAATAGAAGAAATAAGGAATTAGGAATAACTATTATTAACGATTTCAATGATTTCAACGATTTCCTATCAGAAACTGTGTATTCCAGTGTATCCGATATCTGATAAATTGAAATCTTTTTTTCTTATTCCTAATTCCTTATTCTTTCTATTGTGGCTGCACCCTTAAACTCCAGACAATGCGAAGGAATAGCGATAGCGATAGAAATAATATGATTTCAACTTATCAGAGGTAATGAATTAGATATACTAAATTAGATACACAGAATATACAGTTTTTGATAGATTGAAATTGTGTTATTTCTATTGCTATCATTATTTCTTTTGTATCCAGGGCTTTAAGTCTGTTCTACAATGTGCTCTTTATTTCGTGTTTCTTGCTTTTTCCTCCTTTTTCCCTCTCCAACCGTTTTATTGACAATTGTGTTTCTTACTACGTGTTTTTTGTTTCTTCTGAAGTTCATTAACTTTTATCTCGGGCGGACACAAAAAACCGGATGAAAAGCAAAAAGACATGAAAAATAACAAAAAGCAGAAAACAGAAAAAAAATTGTAGAATAAGGCTTTATGGTTATGGGAATGAGCTTTACGGTTAAAGATAAAAGTTAACGATCTTCGGAAAAAATAGGAAACATGTAGTAAGAAAGTACAATTGTCGATAAAACGATCACAAAGGGGAAAAAAGCAAGAGGTGAAAAGCAAGAAACAGGAAACAAAGAGTGCATTGTAGAATAGGCTTTATAGTTGCGAGAGAACAAGAGTTTCAAGATGGAGGGGCAACGCGTAGTGCGAGTGTCGCGAGCGATCTCTCGATAATCGATATTTGAAATTCGAATACAGACTGCATAATGGAGAACGTTTCGCACGCTCAAATTACGTTGACAAGATGTTCCTCTGCCGTTGCAATCGCCACTTTTACGAGTAATACGATCCTCCAGACTTCACACATACGAGAATATACTTATGTGAATGTTATCACCGCGGTCTAATTTATGTCTACACATTCGTAAACATTATTTATCCTTATTTAATATTTGATAAACAAAAAGGATGAAATGAATTCTTAAGCGTTGTTACAGTAAATCGAATCACAGACTATAGGCCTCTTCCTTTTAGCTGAACTTCTTGCACGGTTTATCTTTTCTCTTTTTCTCTCCAACGAAAGAAAGAAAAGAAAGAAAGATGAATCGTGCAAGAACTTTAACTAAAAAGAACAGACCTTATGTTTATTCAGCTATCGCCTGCGCTCAGATAAAGCCATCAGATTAGAAGAGACAAAGGTAACGATTCACGTACGATCGTGACTTATCGTTAGTATCCTTCTAGAATACACGGCTCAGCATTACACATCGTCGCGCTCTGAAACACGAGGTTAATACGATGGAATCCGCGGCGGTCTCGGTCTTGAAGCGAGCAGTGGAGATGGACAAGAAAGAACAATATACGATGGCATTGGTGTTGTACCAGGAAGGCGTGCAGATACTTCTTGACGCGGTAAAAGGTATACTATATAGATCAATATAGATACCTTTTGCTTCTAGTTTCATTTGTTAAGAGAAAAAAAAAGTGTTCAGTATATCAGCTTTATTATTACTGGTTTTATCAAGAAGTTCAAGATAATAAAACGATGCAGAAACGAAGGAAGCATTCAAGGTGGAATACCTTACGACCAAAGCGAGAGAGTATCTTGACAGAGCCGAGAAGGTGAAGAAATTGATCAGTACGAGGAAATTAGCTGGAATATACACAGAAATGATTAAAATTGAGGATGGATCGATGGGGTATGGCTACGCAAGTGTCTTCGGCAGATTCTTGGATGGTACCGTCACTTCAATTGACATCGAAGATCCATATATACGAGTCTTCCACCAGGTGTGTGCTGTTTGCATAAGTTCTGAAATACAATAGGTATAGTTAGTAAGCTTTAAATTACAATGGTGGCTCTACAATGGAAGTCGTAGTGGTCTTAAGTCGTAGAAAATTAGCCAATCACAGTACAATATGAAAAGAATAAGTGACTATGATTGGTTAATTTTCTACTTAAGACTCTACGGTCGTTATGACTTCTATTGTAGATAGAGATGAAAATTACTGGTAATTTACTTGATAAATTACGGTAAATTAGTTAGTAATTTTTGGAGACTGGTGAAATGGTAAATTTAGAAAAATTATAAAAAATAATTTGAAATAATGTAAAAGTAGTTAGCCTTTAATTATTACATTCATCAAAAACTTTATTTAACTCATATTTTCATTTTGATATTACATATTGGTATACAATTATATTGTATATGTATTATATTATTCTTTTAATTATATATTGAAAATTATATATTGAAATTCTTTTAATTATATAATATATGATAAAAGATTAGGTACATGGTCTAAGCTAAAGGAACTTCAAATAAGTTTGTTTTTAGGAATCTGAAAAAACGTAACAAGTACAATAATCTTGAACTATTTTGTACATATTTTGATTTTTTAAATTTGTATTTTTATATTTTTACTTTATAATTAAACTTATAAAACTTTCATTTATTTGCTTGCTATTTTAGTGACTAGACTGTTAGAGACAGTTTTTATTAGAGTAAAAACAAAGACACAATTATACATCAAAAATAAAATATAATCTTTTCGTAATTGCACTATTGTTGAAATATAGAATAATTTTAAATAATTCGGTAAGAAACTAGATTTTAAAATATAAAACAAGGAATTATGTAAAAAAATTATTGGAATTTTTAATCTATATTGTTTTTTATTTTTTCACTGTATTAAATCTCTAGGGAACCATATATTGAAAACGGCATTGATTAGATTTTACGTTTAGATTTAGTGAATAGTTCTATTATTATTCCATCAGAGATTTTTACTTCCGATTGCTGCCAATCGAAGATTAGCGAAAATGGAGAGAGTATGTGTTTCACCAAGGTAGATCGGTATTGATAATATCCATAACTACAATGTATTATATATTCTTATCAACTTTTGACTACTGACTTCTTATTGACCAAGCATGGTTTATAGCATGCAACTATTATATTTTCGTTGAGAAGAATATTGTTTTACATGCATTAATGTGAAAAATATAAATAAAACCTAATCTTTGTTGTGTATAAAACAATAAATTTTGTCAAAATTATCAATAAATTATCATTTTACTGTAATT
The DNA here is from genome assembly GCF_024713525.1 of Acromyrmex echinatior. Lineage (NCBI taxonomy): Eukaryota > Metazoa > Arthropoda > Insecta > Hymenoptera > Formicidae > Acromyrmex > Acromyrmex echinatior. The sequence continues at coordinate 10,577,143 of NC_141859.1, forward strand.
TTATCGTAAGTTAATTGTAAAATTGAATTTGACTGTAATTTTACTTCTAATTGTAGAGACTCCAGATAAGATATTATCTAAAACAGTCGAATATAAGGAGAATAATCGACTATGATTGATTGATTTCTTACTTCTTAAAGTCTTAAAGTCTATTCAAATGTGTTCTTTGTTTCTTGTTTTTTATCTTTTGCTTTTTTCTCCTTTGTAACCGTCTTATCGATAATTTTATTTCTTGCTATGTATTTCTTCTTTCTTTTAAAATTCGTTATTTTTTATCTCAGGCAATATAAAATAAAAAAACTGGATAAGAAGCAAAAAGACAAAATGTAAAAAATAGCAAAAAGCAGAAAACAGAAAACAAAAAGCACATTGTAGAATAGGCTTAAGGCTTACTACTATCTAATGTGTTTCGAAACTAATACGTGAATGTATAATGATATGTAATTTGATATATTGTGCTGATTCCTATATTCTATCTTCTTTTATAGTGTCAGAATCTAGTCAGACTATGTGAGCTGGCAGTTCAAAAGTGCTGTGCACTGTCCAAGATATCCCTGCTTACGACTTACAATAAAGAAGCTGGCCAAGTCTCCAGATTGGCTGAGCTGAAAGAAAGTTTGGCGTCTCGTAATATTTCTTTTCATTTCTCTTTCTCCGAGACGTTACACGACAGACAAATTACGTAAGACCACAATACAATTATTACGTTCTGAAAATTTATTCCGAATTTATCAATTATCTTTCTTTTTATTTCAGACTGAGCAACGGATGGGTGATAAAAATCGGGCGTGGATTGGACTATTTTAAAACGCCGGAAGGTAAATTCGTTCTTGGTTCGTGCGATCTAGAATTAAGACCCTGCCAGGAGACTACTGTACACATTCTTCATCAAAACAATCTTATCGTGGACGGAGGACCATCAAAATAGGACATAATTAATATAATAAGATAATGGTTAATTATTGATTTACATTTTCTTTATGAATGTATATTATGGCACATTTTTTTAGTACGTGACAAAAAAAAAACATTTACATTTTTACAATACGCACCTCTTGCAATATGATGCGCGTCAAGAGTTATATATATATATTTAACAAAGATACTTATTTTCTTCACATTATTTTTTTACAATATAATTATTGTAATTATAATTCGCGATTATAAAATGTATTTACAATTTTTTTCATTGTGTGTAATCTCTCACTTATTTAATATTGTATGAATTATCGCAACAAATTCTTTTCCTTTCCAGAACTCCCTCAGTCTAGCGGGCTGTGATCCTTTGCCTTCGCGATTCCAATTTGTTTCGCAGCCTTTTTGCACGCTCGTCTCAATGATCTAGTATATCTGAACAAGCCCGTTTCCGCCTGCATCTCCTCATCCTTCTGATCCATTTGAGGTTCATTTACTCTGCATGATCTGGGCAAACAATCCCCACCGCCGACAGCGACCACTTGTCTCGCAATCTCCGGCTCTACGCAGAGTCGGGTCAACGCAGCTGCTGCGGTAATCTCCAGCCGTTGGTATGCGTCCTCCAAACCTGGTGGCCTCATTCGAAGAAAAGAAACTAATGCTACAGAGGCTCGTGCCTTTGCTAAATGCGATCGGCCTTCAGGAACCCGGGCCAGTTCACCGATTAATGCGGCAACTTGTTCCATCAGCCATACGTTACCGCCGGCGGATTTCTTCACGCTTCTTAGGAGCTTCTTTACGCTATCCTCCTCCAATATAATCGTAACGCATATTCTTGACTTGGACAATTGATTGAGCGCCGCGGCGGCCAACAACAAGGTTTGTGCGCAATTTGTATTCTCAACCAGCTGATTCAATGCCGGAATCAACGAGTCTACAAAAGGTTCAAGATACGGCAGACCTCGCGCATTGGTCCACGATGCCGTGATTTGCACTACCAAAGCGGTAGCTTCGGTCTTTTCCTTTTCGGAAGAGGATTCCGCACCCAGGAAATCCGTCAATAACTCAGGACCGCCTTCTCGGGCGAAATATTCGATCGCTGTCGCGGAACTGCACACGCTGGCCAGAGCACGTATCGTGATCGCAACAAGATCATTTGATAGTCGACTAGCGGTGACGAGACACGTTAAGAGAGCTTTTATGCCGGAACATCGAGCTATGCTGCTTCCCGCGCGAGGATCTGACAATCCTAAAGCCGTCAGGGCTGCCAGAGCGCCTCTAGCCACGGTACTATCCTCCCATGGAGCTTCCTCAAGACTTCGGACTATTTTCTGAAGAGATTTTTGTATCATTATTTTTTTTTTATGACTACTTTCAATAAATTTAAGATGATATAACTAACCTCGATGTAAAAATCTAAGCGCGTGTCGACTGTACTGTCGACGTATATTTTCATATTTTGCAATTGCGCGAGGATGCTTCTCAAACTACCCTGCTGTACCCTGCGAGGAGGAGGTGCACCTAATTGAGAGAGGATCGAAAATGCGGCTTCTTCTATATTGCGAAGAAGCTCCATTTCGCATCTGCCACCTTCCAGCCGAGTTATTTTCCTGCGCAACAATAATTAATGTAATTATTAAATTATAATTATTAATCATCACTTTTAAATATCAACAATTATCAACATGTATAGTTTTCTTGTTTTACAGTTAATCATGGATTTCGTACATAACATTAATTAAAGATAATTATCTCTAATTGATCGAATGCAATAATTCGGGATAATAAAGATGCCTGCTCATCTCGATATCATTATATAAGAGGATTAAAGAAAATGGACTTACTCCACAATACTCTGATAATGTTGCTCGAATTGTTCTGCGTTGACTAGAAGTTTGCTTGCGGCCGCGGTGGCTGCAGAAGACAACATCTTTAAATCCCGCGCGTGAACTTCGCCGGACATCATCCGGACTTCTCTGCGCGGTAAATTCTTGCTTTGCAACGTGTTGCCGCACTCGTTCTCGGTCATCGTAGTGAGGTCAGTGAGCCATGCCCTCATGGATGATGATTGACGATAATTTCTGGACTCCAACACGTCCCTGCCGGCGGCGATTGCTTCCGCGGCGTTAGTGGAAGCCCACGATTTCGTTATTGACGACTGAATGCTATCTTCCGGCGGCTCAGATGCGTACAGAAAATCACATAGACTTTCTTCCTCCAATACGGAGGAGGGTACTTTCGATGCATTGTCCTGATCTTCGTCAGCCCTGGAAAAGAAAGTTTGGTAAGCACAATAAGAAATTATTATTATTATATATAAAAAAACAATTAACTTTAAATATCACTCAGACAATAAAAAAACATCCTACTTTTCCAGATATTCTTGAAATATCTTTCAAATATCTCTGGGATTTCAGTTTATTTGACTTATCGTTACCCTTAAATTACACCACCTTAAACGAGTCATAGCGAGTCGACGCAGATCTCGGCACGATTATTGTCATTCTGTTACTGTGAGACGCATTGCAATGCAATGTATTCGTAATCGTCGTCGACCGCTTTTTTCTGAACAGACGGAAGCGCCAAGGGCAATTAGTGGCAACTTAAAAGCTGACTAATCGAACCGCTGCGAAGAATACTTCTTTTCCCCGCGCACGCGATGACTAATCTCCCACTTCTTCGATACGTTGCGTTGTATTGTAATGCGTCCACCTGCGCGCCGGTGCACGTTAGAGCTGAATTCCTTGTAGATTCGCTGTCGCGTACCGAAAGCACGGCCTAAACAGTTGACTCAAACCTCGGGCTAACCGACAGCTACAGCCTCGCGCTCATTCATTTATGTATTCTCCTCGTGCGGCACGTCGCATTGACTCACGTACGAATGTACACGGTGACGAACAGAAAAGCGCAACCGTACAAGGGAATCCAGCATGATTGGCATCCCGATCTCATAACGAATTTAACACCCGATGGAATACAAGAAATGTCCATACTTCTATCAATATAGATTAATTTTGATCTCTCAGTTTAACTTACTTTTTATTTTCTTCTAGTTTTTAAGAATAAAAAAAATAAAAAATAAATTGAATTGTTGAAGTTATTAGAAAAAAATAAAGAGAAAATTGAACTGTAAGATTAAAGTTAATTTACAGTAGTGGAAATAGAAATGCGCTTTGAATCATAGGTAATTCATGAAAAAATTATTGTAGCATATAAAACTATAAATTCGTTTTAAAGAGGACTAAAGAAAGAAAAAGCTCAGAATACACAGGTAGACTAGGATACAAAAGAATGGACTTTCCTTTTCCTACATTATTTCGTTTTGTTAATATCGCATTACTCAAGATGCAAGTTTATAATTGCATGTGCAATGATAGGTGTTTCCGGTACGACGATTTACATTATCGCGTTTTACAGCGTAGCAGTACGATTGTCAGTGCTTTTTAATCAGCGGAAAATAATGCGCAATCTAATGACCGCTCTGTCCAACCGCGAGATTCGTAATTGCGCACATATTTCATTTAATTGATTCGAATCCCTTTATTGTACGGTGAGACCTCATTACGTGCCGTAATAAGTCGGTTAGCTGTGCATACGAGGGCGTGATACGCATACAATGACTCGGCGATAAGCCGAGGCACCTTCACGGGCTGAGGACTGATAATCATCCACTCGAGGCCGGCGCATCTCTCGCTGTATTATGACACCCGAAGAGAGGAGCTCGATTCTCGAGCGTGCGTCATTGCTTACGACACAATATAAGCTGTGCGATACAATCCACGTATGTTCTCATGTACGCTTATTCTACATTATTTTGTATTGTTCGATTAAGTACGGAGACAGCGACAAAATTGCCTTACGTATCGCATTCCTTCAACCGATTGACTCATGCATTTCTCCAATCTTATCGCGACGATTTCCCGGGCGTTCTTCCGGTCCACATTGACACAGTTTTGAAAATTAAAAATTATTAATATCGTTATCGATAGTGCAGCTTTCCAAAGAACTATGCGCGTGTTGATTCAGACCCAATCATATTTTCTGAGTCAGCAATGTGCTAAAAAATGACGCACGAAATGAAGTAAAACGGATATGTCTGCAATTTGCTTCGCTTTTTCCTTATCCTTTTTTTTTTTAGTATGTGAGTCTTTAACTTTTTTTCTTTATTAATGTAAAATAATAACTTCCTCACCTTCGTTCTCGCGACGGGCTTCTTGCAGGTTTTTCTAACCGATTTCTCGCGAATATCTTGGAATCCTTTGGCGTGGACGTGTGCGTCGGTATCGGGGGAGATCCTTCCTCCAGCCATGGAGAAGCTGGCTGGAGCCTACGTCTCATCCGTTTTCTCCTCAATTTCCGCCTCGGAGTTGCGTTCTCATAAGCCTCCGAACAGTCCGATCTCTCGGAATCTGAGAATCCGGAGTCCTGGCTCTTGAAATCTTGACTCAAAGGACTGTAGGATCTGTTTTTTCTCTCGCACTCCTCCCCTTTATCTGTTTCCTCCATTGACATTCTAAATATTTAAATATTATTTTAAATATAATATTATTAATACATTAATTAATACAATATCATTAACATAATTAACTTGAATTGATCTCTTCCTGAATTTTTTTAATAAACTATAGACTTATAGACTATTAAAAAATGACTTTAGGGCAAGGGCAATTATTTTAAGAGCAATCATATTAAATTATTTACTATTGATATTGAAAACTAATATTGATGGTATCTAAAAATGATTTCGTATTTTTTGTTAAATAAATATAGAAATTGTGTGAGGCTATTTGGTCCTAGAATACATTGTTCTGATATCCAAACGCACTCACTGTCTTCACTATTTTCAGTTAATAAAGAAATACTGTAACTTTAAACAAAAATACTTTCAAAAAAAATAAAGAAATATTGAATTATATTATTTTGCAGCTTGGCGACGAATTGCTTATTCTACGTACCTACGACGTGTTATACTTTCATTGCGTATCAACGAAATCTGACACGCGTTTTGTTTTGTGTTCTCGTCGTTACAGACATGTATCGCGGTGATATTCATATCGTCGACTGTATCATTTTCTGACTTGGTCGAATCTTCTTCTTCTTCTTCTTTCTCTTCTTTTTCACGGACATGTTCGTTAAAAGAATAATGCGGAGGATCGTTTCTTCCTACAGAACGATCATCCTCCAGATCGTGTGAGGCCATTTGATCCCAGAACACTTTACTTTGATATCTCTTGAACGCACTCATGTTTCTTTCAATTTTTTTCACTTAACAAAGCTTGCAAAATGCTCGCCGAAATCAGGCAAAAAGAAACAGAGATAGAAATATCAAATTTTTATTTTTACTATTTCAAACCCTTGATTCTTTTACTGTTCACAGGAGCATATTGTAAACGAGCAAGGGAGTTTGATAAACGTTCGCGGGACCTCGAGGTGGCCAGGATGCGCCCAGGATACTTTGTGTTTTATGCCAACGGGGTGCTTTCACGACCCAGCGGAGCGCAACGACCCTCCCACGGTCGGTGGTCGCGTGGCTGCTTGGAGAACCACCGTATGGTGTCCGTCGCAACCCCCACAGACTGCTGTTTAATGGTGAGTCCCGCACGCGACACGTATGCTCTTCTTCTTCGGTAAAACTCTTCTTCGAATGAAACTTCGAACCACTTGGAGATTTTCGTACGAAATAATAATCTTTTCTCTTCGATCCGTTCTATCAGACAAAAAATCTTTGTTCGGAATTCAATTTTTCGATCGAACAAGAATCAATTTCCTGATCTCAATCACTGTGGATCCACGTCCCGAATCATCTCGCTCTCTCGCGGTACTTCGTGGTCCCGAATTATCTGCGTTGCGATCGGTTCTCCAGAAATCCTCGGTCTCGCGATAAATGATATGTACATGCCCACGTGCACACGGTCGCGCGAATACGATACGATGATTGAACTAAGCGCGATAATGCCCCACAATCGACTGACTCGGAGTCCGACTTCCGACTTCCTCGTCGCTCGCGCGACTCGATCTCTTCGCGTCCCACCCCTTCCCCGCCCCAAAGCCAAGTTGTGTGAAAGCGCAGCGGGCCCCTCATTCCCTTTCTGCCTTCATCGTTTCCACGGGGGCAGCTTGCACGGGGTGCCCGTCTCCCTGTGCATGCCCTCCTTACACATACACATACACACACACACACATGGGACGAAGCGCGTGTCAGTGCGTAACCGTCAAACCGTAACGAGACGCGCGTTCTCTTTGACGGGACGCACGCCGGAAGGCCTTTAATTGCGATAGACACAAGGTGATCCAGGTTCTGGTATGCAAAGTGGATAGATCTGCGTAAATGGCGTATCTATGTACGTCTTCGTAGTGCAGTTTTCTTATCGCAGATTTCCGCGACGAAGAAAAATTTTTAAGATTACGAGATCTCTCGCAACGATAAAATAACGAGACTTTTTTTATTTCTTGTGATTTCTTGTACTCCAGTTTATACGTGTTACTAAACATTATGAGAAACTCGGTGATTAAAAACAAGGAAAGAGAATGTTGAGATCAATTTACTCTAAAATAAATGAAACTAATTAAATTTATTAAGACAAGAAATAAAATATATAGCATATGAGAGACAGAAACGTTTCAAATAGATTTTATTAAACTATTGAACTGTATACTAGAATTAAAAAATAAATATTATAGTATAAAATAAAAAAAATTCTAAAATTACCATTTCTCATGAACCACTCATTCATTTTATAAACAGAATTTAAAAATATTTAATGAATGTGAGAAAAGTTCAGGAAATGTATAATTTTTAAACAATTCGAAAAAGAAATATTATAGAAAATGTTTTTAAATATTAAATAAGTCTACAGATGAGGTGAATCTCATTTAGAATCCATTTTTGTGTGCCTAATCTTTTTGGTATCGATGGATCCACAAATAAGAAATAACAATAGCTTTTGTCAATCGGTAAAGTCTGTACGCAGTAGGAGGTATAACAAGATACTTTTCTTTTACTTTCGGAAGGTGATAAGTTTGTCTCTTCAAAGAGACTATCCATTGGCGTGGAGAACGCAGGATGAGATGTCTCGAGCTGTTTTCCAGGCTCGTTTGGAGCTGGAAGATGTCTATGAAATCACACCAATGGTATTTTTAAGGGCCAGGTGTGCGATTATCGATCCCCTGTGAACGCGACCAAACGGGGGTCTGTCCCTCGAAAGAACCATAGCATCATTCACCGGAGGCACGCGCCCGCTCAGAACATCTGCATGTGTAAAATGCTATGGTGACGCATCATGCGTGTGTGTGAGAATGGCTGAGTCACTCACACGTGTTCCGCGTTGCGTGTCCGAATTTAAAGGACATTTTATGAATTCACGCGTATGATAATCGAGTAAGGTCGTAAGTACAATTGGCGACCAACTTATACTCGTTTCTAATGCAGTTTATTTTAAACTAACTTTTTATCTTTTTCTAATTCTAAGAATGAAGAGCAAGTTAAATCGAGATTAAAATTAATTTACTGAGTCAGAAAGTTCGTGCCGTTTTTTTTCTTTTTACAAAATTGTACTTACAATATCTTTGTCAAAAATAAGTGAAATTTAAATTTAAAAAAATGGTTTTGAAGCTTGAAATCTCTACTTTCGAAAGATTATATTTTTTGAGTTTCTGTGAGTTTAATAATTTTTAGAACAGAAAACTACGAGCTGAAAAAGATGGAAAATTTTCTTCTAACTTTGAGTCTATCATTTATCCTAAAAAAATTTGTAAAAATTTTCGGCTTTTCATCCAAGTGAAAGTTTAAAATTTTCTCTACAAAATCGTTTTTAAAAAATGTAATTTCTAAGATTTTTTGTTACTGAGTCATCGCGAATTCTAATAAAAGGAGCATTTTGGCTTTGATTGTTCATAACTTCGTTAAAAATTATCGTACCATAATTTAAAAAACCAATTTTTAAAGCTAAAACTCTATTGGATGGTACAATATAACAACAACAACAAATATATTTTATGTATAATTTTGAGCTAAAAAGAACGGCACGAATTTTCTGACCAATTTAATACATTGATAGAAACGGAAATTAGTCATGCAAATATCTCATCTTGAAATCCGAAAGGCGTCAGAAAGTTGTTATTTCGAAATATTGTCAAAATGAATTTTCGCTATTTAAAAAATCTTTGACTTGCTTTGATGTTCTAAGGGTGTTTATAAAGATGATACCAAACTTTAGGAATATGTATTACTGTGAAAACAAATCGAAAAGTTTTAATAAATAATAAATCTAAAAATCATTTATTTCTAAGTTTGTAAAACAAAAAGTAAATTTAATCTATAATAGATATTCAATGCGCTCCCCGTTTATTTCAACACACTATTCGGCACATTTTTTTTTAAATTGAACACGTTCAAAGATTTTATTGCAGATTTATTTTTTGTTTGTTGACAACAGCATTAATTTTTTCTGAGTCAATTAAGTCAGTCAATCCAAAAGTGTCAGTTAAATCAGTTCGTCCAATGTATTAACTGATGCATTGTTTATATAAACATTAAATGCTGACGATATTTAACATTATTTTCAACATTAGATGTGTGTGAAGGACGAGTGAATATGAGCGATTGCACGTAAATATGTTTACATGCTCGAAATAAATTAATTATTCACAGGGTTGAATAAATTAATGTTTTTTTAAAACTAAATTCAGTTAAAGTTAATGGCTTATAAAATTAATAAAATTAAGTTGAAAATTGAAGGAATAAAGAATTAACTTAATAAAAGTTAAGTTAAGATTAAATTAACTTAAGTTTAAAAAAAGTTAATTTTGAAAAAAATTATTTTTGAGATCAGAATGTCTTAATTTTTCTTAAAATGAGATTACTTTAAATAACCCTTACAAATATAGATTATTAGGCAAATTTAATTTTATATCCACATGTAAGTTATTTATATATAATAAGAGTCACATCATAAGGTGTTTTTGTCAAAATCTTGCGAAAGAGAAGGATATATGTTTGCATTATTTCTCTTTCTTTATCAAATTTTCTTTAACTTCTGAAACGACTGTTCGTGCATGTTTACGATTACATATTCGATTAGATATTTGTTACAAAAAATATATGTAAAAATTTAGAAAATGAGTAGATGTGCAACTCGGTTCTACAACAATTCTTTATCTACAGTTCATTTCATATTTATGTTGCTGAAATATAACGTTTGTGATATCTAAAATTATGTGATTCAAATATAAACGGGAATTGACAAAATTCTCTTTTTATTGACTCGCTAGAGTCAATAAAAACTGGCCACCGTATGATGTGACTCTTATTATAGAGTCTCTTATTATAAAATCATTGAACTTTTTCTAAATTAATTTTCTAATATTTAAGACTTTATAGAAAAAAAATATTAGCATTAAGAAAGATAGAAACATTTTCAATTTAAAAAAAGTTAATAAATTAAAGTTTAAAAGTAATTAAATTAAGTTAAAAATTAATGCATTTAAAATAACTGCATTTAAAGTAACTAAGTTAAGTTAAAAGTTATTAACTTTTTAACTTTTTTTTGAACTTTTAACGTTTTTATTATTTACCAACCATGATTATTTATTATAGTAGAAAATATTTTATAACTTGGACATAAATAATTTTTGGAGTACTGCTTATTAAGACTTACTTTTGGTTGGTTTTGATAAATATATGATATGTTCCTAAAGTTCAGTTCACTTTTTTTGAACATCCTGTATAATTCGACGAAAGAGAAAAATCAATTACATATTTCTACGCGAATCACGAATTACATAGCATGTGTGCAGCAACGGTGAACAATCTGCTGAGGAAAATGCCAAGGGAAAACGGCTCATTCATTTTGCGTTTCCGCTGTTAATTAGCAGAGATCGGGGCTATCGATAAATAGCGAGTATCGAAGCCGCTAATGGGCGTAGCAATAGCATAACGATACGTTTCCTTGCATCGAGATAATAGCAATCTCTTTGTTTTATCGGGACATAACGCAGTTTCCAGAGATTGTTCGGCCGCGACCGGCCGTGTCTTCTCATTGTCGATGGGTATGCATGCCATACGTACACGACGATGAGTCCAACTGCGCGTCTCGTAAGAGCACGAAGGGGTCCTTACGACCCCTATTATACGTACCAGCCGGAATAGGGGACAGATGTGTACAAACCGTTATTTAAGCGCGTACGTTTAAGCGCGTCTGTATAAACCTGCAATGCACATCTGCGACGCTCAAAATTCGATGACAAATAGAATTCGATTTCAAGTTTGAAGCATGCCGATGAATGATCGATGATCGTTCCCTGGTAGAGAAACGATTGTTTTTATCTTATCGTGCGACAAAGACTTTTTCATGCAAAGATTATTTTTCTATACGCAAAAGTCATTTCTACACACGAAAATTATTCACTCGTGACGATGTACTGAAGCTGAGGTGACTTATATTGGATCAAATCAATAATTATTTGCGACTGTTTGAAAATATTTGTGACTGTTAAATACATTTTTAAAGTATCTTTACAAATTTGCTCGTTACAGACAGATCACGCAGGTGAGAAATTATAAAAAAGCACAATGTGAGTAAATATTTATTCTAATGAGAGATTTGAGAAAAAGTTTAGTATTTATTATAAATTTTCATATTATTTTAATTGTTTTTATTGTTTAATTTATGAAGAGATAATTTATGAACTTAATTGCGGTATAATGTTAAGTGCTTCATGATAATTACGAACACCTATAAGGATGCAACCCTTTTTACGCTGCGGTTACTTTGTGGTTATTTTGCACACGACACACTTGCAGCTACGTGCGCTACATCTTTATTTGATTTATTGATGGTAAGTGCGAAGATCAATTTGATTTAATTACGACATTATGATTTAATATAAAATATTAACACATATATATATATATATATATATATATATATATCTAAGTAATATATAGAGTACACACAATATGTAATTCGCTTCATATTTAATAAGAGTGCGTAGCACCTAACTAAAAAAAAGTTAAATGTTATCATAACAGATTGCTCAAAGACTGATTAACGACTAAAAAGATTTAATTAGACAAGAGAATATGACGCACAATGTGATAGACAAATTTATTACATAATTGCAAGTTCAATTAGATTATAAAAAATATCTGAAGAGAAATTTCTTTGTAACTATTAATTGGTATACTGATAATCTGTAAGTATTTGTATATCTAATGGAGAACTTCATAAAGGTAAACTCTAATCAAGAAAAGAAATAAATTTCCCCGACAGGTTCTGTTTTCAGCAGTAGAGTTGATTATGTCTTCAAACAAAGCAGAGGATGAGTTGGCTGCATTATCAAACCGTGTACACAGCGTACGACTGACAAACAAGTCTAAAGCCTGTTATACATGTCGTATAACAAGTTTGTCCACAATATTGATTTGCTAATGAATACTAAAGGCAACGTTCATAGTCTGTTCTTATTTTAAAACCGTCTTAAGTAATGTCTTAAGATGTTAATATGGCTCTTTGATTGGTTCATGACATTTTAAAATTGTATTTAAGACAGTCTTAAATAATATAAGAATCGACTATAAATACTACGGGTTTAAATTTTTATGACATGGTCTCGCTTTGAAGCATTTGACTGACCAATCAAAGAACGTTTCAAAACATTTCTAGCATTACATTGACCATACTTCTAGAATAACGTTTACAATGTAGGATGCATAAAAGTGCTTTTTCATACTGACACTCGATGCTCATTTTTGGCGTCAAAATAAGTCACGTGATAGAAATTGACGAAAGCGTTAATTTACATCACGTAATCTATTTTGACTGAAAATGAGCGTCGAGCATCAGCATAAAAAGGCACCTTAATAAACCAACACTTTCCTCTGCTTTGAAAATAGGATCAACTCTTCCGTTTGAAAATGGAATCATCTGGAGGATTTCCCCTCTTTTGATAAGAATTACTTCTAGAGGATTCCCTGCATGATGTTTGAGATGGTATAAATACTGCGATCAGTACGAACTTCACTTCATTTTACTCATCAAAACTGTCGTAATCATATTGCAAGTATCTCTTGGATCCTTGATCGTCATTTACGTGTTGTATTGAAGGCTTTAATATTTCCAAGTCTTTTCATTTAATAAGACTTCATCCAGCTAAAAGCAAAAGTGAGTATTTTATCTTATTAATTTCAACTTATTAATTAATTTTACTCCTAATATAGTTTACAAAAAAATTAATGATTTTTTGATTAGAATCAGTTTAAGTTAAAGAATAGCAGCATCAGTTCTATATAAAATTACGACAGTGCGTAAAGTAATACTTTATTAAAAGTTTCTTAAAAAAGAAAAACCTTATAAAAATTCATTCAAGTGTCACTAACGTAAAGAAAGGCATGTGGCTGCTGTTATACTTCGTAATACTGGAAATATTATAACGCAATATGTGTTCACAGTACAATGTAATTTAAAAAAAAATTATTAAATTGAAATTTATAACGGTTTTTTTTTAATAAATAAATTATTATTAAAAGAGCATAAAAGTCGATGCTATGTATTATTGCGAAATTATTCTATCATATTAAAATGAATAAATTAAACTTCTTTATCAGGTTATCCTCAGTGTTTACAATAATTAAACATAGAAAACCAATAGATTGAAAACGGAATATAAAAATTAAATTCTTATAATGATTAGGTATAATTATTTTAAGAAATTGTCTGTCAAATTATATAATTCCACTGTTGAGCTGTTGGTCGCAATTTATTTTGCAATAACCATGGAAGTTTTTATAAAAATTGTTCTTAAAATCTGTATTTGAATTCTTTTATATGTGAATGTTAAATTACAATAAGCTTTTCCAAACGTTCATGGTCAATTACTTTAAAGAAATAAAATTATGTTGAATCTTTTTCAATCTATTCTTAAATAATTTTAATAAAGATTAAAGTTTTTTGTTTTTTAACAAACCATATAGGTTGAGAAATCAATTCGTTATTAATGCAAGCTTTCAGGATATCGATCATGTAACTTTTTCTTTAGAGTAGAAACGTGAAAAGTGAAAATTTTTTTGTATGTATGTATACATATACATACATACAGAATACATATATTTAAAAAATTTTCCCTTTTGAAGTTTCCGTTGTAAAGAAAAAATTACATGATCGATACTCAGAAAATAAATTTATATACATAATTTGACACTAATTTTCATAATTTTTATACAATTTTTAAATAATCTAACAGCACACATTATTACTGTATCCTTATGAAATACAAAAAAAAGGAGGAATGTGTAAGATGAGGACGTATTTTGATGCTCGCGACATTTTTAATTGAAATTTATAATGACTTTTTAAATAAATCAATTATTATTAGAGAAAGAAAAAATTATTATTAGAGGATATAAAAGCTGCAATAATATCTAGTCGGCTTTTATGCTTTTTTTTCTAATAATTAAAAAAATTAATTTTCGTTATTCCTTTTACACATTAAAAATATTTAATTTAAATATTATGATATATAACTTAGTCATCTACTTTAAACCATAATGTATTAAATGTCTAATTTGCGATTGAAGAATCTATATATAAAAAAACACACGATATAAGTGAATATACACAATTCATTTCTGAAAAGATGTAAGAAAATATTTTCAATTTTTATTTAAAATAAAATGATATGAAACGTATTAATCATTTTCTTGCAAATTCTTATCTTTCAATCAATTCATTTAACGTTATATTCCATTTCTTTTGTTCCTTTCTTTATTATTTTTTAAAGCCGTTGTATTACCAACTGAATCGTAATTTTTATATAATAATTACTTTTTTCCTTTTTTACATTTGAAATCTTTTTTCAGAATTAATATGCATACGCATTAATATTTGTCTGTGAGATGGAGTTTATATCGAGAACAACGAAAAATTTTTCTTAAGATTTCAATTTTGAAATTTTTTGTCATGTGTACTTTGCTAGAAAAAGATTTTTGAATCTGTAAAAGAGGGAAAAAGTAATTGCTATACAAAAATTATGATTTAATCGATATAATATAGACGGCTTTAGAATCCTTTTAAACGAACTGCGAATTTAAGACATGCATCGAATTTATATATTTACATTATTATTATATATTTTATTATAAAAATTATATTCATATTCTAGATGGATTCGAAGGATGTAGCCAATCGTACTAATCAATGTAATCCAACTCACACGCCAAGCGGACCTGGTCACAAGACTGGGTACCCAGGGAAGGGTGACAAAGCGGATTTGGACAATCATGGAAAACAAATGAATCCAAACAATCCATTATATAAAAAGTAATATGTATTCATGTCTTACAGAATTGGCATTATATTTATAATGTATATGCCTGAATAATAACTGTATTGTAACGTTTGAATATAAAAGACATGACAGCTTAATATTATAAAATAATTTGTGTATTTTTTTTATGCATTCTAAGATGTTCCCCTTCAATATTCCTATTCACTTTGACAAAAAGACGAAAAAATTATCCAGTTTATCAGAAATATATTAATTTTATTTACAGACAGTTAATAGACAGCTGCCTATCGCTAATATAATATAATTAATAAATGAAAGTCTTTTTTGATCATAAAAACAATTAGTTTTGTAATTTTAATCTTTTGATATATATTATTATTATTTTACGCACATTGAAGAAGAAGAACTTATTTCATTGTGTTACATATAAATGATATTTGATGGCGAAATATTCGTCATTCTTTTCCTGCGTTGGATCACGAAACATCTTTATTTTGTTCCGTGGAATGTCATCTGCAAAAAAATAGCAACTGCAATAGCAACTATTTTTAATGGCATTTAGGCTCGATTGCACCAACGTTATTTTAATTTTAAAGAGACTGAAAAACTCTTACTGTCTCTTTTTGACTTTAAAACGAGACAGTTAGAGATTTAAGTTTCGCTTAAAGTCAAAGTAACATTGACGCAACCAGATCTTAGATAAGAATATCGCAATATTATCTTACATTTTTCTTTAATTCTAATTACTTTAATTCTATTAATTCTATAATTCGAATTACTTTGGCAAGGTTACGAGAACAAAGTATAAATTTAAACGTTTCCGTAGTCGCAAATAATTATCGATAATAATGTCGTCTGCAGTATTACCTTTTTTTAAAACTGTATGACGCATTGCACTGCTTGACTCATTGCAGCTAATCGTCGTAAATATTGCTACATCAAGCAGACAAAGCATAACAAGAGCAGTGCAAGGAAATTGATTATTTAATCGAATATTTCTGTCGTGTAATATTACGCAACTAAATCTAGCTAGCTAGAGCGCAAATCTATAAATATTTCACTTAGATTACAGTCTGACTCTAGATAAAGACGTAACACTTTTCTAAAGAAATGTCTCTCAGTCTGAGGAGAAATATATTTGAGATTTAAATATGATATAGGCAAATTAATTTATCCGATATTTATAGGATAATTAAAATTAAATATATAATTATATTAATTAATTAGTAATCAATTATTAATTATTATAATTAATTTTATATAATTAGATAATAATTAGATAATTAATTACATTTAATAATATTAGATAATTAATATATTTATTCGAAGTTATATATATTTATCTTTTATCTAAATATTTAATTTGTAGTTCATAGTTGAGAAACTTAATTAACTTTAATTATGGTCGATGTATTTAATAATGATGCAAATGCAAACGAACCAATCCATAAATACATTTGACTTCTTTCAAGTGCGATAAAGCTTCTTTGTATTGCTGCGATAAATAACATCACAAGACTAAGTAATATAGAACAATGAGTAGATCTACCTGCTCGAAACATTTTTTTCTCCAACGCTAAGCCAACATACTACACAAACTTATATCGTGGCGGCATAATTCGCACGTTTTTACGTAAGATGTATTTTAAATGCAGACATATTACGTCGCAGAAATGCAGTTTTAGTAGGAGTGTGGCTGCTATATTTATACACACGTTGTCCCGTGAACAGTGAATCATTGTCCAAGCAAGAGGATCTTCACTTGAGATCTCCATCGTTTGAAAGCGGCGTACATTTAATATAATATATAATAATAATAATTTTTGAGTAATAAATATATTTTTAGACTTGGCTGTCAACGTAATGTACGGTATTTACATTTGTCTTGAACTTTTGATCCAGCAACGTGATCACTTTTAGCTTCGAAATGCTGCGTACGTTTAAGTACGTACCAGTTTTGTATAGATATTGTGTAAAACAAGTTAGTTCATCCCGAAAATTATTATAACAAGTACATGAACGCGCAACGCAATATAATTTTTCGTATCTCACTGTTGGAATTAATCTCACCTCTTCAGGAGCGAAAGTACTTCGATTTATCCACTCTTTCAGAATCACCTGCCTGATATTTTAATGTGGATGACTTTTCTTGTTTTTTTTTTCATCAAAAATCCTAATACGAAACATATTTCTGATATAACTAATATATTTCAATTTATGATATTAAATTATATTTTACATAAAAATTTTATTTGTTGATACCCTGTAGCTTTCCGTAATAATCTCCATTGTTGAATACAAAATTGCATAATGTTGCTCCGCTAAATCGACAAAATAATGTGTGTAGTTACTTGCGGCTGCATTATTTCCTTGATTCTAATAAAATTAATTATTTAAATTTTTGTATAATTTTTTATCAACTAAATACTATGGTACTTTTTTTTCATTGTGATGATTATGAACTTACTTATGTCTGAAAAGTCATTTTCAAGTCTACAAGGCACAGTGATAAAAAAGCTCGACCTTGATTATGACAAACACAGGCTCGCCAGTCTTCGAAATTAACGGGCTACCATTATTTCGATACTCATCTGAATTGAATATTCGAAATTGAAGAAACTCTCTTAATTAATGCCGTTTTTTTTATGTGTAACATATACAGAATATTTCAAATGAATTTGCGAAATTCTAAATATTGTATGTATATCACGTCAACCTTTTTTGATTCTTGTTCTTTTAAATTTTTACTCCGAGAGGTTCTGTATAGAAAATATCTTTTTTCAAACCAGTCTTCTCGATTATACTCGATGCATCATATGTATACAATTGCGCAATTACACATGAATTACATTCTTGGACGTGAAACAATTAAAAACATTCGATACATTTTGATGATTTCTAAATTTTATCACAACATGTTTTATACAAATCTTTTTCATTTATTCAATATTGTATTATATTTAATTGCAATGTATATGGAGATTGAGAACGCGATAATTTGTTAACCAAGAAGACAGGCAACTTCTTTGTGCGATGTTTATGATTTTCTCATTTTTCGACTAGATAAAAGATTGATAACATCTTATATTTTCAAAGATAAAAAAATATTCTCTACTAGAATATTAATTATATAGAATATTTATTATATTTGCTGAAGGTGACTAAAACCGATAGCCGAAATGTTCAAACTTATATCTTTTAATACACATTATACTATTAATGATTATATAAGTATAAATTGCGCACTTCTTACCGCGCTGACTTCAAATTAGCCCTCTTAAATCTGTATTATTTTACAATTATAAGGAGTTCTATTTTATATACATTTCTTTGTCGTATGTGATTAAATTTATTTTGCATAAATATTTTTGCTTTATCGAACACAGACAATTTATCTAAAATGCTATTAATCCGAATGTCTGTTGTAAATTTTAGGCTTATATATTATCAATTTATACAGAAATGCATATATCTTATAGATTATATGTATTTATTTTGACGTTCTAGTCATGTTCCCTTCAATATTTCCCTTCAATATTCCTATTCACTTTGACAAAAAGACGAAAAAATTATCCAGTTTATCAGAAATATATTAATTTTAATTACAAACAATTATTTAACAGCTATCTATCGCTAATAGAATATAATTAATAAATGAAGGTTTATTTTAATCATAAAAAAAATTGGTTTTGATCTTAATTTTAATCTTTCAATATATATTATTATTATTTTACGCACATTGAAGAAGAAATATTTATTTCATTATTACATATAAATGATAGAGAGCAAGTAAAACCAGAAAGATTGCCACATCGACATTATCTGCTGGGTTGTTGAATCCAATATCCCCAAGTAGCGAAATATTCGTCATTCTCTTCCTGCGTTGGACCACGAAACACCTTTATTTTGATCCGCGGAACGTCATCTGCAAACAAATAGCAACTGCATAATTTTTAATAGCATTTAGGCCCGATTGCACCAATTTTACTTTGATATTAAGCGAGGCTGAAAACTCTTATTGTCTCTTTTTGGTTTTAAAAACGAGACAGATAGAGCTTTAAGTTTCGCTTAAAGTCAAAGTAACATTGACGCAACCAGATCTTAGATAAGAATACCGCAATATTATCTTACATTTTTCTTTAATTCTAATTACTTTAATTCTATTAATTCTATAATTCGAATTACTTTGGCAAGGTTACGAGAACAAAGTATAAATTTAAACGTTTCCGTAGTCGCAAATAATTATCGATAATGATGTCGTCTGCAGTATTACCTTTTTTTAAAACTGAATGACGCATTGCACTGCTTGACTCATTGCAGCTAATCGTCGTAAATATCGCTACATCGAGCAAACAAAGTATAACAAAAGTACCCTGCAAGAAAATATTGATATTCTTTGATTATTTAATCGAATATTTCTGTCGTGTAATATTGCGTAGCAAAGTCTAGCTGGATATAGAGTGCAAATCTATAAATATTTCACTAGCTCTGACTCACCATCAATCTCATCGCAATTGTGGAGTTAACTATAATAAATTTCTGAATCAAAGACGGGAATTTTATATGCTACAGCGTCTGTGGCATCTAGAGTTTTTAGAGCATGACCGATCCCGATTTTCCATCCCGCGGTTTGAGGGACCGTTTCTCTAGAGAGAAAGCCGTATTGTCCTGTAAAGGTGAAGGTAACACGTCACAAAGACGCAAGAACGCGTTATTCTTGTTTTTTTTTTACAGGCTTTTCACCTGGGCGATTTGTTCGTAACACTGAGCAAATTCGTCGTCACGTTGTAAAGACATGTTTAACAGACATAAATATTTCCAAACAATCACGTTACGATTATCGATCTGATTCGCCTCTGATAAAGCCATCTCGGCTTCCGTGAATCGTTGCAGCTGAGACAATTTTCATATGTAAAAACAATTTTGCGTATGAAATAATAATTTTGGCATGGAAGTTTTTGTTAGAAATTTTTCTTTCTTTTTAACTTAATTTAATTCACCTCAAAAAAGGCGATTCCTGCTCCAAGCCACGTTTCCGCCGTGGGTGAAGTTTTGCATTCTGTGAGGAATATTTTTAACCCACGCTCGTAATTACCAGCGTTTTCGTAATACTGTCCCATTCTAGTATTGTTATATTATTATAAATAAATCGATTTAATTTTTTTTTCCTTCCAATCGCCTCGCGCAATATCGGAACAAACGTTTTTACCTGATTTGCACGAGATGCAAATCGTTCGGCCTGTCGAACATTGAATTGGCGAACTCGTAGCAATGAATGGCATCTGCGAAATTACCCTCTTGAAAATGACAGTGTCCCATTAAACTAGCTATAGAGTAATCCTGAACAAAAGAAACATATTTGAGATTTAAATATAATATAGACAAATTAATTTGATACGATTTATATGATAATTAAATCAGTTAGAGAGACATAATAAATTATATTAATTGATTATATATTAATTGATTATTTAATAATTAATTATTAATCATTATAGAATTAATTTTATATAATTATATAATTAATTATATTTAATAATATTACGTAATTAATCTATTTATTTAAAGTTATCTATATTTATTTTCTATCTATCTTCTTTCTATTCTATTTAATTTACATTTTGTTCGTAATTGAGAAACTATAATTGTGTGGTCGATGTATTTAAATATTTAATAATGATGCAAATGGCAAATGCAAACGAACCAGTCCATAAATACTTTCGGCTTCTTTCAAGTGCGATAAAGCTTCTTCGTATTGCTGCGATAAGTAACATCGCACGGCTAAATAATATAGAACATGGGTTGGTCTGCCTGCTCGAGATATTTCTTTCTCCAACGCTAAGTCAACAAACTATACAAACAAATCGTGACAGCATAATTTGCACGTTCTTACGTAAGATGTATTTTAAATGCAGACATATTACATTGCAGAAATGCAGTTTTAGTAGGAGTGTGGCTGTTATCATAAATACGTTATCCTGTGGACAGTGAATCATTGTCCAAGCGAGAGAATCTTCGCTTGAGATCTTTTTATCGCTGTTTTTCATGCTTTTTTCCGCCATTCGCAACGCAAGATCTATCCCTGTTTAAAAAAATATATACTTCTCGTACATTCTAATCTTATCTTTGCCTAACACGAAAATATCGACATTTGAGCCGTAGAAGATGCTATATCGAAGAATACACAAAAAAGTCTATACTTATAAAAAAAATTCTGAAAAATTATTTCGCATGAGGTGTGAAGATCGGTCTATGTCGGAACGCATGCGAAGTATGGTATATATCGAGAAAAGTATGATTTATGTCATATGAAATTGAAGAAGGGAAATTACACAAATTCAGTTAAGGAAAATTAAATGATACATGAATAAATGATTGCGAGAAACAGGGTTGAAAATCAAGGCGATTCCCGACTCCTTAATTATAGTACTACAAAATTTATGAGAGGAAAATATTGCTACCTAGATCCTTCTTCAATTTTATGTGACATAAACCGTGCCTCTCGCTTTTCTCGATATAAACCGTACTTTGTATTTCCAATATGGTCTTCATTATTTATTATTTTTTTTTTAACATAAACTTTTCTTCATGTTTTTCTGGATATATAGCACCTTCTACGAGTCAGGCGTCGAATATGATGGGTTTGTTATACCTGGGCTGTAATTTGTGCGCGTGTAAAAAAGATGTAAGATAACCCATCCTTCAACAAATTGAGGATAAAAATCAGTAACAGCTCTCAGAAAGATTTCTGCTTCTTGATAATTCTGATCTTCCGCGAGGATCAATCCAAGTATCAATAAACTGCGGAGAGAAACATTTATTACATGAGATTATTTAAGAATCTATTACGTCTTTTTTACTTTCCGAGTTCAACTAGAAAAGTATACTTGTAATATTTTTACGTACGCGAATTTATCTTGTCTGTTCAAACGAATCGCTTCATGACAACACTCCGTTGCGCGTTCAGTTTCGCTAATTTTCAAGAGAAAAATCGCATATTTGGTCCACGCTTTGGTATTATTTTCATTTTCCGCGATTGCCTGTGAAAAAAATTATGCATAATAACACATTTAATATGACATTTTCTTAATCCTCCGTGAACCAGGTGGAAAATCAACATGAATCATATGTGAGTATGTCTCATACCCTATGTTATATTTTATTATTTATAAATACAGATACTATAATTTAATGTGATTGGTAACAACGCTCTCCAGTTGCACGAAATCGGCAACATGCACGCGGTACTTTTTAAAATGTTATAGGAATTCTTGTTGGGGTATGTCACAACTCACCTGGTTTACAAAGAGTTAATATAAATGATTGAGTTATGTACAGTCTGATAATGTCGTCTTGCATCATCTACATGACCTAATTCATAAGCTTCTTCAGCATAGAAAAATAATTTTTTAGGTATTACAATGCTCGGCAAATCGTCGACCTTAAGACGGCTTTCAACGATCTTGTTGATGGCCTGATGCATTTGTTCAACGAGATACGTGTATACGGATGCTATAAAATTCTGTACATAAATCGTAGCTTATTAGAGCTTTTACTTATTTTCAATTGTGTCTAAATAAATTCCTAAATATATTTTTAAAATATATATTTGAAAGTTGAGTACGTTTTAAATAATATATAATAATATATATATAAAATATATATAAATATATAAAATATATATAATATATATATATAAATATGATAGAGAATAATCGGTCAAAGTTAGATATTCTGAATACAATATATATTATATTTGATATTTTTAATTTAAATTTAATTTTCTGATCTTCCGCTGATCAGATGTGACTGTGTGCCAAAACATTCGGACATTAATCCTCAATCAATCTGAGACGCTAATAATATAAATATGATAAGACGCTGAAACATAATAATAATAATAATTTTTAAATAATAAATATATTAGACCTGACTCTCAATAGAGTGTACAGTATTCATGTTTGTCTTGAATTTTTGATCCAGTAACGTGATCACTTTCAGCTTCAAAGTGCTACGTATATTTAAGTACGTGCCAGTTTTGTACAGATATTGCGTGAAACAAGTTAGCTCATCCTGAAAATTATTGTAACAAGCACACGAATGTGCAACGCAATAATTCCTTGTATCTCACTATTGGAATTAATCTCACCTCTTTAGGAGTGAAACAGTTTGTTTTGTCTACTTTTTCAGAATCCTCTTCCTGATCTTCTAATACTGATGAATTTTCTAGGTTTTTTTTATCACGAAAATCCTAATACAAAACATATGTTTCTGATATAACCAATATATTTCAATTTATGATATTAAATTATATTTTAAGAATTGTATTTGTTGATACCCTGTAACATTCCGTTATAATCTCTACTATTTCTCGAATACAAGTTGCATATTGCTGCTCCGCTAAATCGAGAGAATAAACGTAATGCGACTTAGTTTCTTTCGGCTTTATCATCTTCTCGATTCTAATGAAATTAATTATTTAAATTTTTGTATTATTTTTAACAACTAAATACTATGGTACTTTTCATTGTGATGATTATGAACATACATGTCTGAAAAGTCATTTTCAAGTCTACAAGGGACAAGTGGATAAAAAAGCTCGACCTCGATTATAACAAACACAGGTTCGCCAGTCTCCGAAATTAACGGGCTACTTTCCATTATTTTGTTATCCGTCTAATTAGAAATCCAATTTGAAGAAATTCTCTTAATTAATGCTGATTTTTTTATGTATTACATATACAGAATGTTTCAAGTAAATGAATTTGCATGAAATTCTAAATATTGTATATATATATATTATGTCAACCTTCTCTGATTCTTGTTCTTTTAAATTTTTATGAGGTTCTATATAGAAAATATCTTTTTCTAAACCAGTCTTCTCGGCTATACTCGATGCATCATGCGTGTACAATTGCGCAATTACACGAGTGCTTTTTACTATAGAAAATGTTTAAAGGAGGAAAGTATTAAGCTTTTCAATATGATTATTTATCATGTATTAAAATGATTTGTACACACTTACTTCCTGGAAAAACAAGCTCTGATAAATCGACGTAACACTGTAAAAGTTGACATTCACTCAATTCTTCTTTGTTTGGTTCAATATTGCTCTTTTTGCTTATCATAAATTGGAATGGCCAATATTTATACCTTCGAATATAATATTTATGATATTTAACATGAATTCTTCGATCTTTTATATTTATAAAAAAAGAAAGAAATTTTAACATGTACTTGATAAGATGCTTCTTCATCATTTCGCTTCCCACATCCCACAATATGCTGCGATTCATAAAGTTCCACTCGATTCTAGGTTCGTCCTGACATATTTTCTTCTGCAAATTACATGCATTATTCCGCGCTTCATCGTACAGTTAATTTGTTAGATCAAATTGCAAAATGTTGTTCCTACCTGTAAGTCGAGTTCTACGTCGAGCATGTTTTTTATATGTGGGTCATCGTAATTGAGTTTCCACTTCGACAATCTGGCAAGACTCTGTAACTTTGATAAGCTTCGCCATCGTTTGAATCTCTCCAGATCGCGATATTTTGTCCATTTACCGTCTTCGAATTTTACATTTTCTGGAAACTGCGATAAAGAGTATCGTTTTTGTTTATATAATTATGATTAATTTTATTTTGCATAAATATTTTTATCGAATTAACATACAGAGAATTCATCTAAAACGTTGTTAATTTGAATGTCTAACAGTTATAAATTTTAATTTTAAAACTTATATTATATATAATTAATTTATATGCAATTCTCTAGATTACAGTATTTGTTTTATTTTAGTTACGTTCTTAGGACTCTGATACTTGCATTTATCTTTATAGACGTGATATACAAGTCAATTCTAAGAACTTATCTTTTTTTGTCCACGTTTTATAGGCTCTGCTGCACATCTAATTCGTTATTTTTATAAAATTATTTTTTTCTTTCATGTACAAATCTTTATATATGTTATAACGAAAAATGCAAAGAACAGTATATTATCATCAAAATATTATAATGAATTTATTTTTAATCTGATATATTATATAAGGAAAGAGGGAAAGAGAGAATATTATCTTTTAATTACTCTTAAATAAAATTAATTAACCCTAAAGTTATAACTAAAATTTCTATTATCTTTAGCTAAATAATTATTGAAAACAATAAGATACCTTATTGTCAACATATATTATCGTGCCCACTTTATAATCCGCATCTTCGGTAAAAAAAATTGGTGGATTGTAGATACTTTCCACCGTAACACTTAAGAAATTAATTTTTTCTTGCGAAGGAAATATCTCGTCGCCATCGTATATTACTGTCGCGTTTAACAAAGGAAGATTTTGCCACGAGATCGCATTGCCATCAAACGAAAGATGTGGCGTTTGCATTATTAATCTTTCAACGAGTAATTTTTCACCTAGTGGTCAAGGTTGTTAGAATTATTTTAAGTGCAGTATCTCGACTTTACTTTCTCCATGTCAGCGTGATAAATTATTACCTAGCAATATCGGCATTAGATCGAGAGTGCAAAAACCAATTACGCTTGATGAAGTCGATATTTGCTGTGGAACGATCGCTGTTATTTTCTGCTTGGATTCCGTAACTGATCTGTCAGAATTAGGTACATGTTGATCTTGGACATCACTCGTTACCTTTACTGATAAAGCAATGATTTACCCCAATCGAAATAATTATTAACTTATTAATATGGTTATGAATTATTTATTGATATGCATGCAAATATGTCGTGACGTGGAAGAGCAAATTATTTACTTAAAATCGGTGTGGATACGATTGAATTCATACTGTTGTAGTCGTTAATTATAAATAAAAATTCGACCTCGAAGTTGACGTCGTAAACTTCCGGTGGTTCCTTGAAACCCGGATCGATAATGAGAGGAGTACTTTCTCCGAGCACTACATCATTATGTATTACGATAAACGATATGCCAGTTTCTTCTTTCACAGTCTGTCTTGTAAACAAATTTTCTCATGATTATGCCGTAGAATTGTACGAAAAAAAAACGTACAATATTTTCAATGGAATCTATAACTATTTTTATGCTCCTTGTAATTGGCTCATCTTGAGTCAAAGATTCTTCCATTTTTATATATAGGGGTATTCGTATATAATATTGAAAATATATTTTTCTGCTGATTTGTCAATTTTTTTTAAACGATGAAAGAGCTTAACATTTTGATATTGCGAGTTTAATAAAATAACCTTCAGTATTTTAAAATAATAATGACGATAATCGCGATTTTATTTTCAATTGTTTACTGATGCTGACTTCGAGTCAAGGAATTGTTTTATCTTGAATAATGTAAGTAAAATACATTTTCTGAATATTGCAGTATTATGGATAAAATTTCGTTGCGAATAAAAAAGTCAATCTAGTATAACAATAGTAATTTTATTTATCAATAGTATGTGTATGTGCCTTCAATAATAAGCAAATATTTTTGTATAACGATATATATATATATATGCATATAAATTATTATTTATATAAATATGAGTTAATCTCTGATATACGATGCTAAAAGTCAGTTTAGACATCAGAATCGAATAATTCGGACGAACTCTTTCTATATAATTTTTCTCATAAATATATTCTAAATTTTCAGCACCTGATGTTCGTGTTTTATAAAATTTATAGACGCTCTCCGATTTTTGTTCTCTTCCGAGAGTTAAAATATATTAGAGAGTAACAATCGAATTTACAACAAAAAAAATATATGGAATTAACGAATCTAAACTTTCGGCTCACGAAAGCATTAGCGATTCTGAAATAGATTCATTGCCGTCAGCAATGAACTCCTTTCCTCAGGAAAATTTCCGTATATATATATATTTTCTCTTCCTGCAACTCATTAATGTAGAGTTGGTGAAGACAATAGCGAGATAAATCGTTTTCGAAACACGTGACAATTTTTGTCACGTCGACGACACTTCACGAACATTACAATGTAATTGAGCTACAATTGCAATTTAATTTATGATCACCGACGTGAAGGCACTACAGCTCTCCAATGTATTTGCGCCGAAGCGCATCCTTTATACAATCATATAAAAAATTATTATACATGCGTATATGTATTAAAGTTACAAGTATCAAAACTTCGTCACGCGATAAATTCGTTGATGAAAAAACAAGATCGAAGTCATGACGCGAAGATGAGGGACACTCCTCGGGTTTTTCTTGTATCTTCCTTGACTCCTGATCTTCGAAGTCACGTCTCTCGCTCCATTTAATTTCGAGGAGGTAAATATACAGCGCGGAGGAAAGAAAAGTTATTTATATGACTACTTGTCGACATCTTTTTCGGCGTATACGTTGTAGAAAATTCATGTCTATGCCGTAAATTGGCTTCTAACGGATCGTAAAAACATCCTGCGTGATAAACAGTCTTTTGAGATAGTTCGAGCAACGGTAAGACAGCTAGATTACATCGAATGCAGATTTAATCAAATGTTCAATTATAGGGTCTTCATAGTTTTATCGATGTGTCTCAACGTCGTTTCGGGCACCGCGTCCGTCAACGCTTTACGAAAGCCTTCGCAGCGAGTCAGTCGCCGAAACATCCTTTTTGCATGATTTCTAGAAGTTCAAGTCATTACGATCATAATTATGCTACACTGAAAAAAGATTTACTAAATTTTAATAAATCATTTGTTTGAATAGTAATTAAATATTCATTAAAAATAGTTCTTGTATTAAATAAATATGTATATAAGAACTATTAATTTGATATAACTATTATTTTTTTATTGCGAGTAAATATTTATTTACTGTAAGGTAAATATTTAGTTTAGGTACTATTCAAATAAATATTTATTAAAATTTAATACATTTTTTCTTATTAGTGTATCGACTTCAGACATGAGAATGTACATTACTGAGTCTAATTGTAAATTTACTCACCTTGCGTCTAGATTTCCATCCATTAACAACTTTGCGCCCGTGTTTAGCAATTTATCTCTCACGTCGCGTGGTAAGATCATAATATGATCAGGTCCAATGCGATCGGTGATGTCTGACAACAGACGTGCGGTCGCCGCGCGAACGATAGCGTTTTGATGACTGAAAAATAGGAATCACAACTTAGAGATCAGCTTTGTCGCACAGAAAAATATTCCTCAATCGCAAGGAAACTGCGGACTTACCTGGCTCCTCGAAGTACGATGATACCGATGGTTTTATGAGGCGGAAGATACTGCACCATCTGATCCAGCGCTGAGTTACTGTCTGATCGAAGAAATCGATTCGTATCGGCTGTTCTGTGAAGCAACGGTCCAGCTATGTCGTCCAGATCCTAAGAGCAAAACATAAATAAGACGTTCGATAAAATATAAAAAAAAATGCTTGAATTTCTATACCTTGTGAAACAATATGCTTATATCTACCTGATCAATACCCCGTATCTGAGAGCTGAAAACGTCACTAGCAGCGAGACATGCGGCTCGTGCTACTTGCGATCGAAGATTCTTTATATGTCGCCCTAAAAGCCTTCCTATCGTTCCGGCCGCACAGACGTCCAAGCCCTCCGGATGTTGCTTCGAGATCTGTGACAGGGCTTTCAGACCTTTCATCGTTATTTCCCTAAAATATAAACGCAGGATATAAACGCTGAATGAAAAGTTTGTTGATTCTTGTTCATTAATTATTCCGGCAATGAATTATTCGGACAACGAATAACAATGATTTATCTGTCATACAATTGTGCTGATATTGACATAGATGTTACAAGATTGACACGTACCAATCTTTATTCTCAAGCTGTGAAAAGCACTGCTGTACCATCCGTTTGGATTTTTCTGAGGGCTTCTCCATAACTCTTTTGTTGGAAGGCATTCGACACCTACTAGAACCACGCACCGGTACTTTCGAGGGCATTCTTCTACGCAATTCGACATCTTCTGCAGGTTCAGACTGCAAGAGAGTTCCGGAAATGTTAACTTTGTGTGTGTGTGTGTGTGTGTGTGTTTTATTAACGGAAAGAACGATTCTACTAAAGTAAAAATTAAATATTTAAAAATTTAGGTAAATCCTGATAAAAATTTTTCTCATAATTTTTATATGAATTGGAACATTTTTTAGAAATACTCAGAAATATTCGGAAAGTTTACATCTTTTTTCAGAAATTTCCATACAAGTGAATTCTGAAATATTCTGAAATTTCTCATAATTTTTAAAAAGTATTTTTAAATTTTTTAGATTTTATAACATTTCATCAGAAATTATATTTACAAAAAATCTTAAAAATCTTACGATATTTCATAGTTAACATATATGAAAAATTCTGAGAAAAAAATGTAGATTTTCTGAGAAATGTTTCAATTCGTATAAAAAAATATGAGAAAGTTATAAAATTATAAAGAAATTCTGAAAAATTATATGAAAAATTCTGAGAAAAATTTTCACCAGGGAATACTAATCAGAAAATAATTTGGACTGTAAAAATAATTACATGTGTAGAAAACTCAAGCATAATGAGCAATGCTGTAAAAAGTTTTGACATTCTAACAATTAGTTTGAGCGTTTTACATAATTGTTTTAATAGTCCAACAAAATTTATTTTCATATTTGTATTTACTTAAGTTTTTAAATATTTTAGCAACATTGTTAAAAAATTTCATGTTAAAATTCTATTCTATAAAGAAATGTCTCTTTGCCATATAAACATCATACCTCAATCTTCAATATTCCTGGCTCCATATTAGTTTCGCTTGCGCTGTCTTTACTTTGTCTATCCTCCAAAGCATCATTTACGCTGGATTCTTCTTCCGTGGACTAGAACATAATTATATCTCAATCAGAATGTACTCTTCAATAGGCAGTTTGATCGTATAAAAACATCTTACCTCCTGAGTATTAATCTTATTATGTGGATTATCATTTTCGACACTTCTCGCGTTCTCATACTCGACGGTTTCGTGAGAATGGGGTCTCGATGCGATGATAATTGCCGGTGAATCACCGACTATATCTATGGGTGGATGACCAACGGTGTCCAATGATCGAATGGAAGCATCCTCGTCAGGTACTATGGAAGCGATTATTCTCTCCTCACTGAAATCCTTTGAATCGTCGATCTAACATTCGAAATATCCAACGTTAAATAAAACGCCATTGAGTAAAAATATATATATATTAAAAAGAACTTATATTAATTTAATTTAATACAATTTAAAATATGCGATGATCGCGCATGAATTTTACTTGCATTTACTATCAATGATATATGAAAGAGAAATATGATTTTCATATATATTTATTTTTGTATGATTTATTATCTACTGACCAAATTGCGTGAACCGCAGCGAGAATTTCGCTTGATCGGCGAGTTAGAGATTAGTGAGTGATGAGCACTGTGATTAGGTGTCAGGTACAGTGATTCTGATCTCTTGGGACTGATTGTAACCTTCGATTGTAGCGATTCCTTGAATAACTTCGTGTCTTCATAGGGTAGAATCCGCTCGTTCGATAATGCGGACACGATTGACCTTCTTCGCGCGCTCGACCTGTCGTCCTCCGGTTGTTCGGGAACGCCAGAGCTGCTTTCTGTGCTTCTATTGCAATTTTCATCCACAGTTATTAGCTCGTTGTGATTCGAATGCCTGGAAATCGATCCGATTCGACTCGCCGATTTCATGTCATCCTCGCTGTTCCATTCCTTCAACACTTCGTCCACGGTCGTTGCATCTGCCGTTGTGATTGGGTATTCCATTTTGGTATCCAACGGCGTCTAAAATTTTTCGAAAAAATTATTCGTGGGATCATATAATGGCTGTGTTCCATTTAACGCTTGCAACGCTCGCGAACATCGTTTGTTCTTGTTTAATATTTAATAAATGACAAGGATGAAATAATTCTACGAGCGTTGTGAGCGTTAAGTGGAACACAGTCAATGTCTAATTGTCTTAACTTACATTTGTAGAAAGAACAGAAATATCTGATAAAAGTAATAGTATCTGAGCTCGCATTCAATGACATCTCCCCGAATTAAATACATTTCAATGACGATGGCATTTTTCTTCAGACATAATGGTATTGTATAAACTTCACTTTACACGATCTATAATTCGCGATAGAATTCGAAACAGACTTCTATTTATAATTTTATATATCAAATGATAAATACAATTATGGATGAGAAAATTTTCTTTTATTACAAGAAATACGACATCGAATACATAGGTTAAATTGTAATTTATGTCACTTATATATAGACAAGGTTTGCTTGCCATTGGACACGACTCTATTCACAGCTCTTGTAGATTTTCAATTTTCATTATACCAGATGCAATTGACCAATCATGAATTATTTCCTTGTACATATTTGATGCGTCTTTATATTTATAAAAATAGACTATACAGCGTTATAATTATAAATTTATAATTCTAATTATTCATATTTTTTCTGTATTATATACACAACGCATAAAATTATAAATAGAATTCTGTCTCGAATTCTATCACAAATTATACATTGTCTTTAAGTGGGCTTGAATGTTTGTTAAATAGCTGAATAACTTCAGTAAATTTCAAGCAGACTCTATTTGAATTCTAATCTGACGTTTAATTACCATAATATTTAATGTTGAAAAATAAAATGATGTATCAAATGACAGACTCCGGTTAAATTTTCGCTGAAGAAGTAACGACTCCATATATGCGAAAAAGTCTATTACTGAATTACTCTTCGTCAGTGGTGGACCACCCTGTATATGTAAAAATTGCGATTTGCAAATTCAGATTTTTCAGCAGTTCGACGCGCTATGAGAGGAAAAAGAATATTAATCGTTAAAAGCGATGATTTCTTACAAAAAAGGAATCGACATCGTCGCGAGTGTCGCTCTGGCGATTTGCCGTCTGTTGCGTGATAACGTCGAACGCCGGATCGCCAGCATTCTGGCTCTGCGGGGTCGACGATCCGCTATTGTCATTGCCATTGTAATCTCGCAGTGTCGTATCCTGATCTTCCTCTCGTCCCGGTCGATCATTCCTGGAAACGTCCGACGACGAACTGCTCGCGCTTTTCGGACGTTCGCGCGCGTCGATTGAGAAGGAACGCAGAAATTCTGGGAGTTCAGAACGTTTAGAGATTTATAATACGTGTTCACTGAAGACATCAATAAACGTTTGAGAAATTTCATTAGCAGATCCAGAAATTTGTTAAAGGAAGGACCATTAGCGCCGCC
Organism: Acromyrmex echinatior; assembly: GCF_024713525.1. Classification (NCBI taxonomy): domain Eukaryota; kingdom Metazoa; phylum Arthropoda; class Insecta; order Hymenoptera; family Formicidae; genus Acromyrmex; species Acromyrmex echinatior. Next base: position 10,609,548 of record NC_141859.1, read on the forward strand.
ACAAGCAACATTTTTTTTTAAGATCAAATATACGAAAAGATAGAATATTAAATTATTATTTAAATTATTACACACACACACACATACACTGGAAAAGTATTATTTAAATATATAATTCATAAAACGTTTCATTTAAAATTATATTAAAAAAAAAAGAAAAGAATAATATAATGAAATCTATGTTTTTTGTGTGTATCTAGGAGTTTCTTAAATTAAAAAAAGATTTTTGGAATATCAAAATTGTAATGAAGTGTTTTAGAAATATTAAAAATATATAGAACATTTTGCTATAAATGTTGGCCCCTCCGTAGATCCGCTAGTGTAAGAAATTAGTCTTAGCATGGAATTTTCCGTCTACATGTTTGAAAATATCGCGAGCCTTGGTAGATACTAATTTAAATGTGTTGCATTTGGAAGATGAGATTGGGCTATCGATCGGACTTTCCGCTGCAGCGCGACGTTCGATCGTACCTTAGACTTGACCAGCGGAATATTGATTACCTCAGCTAGGTCTAAACTCTATATGCATGCACAACGATGAGGTGAAGAACCTCTCGTTCCATTTCGCTGTGTTTCCAGCGCTGCACGCTTCGGGCCGAAACCCCTACATTGTATTTAATTTATTGTATATCTTTGTTGAGAACGCAAGTCCTTTTTAGTACAGCGCGACATTCCGATCGATGTACGAGATGTGCGATTGGATATATCATATTTATTAATCAGGTATCGTGAAAAATAACTATCTATATCCAAGAGTGTTAATCTTTGGATAATCTTTTAAATTTAAGTGAAAGAAAAAATGTAGATCACACAGTTTAATTAAATGTCAAAATAAAATTTAAGTTGAAAATATCAGAGTTTCCTGGCGAACGTTTCTTGAGAAAGAAAAAATTACATACCTTGGTACCGCGATTCCTCCTTGTTTGAATTTTGTACATGGTAGCTTTTCGCGTCGGGCGAGAAGTGATGCCTGTTTCGTACATTGTATTCCTCCTCATTCACCATCGTCGCCTTATTACTGTAAGAGATGCAAAAATAGAAATTGACTTAGAAATAATTTCACATGCAACCATTACGCGACATATTAATGTTTCAGTAATGGCGGGGTTAGCGCGCAAAATGGTATTTTCACGCGAACTTTAGTTGCATAGCTGCATGTTTATAAGCTGAAACACGATGAATCTATATTCCAGAATAGCAAATCGTGGTAAATAAAACACGAGTGTCATGTAACACCAATGTGTCTTTTATGCTTGAGCATATTAAATTAACATAATGATATCTAAATTGACCGATTATTTAATCAAGCCTAAGCTTGATGAGCTTTTCTGAAAATTAGATGATCATCTTTTTTGTAGTAACGTTTTAGGCTTTTAATATGAAGTTTTGTTTTACACTTTACATTGAGCAAAAACGTATTTTTGAACAATATTTGAAAAGTACTGACTGAATATTTACTAAATATTTACTAAATGTATTTAATTTTTTATACAAGAATCATTCATTTGATATAACTATCATTCTTTCATTCAGTAAATATTTATTTATCATAAGTATTATATATATTAAATTAATACTATTTGAACAAATATTTATTAAAATTTAGTATACTTTTAGTACATTTTTTAATAGAAAGATTTATTAATATTTAATACATTTTTTCTCAATGCAGTAACTTATGCTGTTTCTCTTTCGCTTCGATCGATATCATATCTATTTTCTTCTCATGAAGAATAAAACATTCTCCATCGGCAGTGCTTTCGAGGTTTTCAATATTAATAAACTATTATACATCTATTATAAATCGCGCTACATCCTTCATCCTCCTTAAATTCGATCCGCGATGGTCAACATACATCGTGTCGCTGTTTCGATTCAATCTTAAAGCAATGACCGGCGTCGTCGTCGTGGTGATGATGGTCGAGACGGACGCATTGCCATCCCCGTCGCCGTCGTTGTCGCGGCCAACACCGACTGACTTCCTGCATCGGAAGACACATGGACAACAAAAGAGAATGGCGTTCGCGATCTTGTATTCGCCGGACCTGCTTGCCGGTCGTACCTCGCCGACGAGGGCACCATTCTCCTCCTTCATCTCGATCGGCCAGAACTTGAAGATCATCCCGCACAAAACTTGAAGTTTATCCCGCGATGCCTCGTCGACGGTCTCGTATAAAAGTTCTCGGTCGTGGCCGCGAAACGCGTTTCGTTTCACCCGATGGATTGACCCTCGGGGTCAGCAAGTGTGACGTCATGGTTTGAACGACTTGTTGCAATTCTGTCTCATAATCGTTCTTGCAAATCGTATCCGTTCGCAAATTACAAAAAAATATCCGCCTTTATAAATAAATAAAAACAATCACCGTTTTGTGAGAAAAAAAGAACGATTTTGCTGAGATATCTGAAAATTTAGCTAGATATATACAACAAAATTATTTTCAGATATCTAGCTAAATTTTTAAATCAGGTATCTCAAAAAAGTGATCTTATTTAGTTATATATATAGAAAATTATCTAATTGTAAATACGAAATATTAGCTAAAATAGACAAATTTCTAGGAACTAGGATGTGTACTTGGATATGTATTGCATCTAATCGTATAGATGATAGAGATAGAATTTAGATTTGTGTTATAAATTCTATACGTATGATATATAATTTTCTATCAGATACAAAAACAATAATTCTAGCTGGAGCAGCAAAATATTTTTTTGTGTGTACTTCAGTAAAATTGTTCTTTCCGAGCATTAAAATTTTATTGTTAAACTGGCCTTTCTAAATTTTACGATATCTATTAGCGTTTCTAATCTTATCTTTCAACATATGAATCTTTTCTTTCTTTATTTAATTTTTTAAATATCTTATATTATTACAGAAAATAATTAATAGTATATAGCATAATAATATGGTACGTGGAAAAGGTTAAATGTTGCCAAGTTTCAACCTTTCGCAATCGTTAGAACGGTAAGAGAAAATAAGTGTGCGAGCTCCGAAGAATCAATCGATACTAATGACAATTTCAAACATCGGCGAACGCTCTACCATCAAAATGCTCTGCGTGTCACGATATGTGCGATGCGTTGGAATATCCGAACCGTGAAACGTGAAAGATCGAGCTGCAGATTAATTATCGATCAAGTGTTCAAGAAACTTGTATTCCAAAAACATTTGCTCGTATATCTTGTCTACGAATCCACTCTTTTTCATTCCATTTCATTCACTCCTGCATTGAACGCTTCCATTCCCGAGTATTATTCTTTAAATTCTTTGAAATAAAATCTTAAAAATCTCTGAAAAGTAAAAACTGAGCCAGTCGTAAAAGAGTGGCTTAATTTTTTTAAGAGCGGGGTTTCACTCTTGGAGTGAGATTCACTCTAAAAGTTTTAGGTCGGTATTTCCATAATCGATTCTTATATTTAAGATTGTCTTAATAGTTTTAAGATATCATGAACCGATCAGAGAACTGCATCTTTAAGATTTATTTATGGTCTTAAAATAAGAATAGATTTAGAGGGTAACTTTCTCTTATATATTATTTCATTTTTTTTTAACATACTATTCGCGCAATCTTACGATACACCGCAACTCGAGAATCGCGTTAAGTCGCCACATATTCTCGCGAATCGGTCGAATCCGCAATTATTCTACGACTGTCGTGTACGGTACGTCGAACTAACAGCGATTCGATCGAGATTACGATGCTCATCGTTCTGCCATCCGCAAGTAGCAACTTTTCAAGGGCGAGCCTTGCGTAACGCGAGCAGCTGTGAGAAATCCACGTGTCCACGTTCTCGCACTCGCTGTCATTCGATTTAAATGACAGAGGTCGATGACACTCGCGCGTAATGTCAAACGGGTTCAATTAATTTGTCGCTCAATTATTTTCTCGCGGTGGACCTTTTATGAAGAGCGAGAGGAAATAGCGAGCGCGGACGAAGACCATGTTCGACAACAAGGAGGCATACTTTATAATTGCGAAGGATACGCGCTCGTAACAATCGACGACGTACGCACGACTGTGGCACATAGCAGAGACGGCAAGCGTCCCGACGCTGACCGCTGCCACCGCCACCCCCACATCGTCCCCGCCCCATGTCCGTTCGCCTCCCCGATCTCCGCACTTTACTTCTTTTTAATCGCAGAGAAGAGGGCGGGAATAATATGAGAAGTTTGAGAAACCGAGGTGCGATTCCAATCTTTAAAAACATGCAAAAAATGTAGTGACAGAAGCACGAATGAAAACAAGTGGTGACATACTCTGTAAAATTTTTAGGATAAATTGTTATTTTGAAGAGTGAAATCTCATTCTTAAAAATTGAAAATTGAGCCACTCTATTTTAAGACTGGCTCAATTTTCACTCTTTAGAGTGAGATTCCATCACAAAAAATTTAGAGAGTACAAAGGAAATGAGGAATTTAAATTTTGCAATCATATAATAAAAATGTGAAATTAAAAACTCAATTTGAATGGATGAAAAATATATAATAAGTTTTCTTTGAATTTTCTTGTCTCGAGGACATTTTCTATAATACGAAGACTTAGATATCACCCTTTCGAGGCCCCTTTATGAGACCGTAAACCAGGCTGACCATAACTCACCCTTCTCCCCTCACGTGGTCACGAAAGAAGGGTTGGCAGAGTCATGCGATCCGAGTGAAACGCGGTTAAAAGAGGTTGAAAGATGCCAAGCACATTTATCGCTTTTCCTCCACGAGTCTTGGAGTCTATTTCAAGTTTCTTATAGCCTCGGGGAGATCACGATATTAAAATTCGTGCTTAAAAATTGTACTTAAAATTCGACTTCATCGATGTCAAAAAACGAGGCTGTTATCATTCATAATTAATTTTGGTTAGAAATTTATTCGAATTACCGACATGCTAAAGTAAAATTCCCGAACGTCTCATTGGTTCAGTCATGCAATTTCTCTTGCGAAAAATCGATGCGACGTTTCGAAGAAATCAACGCAGTGAGTCAGAGGCGTCAGAGGCTTAGAGAATTTTGTTGCTTTCAGAGAGAAATTCGTTTACTTTTCGCGAATCAAATTCAGATGATGAGAATTGAATATTGAGAGAGCCAATTTTTTGCGATTCATACATAAAGTATCCTTTTTTTTTATCGTTATAACGTTATAATTCCGGGATAAGCGATATTGAATAGCGATTAGTGGCTGCGTGCTGGCTTAGACGTAAAATATTCAATGAGGAGGAATGGACGATAGTACGGCAAGGCGTTTCGACAATCTACAATAGTCCCGCATGTTACACACCATGCACACAACACCCGCGTCATTATATCCATTGCATTTCCAGGCACTGCGAATTTTCAGTTGTATAACTTTTGCACGGAAAACGAAACGATTGAGGCATTTTTCTATCGTGTGGCACGCGCGCTTTTCTTCGTCTTTTCATACTTTTTTTCTTTTTCTTAATTTTATCGACCGACTAATTCGAGCGGTCAGAACTAGTCCACTTGCGATATAGTGGCATGTTTTGCGAGTCTTATGAAGGCGAGTTAAATGTTAAGTCGCAATTCTTGCGATCTTGATGAGGCAACGAAACAGAAAAGTTGCACACTTATATGTATATATAAATTTAGAACCGATCAGAGTATATCGGCTGCAAAAATCGCTGGCATGCAAGGCGATTTTTGTCGACCTAAAATCCACCGCTCTATCGACTTGGATCTTGTCACACAAGTTAAGTCTTAAAAATAATGTGTGTTAAAAATAATGTAGGAAGATTAAGATTAAGCGAAATATGAGGTCGCGTACCTTGCCGGATCGATAATATTACGATTGCTATTACAGCTTATATTATTATTTTAAGCATGTAAAATATGTGAAATATTATTAAAGGTGAGTCTCCGATAACTTTAGTGCAAATTCTTGCAAATCTCATTGTAGGATACGTTTTCACGTGTCGCTCAAACCGATATTTTAACGACAAAAAGAATCACGTGGTCAAAATTGATGAATATCAAGCATCAATTTTGATCATGTAATCCTTTTCAGTGTAGATTTATTTTGAAATTAAAAACTCAAGCTCTCATTAATGTTTCGTAGGCGACGTTTACGCATATCATCTCGCGTGACGATACACCGACGTCTCTCTCGCAAGTTATTTTAAGACCGAATCGATTTTGTCTGGGATTGTTGAAGCGTTTTAAAAAAAACAAGAGAACAAAAAGAGAGAAAAATTCTTGCTATCTTATGATTGCATGCTGATATGAATTTATTTTAAAAATTCTACTCTACGAAAAGCAAAGAACTTACATGTCGTACATCGACGCGGCGTGAAATCTGTTGGAAGTCAATTTGACAAAATGTTGCGATCGGTGGAGTTGTGACGGGGATAATGATCGCAATCTTCTGCGATGAGGACTGGCGAAACTTTCTGAAAGAGAGCACCTATCCTCCTGCGAATTTGATGAAATTAAGTCCATCTCGGTTCTCTGCTGTGCCGCTGCCACATCTTTCGTTCTATGATTCTTAGGCTGTGACGATTTATGTAAATCAATATTTATTATTAGAGATACTTAAAGACGCTGAATTTGAAACCGAATTCTAAATAAAAAATTAAAAGGCTTGAATCTCTCCAGACACTCATATCCAAAATGGTTTATCTATTTTCAATCAGAAATTTTTCTCACAATCAGTGTAAAAAACATCGTCGCGATTTTGGACAAGGTATTGTTTGGGTCAGAATTAGGATTCAAGTCTAAAAATTTCGATTTATTTTAGTGATTAAAAAAGATTAAAAAAGACGATTTACTTACCCGATGTCTCACGTTCCTATCCCTATCCGAAGGAGTTTGCGTATCCAGATTCTGAGAATCCAGATCCTGATACAAGCGGGTCGATGGATTTGGAGGAGTTCGTAACGGCCGATAGATATTTCTATCCATGAGCTTTCTTTGGCGCTCGAGAATCGAGTTATACCTGTAAAAAAAATTAATTATATGAATTAATTATATAAATAAATATTTTCTCAATCACAAAAAAGGCGATTGCTCTTGAAAACTCACGCCTCGACGAGTGTTTGTTGCTGCATATTTCTGGATAGCGAACGTTGACGTCCTCCCGCGTAATTCAAACTTTCGTTTTCATTCGTAAATTGATCGGTGTCCACGAATCTGTTATAAATGTGCGAATTGTCATCCGAAAAAATTGTGTCGCTATTTCCTGCAGTATCCTACAAAATTATAAACATAATTACATTTTTATCTACTGCAAAATCGATTATTACATTCAATATTTAGATTTAATAATTTAATTTATAATACAACTGACATTATATATAAGATATTTTAATATAGTTAATTTAATATTTGAAGAAAAATCATATATGAAGAAAAAAAAAATTAAAAATTACTTTCTATATCGAAATTATAATTTTTCTTCTATGAAGAACGAGAGAATAATGAATAATGAGAGAATAATGAGAGACTAATGAGAAAATAATGAGAGAATAATGAGAATTTGAAATATTTAACTTACACCGTATTCTCTATTTGTTCCCAAAGCCTTCGTGTAAGAAGACCGATAACTGCTAGTATGTGAATCAAATGTTTGATTTAAAGTCTGACTTTCTTCTTGTTGAAAACGTTTTCGCCGTTGATGAATCGCTGCATACGATCTATGTACATAATTAATGCAAAATATACGTAATATTAATTTAATTTGAAATAAATTCTTGTGTCGTGTCTTCTATTAAGAAGATATCAAAGATGCTCACCCGACATTTTCCTGTCGCAAATTTATTCGATTTCGATTACTGTCTAACATGTCTGTTGTTTGCTTTCGCGAATTAGAATTAACATATTCCAAATTGAGGGATTTTTCACGATTTTGCGATGTTATTTTAGGACGTTCACGCGATAATAATATTGGAATCCTGGATTCTCCTCTGAGAGCGATACTTTCCTGCAAGCATATATTTTACACACTTCTTTATTTTGCATTATATATACATTATATATATATATATATATATATATACATATATATATATATAAAGTATTTGTAATAATATTTTGTAGTGTAATTTTAATAAATTATGTGACAAGAATAATTTAATATTTCATATCACTATAAGAGAATTTTACTTTTTCTTTAGGAACTTCATTAATGTCTCTGCGATTTCGCGTTTTTTGCTCGAAGTTATCAGAAATCTCTCTATGATTCTTAGCATCCGTTCCAACAAAATCGTACTGATTCAATGGCGTGTAAAATGATCGCAATTGTTCCTCGAATCTTAAATTGGCATTTGAAGACACCCCTAGAAAATTTGAATGATGCTTTCAAATTCTTGTTAGATTTAATCAGACTGTCAAAGTGATCAGTTCGAATAGAATTCGGAAGAAATTGCATTACCCGCATTTACATTTCGCCCATTCAGTCCTTTTATATCATTTTCATTGTTCTGTAATAGAAAAGGATATTCCTTAAATACGACATTGAATCTGCAAAAATCATGCGATATTCTAATCTCCCGTGTATTTGATAAACGTGATTTTTAAGCGTAACATAATCGTTACATTTTATTTCGAGACTATGATGCAAATAGATATCTACTTGCATCATGTTTCGAGACATGGATGCTTGTAAAAAATAAAAAATGAGAAATTAGAATAATCTATTATCCTAAAAATATTCTGCATTTCATACACGCCATCGAACCTGGTTCAAAAATAAACAAATTCTACGTACCGCTGATATAAAATCATAGACTTCTGTCACAAACTTCTTCTTATAGAATAGTCTGTGAAATATTAAATTTTGAAGATTCCTTATTATAGTAATATTCTCTTTTACGTTATATTAACGACTTTATAAAACTAACTTAACTTATAAATATTCATCTTGTAAATATTCGTTGATATTAATTAACGATATTAACTAACATAAGACGCAAATGTAATTGCAAAAAATGATGATATTAAATCACGCAGAGAGTTAGTGCCTTTCGTGTTTTAAGCTCCTTACTCATAATTTACACTTGAGAAATACTTATGAATGTTCGAGGCGATATGCAAAATGAAGCTTGAGAGAAAAGATGTATTATTCTGTCGCTACTTCCTGCTTCGTTGTATATTTCGGTATTTGCATTGCAAAGCTGATATCTCGATAAGTAACAATAATGACATTGAAAAACGCGCAATACATCGCGTCGTATTTAATGAGAAATCAATAATACTTTTCGTGTAAAGTGATATTACTAATGTCTGAGAATGGTTAATAATACGCCAATTAGATACTCTTTGCTAAACATAAAACGCGTAAAAATAAATGTAAATTCATAAAATCGTTGCGATATAAAATCCTGTTATAAAATTTGAAATTTATTATTAACTACTATTTTTCTTTATATTATTTATAAACCGATTTCTTAAATCAATATATATATTTATTTAAGAATACATGCTCGTATAAGAAGCGAGAGAAGTAAAATAGAAAATATACGATCCAACTTACGTTAGTTTGCAACTGCCAGGCCGTCGATTGCTCAGTCTTGGATTGCAGTCCGACACCCAAAGCAACGAGATTGGGTCTCTCTATCCACGGACTCTCGCGGTTATTTAGAAAATCGTTTCTAAAATGACACGACATTTCAGGCAATTTTAGGCAGATATATATTCCGAACTTTCTCGAATAATCACTTGAAATTACCTGGATGCTCTCCCCTGTGCCGATCTGGACGTGGCGATAATCTGACCTCTACTACGACCAGTACCAGGCGAGACTGAACCGCTTCCCGCCACGATCCAATCGACGTCAGGGCCTGAGAAATTGACGTCTCGTAAAAATCAAAGACGCATGTTAAAATAAATATAAATATGTATATAATTAAAGATTTTTAATCATACAAAAATTTTTCAACTACATTTGCGTCGTGTTCAAAACGATATAATATAAATGTATGCTCGCTTAGAGAAAAAAGAATTATAATATGTGCAATTAAGAAAATAAGCTTTATGATACATATACAGATAATCATGTAATATCCAACTTTATGTTTTACATTAAAATGTCACGCGATGTCGTGGCTATTTTCAAACGTTTATTAGAAATCTAACTGCGTGATTTCTTCTATGCAGCTATGTAGTTATAAAAGGAGAATTAACTTATTGACTGCGCTCTATGATATTATTACGTTATATCTTATAATATAATATCTTCTAATCATATAAAATCTCTTTGTTTTTTATAAAACTTTATTAAAATAAATAACGATTAGAATAAATAACGACAGCAAAGTTTCTATTATAACAACGCAACTATCGTACAATAAAGTTTCCTTTTCAGAGTACCGCCGTCAATGAAACTTGTACTTTGTCGTAAGATTTTATCTGTGCGGGTGCATTATGCTTTGCTCGTTTATTCCTGGTTGTTATTACCAGTAGCGGTCTGAACAGTCGGTGAAATTTGCAAACCGTACACCACGAGACCATCGGCCGATACCAGGGGTAGTGACTTCCTAGCCAGCCGTGCTCTGATGGCGGCCAGCATCGCCTCGGCATCGGGATTTCCCTCACCCGCCCGTCTTCCCGCTTCAATGACCTCCTACAAATGAACGAGGTGTTATTTTGTTCAATGCTTAAGATTAATGGGTTTTCCACAATAAGCCATTATTAAGTTTTAAGTCTTAAGCCGTAAAAAATTGATTAATCACAGTCGAACGTGAAAAGAATAATCGTCTGTATGATATTGATTAATTTCTTACGGTTTAAGACTCAAAGCCTAGGTAATGGCTTATTATAGAAAATCCATGAAGGCTATGGTACATAAAAAATTTAAGCAGTAAGAAAAACGTAAGCAGTACCTAAATGAATCAATATTTTGAATTAATGAATATTTTATTACGTCTTTATAACGATTGGCCGATTCATTTAGCTACTGCTTACGTTTTATTGCCATTCATTTTTCTGTGTGCCATGGACTTAATTCAAATCTAAGATTGTTTTACCTCGGAATCGTAGATCTGTCCTAAAACAGCCAAAGTGTCGAGCGCAGCTTGACGTACTCTGCGTCGCCGATCTGCGACCATCGTCGCCACTCGGTTGGCCACGATTTCTAGCTTGAATTCGGTGCTGGGAAACGTCACCAGCGAGAAGATCAGCAGCTGCAACGCGTTCTCTCTTGTCTGCGTAAAAACAACAAATTTAGTGCCGAAATGACACGAATTAAATTACTTAAAAACTTTTAGAGTGAATCTCTTTAGAGTGCAACTCTTGGATAAAGTTCGGAAAGGATGAACCCTTCGATTTTATTGTCGATTGGTATACTACTGTATTTTGGTGTGCTAATTACTTTAGGTAGTGCTAAGTTAAAAAGATAAAAGTTAAGTTAAAAAAGTTAAAAAGTTAATTATTTTTAACTTAACTTAGAAACTTACATTTTAGACTCTTAACTTTTTAACTTAATTTAGTTACATTTTATCGGTAACTATTAACTTTTAATTTGATTTTTTTAAAGTCAATCCTTAGATACAATGTGAGAGGCTAATGAGTATATAATTTAATAATTTTATATTGTATAATCATTGAACGTGTGAACAAAAATAGGGATAAATAAATAAGCTATAACAAAGGAAAAATACAAAAAATTATGTAAAATAGTCGAATTTTTTCTTTGTTTTTTTGGTTGTCCGTTTGGTTTCGTTAAAAATTTAACTTTAAACTTTTTAATTACTTTTTTTATTAACTTAACTTTTAATTCAAATTAATTTTATTATTGGATTAACTTGTATTTTAATTAAGTTAAATTTTCAAGTTAACTTTAATTTAACTTAGTTTAAAAAAAAGTTAACTTACCCAGCCTTGTTGATTACAAATATGATAATGAAAATTACCGACAAGGTCATTTTGATGATCATTTGCTGCGCAATCTAAACGTCATTACTCAGCATGTTTGTCAGTAAGTGCTGTCATGCTGAAAGATGGATAGGACAATTTCTTCTGATTTCCAGGCGAAGCGACTCCCACCCCACCTCCCTCTCTGCTTAGGGATGCACGACTTCCACGCAAAGCGACTCTCCTCCCACCTTCCCTCTTACTTAGGGGCGCGACTTTCACGCGAAGCGACTCCTACCCCATCTCACTACCCCTGCTTAGGGGCGCACGACTTTTTACGTGAAAAAAATATGAAAAAAATAAATTTGTTTTTTAAATATTTAACCTTGAAAATGATCTTGAAAATGACCAATTTTCATTATTATATTCGTAATCAGGGCATCAAAATACAGTAGTATGTCAATCGACAAGAAAATCGGAGGGGTTCACCTTTTCGGAAAGACTCTATCCAAACTCTTTTCCAACATTAGCTCAATTTTCACTCTTTAAAGTGATTCCACTCCAAAGAATTTAGAGATAATTCATTTAACTACCTTAGTGTTTCTGGCGCTCAGACAATGTGGCTGCAGTAATTGTTCCAAGAGCAGGCTAGGCTTGAGCCGTAACATCGCGATTCGAGCGAGCTGCGCCGCGGATGGACCACCCTGTCTAGCCAGGCCCCAACCCAGCTGCGGCAATTTCTTTCTTAGTGCATCCTCCGAGACACCGGCGACCACTACCTGAAATATAAAATAGTTTCTAAGAACACATACGAAAGTATAGGTCTAGAAAAGTTTAATATAAGCTTTAGAAAAGTTGAACAACAACACGTCATGAACCTTTGGTATTATAAAAAAGTTACAGAGTATTATTTTCCTTTCGCATCGCGCTAAAAGTGTCTTCTACGCAATTCTCGTACGTGGATATACATGTCATGTAGGTGTCCTTGCTGCTTGCGCTTTAAAATTTGATAACTCGAGTTTAAATGCTTCTAAGGCCGAGGATATTGTAAGCTCACAAAATTCTCGCGATACCAAAACTCTTAATGAATTTTAAAGGTCTTGAGTAACAATTAAAAATTTTTCAACTAAATTTTAATAAATATTTGTTTGAATAGTCCTGACTAAATATAAACATATTAGGTGTTGGAATTAATTCGTAGCGTTTTTTAATGAAAGAATGTTATTTATTTCACATGAGCATTAAAAAATACATTAATGAAAGTACTTCCCATCACTTGTAAAACGCTACGAATTAATTCCAACACCTAATACATTTATTTAATATACAAAAACCATTAATTCATTTAACTATCTTCTTTTTTATTCAGTAAATATTTATTCACTGTAAATATTACCTTGCCACTATTCAAAGAAATATGTTAAAATTTTTAGTAAATTTTTTAAATTAAACTCGGCTTTGAAAGAAACTTTTTAAACATCGAGGTTGACTAGGGGTTGTCGAAGTTTAAAACTGATAGATATCATCCCGTTTTATCGTGCGGGGTACATATTACAATACTTAATAACAGGATTCACAGTGTTATTCGCTGGTGACTGTCGTCAGCGATGAATTAGCCTAAAGGCGGTATTTAAGATCATCTTAAGTACAGTCTTGAGATGTCATGAACCAATCAGAGAACTGCACTAGTATCTTAAGACATTACTTAAGACGGTCTTAAATATAAAAGATCCGACTATGAATATCGACTTAAATCTTGATGTATTTAAGGGTGATCTTGAGGTGCGAGGAGTTACGAGCTCACCTTCGCTACCGCTAAACCAGCGGCGGCCACGCGGCAGCTCCTTTCGCCGCCAAGCACCGCATGCAAGAGCGATCCTAATCGCGACTCTATCGCGATTAGCGCCGAGGACGTCCGCAGAGCCGACGCAACTCTTTCCAGACCTCTGACACGCGCTCGCCAGTCGTCCTGCAAAAGTGACAAGATATCAGACGAAAGAATGATTGAAATTCCTGCGACACGTCATACACCGTAATTGTCAAACAAACCCGACGTGATATTTTATCAGTTGCACTTTGACGGCATCAAATATCTGATTGCAAGGAAAAAAGTTATAGAATGTTACCTCATTTTAATTGGGTGGTAAGGGAGAAATTTATTTATATAACATATATTTGAATATTTAAATTTTTATTAATGTTTTGTGCGCTTAACATTAAAATTATCGATAATGTATATTTTGGCTCCGCTAATCATTTCAATTCTTTTCTTTTTTGTATTAAATATACAGTACAAAATATTAAAAAATATATATATATGAAAATATATTATAAATGATTATAGTGAAGTAAATAATATCAAAATAAATCTTCAATGATACAATAAATAAAAGTAAGGAAATTATTAAATTAATACCTTTAACAGTTTTAGTGACAATATCGACGGCTCTATAGTGTTAAATATTAATTGTTTAAATAATTTAAAAATGTATGAATCCTCGTCGAAAGAAGATCGCCAATTCACGCACCGAAATGTCTGGCAAATAAAAGTTAATTTTATCGTAAGATCAATTTCGCCGATTTCATTCTTCTATCGTGGAATCGTCTCGCGTGCATATGCAAATCTCTCCCAACAATTACACACGATAAGAATAAGTCGTATTTATCCGGCTGTTCTCAGGATTAACTGGTCAAAATATACTTGAGTGTCTAATCGCTAAAATGCTACTTTAATCGCATATGTGAGTCGTCTCTAATCACGTATACATCTTTCTTACTAAGAGAAGAGAGTCTTACTTGAGTTTCTTCTACTTCCGCGATTTTCTTCTATTTCTTCCTCCTCAATAAAAACATATCAGAATAAAAGAATTCCTCATGCGATACAGATATAATTACAAACAGGTGAACAGTGTCGCTAGAAATTCACAGTCGACATTATTGATCGTCGCAGCGGAACTGAACGCAATACATCCGCATTCTCACCGCGTGCACTTCTATCAGGCTCTATAACCGCGGAATCGATACAGACCTCGCATTAATATTTTTTTAACGTATTCCTCACGGATCGGTGTATGCGATATTACCTTTTCGATATTTTTTTTAACGTTTTTTCTCATCCGCTCTCGCTTTTTTAAAGACACGTTTTCAAGTCGACGAACGGCGAACAAAGGTGACAAGTCTAAGCGGAGCGTATCTATCGATATATATCTGCCTACTTGCGCCACAATGAATCAGAGAACAGTTTGAAAATTGCACTTACAGCCACGTCGGTGCAACGCGACGGGTACAATTGCCGACGATTTGCATATACACGGGAATGACGCTTTCCTGGACCTGAACGACGCGGCACGCAACACGTGCCTAATTATTTTCTTGCGGCTTACAGAGCGCGTTTGCCCTCTCTTATACGCCTTCTCTAGCATAACGATCCGCGAGGTAGATCTCTCGTCGTTTTTCACCCGCGGAATATTCATACGGGCGCTGATATCAGCCTCGGAGAGTCGTATCGCGCGGCGTGGCGTAAGAGTGTTTGCGCTCGTAAACTCGACTTTATATCGTAAAGAAGAATAGAAGTGACATTATTTATTCTCGTCATGAATCAATTAGAAAGGAAAAGTCACGTCCTCGAAGGATTTTTGCATCTCTCATAAATTATCGAAATTATCATGATTTCGCGACTTAATTAGCGAAGAATAGCAGCTCATTTAACACAGAAGCTTGCAGTAATGCTGTAACGTTTGCAATGTTACTAATCCCTATAAGCGTATAATATTATTTGGTATTAAGTAATATTTTAGACATCTCTTAAAAATATTAAATGTAACATTTTAAGAATATTGTACTAAAATTATATAATATTAAGTAATATTCTCGAAATATTAATGAAAGATTATATGTTCATACTCCTGATAATATTGTATGATTATTAAAAGTAACATTATTTAATGGTAATGTAATATTGTTAATTATAAACATTAAAAAGTATTATAACAAAATTTACTTTACAATTGTAGAACTGGATATGTACTTAAAATCATGCGAAAAGGTTTTTTTAGCACAAGATGCAGGAAACTGATAAGAACTTTTCGTTACTAAATTGTGAATTCAAATTGACTAAATTAAGAATAATTAATATTTATAAATATTTTAATAATATTTCAAGAGTATTAAGATATAATACCTAGAATATTATATAAGTGGAGTATATAACTTCTATAGGATACTCTCAAAATATTAAAAAATATTATATGGTATTTTCGAAATATTATAATAACTTATTTTAATTTTTTAATAATAACCATATAACATTCTAGAAATATTTTGCGCTTATAGGGATATTATTGAAATAATCTGTGTATGGAAACTACATCCATACGGCACAGAATTTGCAGCAATATCACTACAAAACAACCTTCTGCAACTTTTATGCAACTTTGTACTGTAGAGATAGAGACCATAAAAAAACAAAATACATTTCGAAAAATACTACTTCCATAATAATATTCTGTAATAACATTATTTGCAAATTTAATTTCCTAAATATTTAAATGAAAAAAGATTACGTCAAGCAACTCTGTTAAATTTTTGCCGAGAATCGACTTTACATTAAACTTTAAAGCAGCTAGCCCAGGTGAGATAGAACCCGCAGGTGACATCGCGGATCAATTATGCAGCGTACGATGTTGCGAATAAGTCGAAGCCTTGTTCGAGATAGATATATATATGTATTCGCCTAGACATATATATATTTCGTTCCCTTGATTGCGACGAACGACGTCCCACGGAAATCGATCGTGTGGAATCGGTATTTATTTTCACAGGCCTCTCGTAGACGCGAGGTCGCACGTGCATTCATAAAAAGGTCTAGTGCAGCCGGTGCAGCGACCTTGAAGTTACTCACTGAATGAACATAAGGCATACTTGCGAATAACGGTGATCGTTGCTGGAACTTTAATCATATATGCATTAGTACTGCGAGTACAATGTTTCCTTATACAAATTTAGCAGCCTTGGTCTTATATTATTGTAATTGATCTATGACTGCTTTTCTTTTAGAAGATACAGTCGACACAAACATCGTTCTATCCTTAATTCTTGGCATATTCAATGAATAACAAAGATAGAATGATACTTGACGACTATGTCTCTTAAAAAGAAAGCATCCTATATTAGTTATTTAAGATCGACTTTTTCGCAGTGATAAATTTTATCGCTGATCAATAGCTTAATTAATCGAATGTTTATCATTTTGTATTGGTTTTAGGTCTCTATCAGGGTAGCGATCGTGTTTTTCTCTCGGGCTGAAACGTGAAAAGCGAACATTTTTATTAAAAAGTTATATGATGCTATCGAGAGCGATTGGACATCGTTTGGATAGCTGAGCTAACGGAATTAGTATGCTAGAACATGGAATTCTTTGACCATGACATTCCCCATTCAAACTTCAGGAGTGGACTTATCTACTGGACTGGTTTACCTATCTTTCCTATCTCTCGTTAAAATTAATCAAAATAATATAAAGGTACTTTATGTAGTAGAAATTAAAATACAGCTATATGTACATACACTTTTTACATCTGCAATCAATATTAGATATTAGATATTATAGGAGACATTAAAACAGTTCGTTATAAAGCAATCAATATATGCTGACAGAATCATCCAAAAAGTCATAAAAAAATGGCGCACTTATAACAATACTTTGTATCTAATCATTTGTTATCAAACAGATTGCTTGGGGCTGGCAGTATTTTAGATCCATCACTGTCGGGAAACAGTTTTACGAAACCGGTCAGTCAGTTGCCTCGGCAGAAGGCAGAGAGAATGTTCATCTCATGGGTTTTAGAAAATTCCGCCGTTGCAAAGTCACAAGCGGAGGATACGCCAAATGATACATTCGCAAAACTGTGAACGTGAGAACCACATCTCGCCATACCGATATAATCATGTCGCGGCAACGGAAACGCGCACTCTTCCGGATACTTCAAATCATCGTCTGCCTTGGAGTTATCTTCTTGACGCTGAAGCTATCTCTCGCCGTTATTGGCGACGAGAGCAGACCTCTTCCCATCGACGACGATCTGAGAAAACTGATGGTAAGTCACTGAGAGATTTAAAATCTCAAGGAGATCGATATAATTCTGAATCATTTATAATATCTCAGATCGAAGTCGAAGCGGACAACACACGACGATCGTTGAACGTTGAAAGAGTTTGTAAAAAGTATAATTTGGGGTTTTATCGAAAGCTCGCCGATGATTCTCTATTCAAGCATCCACCTGCGCCGCAGTATGCCGTCTTCTATATGGACAGGTTCGTAAAAAGTATCAGAAAAGAAGAAGAAAATAAAAAACTATTAACGATCGATCCTTATCGAAGGTGTCAAGGTACCCACAAGATGATGATTTCTGCGCAGAGTGCACAACATATCGTACTGTCCGGTGTATAAAGCCGGCACCACGACCTGGCTCTACAATCTTTGTCTGTTAATGAACGTGCCCGAGGAGACGCTGAACAGCGGTAAAGAACAGCTGTCGACTATCGCCAGGAGAACGATACCGGAACTTGAGTATCCTGAAGCCGATCACATTCTGACAACGAGCAGAAAGTTGTTGATCGTGCGGCATCCTTTTGAGAGGTTGTTAAGCGCTTATCGTGATAAATTGGAGAACTCCATCGTCGGACGAGAACACGGGACGCTTTACTTCTATCGCAAATTCGGGGCCAAGATTGTGCAGAAGTATCGTAGTAAGTCGTGGGAAGAAAAGAAATGAGAGAGAAATGATTAAAAATTGATTAAAAATCCTTTTCTTTACTCTGCACGATAACCATTACAGTAAGGACAGATTTATTTTCGCGATTAATCCTTCTGTCGATAAATAATTATTTTTTCACCTTTTCATTATCATGTTTCATAACGTTTTCATTAAAAACATAGAAATGAAAACGAGATAAAGTCTGTGCCAAACTGCTCTTTAATATTCGAAAGATGTAGGATAATTTTTTAGATGTTATAACAAAATTCGCATAAAAATATATAATTTTTTACTGTATTCGCCACGTATCCATTGATTGAAGGGTTAAATTTTAAATTTTGGAAACGTGTTGAATATATTTTATTTAATTTTATTTTAAAAAAAAGATAAAGAACAGCAATGAATCCGATAAACTTTCAGAAGAAAATTTCACGGAGCCACAGCCGAATCAAGTGATCCAACGCGAGGGTGTACCGCCGCCGGCTGGGGTGGAACCAACTTTCCGAGAGTTCG
Source organism: Acromyrmex echinatior (assembly GCF_024713525.1). NCBI lineage: Eukaryota > Metazoa > Arthropoda > Insecta > Hymenoptera > Formicidae > Acromyrmex > Acromyrmex echinatior. The sequence goes on from NC_141859.1 coordinate 10,628,609, forward strand.
TCGAATACATGATCGAGACTGACCTAGGCAGTTACGAAGACGATCATTGGATGCCATATTATCTCTTTTGCACGCCGTGCCTTATCAAATACGACATCATCGCGAAGGTATCGAAATTTGCATCCGAGATCGCTGACTGTCATAATCTTGTAATATTTTGCGTTAACACTAAAAGTAGCACACAGAGCCTATAAAGCGTTAAAAAAGTATATAAGCACTTTTTCAGCGCTTTGTAGTCGCTGTTGTGCTACTTTGTGGGTAATGGAAGTACCAAGCGAATGAATTACTGTGAAAATAAAAAAGTGGTAAAAAATTAAATATTTCATTTAGTATAAAACATAATTATTGAAAATATTTAAAAATTATATATTTTATACAAAACATATAATATTAATTTAAAAAGTAAAAACAGTCAATAATAATCGGGGGGGGAGGGAGGTATTTCTATTAGTATCAACAAAAAAAAAGTTCAAAAGTGTTAGTTGTATGTTAAAGTGTAGATATATATGTATTGAAATTTTTAACGAAACATCATATCAGCGATTATTTTAAAGCTCTTGTAATGTAATAATAATTTTGCAGGTGGAATCGCTATGGAGAGATCAGGTGTATGCGATCAATAAATTAGGATTGCAAGACAAGATCAAGCCCAGATGGAGACATAGTAACAGTTATGCTAACGCCTCCAAGATATACTTCAGCCAGTTAAACAAAGAGATGGTGCAAAGATTGTATGAGAAGTTAAGGCTGGATTTTGAACTGTTCGATTATTCACCTGACATTTATTACGAATACGCTACGTCTATTAATTAATTAAAATTGATCGAGTGAACTTTGTGTCAACATCTATTAAAAGCATAATTTTTGTTTTATAATAATATAATAATTAACGTGTCTAGAACACTGATGTAAACCATTGATGGCCCACAGAGCAGGCATCTCATTCGTTTAGAGAGAGATTTAAAAAAAATAAAAGAGAAAAGTACGTTAAGCCCGTATACGCGCACACGTAATCCTGATAATTGATGGAGCTTAAATCACGTTACGTCACGCGACGAACTTTTGTCGACGACGAAAATCGATCGACCTACTTCTCACCATACTTAATGTATCGGATCGGCGGTTTGTCCTAAAGTCAAGGGTCCTCAAGTGAACACGTTAATCGTCAAGGATCGCGACAATCTGAAGCAGGGCATTACCCTGCTAACACGCGGCAAAAATGGTGCCAAATGAATCTCACGCGAATTTCCACAAAGTCACATCTAACTTAAATTTCTTTAAAGCATAACATCACAATTTTTTCTAATTGTAATATATAATGTATTGAGGTCTATGAGCTCAACTGAATTAACTGGATCCGTTCACAGTTTTGAAGATCTTTTTCCTTTGTTATTTGTGAATTAACTTTTATATAATTTCTATAATCTATATATAATTGTGTATAATCCGACATTAAATATCAATACTTCGATCAGCTTAATATAATATTATTTGAGGAATTTCAAGAGGGATACCAAAAATATAGTTACTATTTATAACCATAAATTTCGACGAGGGAGATAATATGTGCAAAGCATTGCATTTACCAAAAGATGCATTTATACTAATTGTAAATATTTCATAAAAAAATTAACGATATGTTTTATGTAATAAATTTGCACGCGCATAAAATACTGGTATTTATTAAATATCCGATCTTTTACCTTGTTGTGCAGGTCATCCAACACCTCCTGGCCAACCAACCCCAATTCCTCCCAGCTGGGTTCCTGCGGTTTACCCTCGCCCTCGCTGCTACTACAAGTGACACTTTCGTTCCCTTCCGACGCGATCCCTTCCTTTTTATCGTATTGGCTATGCCACTCTTTTCGTCCCTCGCCGTTCACAACAGTCACCGCACGATCGTCTGTAATTATGTTGCAGGTACGCACATCCTGTTCATCATCGTCGTCGTCGTCATCGTCGATGAAGTCGCCGCCGATCAGACGATCTATTTGAGCATTGCACTCGTTTACTGGCGATCCGAAAGGGAAACTGTTGGACCTGCGAGACAAACTGTTTCCTGACAATTTCTGTTCGTTCAAACATTCCCTTTCTAACTCGAAGCTGTCGTCCTTATCTCGGAGTGTCTTCTTTCGTTCTGGACTTGATGATTTTGTCATCACATAATTCTTCTCTTGCCTCGAAGAGGCTTCAGAAATATTGCTTCTGTTCGAATCAATCGTGTCCGCGTGACCGTCTCTCTTAAGACTCATCGCTTGTTCCCCCTTTAAAGATATGTTTTTCGAGGTTTCTATCGCTGCAACCTGAACAGATAGATCATTTTCATCCTTGCTTTTTATTGTCAATTTGTCTTCACTATTTGCTGACGCCGGAGTAGTCTGATCTAACGTAATATCTTCTTTCTTTAATATTTCATTAATTTCTTGCGAACTACTGCGAGGGGATTCATTTTCTAGAATCGTTTCACTATTTTTTTTAATTTTTTTCGTGTTCTTCATTTCTTCCGTTGGCGTCACTGAATTGATTACAATTAGAGGTCCACCCGTCTTCGTCAGAATACTCTTCTTAGGACTCAGCTGCGCGTTGTGCGTGTACTCTCTCTTGGGACTGCTGGACGCCGACCTGGAAGCTCTCCTTGACCCTCGCTTCTCCATGTGAGGACTGCAGGGTTGCGATGATGGTCGTCTCCTCATCATTTCTGGCATCTTTGTAGCCGGCGACACCGGAAGTGGGATCCTTGTCTTAGGCGTTATCTCGATTGATTCTGTATCGTCGCTATCGGGTGTCCTTAGCTTCACGATCTCGCCGCCAAAGTGGACGCGTCTGGGTGTCCTGCGTTTATCTGCAGACGATGATTCCTCGTTCATCACGTCATTACCGATTTTGTTTTTCTTTCCTTCGTTGTCCTCGCTATCATCATCGTCCTTTTCCTCCAGAATTGTCATCGTGATGGCCGTCTCCTCGTTGAACTTGATCTCAGTCTCTAGAACGACTCTCGACGGTGGTATCTCATCTTCCTCTTCGGCGATACCAGAAGTGTCGCTGTCGCTATCCCAGGATTTGTCGAAGGCGCGCTCTTTCTTATCAGCCTTCATAATGTCCTGCGTACGATTCTTATCTTGCTTCTTTTTGGTCGACTTGATATTATAGATTTTGGAGAGAATATCGATGTTCTTCTTAAACTTGTCGTCATAATCTGTCAAGTAACTCTCGAATTCTTCCTCACCAACTGCGTCACGGATCTTCATGAGAGATTTCAGAACGGCTTCTTGATGTGGTACCTGGACCAATCGCGAAGCGAAGGCGATCGTGGCATCCTTCAGGATTTGCGTTGTTGGAGGAGGACTGTTCGAGGATGGAAAGAGCAACAGAGGTGCGCTCAGGATTATGCCTGTCGTCACGTTTGTTTGAAACGGATTATGAGCATCTGGGCGATTTAAGCCGTCGTGAAGGATCTAAAATAAATGAAAATATTTCTTAATATCGTTATCTTCATAAAAATTAAATGTCCATAAACGAGTTTTAGAAGAGACCATAGAGAAGTTTTAGAAATTCGTACAGTATTTGAATTTAAAAGCAATTGAACTTAAAATGTATTTATAGAAAAGAATTGTCATCGAAATAATGCTTTGGTAAGTTCCCATTAATTGAAGAAATTTTTAGATCCAGAAAGGTGATAAATATAGATTTAAAAGAAAGCTACAGATGAAAAAAAAAATAAGTTACAGGTGCTTACGTTTTGAACCATGTTTTCTCTGTTGGGGCTATGAACCAGGTAGACCCGCAGCGTGTCCAAGGCGCCCTTACGAACGGCCGGCGCTGGATGTCCTAAATTATTGATCAGCTCCGGCACCACTGGTTGCATGACCTTGTCAATGACATCGGTGCTCAGCGTCGGTAAAACGTCCATCAGCACCCGCAGGGCGTGTTGGCGAACCTCCCATTCCGGATCCCGAAGTCTCTCGGAGATCTCGATGAAGGTGGCCTGCGTGTCAACTTCAGATGGAAACCTATGCGTACGCACCTAGCCAAAGACAATCAGCATGTCAAATTTATTCACTTTCAAAAAGGAAAACTAGGAGATAAAATACATAGAAATACGCGGCAAGAGTACTCTCTAGGGTTGTTCCATCTTCAGATAAACTATGTGATAATTTATTGGATACTCTAGTGGATAAACAATAGAGTAAAACTCTCTAAATCTCGTGGAGTAAAATCTCACTCGAAGAGACTGAAAATTTAGCCTGTATTGAAAAAAGAGTGAAAATACAGTCACTCTTGTTCAAAAAGGGATTGAAATTTCTCTCTTTTGGAGTGAAGAATCTCATTTCAAAAGAGTAAATCTCATTCTAAAAAGAGTGAAAATCTTGAGCAAGAGTGGCCGCATTTTCACTCTTTTTTCAAGACAGGCTAAATTTTCAGTCTCTTCGAGTGAGATTTTATTCCATGAAATTTAGAGAGAAGAGTAAGAGCATAAGAGAGTAAGAGAATAAGACAGTGAGCTGAAGTTTATCGAAAAGTGGAAGAACCCAGCTTAAAACTTTTAGTTGCGTCTCACTTTGAAGAGTGAAATTTTACTCTTAAAATTGAGCCACTCTTTTTCAAGACTGGCTCAATTTTCTTTAGATATTTTCTACTCCAAAGAACTTAGAGAATATAAAATTCTTATCCCGAACGTACCACATGTTCCCAAAGAGGTGTCAATTGTATTGTTTGTCCAGACAGCGGAGCGGACGTCATCCTACGTCGCGACTGATGACGATGACGATTACTTCGCCGTGCGGCCGATGCGTTCTCCGACAAGGACGATGGTCGAGCGACGGGAAGCGAAGCGGGTTCTTCCTGGGGCTGCAGCGGCCCCGCATCTGTCGATCCTGTCATAGATGACGACAAGCAGCCGGACATATCCCCCTACGTCTCGTCCTTCGGGTACCACCGATTGTCCGTCATGATCTCCCGCGAATTTGACTCCTCACCATTTATCGATGATCCCAGTGGCATATATGTGCGATTGCTATGCTAAAGTAAAATTGTATGAGTACAAAATTGATATACTCTCTCGCCTTTACCTTTGAACTTTAAGATTAATATTCGCGCCCCTTCTTCGTAAATCTTCCTATATATAAATTGCGAAAAAATTGGTAGATAGCTTCTTAAAATTATCGAAGGTAGAAAAAGAGGTTTGATAGTAGTGTAATAATGATAGCAACGATAATGATAGTAATACAAGGAAAAGATAGATCGATTCTTATTACTAAGTTAACTAACTTAACTAGGATTATAAAGACCGGATGTGCTGACATAAAAGTATGCCAATTTAACGATCGACATGTAAGGCCGAGGTTCCTTAAAAATTCTAGCGAATGTGCAATCCTAGTCGTAGAATTATTGGAGCTTTTATTGGCAATTTAAAGGGTGAAACGTAAAATCACGAATACGTAAAATCTGTTATTCCACTGATGCGCGAATTGAATTTAACGTATTAAGATTCCTTCATCGTGTAAGTAATATATTGGAAGTATATTGGATTGTGACGTCCGAAGCGAGAGAAGCCGCACCAGTGGAGGAACATGCAACTCGCACCTGATTGCGCCTCGCTTTAATATTATATTCGATATTACTCGAATGAGAGAAGTCGAGTCCTTCTAAACGTCCATCATCCTACAGTTCCTCATCACCGTCACGACTTCCTTCGGAATCGACGGTGAATGACTGACGTTTGTTTTGCTTCCGGGATGTATGATGCACGATTGACGTTGCAAAGACAGCTATCGCTGTCAAAGAGGCAACGTTTGTCATGTGATATGAATGGTATTACTTGCGAAACAAAGTGCATAATTCACGAACGCGTTGTCTTATAAATAAGAAAAACCGATCAAAACACAGTCAGGTGCACGTCTTCCGCTTTGTCTTTTTCCCAAGAATGTACATCCCCAATATGCGCATTTATACGGAGGTAAAAAAATGTTCTCGTCTGATTGTATCTGATGGCCGAAAGATGATAGAAGTATTTGAACAATATTAACGTTAAAATTGCATCAATATTATGTGGGTAAACCGATACTTTTAAGGAAAAATCGCCTCGCGAGAGGGAGTCGCCAAGTTTATCTCTATTAAATCTTTCACGATATGAACCCAGTGTAAAAAAGTAGCACGCACGAAACGCGATTGCATAATACGGGGCAAAACGTGCGTACTGCTTATATATTTTCTTGAGATATGCAAGATAATAATTAAAATTCTCGTGCTTTTTTTTTAAAAGATAACGAAGCACTGTACTTGATTATAAGATTATTATATAGTTTGTTTGATAAATTTAAGAAAATTTGTAAACAGAATTTTATCAGGATTATCAAGTGAAGTTATATAAAATTTTTTAATCTTAAGCTCGATTTTCAGAATTGTAACTAGTTATTTCCACTTTATTTCCATTCTGGAAATAATTGTTTAACTTTTATGTTATTATTCTTAATTATTCTAATTACAGAATTCAAAATAAAGACTACAGAAAAAAGTTAAGGAAGTCATCTCTTGATTTCTAAGATTTATAATTAATCTCATAAAATTTTTTTTGCTTTTATCTGTCTATAAGAGTTTTCAGGAAATGTTTATTAATAGAATAATTCATAACTAAATTATTATTTGCAAAATTATTTTAAATCGGATATCTTTAAAAATATTCCATATAACTTTTAAAATAATAAGAAAAAGAGAGAAAAGAAAGTATACTTTCTATAGATAGTATCTATAGATAGTATAAAAATGAATTTATGTAACTTGCGAATATATTATTAAAAGGATATATAATATATTTTAAAAATATCAAAATACTTCCATTTCACAAAAATTTGAAATATTAAACACATATATTCAAAATTTTATTAAAAATTTTAAAACGCTTAGTCAACGTCTCTCAATCAAAAGTATTGCAATTGTGAAAATATAGCTTCATAGGAGTTACTCGTAATTTTGAAGTTTCATGAAAAATTATAAAAAACAGAATGCATTTGAATAAAAAGTGCATGTATTGTTTAGAAAATGCAACCAAAAGTAAGAAAATAAAGATAAGCATTTAAGAAAATTCTGCTAATAAGATAATGTAAGAAAATAATTGTAGTCGCTTAGAAATGCAATTGCGATGTTATCAGCGCACTTTGGCGAGTTATTATAATTATTGATTTATTATTTATTGTAATTAATTGGCGAGATAAAGCTTACTTTATGTGAAGCGGCGATGGAACGCGCGGATACAACGGCGAGAGTCTGCATTCGACCGCGGCCGGCATGTGACTATCCGCCACCGTGTTCTCCATCAGGGAAGGAACTGCTTCGCAGTTAATATCGACCACCCCCGTCCGTCTCTCTCCCCACTTTGGCGAGAGAGAATCGTCTTATACTTTACAACGAACTGTAGCGTTGCGAGTACCTTGATAGAGATACTGAGAGAAATAAATCATCGTCAAAGTATCCTCGCGCGGGAAGACAGGGACGAGTAAAGAGTTTTTTTTGCACACTCCAACAAATTGTCTTCCACCCCGTAGTGCGTAGAATAATACTCTAACGATGTGTTAATCAATGGAAAATAGATGTAGTCGTGGAATAATCTTTTCGATTATTTTGAAGAATACGTTTGAAAGTAATGTTACACGTGGATATCTTAATTATTCGTTTGTGAAGTATATCCTGCTCGTGTTTAGTTGTCGAAGCTTTGACGAGCTATATCCGTTTGTCTAATATTTACAATGCGTCAGTCTTGCTTTACTGACTCTGATTAATCCCTTCATTATTCAGTCCAAGGAAAGTTTCTCCTCTTTCGCGAATCAAAAATCTTTCCCTTCGACGATTCTCCTCTCATCGATCCAAACGTTATCCTGACGTTGTAAGAAACGATTAACGAAAAAAAAATTTATCTCGCTGACTGCGGAAAGTATGAAGGATTGTACGTGTGCTTGCAGTGATAGAAGCTATAACGAATGTATGCCAATGAATGCGCAAGACGGCACGCGATATTCATGAAACTGAACACGGACAATTTCGAAATTCCATCACGGGGAATTCCCAGCGGACACGCTTCCGGGCGATTAGAGAAAGAATTTCGAATAAACGAAGTTTCAGCGACGAATGCAGAAACGGAGTGAAGCGGCAACGGTTGATCGATTTCGCTTGTAATGCCCGGTTCATATCGCGAGTCTTATCAAGCTCGTTTGCTATTAGCGGTACACCCGCATATAGTGCCGCAATTCAATCTGCCGATTTTACCGTTTTCTTAGAAAGGGAAGTCATCTTACGTTATGACAAAACACGTATTTCCCTTACGATCGATTTGATATACCGAAGTTCTTAATCGCGTTCATTACGAAACTTCCTAATTAATGAATAGCGATATACAATTATAGATCCATCATTAGTAGGGTAGAGCGATGTTTTATCTATTTCTTGCAATAATATTTATGTTTCTGACAGCACATATGAATATTTATAAGTTGTACTTGTGTTCTCAAGAAGAAGAAATGTAGTCGTAAGCAAGTCACTGGAAAAAAAATGTTTATCTTAAATTTTCATATTACTTTAAAGTTGAAACTGATGAAATATCATCTTATCTTATTATTTTCATAGCAAAAAATATACACTGGAGTAATATTGGAAATTTAGGTTTGCAAGAAAAGAAAATGTATGTCCAAGATGTAAGGAATGTAACAATTCTTTACTTAGCTTTCCATTAGAATTGATTAGAATTTCACACGAACTTCGCATAAAAATTTACTATCATTAAGGGGAATAATTTACATTTACCTTTGTCAAGTTAATATCCTCATGAAAATTGTAATTTTGATATAGATCGTATTTTGATTTTTAAAAATGCTAACTTGATAAAGGTTTTATATTTCTCTTCTTTCATTCGGTTCATAGGAAATACATATAATACAATGACAATATAAATAAAACTCTTCACGTAGTAGAAAGCTTGACTAATGTATCAGCATACTGAAATTCCGTACTGTTTTCATAGTCGCACATGTCCAAGGCGATTACACAACTCTCATGAACAACTCTTTTACTATCATGGAGATATCTGTTTAATATCTCATAGCATTCAGGAGTGGCAATGGAACCTAAAGCCTCAGCACACTCATGCCTAACCATCTCGTTTTCCTCCGTGTTTTCCAATGATGCTTGCAATCCTGGCACGGATGTCTCGTCTTGAAGTTGTCCTAGTACAAATGCTATCTCATGTTTGAACAGGGCACTACCGGTCTTCAAACCTTTATGTAAAAACAAAACTCGATTAGTTAGTATTTATTTAATATTTTTAGATTAGATTAATAATTACCTTCAGTAAGAGCTAGAATGCTCTCTCTGGTACCCAAATTTCTCAGTGAGAACATTGCTCTGTATCTGTCAAACAATGACTTGTTTTCATCCAACAAAATATCTCTCAAGATTTTTACATCTATTACTTCTATCGGTGGTGCAGGATCAATGGTAGAGTATGAATTCTTTTGTAAGTTCTTTGCATTACTGTTAGATTCTAACCATCTCAACCGATTTAAGGCCAACTCACATGTCTCTGCTACTTCAGGTATAGGATCTTTGAGGTACTTTTCCAACAAAGGAATTACACTTGACTCACCGATAGCACCCAGTGCCTCTCCTGTGAAAAAAATGCATATAGATATAAAATAGTACAAAGAATGAATATTCTCTAAATTTGAGTGGAACCTGATTCTAAAGAGTAAATAATTAAGATAAGAAGAAAGAATTTTTGAAAGAGTTTTTTAACTCTTTAAGAGTGAGATTTTATTCTTTACAATGAGATTTACTCTTAAAAGTTTTAAACAGATTCTTTATTTTTTTTTTGAATAGATTACTGAAGCTTGGATGAGACTTGTGCATGCCAAACACATACCAGCTTCGTGACGTACCATCGGCTCCTGTGACAGATCTTCCAGGACACTTGTTAAGATATTAATGGCTGCAGGATCTCGCATCTGACCTAGACAGTATGCAAGCTCATGTTTCAACAATGCTGATGGATCTTTGAAGCATGCATGGATCTGATCTATTGCCATTGAACCACCAATATTCTTCAGAGTGAATAGAGCGCGGAATCTCTCTTTCAGAGGCCTGGCAGAGTCATTTAGAACTCCGCCTATAGTCAAAATATCGCTTTCACTCGCTTGAATCATTTTTAATTAAATGTTAAATATTAAATATATAAATATAAATGAGAAATAAAATTCCAAATATCTTAAATCTGTAAAAAATTACATAGAATATTATAAATATATAAGTATAAAAAAAATATGTAATTATAAAATAACATAAATTTTTAATAAATAATTATACAAAAGAAAAAGAAAAATATTGTACAAAAATACTGTATAAAAATTGAAAAATTTATAACTACAAATTGTTGTCAGACTTCTTACCAATTTAATTAATTTTCAAACGGATATCTATTAGTTTTAATGAGCTGGGTAGATATTACTAATGTATTATTATTAAATTAACGATTTTCGTTTGTCTCAATTCAATGCGATAATTTTTTAGGTTAACATGCCATGAGTTAAAGCTGGAAGCATAACATATAGAAACAATAGATTTACTCCATATTGGTATTTGTGGACCATATTTTTGAAACAGAATTAGGATCTTTTTTTGATGTGTTTTAGAACGAAATTATAACAAAAATTGAAGATATCTTTTTTTATAAGTTTTGGAACACAGTCAGCTGATCGAGACTCAAATAGGAGACTTGTCCAGACTTATTGGGATATGAAGAGTGAAAGCGTTCTTCTAATGATTTGTGACACTGAGTACACAATATTTCATAATTATCTAAACTCTTCGATCTTGTATTAAAATTTTATAATTTGTGCATTATAATTGTAAGTCAAAGGTATATTGACGTGAAATTTTGCGTTGATGCATAAGTAACCTGTAGGATAAAATTGACTTGCATCTCCTAAAAATATGGAACCACAAAAAAATGACAATATTGCTTTAAGCGCAAGTACAATATTAAGAGCATGTGCCTCGACGAGTAATGAAGGTATATGTACACCTACTGGTATGCTAGATCGCACCGAAGTTAGATACTGGATGCTGCACCTTTATTTTGAAGTATTTTGATGATTTCTCTGTATCCCCATCTAATGCCGTTAGCACAACTTTTGCTGCTAAGTTTTTGAGTCATATTAATAATTATATACCAAATAGAAAAGCTCAGCAATAAGCTGAGCAATAACTGCACTAGAATGGGTTAAGTTGTGTCATGACCACGACTTGAAAATTTATGGATGATAGTAATAATGAGAACTTTGAATTTAGCGGAGAGATTACGAAACCTCCAGGAAGACAAGCACTCTAAATTAACAATTGGAGCATTTTTCGAATTTATGAGAACTGCGTATCAAGTTAATGATAGTTGCGAAGGTCTGGCTAAGATATTGAGTGCTAACAGCGAGATTGACTGGCATGAATTAGCAAAAATTAATTTAGACCTAGAAACGCGCGAGGATAGTAAAGCAACCAATAATAACTGCCGTCCTAGTACTGACGAACAGCAAAACGAGAATAATGATCCTATACAAACATTACTAACACAAACAAATAATAAGGAATCAAATTCATGTACATCAGAAAGCATAATAAGTTCACAGTCTTCTGTGATGTCTTGTAATAGCAATATTTCTAACACATGTAATAATAACAGTTCTATGAAGGAATCTATCAGTGTAGAAAATTCTTCTAATAAATGTTTAGAAGATAATATTAAAGAAACAAATCAGTTATCAGGTAGTCAAATTCAAAATGAAAAGGGAAAAGTATTACAGACTAAAGAACATTTGGAAGAGAATGAATGTGATTTGGCGAAAGTCATGAAGGAAAATCTAAGAGATATTTTGCATGAAGGATTACTGGACTCTGTTTTGCCATATATGCTGCCAAAATCTACCCTATCACAACCTATTATTAAAAAGCCCACTGCTGTTGCAGATGTTAAGAAAAGTTTTTCTTTGAATAATGTAATTGAAAATAAAGCCTCAGTTCATAAAGAAAGAGACAAGGAGAAAAATAAGACAAACAAGAAATCATTGGAGTAAGTATCTTTTAATTGCAATTACATTTTCAAACATCTTGTTAAAAGTATTTCTAATAAATGGATTAATTGTTCATGTTTAATAATATAATTGACATTATTTTTTTATATTGCATTATAGGAATGAAGTGGAAATTCATGTTTGCGACGAAGATAAAAATATCAGAAAAAACTTTCGATGTCCACAAAAGCTTCTTATACAAAAAATGTGTTATTTCGCTGATGTTACAGCAGGACAGAAACTCGACGAGATAGACATATCGGTCCATTGTGATGTAGTTATTTTCGATTGGTTGATGAGATGGGTGAAGAAGGATATCATAAAAAAGTCAGAATGGCCAGTTTTAGAGGCGAATAACGTCATTCCGATTATGGTGTCCGCTTCCTTTTTACAAATGGAACCGCTTTTGGAAAATTGTCTGCAGTATTGTCACGACAATATGTCGGATATTTTAAAAACATCAACAATTTTAACATGTTTAGATGATAATCTTCTTACAAGGCATGCATTTTATTATTGTCATAGTTTTGATTGTATTTTACATGATATATTACATCTACTTTATAATAAATTATTAATTTAAAGCTTTCTTTTTTTCTGTTTTATTGATGTTTACAATTAACCATAGATTGGCTGAATTATTTACTAACGAAGATGTTGAAATTCTAAAAGATAAAAAAGATAAAATTCAGAGTCGTTTGTTCTGTAAGTTAATCGCTTCTCTAGTGGAGATCACTCCAGATAATAAAAAGGGACACTATAGTTCATTGGCTATGATGTTTAGATGTGGAAAGTGCGGCAAGAATGTTATACAATCAATTTCCGATTTTGTGCCTTGCATTCCAAGTGCAATGAAAATTGGTAACAAGGGAACTGTTCATAGCAAGCATATCAGGTACACATATTTTTATATATAAGCATTATTATATGCATGAAAGATTTAAGAAATAAAAAATAACTTTGCAGAGATTTGACTTGGACATTGAATGATTATGTCGTTGCCTTGCGATCGGAATTGCGCTCTTGGCGAAAAGTATATTGGAGATTGTGGGGAGACTGTCATTTTGTGTTCTGTCAACAGTGCAATATATACTTTCCAATACATCAGATCGGTTGGTGCTGCTATCATCCGGAATCTGCACAATTCTTCATAAACGAACAACAGAGACCTATGCCCTTCCCATTGGGAAAATATCCGTGTTGTAGTCAATCTGCTTACAGATTTGAAGCTTTATCAAATCATCAAAGTGGATGTAGATACAAAGTTAGTATCAACATTATGTGTCTTCATAATTGCGTTATAAAAATTTACTGTTCATGATATATATAATATACATATAATATACATATAAAAATATAATGAAAATATAAATAGTTTATATAAAGATTTCTATATAGAGTTTTCTTTTTTAGGAACACGTACCAGATATAAAGGGTGAGAAAGAATTAAATATGTTAAATATCTTGACAGCACATAGAGAAGTGATAACTTTGGAAGCACCCCAGCTTTTTTTCCCAGAAAAAATTACACGGCTAGTAACACGCGATCCGTCTCTTCGTCCAAGCAAATTAGTGTGTAAGGATACGATGTGGTGGAATGGAATCGAGCTCGTGCCACAGAGACCGAAACTTGGTTTGCTCGGTAAATTGTCAACTTAACGCTTTCTTTTTTATATATACAGGAAAAAATTCTATAACGCAGAAAAAATTTACAAAAATAGGAAAAATTTGGGGAGGATCGGGATTTCGTCGATTACTTCAAGTACAGGATTCGAAAAAGTCTTTACAGAAGATTTATCGGCGAATTTCCGTAACCACGGATATTTCGTCTCCTACTTCCTCGATTACAGACGAGGAAGACGACGAAGATGACGGGACCGTGTACGAGGACAGCAGTGTAGATGACGAATCATATTACAGTGAAGAATCCAATACGTTATGCATGTTAAAGTCAATGGTTAAAGCAAAGCATCAAAGTAGTCACAAGTAACAAATCGTATTGTTGAAATAGTAAGTATCTTTATAACACAAAATATTTATATATGATTTTATGTTCCTTTCAGGAATGATAGATGTTGGAGTGGGAATTTAAATGTAAGACACAATCAAGATAATCAGAGAGATTTTGAAGAGAAAGCTGCGGCGCAAATGACAGCTCTTCTGACAAAGAGAACACTCACAGAGAATTTGCTTTCAAAATTTAATAAGCAACAACACGGCTATAAAACTAAGCAACCTGTTGGTATGTTTTCCGTGCTATATATTTTATAGTTACGATCATATTATGGCTGCATTTCGATATTCATTGCCAATACCGAAAATTTATAATACACGTTACATGCGGTAAATTTTCAGTATTAGTAATCGAATATCGAAATGCAGCCATATGAGGTCTAAAAGTCTCGGAACTAACTAATTATCTCAGAAAGTATTGGCTTATTGGAAAAATGTTTCAAACAAAATTGAATGGTTCAAAAAGATCTATTTACTGATTTTAGTTTGATCTTGGGTGGCGTTGTCAATATCAGATCAAGGTCGATTTTTTTTTAATGAAATGCTTTATTTTTTATTTCAGAATCTAATAGCTGATGCCAAGAGCTTTTCAAAACTACAATAAAATTCATTCATTTTTATTAAGTATTTTCGAATTATAACGTTTGAAAATTACAGTACCGCCATCATTAGAGTGAGCATTACCCGAAGCGTCCGATGATTAAACCTCTTAAATGTTCAAAGTTATGCCCTGGATAATATTTGTCAAGATAGGCCATTGGAGATTGTTTTTCTTATTTTCATTTTTACATATAAAAATGAATTTTTAATGTAAAAATATTATTGACGCCGATAAACAGATAATTTTATTGTAAAAGTTTTGTATAAAACATTTTTTTGATATCTCGAATAGTTTTTAAGATACGACAAAAAAGCTAAAATCCGCGTTACACAAGAAGTGATTTCATTCCTTCAAACCATCTTTCAGTCGCAACTAATATTTTCTAAATTTATTTTTTTTATATATACAAAGTTTTATTAAAATCAGAATTTAACACTTCGTATGGTTTCCTTGTTAATGAAAATGAACTTTATTGTCAGTTTTGAAAAACTCTTTATTTACTTTTTAACATTAGTTATTAGATTCTGAATTAAAAAATAGAATGGCCCATTAAAAAAAAATCGGTATAACCTGACCTTGGCGACGCCAAAGTCAAACTGATGTAATCAGTAATCTTTTTAACTCTATAACTTTAAAACATTTTTCCAATAAACCAATACTTTCTGAGATAATTGACCGTTTCGGGACTTCTGGACTTTACTGTAATGTATATTTATATATATGGAAGCATGTGAATAACACTTAAAAAAATAACATAAATAATATGTATCTGAAATAGGTGGAACGTATGTAAAACTAGAAGTCGAATTTCGCGAACGGTTGGCCCAGTCATGTAAATACAAGAATCCAACAGGAAAGACTCGTATTAAGTCAAATAAATCTTAATTTGTATGTAGATACGATTAAAGATTTATCTGAAGTATTATTGAAAAAATTTTGTTGTGATTTTATACAAGATACACACGCGCGTGCGCGCGCACACGCACGCACACTCGTCAATAACTCCTTTCACGTATTAATTAATAATTAAATAAGAAATAGAGTAAATAACTTTAACTTTTTTTTCAATTAATGCTTTATTAAGAAATTAGATGAATTAGTTATGAAAAGATAAAGTTGAATATCTATATAATTCTTTTATTGTAGTATTTGTAATAAATTATATTAATCCAGCCGATATTTTGAAAAATATTACATATAGTCTTTTATTATATATATTTTATTCTTGATTTAGCTTTATAAATTAGAGTCGCATCACAGTTGTCACTTATATCATTATATCACTTTATTCTTAATCATCATATCACTTCTATCTAACAAGTTGTTCAATTCCATCTCTGTAAAAACTACAAAAAAGATTGATCTACTAATTTCAGCAATTCTTTATATACCTTTATTATTTAGAAAATCTGACGGCCAAAACTTACCTTCTTTTTCAGATGCAACAATTTTGTATTCTTTAGATTCCATTAGCTTTTTCATCTCTAATAGCGTATTTATATTAAGAGATTGTAGTTCTTTTGATATAACTATTTTCTCCAAAATACGTTTAGCGTCGGCTCGTTTCATAATTGCCTCATCAATTGTTCCTTTAGTGCATAGCTTGTAGACAACCACGGGTTTTGTTTGCCCTATTCTATGACATCGAGCCATAGCTTGTATGTCCACTTGTGGATTCTTGCATTGAAAAACAAATGTGAATAAAATACGAATATCAGCAAAGATAGAAAGTGTGGAAAATTATACTGATATTAACTTACCCAATCACTATCATATATAATAACGGTATCAGCACCCATCAAATTTAATCCTACTCCACCAGCTCTAATTGATATAAGGAACAAGAACAAATCTGGATCGTTATTAAAAGCAGCAATATTTTGTTTCCGTGCTTCAATTTTAGTGGCACCATCCAATCTCACATAATTATAATCTCGTAACGTAAGATAATCTTCAATCATATCTAAGATCATAGTCATTGTCGAAAATAATAAAACTTTGTGACCTCGCATTTTCAGTTTTGCCAGCATAGCGTCCAATACTAAAAGTTTACCGGAGGATCTGATTAAATCAGTATCAATTTTTGGTAAACCAGTCGAATTCAATGGGCAGTGAACCAAGTATGGATGATTCACTATCTTTTTATACATTGGCACTAGAAAATATAAATAAAAGTGAAATAACATAAAACGTGAAAACCATGTGAAATATTGTATTAATGCAACAATACTTACTTCTATTTTGATAATTAATGCGGACAAGAAACTCTCTATTACGTTCTGTGACATCAGTATATTGTTTCCATTTCGATAATTTGTCTTCAGATTTCGTTGGTTTCTTATATGGTTCAATATTATTATTTTCTTGTACTGAAATATTCAATACTCTATCCTTGGATTTGTCCTTGATAGATCCGTACGGACTTCTCAAAAAGCATTGTCTTTTCGGTCTTTCACCATTTACAGTTTGTATAATCAGATCCGATACCTCGATTTTACTTAACATTTCTAAATCGTAATTTAATACTGCTTTGTATAAATCGTATTGCAATTCCGTGAGCGGCGCATAAACAATCAACTCTTTCTTAGGAGGAATTTCTAAACAAACTTCAGATTTTACTCGTCTTAACATAAATGGTTTTAAAATTTCACGCAATGATAATAATACATGTTTCTCTTCTTCCTGCTTCAGAAGTTTTTCAGTGCCATGTTGATATTGAAGTTCTTTAACGTCAAACCACGATTCAAATGTATCCAAATCATCAAAGATTTCTGGTAATAGGAAATTCAAAAGAGACCATAACTCGGATAAATTATTTTGAAGTGGAGTTCCAGTTAATATTAGCCTATTCATGGAACGAACATCGTGCAGCACTCTAAAAAAATAAACATTATATACAAATCTTAATGTTAAAAGAAAAATAATAGAAAAGTTCAATTAAATGAGAAAATTATTTTCTAAATCAAGTATATTTTTTAAGTGTCTGCCAAATATAGATATATCGAAATATCTATTTTATTGAACTTGTAATCAGTTTTGAAAATAACTAAATCACTGATCAGTTTTTAATGGCTACATACTTGATCAGTTTACATTTATAATTTTTTATTCTATGTCCTTCATCTATTATGATGTATTTCCAACTTAGAGATTGAAAGAATTTACTTTCGTATAATGGTATTTCGTATGTAGTGAGTACAACAGGCTGTGTCTTATAATTATCTTCGACAGGATGTGTACATTTAATTTTCATGCGTACAGCATCTCTTTCTTTTATTGTGCCATGGAATAAAAAGACCGGTATGGCGGGAGCGAATCTTTCAAATTCTATTAGCCAATTTGATATAGTAGAGAGAGGTGCAATTATTAAATAAGGTCCTGCTTGTCTTTCTTCTACAAGATGACATATCAAAGCTATCGTTTGTATTGTTTTTCCAAGTCCCATTTCATCAGCCAAGATTCCACTCAGGCCATTTTTATGAAGCAACTTTAACCATTCTAAACCCTTTAGTTGATAATTGCGCAGATTGCCACAAAAATATTTCGGTAATGTCGGTACAATATCAGTGCTGCTAACATTTGCTTTTGATTCCGGTTCGAATTTCAGTTCATTATCCGAATCCGCAGATAATTCTGTCTCTATCTCTTCTAGGCTCAGATTCTTTTTTTCTCTTGATTTTACTTGTCTAGTTATCTGTAAAACATTTAATCAATTTTAAATTGTGTCTGTGTATTATCCAAGAATCCAAATCTTATTATACTTGCCTCTGTAGATATGTATTCTTGTATGTTATGTTTTTTTTCACTAGCTTTCCTCTTCTTCTTTACTGGTGATATATTTTCATCATTTTCAGTGATAAACTTCTTTTGTGGAACAGGTTTGTAATGATTCTTTTTGGCAGTCTTTTCATTTTTATTATTTTTATTTTTATTTTTATCATCAATCTTATTTATCAAATAAGACGAGTAAAATTTGCTTTTATGCAACAAATGCATCAATTGTTTGTATCTCTGTTCGTTTGTTTCCTTATTATATTCCTCCTCCTCTTTCTTTTTAAGTTCAATTTCGCTGGAATTTCTTCTACGTTTTATTGGCTTTTTCACTTCTTCTAATGGACCATTATTAAATTTAACATCACTTGGGGCAATTAATGTATCTTCTACAAGAGAAAATTTTAGACAAGCATCACTGAAGTGTATTTAATACATTGATATATTTTTAAAAGAGAAGACAAAGTCTATAATATCTCTTTGCTAAATCCTTTATTGAAGTTCTCAAAACCAAATAATCAAGTATCAAATATTGGGCTGAATTTTTACCTTACAACGCTCATTTCCAGCATCAAAACACACGATTAAAATTAATTCTTGATATTTGTCAATTTTGATCATATGATTTGTTTTGATGCTGAAAATGAGCATTGTAGTGTCAAGTGAAAACTTAGCCTTATTGTATGATATTTATAAATACACATCTAAGGAGTATATCCATAAAGATTGGGAATCAAACTTATATATATGTAAGCTTATATAGAATACATTTATTACTATTTCTTAAATTTAACAATTAATGTCTAAATTCTAAACAGAATCGTAAGGCTCACAACACAATCTTGTAAAAATTTTTTAAGCTTATATCTTTATACAATATTTTTACAGATAGCTTCTTACTAGCCATAAAATTTATAAGAAATCATAGATATTTACAAATAATTGTATGATATGTATAAAATTAAAATATTAGTCGTAAATTCTTATAAGTTTTACAAGAACATGTAACAAATCTTAAAATTCTGTTTAGAATTAATCCATAAAATTCTTCTAAAAGAATAGACTTATATGTCAAACTCATTTGAATATTCCTATTGTACTAAAAATAGTAATGAATGCATTCCATAAATATTTTATAAATATTTGAATGTTTATAATACTTTTTAATAAAGCATTTTTGAACATAAGTTCATATAAATTTTTTTCATCTATTCAACTTTATTAACACACTATAAATTTGGTCATGACTACAGATCTTAAACAAAGCAATTTTATTAAAATTTTACAAGAGAAAAAGATATATATACTTTTAAAACTGAAATTGATAAAAATAAAAATAAAACGATTTTCAAAAAGAACAAATATTCTCTTGTTGAAAATTATATATTATATATAAATATGTATATATATATATATATATATATATATATATATGTATTATATATGTATATATGTATATATATATTATATATAAATATAATAAATTATATATAAAAATGTATTGTATGTTTTAATCTATAGACCTGTTTTTTTGGCTGAATTTTTACACCAATTCATCTTTCTTCCTTTTCTCTCCAAGAAAAAAGAAAAGAAAGAAAGATGAACTGGTGCAAAAGTTCAGCCAAAAAGAACAGGCCTTATAATCTTAATTAAAGTTAGTATACAGAAACAAAGTATGTAAGTATATCTTTCTCTTTCTTAGAATTTTGAGAAAATCGTTAACATGATCAGAACATTATTCTGGCTAGTCTTTAGTCTTGATCTTTGGCTGGACATCAGCATATAAATAAAAAATATACATGTAGTATATAAATAAGAGTTATGTAATATAAGTAATATATTGTAATGTATTCGTGCAATTTACAAAAGATAAAATAATAAATTTACCTGTTAGAGAAGTTGAATAGCAACTGGAATCAATCGCATTTAAGTTATCTTGAGAAGATAGATTCATTTTTGTATCGTTTTTTTACGGGAGCCAACGATTGCTTTGAGCGAAATTGTATTTATGAAGACAGCTGGTCTCGCACTTCGATGCTATGCTTCCTTTTAATGTGAGACACTACGTGTTTCCTGCTCACTTAATATAAATGAACGAAAATATTCGCACGTGTTATTCGATTCAAATCAACGGTTGAAATGAAGGGAACGTTAAAAGTGGTTAAGACCGAAATTACAGTGATTGCCGCCAAGTAAAGGCTCTAGAATCATTATTAGAATTTTCTGAAACCCAAAAGTCCTTGATTACGATTCTAGTAATATTTTCTCTGTGATCATTGGTAGCGCGGCACGAAGGCATTGCTTCTTTCTGAACAAACCAGTGTCAAGGATTTTTTCGAACGGACTCACGGAGTTATGAGCATTCTGCGAAGTTTAGGTGAGTAAGGTAAGTTTAGGAACTCGCGTCGATGACGTAACATCGTCTGATCGGCAGCGACAGCTCGGATTGGTCGCACGAGAGTCGTACGATCGTTCGTAATTTTTCGTCTACTGCGTTTTGACGTATCGTGTAATCGTTCTGCAAAATCAACGGCTCGTGAGTTTTCTTCAGCGTGATCGCGAACGTTAGAGGCCGACAACGACAATGGCAGACTCGGGCGGCTGGGCATCAGCCCAGGAGAATGACTTTCCCAATTTTCAATCGAATGACAGCTTCAATTTGAACGAAGTCACTGGCATCGATGGTAGGTCTTACGCTCCGTTTTTTTCAATGTGTATCGCGTCCTCTCTTTCACTTTCTCTATTCCTCTCTCTCCTCCACAAACGTATTCGCGCGTATTTCGAGAAGCTAATGTTATATTTTATCGTTAGATATTATGGGCTAATATTTTTTAATTCATCGATTGATTAGTCACGTTATACGCAAATACGCTTTTTCGCGGAAAATACATTTGCGCGTAATGCGATTTATCAATTGATGAATTAAAAAACGCACCCTATCTTCATTATTGAAGAGATAATATTGTTTAATCTCTTACTTGTTTTGATTGTTGCTATACATTTGTTTGGAAGCGACATAAACATAAACATATCACATTGATTACTTATACTTCCACTTCCACCAATGTAAAATTAATCTTACTTCAATTTACTTTATCTTTTTCTGATTCTAAGAATCTGCAAGTAAATAATTATTACTGTAATTTATCAATAATGATAAAATATTTCACACGTTAACATTTAACGTTCTAAAAATTAAAAAAGATAAACAATTGAATCAAGATTAAAGTTAATCTTACATTGATGAGCCTTAATAATTATTTCTACTGGTCTATGAAATCATATGCTACATACAATTATTTTAATTTACATATTTTTCTATAATTATATTAAAAATAGTTGAAGAAATTTCAAAATATATTTGACTATAATTGATATTTTTTTATGTCAAATATTTTATTAGATATTATTATAGTTTTATTATTGTTGTTAAATATAATTGTTGATTTGCAGATCTTCTGACAAATTGTGAGAGTGAATTGCTGAAGAATGAGCTTTTCAGTGATGAGGCTTTACTTTCCGAATTGGATGAGCCAATGCCAGTTGATGGAGACACATTTAACTTCTTAAATATCAATAATGATGAATTTAAAGACTTCAAAGATCCAGCTATCCTTGAGCCATCAAACTCAAATGTTATGGTGACACAACAGACTGATGCCACTACACCTGTTGCTTATATTCAGCAGGACATTGCATCAGTGCCACAGAATAGACCACAGAGAATAGTAGCTTCGACAAAGCCTACAGTATTCAGCTCACAGTACACTATACCACAAAATGTGAATTTTAATGTACAGTCGCCGAACGTTGTAACTCTAGCTCCTGTTACTCAACAGCGACAGCTACTTCTACCGGCCAAATTAATTAAGTCAGAATCTCTCGTGTATTCAAAGGGTGGACAAACCATCACATCGACTCCTGTTCCACATCAAATACATACTCTTGTGAATACTACAAATGGAACAGTGTTAACTACCGGTAAATAAATACAATTAAGAATTCTCAATATTATTATAGAGGTTTCTCAATATTATTATATTTATATATCTACATAGTACATTCTATCTCAGGAATGTCCTCGAAATGTTCTTACAACATAGGGGATATTTCTTGAGATCCGTGCTATACAGAGATTTATACTATTTGGATATAAATATGAATGATTATCAAATATAAGCAAAATGTCTATACAATTAAAATACCTAAACAATTAGAATGTACTTAACAACAAAGTTGACTATAAATGCAGTGCATGTATAATTAACTTTGTTAAGTATATTTCAATTGTTCGCAAATTATATCTTATCGTCTTAATAACAGAGATTTATATAGGGATTTTATTGTATTTGATTTATTCTTATAGCTACAAGACTATTTTTATTTTAATAAATAATTATATGAAATAAGAATGTAAATGTAATTTTATAGCATGCATTAATTTAATGCTAATTAATGATATTGTTTGATTCAAGGGATACCTGTAGTATTGGACACTGACAAGGTACAAATTAATCGTCTGAACACAGGCACACATGTGAGCGTACCAAGAGTGAGAGAAGTGAAACGCAGTGCCCACAATGCTATTGAGCGTCGTTATAGGACGTCGATCAATGATAAGATAATTGAATTGAAAAACATTGTAGTCGGAATTGATGCCAAGCTAAACAAGTCGGCAATTTTACGAAAAACCATCGACTACATTAGGCAAGAATGATAAGTTTAGTTTTACCTCGCGGTATATTAACAAGAAAGATAGCTTTTGAATTTCTTGTTTTGTGTAATACAGACATCTGCAGAATTACAGTGCAAAATTAAAGGCTGAAAATATGGCGTTGAAGATGTCTGCGCAACGGCACAATCTTCGTGATTTGTACCAACAAATCCAGTGTGGAGAGCTGACACCTCCACGCTCCGATTCGAGCGAACCATCTTTGTCACCCGCACCTGCGCCGCCGTCACCACCATCCCCGTCGTCGGTAAAAGACGATTCAGATGCGTTGCACAATTTACACTCTGTACCAACTTCATCCATTGGAGGCATGAAAGATCACACTCGACTGACATTATGCGGATTCATGCTATTATTTTTAGCATTCAATCCTCTTGGTATCCTTATGAACAATATTGGAAGATTCAATTATGATTATGTGAATACGAAACTGGATGGACGAACGATACTCAATTATCCAGGTAATAAACGCACATGGATTATATATTTTTTCCAATCACGATTTTGATACATTTTTTTTACTGTTAATACACTCTTTTTCTTTTCATTTTCAGATCAGTTAGAATCGGACAAGCAACCGTGGAGCAATATTGTCCTCTGGTTTACTAATCTAATACTCTTGGCAATTTGTCTCTATAAACTGTTATTTTACGGTGATCCCATTTTGCCTACCGACAGCAAAGTCTTTCTCGAAATACGTCGTTGGAGACGTCAAGCCGAATTCAACATATCCAAACACGAATGCAATCAGGCATATCGAGATTTACATCAGTGCTTGCAGTATTTCGGCCGATCCTTCCCGTTATCACGTACGGAGGTTTTTCTCGCAACCACGTGGCAAATAGTGCGGCAGACTCTTCACAAATTATGGCTGGGTAGATGGGTCATGCACATCAGCAAGTGGTTGTCAGAGAAATCAGAACGGCAACAGGCGGAGACATCCGCCGTGGAAATTGCCATCATTTACCAGCATATGCTCTGTCTTCGTATGTCTGAAGGAACTAAAGATTCAACGTTATATCTTGCTCTTTGCGCCGTCAATTACGCGGAAACTGCTGGCGAGAGTATGCCAAAACCACTTTTGGCAGAGATCTACATGAACGTCGCATTATGTCTAAAACAGTCCTTCTTCCCATACATACACAAATATTATCTGGGTAAAGCACGCGTCTTGTTATCCTCTTGCGCCGTTCCTCCGAAATTGAAATGGATCATGACCGACGAAGGCGCTAAGTTCTTGGCATCTCAAAAGTGGCAGTACAAGAAACAGTCTGATAACGAATTCACATCACAGAACAGTCGAGCAGATCCGTTGTCATATGCGGCTCGTGCGTACAGGCATCATCTGATCGAACAGTGTCTACGTTTATTGACCGGCACGGTTGGAGAATGTCATGCATCCTCTGTACTTGAATTAGGACGGATGATTATGGCTTCTGCGGAAGTGGAAGCCTGTTTCCCGTATGCTGATAAAATTAGTGTAGCAAGTACGAAAAGACTATTTGAAATTAAAACAAAATATCACATTAATTTTTTTTTAATTATATTATTATTATTGTAATTATATTTAGCATATATTCAGTAAAAAAAAATCACAATAACGTTACACTGACCTATTTTTTTGTTTGCAAGTTGAATATTATTGCGCAATATATTTTATTTTTTTCTTTATTTTTGCAGCATGCGAAGATGAGATTGGATTATGGTGGGGAGCTGTAATCTGCGCTGCCGCGAGTTGGAGATTAGGAGAAGAAGATTCAAAGGCATGGAGTATTGTGGAAAGTAAATTTCCCTACGAGAGGAACTTCCAAGTTGGCGACAACAGCAGTAGCAGCCCATTACCTCATGCTATTCTTAGTGTTCTCCAGGTGGCAAAAAATCCTACAAAGTTAGTTTCTATGCGTTTCATTGATCAAGCGGGATTACTACTCGAGCAATCTATGGTGTACTATCATTGCAAAGAGCAATCTTCGCAGCAAGTCTTGGTAAGTTTAACAAAATAGAAACATTGTATACTTATAGTCACTTTTTATAGTACTTTTTGTTTATTTGCACATGCTAAGGGTAACTTCTTTCAAGCGTAAACTGTGCTATCGTTTACCTGTTACAAGTGTGCATTGTAGTTGCATTGCATGAAATATAACTATGCAATACTCCTGCAGTGCAACTCCTGTGGCAGGTCGCAGCACCATTTATATGTATATGTAATAGTTTTGTGTCTACTTTATGTGAGTCGTGTATGCAATTTTTTTATTTCCTACTGATTAAGCTTGCTTATCTTTCAGCTTACTCAATTATTGGTTTGCGATTGGCTTCTCGAGATACGCACAATTCTTTGGCAAGAAATGGATGTGGAACCAGAAAGATCGATTGCAAGCGTGTCTCTTGCTGGGTTCCAGCGTGATTTGGCGTGCTTGAGACAGTTGTGTCAGCACATCCCGGTAAGCGTGAGTCCATAATTTCCATTTTAATTTGTCGTTTTAATAAGATTCAAGCGGACGTAGTAAAATAATATGCCTTCTTTGTAGCTGAACTTTTTACACGATTCATCTTTTCTCTTTTGTTCTTCAACGTAGAGAGAAAAAAATAAAAATGTTAACCGTGAAGAAGTTGGTTGAAAAAACCACTTATTTGATTGTATGTGTGTAACTTCCTTATAATGTTGTTTACTTTTTTGTCAGTCTGTATTGGCACGAGTATTCCTATATGAGGCTACAGCACGTATCATGGCCGGAGCAACACCAGTTAAGACTCAGATTTTACTGGATCGAAGTCTGCATCACAGAAACTCGCGTTCTTCAATTATATGTGGAAAGGATCGATCGCAGGAGCAAAATAACAGTGAGAGAGAGCATGCGGTCGCGTTATGTCTGGCGTGCAGGCATCTACCGACGTTGCTGTTAGCCTCGCCGGGTGAACGAGCTGGAATGCTCGCAGAGGCTGCCAAGACGCTCGAGCGAATAGGGGACAGGAAACGTCTTCAGGAATGCTACAAATTAATGCGACAACTAGGCTCTGCAATTACTGTTAATTAATACGATTTAACATATTTTTATATGTTTTTATATTTATATTGTCTGTAAGCGTTATAATTAAGTTATATATATTCATTTGACAGTCAGCTTTAGACACACTTCTTTTTGATTTTACAAATGATTGTTTTTTTTTTGTCAAACTGTTATGAAAATTTTCTTTCTTATATTCATGATACTGTCACTCTTGGGTCAGAGTGTTGCACGTATTATTTACGCCTAGCAACCCGTCAAGACGCGAACAAGAAATTATGGATACGAAAGAGATCGCGACATAATTAAGTTATGTATATTCATTCAACGGTCAGCTTTAGACACACTTTTGATTTTACAAATGATTATTTTTTTTTTTTGTCAAATTGATATTAAAATTTTCTTTCTTATATTCATGATACTGTCGCTCTTGAGTAAGAGTGTTGCACGTATTATTTACGCCTAGCAGCCCGTCAAGACGCAAACAAAAAATTATGGATACGAAAGAGATTGCGACATAACTGGACAAAGAGTTGTCTAAATCTGATTGTACTAAACATTGTATATAAGACATTTATCTTATGCAATATTTATTAATTTTATTATTGTGCATTAAATACAATTTTTTGCGTTTAAATTGCTCTATCTGATGATTAAGGGACCTTTGATCATTAGCGTTGTTTGGATCTGGCGTTAAACTGTAGGTTTAACTGATTCCACCGTCGATCGGGATTGACAGTGGATCGGAATTTGTGCGAAATTTCATTGCTCCATACGCATATGAGCTTGAAAGAATTTCTTACTCTACTGAGATAGCACCAAAGTCTTGATCAGTCTGAGTTGCTGCAGTCTGGTTCTCTTCTTGCCGAGGTTTTTTATTTGTATATGCTGATCGGGCCATCTTAAACTCGGACGGACCCATGTGCTAAATTCTCTCTCTGAAATTGTTCTGGATCGTCTACTGGAATTGAAGATCTACATTAGAAATACAAAGCTATCGACGCAAAAAAATTCAATGTAAGATTTCAGGTACTACAAAGTGTTGATAAGCACGATCATTCAGACACATATCGACATTTTACAGTCTCCGAAATCTTACTCATATTGATTTTTTTTGCATCGATGACTTTGCCTCCAGAGTTCAAATTGGACAGATTTGATCTATATTAAAAGAAGAATAGATTAAGGAAAAGCGAATGGGGACTTAATTTTTATGTTCTCATTATTATTTTTTCGAATTTCAACTTTAGCTTTCGTTATTATATAAAAAAAGAAGACTTTCATTTAAAAGACTTTCTTTTCGGTTTGAACTCTTCACTAAATAATTCTCTGGTGTTAATATTATGTATTATGAGTAATTTTATAGGTGAATGTTTACTCATTAGCATTGAATAATTCATAATTCCTTCTTAATTTTCTTATCATATAACTATTATATATTAATTTATATACTAATTTAATCACCAAAGTGTTTTAATTGTCTTAAATGTTCTATTTACTAATTTTGTTGTCATAGTTATATATATTCTTGTTATTAAATTTATTTACTAATATCTTTTCTTTATATTTATTACAGAAGTTTTCTTTTCATTCTTGTGTTTGTATAATTGAGGTGAATGTTGTTTGTTTTGATATGGGAGACTCAAGGTTAACTTCCTTAAAGAGAAAAACTTTTAGAGCAAGAGAGCAAGAGAGCTTTTGATCTGGGTTCTAGCTCTCATAGTTCTAATATGGTGAAAATTCAAAAGTATTTCTGATGATTTGAAGTTGCCACAAGTTCAGCTGTTTGATAAGTCATGCGATCTTAGTACTTTCTGTTTTCTTTCAGCAGTCTGTTGATGGGAGTGACACTCTAATGGATGTTTCTAGTGAATGTTATTGAAATAGTCTCAGAGAGTATGACTGGTCCTAGTGGCTCTGCTTCCTCAGAGAAGATATATCTGTGAGATTGGATTTAATCTACTTGCAAAAGAGTAATAATAGATATTCCTCTTAGAACTGCACTCTATTCTTGGTCATCAATGAGTCGACACAGGTTAATATTGAGAACCTCCATCTTGTTAACTAGATAAACTTTTACCCAACAGAGTTGAAAATATTTTCTAATATTAGAAGCATAGTATATACAGTATATACAGTAGCGCAACTCTCTGTCGGCATCTTTGATGTTAGTATTAGCAAAATGGAGTGCGTATGATAAATAATGTGCGTAAAATAAATAAGTTATCTAGCGTTGCCACAGTGTTACCTAAACTTTTTTCTCTTTTCATTCTGTCAAAATTCTTCGCAAAACTCGCATTTATTCGCATCGCAATCCAACGAATTCGTTGAAGTGAGTAAGTGCTATTGTAGGAACATATTGCAGCATATTAGAGCAAATATTAAATTAACTTAAAAATGTATATTTGTATAAAGAAATATTATGTAATTATATATCTATGAAAATATTATGAGAAAGTTGATAAAAAAGAAATTTATATGTCCAAAAAATAAGTTTAAAATACAATAAAAAGAAATCTTTCTTGCTCTTTCCTATGTTACTTTTGTTTACTTTTTCACTTTTTCACGAAAATTAAACCAATGTCTCAAGATTTCTCACATTTCACCAAATGGACAATGCACGTAATACTTCCCTCTAAATTTATACTTTGAACCATATATACTTGAAAGACAAATGTTTAAATAGAACATTGAAACTTATTTAAATAGAGAAAGAAAAAGACAAAGTAATAAAAAAAGAAGAAAAAGAGACAGGGCAATTTATTTCACACATGCGCACTCCATTTTGGCCAACATAAAATCAGGAGAATTGCGCTACTGTATATACTGTGTTATATTGTAGTGACAAAGTACCGCGGATACTTTTTAGATGACCCAATATAATGGGCAGTAATAGTAGTTCATTAAGGAGTAAGCGTAGAAATCGACCAATTATAGTTGATTATTTTTCTCACATTCAACTATGATTGGTCGATTTCTATACTTACTCCTTAATCCACTACTGCTACTGTCCATTGTAGGCTATGCATCAGAAAGGTTGGATAAAAATCAGATTGGTATTAACCCAGACGTAATCTTCAATCGCTAATGTGATACGGGCATAACATAGGTTTTCGATCAATCGCGTTGCTCGATTCGGTCATCCATAACTGTAACTGTAACAATCAAACAACGCGATTGATTAAAAATCTTACTGTACGGTAAGTGTGTATGACTAGCTTTAGCATGCCGCCTTGAACTCACTCATGTGTTTTCAGCTTGATGATATGCGTCATGTGACGTCACGCGTGCCGAAATGTTGATTCCGCATAAATTCTGTGCACGGTGTCGCCTCTCTAGAATATCTTTTCTTTTGTGGCAACGGCAGTGAACGTGAATTGTCTATGTGCGTTTGTAACATTTTCAAATTATTCTTTAAAATTCAGGCCGAATTAGAATATTTTTCTTTTATGCAGCGAAAATAAATATCTACTTTTGTTTGCTATTATATGATCGTTTCTATTTTGGTTAGAGAATATGAAACTCTAGACTTCACTCTGTTGAGTCTACTCGCGTTAAGCCACGTGCATTTTACATATTACACGTAAAAATTTATCTGATAATATTGTTTGTTATCGACAAATCGCGTTTTTCAGTACATAAATTATCACATAAGCCATGAAATATTATGTTATTTGTCATTAGATCCGTACAAAAAATTGTAGGAACATTCGAGTTAGGTTAAATTCTTTTATTGCTCCTACCTTCAAACGAAGGTCGACAGCCACTCTTATATAGGATAAGATCTGCAAACGACGTATGAGAATATTCAAATTGATTAAAAATATTCTGTTTCAGCCTGAATTTACAATAATATTATAATTTATTTAATTATATTTGAATTTTATATTTATATTTAATTGATGTGTATTTTTTTAAAGAAGTCTTAAGTCCTTCACATATATTGTGATTTTGCTTCAGCGATTGCATATGTGTTCTTTTTTTTTTTACAGTTTAATATATTACCATGACCAATTCAAAGGGTTATAGACGTGGTACGAGGGACTTGTTCTCCCGCAAGTTCCGTAAACATGGAACTATTCCCCTGTCTATGTATATGAAGACATATAAAGTCGGTGATATTGTGGACATCAAGGGAAACGGTGCCGTGCAAAAAGGTATGCCGTACAAAGTTTATCACGGCAAGACTGGCCGTGTGTTCAACGTGACAGCACATGCCCTGGGAGTGATTGTGAACAAGAGAGTACGCGGACGTATTATCGCCAAGAGGATTAATGTACGCATCGAGCACTTGAGCCATTCCAAGTGTAGAGATGATTTCCTTAAGCGCGTTAAGGAGAACGAGAGGCTCAGGAAGGAAGCAAAAGAGACGCATATTCACGTAGAATTCAAAAGGCAGCCTGCTGAACCTTCTAAAGCTCACATTGTGTCAGGACGTGAAGCACCTATCTTGCTTGCACCTGTTCCATATGAATTTATTGCTTAAAATATTAAATAAACTAAAATTTTCAAAGTAAAGATTTGCATTATTTTTAATACTGTCAAAAATTAACATCACATTAAATAACATCAAATAAAATGCACACATAAATGTAATTATTTAATTAAAATGAATTAAAGTTTATTCAATTATAGATTTTAATTTTATGATTAAATTATATTAATCATAATATTACATAACGTATTGAAATCAGATTATCGTTAGGTTTTTTCCCCAAGCATACTGAACCCAACATTAAGATAATGTACTAGTTAATGGAGATAATTAATAGATATGATTCAATTCATGTAATTTTTTCATTCAATATGATTCAACAAAGTGATTACACAGTACAATTTTTAAATATTTAACTTTTAATGGCATATGCGACTCTAAATCATTTGTTTATAAAAATCTAATAATGAATTTATTTAGAATCACATATCATTAATATTTGAAATGTTTTATCACTTTGTTCAACAATTGATTCATATCCACTAACTGGTATATTTATCTTACATAATATATTATCACAATTTCAAGAATCGGAATAATTGAATAAAATTGTTTTTTCAAGAACATTATTGAACAAAGTGGTAATACTTTAGAGAAGTCAATTTTGATTTCGTGCTACAAATTTATGTTGCCGCTCCTAATACGATAAATAAGCGAAATGCATAGTCTCATAACAATATTTTTATTCTCAGTCATATCTTTACATTTGTATAGAATCTGAACGTGCTAACGTTTCTCTTTATGGACACGTTTAAGTTATTGTAATAAAGTAAATTATTCATTCTCTTCAAAAGGCGGACTAGCTTTTAAACATAAATAAATATAAAGCATCACCTAATACTTCCCAATTTTCTCCAACTGCTGGTTTATATATACAAACCAAAAATTCTATATAAAAATTTAGATAAATTATGTAACTATTTTTCGCTTCTCTTTTTATATTCTACGAGCCAAAACATTATCAAACATCGTATATCCATCATTCTCATAAATAATCTGACAAACCATTAGAACATTCAAAAATTCACATATACCGCGCACTTTGTTAAAATACGAAATTAGCGTATAGGAGTGCTTATCTTCAATTGCTATTCATATTAAACTTTAACTACAATCTCGCGATTGGTAGAACAGGATATAACCAGTTTCAGAGCTCTTCTGAATATCTGATGTGAGTCCATAAAAATCTTCTATAGTTGACGCATCAATTTTCTAAGGACATAAAAAGGTACTTATTAATATCCTTTCTTATTTAATAAATATTTATATAGAGGCAAGATATTAAAGCAGAAACACTTACGTCAACCATATCATCGTCGAAGAGCAACCAGAATCCATGACTTTTAACTATAGAAATGTAATGCCCTCGATTAGGCCCACTTCCACAATGTATCACAACTGCCACCAGATCATACAAACGATCTGGATTTACAGCATCATCACTCTACAATCAAATTACATAATTATATATTATATTTAAGCAGTGAAATAATTTATTGAAAGTTTTAAAAATAATTAAAATTATTTAGAAAGAAATATATTTTCTGAGGTTTATTATGTTTTTATAAATAACAATATCAATACTAACAGTATTGAAAAGTCTGAGCTCCAATGGAAAAACTACTCTGTGAGATACTTTTATGTGACGATTGTATTGTTCCACATATTTAAATCTTTTTAGATGCAACGCTAATATCATAGGTAGTTTTTTCACTCTCATTCGTTTCTGTAATTAAAAACGATCATATTTCAATAATTTATATAATTTCAATAATCGATTTATGTGATTTATCCAAAAGATAAACGGTAAATCAAATATCGTTTTATTAATACCTGAGCTTCCTGGTAACTGCTGCAGTGATCGCATTTAAATTTGTTGTCACTACACAGGGTCTCTGTATTGGAGAAACATCTGAGGCAGTGTGTGATCGACGTATTTTGATCTACGTCAACTTGCAGATCGAAGAAATCCTCGTCTTTACTAGAGACAGTCTCACAGTTAAGGCAGCGTGTTTCCGACGTCAATATCCCTTGGAATATCTCATGTACCCATGTGGGCTCTGGTGGCGAACCTGCAGCATCTCCTGCCCCACACTTCCCTCCAGTCGGCTTGCTCTGAGTTCTCTCCGCTGATGTGTGAAATCACGACGGTAAATATCGTGCTATGAGTGCCATCCAAGAGCGATAAACAAATACTCACCCAAAATAATTTCATTTATGTGATTTATAAGGAAGTTCAAAAATTCATGCGCATCTTGTTGCATATAATTATCAAATTCCTCTAAAAAAAGAAGATATTAAAGTTATGACAATGGTATGGTTCATTTGATACTACAAACACTTCAAAGCATTCTTTGGTTAATTAGTAAAATTCTTTCTTCCAAATGATCAATCAAATGCTTTTTAATGCCAAGTGAACTGCATCCAATGTTACTGTACTACAAAATCTGAATCTGTTATCTTTTAAAATACCCACCTTTCTCTTTCCTTAATCTGGCGATAAATTTCTTTGGTGCTATAGAACCTACTTTTTTCTTTTGGGTTGCAATACTGTAAAACAGGTCTGCCAAACATGTTAGTAGAGTTTCTTTAGTTCGCTTATTTCTAGCTTTGTATTCCAAAACCTTTTCTCTAAACGGTCGACAAAAATATAAAGCTTGTAGCACTGAATTGCTATAACAGGTATTACCAAACTGCAAGAATATATTCTTATCACAAACACAGTGAATTCAAAATTTTCATTACGTCAATTTCATGTAACACAATACTTACATTGACTAAACCAAAGTAGTGTTCATTAGGTGGAAACTGATCGGAGCCAATATCTCTTTCCAATTGGGATATGGTTGTACCCTAAAATTATAAATAATAGCATATAATAATTCTATTATTTAATACTTATTATTATCTTAATGTTATGTAACATCAAATGTATATATATAAATAAGAAATTGAAGGCTGAGATAATTTTATTTTATGCAAGTATATAAAAAACACATATAAGAATCCATGACAATATAATTATGTAAAATCACAATATTTACATTATAATTACATTATTGCTTTAATAACTAAAGGATGTTTTCCACATTAAGTGACAGTCAATATAAACATTTTCCATCTTCCTTGGCTTCTATGAAGCTAAAACGACACTTATGTTGACTGTATCTCCCAAAAGGAAAGCAGCCATAGCTATCAAAGGATGATAATAATTAAATTCAAAGCAACATATAATGAACTGATAAAATCACTCCTTGGTATATTTCTTATTTCCTTGTTCAAGAATCATATGGAATAAATAAAATATATATTTTTATAATGCAGTGATCTCCTCTTACAAAAGAATATATGCAGCGATCGTAATCACAGCAACGCGTGAATTGAGTGTCAAAATTAGACACGATTAAATTTCTCGTTCATATTCTCCCGACGAAGATAATTTTTCTAAGAAGAAGAGAAGGGGAAACTTTACCATTTTACGACACGATGACGTGAGCGTGACACTGGCAAGCACTTAGCATAGACTTCAGCAACGACGTAAACTCCATCGTACTGCGACGGACGTTGACCGGGATTTGTCGGCACTCGGCTAGAGCATCCTCTCCATCAGTGAGAGGAGCGGAGGGGGACGAGGTGGGACCGTCGTCACACTGCAACAACGGCGCCGCTTCCTGGCGCCGTTCCACGTGTCGCACGTGGACAAATTCCACTGTGATGTCGCGTCCTCGACGTGTCGAACCGATCGTAGCGTAGGATGAGACAGGTGGATGAGATAACAAGGGTAAGATGGACCTAGAGGACAAATTAGCTGCAACGTGTATACCCCACCGACGTATGCACGTTCGATGCTCGCGATGAATTAACCGGAACGAACCCGAGATAACTGAGGTCCCGATTCCGTCGTGCAGGCTTTCCGTAAGCAATCAAAATCTGCGAGCTCTATCATATCAAAGTAATCTCAAGAGGGGAAGGAGGTAGCGAGAGGAGGAGATATTCCCCGTAGAAAAAGATACAGCCTTCGCCATAAAGTATGTAATCAGCCTCAATTTATTGCATTTTCTTGGAAACGATAATGAAATCCAAAAGAAAAACAAAATGTTAAAATTATCATAAAAATAAATCATATTTTTTAATATATCTGTTTTTTATATTTTGTTTGTGTTAAATATAGAATGTTTACGTTAATTCATAAGGGTGCTTTATACTTTTGGCCAAAACTGTACATGGTTAGTAACTAGTTATCTTTGTTTAGAGATTCTGATTGGTTGGTGATTACAACACCTTGAAAAATTCAAAACATGAGACTTTCTATTTATTATTAATACACGAGATGGTTTATTATATGTTCCAATTAAGAATACTTTTGTAGCGGTAGTATCTCTTTTGAACATATGAATATCTATTCACAGCCAATAGCTTGTAATTTTTTTATTGGACTAACCAATCGAAAAGTCCTGTGTTGAATTGGCCAATTAGTAACGTGGACAATTAGATGCTATTCGCAGAAGTCGATCGTACAATAAATGAAATGTAGGTTAGCTAGGTTTCTATGAAAGAAATATTATTAGGAACAGAAGTAAATGTTATATCTTATTTATATCCAATATGCGTTACATTTAATCCCTATTTCTAATTTTTTATTTCTCTAATATTTAATAATACATATTTGTTACGGTTCTAATATTTCTTCATTGTGTGTAAGGCTTAAGGTCGTCGACCGTGTTGGCTGCTAACGCGCATGCGGACCTTATATCATAATATAATGGCTCTATTCCGATTACTTTACTGACCATATGATAAATACGATTTCACACATTCACAGATTTCTAAATAATTTTTTAGCATTGTCATTATTGATAATTATATTAGAGGTGATATTTTGTTACAATGGAGAGAAAAAATGCTGTTCGAATTAAATGCAATACATTACACTTATATAGTGAATATCTGTCTTTTTAAAGCATATATATAACTATATGTTGGAAATTAAGAATTACAAATTAAAAATTAAAATTAAATCAATTAAAATGAAACGGATAAAAATTACTGAATTGGTCAAATTTTCAATTCGCAATTATTAACCAAATAAACAAGAATAGATTGAAATTTTGTTTATCTGAATGCATTTATTTTAATGCCCATATTTATAGTCAGACCTTGCATTTAAGAAAACTTTAAATATAAGGCTTGTCTATGAATATAACTATAAATAGCGAAAACGTTTTTTTTATTCAATTGGATCTAATTGAACTCAATTCAAATTCAAGAATTCATGGATTCAGTTAGATTCAATTAAATTTTCAATTGGATGTAAATGGATTCAAAAACTTCCTATTCAGAATTATGAATTGAGCAGTATTCACAGAAAATGAGATATATGTACGTACAGAGAGAGAGAGAGAGAGAGAGAGAGAGGGAGAGGGGGGGGGGAGAGAGAGAGAAAGAGAGAAAGAAAGCTGATATTATAATATTTTTACATTGAAAGAAATATGCTTCACGCAATTTTTATAAATGAATAAAAATGCATTCCGGATTGAAAAGGATTTATTTTAATATTCATGAATGCGTATTTTTGAAAATTTGAATCTATTTCGATCCATTCTCGATTACTGAAAATCTCCAATGCGTCTGATATGGACTTATGTTTAGTTGCGCTTTCTTTTTCTTGAATAATCAATTTCATTTTATTTTATTACAGAAGCATACCAGAAATTTGTTATTGCCGTGTTTTCATCTATAATATTATTGCTAATGCATTGGATGAAAACAAAGCGGTAATCCAAAACTTTCTGGTATCTCTGAAGATAATACGTGAAACCCTGAAAAAGCGTTATTATATAAACTATGTAATTTTATGAAATCTTGTGACACTGAAAAATGAATATGATTCATTAAGTTAGATATACTATTAAGTACAGAGTTTCCTCAGCAAACGAGAATGGATTCAATGAAATCAAATTTAGATTTTCAGAAATATTGATTCACAATGTTAAAATGAATGCTTTTGAATCCTGAATTTTTCATTTATAGAAATTGCATGGAGCATATCTCTATGCCTTTCAATCTAAAAATAATATTAGCTTTTTCTATGCATTGTGAATACTGTTCAAAATTTTGAATAGGAAATGCAGTTTTTCAATTCAATTGCATCCAATTGAATCTAATTGAATCCAATTGAATCCAATTAAATCCAAAAAAAAGTATTCGCTATTTAAAATACGCATTTGGGTAGAAAAAAATTTCAATCCATTTTAATCCATTCTCGTTTGCTGAGTCAGAGAGAAAGAGGAAAAAACTGCTTCTCCTCTGATTGGACGCGGTCATCAAAACTCTATAGGCATGGAAAAGATTGAAGAAACTGGAAGCACTTACGTGCTCCCGTCCTGATTGGACACGGTCGGTATTGCGACTCTATTCACGTGATCAGTTTGTCACTCACTCTCTCTCTCTCTCTCTCTCTCTCTCTCTCTCTTTTTACAATTAAGAAGTCAAATCTTCGAATTAAGTGCTCGTTCTATTTTAAAAATTTGAATTTAAATCGCCGCGTGGCTATATATCTTGTTTATCAATCACGATTTCAATTGGTCGAATACAACATTTGGAATGAGGAAACATAATTATATTAGGTGCTTAATTTCAAAAACATATATATAAAACTATATGAAAGCAAGAACAAAATTTTACTTAAAATATATTTAAGGATATTAGAATTATTAGAAACAGATAAGGTCCATATACAACACAGAATTTGCAGCAATATCGTTGCAATAGCTATAATGTTGCATTGTTACTGCAACTTTTGTGGTATAAGGAGGGATACGAAATTGTAGAATATTAGAAATAGATAAGGGATATGAGAAAAAGTGTCAATCGATAATAATACATTCAATCAATTGAGAAACAAAGATAATTTTGACGTTGAAGAATGCTGCTTATTATCTCTCATAGCACCTCCAAGAGACATCTCTACATTTTCCGAATATCTTAAGGTGTTCTCAACACATTCTCAAGATGTTTCTCAAATAAAAAATTTGTTTTCTATTGCTGCACTGGATTGCACTAGAACTTTTCTTCTTGCTTTCGTCAAATTTTAAATATATATCTATTTCATTTTAAGTCCAGTAAGTAAGACATTTTAAAACATTTCAATAACATTATAACAACGTTCTAAATGGTGCTTATATTGGGAAGAGTCTTTATACTAATTCAGCTATAAAAAAATTGACCCAAAGTATGCTGCATACATAGGATATTTTAGTTCAGACTCATAAGAGAACATACTAATTGCAAAAGTGATATTAAGCTGATAATAAACGTTACCAATCAAGAGATGATGTTTGAAATGATAGACGGTTAAATCTTAAGATCCTATAATGGATTCTGTATCCTATTCAACTTGAACCGGAATATGTTTAGTCATTTTAACAAAATATCTCGAGAATAATGCATTTTTAAAAAAAACTATTTCAAATAAAAGTTATTATAGGATTTGAAGAGGACCATCAGATGAGATACTTAGATTTTTGGTTCAGGGCCTTATATAAAGTCCAAGTAGGCAGTCCTCTTCAAAAATTCTACAACAATTTATTTGAAACTTTCTTTTCAAAAATATATAAAAATATATTTCGTATTTTGTGTCTAACAATAAGTTAAAATGGCCAAACATATTCCGGTTAAATGGAATACAAAATCCATAGAGAATCCCAATATATCTGATCATCTAAAATATCTATATTAAAAGTGATTCTTCGACTCTGAACATTAATTTTTGGATATCTTTATTTGCAATGTAGGACGATCTCCCTTGTGAGATTGATTACCCCGAGTACCAAACCAAGCCGGTGCCAGAGAGTTTGGAGTCGAAGCCGATGGTGGAGCGCGAGCCGGTGCTTGGCGCTTGGCGCTTGCCGCCAGTGTCAGTCAGTTTGCAGTGAAGTCAGTCACTCGCCGGCTGCCGGTGTAAAATGTCGTGATTGTGTGCCGCGCGTTTCGTTGCCGCTTCACGTTCCCGCTGCTGAAACTCTCACCGCGCGACGTTCCTCGCGCGGCCATTCGCAGTGGAGAATACCGTTCGCGCGCGCGGAATATACCGAGGGAACTGTTCACTGTTCAGTGTTGATCGGCGCGACAGAGGCAGAGAGGCTGACAGAGGCGAATCGTTCCGCCGCGGCTTCGAATCCGTAGTGTTCCCCGCGGTGGCTTGCGGTGGCTTGCGGTGGCTTCTTACGGGAAGCGTTTGTGAGTCAATGTGAAAACGCCGCGAGTGGGAGCGTTGGACGGAGTTTTTCGATTGTCGTCGTGCGACAAATCTGTGGCTGTGCTGTGCGCGGTGCGCCCCGTATATTATATATGAATACATCCGTGAAGTGTTTACCTTTGACGACCACCTGTTGCGCGGCTAAACCGCGCCGCACGTTTCTCTTGTGTCACGTTGGATTAACCGGATTACGCACGCCGCCCCGAGAGATGCCCTTCGCGTGAAGATAAATCATCGACCGTGAAGACCATCGGCTAAGACACCGCGAAAGAAAAGGTAAGGGCGAGCGAAACGATCCCCGCTTTCCAGCGGGTGAACGGCGTGCCGCGCCGCGCACCTTCAATTCATCTATACTTATAATTCTCGCCGCATAAAATCGACGCTAATTCGCGTACCACACTCGCCTCGCTATTAATGAACGCAACACGTTTCATCGGCCCTCACGTTTTCGCGCGCAGCCGACGATTCCCCCCCCCCTTCCCCTCTCCCCCTTTCCCTCTCCCCCCCTTCGATTAATGCAACGAGCCGCGACGTGCTACAATTTCTTGCATTTTGCGAATCGATTATATGCTCTCCTCGATAATAATCGAATAAGACCCGGTTCCACCAATGTAAGATCAACTTTAATTTCGGTTTAATTTATTTTTTATCTTTTTCTAATTTTTAAAACTGGAAAAAGATAAAAAGTAAGTTAAACCAAGATTAAAGTTAACTTAATAGTCGTTAATAGAAACGGACATTAGAATTAAACAGAGAGATTTGTACGTCACGTTCTTTATTGAGATATTAACGTGGATAGATAAATTCCGATCGACTGTATCGATGAAAATGGAAGTAGTGGCTAATTTAGTCATGTTGCGAATTATTTTTGAGATATTCAGTATCAGGATATTTAATATGAGAATAAATAAAAATTGGAATCACATACACACACACACACACACACATGTGCATATCTTGTATGCCGTCGAGACGCATGATTTGCATTTCAAATTTTAAGCTCCAGAAAATTGCTACATCAAATTTTGAAAATTATATACATTTATAATGCATTTATACATACACACACATATTTATATTTATAAAATATATAGAGGTCACTCTTAAGAGAGAGAGAGAGAGAGAGAGAGAGGGGGAGGAGGGGAGAAAGCATGAAGAGAATGAGAGGGATGGAGAGAGAGAGAGAGAGAGAGAGAAAAAGAGAGAGGTCGCGGAATTTCTGCTTATTCTCAATACATTTTAATATGAATTTTGAATTTGGATTTATATAACAAAATTTGTTAAAATTACTATTATTAACATCTTTGCAATATTTTCGTGAAATATTTTAGTAACTATCACTTTCAACTTTTCATTGAATCAAGTTCACCAACTTGATACGAGAATCCCAACGAGGCTCTTTGAGTTATTTACGAAAAACATGTCCAACAGTCGCAATTAATCTAGAAATTCTATTACATTAATAATATTATAAATATATAAAGTAAAGGCAGAAAGTATGTGGAAGAATTGGAAAAGGTTTATTTAAATATCCAAAAAATCGCGCGCGACGTGATACACATATATATAAATGTGCACACAAATTACGGATATATATGCGCTTTCCAATTTTTGTCTTCACAAATACGCACATGCGTGGGTATGCACTCGCATGCATTCACACGTACATCGCGTATTCAACGTAGTGTATGACATCACATCGCCGAATGAAATGAGCCGCGTAGTGTGACGCGTACAAGGCAGCGCGTACCGAAACGGTGCAGCGCAGCGGCGTGGCAAAGCAACAAAGAAGAGATTGCAATGGCCCCGCAAACTGGACGGGTCGGCGGGACGTGGCAGAGAGAAGGGGGAGGGGCGGGAAGCGAGTAGAAGGGCCGGAGCCAGGGAGATGATGCGAGAGGGTTGGCGAGGGGATGAGAAGGAGGTAAAGGTACGCAAGAGCGCGCATTCCACGGCGGACGCGCATGCGCCCGTTCGCGATTTGTGCGGTTTACTACTAGCCGCCCGCGGTATTCGCACATTCGCTCAACTGCGCCGTCGAGTCGAGATCTGCGTGGCTTCGTAGCGTAGGAATACGGAATACGCGGCGACGGGATATTCCACACTTAACTCGGCTACGGAACTCGGTTCTTCCCCTAATCAGTGTGCTCGATAAATACAAAAATTTGTAATCTACCAATTGTATAATTTATTCGAAATTTTCACGTTAAAAGCCATTTTAATACATTTACTGAATCTTCATACATATTTCTTTGAATAGTATTAAGTAAACATTTACTTACAGTAAATAAATGTTTATTCAATAAAAAAGATGATAGTTAAGTTAAATCAATTTTTGTATCAAATAATTATATGTTTATATTTAATAAATATTTACTTATTAAACAAATATTTATTAAAATTTACTTATTAAACATATATTTATTAAAATTTAGTTTTTCTCAGTGTATTTATATTCGTTCAAAACTGTGTCGGACTTTTAAAAATATTTATTTACAAAAATATAATTATTTCACGAGTATTTATTCAAAGTATTCAAATAAAATGTATCTAAAAAAAAGCTTCGATAAACAACCATTGCTTTAAATAACATATTGTTAAATCTTGTCTTTATGAAATTTTTAGTTGAATGTGGAAAAAAATAATTGTGATAATGATGATTCTGTTCACATACATTATTCTTTTCATATTCTTTTACGGATGTGGTTTTCTCGGAATGTTAATTGAGGAATTGGATGCAACAGGAATGTATGAATAACTTTGTATAATTAAAAAAAAATACTTAGTTAAAAGTCTGAATTATTTTTCTGCCTGTTGTATTGTTTTATTTCTGTTTACTGCATATTTGTAAAAAGAAATCATGTACAGATAATCATGTGCAGAGTGGAAGCGAATATAAAATAATTGTAATCATATTTACAAAAATATTCATCCAAATCGAATGAAAAGTATCTGTTCATTTCTTGATGAATAAAAAAAAGTGTATTTATATTCATTATATATATATATATATATATATATATATATACATACATATTTATTTATTCGAACATTGGATGTAGATCATCGTGTACATTACCTCTAACTGTAATTTACTGGAGACATTTCAATTAGTTAAATTCGATAGGATAATTTATGTAAAACGGATTATCCTCTATTATTAGACATCGGCATATTATATCGCATATTGTTTTCTACGCTACTGCACTATGAAAGTGCATGGAATCACGCACGGTATGACTAAAGCAGTACGGAAATACCTGGATTGTAGACAACAAAACGGTTTTACAGTCGTTGACGCTATTTGTTTTATTGACGTATTATTTAACGAGTTGAATTAATATCTGAGAAACGGTAGATTCTCGATGTCGCCAATCATTATTTCGATGCTCCTCACTGCATCGCATGCAGAAAAAAAGCGACGATTATATAATAAATCAAAATCAATCTCAGAAACTTCTTTTATTAGTTTTTTCTCTATGAATCATGAATGGCTAATTTAATCCTTCCCTAAGTGCTTACATAATATTAACAGTTTGCTAACATCTGAAAATTTAAAAAAACTTTATTTCATTTCAAAAAGCAAATAATATCTAATATTTTTTCGTCTGATATTAATATATATGAGTTCAATATCATAACGATATCCATTATACCGATTATAATTTTATATCGATCCTTTTTTAAAAATAAAATCACCATCGTATATATTTAAATTAATATATAATAATCAACATATTAATTATTTGCAGTTAAATATCCTAGAAGCCTTATTGACGAGAAATTGGTATTATGAAAATTATCTCGAGAAATTGAACCTACTTCTCTACTGAGCAAATATCTTACCAATTCAGATTCCAGTGATATTACTAATTATATAATG
The DNA here is from genome assembly GCF_024713525.1 of Acromyrmex echinatior. NCBI lineage: Eukaryota > Metazoa > Arthropoda > Insecta > Hymenoptera > Formicidae > Acromyrmex > Acromyrmex echinatior. Next base: position 10,671,470 of record NC_141859.1, read on the forward strand.
ATTCATCGACATATCCGGTATATTCAGATGAATGTTATTTTTAGTTGACTAAAAAATTTCTAAGAACAAATAATAGATGTGTGTACACGTTGCAAAATAATAAGATAAAATATTTTCGTTTAAAGGGCAGATTCCTTTTATTTATATTTATATAATTAATGTAAATATACAATTATAATTATATGTTTAATATTATTACAAAGAATTTTAATTGACACATTTTATTCAATGCATAATGCATAGTTAAATAGATGCTACTGACGTTAAAAAATTTTATTAGGGTTCTCGAAGATTTTATACGTTCATTCATCAATTGTTTACCAAAATATTAAATGATACATACATATGATTGAAACTAGTACTGTTTGCACATAGAGTAACTCCGGCAAATACGCCGCGCTGGGATTTACGTCGCAGAAGTCAGAAAAAAAATAGAAGGAGTGGAAGTAATTTTTCCGCACTTTCCTTTATGTTATATTAGTATAGTGTTACGATTTCAGTTTCTTACTGTTAACATTAATGAAATTATTGTGAGTTGAATCGATTTGTCACTGTGTTAAGTAGCATAAATTATTAATCTACATAAAATGATTAGGACGTGTAAAAGACTTGGTGGTTATTTCGTAATACATAAGTGTAGAGGAATAGTAAAGCAAAATACAAGTACTTTGTTTTTGTGTTCTTTGTTTAGTTTGTTGTCTTGTATATCCCACCTGTTTGATATACGGCATTTTTAGCGGGCGGGATTTATGTAAAGCATACAAAGTGCGCAGATTGAATTCAGTGCACTAAATGCAGTAAATGCATTACATAAAATATATACCTCATAACACTTGTAATACATGTGGGGAGATTGTAATTATTATTTATTACTTCATATATATATTTATCATTCTTATTCCTTAATAAAACTTTATAAACGCATTTTATAAGTTATTATTTTATATATATTTTTATGTCTTATTTATATTTGTAAATTTTTATCATTTGTAAATTTTTCATGAGCCGTACATACCCCCCTTCCTCTTCCTATGAGTAGTCATATATCCCATCCCTATGGAATATACATACGGCAAAAATGCGAGGATTTAAAAAAGTTTATTTTTTAATACGAAATATAAATATTTCAGATTTCTAATATTTTTTTCATAATAGACAGTATAAAGTTACTGATATAGTCCGTTTGCTTTAAACATAGTAAATGATATTTATTAAATTAAGTTTTTGATAGGTGCGGCGTATATACCGGAGTTACCTTATATTTTATAAATTGTAATTTTAGAATACATATGGCTTATATTTCTATAGATGAAAAAAGAAGAGAATCCTCTATATTTCTTCATATATACAAAATATATACGAAATAATCTTATTCACATTTCTCACAGAAATAAATAAATTATCTCGGCGATTGAAGGAAATATTCCTCTATCGTCTATACTTTTATAAAAATGCAAGGATTTAAAAAAGTTTATTTTTTAATACGAAATATAAATATTTCAGATTTCTAATATTTTTTTATAATAGTAGACAGTACAAAGTTTTTACTGATATAGTTCGTTTACTTTAAACATAATAAATGATACTTAATAAATTAAGTTTTTGATAGGTGCGGCGTATATACCCGAGTTACCTTATATAATATTTTATAAATTGTAGTTTTAGAATACATATGGCTTATATTTCTATAGATGAAAAAAGAAGAGAATCGTCATACCTTCATAAAAAGACAGATTATTATTTCTTGCAATCGACATCAGGGATAATATAACATGTAATATATTATTAAAAAAGTGATGTAAAAAAATAATTAAAAAAAAAGAAAATAAAAAATTTGATTTGGGCATGGCATCAAAATAATTAAATTTGAAGAAATAATGCGGAATATATATTGTACTTAGCCCGCGATTCAGTTCGCGTTTCCGGTACGAGGTAAAGAAGAGAAAAGAGCTCTCGACCTTGTATTGTAGTACGACGGAATGAATGTTTTGAGCTACGTGACCTAACGTTCTATCGATATTATAAGTTATTAACCCCTATATTATGTGTCAGCTCAAATCACTTTTGCATATCGCACACACCTCAAGTCCGACCTATGCAGTTATGTGTTTGCTCTGTGTAAATAACCAGCGCAAAATATCTTTCGAGGTTGAGCTGGAGGCCGTTATGACCCGGCAAATAATACCTGAGATTTTTTTCGCTTTGCAAAACCGACGTGGCATGCCGAACAATGCTTATACTCTGCAGTGAAAATATTTGTCACCGCGAAAACACGGATGCATTAAATCTGTCTGCGATTTAATCGAAATAATGCCGCCAGTTCTGTCGAAAGAATGTGAAAGATATGAAACATTATGGCCCATATTCAGAACACGTTTTTGTCAATAAAAGCGCGCTTTTATCTCTGAAATTCTATAGTATGCGTAAACTATAGCATGTTAGCACGCTAACATCGTTCATCGTTGCAAGGACGTTCTGAATTTGGGCTTATGTCAAGAGATGTCTAGTATTCCAGCGCAGAAAAAATGCTATGGTGACCACGAGTTGACCACAACCAGAAATAATGATAACATAGGCCAAAAAAAAATATCTTGTGTTGGGATGGAGACCCAGTTATTCTTATGTATTTTGAGTCGCTGAATACAAATCTGACGAATCAAAATAGGATCATCCAGGGTAAATTTTCAATCTAGAGTGAAAAAATGGATCAAAAATGGGAAAAAATGGATCATTTTTTTGCTCTAGAAAACTTGCCCTTGAAAACTTACTCTGGATGGTCCTATTTTGATGTCAGATTTGTATCAGCGATTCAAAATACATAAAAATAGCTGGGGCTCCAGTACAGGGTACTTTTTTTTGTGGGTCTGTATAATTTTTGTCCATCAATACATTTAATTATGATAAGATAGACTATCTTAACAGCCATAATCATTAAGCTATGCCGATCTTAACGGTTATCTCAATCGTACTATAGTACAATAGTACAATAGTTCTTGTAAAAAAATGGGCAATTTTTAGTCGTGACAGTTTTTCTCGGCGTAAGAATATTTTTATTCATATCAATAATTATTTTGATTTGTGAGCTGATTAATTAAATTATTATATGAATCTTTCTGAATTCTTGTACATTTTCTTGGTAAAACTTATTCAATTATTATTATTTTATAATATTCAATTAAATTAATTTGTATAATCTTCATGTAATTATCGTTAGATTTTACAAAAAATGATGAAATAAATTCGCGATATTCTTTCATGTTAGAAGATGAACAATACACATGAAAAGAATGAGTTAGTTGCAATATCTAAAAATTTAGATATAAAGATGTAAGTCTGAAAATAATTTTGTTAAACTATCAAAATTATTATGTAGGATACTCAACATGATTATCAGAATATCAAAATTTTTTGCACCATTGCTCATTAATTTATTATGCTTGAATTTTACAGAATTATTTTAATTTCAACAAAATGATTTTTAGATCTAAATTTTTAGATATTTCGACAAAATTATTCTTTCTATGTAGCCAATGCTGGTTTTTTTAGGACAATTATTGATAATTAAGTGACAAATAATTAAATCATCTTTTTTATTTTATTAAATATCCAAAGATATCCATTAACACATACAAACATTTGTTTAACAAAAGTATACAATGTCCACCCACAGTACAGTAAAATCCGCCGATAGTTCTTTTTATTACTTTAGTTAATTAATAATTATTCATTATTGTAAAAAAATGATTTATTACAGAGTGCTGAAATATGTATCTATTTATGAAAAGATTTTCGATATTATTCTTCATTAGCATTTTTTAAAATTCTATTGATCAAAGGTTCTTTTGTATCAAGAGGCATACATACACGAAGAAAAAAAATTTGCTGGCATAGCACTTTGTGCATAGCATTTTGTGCTGTCATTGTGAATTTTATCAGTTATTACATGGATAACAAAAAATCTGTTAAGAATATTAATTTTATTTGCTGAAAAATGATTTTGCCGAATTTGCAAACTGTCTTATATAAAGACAAATTTCGTGTTTCTCGACTGTGAAGCAATAAAGATTCTTTAATTGCAGAATGTAATTTATTTTGCTAATGTTTTCTTGTAAATAATAAAACTAAATAAATTCCGTTGTAATACATAATTTTAAATAAGAATCGCCGTATATAAAACATTTGTACATTCCATATAAATTGTATATTATTAGAGGTAATATTTTAATTTTGACATGACCATGCGTGCAGTATGCTCAAGTGGTATGCAGTCTCAAAAGTGGGCTGCTCTTGGCTATCCGCGTGCATCATGGAATCCGGCTACCTGGTGAAAGTACCACTACCTTCGTGGATTCTCTATGCGCATCCAAGCGAGCATGTGTATCTGTGCTAAGCATGAGGTGGGACGCTATCGGAATAATGCGAATGGAGTGTCAATGCACTCTATTGTGTCATCCGCCACTAACTGTGAGATAATGTATCGTATAGTTACCGGTCGTCTACCCGAAAATCAGCAGTACAGATTCGAACAATGTAATCTGTTCTAATGTGACATTAAATGTCGTTAAATATCGTGATTGTGAAATATATTGATATATTTTGGTATACTAAAAGGAAATAGTAAAATATATTAGTAAGTATTAATATCAAATAAAATAAAAATAATAGTAATAACTTTTAATTCCTTTTTACCATATTTTTATTAAAGATATAAAATTTAAGAATCATAAATTCATATTATTTTTAATTTTGAATCATTAAAGATATCTCGATGTTAAATTAGAACAGTGATATACAAATGATAATTCTTAATTACATAGTTTTGCCATATAAATTTTATTAGTAAATTTCTAAGCAACATACAACTGGTAAGACTCGTTCACATGAACATTTGTATAATTGTTAATCAATCATGACGATGTAAAAATAATATTTGGTTATGTATAATTTGTATTTCTATTTTTTGTATTTATATGGAATGAAATATTTATGAAAATCGTATTGCTATAATCATATTTTTTTAAATAGAAAAGAATGCTCGTCATTTTAATAATTTGAAAATATACGTTCATGGTCAGTAAGAACAGAAAATGCTATTCACGTAATACGTAAATGCATTTGACGCAATCCATTGTGTAAACAAAAAAATCGTGATAAGAGAAATGGACATCACAGCCCGCATAATTTTAAGTGATGCTCAAATTTACAAATGATGGGAATGTATAAAAAGTGGCTGTTTAGTTTACTAACAAACAAATAAATTAAAATAAACGCATTGTTTTCTAAAAATGAACTTTCCGCTTTTGTTAAAACTGAAGATTGATTTTACGACAATTTTAATTTGAATCCTTTGATTAAAAACGAGATATTAGAAGAAAAGGCTAATGAGACATGCAAAATTAGAATATTTAGAACGAATTAGAATATTTAGAATATCAAATACTTAGAACGAATCAAAACATCTGTATTTCAAATATTAAAAAAAAATTTTTTAGATGACCTTGAATTTGACATCGATCTTATTGACCTTGACCGTCATAATGATCTTCGCAAGGTCCTTGATTTTAAATTGAGACATTATGGGAGCTCTTATAAAAAATTATTACGCAGCGATAATAAAAATCGATTAGCATTCAATCAATATTTTTCTCGTTTTATCTTTAGAATTATTAAAAAAACATTAACAATAAGCAATTTACAAATTGTTTATTATTTATTATTCGTAATATGGATGCAATTAATAAACGAAAAAAAAATCTATTCAAATCATAAACTTTCAAAAATATTATGTAAAAGATAATTTTCTCTAACGTATGATTTTACTTAAATAACTGATAATTAAATACAATGATAATGCATTTCTAATGAAATGAAAGCATTGAAATATTGACATTTACTTTCATTTTTATTCCTAATGTTATACTCGAATAACTCGCGATAATTTCATCAACAGTATATCCGAAAGAGCGCGTCAAGCGCAACGGCGAGATTTACTAAAGTAAGACGAAGAGAAGAGAGTGCGAGATATTTCTCTCAACGGGTATTTCTTTCAAGCGAGTATTCCCGGTTAATTTTACCGAGCCCTAAGGAGCGCGTGCGAAGGATCGACGAAGGATAATGCTAGCGGGGCTCATCGGTTGGACGTTGGCTTGAAGCGGACGAAGGACGCCCGCATTCCACGCCACAACCTGGTATAATGCGAAGAATTGGTCGTACAGAAGGAGGAAGTGAGAGATAAAATGAAACGTGAATAGCAGTGAAAAGAGAAGGATAAAAGAGAAAGATAAGAGAGAAAGAGGAGGCAGAAAGGAAAAGAGAGAGGGGGATAAGAGAGAAGAACGAGAGAGAGAGAGAGAGGAAGTGAGATTAAAAAAAAGAGAAGTTAAAGAAAGATGGAAGTCAGAGTGAAAGAAAGAGGTTGCAAAAAAAAAGAGAAATGAAGTTTTGAGAGGAAGGAGAAAGGTGAAACAGCTGTGCGAAGAATTATCTTTATCTATCCTTTTCTTCTTCTTCTTTAACTATTTTTCCTTCTATTCATTCTGTATCTTCTTTTACACCTATCTCTCTTTCTCTTTTCTTCTTCTCTTTCTCTCGCTCTTCCTCCTTTTCTTTATTTCCTTCCGTTCATCCGACTTTTTTTTACAACCTCCATTCAGTGATAAGAATTTGAATCTTTTTTTGAGAATTTTTATATTTTAATAATTTTTTCGTAAAAAAATTTTGAAAATTTTTTTTTTTAAATGTTACACAAAATAAAAAATTTGTTAAAGTCTTAATAAATTTTAAGTAATTAAAGGTTCAAATGCTTAAAACTTTTGAACACCTAGGAAATATTTCCTAGAAGTGTGTTTATCTAAAACTTTTACATTGCTTTGAAATTATTATTTGTCTAACTATCTGTCTAAACTCTGAAATAAAAATTAAAATAATAATGTAAAAAATTATTTAAAAAATGAATATATTTTTGAAATATAATATTTATAAAACACTTCCAACGTTATCGGAAATCTTTCGATTTAAAATAATTGAACATTTTGAAAATTTGTTACATATATTCGAACAATTGTCATGTATTCTTGAGAAGCCCATCACTATTTCTATCCCTTCCTCTTCTCATACTGCGACCGCACGCTTCCGACAAAGTAAACCAGCATGCGCATTATTTTGCAAGTATCTCGCAAGTGTACTGTATACAACAGAGTGCATGCTCAAGCGTAATTGGGATTCCTCCTTTCGCGAAGTTGGCTGCTGCTAGCTGCAACTGTTGCTGCCATCGGAGTAGGTTATCGTCGATGGCTTTCACCGGCGCGTAAGCAATAACAAGGAAAATGGATAAAATAGAAGATCGTTTTGATCGCGATTCTCTACGGCTTTGCATAATATAGGGTGATCCATTAATGATTATGTTACAAGAGCGGGAAAGTGAAATTACGTGAAAGGATAAGACGGAAATATAAAGTAATTTCGATAATTCGTGACTATTTTGTTGTCCAAACATTTTGTTGTCCAATTCCAAGCAAATATCAAAATGCAAATTAAAAAGTTCAGTATTTTATTGAAGAAAATTATTAATATTGTTAGAAAATTTTTTCGTATAATATCCAGATGTTTTGCAACTTTAAATAATGATTATCAGTTTATAAAAAAGTAGAATAAAGAGACAGAAGGAGTAGATACTTTGTTATCTACAAAATCTAAAATTTTGATTAAAGGATAAATCCTTTTTTTATTGAGAATTATATATTGTTTGTAATTATGATATTAATATAATTAAGATTGAATAAGAAAATGCGAAAAATTTGAACATAAGATAAGTAATATGATATTGATGATTTAAAAATATAATTTGATTATTAAGAGAGATTCTTTGTAAGTAAAGCTATTGAATCTTTTAAGCAGCGAAGCATGCGGGACGAGACAAGGCAGGGTAGGGCAGAACAGGTAGGGCAGGGCACAGGTAATATGGCTTCGTATTTTCGTAGCTGTCCGACTAAGCAGAGGAATATCCTGATGAGATTATAATGTGAATATAATGGCAAGCTCCGGAGCTCCCGAGCTACGCGTCCCATGCGGATCCACTCTTTCGATTTCGTCTCGACCGCGCGCGATGACTATGCGCTTAATCCATAACGTACAGTCTGCTCTTCTCAAGGCTTGAATCAATCCCTGCAAAGGGGCCAATATAAACGAAGGAATAAAACTACGACGAGTTCTCTAAGGCGATCATATTGTCTAAACTACCGCGCGCGTTGTTCTCGAGAGCACGGCTAGTGCTGCGATTAACATTCCTTTTTCTTCCATCCCTTTCTCTTGGAGTCAATTAAGAAAATTACAACTATTTGCCACCAAAGCGTTGTTACAATCAAGATGATTTACAACTAATTTTCGCATGTATGTTGCAGGTGGATTCGTGATATCGTAGGCGGAAGACGAAGGAATCTAGGTAAGTTCTTCTCTTTTTTTAAATTAATGTTTTTTAATTGATAATAATTTTTCTTTCTGTTATATAATTTAATTACAAAAGTATTTTTTTGAATTTATTCTGTCCAAATATATCACTTCCGAATTTATCATTCACCGCTTAACTTAAATAAAATGGCTCGACAATGAATCACACAATGAATCATACAAATGCGATGGGATCCTTTTATAATGTTGTTAAGTTATTCTCTCTTTGATTTTCTTCTTAAATACATTTTATTCTATGTATATTTGAACAAAGGATATGCTAACAAAGAATATGAAATTTTACTTGTAATTATTGCGATGAGAGTACTTGTATTGTTACGAAAGAGAGCTCTGCGAAAACATGGGTATATATATTCGTGGCACTTTAAAAACAAAATTGTATCTACTATGTATTAAAACTTTGATATTGATATGAGCAATCATCATCAATGATTTCAAATGGCAAACATAGCTAGGATCAATAGATAAACCATCGAGTTATTTTCTCATGTTGTTATGTATCAATAACGAATTCCTTAACTTATTATCTACATTATTGTTTTTATTTGAGCAATTTTTATGTGCGTCGAAAGAAAGATTTGTTTTATACGAAGAATGCACATTGTAATGAACAACTTGTGACTATGGTACCGCAACTCGGTAATTCTACTTAATTGCCGCGAACGTTAGAGGAGTCATATCCGCATATATTACAGTTATGCACAGTAATGTCATAAACTATGTATATACAGGTTTTTTCATATATACATATATGTGTTTATTATATAGATAGAATATTATCGTATTTCTTGTAAAATTGAGTGTTGTTTTTTTGAAAAAAATTTTCACAAATGCATACGAAATTTTTTATTTTTTAATATGTCATTACGTATTTGTTATCTCTCTTCTTTAGATAAAAATGTTGACAATAATAATTTTTCATAAACTCCAAGACATTGAGTTTAAATCATATCAGTTTGCCAAGGATAAGCACAACATGATTGGGATAAGTTCAACTTATAGCTATTTATTTACTTTTTCTAACTAAATACATATAGTTTTGATTGATAAATAAATAGTTTTATGTCGAGACAGAATTATGTCACAAGCATATCTAAATCAGATTTAGTTCAGTTCAGATAAGATATAAAATCATAGCTTTATAATTAGCTTCAAATTCGATACCTTTAGACAGTAACATTTTTTAATGCTGAATCTATTGTATATTTATGTTTTCCTTGATAATTCTATTTGGTTTATATTTGATTTATGGACATTCGTCTAAATCTTGGACAACTTAAATAAGCATCGTCTTATTTGTCAAAATAAAGCACAAATTTATTAAATATTATACTTATTATTGTACAATAAGATTTGATCATGAAATAGTAATTTACATTTTAATATTAAAACATTTCAATATTACTTTGATATTAAGACATATACTAAGCTGTTTTCCTGGATAATCCAAAGTTGCTTTTATACTTATAACTCATCTCAAGAATGCAACAAAACGTTGACAGTTGTTTCAAAATATTTGCGTAACGTTACTTTGACAAACGTGATTATAACTTGACTACAACAGATTGATTTTAATTTAAGTCAAGAAGTAAAAATGAGCAATGTATTCCTGCAAGAAATGCACAAAACCGGTAGCCATTTCGCGCCCGACAACTTGAACGACATCTTTATTTTCTCATTCCCGTTGTTCGTCCAATTGCACAGAGCTTTCTTTCGTTGATTATAAAGGAAGGTATTTTCACACTGCTACGATAAGCGCAGTTTATTGCGGCAACTTTACTTAAAAAAAAAAAAAAAGGAAAAGAAGCTATGAAATCTTTTTCTCTGATCTTAAGAATTTTTCATAAGCAGTAATCGAAAATTTCTTAATTTACTGCGCAAAGTATCGTCTGCTGCGTCATCTATGCAGATATATGTACATTGTGCTATCATCGCATTACTTATGATACGTTATCTGCAAAAAGAAATTTTTACAATTCCCTCTTTGCCTGACATAGATTTTCAAAATTTGTTATTTTGGTAGGTACTTTATTTTGGTATTATTTCCTTACGTAAGAACTGCATGACGCAGGTCATTGCTTGCGTTTGCTCTGTGTGTCACCGTATGGCGCGCGCGCGCTCACACCAGTCTGGCGGCATTCCATCGTGATTTGCGAACGTTTCGGTAAAGTGTATAGTGGTGTACAGCGCGCAGTTTGTAGTCCGTATAGTGTTTATGTCTGTACGTCGCGAGCGTGAGACTCCCAGCTGGTATTTTCACGCAGTGTGAAATGGCCCAATCTGATCATTTTCGTTGAGAAAAATGTTTATGATGTTCTTGATTATATATAGAGAAATATTGGAATTGGCACAAATATATTGGGTCATCTAAAAAGTATCCGCGGTTTTTTGTCACTAGATGGTGTTGATGGTTAACCCAATATAATTGTCTAATGTATAATTATTATGCAGTTATTATCTACTTTCGAATTTCATGAAAAGGCACAAATACTTAAAAAAATATGGTATATACAGAATATCCTAAACTGCGGTCTTAAGAAAAAAATAATAGATAATTTTGTAAGAAAAAATCGAAAATATAAAACAAAAAACTTTTTATTTTTCAATTTATTTGTTAGACTAAATAAAATGTATAACAAATTTACATATTTAAATTGTTGGATCAGGAATTTTTATATTTCTATACCATTTTGATGTTATCTCAATTGGACCTTACAAGAAGAAAGTTCAAAGTTTGTTGATACATGTTGTATGTATTTACTATGTAAATATACACATATATATATTTTTTTTATAACACATATTAATTATCTATTTCTATGTTATGACATGAATATTATTTTAATGAAATTTATTGTACGCGAGATATAAATACTTAAGTAATATATCTTTACAAACAGGAAATATTTAAATTCTTTTTTTTAATTATTTATAAGAACGAGGTTTTATATATATATATATATATATATATATATATATATATATATCCTCAATATTCATTAAATTTTATTGTGTTACGATATTCTACTTTTTTTCTTTTTTGTTTTTGATTTGCCACAATCGGACTTAGCAAATTCAAATCGATTTCAGTAGAGCTTTCCTTAAAAATCCACCTTGTAATCCAACTGACGATCCACCCTGTGATTATAGCAATGAGAAATCCCAGTGGACAGTACCACATATACGATATGCGATAAAGATAGAAATAGGATTTATCTTTCTCCATTCTGTAAATAAGAAATAGTTAAAGTTCATGTTTTTTTTTCATCACTGCAAATATATTGCAATATTAAGATATAACATCAAAAAATTTGAAATTAAAAGGACATTTTTTCTTATATATCTCGAAACAAATTATTTTTTCATGTTGTTAACTATTTTTCTAACTGAAGCTTCTACCAAACTTAGAATTGAAGTCTGAGTAATATGAATAAAATTACATCTACATTGAAAAAAATATTAAATTTTAATATTTGTTTTAAATATTATTTATTTTGAATAGTTCTAAATAAATATTTACTAAATGTAAACATATATTTATTTGATTCAAAAACCATTAATTTGATTTAACTATCATTTTTTTTATTAAATAAACATTTATTTACCGTAAGTAAATGTTTACCTAGTACTATTCAAAGAGATATTTAAGATTAAAAAAATCTTAAATAAGTAATTTTTTTTCAGTATACTTAAATATTTACTTACTGAAGTTCATATTGTGAATTTGTGTAAATCAACGATTTCCCATCGCGAAACATAATAGTATTATTGAATCCACAATCGTCTGTTGAGACATTCAACCGTGGAATCGGCGGTTTCGGCTGTCCAAATCCTATCCACAAAGAAAACATGAGACTAAGAATGAAGCCTGCAATCGCGCCCCTTTGGTTGCACGATGGGAGAAACATTCCAAGCGTGTATAAACCCAACATAGGTCCACCTACGACACCAAAGATCGTCAGAGCTGCCTGTGAAAAAATATATTTTGTTGAGAAAGAAATTCTACGATTAAAGATTTAATTTCATAAAAGATTACCTATCTGAAACCCGCAAATTAGTTTAATAAGGGAAGTTACCCAGATGTCCAATTAGTTTTGAAAAAGTAATGATCAGAAGTTATAGTATCCTATTTTCTATTAATTAAAATGAGTACCATTCGCTCGGAAAATTTGATATTTGTTAGAGGAATATATATAGATTCAAAGTCCGCTATAAGCTGCTCCGAAAATGAGTTTAAATGACATTTTTTAATAATTTTTTTACTTTTTGGTTTTCTACGTACATAATATACGAAATATACGTGAGTAATATATGTAAGTGGATGTATAAGTAAAAAAATATATGTATTTTTGTATGTATATACATTCGTACAACTTTATAAGTGTTCATACCCAAATATTATTCAAATTTTTGGGAGGTATAAATAAAAAAATTTTCAACTATCACTGGAATCGAGATCCAAGTTTTCCTTTCTATTTCACTTACATATATTACTCATACATATATAGAAAAATCTAAAAAGTAAAAAAAATTCATTTAAACCCATTTCATCAGAGCCATTTACAGCGAATTTTAACTCCATTCTTTTAACGAATATCAAATTTTCCGAGTGAATAGCACTCATTTTAGTCAATAAAAGATAAGATACTACAACTTCCAATCGTTACTTTTTCAAAACTAATTGGACATCTGGGTAACTTCCCTAAGAGTGAATGACAAATTTATTAATAAATGTAGAATCGATTTTTGAATGATTTAAATCACTTTTTTAATGATTAATTATTATTTCTCGCTTAATATATTTTCATTTTATTATGTGACTTATTGTTAGTACTGAAAGCAAAGTTTATATACCTGCAGCAATCCACCGAGATATTGTGCCAGAAAACCCACTGCCACACACGATAGTCCAACTACAAGAGCCAAAATTTTGCTAATGATTATTGACGTTGTAGCAGATAGGTCCTTGTTTCTGTAATCAATTTATTATTCGCGCTTTGCTCTAGAGTATCAAAGATTTTATTATTTCTTGTGATTGATATATAATTCTTAAAAGAGGGAGAAAAGGAAGAACGAAGAGGGAATGTATCCTGTACGATACTTTTTAATTTTCTACAAAGTAAATGTGCTTCTTATAATGTTTTAATATGTTTCTGCATAACATGATATGAGCACTCTTCAACGGATTCAGGTTACCTTGAAACTAGGCCGTTTTCCGGAATGACTCTGTTATATGATGTTATACAATTTTTTCACGCTATCATGATTCTTACCTTATATGCCAGAGAGGCTTGATATAATCTTCAAGAATAACAGCAGAAAGAGAATTAATCGTGGCCGAGATGGTACTGAGTCCGGCACTAAAAATTCCGGCTATGAAAAGCCCAGGCACACCAGGATAATCTGACAGCATGTCCATTACATATAACGGCATCAATTGATCATTTGAACTGATCCTGCCTTCTGTGAGTGGATCACAGTTGCGATATTTTGCATATATCGCTAGTCCAGAAAAGCACAAAGTAAGCGACATGATCGTTGCCATCGGCCAGCTCCACCATAATGAACGCTGAGCAGTTCCTAGATTGCTAATAAAATCAAAATAGTGTTAAATAGAGATGTTCTGGTGATATGGAAAATTTGACGATAATAATTATAATAATTTGAAAATTTGATCTTTCCCACAGCCGTCAAATGGAGGTTTATAAAATTTGTTATTACGAGATAACGAATCATAAGTGCATCAGTAAGAAAAATAATATCAGAATAATAATTCTAGTAATATATAGGAATAATAAAATTCTATAGTAATAAATGATAACAAAATATATTTTGTATTTTATGAATAATGCATTAATTTTTAAATAATAATACATTATTCACAAAAATACAAGGTATACTTTGCATATTTAAGTATCAGATTTTTAATGAGCTAATTTTCATGTTTTTAAATTTATAAAAATATGGAAAGAAGAATTCTGTTAAAGAATTTTATGCTTTATATGTAATATTTTTGGACTGGATTAATTCGCATTTGATTGGAAATTATGTCAATCTCGCTTTACCTGACAGTCAGCATTCTTTGAACCTGAACTTGATTAACGCTATACAAGGAAAGGTAAGTAAAGAAACCACCAAGTGTCAAACTCCACCAAGTATGTCGTACAGTTGGATCTGGAGAGATGCTGCAACATACGTAAAAAATTAAAATAAATAAATCCTGTGCTTTTGCGTTGGCAACTTTATTTTATTCATTTTATTCAATCATGAATATGTTACTTTCAATTATTTAACAACAGTTTTTTTTTCAATTTTTAGTTTAATTAGAAAATTACGAAATTACAAACACACTTTAGCCGAATTTTGTTTCTTTTTATCGCAGTTATTCTCTTACGACCATATTTTTTAATAGAATAAAAAATAAAATAAAAATTCAGTATAGTCGATGCGATAATTTCTTCTACCATAAAAACATTAATCTTTTGCAATAAAAAAACAAAATTGAGGAATTCATGATTCACTCTCTTTAAGTGAAATTATATAAAGTAGAATATATATTCCCATAAAGATATATGTCTAATAACCAAAATTTGTATAGAAATACAATATGAATGATTTAGAAAGAAATACAATGACATTTTTTGAAGGACTCTCTTTTACGTCATTCAGATATTTACTTGTTGAATTCCAATCGGGATCCTTCTTCGGCAATCTGCCAAATTCGGTCTAGACCACCAGTAGCAACTGTTGCGGTAACAATAACTGTGACAACGGCAATCAGCATTAACAGACCCTGAAAAACATCGGTGATAAGTACCGCCTTGATGCCTCCGATCGTCGAATAGAAAGTGCAGATGAGTCCTAAACCAATCACACTTGCGGTCGTTGAAAGACCGGTGGTAGCTTCTAAAGCCAATGCAGGTGCATATAACACCACACCGCTGTACAAAAGCAATTGGAGCAAAAAGGCAAAACTGGCTATTAATCGGGTAGTCGTACCGAAACGCTTCTGTAGATACTGCAACAGATATTTATATAATTGCATTAGATTAATTTTAATCAACAAAATTTTAAAGCAATACTAATACTAGTGCTATTTTCAAAATTATCAATTATAGTTATGTTAATTTAAAAAAAAAAATAAAATAAAAAATATAAAACATTTCATTTTTTTTTAGTTCCAGAAATAATTTTTTTGCTAACAATATTTTTTGCTATATATATATATATATGTATGTATGTATGTGTTTTTAAATTTTATTTATATACATAAACATACTTTTTTATATAATTTAAGCTAATAATAATAAAGAACATCAAGCATTTTATTAGACCAAACAACTGATATGAAACAAAAATATTTTAAATATAATTAGATATTTGTAATTACTAAAGATTATTTTTAACATAATAATTATTCTTGAATTTTGCATAATGGTATTAATGCTTTTTACCTCGAAAGTGCTTGCAGTGCCTAGTTTAAAAAATACCGGTAAATAAAAATAAGCTGCGAACGGTGTGGCAAGGCCATAAGAGATGTTGATCACAGCGTACTGTGTACCGTACACGTAATTTTCAGAGCTCACTCCAAGTAGACTGACTGCTGATAAATATGAAACCATCAAACCTATCGCTACTGGGATCATTCGCATTGACTTGTTGGCCATAAAATATTCCTACAGAAGTACATTCAAGAAGAGCTATTTTACTTCATCTATTTTATTTTAATATCTAGGTATTTTTACTGAGAAAATATTAATATTATATTAATAATATAAATCAGACGAAAAATTAAAGTTAAAAGTTATCAAAGCATAGTGCAATATCGTGTGATATAAAATATGAAAATGCAATGCGTGACATAAAAAAAAATGATTTAATTACCTCAGTCGACTTCTGTCGGCCACCGATAAGCCAATAATATACACCGATGCCGGAACTGATTAAAATTAATGCACCAATCACTGCATAATCCGCTGCAGTTAATGTAGCCATGATGTTAGTCACAATTCTATTCACTATATTACCAATTAAAAACAAATCATAACGTACGATTTTGCTCTTGAATAACTCATTCTGGAAATAATTATGGACTTTACTTCATTTTTAAAACCTGACAAATGCTGTCTGGGATATGTGTTTCTTATCAATGTGTAATACTTGTCGTTACGTGTAATATGTACGTATCGTAAGCACGTACAGCATATTTATAATCTCTGACGTGATCTAATCTATATATGTCTCATTATCAAAGAATACACAAATCAAAATAAGTCAATAATGCAAGTCAATGTAAGCCAATATTGGTAATAAAACTTGTGTATTATAATAATTAATTATACATTTCCAGTGTAACAAATAAATAGTAACAATTTTACGTACTGAGCATTACATTAAATTTCTATATAATATAAACGAGATATAATATAAATAAGACGCTTTAAAACCAGAGAATATAAATGTGAGTATAAAGTCAAAACTTTGATCAGAAGTAACTATAGATAAAAATTTCAACTGTCTATTGTGTTTGACAGAATATGTACTTCGATAATGATATTAAAACTAAAAATTAAAATTTATTAAATGATAGATTTCAGTTTAATTTACAAACTGTATCCAAAACTTACATTATAAGATCCGAGATCCTATGAGTTGTTAAATATAGAGTGTACGTATATCTGGTAAAACGCTTATTTCGAAGAGTTAACTAATAAAGCGCGCCAGGACAAGTGAATCAGTAAATATATTTATAATTATTAGTATCATAAATAAACACAGGATAAAGGAGTCATAATTCAGTAAGAAGAGAGTTCGAGATATAATAATGGATCTAGTAATTCCGTCTAGAAACGTAATTATTAATTATTATAATAATATAAGTTTTATACATTACCGTCTGAAGTGTCGACTTATATTGGCTTATTTTAATTTATTTCTTTAAAGCCTTATTATTCGATATAGAGATTGGATAAATACACAGTCATTTTATAATTATTTCCTATTTTTTTTGTACAATAATACTTAAATGTACATATTACTTCTTCAAAATATTTATCCGAATTTCTACAATCTTTTTTTCTTAATTTATTTTTCTCTTAATAACAAAATATTTAGAAATAATGAAAATTTATTATAATAATATATAGAAATATAAAATATTAGATATTTTCAGGGAAAGAATGTTTATGAATATTCTCGAACGAATAGTAAACAGAATATGAATTTATAGTATTATATAATTTCTGCAGTAATAAGTTCAAATTGTGAAAGAGAAACTTGTACTCTTTATTCGAGAATATTCAGGACATTTTATATAAAATTAGTATTTTGAGGCTAATTATAACGAACCAATCGTCTTCAATAAGGGCTTCTATAGACAAGCGACTTTATAGCGCCACAATTGAAAACGCCAATCCGTTCATACGGAGCTATGGAGAAAAGTGTCACAAATATTCACTTCTGTAGCACTACAGAATATAACTGTATGAATATAAATAGGTCGGCGTGGCATTTCGATTGTGGCGCTACAAAGTTTCTCGTCTGTAGGAGCCCTAACTTGAAATACAAAGGACAGCTGATAAGTAAACAGGTTGTAGACTTTCAATTGTAGCAAGTTTCCTTTCCTTATAACAGTTGTGACTCGTAACATCGTGTGATGAGGATATGACGTTGAAGTTCAAACAACGCGGATTTTTAAATACTGAAAACGAGATGAAATGAGATTCATTATCCATAAAAGCTGTGTATGGTGAAAATCTCAATTGCTTTTCAATGATTTTCATCACTTACTAAAATTAATTTTCCATTTGCGAGATCCATCGACAAATACGGTCTGGTTTGCAGTGACAAAATTTAACGGCTTAAAGATTTACTATTTACCATACAGCATTTAAACAGCAATGAATTTCAATTGATTACGTTTTCAGCACTTAAAATTCAATCACTGCATGTTATTTGAACTTCATTAACATATTCTAATCATATGACACCATGTTAACATGCACTAATTCACAATCGTTGTAAGGAAAAGAATAAAACTTATTCTTACAGTTGAGATTGAAAATTTCGATACAAGTTATGCTGCGCACGTGTGTATTACTTAGCCAAAGACTCAGCCTTTCAGAAAGTCTCGTAATAATTATAATAGTCAGAGATTAGATAAACAAACACGTCCGACTTATCTTCCTTTGTTGTGTTTCAATGAATACCGATCGTCAATGGAATCCGATTGTCAATGGAATTGGATTGTCTTCAGGATTCATAGCTTTATTATAATCTTCAATAAAATATTTAAGGGGCCGACTTTTACATAAAATTTTTTCTTTCTACTTTTGAAAACAAGTTTTGTACAAAAATTGTGAGATTAGAAAGAAACATAAAATAATGATTATATTTTGAATTCTCTCATTAAGGATAGATTAATGCGAATTTTTCAAATGACACTACTGATTGTCCACTGACAGTTAACCGATTGTTGACAGTGAGGACGCTGGGCGTAGCGGCGACGACATGAAGCATGCAGCATGCGTGGTAGCGGTGTCACGGCTGCGCGGTCTTGCCTTCAACCCCTGGTGTCCGCCAGCCGCTATCTCGCCATTCATGCCCTTCCCGGTGATCCTCTCTACTTCATCGTTGAGGTGAGGCAAATATCAATTACAAACAAATCAAAAGGTGTAATATTACCAGTACACCTATTATTGTGGGAAAGACGTAAAATAAAATTTCGTTACAACTGACAATGAGTACGAATAAAAAAGTAACATTTTTTTTTGTTATGGAAAGTAATTGCATTGAATTTAAAGATTTGAAATGTAAAGAATTTGGAAATAACATTGTGTATATATATATATATTTTTTTTTAAATAAAATGTAAAATTTATTTATTACTTATTCTCATTTTTATAAATAAGATAATATGAAATATCTATATAATGATGTCCTCGAGAACGAGTGTCACTTAACGTAAAAGTAATTAATTGAAGAATATTTAGAAATTGTTTCCGGAAATTTTAATGCTAATTAGTTCGTTTACTATTTCAGGCTAAGTCGAGAGTAAAGGAGGTTTATACGCAGACATGCACACTTCTCAGCCAACAGGGTATGCGAGATTGCGAACTTTTCGGTTTGGCAATATTGTCCGGTGAGTATTTGTGTATTTTCATTTTCATATTATAGATAAAGTAATGATGAGAAATTTCAAACCGATAAAATTAATATTTTTGCAAATAAATACTCTTATTTACATTAATATTTAATATTTTGATATATAGAATTATTAAGAGAATTTATTCATGTAAGAAATTATGCAATTTTATTTAAAGAAGAATTGATTTTTATTTTTTTTCGTTAATAATATGGATATCTTTAAAACTCTTGAGATGATCTTAATAATATGTTAAAATTAAGTTGATCAGAATTGCTTCCTTAATAAAAATATAGCTTCAATAAATTAACTTTCTTTCTTGATTATAATTTAAAATACAAAATATAAAAACAAGAATTTAATGCGTATATCGAAATGGCTATTCGAAAAAATAGATAGTTTCATGTTACGTTATGGATCTATTTTCTATGACGAAGAAAGTGATATAAACAGAGAAATCGTGAAAACATTAAACTAGCGAGATATCCAAGTCTCTTGATTAATCGTCAGGTTTTTCTGCATACCATACGGCTCACGTTCATCGCTACCCTCACCAATCGTGACAAGCCGGTCCGACTGGTGGCCCCCACCATTGGATAAAGCCTCCCCGGGTCCTCAAAGAGCCCTACGAGATCCCACCTCACCCATCCCTTCTACATTCCAACAGAGCACCATCATCGGACTCGGTTGAGTTGGCAGGTCTTGAGACGCGCGAGCCATAGCATGACAAGAAAAAATGCACCTGAAAAACAAGTATAAGAAGAAAGGCAGCTCACACTCCCTGTATGCGCGTTATGGCTTGCGATTCGCGGTGGGTCTTGCTAAAAGCGATCTAGACCAACTTTTGCTTCCGATTTCTTCAAATGCGCTTTAGCCTCCTAGAAGGAAATTCTTTCTATAGTTCGTCTTTTCCTGTTTTGTTTTTCTTTCATTTTACGATTTCTATTTTTTTTTCTCTATTTTCTTCTTATCACTTTCCATGATTTTTCTCCATTGATGAAACTGTATAGCCGTATAGCTGAAATTTATTTGTATCTTTTGAAATATTGTACAAGTTTTTTTATTTCACTGAAAAATTTCTGTTAAAGAAATATATTTTAATTATTTCATTGAGAAATTTTACTTAGTCGAACATTCGTACTCTAAGAATGTTCACCTTTATCGCAAATTCACATTTTCTGTAATTTGATGACTCAACTTACAGCGAATATTTAATAACAATTAGAGAAGCAATAGAAAAAGTTAGGAGCTATTAGATATTTTCTGTTTGGGTATCAATTTATGATAAGTTTTAGTGTGAAAGATTTGAGTGTACAGATATGAATAATTGAGTGAGAAAACGTTATGTACAATGTGTTATGTACATGCAAAAGAAGTAGAAATAGATAAATACATAGATAGAGAGGTATGTGATAAATGAGAGAGATAATAAGTTGCCGGAGTATAAAGACGGAGTAAGACGGAGGGAATGACGAGCGTTAAAGAAAGGAAGCGGCCAGATAGAGTAGAAAGAGAAAAACGGGCGGAAAGGGGAAGCAGGAAAAAAAAAGAGAACGGGGCCCCGGGTAAGACGGTAGCCCGATGATTTGTATAAGGCCTCTCGTATTCCATCTCCCAGTCGAGCATCTCCGGCGCAACGTACGGCTCTGCGTATAGGAATGTGGAAGGAGGACGCCGAGGACAGGGATCGTTGGCACACGACATGGTGGAAGAGGGGCGAAAAGGTCCGTTCTAGCTAGCGGAGGGGAGACGAAGCAGAAAATACGCTCCAGCGCAGGTTCAAGGGATATATATCGCGGCGAGGTTAAAGCTGCGCACGTCACAACAGGGCCTCAACGTATTCTCCCTCCTGTATCTCCTTCTCGTATCCTTCGCGTCCCACACCCTATGTCACATCCTACTCCAACGAATCTCACGAGCAACACCTTCGCCGAACCCATCAACGAACTTTTGATTTTGTTAGAGAAGAAATATGCTTTCCTATTTTTTTTTTCCATTTCCGCAATATTTTTTTCATCAGGCTGTCTTTTAAACTTTAAGAAAAATTCTTTTATCTATTCTCAAGAAATCTTCTTATAACTATCTAATATCTTTTTTCCCCTATTTAATATCCAATTTTTGTTTGTTTTTTCTTCTTTTTTCTTTCCTTCCTATTCAACTCTCGTATAATATTTACGATTTGTTCTTTATAAAGAAGGAGAAGAGTCTTAAGTGTAATAAAATCGAGGCCAGGGCTAAATATGTTTGCGAGATTCCTCGCAAGAAATCTCTAATCTTTGGTAGATTCAGTAAGTTCAGAGGTATGCGTTTGAACGGAGACCAAGTCCGTAGAAGACAGCTAACGAGAGTGCGAAGGTAGAAAAGAGCAGCTGAGATCTCTTTCTCTTCCTTCGGGGTGATCAAGGTAACCAGGGGTGATTACGAGTGTAATTATGGTTATGGCGCATTGCTGAACCATACTGAACGAGAAAAAAAAAAGGAGTATTGTTTCTTTCTGGGAAACAGATGGGTTCATGAGAGAAGGCTTGTTTGTTGAACTATTCTTATTGCGCCACATGACGCTCCTTTCGGACTTTTCCAATGCTCTATGAAGTGCGACATACATTTATTAAGAAACACAGATTCTCACATCAAGAATTAACAAACAGCAAGGCAGATCTTGAAAGCTTTATTATCACATATAAACGAATAACGATTTAGTATATTCTCAAATCAATTTTCAGTATATCAAATACGTTACAAGAACATTAGACAGAAAATTAATTGTAACATATAATATATCAATATATATTTCTTTAATATTTTTTTAATATGTAAAATCAAAATTTATTTAAATATATATATATATATATATATATAAAATATATCAAAATAGATATTTAAATGATATTCTAATATTGTATAAACAGAATAACGAGAAGAATCGATTTACACTAAAGAATATTGTTAAAAAAAATCGAGTTGACTTGAGAAATCTTCGAAACACCTCTATCTTTCAAGCAAACGTGAATCCGTACTAGGGCAGACGAAAGTCTGAAACAAAAGGGAATAAAACTTAAATCCAGGATGCGGACTCGATCGGATCCAAGCGAGATGAAGAAAAAGGGAGATTGTGCTCCCTCCGTAACTGCGAAGAATATCTCCAGAGGAATACGATGGGCCCTATAGTCCCGATGGATTATTACGCGAGGGCCAGGGTTAGCCTTCGGGCAACATTCCCCAGTAATAGCCGGGTTATACCTCGGGTAACACAGGTGCTCTCTTCCCCACGGAAAGAGTGAGCGTATCGAAAGAGGAATACCGGAGCGGCTTAAGTCCATTTTAGACGACCTATAATTTGCAACAGAATACAGGATAAAATTCTACGGGTAATTTGATATATTATAAAGAGAGAAAGAGAGAAAGAAAAAGAGAGGGGAGAGAGAGAGAGAGAGAGAGAGAGAGAGAGAGAGAGAGAAAGAGAGAGAGAAGGGAGAAAAGGAAAAAATTATATATAAAATTAGAATAAAAATTATTTTTTATAACAGAAAGTATATAAGACTTAAGTCTAAACTAAATATGCATATCATTTAAATTTAAATTAATCATATAATCCACGGGATTCGAAACTTTAATTACAAAGTTTGTAATAATTCTTATTCTTAAGAGGAGATAATATATAGACAGTTTACTGTTAGACAAATTAAATCTAAGAAAAAAGCAATTGGTTGGGATTTTGAAATTGGAATGCTGATAGTTTTATATATACCTTGCCGAAGATAAATTTATGCCATATTCATGGGCAACTATTGTTCCATCGTGAGAGTTTTACATTTGCATGTAACAACAGCTTCAACTAGTTTGCCAGTACGACGGATGCATTGGGAATTGTAGATTGTTCGGAAGCCTTGAGGGCCCAAACTCCGGTTACGGTCCCCGATCAGCATTCGCGGTTTCAAATCGAGTTCCAGTGTGAAAAACATGTCACGTTATCGTGCCATAAGAGCTCGAACGTCTGGTCCCATGTAGACTGGACAGGTTTAAGGCTCCCTCATTCACTAACATCTTCTTGCCGGGCCTCTTTCATTGTTTCACTCATTTATGGAGTATCGGCATCTCGCGTTGTCAATCGTACAAAAGAACGTGCGAAGAAAATGAATCTTTGAAAGAGAGATCTTTCTCAATTGCTATACAGAAACCGTGGAGTACATATATCTTATGCAAGTGTCCAATTATGCTGTAAAATTCAATACACGATATACGTATCAGTACATATAAATTCATAATTATTATTTAAATTCAATGCCAGTTTTGAAAAGATTGCGTAGAGTATTTTTAAATATTCGATGCTCATGCAGTAATAAACTTTTTGCTGAAACAAACAATTATTTTTATTGTTTTAGACGGCGAATATCTATTCGTGGATCCTGAGAATAAGCTGAGCAAATACGCCCCAAAGAATTGGCGAAACTCTCATACATATGTAAGTAACAGCTTATTCATTGCTTATTGTTTTATTATAATTAGAAGGAGAGAAAGGAGGAATATGCGAGAATTGAATAAAATAAGACAAATAAACAAGAAAGAGAGAGAAAGAGAGAGAGAGAGAGAGAGAAAGATAGAAAAATATAACTTACTAAAAATTCAAATGTTAGAAAATTTATTCAAATAATAATATATGTTTGTACTTACAAAGAATATGATCTCTCGTCATTAATTTGTCATTATTTAATAATATAAAAAAGACAATAATTAATAAATTCATATCATTTTATATTATTTATAGTAAATGATAGAAAATAAGCTTTCCTGTACAGATATTTGTGCGACATAAAAATTATATTTCTTATTTATTTCTAATTGAACCGCGTATGGAAACTACGTTTCGACTCAAGTTCTCCTCAACTAATGATCGAATTGAGCAAAACTGCGGACTCATTCTTTTACAGTGTTCGTTAAGAGCTTCCTTTTCGCGATGATCTTAAGTTAGCGCTGAGACATGTCTCCTGATGATGTAAATGATACATTTGTGTCCTTCAAATTGTGAGTTGTTTTAAACAATTCACAAATTTCTTCAAGAAAATCAAAATTTCTATAATGAAAAAATATGTGTGATTGAACAATATTCCAAGCAATCGCAAAACATATATAATCTATGATGGTCATTATTAAAATAGTACGTCATTTTATATGCGTTGTTATTGTAATATTTAGTAATAGTAGCTTATATGTGTGTATTATTTTCAGGGTTTGGATAGCAGTGGAAGACCAGCCTTTGTCCTGTACTTTCGGGTTCGTTTCTACATCGATACACCATTACTTTTAAGGTAACATACAAATATTTTATCCCAAACGAACTATACTTATTTTTTTTTATAAATCTTTAAAATATAAAAAAATCATGTTTGCTTCTTGATCAATTAGTCACATATTCGAACAGATGTTTCAATTCTCAATTCGATTCCGAA
Organism: Acromyrmex echinatior; assembly: GCF_024713525.1. Classification (NCBI taxonomy): domain Eukaryota; kingdom Metazoa; phylum Arthropoda; class Insecta; order Hymenoptera; family Formicidae; genus Acromyrmex; species Acromyrmex echinatior. The sequence continues at coordinate 10,696,526 of NC_141859.1, forward strand.
ATTAATCATGGCACTAAATATGTCATACGTTTGGACTGTCAGCATAGCGAAATGTGAAATGTGTTCGGCTACTTGTTCCCTTTTAGACGAAAACCGATTCTAAAAGATGCCGTCGGTGTCATGCTGATTAAAAGGCCGCCATAGAAAGAGAAAGAAACGCAAAAAAGACTTGCGCATATAGAAAAAGAAAGATGCAAAATTGCAGAGATATCGAGACGAAAATTTTATTCGTGGGACGAAATCCGGATTCTCGTCCGGTAGCTGAGTACTGCTACCTATTCTTATAATTATAAAGTAATTATGCGAAGCATGATAAATAGACCGTACGCCTAAAACGGAGGTATTCTCAGAGCACCTCGGTAATTATACTATTCGTATTAGTTTCTTTTTTATTTCGACACACGAAACCCTGTGATTTAATTTGACGATTCACTGCACGTTTACCCTTAAGGTTTACTTTTTGTGCTACGAGTCTCGCCCAGCGCGCGAGTCTCTTTGCCAATGCTTCTAATTTCAGTCAAGAAATATATCCATTTATTTGGACTCACTTTTTACTGAAGAAGCTCTAAGACCCAGTTGCACCAATGTCAGTTTGACTTTAAGCGAGACTTAAAACTCTATCTGTCTCGTTTTAAAGCTAAAAAGAGACAGAAAGAGTTTTAAGTCTCGCTTAAAATCAAAATAACGGTGGTACAATCGGGCCTAAATCACTTATATAATGTCGATTATAAGTTGTTGTAATACCTACTTGTAATTAATATTTTTTGTAATAATAATTTCCTATCTTTCTTTGTTTTTTAACTGTTAATGTTTTAAAAGCGACTTAATTTTTAAAGATTTTAACTTTTTTATTCTTTTCAGCATAAAATAAACTTGTTGTTGAGTTTGAACATTTTTTTATATATTTATAATAACATATCGTTTATTTCTTTTTAAAAAGATTTTTTAGAAAAGTCTTTTTAGTATATTTTACCGATCATAAGTATAAAATATTTATTAATATTTATTAAATATTTTAATGCTCGCGTTATTGTTTCAGCGATGAGACGACACGGCATCACTATTACCTGCAACTGCGCGACAATGTCGTCAGGCACGGCGGTGGGGTGGAGAGCCTCCATCCTCACCATCCCCTTCATGAACCATCTATCGTCACGTCGCTGTTGGTGCTCGCTGGGCTTGCCCTTCAAGCCGACCTTGGCGATTATTCCGAAGAACGTCACAGACCGCATGCAGGATCTGTCGGCTATTGCAAATCCACGGATTACCTTCCTTCCCATGTAAGCTGCATTTCACGGATTTTTCTAATTTCCCTGATTTAAAAAAAATTAAATTATTATATGAATATATAAAATATGAGATATCTTCAGTGTAGTTATTTAGATGAGTTATTAGTGAAAAATATAAAAAAACTCATCAAAGCCTACATCGACTATTTGGGTGAATAGAAAACTCTTTATTCTCGTGTGAATGTAAGAAAACAAATTAAATATTTAATTTGTTACATTCACACGAGAATAAAGAATTTTGTGCATTCGAACAGCTGATGTAGGCTCTGATGGGCTTTTTTTATATTTTTCACTGATAGATTCTTTCGAGCTTCATTTTATATATTTGTTTAGATGAGTTATTTAAATGAATTATCTAAATAAAATGGCTCTATCTTATCTTTATTAGAATATATAAGAGATATTTTAGACTCCACGCACCACCTGCTAATGGTAGATTCCTGAAGATTTTTTAAGACGAAAATTCTAATATCAAAATGTCGAGGTTGTAATAGTTTTCATCACCTAAAGTTTGCGCGTGTAATTGGCATTTTGCGTTGTACTATAGAATAAAATATCAAAAAGAACTTTAGGCCATATTCACTAACTTTAAATGCTTATAATTAAAAAAATATTATAGCCTCGACATTTTAGTATTAGAATTTTTTCGTCTTAAAATAATTTTAAGAATCTGTCATTAGCAAGTATGATGCATCGAGTATGAAACACCCAATACGCCCTATATATCTTCATCTGTATCTTAGACAAAAAAGTATTATCTTTTTTCAAATTATCTAAGATGAAGATCTAATTATATATGTTATAGTAAAGTCATTCTATTTAAATTATAATTTCTAGATTATTTAGATAATTTAGATTATATAGATTATTTATCTAGATTATCTAGATATCAGCAAATACTGGATAGCTTATATTTATTTTTCAATGACATTAATACTTTTATATATGAAATGATAAAAGTAATTGATAACATGTTCTCTATACATATGAACAATACATCTACAACATTTCCTTTTAAAACAGCTATGTATTAAATGTGTTTTTCGCACAATTACTTCGGATTACGATTATAATCTTTTAATCTGTCTCGAATGCTCTCAGATGTGCCTCGAGTCGAATGTGCTCACCGTGCTTGCAGCCCAGCACAGAGAGTACAGTGGGCTCTCCAGAGAGGAGGCAGAGTTGCAATATATCCGGGAGGCAGTGCTGTTGGAGGCGCCGCTCAACGCTCACCTGTATCGGTTGCGCCGAAGTAAGAACGAGGCGGGACCGGGACGCATACTCCTGGCAATTTGCGCTCGTGGAGTGCGAATCTACGCCGAGGAGGAGACACCGCGCGTTTTCGCTTGGAACAATATCGGCAAACTCTCTTTTGATGTAAGCGTTGAAAAAAATGTCTTTCTCTAAGTTCCTGCTCGTTTGCCGCAACAATATTAAATTATTTCTTATGCTACACATATTAAGATAAATTAGTTTTTCGTACCGTTATGTTACTTGTATTTGATAATTTAAATTAATTTCTTTTTTATTATCTAAGCATATTTAAAATTAAAAACTTTTTTGTATTTTTTTACGCAGCGCAAAAAGTTCGAAATCCGTGCAGTCGATCAGCCGGAAAAACTCACCCTCTATAGCGGATGCGATGACAAGAGTAAACTTCTCTTGGGACTTTGCCGTGACACCCATCAGTTCTCTATGGCTATAGCGCCTAGAGTAAATGAAGCTATGAAACGGGAGGAAGAAGGTGAACTTACTTTGTATTTTTTTGCTATTGATGACTATTCATATGAAGCAATTAATTAATTAATTGCGCAATATTATTAATTTTCTTCGTTTATTTAAACTATTTAAAATATTGTAAGATAATTTTTTTCTTGTTCTATATCTTTCAACTTTATCTTTTTTTTTTCTTTAACTACATGTACGTCATAATATACACACATCTTTTCCGTTTTCTCTCTTAATCTTAATTCTTATTCTTTTTTCTGAGTTCGTTCTTAAAGCCATTATAAGGAAATTAAATAGATATTCGATAATGATGAATTATAATAATACAATAGATTAAATATAATTTGTAGAACGGAAAGTCTTGAGGGATTGTTACATGTACCCTACTCGATGCAAATTGAGTTTAGCGGCGCGCGGTGCGCGTGGTGACCAACGAATTTCTGTCATCTCGAGTACATCCTCGAACACAACGTCTGGTATTGTTAGCGATCGGGTGCATAGCGAAGATGAACCTGATACCGCACCAGCGTCGACCGAGTGTTTGCCACGTCTTACCTTAGAAACGATACCTTATTCAGATGGCCAGAGTAGAGTTTTAAATGGCACGAATGGAGATACAGACAATCACTCTATGCCACCTTCTTCCGTTTCTGTTATTGACGGTAAGCTTAGTTGATATATAATAATAATAATAAAAACTTTGTTTTTATTAATGTTGAATCAAGTAAAAAAATTTACCACAAGAGTAGTTATACTTCGTTACTGACAAAAAGTATTATGTGCATACCTCATACATGAATTTTTTGATATGTATAATTTTGTCATATAATAGATTTCCAATTAAACCATTAAATTCGAGCTTTGTTTATTAATTATTTATTAGTCTATCTTTAATTTGCGAAATAAAAAGTAAACATATTATGTTACATGTATTCCCATGGGTTTTTTTATGGTTCCTATAGAAGACTATAAGATTCTGTAGGTAGATTTCTGTAGGTAAGATTGTGTAGTTATCTATAGAATTTGAATAGCATGCAAGTATACATAGGACATTCATAGGAATGCAAAGAGGTTAATATAAATATTCATAGGAATGTGGACAGATGTCCCATCAGAACTAAAAGGTCTATAAGATATCACCAAGTTGGGTAGGTTAATGTTTTTTTTAAATTAAATTAAGTTAAAGTTAATTTAAAAAAAAGTTTTTGTCAAAATCTTGCGAGAGAGAAGTGTATATGTTTGCATTATTTCTCTTTCTTTATCCAATCTTTATCCAATTTTCTTTAACTTCTGAAACGACTGTTCATGCATGTTAACAACTACATCGACTAGATATTTGTTACAAAAAATATACGTAAAAATTTAGAAAATGGATGGATGTGCAGTGTACTGTTCTACAATAATTTTTCATCTAAGGCTCATTTCATATTTATATTGCTTGAAATATAATTAAAATTAGTGTGATATAAGCGGGAATTAATAAAACCTAACGAGTCAATAAAAACTGGCTATCGTATGGTATGACTCTTATTATAGATCTCTCATCATAAAATCATTGAAAACTTTTTCTAAATTAATTCTTTAATGTTTAAGATTTTTTTAGAAAAAAAATATTAGCATTAACAGATAGAAAAATTTTTAATTTAAAAAAAGTTAATAAATTAAGGTTTAAAAGTAACTAAATTAAGTTAAAAATTAATGCATTTAAAATTAACTAAGTTAAGTTTAAAGTTATTAACTTTTTAGTTTTTTTTAAACTTTTAACGTTTTAACTAGTTACTACCCAACCCTGGATATCACAGTTTGATATATAATAACATGTAGGCATACGTAAGACAGAGGAGAGATGCCCTATGTCAAAGTATAGTATCCTATAGGCCTTAGTTCCCATGAGGCATCTCTTCCGCATTCCTATGAGTACTTATTCCAACTTGAGAGAATAATTCATAATTCTCAAAAAACTGGAAGCTACGATAATAATTAATAAACGAGGTACATTCCACGTCGGATGAAAAAAATCCTGATTGTCATAAGGAAAATATATACTCATCATTTTTTTCCAAAACATACCTTGCTTATCATGTGCTCACCAAGCATATCTTGCTTATCATGTGATCTTTAGTTTTTAGAGTTATGGAAAAATTATCTTAGATTTTCACGTGGAATTACATCAGTTGGCTGTATAGTATTTTGTGTACACATTCTAATATATTATAAGGATTGTACAGGGTGATGTCTCAGAACTATTATTACTTATATTTGGAACTATTTTCGTGTGCAAATGCAGCGGATTAAACTGAACCGAAAAGTTCTCTATCATTTTGCAATTTTCGCAATTATTACCAATGAACAGAATGTCTAAAATCGACTTTAAGATATCTTTAAGAGTTCTTTGAAAAACATCTTTAAAGTATGTCATAAAGAATTCTGAAAAATATCTTAAAGTTGTCTTATACGTCGATTTTATCCGCTTATTTGGTAAACTTTAGAAAATGATGTCTCGTTAACTATTGTGAAAATTGCAAAATGATACAGGACTTTCCAATTCAATTTAGTCTTCTTCATCTGCACACGAAAATAATCTCAAATATGTATATCATTTAAGTCCGATTGCATCAACGTGCACATTATTCTTTTTCTCATGCCATCCTATAGGAACCTCTTTTCATGGATTCATGTCATAGGTTTCTATGTAAAACCTTGTAGAAAAATTTCTCAAAATATCTTATATATACATACTCTGCATATCCTATAGATATCTATACAAGCTCCTACAGAATCTTATAGTCCTCTCATATAATGGGAATTTGCAGTAAGATGGGAGCCTCCTCCCAGTTGAGGACCAGTTGAATTTACCACGGATATCCATGGTTAGGCAAACCCATAGGAAAATTCCTATGGATAGGAATTTGCAGCAGGAATATGTAATTTTCTTTAAAATAGGGAATTTATGACTCGCCAATATACATAAATCTTAATCGATAATCGATTTAATCATTTTTTTATCGTTGCGGTGAAAAGAAATTAACATGTTGGGATAATTTTCAGAGATTGATAATTCCGACGCCACTTCTGCATCGGTGGTATTACGTCTCGCGTCAAGTGCCGCGACCGAGGGCTCGCAATGCAGCAGCAGTTGTAGTACAGTGGTTGTCGTTAATACATCCACAGGCGGACCATCGCGAATGCGCCGGGCTTCTGCGACCTCTAGTTTGGAGCTAGGCTACTCGCATACAGCACAAAATTCGGCAATTTCCACAGAGACAGCTAGCTTTCCGGGTGCTATTTATGATAGGTGCAAGAAGACAGGTAAATATACAGGTGAGAGAAAGAGAAGAGTAGCTTTAGTTTAGAAAATAGGTTTATCGACAGTCAAAATACTGTGGAACCTTTTTAGAATCATCCAGTCCAAACTATCCCTCTGTATTATATTACATTTCTTTGATTTTTACGCTTATAAGAATACGTGCACAGAATATATATTTCGGTACCCTTTCTGTTTTTCACTCGCTTTCTAAAATTAAGCATAGTCACGTAGTGTAAATCTTTGAATGATCTTCCTCAGGTACTGATATTGCGAGCGAGACTAGTGGCGTGTATACACTGAGAAGCAGTGAGATTCAAGACGAAAGAATCGGCGACGATTTGTATTCGCCTACGGGTGATACCAACGCATCCTCTGCGGCGAGCGATGTTTGTGCTCTGAGCTCCGTTCAGTCTACCACTGATGAAGCGTCTATCACATCCGGTTTCTATACTATTCACAGTGAATTACGATCTGAAAGCAGTTATACGGAAGACGTCGGCGCGGAAGATCAGGAACCGATATATAGTCTTTGCAAAGGTGATGACGACGAGGTCTCCTTGAACCGACAGCTCGAGGATTCACGCTCGCGAAGCAATAGCATACTCAGCGTGAGCAGTTTCCGAGGCGATGGTAGCGATCCATCCAAAGCGAGACCGTTATTGTCGGCTGACGAGTTATCGGATCTGATAGTCGGCAGGTATCCTCCACGTAAGACTATTAGCAATTCGATGGACTCGGACTGTGATTACGTGACGATGCCTCCTCCACCTCCGCCGCCACCACCTAGGACGGACAGTGATCGACAATTACCGCCGCCATATCCGTTAGAAAGCATTGACTATGCAACAATCAACGTTTCAAAGAGATCCGGCATACTGGAATTGGCTCGGGAACGTGAACCACCTCCGCCACCACCATACAACAAAACTTGCAGTGACTTCGTCCCGTTACCACCTAGACGAACCGATCCACCGCCGCCGCCACCTTCGTATACATCGTCACGAGAGAGGATTCAAATACCGCCACCCACCCCACCGCGAAACGACGCGGTGACTCCACGAGAACCTCCACCACCTCCGCCGCCCTATCCCGACATGTCAACGACGATTGGCTCTGTTCCGAAAGTAGTAAAAACCATCAATGACGTCACCGGGAATATCGTGCCACCGAAACCACCGCCTAGGATCCAACCTCCCACTTACCCAGGCGATAAAATGAAACCTACACCCGTACATGCCCCAGTTGCCGCTCTCGTAGTAGGTCCAAACAATTACCTAGACGTACATGCTTCCCGAAGTGGTCCGGTACTTCTACCATATTTGACGACACCACCACCCCCGCCTCCTCTACCACCGCCACCGATAATACATCCACGGCAACCACCGCCGCCACCACCGCCACCGCCGCCGTCATCAACGCAACAACCAGCATCAAGTTTGGCGACCGTCTATACGAGTCAAGTTTCTCGATCGCAAATAGAACAGTACAAACAACAACTTTACTCCGATGTTGATTATGTTATGTTTCCGCTCAAAGATCCAGCGGTGTCGAAGCAAGAGTATATCGACGCCAAACAAGGTTCCCTTCTGGCGGCTATGGCGGCTTATCCGCCTCCACCGTATCCTTCCTTTAGCAAATCTTCAGTAATGTATCGTAGCACGCCATACCTTCCTGGTTCCTCTTTTTCCTCACAATCCAAATATGCGTCCAACCAAAATCTCAGCTCTAGTGACACAGGCAGTTCCAGCGGTAATTATCTGCAAGGCAATCTGAATAGTCACTATGCTGCTAGCACTAGTTCGCTGTACAGCGGAGCAACTTGTTCATCTACGGGTAGTCATAGTCTTAGAAGAGAGCCGCCCGTACCAACTCACCCTCACACGTTGAATGCGTTCTCGCGGACCAGAAGTGACGAGAATATTCTCAAATGCTTGAATACCTTGTTTACAAACAAGATGCAGTCTCTACCGCAATCCAAGCATCGCAGGTTACCGCCACCGCCACCACCACCACCCTACGAAATACAGGTAACACAAAATGAAATATCAAATTTCTTAAATTTGTAATCAAGGTTTATCAAAATCAAAACAAAAGAACACTTGGATATCTTTATTAGGTGTTTGCAAATATTCTGCATTATTTTTATCGTTGCTCTTAATTCCTTCAGATTCAAAAAAGATAGACAGTTAGCTCCTTAAAACATAGTTATAAATATTTGATAAAATATATTGATTATATATTTTATGTTTGATAGCAATGTTATTTGTTCTAGAATCTTGATAAGAATCAACCACTGCCATCATCTTCTTCAGTGACAACTTCCTCGTTGGCCACTACGACAACAAACAAACTTAAGAAACTCAGCAACGGTACAGAAGAGAATGACGAAAGGAAAAGTGATGATATGTTAGACATCCGAACGCTTCGCGAGAAAAGTCGTAACTTAGATTTACCGTTAATTTCCGCGCTATGCAACGATCAATACCTGTTAAAGCAGACAAAAGCTTTTGTTCTGCCGAAGCATCCCAGCGAAATAACTTCCACCGCTGTATCCATGAAGAGTGGTACACGAAGTAGCAATGGCGCGACGTCCAGTAGGAGCAAGTATCCGGTGAGTGGACTGTCAACGACACAAATACAGAAACCACTTAGAAAATCTTCAACGAGCACTCACAAGCATCCCTCTGAAGTAAAGAGCAATGCCTACAAGGTCAACGTCTCTTCCACAGGGGTCTCGACTATTAAGAAGGACTTTACAAGGGCATCTCATTCCTAACGCTTGTGTAGACATTCTTTTCTCATTCATAGACTCTTAGCTCAGGATGAAAGTACATTCCATAATCCCATAATCACTATCACGCCCTACGTCAATTTAATGTAATTAATATGACGTACTAAGGAGCTGAACGACAAATTAAATATCGTTTCAGTAGACCGTGCTTCTTTGATTCAGGGTGCCATTTTGTTTGTTCGCTGTTTTTTTTCTTTTTCTTCTTTTCTCAAATATGTAGAAGCTCCAACTAGTTTGTTTCAATATTATTAGATTGATATATTTGAACATTTTGATATTAGATATACTAAAGCGTTATTGTCTCTTGCTCAATTATATGTTGCGACGAAAATTCCATTCATAAGCCCCGATAAAGGCGGCACTAGTCCCGCTCGTTGTTAGGATAAATCATAGAGTTATTGGCCATTGCATATATGATAATCTGCCAAGGATTAGATAATTTTATTTATATGTTACACTGTTGTTTTAATTAGGAACGATTTTAAAAATTCAATATTTTCGGGCGATAATATCGTCTAATTACGATACGTATTACAGAAAATTCAAGTAGTATAACATCTTGAAAATATTAGCAATAAATACATATTAAGATGTAATTAACAGTCTTAATGATTAATATTTTATTCAATCTACAAAGTTACTCGAGCAATGGTCCTCTATTTATTTCGAATATATAAGAATTACATTATGATAAGATTAGAGTACAATTATGTACTTGTATATTGTTTCCGATGCGATAAGAATTCTATGACGAAAATAAATATTGCGTAGGTGGCCAATAATGATATAGTTTACCCTATTTTAGTTAACCCTATAATATCGTAAAAAAGAGAAATGACTTTCTTACTTAATATAATCACAGAATACATATATATTTCGGATGAAAACATTTATGTGATTTTATTGTAATTAAAAAAAATAGCTATTTTAGAATTTTCAGAAATAATATTTATTATCAAACAGTTTCCCGTTTATCTTTTAACATTTCGATCGGTGATTATTCTGCAGCACCATTATTCAAGGCATTTTATGTAATATACATACAGTGCTGTTAGTATAGCTAATCTTTTTTACTTTTGTAATTGATATAATTCAATATTACAAAGCTACCATCCAAATTGATTGACATAATGGAGAAATCGATCGTTAAATTTATATATAATATTTGTAAGTGCAATGCATATAACATTTTTTAACATTTTGCTTTTTTAATTAATTAACATGACTCTGAAATATTTTTATTTTGAACGTATCTCGATATATCTAATTTATTCGGCATTTATATTATTTGTAATATTATAAAATGTAAAATTAATTTAATTTCAGATCTTATAAGAGATCGCACACTTATTATAAATAAAAGAGAGTGCAACAATTTCATAAAATTATTAGTAAAAGAACAACAATTTAGTCGTAAAAATAGTTTACACTAATTGTCACTAGATTTTAATATTATATTTTTCATCTGTACATAATATTACGTAACATAATACTACGTGATTTTATATGTAGACAAAAATCTCGTGTGTATGTATTCCATGCGCCATGTCAATTAATTATAAATAAATAAAATTCTTTTGTAATAAAAGACAATTTGTGAAAAATATAAATAAAGCGTAAATTGAACTGTTGTATTTTATACAACTGCATTGGATATTTACTTTATTGGAAAATATATAAGAAATTCAATATTTTTGCACATGATTTTTTTTTTATTCTCAATTAACACAATTTTTTATATTATTTTTGTAACTATTTGTTATATTACTTTTTATGTTATTTTTATAAAAAAAAACAGGATTGAACAATATATATAAGATTGTAACGTATAAAATATTTTTTTAATTTTAATTAACTTTCATATTTTTAAAATTTTATTATTTCAATTACCTTCAAAATTTTCTTTAATATCTCTTACTTAAAAATATTTACTGTTTTATCAAAACATATATAATATATTTTTATATAATATATTTTTTAATAAACATATGTATCTAGTGTCTTTAAAAACTTTTTTGAACAGGCAATACGTTGTATATCACTCTTGCATTAAAAAGAGACAATAAATGACGTCATTCTTTTCTGGAATAATACACAACCTCTTGCTTCACGCGAAAGCGCCTTTATATACATATTATAGAAATGAAAGATTGTTGAGAAGAACGACCAATGAACGACTTGTCTTTATGACGCAACGTGATGATCACATGTTCGATGCGATTCGTCCAGACGTATATTTACTGAAGCAATAGTTTGTATAAACTGTAGTACGTAGCAACCTTCACGCGGCTGCAATTACGGCTTATCGTAGAGCGTGGGGCAGTCGATTGTCTTGTCCCTTCGTGGAAACTAACATCGTGTCTTATTCTCGATTGTTTCAATTAGTTTCAATTGTTTTCTATACGCATTTTTTAATTATACTATTTCGATCCAAATTCGTTGACGTTTGAAATAATATGTTCTGAGTATGCCGGATCCTTATGAATTTCATATGCATGGTAAGTGCACACATATGGTACTATTATTATATAATATTAATTTAAGCAACCTCTTTAAAATTTTAATTTAAAATTGAATGAAAATATTAGATATTACGTTGATTACAATATTACAATATTTACTTACCTAAAATTTGATAACCATGGATTCGAGCAAGTCCTTAAAAAATGTTGCGCTTAATGCATCCTGCATTTTTTTTATTCTAAAAAAATGCATATCATATAAATATAATTTACGACTTTAAAATTAATAAATATATTTATAAATATATTTATTGTAGAAAATCAATATTCTCAAAAGTTAGTTTTCTAGGGAATTAAAATACTCAATTTTTTGTCAGAGTGACAATTTTGAAGTAAAAAATCAAAATAAAGGATCATTTATTCAACAAAGGTCTTTATTTTAAGTTGGAAAAATTTAAAGAGTTCTTTAAATTTATGCACATGAAACTAAAATATAGCTTTAAACAAAACATAGAAATAGTTCTTAACAATACTTTGTAGATATGATAATAATAACTATTCTCGCGTGCATATGCAATTATACTCGCACTGCGGTCATTGTATATGCGCATCACGTGCAGCATATCAAACCTGCAATTGCAGAGTTCGGTGTCGATGTATTGTTAATGCACAAAGCGGGAACAGACATCTGGCCGCAAATAGGAAAGACAAGAATGATTGTAATACAATCAGCGACGCTTTATCCGAAACCACTGACTAAGATGACTGGCATTTGCAAGGCAATATAATCGTGTGCACGTGCGCGTTCTCAATCGCATATAAAAATGAAAGCGTTGAAACACTAGATAGATTACTTGAGTTACATTTTCATTATTTTAAATAGTCCTGAAAATGATATGACATTAGCTTACAATTAATACTTAAATAAAATAATAGTAGGTCAAATTTCTATTTTTGTATTTATTATGAGTTCGAAAAAGTATATACTTTTTTTGAAACTTAAAGATAAAAATGTAATTTATAAAATATAAAAATTTGGTTTATGAAATTGTAATAATACATGAAACAAATAATAATAAAAATATGGGACGCCGATACATTTTCAAATTAATAATACTTTTCTTCTTCACACATTTCTTGTATGCCATTCTTTTACAATAAGGTAAAATAGGATAAGTTATATAAAAGCGTGAACATGACTCACCATCTCTGAAGATAATTGCAATCGGAGTTAAATAATGTGACAAAGTCGTCAATTCGACAATAGTTTGATGAAGATCTTTGACCTAACGTTATAGAATGCTTTCATCTGCTCATCGATTTTAATTCGTCTGGTTCTAATTCGTCCTATCAAAGTCCTTCGTAGTCCTCATTGTATGATATCTCACCAATTTAATAATTATATAACAATTTATTACTACTAATTTATTACTACAAGTATTGTATTTATGAGAATATTATCTCTCTGTCAAATTCACGATCACCGTTGAAAAAAAAAGATCCAGATATTTCACTATGAAACTGAAGTAGTACAAAATTATCTAAGAAAATAAAACTAAATTGACACTATTCAGAGTGTCGATATTAAACTGTTTCTTCTAAAATAATGTTATATAGTCACAACATAATCTTTTTAATCCTAGGAAAAATATAAAAAAGGTATTTATAATTAATCGTTAAATGATGTAATACCTTATGGTTTTTCATGACGTATTATAATGTTTATGAGAATTTGTAACTCGCCTGCACGTCGCGCTTTACACTGTACTTTCCTCGACAGCTCACACGAAACTGCGTCAAATATATGAACGCGAGAGCGCAAGTAATCTCTGATTTCATGCTTAGAACTGTCTATAGAATCTAGAAATAGACTACTGCGCACAAAATTAATGTGTAAATTATATATAAAAGTTTTTCGAGTCATATGTGTTTAATTCAAAGTAAGACCAATCGCGTTATATCTCACAGATGGTTCTAAACCTTGATATAGATTTGATTATAAATACAAATTGCTGCCAATTGATTCTAGGAATGACCACACGTTCAAAAATACAGCTTTATAAATTTCTAAAAATAATACACAATGTATCAAATTTGATCGAAAATATATATTAATTCTATTATATTTATTCAATCTATTTTAAGAGAAATTTATATCTGATATATTGTTTTTTAATTTTATTTTTTTATCCATCTACTACGATTTTTGGAAAAAAGTATATACTGTAAATTATGGCAATTAATACATAAGTTGACTTGGCGCATATTTTAAGTGTATTTCTCTATCTGTAGTTCACAGATTTATATAGCATTGTGAACCGTAGGTAAATTTTCCCATTCTTCATAACATAATTCTACGTAACATCGACAAATACGCCAAGGAAGTTTTAATAATCTGCATAAAAGTATACATATATTATTATATTTGAATCTTATTCAAAGAAATTGTTGATTAAAAATTTTTGAGAAAAATTTATTAAAGACTTTATTTCTAAATTATATATATATATCTTAAATACGTATATTTAAAAATACAGATGTATGTAGAAGTGGACTATTTTAACTTATCTAGTCGATTTTCTCAAAATGTAACTACCTTAACTATAATCCAATCAACAAATGCAAATAATATAATATTAATTTAAAAAAATTCTAATTATTTTTATGTGTAAGTTACTTTGATACTCACGTCCGTAAAACTGTTTAAAGTAAATATATAAAATTTTCCGGCAGTTAAACACAGCATAACTTGGCCCCGAATCATGCAAATTAGCAGACTTTTCTTGCAACCGAGTGGCATTTCGTACCAATTGCATTCATAGTATGCGTCTTGCACACTTAAACACTAAACACAAAAACAATCGAATAGTAATCATTTGATATAAAAATTGCGGTGAAAATTTCTATGGTATTATTATAGTAATCTCAGACAAAATAGATTTGTTTCTTTGTCTAATATTAATAGGTTTATTCGCGTTAAAATCTCGAAATCTTAAAAAAATTTTATACTTTAAACAAGATAAATATATATTCGGACGTTGAAAGAGAAAAAGCAAAGATATTGAAAAAGATATTGTAAAAAGTGTAACGCGGACAAACCTATTGCTTATTGTTCCTTCCAACAATACCTGTTGAGTTAGTTCGTCACCAGTCAAACAATATCCGAAGAGCATGACAAGCGAAATAAGAGCAAAAAAAGTAAAGGTGCAGCAGGTTGCTATTTTCGCCATATCCAAGTTCTAAAAAATATAAAATATCATAAGATTACATATGTATAATATAATATATTACATATATTTTTATATATTATATATTATACAGAGTGTTTGATAATTAACAATAAAACTCTCGGATAGAAGCAGAATGGATTAAACTGAGAAGAAAAGTCCTCTACTATTTTATATTTTTCGCATTAGTTAATAAATTATTAATTTCTGAAAATAGCCAAATGTAAATGAGCTAAGACCGTCCAGCGAGGCGTGCATTCGCTGTCTTTAGGCATGATAATGTCAATGTCGCTTGTAAGCAACGTGCATTTTTCTGAGGGTGCGTTCCATTAAACTTTAGCAATGTTCTCGTGTATCATTTCATTTTTATCTAATATTTGATGACATGATACTCTTAAGTGGAAAGCGCCCTAGGCGGTCTTATCTCGCCGCATTTGATGGTAGGTTGGGCGAATTTGGAAATTTTCATAAATTAATAACTCATTAACTAATACGAAACATGCAAAATGATACAGAACTTTTCTACTCAGTTTAGTCCATTCTGCCCCTATGGGATACTTTTTTTTTTTATTCGTTAATTATCAGACATCCTGTATATTTAGGACATTCTATAACTTCCAATTATAATTTTGTTGTTTAATCAACATTTAAAATTAATTTTATCTTAACAAAAAATTCAGCATATTTAAACTCTCGCGCATTGATAAAAATTAATAATGACTCCTACACACTGGAAATGCTTTACTCAGCGGCAAAACGTGATGCGGTAGCCAATAAGATTACACCTCTCAACATGTTCATTGATTATCGCGTCGCATTTTGCCGCGCGGTAAGTTTTTTCGCGTCCAGTATACAATAGCCATAAGAGAGAACATTAGATAGCCGGATACCATATCCGTGTCCGATTGTAAAGGAGAAGAAAACGAAAGATGCGGATCTTCATCTTTTTGAATACATATAGAGATATATAAGTAAATTATATATAAGTGAAAGCCATTTTAAAAAATTATCACAGTTATATGTTCTACCGACTACCATTTGATATTGCTAAATATAATAATGATATTTAATAATGTATCATACCATTATGACGTAATACAATGAAATAGCCAATACAACACTGAGGCCAACGAGTTCATATAAAAGAATCAAATTGAAAGTATCGTCCACGGACTTCGCCATCCTTCAATCACCATAATATTTCCGACAGCATTATATAAACAGAAAAAATAAAGAAGCAAATTAAACAAAGAGATATACTATACGTTGAATACATGATTGCAATACTCCTACCATATTATCTTGAGATGCATTCGAACGAAGCTACGAATTCTGTCTAGTATCATGGTTTGTGAGTATTCTTTAATATGTCTAATACGATATGCCAAAATGGACAACTCGCCGCAAATGTGAAATACTAAAATAACCATTAAGCAGATTGCTGCCATGTGACATACAGAAATGTAAATCATTGGAAATAGACAGAGATACATCAATATGTATGTATGAGTATTGCTGATATCAAAAAATGGATGGATTCTGTATGGTAATATGAAATACTCCGTACTATTTTGTGATGCTGAAAAAAAATGACAGTACGAAGAAATGTTGACAAAAATAGATAAACAATTTTTTTCTTTGAACAAAGTACATTGGTAACAATTAAAGTATTTAAAGAATATAAAGTAACTTTGCTCTACAATTTTACAATGATTGATTAATAATAAAATAATGAGACAATGTGATGTAAACTTTATTACTATATAGTACATGTAAACTTTGTTATTTATACATACAATATATGTATATATTATGATCTTTATTTATTATGTAGTTACAATCATACAATATATTTAAATTTATATTATAATTAGCAAGAAAAAGTTTGATTTTACATACCTTGATTAATAGTCAAGAGGTACACGAGCGGTCTAAGATACAACAATACGACCGTGATGAACATCCCAACGAGTGAGCCATAGGAGAATATCTTGGATATAAAATTGTAATTATAATAAATCTTCTCCTCTTCAAAATTCTCGAATTTGCGTTCAACCATATCCTTTTTTATTATATAAATTAGGAGTTTTAGCAAATTACTGCAGCGTATCAGCCACACTAATGGGAACGTCATGGAATAAACCATCGATTCCACGAGATTCATCACAATAAGCTCCAAATTACCAAAAGCATCGTAAAAATCGGTATACGCCATAATGAGATAAAGAGTGAAATGCGAGATGTAAATCGCGAAACGGATGTATGTTTGTTTGAACGGCCATATTCCTCCTATGGAAAAGATCCGTTCTAAATGAACAAATAAATCTTCAATATGGTCGACTTCGTTCTGTAATATTACATATATTCTGAATAAAAATCATTGAAAGTGATATAACATTGATTAAATCGCCTAGATATTAAAAAAATATATTAATACATTTATACGATCAGTATTAAATGCAGCGAAGCTGTCTTCTACGAAATGTTTCGTAATGGAATACTAATTTCTTACTTTCATATCGAGTTGTAGATTTTCATCAACTGATCGTCTTCGACTGTAATTCGTTTCGTCGAATCAGACTTGTGCCGTGAATATCCATGCATGCAACGATTGTAATATATAATATCTAGATTAGACTTATGTTTGTCTAATGCTTTTCATTTCTCTATTTCAGATGCTATATACTTTATATATTGTAATAGGCGGTCTGCTAGCAACATATTAGTTAGCATTTTTCCTAGCGTACTAATTATCTTACCGTCTCATGAAAAGCCTTTGATTCATCTTAGTCTCTAACAATAAGCTTTTATTTTTTTGTATCTATTATAGTATAATGTAGAAAAATTGCAGCGATTGTAATAAATACAATGCTGAGAATCATTAAACTTTTTAATGTTCCTAATAAATTCTTAGTAATATTATTAGTGTAATTGTCTTCGCGTGTTGCGCAAATCCGTCGTATTAACTGACGTCTCTGAAGAAATAGTAACTGTATAGCATTATAAGCAACATGGCAAAATCACGCTACCTGTTAAATAGTAAGAAATAACGATCAGTGTAGCTTGAGATTCTTTAAGAATATTTGTAAAATTTTGATTTATGAAATCAAAAAGTAAAATATTTACAGAAATAAAGATACATTACATTTCGACATCTACATATTTCTATATATTACTTATTATAATATAAAGTTTAATTATTCTGAATATATAAATATATTTCAGTCACTTAATACAAAAGTATTAATGATCTTAGACACAAAAGTATTGATTATTGGTTACTGATATCTGCAAGAATATCTTCGGCATGTGATTATACTTGTAAAAATTTTTCTTTCGGAAACTTCGTAGGCAATGTTAGTCAAGAAGGTTCGAATATAAGAAGTTTGTGGCTACGAACTGTCCCTGTTGAGTGAAATCATAAATTTTTATAATTGAATTAATGATAGTCAGCACTAAGAATCTTTTTTACATCTTCAGTGATGAAAAATGTTCTGTTTTAATAAACGAAATAAGTCACTTTACGAAGAAGTGATTGCAGAGTCTGCCAAATAAAGTCGGACATAAACTTCGTATCTTCATTATGAGTGTGAGGACGAAAGAGACATAAATTTGAGCGATAGCCAGCTTGCTGACATCAACCTAGTGCAAGCAATCTATAAAGATACTGATACTTACGTGCAAGACGATCCCCTCTTCATGGATTCGCACGTCAGTAGACATCTCGTCAACAAGTACATTTGCAGTATTTAAAGGTAAGAGTGGCACGATGCAGCAAAAAATGTTCATATTGTGATAAACAAGAAAACCTTTGCAATTTTACTATTTTCCTATGATTGTTTGTCGAGTTTCATCTAAACAATTATTAATGTTTTCTAATTTTACTTTAAATAACTTGATAATTATCAACTTGTTAATAAAGTTTTTTGATTACAAATCATCATGGATGACAATCTCAGAACACGTTCAGCTAAGGTACGTAAGTATTATAATAATAATAGCAAAAATATGTCAGAGATAGTTTGAGATTATATAAGATAGTACCGAATTGAGCGATCTTTTTAAAAATTATAATATATATAAATCAATTGACGCATATCAATTGTGCAATTTATATAAAAAAACAGCATACATATAACAGCAATTAAACGATATTTTAAATAAGGAACTTATTTTTATGTATAAAATTTGGTTTAAAATAAATATATCTTTTTGTAAAGAAAATATTAAAAAATGATACATAAAATACAAAAATATTAAAAACAATTTATAGTTTTTGATAACAATAATACCTCTCTTTCTTTCCTCTCACTCTTTATAAATTATACATTTATTTCTATTTGAGCTTGTTCAATATGTCAGTTATTTATAAATTATCTTTGCACACGCTTCCAAAAATTATTACTCTTCAATGATGTTATAAGAGAGAACGTAATACTTATAAATATTTCATGGATATTTTCAAAATTTGTTGAAACAATTTACTTTTGAACCATGTTTTCGTATTCTTATATTAACAGCAATGAATATATTTCAAATGTCCAAAATTAAGTGAAACCTATTTATTTAAAAAATTTTCTAAATGTATGCGAATCAGCTTATATCTGGTGAAGTGCTGAGGCAAAACATAATAAATTTCCATCTATCAGGCAGAGCGATTTCTGCGATCTTACCATGCATAGTATTAGCATTCGCGCATTATTCTTTGACATATCATCAACAGCAATTGTAAAATGCTTCACATACTTTAACACTCTGTGAAAAAGATTTACACTATGAAAAAACAATAAAAAATCATGCATAAATATCGAACACAAATTTTATTTTATATATATATATATATATATATATATATATATATATATGCATATTATATGTAGCTCTTTTTTAATTTCTATCATATATTTCTTCTAAATAAAACATTACTTCTGTCATATGTCTTCTCAATACCGACAATGAGCATAAAGTATAAGCAGGATTAACAATATGAATATAAAGAATTTGATTAAAAACGGAACAATTCCTATCTCACTCTTAGGAAGATTCTACTCACATAAAATTGAAAATTAAAATGATAGAACACCTAAATGTACATATATGTCGAAACAAAAATTTTTTATTTCCTTATATTATACCATGATCATTTTTAAATATGTAAATGTATCAAACATTATGTTTATGTGATTATCATTACAATATTGACTTACCATTAACTTTTGATAAACCGAAGATGCTTACAAGACAAGTAGTTCCTAAAAAATGCGCCAGCAATGTTACACTAAATGCTTTTCGTATTATCTTTCCCATTCTGAAAAAAATCGAAGTTATATAAATGTAATTTATTTAAATTAAAGTTTTTAATAACACACAGAAGTTTATTCCAAATTTCAGTTGTTAAGATAAACAGCTCTATCAAAAGAATAGAACTAAATATCCTCTCTAATTTTATATTAAGTTTGAATATGTTAAAATATAAACAAAAATTTAAGATACTTTTATTATATATAAATTTTTTTTATATGCGTAACTTATTAAAGTCGGAGGAGGAGGCACTTAGTTGTTTTCCCTTGTAAGTAAAGAATTGAAAAAAATTAAGAATTAATTTAACAAAAATCTTTATTTTAGGCAAAAAGTGAAAAAAAAAGAATTTGTTTAGTTTTAATTGAAATGTGAAACTAAAGAAGAGCTTTTAAAAAAAACAATACATGTTTTTAACTAAAGCTTCTGCGGATATATGCATGAGATCACCGGTAATAATCGTACCGGTAATGCATATGCATTACCTGTCACATCTCAGGCCCACAATCACAAACTTCGGTATCTATATTGTTAATGCGCAAAGCAAGAACCCGAATCTGACCGCAAATGTGAAAGACGAGAGTAATCATGATACAGTCAGCGGTGCTTTGTCCAAAAGCACTAATGAAGCACAAACGGCATTTGTCAGACGTATGTAATCGTATATTCGTATACGTACGTGTACGTACGTATATTCTCAATCGGGTAGAACAGATAAAAATGATAAGACAATACATAAATTATTTGAGCCACGTTTGTCACTATTTCAGGTAATCTTAAGAAAATGTTCGACTCTGACGTTAATACTAGCATTAAAAAAATCATTTTTAATAAAATTTCTACCTGTGGCACTTTTTTCAAATTCAAGAAAATACGTAGATTTGGAAAACTTGAAGATAAAAAAAAATATTCATAAAATATGAAAACTCATTCTATAAAATCAAATCATAATAAAAATTAACCGGCGGAACTGCCGGTTAATGAGACTTTATTTGTTTCACACGACGAATATCTTAATCTCCTCGGCGGTTATAATTTATCTCATCAAAATCCTTCATGGAAATCCTCCGTTATGACTTCATCAATTTCATCGTTATATAACTTTAGCGTACTTATTTGCACAAACATCAGTACAAATGCTATGTTCTGTCAAATTTATGATCACGTGCTCAAAATTACTGATGTAAAAAAAAGAAATCCAGATACTCTAAAATCAAGAGCAAAGTAAAGTAGCCAAAATTAATTGGGAAGATAAAATCATTGTTGAAAAGGCCGAAGACCTAACGTCGACCGTTTGTTCCAAGATAACACCTTGACCGCACGATCTAAGTCTTTTTGATCCTCAAAATATTAAAAAATCTATATAATTAGTCGTTAAATAATATAATAACAAATAATTTTTCATGGTTTTTGTAACAGTGAATAAAATTCGCAACTCATCACCTGCATCGTGCTTTACACTGTACTTTCCTCGACAGCTCACACGAAACTGCGTCAAATACAAGAAGGCGGGAGCGCAAGTAATCTCTGTTTTCATACTTAGAACTGTCTATAGAATGTAGAAACAGACTATGCGCAGAAAAAAAAATTAACGTGTAAATTACATACAAGAGTTTTCCGAATCATATGTGCTTAATTCGAAGTAAGATCAATCGTTATGTCTCATAGTTCTTCGGTGTAAATTTGTATGATTACACAAATTGCTGCCAATTGATTCTAGGAATGACCACACATTCAAAGATATAGTTTTATAAATTTCTAAAAATAATACACAATATATTAAATTTGATCGAAAATATATATATTAATTCTATTATATTTTTTCGATCTATTTTAGAAGAAATTTATATATCTGATATATTGTTTTTTAATTTTATTTTTTTATCTTTTTATCTACGATTTTTGGAAAAAAGTATATATTATAAATTACAGTAATTGATACATATGTTCGCTTGGCGCATATTTTAAGTATATTTCTCTATCTGTACTTTACAGAATTATATAATATTGTGTGCTATAAGTAAATTTTCCCATAATTCTTCATAACAGAGTACGTAACATAGACAAATATGCCAAGGAAGTTTTAATAACCTGCACAAAAGTATACATATATCATTATATATGGAATTTTATTCAAAGAAATCGTTGATTAAAAATTTTTGAGAAAAATTAATTAAAGACTTTATTTCCAAATTATATATATATATATATATTTTTTTAAATTCGTATATTTAAAAATAGAGATATATAAGATGGACCATTTTAATTTATCCAGTTTTCTTAATCTTTTCAAAATCTGTAAATTAAAGACAAAAATGTTTCAGACAAAAGTTTTACAGTTTTAAGGGGGAAAAACGATGATGATCTTGTTTGACTTATGAAGATGTCTTTAAGGTCAAGGTTACCTAAAATTTTTCTAATGAAACCTCTTATTTTTTATTATATATTCTTATAGCTGTCTTCAAGACCTTTTGAAAACATTGTAATAAAATTTATTTTATTAACTTTTTTTTATTTTATTTATTTTTTTAATTATAACGCTCGAAAGTTACAGTACCGTTGTCACTTTTGCATTACCCAAAGTGTCAGACTGATGGCTAAAACTTTTGGAATGAAATTTATAATCATGACGTTGACAAGTTGACTTACAGATTACACACTAATTTAATTTGATTCAAAGTCAGGTTCAAGATTCATTAACAGCTGTTTTCCAAAACCTTTGGAGGTATGTATAATTCGGTTGATGTTAAAATGAATTACATACCTCTAAAGATTTTGGAAAACAGCTGTTGATGATCTTGAATCTGACCTTGGATCAAATTAAGTTATAGTATGTAACTTATAATTCATCTTGTCAACGTCATGATTGTGAATTTCATTCCAAAGGTTTTTAGCCATCAGTTTGACACCTTGGATAATGCAAATATGCTAGCGGTATTGTAATTTTCAAGTCATAACTCGAAAAATACTTAATGAAAATGTACTTCATTAAAGCTCTTGAAGACAATGAAGACAGCTATAAGAATATGTAATAAAAAATAAGAGGTTCTATTTAAAAAATTATAGGTAACCTTGATCTGACTTTAAGGACACCTTCTCAAGGCTAACCAAGGTCATCAACTTCTTTCTTTCTTGAAATTATAAAGCTTTTATCTGAAAAATTTTTGCCTTAAACTTACAAATTTTGAGAAAATCGAGTGTATAAATTAAAATGGCCTTCTGTATATACGGTATGTTGCAAGACTATAAAGAATTTTGCAACACATATAATCTTTATTTTTTTTAGTACGATTTAAAATTTTTGAATGTAATTACTTCAAATTCTTATAATCCAATCCTACTTATAATCCAATCAACAAATGTAAATAACATAACATTAATTTAAAAAATTTTTAATTATTTTTATATGTAAGACTGTTACATTAATACACTCACGTCCGTAAAACTGTTTAAAGAAAATATATAAAATTTTCCGGCAGTTATATATAGCATAACTTGGCCCCGAATCATGCAAATTAGCAGACATTTCTTGCAATCGAGTGGCATTTCGTACCAATTGCATTCATAGTATGCATCTTGCACACTTATACACTAAACACAAAACAATCGAATAGTAAGCATTTAATATAAAAATTGCGGTAAAAATTTTTGTTTTTAGTAATGTCAGACAAAGTAGATTTGTTTCTCTGTCCAATATTAATAGGTTTATTCGCGTTGAAATTTTGAAATCTTTAAAAATTTTTATACTTTAAACAAGATAAATATATATTCGGACGTTGAAAAGAGAAAAAGCAAAGATGCTGAATATAAAAAATGTAACGCGAACAAACCTATTGCTTATTGCTCCTCCCAACAATACCTGTTGAGTTAGTTGGTCACCAATTAAACAGTATCCGAAGAGCATGACAAGCGCAATAATAGCAAAAAATATAAAAGTGCAGCAGGTTGCTATTTCTGACACATCCAAGTTCTAAAAAGTATAAAATATCATAAGATTGTATATGTATATCATATATTACATGTTTATATATTATACAGAGTGTTTGGTAACAATAAAACTCTCGTATAGAGGCAGAATGGATTAAACTGAGAAGAAAAGTCTTTTATCATTTTGTATTTTTCGAATTAACGAGGTACTAGTTTATGAAAATAGCCAAATTCGTCCGTCGAATGCAACGCGTGACGAGCTAAGACCATCCAGCAAGGCACGCATTCGCTGTCGCTAGACATGTTAATGCTAATGTCGCTTGTAAACAATGTGCGTCTTTCTAAGGGTGCGTTCCATTAAACCTTAACAATGCTCTCGTGTATTAAAATGGGTATAAAGAGAGTGGCGCCAATGCATGTGCCTAATACTGATTGGCTCCGCCATTAAGTGTTCTTACGATGACTAAAACCTGTTTAATGTTGTTCAAGATTATGATCTTGGGAAATGAAAATAACGGAACAACCTCCAATGATCTTGACAAATATTATCCAGGTCATAATCCTGAACAACATTAAAGAGGTTTTAGTCATCGTTTGGGCACTTTGAGCAATGCTAATGCCGGAGATATTGTAACCTTATAACTCATACATAAAGTACTTAATCAAAATGAATTTAATTATAGTGTTTTGGAAAGCTCTTGAGATGTGGCTATAAGAATATGCAATAAAAAATGGAGTGTCCATTTAAAAAAATCACGTGAGCTTGACCTAATCTTAGCGACGCAATCCAAGATCAAACTCATCTCCCAGTAAATAGGTTTTTAGAAACCCTACAACTTTTGTGTGAACACTTTTTTGATTGGACTTTATCCTGCGAAGATAAAACGGTGGTACGAAACACCCGGTATAGGACGTTCTATAACTTCTAATCATAATTTTGTTGCTTATTCAATATTTAAAATTAATTTTATCTTAACAAAAAATTTAGCATATTTGAATTTTCGCGCATGGTAAAAATTAATAATGACTCCTACACACCGGATGCAGAAACGCTTGATGCGCGATAAAATGTATGCGGTAACCAATAAGCTTACAACTCCTAACATATTCATTAGTTACCGCATTTGTATAGTTGTCTAGTGTACAGGAATCACAAGAGAGGACATTGGATAGCCGGATACCATCCTTGACCGATTGTGCAGTTATTCAGAAGAAGAAAACGAGAGATACGGTCATTTTTCTCGTTTGAATACAGCCCCATAAAAGAGAAAGTATATACAAGTGAACGTGAAATATAATAATAACATTTAATAATATAACATACCATTATAACATAATACAACGAGATAGCCAGTACAACACTGTTGCCAACGAGTTCATCCAAAAGAATCAAATTGAAAGTATCGTCCATAGACCTCGCCATCCTTCGATCACCATAATATTTCCGATAGCATTATATGTATATACAGAAAGAATGAAGAAACAACTTAAATAAAGAGATCTATCATGTATTGAACGTATGATTGTAGTACTCCTACCATATTATCTTGAGATGCATTCGAACGATGCTACGAATTCTGTCTACTATCATGGTTTGCGAACATTCTTTAATATGTCTAATACGATATGCTAAAATGGACAACTCGCCACAAATGTGAAATACTAAGATAACTATCAGGCAGATCGCTGCCATGTGACATATAGAACAGTAAATCATTGGAAACAGACAGAGATACATCAATATGTATGTATGAGTATTGCTGATATCGAAAAATGGATGAATTCTATAGGGCAACGTGAAAGACTCCGTATTGTTTCGTGATGCTGAAAAAAGATGACAGAACGAAGAAATGTTGACAAAAATAGTAAAAAAACAAATTTCTCTTTAATGTATTCTTTAATGTATTTAAAGAATATAAAGTAACTTTTTTCTATAATTTTACAGTGGCAAATTGATTAATAATAAAATAATGAGACAATGTGATGTAAATTTTTATTTATCATACGTACAGTATATGTATATATTATGATCTTTATTTATTATATAGATACAATCATATAATTTATTTAAATTTATAATAATTAGCAAGAAAAATTTGATTTTACATACCTTGATTAATAGTCAAGAGATACATGAGCGGTCTAAGATACAACAATATCACCGTGATGAACATGCCAACAATTGAGCCATAGGAGAATATTTTGGATATAAAATTGTAATTATAGTAAATCCTCTCCTCTTCAAAATTCTCAAATTTGCGTTCAACCATATCCTTTTTTATTACATGAATTAGGAGTTTTAGCAAATTACTGCAGCGTATCAGCCACATTAATAGGAACGTCATGGAATAAGCCATCGTTTCCACAAGATTCATCACCATCAGCTCCAAATTACCAAAAGCATCATAAAAATCGGTATACGCCATAATGAGATAAAGAGTGAAATACGAGATATAAATCGCGAAACGGATATATGTTTGTTTGAATGGCCATATTCCTCCGATGGAAAAGATCCGTTCTAAATGAACAAATAAATCTTCAATACGATTGATTTTGTTCTGTAATATTATATTCTGGGTAAAAGTCGTTGAAAGTGATATAGGTAACATTGATTAAATCGCATAGGTATTAAAGAAAATATATTAATATAATTATACGATCAGTATATCAAACACAGAGAAGCTGTTTTCTCTGGCAAAATGTTTCGTAATAGAATATTAACTTCTTACTTTCATATCGAGTTATAAGTTTTCATCAACTGATCGTCTGCAACTGTGATTTGTTTCGTCGAATCAGACTTGTGCCGTGATTATCCATACATGCGACAGTTTAAACATATAATATCTATAGATTAGACTTATATTTATCTAATGCTTATCATTTCGCTGTTTCTAGATTCTATACACTTTATATATTGTAACAGGCGATCTGCCAAGTTGTTATTAGTAGCTAGCATTTTTCCTAGCGCACTAATTATCTTACCGTCTCATGAAAAGCCGTTCTTTTGATTCATTTAAGACTCTAACAATAAGCTTTTATTTTTTTTTTGTATCTTTCTTTTGTACAATGTAGAAAAATTGCAACGATTGTAACAGATACGATGCAGAGAATCATTAAACTTTTTAATGTTCCTAATAAATTCTTAATAATATTATTAGTGTAATCGTCTTCGCGTGCTGTGCAAATCCATTGTATTAATCGACGTCTCCGCAGAAACAGTAACTGTAGCATTATAAGCAACATGACAAAATCACGCTATGTACGTATTAAATAATAAGATGTAACGGTCAGTGTAGCTTGAGCCTTTCTAACAATATTTATGTAAATCTTGATTTATGAAATCAAAAAGTAAAATATTTACAGAAATAAAGATACATTACATTTCGACATCTACATATTTCTATATTACTTATTATAATATAAAGTTTAATTATTCTGAATATATAAATATATTTCAGCCACTTAATACAAAAGTATTAATGATCTTAGACACAAAAGTACTGATTATTGGTTACTGATATCTGCAAGAATATCTTCGGCATGTGATTATACTTGTAAAAATTTTTTTTCCAAAAGCTTCGTAGATAATAGTTAGTCAAAATAGTTCGAATAGGGAATAGTTTGTGGCTACGAACTGTTCCTGTTGAGTGAAATCATAAATTTTTATGATTAAATTAATGAAAGTCAGCATACTATGGATCTTCTTTACATCTTCAGTGATGCAAAATGTTCTGTTTGAACAAGCGACGAATAGTCACTTTACGAAGAAGTGATTGCTGCCAAATAAAGTCGGACATAGACTTCGTATCTTCATTACGAGTGTGGGGACAAAAGAGAGATAAATTTGAGCGATGACCAGTTTGCCAAAATCAACCTAGCGCATGCGATCTATAAAAATATCAATACTTACTATGTTAGACGATCCCCTCTTCATGGATTTGCACGTCAGTAGACATCTCGTCGACAAGTGCATTTGCAGTATTTAAAGGTAAGAGTGACACGGTGCAATAGAATGTTCATATTGTGATAAACAAGAAAATCTTTACAATTTTACTATTTTCCTATGATTGTTTGTCGAGTTTCACCTAATCAATTATTGTTTTCTAATTATTTTACTTTAAATAACTTGATGATTATGATCGACTTATTAATAAAGTTTCTTGATTACAAATCATCTTGTGTGATAACCTCTGAACGCGTTTAGCTAAGATACGTAACAGTTATAATAATACCAAAAATATGTCAGAGATGGTTTCAGATTATATAAGATGATAACAAATTGAGCGACCTTTTTAAAAGTTATAATATATATAATATATATAAATCAATTGACGCATATCAATTGTGCAATTTATGTAAAAAATACAGTTTACATATAACAGCAATTAAACGATATTTTAAATAAGGAACTTATTTTTATGTATAAAATTTGGATTAAAATAAATATATCTTTTTGTAAAAAAAATATTAAAAATGAAAATATTACATAAAATACAAAACTTTAAAAACAATTTATAGTTTTTGATAACAATGATACTTCTCTTTCTCTCCTCTTTATTATAAATTATACATTTATTTCTATTTGAGCATGTTCAATTTATAAATTATCTTTGCACACGCTTCCAAAAATTATTGCTCTTCAATAATGTTATAAGAGAGAACGTAATACTGATAAATATCCCATGGATGTTTTCAAAACCTGTTAAAACAATTTATTTTTGAATCATGTTTTCGTTCTTATATCAACAGCGACGATATATTTTAAATGTCTAAAGCTAAGCGGAGTCTTTTTACTTTAGAAATTTTGTAAATGCATATAAATCATCAGCTTACGTCAGTTAAAGTGCTGAGACAAAACATGGTAAATTTTCCAGCTATCAGGCAGAGCGGTTTCTGCGATCTTGCCATGCATAGTATTAACATTCGTGCATTATTCTTTGACATATCATACCAACGGCAATTATAAAATGCTTCACACACTTTAGCACTCTGTAAAAATGATTATTTACATTATGAAAAAAACAACAAAAAATCGTGCATAGATATGGAACACAAATTTTATTATATATTATATGTAACTCTTTTTTAATTTTCATTTTATATTTTTATATAACATTACCTCTGTCAAAAGGTTCTCACCGACAGTACAATGAGCGTAAAGTATAAGCAGGACTAAGAATATGAATATAAAGAATTTGACTAAAAGTGGAACAACTCCTGTCTCACCCTTAGAAAGATTCTATTCACATAAAATTGAAGATTAAAATGATTAATAAAAATTGTAATTAATAAAATAGTGAAAACACTTAATCTATATTTTTTAAAAATACTTCAATCACTTTTTATATGTTAGAATTTTTTAATGCAAAATATAAATATACATGTATGTAAAAATTTTAAGTAGATTATCTTACTAATAACAATATTATCATTGTAACAATTAGTGTAAATCAATGTAAATATTGTCAATGCTATGAATTAATTTTTTTTGCATAATATTATTTTAATTAAAGTTATGATATGCGAATTTATTTTTACACACACATACACACACACACACACACACACACACACACACACACACACACACACACACACATGCACACGCACACACACATGTATAGCATGCTCCAAAAATCGCTACTTAAAATATTATAGTAGGAAAATTTTCGAGAAATGAAATAAAAAACTTATTTCTATATTTTAATTTTAAGCAATAGTTTAAAAAACTTATTTCTATATTTTAATTTTAAGCAATAGTTTTTGACTTGTGAGATACAAGAGATTTAATATGGACCATTTCAAACTACATTTAGATAATTCAGTATGACTATTAAGGATATAGCCCTAGTTCATAAAAGTTGTCACAGGGTCTTGAATTATAAGAAATTGATTAATCTTAGTCGAGTATTTTCTTTATATTTGATTGTGATTAATCAATTTCCTAAGATTTAAAACTCCACGACTTCTATGTAGTCTTTAGTGAAAGCACTGAATGATTGATAAATCACCCAGAGGAAGGTTTCTTTGATTTAAGATGATCTTAAGGCTCTTTGTCATTAAATCATATAATTCTTGTATAACAAATTTTTTTTTCTTTCACAGATTCAAATATCCTTTTCCAGGATTAAAGTATATACGTTAGGTATAGGGTAACTCTGATGCCGCGCTGAGATTTATGCCGCAGAAATCAGAAAAAATAGAAGGAGTGGGAGTAATTTTTTCGCAACTATTCTGTTACATGCCTTTATGTTATATTAGTATTGTTATGATTTCTTTCATTCTTATATCATCATTACAATATATCGACTTACCGTTAACATTTGATAACCAAGAATGCTTACGAGACAAGTAGCTCCTAAAAGATGCGCTAGCAATGTTGCACTAAATGCTTTTCCTATTATCTTTCCCATTCTGAAATAATACAAGTTATATAAATGTAATTTATTGAAATAAAAGTTGCTAACAGAGCAGCAGTTTATTCCAAATTTTAATTGTTAAAATAAACAGCTCTAACAAAAGTATACAACGAAATATCTCTTTCAATTTTATGTATAATAAGTTTAAATATGTTAAAATATACATAAAAATAAAAGACACTTTTATTATATAATTTTTTTTTATATACAAAGCTTTATTAAAGTCGGAGGGAAATACTTGGTTGTGTTTCTCTTGTTAGTGAAGAATAGAAAAAAATATAGAATCTATCTAACAAAAATTTTTATTTTAGGCAAAAAATAAGAAAACTTAAATTTGTTTAGTTTTAATTGAAATGTAAAACTAAAGAACTTTTAACAATACATGCTCTTAACTTCCATATGCATGAGCTTACCGCAATAATCGTACATGCATGAACATCACATGTCTCATCTCAGGCCCACAATCACAGACTTCGGTATCTATATTGTTAATGCGCAAAGCAAGAACCGACATCTGACCGCAAATGTGAAAGACGAGAGTAATCATGATACAGTCAGCGGTGCTTTGTCCAAAAGCACTGATGAAAGCAAATGGCATTTGCCAGACGTATGTAATCGTGTACGTATGTATATTCTCAATCGCGTAGAACAGATGAAAACGATAAGGCAATAGGTAAATTATTTGAGTCACGTTTTCGTTGGTCACTATTTCGGGTAATCCTGAGAAAACGTTCAACTCTGACGTTAATACTAGCATTAAAAAAAATCATTTTAAATAAAATTTCTACCTTTGGCACTTTTTTCAAACTCAAGGAGATACGTAGATTTTGAAAACTTGAAGATAAAAAAAAATATTCATCATAAAAATATGAAAACTCGTTCTGTAAAATCAAGTCATAATAAAAATGCAGAACTGCCGGTTAACTAAGACTTTATTTGTTTCATATATTTATTTATTTATTTCACATAATTCTTCTAAATATGTTGAGAGATCAAGTTATATAAAAAAGCTAACTTACCTCCATTTCCGAGAATAATAAGAATCGGAGTCAAATAATATGATGAAGCCGTTATCGTGACAAACACCATCATCAGTTTAAAAAAAATCCTCGACTTAGCGTAGTAAGTGACGAATGTCTTAATCTCCTCGGTGGTTTTATAGTTTGCCTTATCAAAATCCTTCATGGCCTCCATTATGACTTCACCAATTTCATCGTTATATAACCTTAGCGTACTCATTCGCACAAACATCTGTACAAATGCTATGTTCTCTGTCAAATTCATGATCACGTGTTCGAAATCACCGATGTAAAGAAAAAAGTCCAAATATTCCAGAATCAAGAGCAAAGTAAAGTAGCCAAAATTAATCGAGAAGATAAGATCGTTGGATTGAATAGGCCAAAGTCCCAGCGTCGACATTAATCGTTTGTTCCAAAATAACACCTTGGCTGCACGATCTAAGTCTTTTTGATCCTCAAAAAAATATTTAAAAATCTTTATAATTAATCGTTAAATAATATAATAATATATAATTCTTCATGGCGTTTTGTAAAAGTAAATAAAAATTGCAACTCATCACCTGCATCACGCGTTACGTTGTTCTTTCTTCGAGAGCTCGTATGAAAGTGTACCGAATATACGAATGTAACAGTCCAAGTAATCTCTGTTTTCGTGCTTAGAGCTGTCTATAGAATCTGGGATAGAAGCACACGCGAATTATGGGATAGGTAATAACTGCGCCCAAAATGAACGTATGAATTGCATATAAGTGTGTTACTGAACTCACCTGTGCTTTTCATCCAAAGTAAAATTGAACATGATTGGTTCTTCATCGATTGTATGATTACAAACAAAAATTGTATGATTACAAACAAAAATTGCTGTCAAGTTTGTTCTAGACTGCGTGTACAAAAAATTCAGCTTCACGAATATTGTGCAGTGTAACTCTAATCGCAATCTCGGAATACTAAGTTTTTCGTCATGATAAAAAAATGGAAAGAATATGTGCATGTTAGGTTATTTAATTAAATATTTAGCAGATATTTTAATACATTCAAAATGATTTTAAGGCATAAACAAAGGAATGCATTTTATTTACAAATATAAATAAAAATTATTTAAATTTTTTAAAAAATTATCACAAAAAAATTATACAATTATTTTTGTTTTATCATTTTATTATGATTTTTCGGATTTTATATACTTATATAAATTACGATAGTATAAACTCAAAATATAACCTCAGCGTATAAAAAAAATTTTAATTTTTGTATTTCTCTATCTACGATGCAAAATCGTTCAATATTGTGAATTTATATCCTTTAATAATAATTTTCTCATATTCCTTTATAACATAATGGTACGCAGCATCGATAAATACGCCATAGAAGTTTTGATAACCTGCATCAATATGGAAAGTGATCCATTATAACCTTTTCAATTATTTCCCGAATTATTCATTATTCGAAAAAATGTTTCAAATAAAATTTACTCCAGAAATATCTTCAGCTAGGAAAAATATGTATTCATAAGATGTCCTCTTTAAATAAGAATAAGTTTTATTTAAAATATTTTTTTTAATAATAAATTGTTCGGGAGAAAATAACATGGAAAGATTATAATAAATCACACTGTATTTATATACGTATATTATGTAGAATTTTATTAACAAAAATTGTTAATTAAAAGATCTTAAAAAGCTTAATTGGAAGACTTTGTATGCAAAGGGTGGCGCATAAAATATATATCATAAAATTTAATTATTTTATTAAAGCTATATACTTGTAGAGTATCTGTTTTTTAACTGTGTGAATAATATTATATTCGTTTAAGTCAATCGTTTGTTGTCCGCCATTTCACTAACTAGTGTACTTCTTTATCGTAGTATATTCCTTTATCTCCATTCAATTCCGACTCGTGATACTACCTCTAACATAATTTTGAATGAAATACAGAGAAATTTCTCATACTTTAAAAAAACTGATACTCCGAAAATATAGTTTTAATGAGATAATTAAATGGTAATGATATTTCGTACAGTATAATCATTAATATACAAATATTGGATTGTCTAATAATTTTCTTGTGTTTTTCGTAGTTAATGCGTCAACACTAAATATTGTCATTAATAAATGTTTATTTATATTCGTATTTTATAGTAAATATTTTGTGAAAGATGACGCTTATTGTGCATTAAAAAAATTTATTAATTGAGAAAAAATTTATTATGCTATTTTACTTCTACAAAGGAAAAAAAAACGTTATATATAAAACATATCATAAAGAAAAGAAATATCAATTTAAAAACAGCAATAAATAAAAATAGTAAAACAGCACGTGCTGAAAATATTTGTTCTTGTTGTCCATATTGTTGTATATATTTGTTGAAATATCTTATAAAAATGTTTACTATAAATGTGATTAAATATTTATTAGTGACATCATTTAATGTTAACCACATCTTTTAAAAAATAGAGGGAAATTATTTATCAATCCAATATTAAATCTATTTGATAAATTACATTTTTTATTACTTTTACTAATAAAGATAAACACACTTACATCCGTAAAACTGTTTAAAGAAAATATATAAAATCTTCCGGCTGTTAAATAGAGTATAACTTGGCCACGAATCATACATATTAATAGGCATTTCCTAAAACTCAGTGGCATCTGGTACCAATTGCAATGATAGTATGCATTCTGCACGCTTATGCACTAAACACAAAATAGTTGCATGATAAATATTTAATATAAAAATTGCGATAAAAATCTTAGTCATTAATAATTAGACATCGGATTTTTATGCAGATATTTTTTGCAGACATGTACAAAATATGCAAATTTGCACAAATATGTAAAGATGTACAATATGCACAAATAAATATGAATTTTTAGAATGCTTTTTTAATAAATTTCTATTTTGATGTTACTTTTCAATCTGCTTTCTAAAAAAATATGAAATTGCATAAGAATCTGATATTTATATTAATAACATCAAACAAAAGGAGTTTATTCCTCTGTCACCACATTAATTATTTTTTTTTTAATAATACCTGTTGAGCTAGTTGGTCACCAATCAAGCAATATCCAAAGAGCATAACAAGGGCAGTAATAGCGAAAAATATAAAAGTGAAGCAGGTTGGTATTTCTGAAATATCCAAGTTCTGAAAAATGTAAAGTTATTTACAAAGTCATATATGCAGATATGTTCTATAACTTTTAATTATAATATATTTTTTTCAATTATGATATATTTTAATAATTTTTTGAACAATTGAAATATCATATTTTACAAAAATGTTTACTATAACTTTCTTCTTAACAAAAATTTTGGTGTCTCTTTGGACGCAAGAAAACCGTATAGTGAGAGACGGCTAGAGAGTTCAATGCTTTTCTTTGTGCTATTGTGCAGTTGATAGAGAGAAAGAAATGTAGGATGTGATTGTCTTTTTCGTTTTTAAATAAAAATTTTAATAATACTTCTTAGAAAAAAATCAAGAATTATAATATCAGGTAAACGTTATAAATATTTTATAATATAACAATTTCTACCGACCAACACTTGATATTGCTAAATTATATCTTTCATAATAATGATATTCAATAATATGTGATATACCATCATGACATAATACAATGAGATAGCCAGTACAACACTATTGCCGAAGAGTTCATCCAAAAGAATCAAATTAAAAGTATTGTCCACGGATTTTGCCATCCTTCAGTCATGATGTTTCAGCAACATAATACACGAAAGGAATAAAAAGGTAAATAAGCTGAAACCTACTATATATACTATTATACAATATTAATAGTAATATTCTTACCATATTATCTTGAGATGCATTCGAATGATATTACGAATTCTGTGCACTAATATGATTTGCGAGTTTTCTCCAATATGTCTGATACGATATGACAAAATGGCTAATTCGCCGCAAATATGAAACACTAAGACAACTACCAGACATATCGCTGCCATATGACAAATAGCTATGTAAATCATTGGAAATAGATACAAATACATCAATGTGTACGTACGAAGATTAGTAGTATCAAAAAATGAATGGATTCTATATGGTAATGTAAGTAATTCCGTACTGTTACGTAATGCTGGAAATATTAAGAGTAGAAAACAAAGAAACATTAATATTAAAGAAATTTATTTATTCGAATTTTATTTCGAACAAAATACTTATAAATACAGAGTCTCTTTTATAATTATGCAATGATTGCAGAATGTACAGTCACTTCTATAATTATGTAAAGATTTGTCAATATTAACCCGGGAGTGATCGCGTACATTTCGCCGGACTCTTCCATTTTCTATTTATATCTTTCAATTTATTGATACTATTACATTTTTACTTGTAAATGTTTGTTAATGCTTTTTTGTATAGTGTGCAAAAATAAATGTACGTAAAAATGTGACGTAAAGACGCTTATCTACATAAAATTTGATATGTTTGTAATGGTCGGTCTAAAAGTAGCACGCCCACGTTAGTGTTTGTTGTCTCCGCCAGTTTTCGCCATTATTATATTTTTATAAATAAAAAATAAAATTATTATAATTTTCTTATTATTTCGTTACATCTCAATAATTTTAACAAATAAAAAAAGGTAAAATTAAAATAAAGATATATCATATAAGTACAATTGTTTCTAGTAATTATTACGTTCCTTTGTTTTTAATTGATTAATATAAAGTATTATCAAAATGTTTTCTTATTAATTATTATAATAGTAATTATAATCATATATGTATTCTAGTTATAACACATATATGTGCGAAAATATATTTTGAAAATTACCAGAACGCGCCTACTAACATTAGTTTCGAGACGTGCCTACTCCCGGGTTAATATAATGAAGCAATATGATTTAAATATCCCTTTATATTTTAGTTATATTGTCTATATTATAGATACAATAGATTTACAGTACCCTTCATAAGTTTGGGACCCTACGTTTTACAGAAAAGCCATTACATGACAGTGATCTATACATGTTTTTAATTTAAATACTTCATAAGACGTTTAAATGACGATAAATTAAATATTTATCTAGAACACCTATAAGCTTATACAGTCGAAAATATATTGAACAATCATTTCACAGCATCGACACACTCAAGATTGAATTTCACGCTTTGGTCTATTGTTAATATGTATATTGTCACTTGATTTGCAACGTTTTGTTATATATACACAGGTCATTTAATTATAGTTTAACGCTTTCTATAAAAGTGGTAAACTATTTGAGTCGCAAGTTGATTTTAGACTCCGTAAAAATTCCATATTTTAATATAATATTAATAAAATATTAATAAAATATATTAATAAATCTAAGCATATTATTAAATCTTTAATTGAAAAAGAGCTAAATGAAAATATATACGTACATAGATAACATACGTGTGTATGTACTTTTATTTCGTCTTTTTTCAATTAAATAATTATTTACAAACGTAGTTGTAAAACGTAGAGTGTTCTCAAAACTTATGCAGGATATTGTATATTTATAATAATTAGTATGAAAAGGAATAGAATTTTAATAATTTTCACGTACCTTGATTAGTAATCGCGAGATACATAAGCGGTCTAAAATAAAGTAATGAGATTGTGATGAGCATGCCAACATTTGAACCATATGTGAATATTTTAGATATGCGATTGTAGTTGTAGTAAATTATTTCTTCCTCAGAATTCTCAAACTTGCGTTCTGCTATATCCTTTTTTATTTCATCAATTATTATCTTCAGTAAATTACTGCAGCGTATCAGCCACACTATTGAAAATGTCATGGCGTGAGCTATCGTTTCCACGAAACTCATCACCATCAGTTCCAAATTACCAAAAACGTTGTAAAACTCGGTAAACGCCATAATAAAGTAATGAATGAAATACGTGATATAAATTGCAAAACGGACGTACGATCGCTCGGATGGCCATATTCCTCCGACGGAAAAAATTCGTTCCAAATAAACAAATAAATCTTCAATATAATCAACTTTGTTCTGTAATATTATATTTTAAATAGAAGTTGTGATTTATACAACGAATTTTAAATTATGTATAAAAAACAGTTAGATAAGTCACAATGTGTAATTAATATCAAATGGAGAACAGTATTTTCTTTTTGGTTACGGAATATCTTTCGCAAAAGAGTATTAATTTCTTACACTCATAGCAAATCGAGTTGTAGTTTTTCATCACCTGATCGTCCGCGATTGTGATTTGTTTTCTTCCAAATCTTGTGCATTGTTACGTTAATTCATACGCGTGATAGTCGAACAAATAATATCTGGACATTTGTATAGTACCGATTTTGTCATTTTGCTATTTTAAAATTCCGTGTACATTTGATAACATAACAACTTAATAATCAGTCTGCTATTAAGTTGTTATTAAGCTATCATTTTTCTTGGCGCACTAATTATCTTACAGTCTTTCATACAATAAAAAGCAATACTGCTCTTTTATTTTTCTTACATTTATATTACTTCTATTTTTTTATATCCGGCACATCATAGAAAAATTACAACAATCGCAATAAATATAATGTAGGCAGTCATTAACTTTTTAATGCTTCTAAAATTACTAATTGTTGAATTAAATAATAATATTGTCAACATATTTTTCTTCATCTATACACAAAACACTACTTGATAAGATTAGTCTGTGCTTTTCTTTCGAGTGTAACAATTGAAGTTTGATCTTGATTAAGTGTTGGATTCTATCATTCTATAATCATTAGACAAGTGTGATGATATTTAATAATAGTTATTCTATTCATTTGTAATTAATAACAAAATTTTGTATATATAATGAAAATATATTATATCAGATTTAATCAAAAATAATTGGAAAATTGCGAATTTTATTATAATTAATTGTATATTACATAATACAGGATGTCCTAGAACGACCGCCAAATATTTCATATGCTGATAAAGCAACTAAACTGAATCGAAAAATCCTCCACCATTTTGCAGTTTTCTCAATTCTAGGACACCCTGTATAGTGAATTCACTAGCTAGTAAAAAAAAGGAACTCTAATCATTTGATCATAGAAATAATTATATTAGATGTTACTAATCTTGCATTGCTCATGTTGATCTTATTAAATTGAATACATTGTTTTCGATATTGTATATTGTTCTGCCATTTCTTTTTAATTTCTTTTCTATTTATGTTAAAAACATAATTCTTTTTTAAATATTTAAGAATCTAGTTTAAGTTGTTCACAGTAAACAAAATTTAATAATACAGAATGTCCGTAAAAAATATATTATAGATTCATGCTATGCGAACAACATCGATAAGATTAAGTGTAGATTGTAAAATACAACTATATCTGTCATTTTGGGGTGCAAAATCTGTTTCCTGGGAATTAATTATAATTAATCTAAAAGTGTGATAACAAAAACAGGTGTGTAAAATTGAAACACATAATTTGTTTTTCAAATTGATTCTAAAACTGGAATGTATTATTACATATATATCTTACTTTCATATTAAATTAATTGAAACTTTATAGTTTCTTATGATGTTCATTTAAAACTGAAACAGTTAAAGAAAAATTGTCTGCGATATAGATACCTATAGTCAATCGATATCATCGGTCGACGATATATCAATTATTTTCATTACAGCGCAATTGTAACTTTAATCGAAAATGTTGACATAATAATTTAGTTTGTGCAATATTATCCTCATTATACATCTATTATCTTACTTCTTTGTACAATGAAAACAGCCATATGTCCGATGATCAGTCGAAAACCTATTTGCTAATTATTTTTGTTTGGCAGTTAAGAGTTCTGCTGTCTAAAACCTAGAAAAAAAACTTGGCGTAGCATGGAAATCAGTTTTTACGAAAAACTCGCTAATTACAAACTTTAAGAAATAGAAAAAAATTCAGACTGCCAACTATAACTCTATTCAGTGTATCTCGGAATATTGTACTGTACGAATCGAGTATGTGCATTTAAAGAAAAATACTGATTATACAGAAACACTAAATTTTAATATTTATTTGAATAATTCTAAGTATGTATATATATATATATATATATACTCTAAATAAACGTTTACTTACGATTAATACTATTTAAAAAAATGTGTATCAAGATTTAATAAATTTTGTTCAGTGTATTATTACAGTTATTTAGAAATATATTATCAACTGCATAATTCTTTTTAAATTTTTGTAAGTTGTACGTGTAAAAAAGGTAAAAAAATTTAATTATTATCATTTAATTATTATCTGGAAACACGGTACTGTCTCGGTAGTGTCTTGGCACTAAGAAAAGCGAAGCGTCATGGCGTGAGACACTGTCGTGTTCCTTTATGCGAGCCGGCGAGTTGCGGCAGATTTGGAGACATGGTTCTCAATAAAGATTAAATTGATCAATCAAGTACAGTAGAGTAATTTCAAAATGAGATTAAAAATATTAAAGTACGATTATCAAAAAATTAATAGTTTACGAGATACTTAATATTTTATGCCAACATGTGACAGAATGAGTATAAAATATCTCGTAAACTATTGGTTTTTTGATATCATTACCTTAATATGCAGAATAATTAGAGGAACCATATCGTATGAAAATCATACAATTTCATTAAAAAAATGGAGGTGATCTTTTTAGTGCCTCCACCTAGAAGAAAGCCAACATAACTAAAATACGTTCCTTTGAAACCATGC
This sequence comes from Acromyrmex echinatior, assembly GCF_024713525.1. Taxonomy (NCBI): domain Eukaryota; kingdom Metazoa; phylum Arthropoda; class Insecta; order Hymenoptera; family Formicidae; genus Acromyrmex; species Acromyrmex echinatior. Next base: position 10,736,685 of record NC_141859.1, read on the forward strand.
AAAATTTGTTTGGCACTTTTCCTTCTATTGTTATAAAAACAAGCGAGTTATTTAGGTGATCTGTTTTAAATGATTCATCCTGTATAACAAATCAAAGCTTATTTATTGAAAATATATAAATATATTTGAGCCACTTTTAATACAAGAAAATTAAAGATTTTAGACATAAAAGTACTGATAATTGTTGGTCACTGATAATTGCAAAAATATCTTCGGAATGATTATACTTGTAGTAAAATTTTTTTTCCGGAAGTAGGCAATGTTGATCAAGAGGAGTAGTCGAATAGGAGTAATCTGGCTACAAATTGTCCTTGTTGAATAAAATCGTCAATTTTTATGGTTGAATTAATGACAGCCACCATATGAATCTCCTTTACATCTTCAGTGAAGCAAAATACTCTGTTTATATTATATAAGCGAAGAACAAATCATGTTATGACGAAGTGAGAGTCTGTCAAATAAAATCAAACATAGACTTCGTATCTTTATTACGACTATGGGAACGAAAGAGAGATAAATTTAAGCGAAGGCAAGCTTGTCAAAATCAACCTAGCGCAAGCGATCTATAAAGATACTTATCTACTAGACGATCCCCTCTTTGTGGATTCGCACATTAATAGATATCTCGTCGACATATGCATCTGCAGTATTTAAAGGTAAGAATGCACGGTGCAACAAAATATTCACTGTGACGAACAAAAAATCTTTGCAATTTTACAATATTTCTATGATTGTTTGTCGAGTTTCGCCTAACCAATTATTAATGTCTGCTAATTGTTTTACTTTAAATAACTTGATAATTATGATCGACTTGTTAATAAAGTTTCTTGATTGCAAATCATCTAGGATGACTCTCTGAACACATTTAGCTAAGATACGTAACAGTAATAATAACAGCAAAAATGTAGAGATGATTTGAGATTATGTAAGACGATATCAAATTAAACGAATTTTTTAAAAGTTATAATATATGTAAATCAATTAAAGTACAATATATTAATTGTGCAATTTATGTAAAAAATGTTATATATAACAGCAAACAATATTTTAAATAAGGAACTTTACTATTTTTATGTATAAAATTTGGTTTAAAATAAATATATCTTTTTGTAAAAAAAATATTAAAAATGAAAATGTTACATAAAATACAAAAATATTAAAAACAATTTATAGTTTTTGATAACAATAATACTTCTGTTTCTTTCCTCTCACTCTTTATTATAAATTATACATTTATTTCTATTTGAGCATGTTCAATTTATAAATTATCTTTGCACACGCTTTCAAAAATTATTGCTCTTGATGTTATAAGAGAGAACGTAATACTGATAAATATCCCATGGATGTTTTCAAAACCTGTTAAAACAATTTATTTTTGAATCATGTTTTCGTTTTTATATCAACAGCGACGATATATTTTAAATGTCTAAAGCTAAGCGAAGTCTTTTTACTTTAGAAATTTTGTAAACGCATATAAATCATCAGCTTACGTCAGTTAAAGTGCTGAGGCAAAACATAGTAAATTTTCCAGCTATCAGGCAGAGCGGTTTCTGCGATCTTGCCATGCATAGTATTAGCATTCGCGCATTATTCTTTGACATATCATACCAACGGCAATTATAAAACGCTTCACTCACTTTAGTACTCTGTGAAAAAATTATTACATTATGAAAAAACAATAAAAAATTGTACATAGATACACCGAACACAAATTTTATTATGTATATGAATATTATATGTAGCTCTTTTTTTAAATTTCCATCTTATTTATCATAAAACATTACCTCTGTCAAAAGGTTCTCGCCGACAAGACAATGAGCATAAAGTATAAGCAGGACTAAGAATATGAATAAAAAGAATTTCAATAAAAGTGGAACCACTCCTGTCTCACCCTTAGAAAGACTCTATTCACATAAAATTGAAAATTAAAATGATTAATAATAAATTGTAATTAACAAAATAATGAAAACACTTAATCAATAATATTTTTTAAAAATTCTTAAATCACTTTTTATACGTTAGAGCTTTTTAATGCTCTAACATAATATAAAAATATACATATATGTAAAAATTTTAAATAGATTATCTTATTAAGAGTAGTGTAATCAATAAGCTAAGAACTGATTTCTTTTGCATAATATTATTCTAATTAAAGTTGTGATATGCAAATTTATTTTTACATATATATATATATATATATATACACAGGGGAGATGGAGTGAGAGTTGCTTTGCGTGGAAAGTCGTGCACCCTTAAGTAGGGTGGAACGTGAGGTGAGAGTTGCTTCGCGTGGAAAATTGGAAAATATATCTCAACACAGAAAATTTCTGTTTTATAGACAAGAACATAATTTTTCAAATTTTTTTGTTAATAACTTTTTAATGAATGATGAGCGACGGTCCTGTTGGAGATGATTCAGAGTTATGATCTTGATAACATATATCAAGGTCCAGTTTATTGGCAGTTGTTCCCCTTTTCAATTATACCCAATTTTTTTATTTCAATGTAATTTTTTTATTTAATTAAATAAATTTTATTTAATTAAATAAACTTTTTTATTTGATTTTAAAAAATGATGTTTAAATCAAAGAAATTTTTTCTTTAACAGTATAGCAAAGAAACATTTCTTTGAATTGAAAAAACCTTTTTCTGGGTGCGCTCATCAACGAACACTAAACTACTTCACGTGTGATTGATCATGGATATGAGGACAAAAATTACTTAAAATAAAAATTTATAATTATTTTTTATTGAATTTTACGGGAACGATCTTGCTATACTATTTTAAGTTGCGAATTTTGGGCCCAAATATATGTATGTTAAAACAAAAATTGATATTATTTTCTTATATTATAATTGTTTTTAAATACGTAAATGTATTAAATATTACGTTTATGTGATCATCATTACAATATTGACTTACCGATAACATTTGATAACCGAGGATGCTTACGAGAGAAGTAGCTCCTAAAAGATGCACTAACAATATAGCGCTAAATGCTTTTCCTATTATCTTTCCCATTCTGTGAAAGTCCAAGCATATATAAATGCATATATAAATGCAATTTATTTTAATAAAAATTGCTAATAACAGAAGTTTATTCCAAATTTCAATTATTAAGGTAAACTCTTTAACAAGAAAATATAATCAAATTCCCTTCGAGTTTACGTATAATAAGTTTTGGATATGTTAATATATAGATAAAAATAAAAGACACTTTAAATATACATTCTTTCATATACAAAGTTTATTAAAGTTGGAGGGGGACACTTAGTTGTGTTTCCTTTGTCAATAAAGAATAGAAAAAAATATAGAATTTATGTAACAAAAATCTTTATCTTAGATAAAAAACGAAAAAGCTCTATTTTGTTTAGTTTTAACTAAAATGTGAAACTAAAGGAGAGCTTTTAACAATACATTTTTAACTAAAGCTTCCGCGTATATGTATATGTATGAACTCACCGTAATAATCGTACATGCATGAGCATCATATGTCGCATCTCAGGTCCACAATCACAGACTTCGGTATCTATATTGTTAATGCGCAAAGCAAGAACCGACATCTGACCGCAAATGTGATAGACGAGGGTAACCATAATACAGTCAGCAGTGCTTTGTCCACAAGCACTGACGAAGGCAAACGGCATTTGCCAGACGTATGTAATCGTGTACATACGTATATTTTCAATCGCGTAGAACACATGAAAGCGATAAGGCAATAGGTAAATTATTTGAGTCACATTTTCGTTGGTCACTATTTCAGGTAGTCCTAAGAAAACGTTCAACTCTGACGTTAATACTAGCATTAAAAAAAATCATTTTTAATAAAATTTCTACCTTTGGCACTTTTTTCAAACTCAAGGAGATACGTAGATTTTGAAAACTTGAAGATAAAAAAAAATATTCATCATAAAAATATGAAAACTCGTTCTGTAAAACCAAGTATAATAAAAATGCGCAACTGCCAGTTAACGACTTTATTTGTTTCATATATTTTACATATTTCTTCTAAATACGTCGAGATCAAGTTATACAAAAAAGCAACTCACCTCCATTTCCGAGAATAATAAGAATCGGAGTCAAATAGTATGACGAAGCTGTTATTGTGACAAACACCATCATCAGCTTAAAAAAGATTCTCGATTTAGCGTAGTAAGTGACGAATGTCTTAATCTCCTCGGCGGTTTTATAATTTGTCTCATCAAAATCCTTCATGGCCTCCGTTATGACCTCACCGATTTCATCATTATATAATCTTAGCGTACTCATTCGCACAAATATTTGTAAAAATGCCACGTTTTCTGTTAAATTCATGATCACGAGTTCGAGATCACCGATGTAAAGGAAGAAGCTTAGATACTCCAGAATCAAGAGGAAACTGAAATAGATAAAACTAATCGAGAAAATAAGATCGTTGGATTGAAAAGGCCAAAGACCCAACATTGACATTAGCCATTTGTTCCAAGATAACACTTTGGCCGCACGATCTAAGTCTTTTTGATCCTGAAAGAAATATTAAAAAGTCTTTGTAATTAATAAAAACTAATGTAATAACATATATCTCTTCATGGCGTTTTGTAACAATAAAAAAATCCACAATTCATCACCTGCATCGTATGTTATGTTGTTCTTTCCTCGAAAGCTCGCATGAAACTATACCAAATATACGAACGTAAGAGTCCAAGTAATCTCTGTTTTCGTACTTAGAATTGTCTATAGAAGCACGTGGATTATCGGACAGGTAATAATGGCGCCGAAAATTAACGTATAAATTGCATATAAGTGTGTTACTGAACCCACCTGTGCTTTTCATCCAAAATAAAATTGAACATAATTGGTTCTTCATCGATGCACGATTACAAAAGTTGTTGTCAGTTTGTTTTAGATTGCGTGTATGAAAAGTTCAGTTTTTTGAATATTGTGCAGTGTAACTCTATCACTAATCTTGAAACACTAATTTTTCCATTATGATAAAAAATGGAAAGAATCTGTGCATTTTAGATTATTATTTAAATATACGGATATTTTAATACACTCAAAACGATTTTGAGATATAAACAAAAAAATGTACTTTACTTACGAATATAAATCTAAATTGAAGATCTAAATTATAAATATAATTTAAATTTCTAGAAAAATAGCCATAAGTTATATAATTATTTTTGTTTTATTATTTTATTACGATTTTTGTACTCATAAATTACGATAATACGGACATTATAATTCAAAATATAAATTCAGTATATTTTAAATGTATTTCTCTATCTACTATATAAAATCATTTAATATTGTGAATTATGTGTATGTTCTTAAATAATAATTTTCTTATATTCCTTTATGACATAATGGCAAGCAACATCGATAAATACGTCAAAGAAGTTTTGATAACCCACATCAATATACAGTATGATTCATTATAATCTTTCCATTCAATTATCTTCCGAATTATTCGTTATTCGAGTGCAAGTGAAATTTACTCCAAAGATATCTTCAGCTATAAGAAAAATGTGTGTTCATCATAAGATGTCCTCCTTGAATAAGAATAAGTTTTATTTGAAATATTTTTTCGAATAACGAATTGTTGGAAGAAAATTGTATGGAAAGACTATAATAGATTACCTTGTGTATGTACGTGTTATGTAGAATTGTATATTAATAAAAATTTGATTAAAAAATCTTGAAAAAGCTTAACTATAAGGCTTTGTATGCGAAGGTGACGCGTGAAATGTCGCACAATTTAATTATTTTATTAAAACTATATTTGTGGAATATCTGTTTTATAACAGTGTGAACAAATTTTAAACGTCGTCTACAATGAATAGTAGCAATAGAGATTGTAGACATGTGTCAGGAGTAAGCTGGTTTTTCTGTCCAGCCAGAAATGGTTGCTCGATCAACGTCAATGCCATTTTAACTATAGATTTCAACAATAGATTTCGACCATTTCGCATACGGACTTACTGTATGCCCTCAATACAGTATCCTCCTTACATCTTCAATTACAAATGATTGATCGATCAATATTGAATTAACGTCGGTCGATGTTGAATTTCCATCGATTTAACATTGATCACATTACAAGCAAAATGTTGCGCTCCTTATATTCTCTCCTAGATGATTCTCTCCTAGATGATTCTTGTTAACGAGTAAATAGCCCTCTGTCGGCGAAGATATGTCTCGCTCGCTCGCGATTTTGTGATATACACAAGAATATTCATATAATATTCTGTACATTTCATCGACATTTGTATATTTTGTGATTCTGACTTCTTTCATCGGAATATTCGGCATACAATACGATTTGAACTTTCTATGAATATTTAGCGTTAGCTGGTGTTTATTAAGATTTGTTTTTAAACCTACATATTCACGTGCATTTGGAAATACATCTAAATATGATATTTATTCTTGTAATACCTGGTAAAAATTTTTCATGCATGAATATATTTAAATATGTATAAACATAAACACGCATAAATATCTATAAACATGTATAATTATATATGAAATATGTCCATACATGTCATACATTTTTTTTTCTTTTATAAAATTACTGTTTAATGTAATAGAAATAATAATAGTAATGTGAAAACGTTAAAAATGATTATAAAGGTAATTTTCGCACTATTTGTTTTAGAAAAAATCAAGTTTGAAGAAATATAAAAAATTATTTATGTATAATTATATATAAAATTATGCATAATTATATATGAACAATTTTTTAAATATTTTCCCAAACTTGTTTTTTTTTTCTAAAACAAACAATGCGAAAATTATCTCTTTAATTATTTTTTGTTTTCACATTATTATTATTATTTCTATTACACTAAAAAATAATTTTACGAAAGAAAAAAAGATGTATGAACATGTATGGATAAATTTCATATAATTATACATATTTATGAATTTTTATAAGTGTTTATGTATGTTTATATATATTTACACATATTCATGCACATAAAAAATTTTTTTCCGTGATTTGAATTCTTTTATTATTGCTTTCACTGCTTTTCATTCTATATAATTAAAATTCTGTTATAATGAAAAATAGATTTCTTAATCTAAATTTCAAATATAATTATCAGTATGTGACGTAAGCATTATGTATAAATTTCAAATATCAATATTATGAACTTCAACAAATATATTTGTTTGTTATATTATTAAAACAATATAGATATAGATAATTAGCATTAACAAGTTTATAAATTATAACATAGTTAATATAAATTATTATATATAATTATAATTAACATAAAATATAAACTAATTGTTAATATAATCTTATATGTTTTTTAGACAAATTTTGATAAAATACTTTAAACTAAAATACTTTTATATAAACTTGCGTAACACAGATACATACGCCATCGATGTTTTTACAATCTGTAAATAAAATATGCTCTAAGAAGTATGTGCATTAACAAAACAATGAAAAATATACAATTTAAGGGGATCCTAAAGCAAAATTCAAACTCCAACGAAATCATTAGAGGTCGCGCCGCACACCGACATGTCTTCTTATACTACCACAGCAATACCTTACGCAATCTATGATACATGCAGTTACACGTGTCACTTTTCAAATAACAAATTAGTCATGATAAAGCATCTGAGTTTAATTCTAAGAACACAATGTTGTTTGTTCGTGTCTGGAAACCACTATTTTGTACATGTTATTAAGCTTTATGATAGATCTTGACAGCTGAAATGTCATGTTAGGCCGGAATCAGACTATGCATTAAAGATTGAGATTAAGTCTGATTCCAGCTTTACACTGATTCAATGAGTCGGTAATCGGTAGTCCTAAGTTTTATTGGTAAGTTTTTTAGTTGACCAATAAGAGTTGGCCAATTTGTACGACTAAGGCTGATTGGCCAACTTCCACCGATTAAGACCAAAACTTCCAACTACCGATTCATTGTAGAATCAGCATAAGAAATGGTAAAAAATATATCAATTTTGAATTGTTCAAAATTTTTTAAACAATTTTTTGATTGTTCTCCACTTTTCAGACATATACGTATTAATGCATATACTTTAATTCTGGAAAAGGATTTTCAAATCGGTGAAAGAGAAAAAAGTATTTCTTATACAAAAATTATACATGCTTACGTGGTAAAATAGGAGGCTTTAGGATCTCCTTAAACATATCATATATTAACTTACACTCGTAAACGTATTCAATGATAATACACAGAATTTACCGGCAGTTAACATTAATGGTTTCTCAGATCGAACCATGCAAATATTGATTAACTTTGATGTTGATGGAGGATTATTGTACCAATTGGAATTGTAAAATGCTTCACGTAATGCTGTGCTCTGAATAAAACAAGCAATGTTAATATATATTTTATAAAGGCTATTCAAATTACACGAAATCCAAAATCAGAACATAAGATGACTTGTAAGTTACTTTAAGTTACTTTTGTCTTATATGCTGTACGTTCCAAATTTGGACTCTTTGTCTAATTTGTGTTTTCTAGGAAATAATTTATAGTTAATTTATTTAAGATTTTTAGCATTTAATTCAAATAATTAGTACTTTAATTAAGTAGAGTAATTTCAAAATAAGATTAAAAAATGAACAAATTTGCAGACACTTTGGCTTAGACATAAATAGATCATTACATATTTTTTATACCCAGATAGGTAAATTAATTATCCTATTTTTTGTAATTACCTCAATGATGAGGCACTCCCCTATATAGCAATAACCAAGAATTGTACTAATTACGCAAGATACATATAATGCAAAAGCTAGGAGAGTAGTTTCATCGCCATATGCCGATGTCTGAAATATGATTTAACCGTTCATTAATTGAATATCAACATGAACAGTAATTAATTTATAAAAAATATTGTGCATGTATATTATTTACGAGAAAATACTCAAATTTTAAAGAATTCTGCGCTATAATTATAAGTTATCCAAGGTGTCGTCTGTTTAACGTCATTAATTAGTCATTCTTATGATGATTTAAAATGGTGTCCAAACATAGTAAAATGACGTGGATTTGTCACAGATACATGACATCATAAGTCGACGTAAAAATTATGTCATTTTTTTTGTGTTATTAGTAGCAAGATATCGTTCATTTTACGTCATTAATTATTCTTATGACGAATTTATATGGTTTCTGAGACGAAGTGAATATTACAAAAATAATCAAAATTGCTAGATATTGAAGTTATAAATATTCTAGTAGTTTCAATTACTTTCATAATTTCCACTTTATTTTAAGAATCATAAGCTCCTTGACATCTAGACATCATAAAATGACATGAATTCTTATCACTCACACAAAGTCATAAACTGACATAAAAAATACATCATTATTTTCATGTTATTAACGGAATAAATATACGTTAATTGGCCATTTATTCAACTCCAATTAATGTCATTAAGTATGACATTGTAAAGACGTCATAAATAAATGACGTTATTAAGTCATTTGGTCAATAAGATAATTATATTATGACATCTTAAATATAGATTACATAACGTCATAATTTAAAATGATTAACTATCGACGTCAAAATAACGACAACTTGCTACCCGGAATTAGTGAAATTATCCATTTACATTTTTTGTTTATCACATTATAAAAGCTACAATCACAGACTTCTAGAAATAGACTGTCGATTTTATCTCCATGTTTGAAGCGCTGAGCAGCGCCATATTTGTGTTCACTCACTCTCATATATACAGTTTCCCAAAATAATCGCCAAATATTTAATGAGCAGGTAGAACGGACTAAACTGAGTCGAAAAATTCTTTACCATTTTGCAATTTTTGCAATAGTTAACAAGATATTAATTACTAAAAATTGTCGTAAATTGGTTTTTAATAATTTTTTGTAGTCAGTCTCATTGTCAGTCTATTTACTGTCAACTTTACAGAAAAACTACAAGAGAAAAACTTGTTTATTTTTTTTTCATAAAGCTTTAAGAATTTTTTCAGAATTTTTTATCAACTTTTAATACTGCATCTTCTTATTTTTACCAACATTAAAAAATTCTGAAAAAATTCTGAAAAAATTTTCAAAACTTTATGAGAAGAAAATAAACAATTTTTGTCTCTTGCAGTTTTTCTGTAAAGTTAATAGTATTTGAATAAAAAATTATTGAAGACCAATTTTCTATAATTGTTAGTAATTAATAGCTTGTTAATTATTGTGAAAATTACAAAATGGAAGAGAACTTTTTGATTTAGTTTAGCCCGCTCTCCTGCCCATGAAATATTTGGCAATTATTTTGGCAATACACCCTATATGAATCGCACAGTAATATTAATGATTTCACATAAATTCACAGACAGGACACATGCATAAGCATATGGCAAACTGAAAAATTGAATGAAACAAGAAAAATTCGGAATCAAGTTCATTTCTTTTCTATCACATTGAATTAGTAATCTAGGATACGTTCCGAATTACGTATGAAGCGCATGATGCGTCATTTGTCTTTGTTGTTAATCAATTAATAAAGAAGAATAAATGAAACGAAACTCGAAACGCACTTCTAGTTATAGAAGTCTGTGGCTGCAACATATACGTAAAAACAAACGCTTTTTACAAGGATCTATAATTTTTTTATATAATTACAAAGTTGATAAAAACTATAATAAACTTGAAAGAAAAATAAGCACCAAATTTTTTAAAAATTTAACACTTATTTTCGACCCAATTATAAAATATTGCTAAAATGTATATGTATATAATATTTTATTTAGCATCAATATTTTTTTTAAAGGAGAAGCAAATTGTAAAATGGAAGAATAATCTTCCAACTTTCAAATCATAAAGCTCACCGAAATTATATGATATACTGTGAAACAGAGCAACAATAAAGTGCCCAAAGTTTGCTGTAGGCATATTATGTTGAAATTGTTCTCTAAGATCTCTGCTAATCTGGAATTGTAATACATTGTTAAAATATCATATTATTCTTGATATCAGACTATAATAGTTAGCTTGACATAATCTATATATATATATATATATATATATATATATATATATATATATATATATATATATACCTATGCAAACGCATTATAATTAAAATTACTATTATATTAAAATCTTATTATTACGTGTAATAAATTAAATATGAATTCACCTTATTAGGTGGTAATGTCTCATCACAATGTTACTAATATGGCGATGATAATTCTCATTATCTCTTAACAAACGGTTGACTTTGCATGATAAAACGGCAAGTTGACCGCAAACATGAAGAGTCATGCTGAGTACAAAAGCATCTGGACCAGCATAACCGCATACTATAATCGCTACACATAGCGCCAGATACACGCACATGCATATGTACGTAGAAGTGTCCTTGATCTCAAAGAAGGGATGAACCGGATACGGTAATTTATACGAAAAATTACCGGATACAACTATATACATCACGTTACATTTAATTTTCCATCGTCTTTATTATATTTATCCAACCATAGCCTAATTGGAATATGCGTAATCGTCGATCAGACTGACCCAAAAAGAAACCAATTGCAAGTAATTTTATCTTTTTCTATAAATTAGCTTATAGCCTTTTACAGCGTATAAATAGAATTAAAAATATTTAAATATTCAAAATAAAAATTGTAACATCAAAAAATACGGTTTTATTAAAATAAACGACAGTGCTGTATTATACTCAATTATTTCAAATAAAAATTAAATTTTTATTACTTATAGCATCTCGATATCTAAAAGTATTGAGTTGGAACGTAACTCAGTGTCTGCATAGTACACTCCACTTTGGAATAGCAAATAATGACTCGAGGAGATAATTAATAGATAATGAACGATAGATAATGCTTTTTAAACCATTATCATGAAATATAGCTTTAAGTCTTACGCGTGAAAATATATAATGGTCGTACTTACTCGCGCTCCAATTTTCGAAAAATGTCCTCAAGTAATACATCGTGGCTGCTATCCCTGCCATACTTGTCGATATCTTCACGAAAAGCAGTGCGATTTTGTTATAATATAAATACGCCATTTTCTCCTGAACATTGTCGTACATCCTTGCCGTGAAATCGATTTCGATGCTTTTCAGAAACTCGATCATTATCTCGCAGTTGCGTTTGCATATGAACAATTTTCCCAATATCATTCCAAACAGTACGTTATCTGTTAAATTTGCCACGACGACTTCTGGCTGATCAAAATTTTTGATCAAATGGCCTGCCCCCATGATACAATAAATTATCATGTATATGGTAAAAAATATGAATAGAAACTGATTCGGCTTGAGAGGCCATAAACCCAAAAAAGATAAGAATCGTTTGTTCCAAATTATTAGGTTTAATGCTTCAGTGAGATCAGCTTCGGACTAAAAATGAAAGAAATATCGTCATTCAGGAATTTACAGTTTGTTTCTTCAGAGGTGATGACAGAATATTCTTTCATATTGTTGTTAACTTTACCTGCATGACTTTTTGGACTTCGATGCGAGTCGAAGGTGTACAGCAGACTGGCAATAGATACATCGTACTAGCTTCGAGGTAAACTTTTCTAGTCAAATGCTGAGAAATGCTGAGGCATGCCGATCATGCAAAATAAATGAATAACATCAATTTTCTTGCAAGATTAACGAGCCAGTCGTGCATATATTTTTTTTTGTTACTTCTTTCACATACGACATCGAATACGGAAAGTATGAGAATTTCACCAAAAATATCGCAGACACACTATAATTACAGTCTTCCTGGAGCTCGTTTTCTTATTTCCCGTGTTATAGGAGTTCCTTGACTGTTTCGACATGCAATAATATCGTTTCCTTTCACTGCAGCTATTTGCCAGATGTTATTTTCTGAACATACAAGAAAATAAAAATAAAGAAAGTATCGTTCTCGCTCGTATATTATGTCGTTCGCATTCGTACTTAGAATTGCACGACGTCTAAATGTTAGAAAAATATAGTATTCAGTGTGCAACTAGCTAGTACTTACTGAATTTAATGTTATATGTGCGTGTGTATGTGTGAACAATACTTATTTCAGACTAAACTTATTTTATTTGATGACATATATGAATAAAATAAATTATTTAAATCGAGTAAATTAATTATTAAATAATAAATATTAAATAAATATAAAATATAAATATTAAATAATAAATATTCCTAAAAATGAATAACAACAAAAAATGCGAGACATATAAATAAATAGACTAAATTTGAAAATGTTTTAAAATGACTAGCTCTTATATTAAACAAAAGTATAAACACGTGTCGTTTAAAAACGGTGATAAAAAGAAAGATTTGTGTTATCAGTAAATTTACAACCGTTTTAAGCATCAGGATAACGAGATTCAGTAGACACAGTAGCGTCTTTCGCCAAGTACATAACACTGCCATCACGCTAGAGCTGCATTATTCGAATGAACTAATTGGTTACATCTTTTAAATATCTTCTTTTTTGTTGAAAATTTGTATTATGTATACTGTTCAACTTTACTCACGATAAGGATCGTTCTTATTCAAGGAAATATGATATAGCGCATAGGGAGAGTGATCAGGGAAAGTGTCAGACAAATTCGACTGCCTTATTTCTAGACGATTAATGAGAGCTTTTAATGAGAAAAGGTTCTTATCACAATCAATTTGGTGAGTATAGAATACATTAAAAAAATTTTTTAATTACTTAAAACACTTTCTAAACTACTTTTTTAAATTTAAATTTTATGTTTATTAGTATATTATATAAGTACTTCATAGTTTTAATTTTAATTACAGGTTTTTTGATACAAGACCCCCTCCCTCAACTTTACAAATTGGTTTTTTAGTCAAATTGACTAAATTTTGGATTTGTGTAGTTCTCGTCTTTCTGAACAAATGTCTCCATTGGACCAACCTTCTTCTATGACTTATAGTTTTTTTGCGCTATAAAAGTTGTGTCTTGAAAAGTTCATTCTTAAGAAATTGGGTTTTCATTTATATATTATTGATATTATATCATTATTGAAAGATATATAATAGGTGTGTGTGTGTGTGTGTGTGTGTGTGTGTGTGTGTGTGTGCGCGCGCGCGCGCGCGCGCGCAGGAGTTTATATTTATGTATATACTAGGTGTCCTAGTTTAAACGACTCAAAAACATCTCTTAAACAGTACATTTTAAAGAAAAATGTTTCAGATGAAAATGAAATGGTTTCGAGGAGAACATATTTCGACTACGTCGTTTTTTTTTCTAGGTGGAAGCGCCAAAAAGATATGAAAGTAACATTCATTTAAAAAAATAAAGTTATACGATATTATATACAATATTATTCCTCTAATTATTCTACGTACAAAGGTATTAGGTATAAAGTATTGAGATCAGTCAATTGATATAAACTGTATCTAGGAAAAAAATGACATGACCAAAATACATCTCCTTCGAAACCATTTCACTTTCATCTGAAATATTTTTTTCTAAAATGCACTTTTTAAGAGATATTCCTGAAATTGTCATTTAAAATGCGACATTCGGTAGATACCTGAATATATCTGCACACACACACACACACACACATATACACACACATGTATATATGTATACCTATTATATATCAATAATAATATAATATTAATAACAAACAAAAACCCAATTTTTTATAAAATAAACTTTCTAGGACGTGTAGCGCAAAAATTAATCATAGCAGAAAGTTGGTCTTCCATGGAGACACATTTGTTCACTAATTCTAAAGATTAGAAAAAGACAAAGATTAAGTTGAACCAAAATTAAAGTTAATCTACATTGGTAGAAATGGACATCAAATTAATTAAAAGACCTTCAATTGACAATTAAAATGCGAATTCAATTGAATGTACATCATTCAATTGATGACAATTCAATTAATGATTGATTTAAACAAAATTAATGAATCTCATAATTGATGATTGATTTACCATGAAATAAAAATTTCATTTTTTAATTTTTGCAGCAAGAAAGAATATTCATTCCTATTTCTGAATATTCTGAACTTATAAAAATTTATCTCTATATCTAACAATAATTCTGGCATGTAATATAACTGCAATTCAAAAATAAAGATTAATATTCTTCCTGCAAAAAATCAAAAAAGTTCAAATTTTTATTTGATGGTAGTTCAACCGAGAAAGGCAAGTGTTGCAAATATTTCTTTAAAATTTTAAATTGATCGGATTAAAATTGTACGAATTATCATGGCAATCACTCTAGAATATATTATTTCTAAAAAAAATGCATAATTCGAAAAAAATTGTTTCTCTAAATAATTTTTAAGCAACTTGAATTCCCAAAATACTTCAAAATATATTCTAAAGGTTTAGAGTATTCAAAAATAGAAAAAAATCGATTTTTTGAAACCCAAGTTAAAAGCAAAAACAAATCCCCATGCTAAAAGCAAAAACAAATCAATCATCAATTAGGCGATTTCCGATTAATTTTGTTTAAATCAATCGTTAATTGGATTATTATTAATTGAATTCGCTCATTTTAATTGTTAAGTGAACGATTTTCAATTAAATTTGCTTAAAGTAATTGTCAATTTAGGGATAAGATATGTATTATATATAATTGAAAATTAGAGACTTGAAGTCAATGATGGCCTTCTTTCACATCTCTCTTGACAATTTATCAAAAATATAATTAAAATAAAGTCATTTGATCTATAAAATATCCTTCATACGTTCTATCTTATTATCTTATTTTATTATTTTATTATTTTAATTAATTATTTTTAGGACTAATTAAAAAATATAGATAATCCAGTTCTCTTCCTTTATATTTAAAATGAAACATATTTGAAGATGCATAAAAGTTTTAAGAGTCATCATGATAAGCAACGATCGACAAAAGTATCCAAAAAATCCACGACAAAATGCAAATATAATTTCTATTCTCACTTTTTGGTAAGTACAAATAAAAAATATCTTATAATATTATCTATTATAATATAGATTAAAAGTAAATGTGTACCATATGCCTACATAGATTGTTTGTGAAAATTTTAATATATTGTAATTGAAAGTTTAACAATTAGCTATCGTAATTGAATTATTACTCATAAAAAAATGCATTTATTCTAAAATATTATATATATATATATATATATATATATATATATATATATATAGTGTGTGTGTGTGTGTGTGTGTGTGTGTGTGTGTGTGTGTGTGTGTGTGTGTCAATGTGATTTGATGATGAGGAAATGTGAATATTAAAAATATTTTTATTGGAAATAAATATTCTTGATGCAATGCTTTAAAGCTTTATGTATGATATTTTAATGCGCATTCAAGGTTCTTCGCAGTGTGCGTATGCACTATTACACTTGTATGTGCTCCGTGCATACATACAAATATTTATATATTTGCATGAGTTAAAATAATAATTAAGTATTTACTATATGTGAATTTAAGGAGTTTAACGATTAATACATATAGGTGGACCCGAAAGATTTTTCGAACTGGCTACAAAAAAGATTTGGAGGAGACCGATCTTTATGCTACTCTTACACAAGACAGAACCAACAACTTAGGTGAAATTATAGGTAAAGCTTGGGAAAGAGAAGTGGAATCATGTGCTAAAAAAAAAAATGGCAGTAAACCACAATTACTTAGGGTGCTATTGCGCTGTTTCGGAAAACCGGTTCTTCTAATTGGAATTGCACAAGCAGTTATGGAACTGTTTTCTAGGTATGTTAAGCAAATAAGATAAACAAATTGTATATCAGTATGATGCATTTGAAATCAAATTGGCTTTACCTACTGCTTGCTCTGAAAGGGAAGCTGCGTCACTAAATAAATACTGTAAATAAGTTGGATATGTATGTAATTAATTATAAGTTGGATATATATGTAATTAATTTTAGTTTTTTCATTATAGTGACAAATAGGTAATGTGTATAAGTGGAAGGTTATTTTATCTAATTAGAAAATCCAACTGCAAATATAAAAAGGAAAATAATTTTTTATACATATATATTAAAGGGTTTATCAGTCATTAGTAAAAATAAACTTTACTTTTTTAGACGATTCAGCGTGAATTTAAGAAAAACTGAACAGCTAAAAGTTATAAGTTAATAAGTTATTAATATCTGATTTATAACATAATTTTCATACACGCTATACTTGCTTCTAATAATGTTTAATTATATTACAGAATGTATCAACCGTTATTACTTGCTACTTTGTTGCGCTACTTCGCGATCGACAAAGAAAAATGGAGCGATGATGTATATTACAGCGCAGGCGGTATAATTCTTTTGTCCATCATGGATGCTTTTATTATGCATTATTGCGTACATTGCTCCTTTCACATAGGACTGAAAATGAAAGTGGCTTGTACCGCATTGATTTATCAAAAAATATTAAAGCTCTCCAATTCTGTGTTAGACAGTGAAACATCTGTTGGACAGGTCAGCCAGATACAAACTAAATATTTCCTCACAGTATGTCTGATGAAATGTGAGGAAACGTAGAGGAAGCACTAGATAAAGAATATAGAAATTAGAAGAATAGGGATATTTTAGAATATAAAGAAATTTTTTGTATCAAAATAATTTTGAAACTATATGTGTGTGTGTGTGTGTTTACACACACTACATATTACTAATATTTATACCTTGTAAAACCATAATCAAAAGAACAATTCAATAAATGTTTGTTAAAAGATTAATCCGAGTTTATACATTTTTAGATGGTAAATTTTCTGAGTAGCGATATTAATAGATTGGAAGCGTCCCTGGTAGATCTGCATTACATTTGGATCGCCCCTCTTCAAATCATATGGATCACATATATTACATTTTTCGAAATTGGATGGGCAGCACTGATCGGAATAATAGTGTTTTTACTGTTCATGCCTTTTCAAGGTATTAGCATCTTTCTGTTAATACATGATCGTAAAAATCGTACGATTAATACATCTCTGTAATAATATTGTATTACGTATGATAAGATTGTCACAATATTTGAAAATGACGCATACTATTTCAGCGTTCTTGGCAAAGATAATTACACCTTTAACGCTAAAATCAGCAGAAAAAACAGACAATAGACTTAGGTTGATGAATCAGGTAATTACTGGATTGCAAGTAATTAAAATGTATGTTTGGGAGATTCCTTTTTCTAATCTCGTGGAAAAGGCGAGGAAGTAAGTATAACTAGAAACATATATCTGTCTCTCATCTTATTTTTCTTTTTTTTCACATTTAATATTATTAATATCTGGAATAAATTGATTTAATAAAAGAATATATAATGTATTATTTGTAATATCCAAAATTTGACCGATCTTGACTTTCTTTATCGTATTTGATGTATTCACATGTAAAGTCGTGCTTAAAATTCTTAATATGTTTAATATTATTATTTTTACGCATTATTTTTCCTTATAATTAATATGAGGATTTGTTTTGTATATGTCCTTACTTTTATTAATACCAAATTGTTATCAGAATTTAATTATTTCCAGGCGAGAAATGAGCGTAATAAAGAAATACTCCATCTTGAAACAACTAGCTCTTACTCTTGACTGCTGTGTTCCACGACTTAGTATCTTCGTTGCGGTATTGTCATATGTCCTATTCGGGAATTACATCAATGCCGAAAAAGTGTATTTGGTAACAGCATATTACAACGTTTTACGGAATTCGCTGATTTTCGGATTTTCAATGGGTAAGATAATTATCGATGCAAATTTCAAGATTTGATATTTTTATAAACGACATAAAGAAATAATCTTTAGTAAAAATTATAACTTATAATAGCTTTTACTTATTTATTAATTAAAAATAAGATATAAAAAATATAATCTTATATTAAAAATGCGATATATATAAATTAAATAATTTACTTCCTATATATATTTCAATTTTAACAATCTTTTAAAAATAATACAAAAAAAAAAGATTAGCAAAATTTAATATTATACTTATTGAAGATTACTATTATATTAAGTTCTATCTTTAACGAGAAAGACAATTAATAAAATAAGATATATTTAATAAACTTATTTCATAGGTCTCCATCAATTAGTAAAGGCATTAGTTTGTATTCGCCGTCTGCAAAACTTCATGCTACACGATGAGATCACTAAAACGAGACAGAACCTTATATATCAGACAGTCACTGATTCGTACGCCCTTTCTATGACTAATGTAAATGCCAAGTGGCACGGTGATAGTAAGGAAAATACGTTGCGTAACGTAAGCTTGACCGTGCCATCTGGAAGCTTTATCGCCATTGTCGGTCAGGTGGGTTCAGGCAAGAGCAGTCTCTTACAAGCGATACTTCAGGAATTACCTCTAACAAGTGGAAGCGTTGAATGTTGTGGCAGAATAAACTACGTCAGTCAACAGCCGTGGATCTTCGCGTCTTCTGTGAAGCAGAACGTTCTGTTCGGACAGACGATGGATAAGTCGCGTTATGATGAAGTGATCAGAGTCTGCCAGATGGAATCAGACATAAACTCGTTTCCCTATGGCGATCGCACCATCGTGGGCGAGAGAGGGATGAATTTGAGCGGTGGCCAACGTGCCAGAATCAATCTGGCAAGAGCGATCTATAAAGACGCTGATATCTACTTGCTGGATGATCCTCTCTCCGCCGTGGATTCGCACGTTAGCAGACGTCTTGTAGACAAGTGTATCTTCGGCTATCTAAAAGTAAGAGTACTTGCAAAATATTCATATTCCCACATAACACAGTTCTCTGAGTGATTAGAATATCCTAAAATGTCCTAAGGGTATCTTCCAGATATCCTTAGAACATCTCTTGGGTGTAGCTTCTTGTGATTTTAAATTTTAATTATTTTATTCAACAATTATCTATCAGGGGAAAACGAGAATTTTGGTGACGCATCAACTGCAGTATTTGCAGCTCGCCGATCAGATTATTGTGATGAACAACGGTAGTATCGAGCAGAAAGGTACATTCGACCAACTGCAAGCATTGGGCCATGATTTTATGAAGTTGGTGAAGGCGGTAGATACGAAGGACAAAGAAATTGAGCGTAGACAGTCCGAGATGCAGCGTCAAATTTCGATAAAAATTAAAATGAAGGATCATGGAGATATCTTGCCGATTGATACACAGGAAACGCTGGCAAAGGGTCGCATATCTCGCAAAACATTATTCGCTTACTTTAAGGCGAGTAAGAGCCCTATTATGATCACATTGATGATGTTGATCTTCTTAGTGAACCAAGTAATATCCGGCGGTAGCGATTACTTCGTCGCGTTCTGGGTGAACGTCGAATCTAGCTCGTGGCATGAAATGAGTAATTCCACCTGGGACTTTCAGTGGGAAGGTCCACTGTCCCGCGATTCCATGCTCTACATATACACCGCTATGATAGCGGCCATCATACTATTGTGGCAATTCCAAACAATCGTGTTCTTCAATGTATGCATGTGGTCCTCGATAAATCTCCACTCCGCCATGTTTCGCAGTATATTGCGTGCAACCATGTATTTCTACAGTACTAATCCAGCTGGCCGTATATTAAACAGGTAAGTATAGAAAGGCATATGGCAACTAATTAGACGTACGTCTAATTTTTCTTCCTCTCTCTAATAGCGCTCTCTAATAACTATTTAAAATTTGTTTTATTTAACTATAATCATCAGTTTTTTATTTATTGTCATTTATTTTTAACAACTTTTTGATAAAGTGAACCTAATTTAATCTCAAAAAAGAGAAATGTCTTTTATTTTAGATTTGCCAGGGATATCGATATTGTCGACTTAGTGTTGTCAATGTGCGTATTCGACATCATAGTAATCGGACTCATCACGCTTACGGTAATACTTATGGTCATAGCAGTTACTCCATGGCTGGCGATACCCACTACGATTTGCGTTTGCATTTTTATCTATCTCCGAATGATATATATCGGTACTAGTCGCAGTATCAAGCGCCTCGAAGGGACAAGTAAGTAATCCATGCAATATTTACAAACAGCAAATTATTTGTAACCAGCGAGAAGTCACTTCCAATCTCTCTTTTCGATCATTCTTTTAAATCGTTTGCATGCTGAACTAATTAATTTATTTATGTTAAAATTGTTTTCTTCAAATTAGATTTTGTTTTCTTCAAATCGGATTTTGTTTTTATTCATACAGCACAGAAGCTTATAGAAGTATTGCTGCAACACTGAAATATTGTTGAACTAATCTGTGCTGTATAAGTTAACGAAAATGAAAATAAATGATATAATAATAAAAAAAACAACTTGCTTAGCACGATCGCCGATTTTTGACCTCCTCGGGGCGTCTCTGCAAGGTCTGACGACAATTAGAGCTTCCAACGCCGAAGAGATACTGATGTCTGACCTCTGCGTTCATCAGGATGTCCATACGTCCGCTTGCTTCCTTTTCCTGTCCACTTCTCGAGCATTCGGCTTCTACATCGATGTGATTTGCCAGCTTTACATCGGGGCAATAATTATAGCTTTTACGGTTGTTGACGGATTGGCTGTTGTTAGTAACATCGGTCTGTTGATCACGCAAACTATGGCGTTGACAAACATGCTGCAGTGGGGAATTAGACAAACGGCCGAACTGGAGAGCCAGTTGACCTCTATAGAGAGAATACTCGAATATAGCCACTTGGAGGAGGAGCCGATGATTGATAGCAAACCGGATGCCAAACCGTCGGATGATTGGCCTACAAAAGGTCTTGTGAAGTTTAAAAATGTAAACTTAAAATATAATCCTCGAGGCGCTTGCATCCTCAGGGACGTCAGTTTCATCGTCATGCCGAAAGAGAAGATCGGCATCGTTGGCAGAACTGGTGCGGGAAAGTCATCTGTGATCAACGCTCTCTTTCGTCTGGCCTACGTGGAGGGTGAGATTCTCATAGACGATGTATCCACCGGCGCTATCGCCCTGCACGATTTCCGTTCGAAGATCAGTATTATCCCTCAGGAACCATTCCTGTTCACCGGTAGTCTACGACAGAATCTCGATCCTTTCGATCAGTATTCCGACGCCATATTATGGCAAGCGCTCCAGGACGTCGAGTTGAAGGAGACGATTTCTGAGATGGCTGCCGGATTGAACACAAAGGTGTCCGATGAAGGATCAAACTTCAGCATTGGCCAGAAGCAACTACTGTGTCTCGCGCGCGCTATTGTTAAGAACAATCGGATTATGATACTAGATGAAGCAACTGCTAACATCGATCCTTACACGGATTCCCTTATACAAAAGACAGTTAGGACGAAATTTATAAACTGTACTGTGTTTACCATAGCTCACAGATTGAATACCATTATGGACAGTGATAGAATATTCGTGATGGATGCTGGACATCTTGTGGTAAGTACAAATCAATAGCTAAATAATTCAAAAGGAACACGATTCCGATAACTTTAATGCTACAATTTATGTGTGGCTTAAAGAAATAGATAGCAAGTGTTTCAAATCACAAAATTTTTAGATTTTCTTTCTTGATATATAAATGTTGATTTTAGGAACTTGGCCATCCCTATATCCTTTTGCAACAAAAAGGATACTTTTATAATATGGTACAGCAGACTGGTGCTGTTATGACCGAAAACCTTATTGATATAGCTACGAAGGTAAGCAGTAATTAAAATTGACGACAGAATCGTATCACAAAATAATAAAGTATCCATAATTATTTGATTTCACTCTAGAGAGAAAATTAAATATTTAATTATTTATCAAAGAAAAGTTAATGAAGCATTTGAATTATTCTCATAAACTTTGTTATTAATAAATTATTGTGACTTTTTTACAGAATTTCTATAAAACGGATAGATCGCCATCCAGATAATCACAATTTTCGTTACGATTATGTGCCAAAAGGAAAACAATTGCGTTCGACGAGCTTATTAAATTATATTATATAATCTATTAAAGATGTATGTGTTACATCTTAAAACATTGAAAAAAATATAAAAAAATTTTATAGATTTAAAACATAAAAATTATATAGATTGTTCTATTATTACATCTGAATATCTATGTAAAATTTGAGCATAATTCTTTTATTGGTTTAAAAATTACTTAGTTTTTTATTAACCTTGATTGTTATATAAAATATTTTATTACATAAAATATTTTGTAGTACTTATTTGTAAATTTTATGAGAAAGTAACATTAAAAATTAAATCAAATTTTAAATATATATTGATAAAATAATAAATATTTATGCAAAAGTTTATTTAAATTCACTTATTCGTTTAAAAATTATTGACCTAGAAACTGCAGAAAAATATGATTATTGCTGCGTAAAATTATTTATTGTTTTTTACGGTTGGTCAGAGCATATTCACGGGCTAACATCAAAATATTTTGAATAATATTGACTGATATTAGCTTATTTTGACTGTTGTAACTGATAATTTTAGCTGATAATATATAACCAAAATATACTTAATATATAAAATATATACGTGTATTTTACATTAACAGAATAGTTTTCTGTTAATTGTTCTTGTATTTTCATCTTTCAGTATTCATCTTTTACACTTTTATCGTTTTTTCAAATTCGTATCTTTTTCAAGACCCGTAATATATATCGAACAAATTTAAAATAAAGCATAAAAATAAAATTTTATATACTTATGTAGATGAAACAATTAGAAACACATTTTCGTTTTTTTTATCAAATAAATGTTTTTAATTTTATGTTTGTTGCTATCCATCTTTATTGTATAAAAACTTTATTATACTTAATTAATGCAATATAGACAGGAATATATTCAGAACTTTTTTTATTTGTCTGTGTAAATACAAAGAGATAATTTTGTTAATATAAATTCTTTGCATTCACACAGTCAATTAATATATATATATATATATATATATATATATATATATATATACACGATACGTTTCTATTTCTAATATACATATAATAATTATCTAAAAAATCGTATATATAATTATACGATTCGATGCCAACGAGAAACATAATTAGCAACATTGTATAAGTACTCAAAACGATTATTATAATTGTTATATCGTAAAAAGTATTTTTTAATTATCGTTCTTATTTACGAAGAGATTTTACACCATATTTTGATCGTCACAACAATTAAGATGAATTTTGTTACAACATTATGATACACAATAGATTTTGATTTATCAAAGGAAGTATAATTAAAAAAAAATGTGAAGTCTTTCGCATCTGTAGTATTTTTAGGGTTTGATAATAAATACGACAATAGTTGCATATTATCCAAACCAACGCATTAGATCGATTTTATGGGTATGACGTGACCGATATGCATTGAAATTCGTTGTAAAAATCCAATTTTTTAATACGATATACATAAGTAACAATAATTTGTAATGCTGTGAGATAGGTGTTATTTGTATTAGTCATGGTGAACAATTTATTGGACGCTCTCTTTTTTGATTTTTTTTTATTTTGGATACTACTCATCTTCTTTCTCTTTCTCTGCTTCAATTAATCGAAAAATAATTTTAAAAATCTTTATTTATTTTCACATTCCTAAAGCAATTCGTGAAAAATTTCTTACCCTTAATCATTCAAGAAATATTTTATCCCTGAAATTTTATAAAGTAAAATTTTATAAAATTTTATTTCGTTGTAAGATATTCATATCTTTAATGATGTTTAATGAATAAAAGTAATATAATCTCACGATATATAAGAGAGCCTATTATTCAACCGAGAAACTCTCTTACTTATCCAATTTTATAACAAATGCTTCTCCAGGAGGGACGGTAAGTTCTTTGAAGTACACATTCCGATTTATTCTGTAACTTGGTCCAACAACGACGTAACCACCGTAATAAAGAAATGACAGATCCTTTACCCGCGTCTCGTTGCCGAAATTGGCCACAAACACATAGGAATTTCTTCGCGGATACCACCTCTCAATCACGATCATTTCATCTTCCACATATCTAAACAGAAAAATAATGAATTAAGCTGTCACATACATAACATTTTATACCATTATTATATAACAATATGATCTGTCGACAATCTAACATTTAAAATGTAATAATTGTTCTATCTAGCAAAACAAAAACATATATTTATCATGCAAAATAAAGAAATAAAATTAATTTCTTGAGTTTTTAAAAAGATGAGTTACGTAATCATTAAAGATATTTAGATTTATAAGGAAGAAAAAGAATTTTAAGGAAAATCACAAATCCGAAAATTCGCGTAAATCAAAGGAGCTTTACCTAACATCACAATTCGCAGTACTTTGATTTTCTCTTAGCACCGCTTTGACGTAAATCGGCGTAGCTTCCATTCTTAGCTTCGCCATCTCTGTAACAGTGCTTTTTAAACTGGTTTCCATAGGTTTCCTAGCTTCTGGTAGCCAAGCAGTAACTCCTGAAGGCGAAAAACTACTCCCGGAGCCTTCTTTCTTCTCCCAATACATAGGAACCAAATTGTGCACGTGTGCCAAATCCTTATGATCTTGGCACTCACAATCTTCGATACCTATCTGAGCAAATGAAAATCCGATTAATAGTAGCTCTTGTGTATTAAATATTTTTTGAATTATTTTAAAAAGAGATATATTCACTAAAATATTGAATTGCTCTTAATATCTTCTATTGAAAAAAATGATGATGACTCAAGAAATAAAAAAAAAGAAATAATAATTGCGTATTTTTTAAACATAAGAATTACGCAAATATCCAGTAACCAAACTGTTTACAGAATATCAGCACATTCAATTAGAAAAATTCAGCAGATTTATGCATTAAATTTGTGTTCTGCTGGAAGAAATCGAACAGAACTTGTCAAACGCAGATTCTTCTCAATTTCTGCTATCGATATGCATCAAATTATGTGTATATTTGTTCGGTTTTTATTGCCAATCTGTTTTCAAGTCATGTGAATAAATTGTTAATCATTTTTGTAGCATTCTGTCGTCAGCATCTTAATTGATATAACAGATTCTACGTCAAAGTAACCTTTCAAAGTAATCTTTCTGCTGACAACATTTATCAGCAGATGTTGTATAAAGTTTAAGCAAATTTGGTTCACTAGACATTCTCCAGGCTCGTGGATCCCATTCATGATTAATTCATACCTCATCGCCATAGAATATACTTGGCGTCCCAGGCAGCATCATGCCAAGAAGAGAAGCTGCCATACTAGCATTCTTGACGGTCATAGTGGAGGCTACTCTGCTGGTGTCCACACTACCTACGGACCAGTGGATCCACGGGTAAGAGGGTTTGTCGAAGAGCACGCCCTTCGTGATACTCTCGATCTGCGCTTTGATATTTTTCGTGCCGTTCACCAGATGAAGAGTCACGTCGACCAGATCTATCTTGGATAGAATAGAGTTCCTCGCGACAGAGGTAGCGGCGTCCAAGGCATTTACGTGACAGATGAAGATATTGCCCGGATGCAGAAGAGATCTCCAGTATCTAAGATCGCTCACAAACGTATCTTCGTCGACATAATGTTCCAATCCCTTTAGATAGAAACCGTCTACTCCTCGCTGCTGCCAGATTTTGATAGCCTCGCTAACAGGATGTTCCTGCTGACGAGCTGAGTGACCGGAAGGAAACGTTTCTCTCTTTATTTCTTGCAGCGGTGTCGACAGGGCGTCGCGGATGGTGTCGACTGTGGACGGTGCGGACGGCAGTATGTCGTGAATTATCGCGTTATTCGCGAGATCTCGTCTCTCTCGAAGCGTACGTTCAGTCTCGTTCGCCTTCGCTTCATTCAAGCTCTTCACAAATGGATATAAAGGCAAATCCAGGATTATACTCATATTTCGCCTGTGGATCTCGCGGACGAGAACGGAGAAGTCTCCCAGTGTACCCAATTCCTTGTTCACGTCCGTCATGTTGCTAATGTCCGAATAATATTCCGGATAATGCGGCGCCGGAAATATCGAGTTGAGTCGTATGGTCCGTACTCCGAAATCCTTTAAGTAGTCTAGCCGCATAATTATCCCTCGCAAATCGCCGATTCCATCGGCGCTCTTCGTCGAGTCCTGAAAGGACGCCGGGAATATTTCGTAGAAGGTACTGCCTTGCCACCATTCCACCGGTGGGTCGCATCTAACATGCAAATAATTCATGTGAAATTATACGTAATGAAGAATTTTATATTTGTGTTAAAATGTCCACTTATATTTTTTTTTAAATTTTGTGTTGAATTTTTAACATATCCGCATGTTAATTTAACTGTGATTATTGTTATTTATATATTGTGTTAAATTAATATTTTTTCAATATTTCTTAGTGTCAAAACATAATTTATATGAGAAAGTGAACAAATAACATAAATTTTTCAATTATACACGTTTTAAGATCAATTATACAATTTAAAGATCATCTATTTATTAAAAGCTATTCATTACATACTTTCTGATAAAATGTTTATGTTCGTATTTATTTTATGTGAGTATACTATACGCAAATTAAATTTAAGTTAAATAAAATATTAGGTATACATGTGAGAATTAAATTTGAATTAGATAAAACATTATTTTACTCATGATTTTTAGGAAAGAAAAATTTAAATTAAGATTTTTATTGTATAAAAAATGATGTAGAAATTACATAAAGTGACAAAATGCAAAATACTCGCAGAAAAAATTACTCCAATTAACTTTCCCGGAAAAAAATGTTTCATATATAATTAAACATAATTATATAAAATTTTATATAATTATATGAAAAATTGACACATTTTATATACAATTGTATATAATTATTCATAAAATTATATATAATACATATATATATAATTGTATATAATTCCCTGGTGAAAATTTTTCTGAGAATTTTTCATATAATTTTTCAGAATTTCTCTATAATTTTATAATTTTCTCATATTTTTTATACGAATTAGGACATTCTCAGAATTTTTAATATTTATGTTAATTATGAAATATCGTAAGATTTTTAAAATTTTTTGTAAGTATAATTTCTGATAAAATGTTACAAAATCTAAAAAATTTAAAAATACTTTTTAAAAATTATGGGATGAGAAATTTCAGAATATTTCAGAATTTACTTGTATGAGAAATTCTGAGAGAAGACGTAAACTTTCCGAATATTTCTGAGTATTTCTGAAAAATGTTCTAATTCGTATAAAAATTATGAGAAAAATTTTCACCAGGGTTATATATAAAATATGTCCATATATATAACATTTTTTCCAAAAGGTTGCTGTCTAATTTGTAATTTTTCATATTGAGATTATCGAGAATTCCCTTGAGTAGGGAATTATAATCTTTTTTTCTGATTTTTATCATTCACGAGTTTATTCCTACAGGTAAACATGCATAGCGTGCGTACATACTTCTTAGGCATTGTAGCGATAATGCCGATAACGAGAGCGGCACATCCGGTCAAGATCGACATCAATGACCAGTAGCATGTCTTCCGTATCAATGGCCAGTTCCACTTCATGAAACGATAATCTTTGGGCGGCTTCGGAACTACCAGTTGTATCCCAACGAGTGGTGGTTTGCCACCGTTCTCCTGGTTGTAAAACTAAACAGTTAAGACATAAATACGTATGATGATTGTTAGAAAGCGGCAAGCGATGAATTTTAGTCAACATGAGATTGTTGAAAATTGGGAATCCTCTTGAATTTCATTTCAAATGTGGAACAGCAAAGGCACATACATAAATCGAACATTCATATAAGTACACCTACCTACATTTCTTTTAAATCTTCGATGACACAATAACGAAATGTCAATCCTAGGGTGACCAGATTCGGGAACCAGGCGTCCCAGTTCTCGAGGATAGGTCCTCTTTCACAAGGAGTCCTCGGACTTTGCAGGTTTCTTTAGATTCAGCCTAATATTTTATATTATTCGAAATATTTTATATTATTCGCGATTAAGAAATTAATAAAACATACAGAATGAGAGAAACTAACTTTATATGTTCTAAAAGATCTCTATTAAATATACACAGTAATACTTAAATACTTTTAATTATATTTATTAATTTATATCAGCTAAATTTATTGAACATTTTTATAAAAATTAAAATAATTTGAGTTAAAAAATTATTTATTTATTTAAATTAAATTAATTTAAATATAAAAAATTTGTAGCTCCATACATAATAAATATATAAGTAATATGTATATTTTTATAAATTTTATTGAAAAGATAAAGTGAAAGTTAAATTCTCCCTATGTTGCATGTAGCTCTCTTAATTGTATATACGTCATTTCATATGGTCACCCTAGTCGTATCTTATCTACATTGGGCTTCTATATATACAAGCAGTTGAGATGATAAAACAAGGAGAAAATACGAAGTAACAACTTAGTTGGTCTTAGTTAAAAAGATACAGATTGGGAGTGTGTGAATACAATCACGACTACGTGAATGCAATCACAAGATAGCATCTTTCGTGCACATGTGATATATTTAATAAAGTATCTTTTCTCTGTGTCAAGCAAATGTAAAAATATGTAATATGTATGAAGTAGCACAGATGCCCGTTGCTTTTGCAAGTAGTATAGACGGAATTTGTGAATTTTGTGATAAACATACAATACATTAAGCACAATAGGCACATATACACGTACATACAAGTAATAATAATAGGCACAAGATTAAATAATTTGGAATATATAAAAAAATTATAAATCATTTTTAATATTCCAAAATTAGATTATTAAACAATAAATATGTAAAAAATCTCGAAAGTTTTGACGTTTTAATTCCTTATTTTATACACAGACACAAATAATAATTTTATTTTTAAGAATTTTTAATGATATATTCAAATACTTATAAAATACTTATAAAGAAGATTTTTTTAAGACATTCAAAACTCGAAAATCTTTAACATTTTAAAGAATTTCCAATTTTTAATCTTTAAATTAACGTGTTATTGAATCGTTCTTTATATTGATTTTATTTTATATTTGAAAAAGTCTTCAAATTCCGATACTTACTAAAGCTTGAGCATCTGGTGCGAGATGTTGATAGGCAGTATTCAATTGTGTCAACAATTGTGCACAAACGGGTTCGTTTGTGTCACTGCTACTACCGCTGCTAGTAGACTCCACCATGGGATCACGTGAACTCGGTTCTGAAACATTACGATACATATAAGCTTAATATCATTTAATATGATACAACCGCTATTAAAACTTTCTGAACAATTATTATTTTTATATTACGAAAAAATGATTTAAAAAATTATGATTAAATTCGAACTAATCGTATGACAGAAATTGTGTTTGAATAATTCAACATGTTTCTATATTTTTAAATAAAGTAAATCTTAAAACAGAAAGATTTAAAGTATTTTTTTTATCAAATGGGATGTTGTCATCTTTTTAATTTAGGCAATTTTAATATTAAATATAAGAAGATTAAATGCCAGTCGTGTGATAGAAATGACTGATTGGATCATCGTTTAAATTGAAACTGGATCTCTATTATCAAAAGCGCTTTAATGAACGAGCGTCGACGTTACGTACAGAAACACGATTACGTAAGCTTTTCAGCAAGAATGTCACTTAACGAATATTTAATATTTAAAGAAGTCTTCTTTTACAAATAATAAATATAATTTATCCTCTTCTTTTCTTTTTTGATTTTATATTTAGTACATAATTGTTATAAAATTCTATTTTACTATTATAAATTAATTGCTAAATTCATAATTCAATAATGATAAAAAGAAAACACAAAGATAATGTTATGTACATACAGATAATGTTATTGAAATCACATAATGTCATTGAAGATAATGCATACTTAATTGCGTGCCTTGTAATAGGTAGAAAATACATACCATCGTTTAAAGGTTTACTGGAACTGTTCACAATGTTCATGAAGTTAAGTCCGTCTTCTGTATTAATATTTTCAAGCATTGGCGTCGGTATCATTTCTAATGGAGTTCCTTCCAGAGCATTGAATATCGGTGTCGACTGTAGAGTCTCGTTGGTTTGAGTAGGTGGTGGACTTGGTGTTAATAGAGGACAATCGGACGCTTCTTCATCCTATTAAAGACAAATGCTTATATGAGACAAAGTTCTCAGAACGAATCGTAAAACAGAAAAATGCCACTTATTTCTCTTTGATTGTGAAATATTATGCTGCATTATTGCATCTTTTTAAACAATGCACTATCATCTTTCGAATTATTATATTATTATGCGAATTAGATTTTAGTTATGGTAAGAATGAATCATATCAGATTGAACACTGAATTAACAGAACTTTTGTTAAGAAAAGGAAATTTATTTTTAGAAAGAAAAAAACGCTACAATTTCTAATAGTAAAATGAACACACCTGTTGATCTTGATTTATAAACAGTTGTCGGGAATTCGAAGACGGCGGAAGTTCAGATGATATAACAATAGATAAAAGGTCTTCGGGCTTCTGGATACTCATCTCTATTACATAGATATTATATACATATTGTATATTTTTATATATATATTTTTATAAATGTTTACACATGCTTTATTTTGAAACATCTGTAGATTCAAACTTAACAAATTGTTGAATACGTATAAAATAGTTTTAATAATATTTCAGTATTTTAAGTTAATTGCTGTCGGAAATAAAGTTTGAATTGTTTATTTTATAAAATAATAATATGGTAGAATAAAATCCTTTTTTTATTCTACTATATTAGAATATTTGTTCTTTTTCTTTTTAAACTGATTTCTATAAACTCAATTTATTCTTTATATCTAAATCCGAATAGATGCACGTATTGCGCTTGATTGCACCTACATGTTGGTGTATAGAAAGAATATACAGGAAGGGTGAGTGGGTGTATATCGACGTATTTTTCATTATTGTGCGTCTATCATGCAGGACGTTACCACTTGAGCAGTGCTTGCGGTATTCGACGATCAATAATTGTAGAAGCCGGTTGTCATTGCATCATCTGTTCATAACATTGTCAGTCTTAAACTAAGAATTTCATTTTCTAAATTTTGTATTTTTGATTAATATCTCTTTTTCGTATAAAGATAATAAGACAGTTTTTATTTAACGATTTTAATCACTATTCTGAATAATAATTTTTAATTATTTAATAAATTGTAATGACTTAATTTAATATCTTCCATGCGGCAGTTTTAAAGATTGCAAAAAATATTGTTAATCTGAGCACAAAATGTCTTACTCGGAGATTAATTCCATTCAGCAAAATGATAATAAACGACACATATAATTGCAGCACGAGGTCGGCATTGAAAACCGAGATACAATACACGAGCAAACGACTTTGAGTTAACGGTGAATAATCGTAAAATTTACATTACCTTGACTTGAAATACTTCATAATTGCAAACATAAATCAATGTATATTTTTTAAGACTTCTCGGACAAACATAAATTAAAAGTATATTTTTTAAGACTTCTTGGACGGTTCTTTTTTATGATTTAAGAAATTGGGCAGAGATATTTGTAAATCATGCTAATAATAATATTGATAAAATAAAACTAATTAAATAAAAGAGAGAAATAATTTTCTAGGCAAAAGTAAAATTCAGCAATATACTATTAATATAGTATAGTACGTAAACTCTATAAAATCTACGAGTTAATATTTTAAATTTAAAAATGTGATAATTTTGAATTAATTTATTTAATTTAATATCTTATTCCCCTATTAAACATCTAAAATATGTAATTTTATAAATATTTTATAGATTATTTTATAGATCTTTAAAATATTTCATATACACACAACATATATTCATAATTTTTAAAATAATTAAAAACTAAATAAAGCTATTAAAAATGTTTACTAATTATTAAATATTAATTAAAGAATCAATTTCCAGAAGTCTTAAATTTAATTTTTCAAAATTAAAGTTTACAAAAACATTTTCTTATAAGTGTAATGTTTAATTTTTTAAATACACATAATTAAGATTCTCATATGCACTGTGTGCATATGTCAAAGTATGATTTTAAAAGACTCTCACCTACGATTTTCAACGATGACGATAATCGATCGAGTCCCGGTAAAGAAGCTTCGTCAAAAATATCGCGAACTTCCTGGCAAATCACACTCGGGGGATTCGTCGTTCGCGGATGCACCTGCCTGGGAAAGGTTCACCACTCCGTTTTCCACGGTCGACGAAATGCAAGATGATACTTGCGTGATTACCGTCGACAAAGGCGACGGAAGGTCGACAGTACGAACGCCAAGGATCTCAATCGGTGACTATCGTTGCCGCCGTCGCCGTCGCCGTCGCCGTCGCCGTCATGCTACTTCGCGTGTCGCGACGGACGGTAGTAGAACCGCGTGCCTTCGTATTATATTTAGCGAAGCGGTATCGTTTCGTGTTCCCCCGCTGGCCGACCGACCGTCCATCCAGCAGCCGACGTCCACGACCTCGCGATTCTGCGCTCTGATGCTGCATGCGCACCAGTACGTCGCGACGTCGTACGCCGTCGCGGCGTCGCGACGATATCGGTGCCGAGGGTAATTTCTCAGATAGCACAAAGTGTTCAAAAAGAATTCAGTCATATCAATTTCGAGTTTATTTTTTTTAAATGTAAAAAGCATTTTTTCAGAACTTTTTAGAAAAAGGATTCTTTTTAATTACATCTGAAAAGAAATTCAGAATTGATAACATATATACGATTGAACGCTTTTATCTGGATTGTAAAAAAAAAGGGAAAATTCTACCGCGATGGCGATCAGAGATAAATCTTAACTTTTTTTCTAAGGCGGAAATGTGAAAGTTTATTGTATATATGTTTTATGTGTATTGTACATATGTGTGTATACAAATTTTCACTTTTCACGTTTCCGCTATAAAGAAAAAATTACATAATTAATACTTAATATATACGTCTTTCGTAGCATCCCGATGAATCCATGCGTTTCTGCACGAAATTTGCATGAAATAATAAAGAGTTGCATCAATGTCAAAATGATGAAAAATATTAATTACAATTTAACATCAACTTTAATAGACAATAACAAATTTGATAATGTGTATATATGCACATATAAAATACATTCGCACGAAGCTTAATTTGAGAATCTCTCAGTTTATAAATTATAAATAATAATTATTCTGAGGAAGATTTCTGTTATTAATCTTTTCAAAGTATTGATTTTCTATAATACAACTGATTCAACACAAAGCAGGTTTCTAAATGTATCTACAGCGTAGTTTACAGCATAGATAATATGAACCAACAATTCCCTTCAAAATTCTCATTTATTCTCTGCAGAAATACCATATTGAAATACGATATCCGATCGAATGAAAAATCGTAAGAATTCTTTTCTTGTATTATACGCTAAAATAATTTAAAAAAATAATTGCCAAGGTTGCGTAGATAACACGAACCAACAATTCCTTTCAAAATTCTTATTTATCGCTGCAGTCATATTAAAATACGATATTCGATCGAATTGAAAAATCGTAAGAATTCTTTTCTTATATTATACGCTAAAATAATTTAAAAAAATAATTGCTAAGGTTTTTTTGATTAAAATAAAATCTTTAGATTTAATTTTTGAATATCTTTATATGTTAATAAAATTTGTCAAGTAAAAAAATATTATTTTTTAATAATAATTTTTTTATAATATACATTATCATGTACAAAAATGTTATAATCTTTTAGACCAAAGTGTTTTATAAATAAAATTCATTACTATAAGATATTATTAATAAGTAAAATATCTATTTTTTTCTATTTTCCAAGTTTCTCGATAGTGCTTGTCGAACCATGTTTCTCTATATATACATCTTTCTGAAAGATACCTTTACCGAAGTTCCCTCGGGAAACACCACGGAGCCACTATCGGAGTCTACAATGACTCTTTATCACTCTGAGGAAAGTCCCTGGACTCGTGGCAGAAAGTGCCGTAGCTTTTGGCTATCAGCCTCCGTCGTCTTCGCGAATTTCAGGAGAGGAAGTTTCGGCCGATCCTTCGTGATGGACGTGAGAGTGTTCGTCAAAGTAAAGTAATGTGTGTTGAAACGTTTCTGCTCTTCTGAGAAGAATCAGCAACGTTTGAACCGAACAGGGCTTATCACACGAGGAAACTTCAACTTTTTTTTAAATTTTTTTGTCAACCCTAAATTTTTCTCTTTAAATATTGTAAATTTTGTTAACTTATGTTTTTTAAAAGAAAAAATATTTTTTTAATACTGAAAGATTGGAACTCTCTGACGCGATTAAGAATCTTCTCTGTAATATTGGATCGACAAAATATTAAAGATCAACAAATTTATAAAGTTTGTTACTATTAAAATTTGAATATATTAATTTATGATATAATATTCATTTACTATAATAAATAATCTGATGTTTTGTAGACATATGTATATATCAATGAACTCAATTTCAATTAAAAACTATAATATTATATTGTTATCATTCGAGTTTGAGTTATTATCCATCAGTTGGTTACTGTAATATTATATATACCTATAGTCGATATCTACAATTATTTCTGTTCTCATTATAATAATAAAGATAATTTATTATATTTAGATTTGATGATCATCAACAAAATCTCATTGTGTTTAAATTAAATAGATATTTATACTTAATTAATAGATATTTAATTAAGTTCATTCGAGTGAAAACATTCTCTCTCAGACTTCTTTCCAATTTTGCTCACGAGACGCCCTCTTCATGCCTTCCTTTACACCGCGTTAAATCACGGTGTTGCGCGATGTTTCGTTACGAGTTCCGTATCCCGCAGTATTGATAATTTCCATTTTAGGAAATCTTGCCCGTTTCACCATAGCATGATCAGGAAACAGCCGAGAGTGGGCTTCCTGCAAATACTCAAGAAAAGTACTAAGGCTTTCCTTATCTTCGAGGGAGTACTGTTGCTAGGATCGTACGGATTTTGGCGTCGCCTGAACACTTCGCAAGGTGAATTGCTCCGCTTAGCTTATAGAACCTCGCCTCCGTTCCCGAATTGCTCCGCCTAGAGTTACGTTCCTGCCATCCGATATTCTCGAATAATTTTAACCTATCCAGCTTATTCTAGATCATGCTTTGTATATTCGAGATAAAATGAGCAATGATAACGTGAATGGAGAAACAGCTAAAGAGTACAGCTGAAAAAAAAGGATCTCTCAGTCACTTCCTATATTTAGTATCTGGCAATAAATATGACAGATTGCCGAGATTTTTCTGTATGAATTTGCATTAGGCCTGTTTTTTTTAACAGAAGTTCTTCTTGCACGGTTCATTTTTTCTCTTTTTCTTTTCATTTTGGAGAGAAAAAGAGAAAATGTATAAAGCAATTCAGTTAAAATGAACTGACCTTTTGCAAGGATGACTGCATAGAATAATTAAAAGTCAATTTATTTTTCCACTGAATTGCTTCTCATTTAGTATTGAAGTTTGCAACACATTGTTACATTTACAATGGTTGTTTTAGCAGAAAAAGCAGCTTTGTAACTGTTGTAAGATTCTTTAATCAGCTGATCGATCTTGTCCTTTAATTCCTCACTGGATCTAAAAATATAAACCAATCATGTAAAAAAATCTTAAATCTATAATTAAATCTATAATTTATTTCAAAGCAACTTTTTCTGCTGAATACAGTCGTTGTTATTGCAATATTACTACAACATTGCAATGTTCACTACAATATTGTTTGAATAATCTACTATATGAATTATCTCTGCTTAGATTTTTAATTAAACTTTTTGCATGGTTCATCTCTTTTCTCCTTTTTTCTTTAACATAAAAAAAAGGGAAAAGTTAAACCATGCAAGAAGTTTATTTAAATAAAATTTTTTGATTAGATTAATCTTCTATATTTCATGTACATTAGATTTCAGATATTACGTACATCAACATTTTCCTATAATATTGGAGGGTTACTATACTATTGGGGAACAGTTGTCTGGCAATGATTATTTGAGGACATTTGATTACAAGACCTGGACAGAGAAGCGCAATGAGCATTAAATCTTCATGGCGTTGAAATTTATCGGGATTTCCATAGCATCGGTAGTTATTGGTGGTGGAATAGGAAACGCTTTATTTTACTTTGTTAAGACCGACGAAAAAGATCTCATAAAGGTAATCATAATTATATTATTGTGAAACTAATAATATATATGTTTTTTTTATTGTTTTTATATGAGTACTGATGGCAATGTTTTTTTCCTCAGTTGTATAATATATTTTTTAATAAAGAAATTAGTCAGTAATATTTATTGAACATTATAAGTAATTTTATTTATTAAAAAGTAATTTTACAAAGTTTTATATAAAAGTTATATTTTTACTTAGGAATCTAAAAAAATGATGGTATAAATCTTTTTTTATTTGTGTTTAAATTGTTTTAGCATCTTCCTCCGTATTCATCAGAAAAACATAATCTTTTCTTTCCACAATATAAGAAAAAAAGTGAGAGATTGATGAACCAAGAAAGGTCAAACACAGGTTTGAAGGCGTTCGAAGCTCAAAACAGTGTAAACCATATTGAAAAATAGCATTAACTAAAATGGACCCTACTGAGTTTATAGAGGAAAGTTTACCAGATCGTATCACGAAGAGGGATCGAGAACGAAAAAATGTTATCGAAAGGCGAAGAGAAGAACGTCAATCGCTCGCCGTGGAATCCGAGCAAAGCAGCTACTTTAAAGATACATTTTACTCCTCTTGCAAGAAGATCAAGGATATGCTAGACGATGCATCCAGTACGCCGTCCTCAGCATTGCCAGGAATTTTCGAAAAGTCAAACAAGGAGATTCAATTGCTTAAGAACTATTTATCGCAATCTAAAATGTTTCTAAAGGTTTATGACATAAGACGTGCACAAGAAAATTTGCAATCGTTAGAGAATCAAGCTTCCGAGTTGGAGATGAAGCTCTTGCCTAAAAAAAAGTTTGGTTTTAAGAATCGTAGAATCGTGAAAAAGCCTTCCGACAAGGGGCTCGACATCACAGATGGCTTGAAAGATCTCAAGATATCTGAGAGCATTGTGAATGGTTCGACTAAACAGAACAATAAATTGTCGAGCAAGTACGGAGATAGTGCCTGCATGCTCTTGGGCAAAATAAATGAACGTATAGTGTTGGACGCAGAGAATGTAAATAAGAACGACATTCTACTTTCTGATCTGGTTCGCTGTACTGTAAGGATATATGGTACACCGAGCACCCTGCATATGGTGAACCTGAAGCAATGCACTATATTAGTTGGACCGGTAACATCCTCTGTTTACGTGCACGACTGCAGTGATTGTGTATTTGCTTTCGCATGTCAGCAGCTGCGATTACATTCATCGACGGACTGTACCATTTATTTACATGTCACAAGTAGGGCAATCATAGAGGATTGTACGAAGATACGTGTAGCACCTTACAACTGGTCTTATGAAGATCAGACGAGTCACTTTAATCTAGCCGGCCTTGATCCAAAGATTAACAATTGGAACTGCATCGACGACTTCAATTGGCTATCTAGTGAAAAACATTCACCGAATTGGTCGATTCTCGAACCGGAGCTTCGGGTGAAAACGTGGGATTAAAATAAATACTTGTAAAATAAAGAGGAAAAGAGCAATTAAAACTAACAGTTGTAGCGAACATTTTATGGAACCTAATTCTTTTTTCTCCGAATATCAATTTATTTACGTAAATAAATCATCTACATATATATCATGCTTTTTCACAAGATGCAAGTTATATATGCAAATTTTATACATTTACGATATCTAATAAATTTACTGTTTGTCCAATATACAGGGTGTCCTGTTTTACAAGTCATACCTAAATAACTTTAGAAAGACGATTAGAAAAGAATTATATATAAGAGAAATCACGGTTTTATTTAAGAAAATAAAAATTCTTTTACAAAACTTTAAAATTATCTAGGTTTACTTTTTAAAATGGGACAATCCTTTTATATATTATATACAAATATGTACATATTATACATATTATATCTTTGTGTTTTGCATCTTTCAATATAAGAACTCGTTGGAATCGTTTGTTATCCCTCCTTTTTTAAAAGAATTGTAGACATTAATATAGCCTTATGTATACAATCAGATTGGCATTAGTAATCGTATTTATTTAGTTTGAATTTGTAGATAAATATATCAAAGTTGGTTTGTATGTGTGTATTCTCTTATATTTTTCATCTATCTCTTTCTAACTGTTCCGTGAATATAATTTAAATTCAATTAACGTATTTATAATTATTATATTTATATAAAATTCGCAATTACGTTTTATTTTAATATTGCATAATTCGAATTTCTAAATACTTCGCGTTTGCGAAGTATTCGATATCCACGATATCAAATCTCGCGGATCGACGATCATACACAATATGGCGTGTTTCGTTTTCTAATTTCTTCGCTTTGGGGCGCGATTCCGTAACTGTCTTTACACGCCTACCGACAGTTGTCGGTGTTGTTGCGCAGATATTTTATATGGTGAAAAAGCTGCGCAACGACACTGACAATTGTTAGTAGAGGGCTGCGTTCTGATTCATGCATGGTGCGCATGATACATCATTTATCCTTGTTTAATATACAATGCATAACAAGGATAAATAATGCAGCATGCGCATCATGAAACGGAACGCAGCTTAAAACAGTTACAGAATATAGGCCCTGCGCTGTGCGAAGAATAATCTCGAGCAAAGTAGATACCCAATCCAGTATATCCAGTTACTTCTTAGCTCGTGATTTATTGGTTACACGTGAAGTCGAAGTATGAACTGTCAAAAGAGCGCCGATACCGCTCGTGATGTCATTTTTGGTGCCGCCTGAGGTACGCAAAAATTCCTTGATACGTATCAACGGGATATCTGGTAAAGTCACAGATTTCATGGTTCTGATGTTTGTGTCGGTGCGTCATCGCCTAAATAATAGGCAATAGATATACTAGAAATATATATTCCCAAGGAACGTGTTTTTTTCACATTAAAAGAACTACGATTACGAAACGTGGACAAAATTCAACGCAGAGAATACAGTCTCATGTCTTCGGTTTAGCCTGTAAAATTTGTGATTCATAAAGTGTATATTTCAGTTATTAGGTACTTGGAGTCTTGAGAGTGCTCATGCGGACAATTTGCACGTAAATTGATATGGCAATAGCATAGTGTGGCGATAACACCTAAGAAAACATTTATAACTGCAACAAGTATTAATTGTGTTTTTAACAAGGTGTGTCTTTTGAAATATGTATTATACTTATATATCTATTTGTATTATATAAAGTTTGTTTAATGTAAGTTTGTATTTTACTTATATTTGATATATTATATTATCGCTTGTCAGCACCATGGAGTGGTTATTCGGCAAGCGTATCACTCCTGAGGAAATGCTCAGGAAGAATCAAAGGGCATTGAACAAAGCGATGCGGGATTTGGACAGAGAAAAAGTGAGAATGGAACAACAAGAGAAGAAAATTATAGCGGATATAAAGAAACTTGCAAAAGATGGACAAATGGTAATCTACAAACTTCTGTTTGATTTCTGTTTCTATTTGTACAATATTATACCGTGATCTTTTTTAAATTGATTGTAGGATGCTGTGAAAATTATGGCTAAAGATCTGGTCAGAACAAGGCGTTATGTGAAGAAGTTTATGTTGATGAAAGCAAATATTCAAGCAGTGTCACTAAAGATACAAACCCTACGTTCCCAGAACACGATGGCACAAGCCATGAAAGGAGTAACCAAAGCGATGCAAAATATGAACAAGTAAGTGCACCATGATGTATCAGTGTGTTAATAATTTTGTTTTATTAGTAAGACATTTTACTTGTGTTTTTGAACTAAAAGTATAATTATTAATTACAATCATTTATTTAGTATCTATATATTTTGAATAATGGTTAATCTCTATTTCTTATTTCTATTTTTTTATAGACAACTAAATTTGCCTCAAATACAGAAAATATTACAAGAATTTGAAAAACAATCAGAGATAATGGATATGAAAGAAGAAATCATGAACGATGCGATAGATGATGCAATGGAAGATGAAGGAGATGAAGAAGAAAGGTATCAAGTTTTTTTTAATACATAATTTCTATATTCATAAATTCTATTTTCTGTCCATTTTTATTTCAAGACTATCTTAAGTAATGTTTTAAGATGCCAATAACGACTCCTGATTGGGATTTCTGACACCTTAAGACTTTATTTAAATCTTAAATATAAGAATGGACTGTCAATATTGGCCTAATAAGTGTACATTATTAAATTAGAATAAGGTCTTTATTTTTTCATTTAAATTATTGGATTTTCAGTAAATGTGTGAAGTTCAAATTATAAATAAAATTATGTTGTAAAATATGTATTTTTTATAAATATATGTATACGTATTGACGTTTTATTTTCGCAGTGATGCTGTAGTTGCACAGGTGTTGGATGAGCTGGGTCTACAGTTGACGGATCAACTCTCTGGACTACCGCAAGCATCTGGATCGCTAAGTGTAGCCGGTTCTAAGCAACCAGTCGCCGCTGCAGCGGGTAACGAAGAAGGAGCAGGCAATCTTGCGGATGCTGATGCGGATCTACAAGCTAGATTGGAGAATTTGCGACGCGAATAAATCAAGATTATAATATTATTAATTAGATAATGTATAAAAAGTGTAAAAAGAATTGGCTTTATAGCGATGAGAACAGTTTCGAAGCGGTTCGTTCCTGCTTTTAAATATATATACACTTAAATGTATATGAATTTTTAAAAAGAATTGTTTGCATACAATTTTCTTGAATGATTAGTCTTTGTATTTTCTACGCACGTTGAATTTTATAACTGCTTCTATACAGAACATTCTCTGTAAATGCCTAAGTTCATAATATTATATAAATATATACATATATATATATATATATATATTCATATACAAAAAGATACTGTATAATAAAATATACGACCACAGAAAAACGTACTCCTTTATTTGGATCAAATCAATATTCGGTATTCAACTAATTTTTTTACCACTATTATTTAATATTTAATTTTTATAATATTTGTAAATTAATGTGTGTTATTACAATTAATATTTGTAATTAATTCTATTTCATATCTAGAAAAAAAATTTTCAATATTGGATTTAAGGAAAGCTAAATTGATATAGCAAGATTTAGATATAGATTTCAATTTTTATAACTTCGATATGAGTTTATAAAAACTTCCATCCCCCCCCTGTTCTAATCGTTCGATAAACTCGATAACGACGATTATTGTAGCGGTAACTTATCGATGCGATCCTCATTCGACACTCGATGACTTGCAGGAATTCTCGATGTTGGCGACACGGACGTTCGCGCCAGCTGATGTTCGCGCGTTAGATTACAGACATTCAATTAAATTTCCTCGAT
Source organism: Acromyrmex echinatior (assembly GCF_024713525.1). Classification (NCBI taxonomy): domain Eukaryota; kingdom Metazoa; phylum Arthropoda; class Insecta; order Hymenoptera; family Formicidae; genus Acromyrmex; species Acromyrmex echinatior. Next base: position 10,778,963 of record NC_141859.1, read on the forward strand.
CGAGAGAAATTGACCCGTACAACGTGAGTGAAAAGATTGGGAAAGATATGCCAGGAGACGAAAGAAAGACGACGGAAGACTATAGTGACTCTGAACTGTCCCGAAGGTTTAATTGAGAATTGAGGCTACGGATGTGGTGGGTCAATGTACCATCACACACATTTCGGGAAGGAGAGAGAAGAAAGATAATGATGTAATGAATTTGGAGACACTGGTAGTGCTTGGCGCTAAGTCAAAGCGCAGCGACACTGCCGTGCCTTCTTTACGCGATTATATTCACTCGTTTGTGAACGTTTTGTCACGATTGCCCTTTGATCGCGATACACACGTACATATATGTGTCACCACTACGTCTACGTTGCCGTGAGGAAAAATAGCACGTGGCATTGAGATAATTCCTCGATACAGCACGGGGTGTTGGGCGCCAAATCGACCTTGCCAGGAATTCCGGCGACGAACGCATCTCGAAGACACCAAAGGACACGTGGAGACCAAGGACGAGAGGTAGTCTTGTTGCGCAAAAAAATACGGTTAGATCATGATACATCGTTTTCGGACGGAGGCTCGTGACGTTCTATAAAACGTCACTCAAATTCACGAACGGTATGTACATCTCAATGTACAATGTCAACATAGGATGCTTTCTATTTAGGTTGTGTTTAGAATGTTGTTTAGTTGTGTTTAACTTCACCGAATGTTAAACAATAATAAATATACGTATACGATAAAATAATACGTGGGTACATCCAGGTGAAATTTTTGAACGTAGTTTTAATGATACAAATTAACACAAACTATTCTGTCCTTGACATTCCAGTAAGTAACAAAGATAGAATGATATCGATTTGTATTATTAAAAGTACTAGTAGGCAAGTTTTTTAATTCATTGATGATTAATTACATGTACAAATGCAACTTTTATGAAGCAAAATTGCATTTGCGCATAATGCGATTGATTCATCAATGAACTAAAAACTCACCTGTACTCTTGAATGAATTGTGTACCTGTTCACTACATGAAATGTATAACTTCACGTGTCTGTTTTTCTAGAACATTGACTGTTTAGTTGGAGTTCATCCTCGAACAAGATGAGCAGTCAGCTGCAGACTAACTTGATCGCCGCTGCTATCGGAGCAACTATCGGCGTCATAAGCGCTGCTAGTATCTTTATATATCAGAAGGTCTTGGAGAAACAGCAACATGCCATGAAGAATGCCCATCTGGACGAAGTCGATCGTCGTCTCACTGAATTGCAAACGGAATTAGAAAGATTGAGGTAATAATAATTGCTGTTCTTTCATTGACATTTTAAGATGTATGGAATGTTCCTAAAGTATTTGGTCTAATTCAATTTCTTTTGCTAATCCTGATTAATTAGGTACTAATGGTTTATTCAGACGTTTATATATATTTATATTATTTATATATATTTATATTATTTATTTATTTAATCTTTGCCTTGCGGCTTAGAATGGCTTTCAGTTTATAATCTTACAATAATATTTTTTAAAGTTACAAAAAATATATTGTCGAAAAAAATTGTCTCTTTTCTATCTTTAAAAGTTAAATTAAATTAAACTTAATTCTTTTCCAGGCGTTATATACATTATTTTCTATTGCTATATAATTTTTAAGTCTAAGAATGTCAACAGATTGGAAGAACACATTTATATTTCTAGCTTTTTCATTGGGATGAGTGTTAGACAGAGTTTAGACAAATATCTTCTAGGAATTAATGTTTTTGTTTAATTTAATTTCATTGATATCTAAATATTTATCATTTTCAGAACACAACAAAATCAACAGAGAAAGAAGAAGAAGCTTAATTCTAAACGTGATAATGATCATACGTACACTACAACAGATAATGATACTGATGTGGATGGCTTTTCAACAGCAGCCGACGAAGAATTTTTCGACTGTTCAGACAGCGAAAATGGTATAAGTGACATTGAAAACAGGTCAGTTTAATATTTTTATTATTCAAGCGCATCGCGATTATCACAGCTGTAAATTTAGTTTAATGTTGTGGGTAGCATCATTGCACATATCAAATCCATCATTCTGTATCAAAGCTTTTTTTGCTTATACACACAAGTTAAATCTACAAACTTCATTTAAATTATAATTGCATGCTGAAATTTGTTGAGTTTGCGTTTTTATCCGAAATTACAACTACTCGAAACTTAAACGGGAAAGATTATACGCTTAGTGATGCAGGACAACTGAAGCCACCTGCCTTGGATTAGACCTTTCTATTTTCGATGAGCATTACAAACAAGGTGGATATGAAGAAAATGATTACCTTGAACTACGAGATTTCGTAGGCATGTATCCAAATAGTGTAGACATAGTATGGAGATATGCCAGAAGCTGTTACAAATATTCAAATTGCACCACTGACGCAAATGTAAAACAAGCTGTTGTTTGTGCAGGTATAACAAATTATGCTCAATTTTGCGTATCGTTAGTCGTTCATTCAACAAAGTCTTCATTTGCAACGAATTATTTTAGGAATTGACGCTTGCGAAAAGCTTCTCACTACACCAAATGCATATCTGCACAAATGGTGTGCTATACTTGTAGGTGTAAACGGTGACTTTTTGCCACTAGCGGAAAAAATAAAAAATGGTTACCGTTTCAAGGATCATGTAATGAATGCCTTGGAGATATGTCCAAATGATGCTGCTCTGCATCATTTACTCGGCAGATTCAAATACGAGGTGGCTAACTTAGGTTGGATAGAAAGAAAGGTAATGTTTTACCATGGTTTGATGTTTTTCCAAACAGCATCTCAGTTTACAGTTGCGATTAGTTATTAATCAAGATTGACCGAAGAATTTGCAACTCAAAGAAAATGTACATAGCGAGATAAATTACACAATAATTGATTATTTTCTTATGTAGCTTGCTGCGACATTATTTTCGGAGCCGCCAAGTGCCTCGTATGAAGATGCGATTGATAGCTTCCAGAAAGCGGAGGATTTTTCGGCCGAAGTAAATCTGGAGAACAAGCTGTTTCTAAGCAAATGTTACATAGCACTGGGCAACTATCAACTGGCCTGTCAGTTGCTAGAAAAAATTTGTGACGTATCAGTTACAAATGAAGACGATGAAAGGATACAGAATGATGCTCGTCAACTCCTCGTCAAGTACTCGAGATATCAATAATGGACACATTAATTTTTATAGATGAGAGAATGTATCCATTCCATATATTACAAATACATTAATCGCGCGATGATAACGAATTCACTGATGTAACTGATTCGCGGGGAAAGAAAAACGTATGAGTAATCTAATTATAGAAGGAGCGAAGTACACAACACACAGTTTTATCTTGGACTTTTATACAGAAACTGTATAAAATAACTATTATTTGTCTCCAAAGATAAAAAGATACAAAACGGCGCGGGATGTTTTAGGAAATAACTTTTGATGAAATACATTTTAGAATTGTCATTTTATTGTATAAATGCTAGGCCTACCATGGTTTATTCTATTCATTATATAGACTTATAAATTTATTATGTTGGTTTTATCTTTCTATTGTCTGTTTCTTAATAAATGATACAACATGATAAATATTGTTGAAGTTATTAAATAGTTACGAATTTTTTCATCAAATTGTCTCTTTTCTTATAAAGAGCTTTTCTCTTCATCCTTTCTTTTCTTCCTTCTTTCCCCTCTCTTCTTTCTCTCTCCTCTCCATATAAGTATAATTTTATTTTGCAAGTATATATAATAAAACAACACACACACATATATATATATATATATATATATATATATATATATCTATTTTTTTGTAGATGTATAATATATCCCCTTTATGTATGTGTGTATATATATATATATAAAATACACACACACACATATACATATCTTTATTTTTTTGTAGATGTATGATATATCCTTTATGTATGATGTGTACACACACACACACACATACACACACACACATACAGAGTATATCTGAAATAACGCCTAATCATATGGTGCTATTTCTAATAAAAAAACACAAACAAATATCCAAGTCGAAAAGTCATCTATCATTTTGCAATTTTCGCAATATTTTTTTTAGTTACCCAATGAGCAAAATGTCTAAAATCGACGTGTAAGACAATTTTAAGATAGAGTTCTTTAAGAAACATCTTAAAAATATTTCATAAAGAACACTGAAAGATATTTTAAAATTGTCTTATACATCGATTTTATCTGTTTAATCGGCAATGTTCAAAAATTAATATCTCGTTAACTATTGCAAAAATTGGTAAAGGATTTTTCGACTCAGTTTTTTATTAGGAATAGCACTGTATGATTAGGGCATTATTTCAGATACACCCTGTATATAAAATAAACCATTCAGCATTTATATAGTACACACTATTTTTGTATGTAGCATCATGAATGACTTATTGACTTCTACGTGTCGCATACGATGTAGATGCGATGTTTACCTTGGTGTTTATAAACTATGAAGATTTCACCGGCAATCAGTCAGTTGTCATCAACCAATAATTGAGGATCTATATATTAGAAGTCAGTAAATCATTTATGATATTAACATATAAAAATGTTTATATTTCAGAAACGGTTGAGCTTTCAATATATGTTCACTATAAATACTAAATGGTTTTTTTTTAACACCGTGTATACATACATTTTTTGTATATCTAATTTATATGATAATGATATATTTTTTTAACATTGTTAAAAATAAATATATTAAATCTAGATATTAAAAAACTAAATAGAATAAAAATATTAATTGTATAAGAGAGTTAATTATCAGTTACTGACATTTCCAATCTCTTCATTGAGATTGTACAGCCTCTATGCTCAACAAATCAATAATGGTCCAACATAGCATCCTTTAGCTCAGTGGTAGAAGCTGGATAAAGAGCGAGGGTGAAAGGGGTAGAAAAGAGAAACCCCTCTAACAGAACTAGGAGGAAGCCAGTAAAGACACAGTGTTTCATAAGGAAACAGTCAAGATCCAATGTCCGTAAAAAGTGCTTCAATTGCACGATACACATGTGAAAGTGAGTTTCACGGAGACAACGTTTATAATTTTTATTTTTTTAGTGCAGAAATGTGAAATTAAATCTTTATTTTTATATGCATATCGGATGCGAAATATCGTTTTCGCGTACGTTCTTGCGAAATTATTACTAGCAATTGACCTTTGAAAATAGACGCAAATGTACGATTGGTAATATTTTTGTCCTCATGCCGATACATTCCATATTATTTCCAGGATACCCACTCCCAGACTGTAATGCGCGGATTTTTACGTGGTACATTATACTGTGCTTTGTGGTATGGTAGTATAGCGGCAGGTTTTTTATTTATTGCCTGTCCGCTTTTGCCACTGTTGTTGTTTAGTCCACCGATATTTCGAAAATGTGGAGACATTCTATTCGCATGCTGGGAACTTTATCCTACCGTAAGTACTTGCAAATCTTATTAATTATACAGATTACGTTTACGATTTAATTAATAATAAATAATAATTCGCACAGAAAACATCGAATTAATTCAAAATTATTCGTAAAAATCTAATTTATATTTAAATCTTTTTCTTTTATAACACACTTTATATTATTATTTCTATCTGCTCTCTACATTTTATATGTAGACATAATATTATTTTAAATTTAATTTATTTTAAATGTTCCCGATGTTTAAACACTTTCTTTCAAGGAAAAATTTTCTAAAAACTCTTGTTTTATTTTATTATTATTATATATATATATATTTCAAAATAAAGATTCAAACTCGTTAGTTAATTCTATTAATATATCGTTTTTAATTGTGGAATCTTAAATTTTATTCTGGCATTATAAATGTTTTAGGCTCTGTTGAAGGCGTTCGGTGTAAAGATCTACGTATCTGGCGATCATATATCTCCTAATGAATCGGCCGTGCTCGTGATGAATCACAGAACGAGGGTGGATTGGAACTTCCTATGGGCAGCGATGTATCAAGCGTGTATGCCCAGTGTCGGTTGCCATAAATTGAAATTTATTTTAAAGGATCCTATACGACACATTCCCGGTCCAGGTAATGTTCCAAACTCGATATACAAAGCGTCAATTATTTACAAAGATATATATGTATATACGCTCTCCTCGCCCTCACGTCTGTAACACGTGTATCTGTAACAGGATGGATAATGCAAATGAATGGTTTCCTTTATATAACGCGACGGTGGGAAGAGGATCGAGGCCGATTGTCGCGTACGCTCGATTACCTGATCGCTTTAGATAGCCGCACGCAGCTGCTGATATTCCCCGAGGGCACCGATCTAACGAAGAGCAGCAAGGAGAAGTCGGACAAGTACGCCTTGCAGCATCACCTGCCGCTTTATACTTATACCCTCCACCCGAAAACGACCGGCTTCACTTATCTGGTCCGGCATCTTCAGCGCGCGAATTACCTCGACGCTGTGTATGATCTGACGATAGCATATCCGGATTACATACCGCAATCTGAGATCGATCTGATCAAGGGTAAATTCCCGAGGGAGGTCCATTTCCATATAAAACGAATTTCATCCGCGGATATACCGGCGTATGATTCGGCATATGATGACTCGACTTTGAGAAAGTGGCTGGAGGACAAGTGGTCCGATAAAGAGACGATATTGCAGGGATTCTATGAACGGAAGGCATTCTCCACCCAGATCTGGCCGATGGCGAAAACGCTGCCGTTGCGAATCGCGTTCGGATTCTGGAGCATATTAACAGGTAATTAAAGTTTTTCTTGTCATTCGTGAGAAATAATAACAGAAGATAAATTTTATTTTTAGGGATGGCAGTGCTTCTACTTATCGTTTCTCCGATCTTCCAATTATGGACTCTGTTCTTTGCGTTATTTTTCATCGGATTGTCTATTCTCAACATATGCTTCAATCAAATTGAAATTGGATGGTATTGGCGTTGGAAAGAGCTCCTTTTGAGCTAAATATAGTTAATTGAGAATATATTTTTGTTTGAACATCACTAGGGAATCGCGTAGCTCTTTGTCTCTGTGATAATACTGTATGTAAGATCGTAACGTTAGAAGAACAGATGTGCAATATCACAATTTGATATAATTATGTCTAATATACTTTTCTTGAAAGTGTCGAAATTATTCGATTATATAGAGTCTCTCTAAATTGTTTCTATGTAATATTACATTCTATTTGAAATTGGAAATTCTTGAAAGCTTGAAAAATCTTAAAAGTTCTTCGAACTTTTAATATCTTAATTTACAAATTGTTAATGTCTGTATGTCCTGAGAATGTCTGAACATTAAAAATTTTCAATACATTCAAGACAAAAAATCTGATGGGATTGGACCAAGTCCTCCTTAAAAATGTTTAAAATTCACAAAAATAAAATTATTTTCTATATTACAGATGCCTGTAATTGTTTTCTTGACATAAAACTGAGAGCGGATTAAAATAATGTAAAGTATATATTACACAAAAAAGATATATTTTCAAAATATTCAAGACTTTCAGAAATCTTTTGGCTTTGAATAATATTCGAAACGATTTGATAGTTTCGTTGTACGCAATGTGATTCGATGTATTTGGAATCCATCACAACTTGCAATATAATTGCACTGATTTAATCCTTTTACATTTATAATGTCTCAATGTTGCAGCGTTTTAAAAACATGATAGCGTATAAGAGATAAATGTACATAGTTCTCTGATAATAGAAATTTGTTGTTCCGCTAAATTGGAAAATGTACATGAACATTTCTATTATCGATTTTGATTTGCAGGAAGTAAGTTTGCAATTGAATTACTGTTGGAATTATATATCCCAGCACTCAATTCCTGCAAATATAATTACGTATCCATCATGTTCTCTTTTCAAGACGTGAGGATCGCATTTCTAATCACATAAGCACACACACACACCCACCCACCCATACAAACGCGCGCGCGCGCGCACACACACACACACACACACACACACACACACACACGTTGATGTTTTGCGTTAACATTGATGTTAAAGTAAAAATGCATTTTTAACAGAAATATATTTCATGAAAATGTCTATATTTATAAAACATATATAAATTTGTCAGACTTACACTGACAAAATGAAAACATTTTGAACGAAATATACTAATTTTTACTGCAATGAATTTCTAATAAAAGTTAATACAAATAAATCGACTATTAAAACACATACATAAAAAGAATTCTACACACAAAATGATCCATTTATTATTTAAAATCTCTCCGTTACTTTTAAGAACAAACTAAAATATTTGAGAAATTATTCATTTTGAAAAGATGTATATTATGATATATTGATAAGCATCTTCAATACATAATATATTTTCCATATATAATTTTCTATATCTCAATATCTTTCAATATCTTTTTAAAAATCGTCTTTCAAATCATATGATTTATTTTTTACAGTGTTATCACCAACATCATAATAAATTTCGTAATCTAAATTGATGCGCGACTTTCAGAGGAGTACGAAAATTACATTGATTAATTTTAATATCTCTTTCAGAGGCGAAAAATCTTTCACCAAAGTCTAATCATTGAGTAATATCTCATGTTACATAAAGTAATGTAATCTATGATTCAATGTTTAAAAAAGTATTTATGTCGCATAATTTTTATAATTCATAGTATGTTAGAAAATATTTATTTTTTTCTAGTATTCTCAATAAAATATAGATTAATTATCGAACAATTTCGAGTATAAGTAAAAGTGAATTCACGTGCCAAAGAGATATAAGCAGTCAAAATAGTTTTGTAAAAGCGTAAATATAGCTGTAGATCTGTATACGTATGTATGTGTAAGTAAAACACATAAGCATACTTCCTTTATATAATTGTAATGTACCTGGAATCTCGATATAAAAGAAAAATTAATCCTTTTTCTTTCATAAGCTTTAATAAAAAATATAAGTAGAGAATTATAAATTAATTGTAATAATCTCTGTATGTCTTATAGATTGGCAAAAAGAGAATTGATAAATTAAGCAAATTATTAATAAAGTGTCTATAAAAATCTTTCTGTACAAATAGATATTAATTAGATTGTCGTACAATGATGTGAAGTGCGTATAATGTCTAAAAATATTACTATATGTACTATGAACATCATAACATAATGGAGTATTTTATCGAATAACATATTTTGCGTGATGTACAATTTAAGACTGTAATATTACATGTGATGTATCAAGTTCTATATGTATTCGAGATGTATAAATCTGTATATTTACTTTGGATGTTAAGGTGGAAAAAAAAAAGAAGTAGAAAGCTCCAAATTGAAAGTAAATGAATCCAAAGTGAATCACTAATGGTGCAATAAAACCTTTGTTGTACTGCACAATGATTGTATTTAGAATGTACATATTTATGCTATTGTTTGTGCCATTCCGCTGTAATAAATTAAAAATAAATATGTAGAAATTATTCTAAATTTCCTATGATGTTATTTATTTCATTTATTACAAACATATATATGTATATATAATTGTTTTTGATATTTCTAAAATTTTTATATTTTATGAAAGTTTTTATATTTTATAAAAAAAACTAAGTTTTTCGAACTGTTTTATATTCAACTTTTATCAATTACATGATAATTCAAATTTTTTTATAAAGCATTTTCACAAAGATTCAAATCTCGTGAAATCTCGTGCTATTCTTCGTAGTACTATTTTTTGTAATAAAACGGATTAAGCGGACTTTGTATAGGATTCATTTTCAGCACGCTGTTCAATGGCTTTTTATTTGCATCAAATGGAATAGCTGGACTTTTGCGAACTTGTCGAATATATTCGGATGTATGTTGGGCTGTGTTTCGAGAGAGTCCGAATATTACCTTTTTTTTTTCTGCCATAGAATTGTTTAAATTAGTTTGTTCCTTCATCGGATGTGATTTCTGTAATAAACAATGAATGATTTTATATATATATATATGTGTATATATATATATAGTATAATATATTATCATAGCAGAATTAATTATACAACAAAATATAGTATTAAATATCATTTACATTTTTTAATGATATTTTTTGGCTCGTAATCTTGTTTTTCATCTCACTTTCTTTCTTGGTTATGGGTTTGTTGTTAGTTTCTTCTAATCGAACTTTTTTGTTAGAAATTCGTGAGATAGAACTATGTTGATTTAAATCACTAGTTTTAATTATTTGTCCTAAAGAAATTACTGCCTTCTTTGTTTTATGTTCTACATTTTTATCTATAGATTTCTTACTTTTTTTGTTCAATTTCTTTTTTGTAGCTTTATTCTTTTTAGAAGTATCTATTTGTAATTTTTTCTCATTCACAGTAACATCAGATTTAGTGTTGGATACATTACAAGTTGAATCACTTTTTTTCCGTTTCTTAAATGGTACTACGTTTGTATCTACATCTTGCAACTCAGTCTTTGCAGTTGTATTAGTTAATTTGTTTTTCGGTTTAATAACATTAATTTCTAAATCTAAAGTATTTCCATTCTTCAGATCATCAATAGAAGTTTCATCACAAACTGCTTTTCCATTTCTTTCTCTTTTTCGTTTCTTATTCACATTGTCAGAGACCAAATTCTTCTCAAACTTGATGAGGCGCAATGCAGCTTTTCGCAAATCCATCTTTTTTCCCTGATTTAGTTTCCTGACTTTTTTTATTCCAAGCGGCATCTTTCCTTGCGACAATTCTGTAAATCTGAAAATATAAATTTTTTTTCAGTATAATATGTCATAAATATAATTTATAATATGTTTATATTTGATAGATAAATAAGAAATATACTCGTCAAAAAGTCTCAAGAGCTGCCTGCGTGATTTTGCCGTTGACGACTGATGAAATTTATACGTTGAAAGCAACTCAGCAATCTTCGCGGCATTAAAAGGTATTGGCGGTAGTTCGATATCCACTTTACCCGCCCTTGGATCTAAAGGCTTCTCAATCTCATTTTCTGGCTCAGCTTCAGAAAATTGTTTATCTTCATTGTCTTTTATGTCAGTATTTTCTTCTATGTTAGATATTTCTACTTTTTGCATATCATCTATATGTGCACAGGGAAAGCCGGCCTATTTAAAATATATGCGTTTATAAATTAATAAATATATTGAGATGCGTTACATCATGTATTGAAGTTTTTAGATATATTAACATACGTCTCTCCAAGCATTAAATTTTGCCATGTAATCTAAACCAATATCTGATTGGAATATCAAATATCTGAAAATATGTCGCATGATATGTTCCATCTGTCGTTCGTCACTTGTAGTTATTAGATACTCAGCAAAGGGTTTAATAAGTTCGTGAACTACATCTTCTTGTAGATTTCCATTACCAACCTACAGTATCAATAATAGACCATTTTTTTAATACAAATTAAATAAAAGCCACAAATTCGCTTATATTGTATAAGTACCTTAGCAAGCTCTTCTAGATATATCTCTGTTACATGCAAATTAAATCCTAAGTCGGTTTTTACATGCAAAAAGAGTTGCATAAATATTTTCGAAAATTCTGTCACCCATTCCATGTTCCACGAATGATTTTTACAAACTACAAACGTTTGACGAAGAATTCTCCTGACCAACTGCAAGAAAAATAGAAAAATGTCAAGATTAGATTCCAAATATTCTAGTCCTTGCATGTCTATTGCAATCAGATATATTTCAAATAATAAAAGTACCATGGAGAATTTATCTAGTCTATACTGATCTATGCCAAACCATTCAGTAGCAAGTGTCTGTAGGGCACAGCTAGTGTAAAGTATAATTGTATCTTTTGATTTCAAGCAATGCACAAGCTTGCTCAGTGATTCTGCCAGCTCCTCCTGGATCAACATCTTGTCCGACATCCACATGCAGTAAAAAAGACCTTTCCATAAGCTCATGAAATCTGTCTTCGTAAACACTGTAAAGAATGCAAAGTCATATCAAGCCCAAAATACAAAGTGTTTATTTTTAAATTTCACATTTATATTAACTCTTTGTATAAATGATTGAGTCATTTGTATCTTATTATGTATTTCTTTCTTTGAAATATTAAAGAACACTTGGCTAAATGATGGTCTCTATCCTTTCCTTTTTTAATACATTGGATGCTTTCCAGCAAGAGATATACATGACATCATGTAACACAATTAAATCATTACATTTTTGTTTGCTAATGTTAAAAAAGCACCACTTATAGATACTATCTAAAGATGTCGAAGTATATATATATATATATATATATATATATATATATATATATATATATGTAAGAATAATTATAATCTTCGTATACTTATAAAAGTGATAAAAATTAACCCGGAACATAATCTATCTCTAATAGCAATTTATTGAGGATATACTGATTAAACCAATAAATAAATAATATTTGAACACTATTGTGCCACTAGGGATCACATATAATAAAGGACCGAAAAATCATTGTGTGTTAATTATGTAATTTACATAATAATGCAAAAATTGACTTACCAAACGAACTCTGTGATCGTATCGTGAGCCATTTATTAAGTCTTTTTAGCACCTTGTCCCGGACTTTCTTGTCATTGTTAGCCAATAATCGCGCTATCTTAATTTCTTGTTGAAGATTAGCGACAACTAGAGTTTTTTTGCTTTTGTCATTAGATTCCACGGGTTTCTTGTTGCTAATCTTCGGTGTCTTCATCTCGTTTTTCCGTAGTGATACACGGGCATCATATCGTCTGTACTTTCTCACTGCCATTCTTCATACTAATTGTTTTAATCAATTAGATAATTTGATATATACTGTCATATTTCTTAATAAAGTATCAAGTGATATCAGGAATGCTTTTTATGCGAGCAAATATTATTGAAATGTACGCACACACAATACACGTGCAGCGAGATAATGGCTTGAACATAACCTAACAATACACATGAAACACATGGTGCTTCCTGATAGTGGGTAATCAGGAATACGTAATAAAAACAGGACATTCATGCACAATGAATTTTATTACATTATAAATGTGTATGTGAAAATGTTGCTCATTCTATCGAATACTCAATTATTTTGGTACTTTAATAAATTAATTAAATCTGATGAACATCTAAACTTATAAGGTTGATTTTTTTCGAAAGGTTTATGAAAAAAATTAGTTTAAATTTCTAATTTAATTTTTTCATGTAGAATTATTCCTTTCTCTATTGTACATATATACTTACAGTTAACAAACATTCTGTACATTATAATTATATCTTTTATATACCACTGTCACGGCTGATTTTATTATACACTGATCTGATCTGATCAGTAGTCTAGTTTCCGAAAGTTTAAAATGAAATCACATGGTGCGGAAAAGGACTGTGTGATTTCATTCTAAGAACCAACCAACTACAGTCGAGCAATCCTCTGTAACAAGGGATTACTCGATTATACAATAGTTGATTGGTTCTTAGGGCGCGTTCACACCTTGGCGGAAAAGTGGAAAGCGGAAAAGCAGCAGCCAATCAGAACTCTAGCTGGTAGTTTACAATTTCGATTTTTGTTACTACTTACTATCAGCGCGAGTTCTGATTGGCCACTGCTTTCCCGCTTTCTGCTTTTTTTGTCAAGGTGTGAACGCGCCCTTACATTCTGATCCGGATTAAACCTTCGGTGGAAACTAGGCCAGTTACTAAAAGGTTGCAACACTTTATATAAAATGAGATAAAGAAACTCTACGTACGAGAACGTTCAAGATGTATGTATAAATCAAAGTTTTAGTAAATTATTCAATTAATTTATTTTTCTCATTATTGAATGTACAAACGTAGCAAAATTAAAAAATTCTATACCAAAAATTGATAGTTTGATATATAATCGTAGCACTTGTTTAACAAGAATAATCTAAAATGAAATAAATTGATAATGCTTTTTAAGTCTATATGTCAATATTTCAAATCCACTGTAAGGCACAACTAAACATAGGTAAGCTGTAATCTCTCCTCCCCCCTGTAATTAGCCAGCTTTAAACCTTTATACCTAAAAACTCAGACAAAATGATTCTTTTAACTTATTTCCGAGAACTTTTTTGATTTACGAATTTTACCCTATTTATCATATAGAAGAACATTTTCCATTTTCTCTATTAGCGTATTTTTTATGTTAGATATAGCTATTATTCACTGTTACAAATTCGTCATTATTATATTTCGAGCGCTTCCTTTTCCTTGATGAATAATCAATGTAGACATCACGAACACGAAAATCTTGCTATACCTAATAGATGGTTGGTTGTAGAGATCTCGAAGGTGGGAATAGAGCGAGTGTCGCGTTAATAAATCTTGCGAGAACGTCGTCGATACAAAATGATGCCATTAGGTCGTTACTGACAATGAGTGACAGCACGAAGACAACACAGGACAACGAGGATCAACCCGTCACGCTCATCTTTCTTAACTATGGAAAAGAAAGAATTTTCTCATATTGTACATAAAGGGATTGTAAAAAGAATTGATCATTTGCGTATCGTTTATTGTAATTTCTCGGTATATTAATGTCACATAGCGATTTGCATAATTCCACATCATGAATCTGCTGATAGTAACGAGTAATCAAAGTAACGTGTGTCACAACTGATAAAATATTCAAAACACATGAATGCTTAACATCTGTCAACAGATTATATGCTTCGTGGATGTTTCTCAAGACACGATTTCACCAGTTTTTCTCGTTTTCAGGAATGTATTTTTATCCTATAAAATACACTATTTGAGACGATAATAGCAGTGGTGTAAAATATAAATCTGTTATAAAAGAACGCAAAGTCTTAAATTACTGTCTCATGATATATCGCATGACAGATCTGTAAAAATTATTTAGAATTTGTGGATCTCACTTTCAGAAAGTTAAACAGTACGATATTTACAATATATTTGATTATTTGTCTAAAGTGTTCAGGATGTTGTCAGGGAATAGAGGCTTCTCATAAAGATTAGAAAACAATTCGGATCAGAGATATTTATTTAATAACATATGTATTTCAGAATTCGCATTTTTATGGTGATATCTACTATATTTTATGCGATTATGATGATATCTACTATAGTGATATCTCTTATAGTTAAACATGTATAAGTTCGTTATATCTTACAGATCGTAGCGTGATACGGTTTCTCATCGTTTTAAATTCTTTTTTCGCCTTCTTGTGTAGTTCCTCTTTTCTTTTCATACACTCAATGAAGGGTGTAAAAAGTTTACGGATTATATCATCTGGTAGATTTTCATTCTTTCCACAAATCTACAATAATATATTATAAATGAGAATTTTTTTTAAATTAAACAAAATTTAAATTTTAGCCGTAAGTTCTCTTATTCTGTATACCTTAGCACTCTCGATCACATACATCTCTGCCATATACATAGTAAAGTCTTCGTTTTTTTCATGTAAAAAGAGTTGCGTAAACATTTTTGCGAATTTTGTTACCCATTTCATGTTCCATGACTGATTTTTACAAATTACAAACGTTTGACGAATAATCATTTCGACTAACTGCAAGAAAAACAGAAACGACAAGATTACATTTTTTTAAAAATAGTGAAGTACTTCTTGCATGTATATTACGAGATATATTTCAAATAAAAAAAAATACCGTGAAGAATGAATCTCGTCTACGATGATTTATGTTAGACCATTTGACAGCAAGTATCTGTAGGGCACAGCTAATGTAAAGTATAATTGTCTTTCTTGTTTCCAAGCAGTGCACACTTTTGCTGAATAACTTCGCCAGCTTTTTCTGGGTGTATATGGTGTTCGATTTAATCCACATAAAACTAAAAAAGCCTTTCCATAACATTAAAAAATCTGTCTTCGTAAAGTCTGTAAGGAACGAAAAGTGCATCAAGTCCAAAATACATAGTGTCATGTCGTTCAAGTACATAAATATTAATTACTTATATGCGTTTATATACACACATTTGTGTATTATATTCGTTCGTATCTTATATTTCTTTTTTTTTTAAATATTAAGAAAACACTTGGCGAAATAATAGTATTTATCCTTTCCTTTTTTAATACATAACTTTGGATTCTTTCCAATAACTCGGAAAAAAAATTTTATATTTAATTATATAAAATTATATGTAATTATACAGGATGTTCGGTAAGTTTTGACAAAGCGGTCGTGTGTGGATAGAACGGACTAAACTGAATTGAAAAGTCTTTTATCATTTTAAAATTTTCGCAATAGTTAACGAGATATTAATTACTAAAAATCGATGAATATTGGTTTTCAATAATTTTTCACTCAAATACTATCAACTTTTCAAAAAAACAGTGAGAGACAAAAATTGTTTATTTTCTTCTATAAAGTTCTGAGAATTTTTTCAGAATTTTTAATATCGTATTTTCTCGTGTTGATAAAAAAATAGTTGCTAATATATATACCGCGTATTCCAAATAAAGCGTTAAAAACATTCTGGAAAAATTCTTAGAGTTCTATGAGAAGAAAATAAACAATTTTTGTTTCTTGCAGTTTTTCTGTCTTGCAGTTGTTCAGTTTTTAAAGTTGATAGTATTTGAGAAAAAAATGATTGAAGACCAATATTCGACAATTTTTAGTATCTTATACACACGAGTTTTGTCAATACTTACTGGACATTCTGTATATTACTTTATATAATTTTATATAATTATATATAAAATATTTTTTTCCGGAAAGAGATACATGTAACACTAAGTAATACAATGAATCATTACATCCTTATAAAAAATTTTTCATTACATGAATATGTATAAATATGTATAATCATACATAAATATTCATAAACATGTATAATCATATATGAAATATATCCATATATGTTCATACATTTCCTCTTTTTTTTGTAAAATTACTTTTTAGTGTAATAGAAATAATAATAATGTAGAAACATTAAAAATAATTAAAAGAGTAATTTTCACATTGTTTTAGAAAAATTCAAGTTAAAAAAAATATAAAAAAATTACTTATATGTATATATAATGTAATTATATATAAAATTATGCATAATTGTGTAAGAGCAATTTTTTTACATTTTTCAAACACACTTGTTTTTTTTTAAAACGACAATGCAAACATTATATTTTATTATTTTTATATTTTTTTATTATGTTTTGAGTTTTCACATTACTATTATTATTTCTATTATATTAAAAAGTAATTTTATAAAAGAAAGAGGGATGTATGAACATGTATACTTATACAGCACCGATTATTGCTGAAAATTTTCAGAAACATTTCAACTTTTCACACCTCATATGCAACAATTCTGAAAGGATTCTGCAATATGTCAAATAAAATGTTTTAAAAGAAATATTTCTAAAATCTATTATATGCAATTCTATTATATGCAATTTATTAAATTGAAACACATATTTAAACAGAACAGAAAAAATCATCATAATGTTAAAATGGTTTCAAAATTCCAAAATATTTATTAAAAATCATTTTTTGATCAATCGCGATTCAGTTTAACATTATTTTGATGTTATTAGACGCCGAAAGATTTTGCAGGTATTTGCAGGGATATATTTACAGGGAAAAGGCTTTCATGTCTTTCTCAGGTTTCTCTCTGGTATGTGTATGTACAAGGACACTAGGAATTCCTTCCAGAGGCATATTCGGATTTCTATCTGGTGCTTTCCGGATATGTTATCCTTGTCATTTAACAAGGATGATATATGAATGGATGACAAGGATGCCTATGATTATTGTGACTTGTTCTACTTTAATTGCGAAAAATTTTTGTGTTTAAATGGTTCGTTCTGCTTTAATTGCAAAAAATTGTTGTATATGAATAATACGATAATTGTCTGGAAATTGCAGGTGTGATTTTTTAATAGTGATTATGTATAAGAGTGTTTATGCATGCACTGAGAAAAAAATGCTGTTGATTCAATTAAAGTCCATATTACGGACAGTCACTAACATAAGTAATTAATTCATGTATATTTTTATTGACATAAAGGTCTTGATTATTGAAATAATAATTTGTGCCTTTATATAGACTTTAATTGAATTAACAGTATTTTTTTCTCAGTATATGATTAATAATCAAAATGAGAGAGAGAGAAAGAGAGAGAGAGAGAGAGAGAGAGAGAGAGAGAGAGTCCAAGCAGAACAAGTCATTATGATCAAAATGATGTCAAAATGGCTCCAAATGACTAAAAGTCATTTTTCAATCATTTCCGATTTTGATGTCATTTGATGTCATTTTGACGTTATCGTGACTTGTTGTTCTGCTTGGAAGAGAGAGAGAGTAGTTGGCGATATAATTACTATTTTTGAGAAATACTTTAAGTTTATTTTAATAAGTTTTGTAATCTGTAAACAGAGCACAAAACTCTCAATAAATTTTAAGTACTTCAGAAATGATATTTAAATATATGTTTCATTGATACTTAATATTCAAATTTATTATGTGACATAATAAATTTAAATATTATTTAAATATCGATCAAGTATATATTTTTGTAGTACTAGAAATGGCTGAGACTTCTTTGATAACATTTCAAAAAGATTGCAGATTCTTTCTATAACATTTTATCTTAACTAACTTTTCAACAAGGTTTTATGTGCAAGAATCGCGGACATTTTGTTATTTCAGAACTGTCTCAGAAATGTTGTAGACGTATTTTGCAATTTTTATGAAATGTTTTACTTTTTAATTAAAATATTTCTGAGATATTTCTGAAAACTTTCGGTGCTGTATGGATAGGCATATTTCATACATGATTATACATGTTTATAAATATTTATGTATGTTTATACATATTTATATATTCATGCATGAAAAGTTGTTTGCCAATGTTTAAACAAAGCATCATTTATATAGATACTATATTCTAAAGACATTGAAGTAATAAGATATTGTATTAAAATGTTATTCTTTACTTATAAAAATATTAAAAATTAACCTGAGATACGAACGATCTATCCCAAATAGTAATTTATTGGCATATATTAATTAAACAGAAATATATTGTGCCAATAAATAAAGAATATTTGGACAATATTGTGTTATTAAGACTCGTCTACACGACAAGGTGTGGCACAAACTTTGCTTTTCTACACGGAAACGCAGGCGCAAAATAAACGCAAGACGCGTACGAATGTTAAACATTGTTGTCGTTGACACAAACAGATGGTGAAAAATAAACAGCTGTGATTTTTTTATATCTGTTAGCAATGTTTTAATATAAAGTTGTGTATTAGGAACTTTTTCTTATAGAAAGTTAATGAATGTACGTATCACACGTTCTTCTGACAGATATATTATTCCCTATTGATCCATTATCATCATCTTTCTCATTATTACCAGGAGACAATGATAATTTTCCTTGTTCATGTTTTTAAGGATCTAAACCGTGTAATCGCATATAACAACCGCGCCAGCAAAAACAGTTGGCGTTGGAAATAAAATTAATTTATTTCCGTTGCGCCGTTGTGCCTACGATCGGGAGTAATTCTCTTACGCGTTCTTTACGCCTTGTCGTGCAGACGAGCCTTTAAGAATCGTACACAGGATGAATCAGAGTAATTGAATCAGATTTTTTTATCCTATGAGAAAATTATCAACTATATACCTAATTTTTTATTTAACGATGCAGATCGGATGCATGGATAACATCGTGCGAATTGCTGGTCTGAGCGTAAAAACAGACACGTTGAGTTATGAAAATTGTTACATGATTTTATTTTTATTATATACAAATATTAAAAATGCACCTTTTTCTTGGTGCGACTAGACCAGCAATTCCACGATGTATCCACATATCTGATCTGTATCGCTAAGTCGATAATTTTTTTATAGGGTAAAAGACTGATTTAACTACTCTAATTTATCCTGTATAATAAAAAACCGGAAAATTATCCTATGTACAAATTTATGTAATAATGTACAAAAATTGACTTATTAAACGAACTATGATGTGTTAATCGTATCTTGAGCCATTTACTAAGTCCTCTTAGCATTTTATCTTTTTCATCATTGTTATTCAATTTTTTTATCAACATTAGCGCAATCTTCATTTCTCGTGCAAGCATAACTTTTTTGATTTTTGTTTTGGATATGTTATTGCTGTTCGGTCTCTTCGTCTTGCCTTCCTCAACCCGCTCGTAATGATCGCAACCATTGCATATTAGCAATCCCATTCTTTACAAAAATTGTTTTAATTAGTTACATGATTCGATATGTACGATCACATTTCTTAATAATGTATTAAATGATAGCAGGAGTGTTTTTTTATGAGAGAAAGTAAAATATACTTACCCGCACATGTGCGTCCAATGTCTTAATCGAGACATTATCTGGTGATATGGTTTTTCTTCTTCTGATTTCTCTTTATTGGTTTTTCGACTCAAATAGCGATATGATTCTCACTGCAGTAAACAGGACGCGGTAATGGTTTCTACACACAGAACGCAAAAATGTGCTTACCACGTGGTAAATGTGATATAGCGTAATAATGGCTTCTACACACTGAGGCCTTATTCTTGAAAAATATCGCATACAAAAAAACTAGAGAAATACTATAACATATTAGGTGCGCAACTAAGTTCTCGCTGTTATTTTGATGAAAATGCATCAAAAACAGCGAGAACTTAGTTGCGCACCTAATACATAACACATACTATAGAATTTCCCTATTTATTGAAGGATCCCTGGACTCGGAAAAGCTTGCCGCATGAATAAAATGCAATGGGGTAACCAATGAATATGTTAGAAGCTTAGCTGTAAGCTTATTGGTTACCGTGTCATATTTTGTGGAAGTTATATTTTGTAGCGCAGTAGCTAATCATTCTTTCGCTTTTATGGTAAAGCAATAAATTGATTAGTTCTCACGTCAATTTTCGCCGCGCGATTAGCGTTGTCGCGTTCTTTGTGCAGGAATCAATACGCTATATTCATGTAAGCACATGGTATAATACATTTACACTATGATGTAAGCCCAAGCAATCGAGGCACGTGATATTTCCTGATACTGGGTAATCAGGAATACGTAATATAAACAGGACATTCGCGCGCGATGAATTTTATTAATATTGTTTATTTTGTCGAATACCTACACAATTCTTTTGTAATTGTGAATAAATATTTGTGTGTTTTAATTTATCACGATTAATTAATTCGGCGAATATCTAAAATCGATTTTCTCGAAAACAAGTATCTTATATGAAAAGATTATTCTAAATTTCTGACTTATTTTTTTTCCTATAAAATTATTCGTTTCTCTGTTATATACTTTCAGTTCCCAAACATCTTTAGGCCTGTTATTTTTAGCTTTTGTACCAGTTAATCTTTCTTCCTTTTCTTTTTAGGAAAAAAAAAGAAAGCATGTTTGATTCTTACCAGATGGATCCAACAATTATTAATTGTTCGGCAAGTAGACCAAGAGTACATTCTAATTAAGAGAAATCTGGTTTAGATTGTTAAAATTTTCGATTTTTTTTTGCTTTAATCAATAGTATTACTATCAAAAAATATACTTGTAAAGTTTTAGACTAAAATTCGAAATATGCATTATAGTCTGAGAAATAACAACGCGCGCAGCAAGAGCTCCGTCCTTCAGTTCCTAGCAGGGTATTATTGACCTTAGCGAATATCTATTTAGTTGCAAGAGAAAACATGCAAAATTCAAACGAGAGTTTTAATTCCACCATTTGGTGCCTCGCTCCAAAACACTTATTTTGACGAAAAAATTATCAAAATCGCCTTCGTTGTCGCATGTGTTCTTTAATGAAGGCTATTCTAGTATTTCAAAGATAATGCGGTTGCTGGAAATAAATATTGGCCAACATTGTAAAATATTCGCCGATGATTACGACAAGGATCGAGTTACGAAGCAGGAATGACGCCGATTAACCAGCACAATTTATTGCAGCAGCCGATTAAGAGGCTCATACAGTTCGTATATTGCAACTATAACTATGTATAATGCGACAAAACGATTTTTTTTTAAGATTTATTATTAATTATGCATTTATTTTACTAGTAACTTATTCCACATAGTGGAATAAGTGTTCTGAATAAAAGGAATTGTTGACTTTATTAAAGTAAACAAAACAGCGTACAAGTTTGGTAATTTTATATTACATTAAATGACAATAACATAAAATAATATGTTACTCACAATTCACACTTATTACTAAAAAATGCATACGTTCAACAAAGTAATAAAAATCACTCTAATAAAACATTTTTATAAAATTCTCAATTCGATTAGATTTAGTGCAACAAAAAGCTCAGGAAAGCCAGATGCCTCTTGATTTCTTTCGGACTAGTATCCATTTCTGCAGGCATTTAATCAAGGCATTCCACAATGTTGATTTCTGAGTTTGACATTTCTTTTATCACGTGCATAGTTTGCCTACGAGAAAAAATATAACAAGTAGAACAAAGCATGGTAATGAAGTCTCTCTTAAATCTTACCTCTTATGCCATAATAACTCCAACACAAATATGATTATAGAGAGGAGTATTCCGTAGCCCATTATAACTAGCGCGAAATAGCATTCTGTGAAACCGATCGTGATGAATCTGGTCTGACTTGAACACACTGGTTTTCTCGTATATAAGCGATATTCCTCGCGATATTTAAGTCCGTATTCTCGTAATTTTAGAGCTCTAAAAACATAATTTCCGAACGTTCCGAGAATTATATCATGAGATTGATTCGTACATTCATAAAGTACGTTCTTAGAAATAATGTCAATAAAATCTGTTTTTAAAACTACGTAACATTTTTATGTTAGACTTTAAACTTCCAGGAAGTTTTATGTAAAGGAGAGCTAAAAAAGTATTGATTCTGGCTCTCAAGTTACACCTGAATAGACCTTTAAGAATTATTGTTTGAGTCAGAAGATGGAAAATAATCAACAAATTTATTCGAGAAATGGTGAGAACATTATGCTACCCTAGTGAAAAAAAGTTTGTACGAAAAAGTACAGAAAAACTACATAGATTGAGACAAGATCTTAGAAATTCTTAATTTTTTGTAAATATTCGTAGTGGGACGTAGAATAGTATTGTTTGATGGCAGAGAATTTTTAGGTTTTTCAAAGAAACAACGCCGCTTTGTCTCAATCTATGTAGCTTTTAGTAAAAGCTTTTCTGCCAGGATAGAATGGCTTAAATATAATAAAAAATGACTTTTTAATATTCTCCCTTAAAAATTTGAAAACATTATGTTTATGTGAAGATAATTCGAGGTATTATTTACCCAGTTTTAAATATCTCTAAATATGGTGATTGCTTTTGTACCGCAAGAAGTGGATATAAGTGATTTAGGAAATCAATCTCAGTTAAACCGCACTTCTCCTCCTCCAAATACGTGTCTTGCATCAGTTGATAAACCGTACCAATCTCACCATGGAATGCGAAGAGTTCGTTTCTTATGCGGGTTACACCTTCTTCTACAGATACCCAGTTAGCTTTGCTTCCTTTTGGCTCGATTCGCTGTTCCAGGATCGCCTTTCTAATGGGATCTCGGAAAGACTATCATCCCACAAAGAACTCTATTTTTCAATTTTGTATTTTTTGCTACTAATAACTTTACACCGTAATAAATTCAAGTATTATATAATAAATATAATTACATAATAAAAGTTTTCATATTAATTTCCATAATTTTGATCTACCGACCTGGAAATAATATTTACTATATACTATATTGTGCACACCCATCTTCAAAGGACTGTTTAGAAGATCTGGAAGAGTTTTGATAGAATCCGTGGAAGATTGTAATAAACCCACGATATTTGCTGTATAAGCCGCATAGAAGCTTAGTGAAGCAAGCAATAACATAAGAGTAACTATTCGAGATGAAACTCTATAGGGCTCGTACGAATATCCTGCAAGACAATAATTTTATGTGAAACGAAATAAAAATAATTTAATCCGTACAATCATAAAATACATAGAAAAAATATTACTTGTTTTGAATAAATACATTTTTTTGAATTATAAATTCTGAATTGAAAGAAATAATTACTTCCAATAAAATCTTTTTATTTCAATGAAATATCTTTAAAATATAAATGATTTATAATCAATGAAGAGAATGTTTTTGTCAGAACAAAAATAATTATTTGCTAATAGAGAGATTTGAAAAGAGCATAGAAAAATTTTGATTAGCAGCATATCCGAAAATACATTTTGACGCTTGCATGTAGCCGTACAAAATTTAATTTCAACAACGTACAAGAATCTATATTTTCAAAGTAAAATCATTTTTTATTGTTTTAAAAATAAAATTACTTTTCGTAAAAGAAATATTTTTGTTATTTAAAAAAATTCATTGTAAATATTTTCTAAAGATAACATTTCTTTACTTTTATTTAATTTTTTATATACTTTCATTAAATACAAGTTTTATGTAAGAACGTATTTTTTCATTCTAAAAAATGTGCAATAGTAAAGAATTATTTTCTTGAATTATACCTTAAATGTTTTTAATTATAA
Organism: Acromyrmex echinatior; assembly: GCF_024713525.1. Lineage (NCBI taxonomy): Eukaryota > Metazoa > Arthropoda > Insecta > Hymenoptera > Formicidae > Acromyrmex > Acromyrmex echinatior. The sequence continues at coordinate 10,803,427 of NC_141859.1, forward strand.
GGACTATTTTTATATAATAAACTTTCTTTATAAGAATATTTTACTTACAATTAGCAATAATAATTTTTTTTAGTATAGTGAATGTTTTGGTTTATTTGCACGAGAAAGATAAAATTTTGTTGCAGAGATTTTTGAATAATATTTGTGAATCGTTTTAATAATATTTCAAGTTTACAATTATATTATCAAAAATTATTTTTCTACCTTGCTGAGAAAATGCGCCTAAAAGAATGAAAAAATTATCGCTGATCGTTGGCTTGTTGGGATTTAGTTGATTCCAGTAGGCTGCTGATTTTGTCTTCCTATTGCAATAGTATTCCCATTTGATGGAAAAATAGAGCAAAGAGAAGACCAACATAAGAAATATTGCAAGCGCTATCCAGACATTCCGTTGAAAAGGCAGAGTAAATATGTTGCTCACAGTCGACAGTAAAGGTCGCCGAAATACAAAGCGTAAGCTAAGCAGATTTGTACATAAAATATGGATAATTGTAGTATAATAAAATGGAGAAAAATTTAATAAAAAATTAAAATTATAATACAGTTTAATCTTTTTTAATCAAGCTTACATTTGAAAGATAAATTATAAATTTTAACTGAAGTTTTAATTACTTTCTACCTCTTCCTAATGTTGTTATTAAAAAGGCGTATAAAACTAATTAAATTGCGCTTTAATTTAATAAATAATCTTTTTACCTTGTATGTGTATATAATTGGATGAATTGCACAACACCGACACGTTCCGGCACAAAAAATGTGGCAGTGCCGCCGATATCGATTTCACGTCGTTGCAACATCCCGGACATTCCGCTCCAGGAACCATTCTTGCTAAGAAATCCCCAGTTATTCGTGATTTCAAAACTTACCCTAAAGCAAAAATATGGATTTTTAAGTTAGCGAATATCCTAATAAACTGAATATAACTGCCATATATATATATGCCATATATAGATATAAAATAGATGTATTTACATATGTTATACAATTATGTATATAGCAGTTCTATGTTTGCTGTGATATATTTCATGACCCACGAATTCATCATATCGCATCTTGTGTCCATGAAAACATTAAATGTTTGGACTTTGATTGCTCACAACTTTGTTAAAAAATATCATAATTAAAAAAAGCAATTAAAAAAAAACTAAGATTTTTAAAGCTGAAACTTTGATTTAATAATATAATAGAGTATACAGTATAATAGTGTATAATTTTGAGCTAAAAATACAACATTACTTTCCTTCTTACTCAATAATAACTTGTTTAATAACATTTTTTAATTCAAATTCTATGATATTACTGAAAATTATTAACAGCTCTTATAAAAAAATATTAATTTATCTAATGTTGAAAAAATATGTAGATTTCGGGATAAAAAAATAAAGAACCTCATAAAACCTCATAAAAATATCGCTTTATCTTTAATTGAATATTTTTGTATAGGAGTATATATTTGTATGATTATGTTGACAAATAAAAATTTAAAGAATTATGTCGCAATATTTACAGTTTTAGTAAGAAATTTTAGTAGTTAATTAGATACGAGTACAGACAGTAATCATGTAATTTTGTCGGCAATTAATAATAAGTAGGTATATCATGCATTTATTTGATTATATACAAATTGCTCTATTTATGCATCTGATCATATACTGTTATACGATTAAAAATAATGCAACTGCTTTTTACATATGTGTATCATCTGCTCTCTTCACTCTATATATGACCTCATTAATTAATCTCGAATTTATTACGTTTGTTTGTTTGAAAATATATATATTCGCGATTTTAGAATTAGAAAGATATTTCATTACAAATTATCGTTATATTGGATTTATTTCGTAAACGTAATTCTAACAAAATATTTTGGCGTTGATACGATATTGTTAAAGATTGAACTCACGTTGCATTCATTCGATTCACTAAATGCAATATCCAAGGATAATTAGTCTTTGTGACAGGATCTATGGTTTTATCCTTAAAGTCAGTCAGATGATTCATTGTCTCAGGATTCGTTATCTGTAATTGTGATAAAACTTGAAAGAAAATATCTCTTCTGTTAAAAAAAAATTGATACTAAAATGGAAACTAATCATGGCGTTTTCATTTACTATGGACATGGCTAATATTTTACTTGTATGTTTTGCTTTTCATCTAGTATAGCAAAATGCATATATTACATTAGCACATATTACATTAGCTTGCCTACAAAATATTTTAACGTTTCATTGATATTTAAATCTTAAGTGCATTTTCTTGCGTGATAATTATATACTCCAAAGTACCACTAAACAAGATTTAAGAGCTGTCTGTTGAAGATCTTTTCTTCGTGCTGATGCTACATCGAAAGTGCTCATTCGTAGACCGTTTTCAAATGTCCAGTTTCCACGATTTTCCCACATTACACCTCGTTGTGGACTTGGTCGGTATATGGATAATAATTCGAGAAAATCGCCATCAAATCTTCGCGTGAGGATCACGTCGCTATCAGGATAGATATCCAAATCTTCAAAACTTTCTAACATAGTGTCATTATATGTAAAAGTTAAATTGACATTATCATTGTTGTCAGCCATTGTTTTCCGATCTTGAAAAAGCAGCCATTTCATCGGGGCGACAAACATCCTTTTCGAATGTGCCTATCATTTTATATTAGATGTCGACAATACTTTTATTTGCTTATATCTTTTTGACTATATATAATTTATTTATGGCGGATATAAATATATTACCTGACGTAAAATATCAATGGCATAATCGCAATCTAAATTCAACATATACAGATTTTGATGTTCTAAGTCATTGAAAATCTTCGGATCAAGTTCCTCGTAAAAATTACGAATGTTATGTATCAAGTAGTTGCTTGATAATATTCTTGATAATTTAATCATGTCATCTGTAAAAAGATATTATATTTAATTTAATTTCGATAAATTATCTTTTGTACGTTATTTTTATTAATAAATAAAAATAGAAATTGCATTGCATATATGGAAAAAACGAAGTTGTTGAAGTATTTAAAAATTGAATTAGTTATAGATCAAAAAATAATTTTATTAGAAAATAATAAATAATATATTAAATAAATAATAAAATAATAAATTATATAGGAATCTCAACCTTGATTAACAATGCTGCAAGAAGTTTCGATATTAACCGATTTGCACGTCTTACATATATAATTAATATTTTGATGGTTTAACAAAATTTTCAGATTTATATTTAATTTATACAGTTTTTAAATACTTCAGCAAAACCTCTTTCCATGTATATAACGAAATTGAGGAACTCTATGAGTGCGTTGAAGATATATATATATATATATATATATATATATATATATATATATATATATTGATTGTAGAATTTGTTTAGCAAAAATAGTCTAAAAATAGTGAAATAAATTAATGATACTTTTTTAAAGTCTATATGTTAATATTTCAAACCCATTTCGAGGCACAGTTAAATGTAGGTAAGACTTTTAATTATAATCCATAATTGGCTTTAAATTTTTATATCTAAAAAAAATTGCTCGGAACAAAAAAATAGTAAATACTTTTTTAACTTATTATTCCCGAGAACTGTCATGCTGTGATATTTTGATTCACGAAGTTCACTCTGTTTATCGTGTATAGAAAAGAGCACTTTTTCATTTTTTTTATTAGCGTATTTTTTGTACAATTATGTAGATACAGCTACAGTTGCTAATTGATAAATTTCGAGCGCTCCCTTTTCCCTGATGAACATTCAACATAGAAATCATAAATATAAAAATCTTGCCATAGCTAGTGCACAGTTGTAGAAATACTCTCGAAGGTGAGAACAGAGCGGGCGTCGCGTTAACAATAAATCTTATGAGAACGTCGTCGACACGAAATGACGCAGTTACGTCATTGCCGAGTGACAGCACAAGGATACACAGGACAACGAGGATCATCCTGACATTTGTCTCTTCTGACTGCGAAAAAGAATTTTCTTTGGGATCGTAGAGAGAAGAATATCGATCATTTGCTCACCGTTTATCGTACCATAATCGTATCATAATTTCTCGATATATTCATGATTACATAGTAATTTGCGTAATAATTCCATATATTACAGCAAATCACTAATTCGCGAAAAAATAACGGATAATCAAAATAACGAGCGTTATTACGATAAAATATTTAAGAAGATGATATATACGCTCGTTAACGTTTGTCAACAGATTATATACTTTTATTATATACTTCGCTTCTTAAGGCACGATTTCACTACTGTTCTCGTTTTCATATAAATGAATTTTCATCCCTCTAAATGTACTATTTGAAACGATAATAGCAGTGTAAGGCATTATAAGTTCATAAAGAGAAACAGCCGAAAGAGACCTAATTTATTTTCAATGTTGCATATTAAGCTTTCGAAAGATTATTTTGTCTGTTTTTTTATCGTGAAATAAAGATTTAGACTTTGAGCATCTCTGGCACATACAGTGAGTACAAAAGTTATTCGTACAGAGAAAATAATTTTTTAACAAAACTTTATTTTTAAAAATTAAATATTATCCAGCGAGAAATGAGTTATCGAATTGATGTCGAATCAATATCGATATAATGATTTCAACACCAATTTGATGTTTAATTGATAATCATTTCTTGCTGGGTAATTAACAATTTATTCATAAAATATAAAATAGATTGTATGTTTCTTAAAATTATATATACTAAAAAGATGTGTATTAATTATAGAAAATATATCATCTGAAAAATAAGCGAAAATTAAAAGTTTCATTGTTTGGATCAAAAAATATTCATACAGTCGAGAAATTTAGCTTAAAATCAGAAATACAACATGTGAAGCTCATTTGTATATGTTAGAACAGAATGTATAAAATTGCTAATTAATGTTTATTTTTTACAAATAAAATTTTTTAAATAAAAATTCCTTATACAAATACTTTTTGCTCTCACTGTATATCTAACGCACATGTTTAACGCACATATGTTCTCGTATTGAACAATAAATGCGATTATCGTATTAAATTTATTTCACATTAAGCTAAATGTCATTATATTAAACATGATATTACCATAGATCGAGTTACTAATAGAAAAGTAACAAATTTTTATTACGAAGGTTTTATTTTTTATATTCCTAATTAATGGGATATGTATCAAGTTCGGACTAATAATATTTAACTAAATGTTGGATCAAAAAATAAATTTGATTAAGAGAATATGCATTTTTTTTAAATTTAGTGATTTTTATCAAGTATCAGATATATAAAAACTATTTTTATTTATTTCTTTAAATTGAGGAATTTTTTAATGTACACTGAGAAAAAATATATCAATAAAATATACTAATAAAATACACTAATAAAAATATTCTAATAAAAACATATATTAGTGAGAAGAAAGATTTCCTTCATTTTAGTAAACTGTTTGTTTGCATACAATTGCGAATATGCATTTTTTAAAATAGGAAATTGTATGCATTTATTTGAAGAAATATTTTTTTAATTTATTATTTTTATTTTAATTTATTATTATTTATTAATTTCGAGCTAAAGATATGGCTTAAAACGGAACTGAAACGTCCTTAAAATTTTCGTATTATTTCTGTTTTTGCGTTATTGATTTCCAGTGCTGACTCCTAATGTTCATTGTTTTGTATATATTTTTTATGGTTTTATTATTAAGTATAAAGGAATCTTTATTAATTGATTCATTAAAATCGTTGCATTTAATCTTAATTATTATATTTGAAGAAATATATTATTCCCTAAAACATTCATTTATTAATTACAACAAGAGTTTTTTTTTGCGATATAGTCAATGATTATTGAAATATAATTTTTATTTGTTACTAATAGTAATATAGTAATTATATTCTAATTATACTTGGATTATATTTATTTATAATTTTAAGAAAATTTGTCTCTATTAAGTAAATTATTTTTAACTACAAAAACTGAAGTGTGGACTGTCGTGGTGGACGCAAGCGGCCAATGTTGCAGAAGAACAGAATGCTAGTTTCTCGTATTCGCATTGGCTATTAATGAGAAAGATTATTTACTAGACGAATATAAAAATGGGAAGAATCTTGCGGAAAAAAGTTAAAAATGACATGTATAAAATAACCGCGACAACATGGCGACGTATATCATTATTTTTTCATTGGCTATTAGAAATGTATGCGCAATAGCTTATAACCTAGGTTTTTTTCCACCGTGTAGATCAGATGTAGTGTATATAGTACAGACTTTACAGCTACGACTTTACAGTGACGTACAGTGTATATACTTGAAAATGGCAGCCGCCTTCAGAATTAAGCACGCTTTTAGATTAGGAAGATCTCTTTCAAGATTATTAAATAGAAATTTGCAGGAGAAATCAGTTTATTCACAATGCCAACGATTACCAGGTTTATCAGGTTTTTATTTTTATCGTGTCTAACAAATATTTTACTTTTACATGTCGTACATTATTGAATATATTCTGTTTTACAGGTTTATTTTATTTTCCTATAAATCTATTTTTTTTTTATTTAATGCATTTTCTCAGTTGTATCTTATTGATCAAGTAATATATAAATAATTTTTAATTTTACAGTTAGTTACAATTATGCACGACATTTGTCATCTCAACCAGAGGTTCAAACTACAGAGTACCATAATATTATAAAAGACACAGAGAAAGCTATAGGTAATATATTCAATTGAAGGACTTGCTGCAATAATAAACTAACTAACAATTTGTAAAAACATAGTAAATAAGCTCTAAAAAATAATGAAAAAATACTATTATTTGCCTACATTGTGGGTTAGCCCTATTACAGTAAGTCCTTCAGTTGTAATTAAGATCATAATTTTGATCATTATATCTGAAATTGTTAGAAAAATATAACAGATACAATATATTTTATTATGTGCAGGTGAGAGTGCCAAACATGAATTTCAGTCTGAGACACAAATGTTGTTACAAATTGTCGCAAAGTCTTTATATTCAGATAAGGAGGTAATACAATATGAATTTTTAAAAAACTATTTACAATGAGATTATATCACTTAATCCACCAGGTATTTGTACGTGAGCTTGTTTCAAACGCTAGCGATGCACTAGAGAAATTAAGATATCTATGTCTGAGCAATAACGAGGTTACACAAGTAGCTGGTGATAGAAGCTTAGAGATACATATTGGTACTGATAAACAAAATCGTATTTTAACAATCCAAGATACTGGTGTGGGAATGACTAGAGAAGAATTGATAGCCAATTTGGGAACTATAGCTCGATCTGGCTCTAAGGTAAGTATCGTTGAATTTATAGTTTTATTTTTTTGATTTATAAAATATGTATTATATATATGATTTTAAATTTTATTTAAAATAAAAATTACAGTTTCTGCAGATATCCTGAAGTATAATTTAAAATAAAGCATTTGTGAGATATATGTATATATATATATATATATATATATATATATATATATGTATATATATATATATATATATATGTATGTATATATATATATATATATATATATATATATACACATTTCTGTACATAGATATATACATATTTCAGGCATTTCTAGAAAAACTGAAAGAACAAAACTCTAGTGATACATCCAAAATTATTGGGCAGTTTGGAGTTGGATTTTATAGTGCCTTTATGGTTGCTGATAAAGTAGAAGTATTTACAAAATCTTTTGCAAGAGATGCAGAAGGTCTTTGTTGGATCTCAGATGGGTAATGTGTGAGAAAAAAATATTTATTTTTCTCTATATAAATATTATCTATCTATTACTATTAAATATAAGTAAAATTATAAGCAATGTTTTCATATACAGATCGGGTACATTTGAGATTTCAAATGCAGATGGTGTACAGCCAGGCACAAAGATTGTTATACACTTAAAACCGGATAGCCGAGAATTCAGTGACGAGAATACTATCAATCGTAAGTACATTAGCGATAAGGATGTACTTACTTATGTTGTTTTACATACATTTAATAAAATCTATCTTCTCTTGATATATTCAGGCATTATCAACAAGTACAGTAATTTTGTCGGCAGTCCTATTTTTGTGAATGGAAAAAGAACTAATACGATTCAGGTATCATCAATTATATATATAACTTTCTCTCATTTGTCCTATTTTTATGTTTAATCTACCATAATTAAAGAAAAATATTTTCTTTTGCAGCCATTATGGATGTTTGATCCAAAAGATGTAACATCGTTGCAACATGCGGAATTTTATCGATTCATAGGAAATTGCATTGATTCACCAAGATTTGTACTACACTATTCGACGGATGTGCCGTTGAGTATTAAAGCTCTATTATATTTCCCAGAAGAAAAGCCCGGAATGTTCGATTTGGCGAGGGACACTACCAGTGGAGTGTCGCTCTATAATCGAAAGATTCTGATTAAAAGCAAAGCAGAGAATATTTTACCAAAATGGTTACGTTTCGTTAAAGGCGTAGTAGATTCGGAAGATATACCATTAAATTTGAGCCGTGAACTACTACAAAATAGCACATTGATTGGGTGAGAATAAATTTCTGATATTTGTATCATTTATTATTACATGCTATATAATTATAAAGAATGTAATTTTGATAGAAAATTGCGAAATGTGTTGACCGCACGTATATTAAAATTTCTAAATGAGCGATCTACGAAACAGCCAGAAGACTATAATGAATTTTACAAAACTTATGGTTTATTTTTAAAAGAGGGCATTGTAACTAGTAACGATCAGTCTGAAAAGGTAATTTATTGTATTTAGTATCGTATTTAGTTCGTATAAGTGTCAAGAAAATATGTTCATAAAAATATTTTAATTTATTAATTTGTGTTTCATTATAGGAAGATATAGGCAAACTCCTACGTTTTGAATCGTCTGCTACTGCCCCGGGAGAACTAATCAGCTTGCCACAATATTGTAGCCGTTTAGCGAAAGATCAAAAGGATATATATTATTTGTCAGCGCCAAGGTATAAGTGAAATATACTTTAAATATCTCGTGTTAATCAATGATCTACAAAAATCATATATTATAGCCGGACTCTAGCCGAACAGTCACCGTATTATGAATCTTTGAAAAAACGCAATATTGAAGTTTTATTCTGTTATGAGCCATATGATGAATTAGTATTAATGCATTTGAGACAGTATAAAACTAACTTTTTGACATCTGTAGAAAAAGAAATGCGAGATGATACGGAAGCAAATAAGCCAGAAAATTTAGGTATACAATAAATATCACATACGTATTTATATATATTTACAAATTAAGATATCAAATAAAAAAATAATTTTTGTATTATATTCTTTGCAGGTATTATAAATAAGGATGAACTGGATAATCTTGTGAATTATATGAAGAAAATTCTTGACAAAAAAGCATACGACATTAAAATGACGAATCGTTTGGAGTCGCATCCTTGCGTAGTAACAGTTCAGGATATGGCAAGCGCAAGACACTTTATCCGCATGCAGAGCCATCAAATGAATGAAGAAATGCGATATTCTATGCTTCAACCGCGCTTTGAGATAAACCCAAATCATCCTCTTATCAAAAAGTTATGCAAACTAACAACTACAGATACTGAATTAGCTGATCGTCTAATACAACAGGTATGTTGTAATAAAAAGCTCTTCAAATGCTTTGATGTTTATCTTTTAAATAACTTACCATAATATGTACAATTGTAGCTGTTTACCGGTGCTATGGTCGGAGCTGGATTAATTGAAGATCCACGTATATTATTGACACCAATGAACGAATTACTTACTTTAGCATTGCAAAAATATTAAGAAAAAAAAGGATTGTATCAATATTGTTCTATGATTTAGAAATAAAAAGATATTCTCCTTTATTTTTTCTGCTTTCATAGAACATTGAATGTCCCAAAATATCATAAAATCAATTCGTTTTATTATTTTAATAAAAATATATTATTAAAACTACGAATAAAATATAACTTATTGTAGGCAAGATTGGTTTCTTTATTACAATAGGTTGTTCTTGTACAAATTAATTATAGCCTTACAATAATAACAAGTCAAGTTCCTCGTTTTCTTAAGAGATTTCGTGATATCGATATGTATTCTATTAGCAGGGCTAGATGTTATGGCGAATTTAAAAATTGTACCCATGTTTTCCATGTTTTTTTTCATAATTCATGGTTCTAAAAGTTGTACACTCTGTTGTAAACTGTTCAAATGGCAAGCAATAAATAATTTTATAAAATTATTTTAAAATACATAAAAATTTGATAAAATTATTTATTCCGTACTTTCGTAATTTTTCGAGAACATAACTCGTCAGTAATAGGCCTGAAGCAATAAATAATTTACTAAAAAAATTATATATACAAATCATTTATGTACGCTTTCAATCAATTTCATACTAACTATAAAAAGAAATTTATAATTTTAATGTTATTAATTTATCACTTGGAAAATTTTAAAAGATGATTTTTGCGATTTTTGTAAAATCACTAAATGATTCATATACTATTTATAAAAAGTTCGCTGTCACATCCATATTTTCTACTTTACAGTCTTTGACCAATGTGCTTCATCGTTTCTTTTTTTTAAATAAAACTAATCTAAATGTGTATATAATATTTATCCGTGCTTCATATTGTGATTATCATTACTGATATATTACTGACTGAAATTTTATATCGCTTATAATTTTTATCGAATTTGTTGCAACTGGCGGAATCAATTTTGTTCTCTTTACTTTCTGTACGATTCTAATGTAAAATCATTAAAAAATGTTATCATACGAATCTTAATATGTAATCCTCTAAAATTTCAGAAAGTAGAAGCACAGTTGACTTTAACTTATATGAGGACGAGAGACGATGCGTTTGCTCTTGGTCAACATAAAAATCACCCTGTTTAGCATTATTAGTAATATGATTCGCTAATATATCCTACTAAAACACGCAGGATAGCTAGCATTCTTTACAGAACAGGAACATAAAATCGAATTTTTCAACAAAATTCTACGTATATAAATGAACATGTATACCTCACCCAAATATAAGCTGCCGCTATACAATATTCATTAACAAAAAAGTATTCTAAATGAAAGTGACATGAGTAAAAAAAAATCTTAGACATTAATAAAGTGTTCCTTGATTCTTCTATTTCCTTTATCAAATTAATCGAAGGAAATGCATTGCTTGTATGGCATTAAGAATTAATTCGCAGTTTTAAAAAGTATTCCATTATATAATGTTATATGGAGTTCTTATAATGAAGAATACATGAGATGCGAATGGCAGATTGGTAAAGGGCGCAATGAGGTGAATTACCTCGCACCGCTGAGCAGTCTTATTAAAGAGTAGATAGATGATAAAGCGTGATGTAAATGTAAATAGTAGCACCATGTATGCAAATTTATCGGTCATATTGATGGTGACTAAATAAAGAGATAAAAAAGAGAAAAAAATTAAATAAATGGAACGTTGACTTAGCTTATGTATACACGGAGGAGGCATCGCCCCTTCCATCGCTCTTCTTTGTTTCTTCTTAAATTTGTTATAAAACGTTGGGTAATTAACATTGCAATTATTATGATACAAGTTATAATATTTGATCATCGTATAAACATTATTATCATCACAGTAAAAATATTTCATATTTTTTTTAACTATTAACCTGTGCATAAACATGTGTATCGTACACATATTTGCTCCGTAACACGGAGGAGGCTGTTCTTCTTTTTCACTAGAGTCCATTTACTTACACGCTAATCTGCTACTTCTTACTTAATATATGCATTATTAAGTAATCCGTCGGTTCATTTATATGTAACCAAAATAAAGTCAGTTAGCAAATAGTAAAAATACATAAATGTACCTATGTATCTTTTGCACTGGAATTATAGTTGTTGGATTAATATGTTAAATTTAAACGATAGGTCATTAAACAATAGTCATTGGTCTGACGACACTGTCGTGATTAACTTTACTTTTCTCGAGTAATGAATTCTCTTTTTCTTATTCAAGATAATTTCTTACGCGTGTAAATGTAGTCATAGTTGACACAATCTATTTTTCTCTAATAAATCTCATCTCCTTGGTAGAGTCGAAAGAAATATTTTCAATTATCGTGAAAAAAAAATAAAACAATATTAAGAGTGCGTGCAGTGTATAGCGTTCTCTAATATAAATAATCATGTATTTTTCTTCTTGATTAAGCAAATAATTTGTATTTATAGAGTATTTACATCTTTCAAATGGAAAAAAAAAACATGGCTTGGAAGTAGTAAACATATGAAAATTATATGTTCAAATATCTTTTTCTACCATCAAGTCATAAAATTACATTGATCTATATTTTCGATTTTGTTTGTATATAGGATGTTTCGCAAGGAAACCGACAAATTTCTAAGAATGTATTCTAAGAAAGTAGATATTTTAAAGAATTAATGTGATCAAAAGAATATTCACATAAAAATAATATTAATGTTTAGTATTTTTTATTCGTTACAACGTTAATAAATTGTCTATGCTTGATCACATTTATTATAAGTCAAATTGACCTATAAAGTGTGTGTATGTGTGTGTGTATGCGTGCGCGCGCGCGCGCATATAAACTCTTTGCTTAGAATAAATTCTAGAATACATTCTAGAAGTTTATCAGTTTTATCACGGAATAGTCTATATATTATAACAAAACATACGTATACAATATTAATAAAATAAATAAAATAAAAGCTGTCTAAATTTTTTCATCGATTCTGATATGACATACGCAACGTACGCACTGCTTGCAGCTGTAAGACATATAACTATTCGCGACGACTTTGCAAGATTAAGTACACTGAATCTTGAACTCTAAAAAGGAGGAGATTTAAGGTGCGATGTATTTTCATAACGGTATACATCATATGCGCGACGTGCGTCCAGAACACGCCGGTGGTTCGCATAAACGGATTCCTTACTTCATAGCTGCCTGTACAGACTGTCTTACTTCTCTATGACGATATAACACTCTATGTACAAAATTGCATATTCACAGATATCCGCGCGTCTCAATCGTAGAAGCACGGAGAAACACGCTTTCGCACGCTTCGGTCTATCCGCGTACTTCGGCACCACCGTTCGTCACACTGAGGTCTGCGTGATGCCGTTCCCCGACAGCCACAGGCGTCCGTTGCTCTTCTGATCCGTGATCTCGTACTCGGAATCGTCGATCTCGCACAGATTCGTGGAGAGATCGCTGTTGCTGGTTGCGCCGCCCAATAGCGAGTTCCTTTCCTCCAGCGTGGTGATGACGGATCCAATCTCGTCCTCTTCGATCACCTTGTGGCATCGGTTACGGCGGGTGCTCGGAAAACCATAAGGCACTACGTCATCTTCTTCTTCCTCGTCGGACTCGAGGGTGCTGAGACGGCCGTTTAGCGGATTCGTCTCGTTCTCAGTGTCGGTATGAATATTGTAATGCGGCAGATATGAGTTCGGGTGACGCAGATAGCTCTCAGAGCTCTTGTATTTGTACTCTCCCTCACCGCCGCTATCGAGAGGATTCAGACGCTGCGTCTCCGCGCAATGATATTGTTCCGAAAACTCGGTCCCGCATTCGGAGTCGCCGACATATTCCGATTCTTGATCTTCGTTTAGCGTCTCAATATCCCTCGTTGGATCTATTGGACCATGCACTATAACAGAATTATAATAAATATTACATATATTTCTATATATTTCCATATTATATATTGTTTACGAAAGTTTTACAAATTGCCGTAATTAATGTTGTTAGCGAAATAACAAATTAATATGTATACATATTATGATATTATATCACATTTCTCGTCATGCATAAATATTAACACGATTAATTATGGTACTAATTCGTTAGTTCCTATTATTATATAAATTCTCATTATTATATTATTATATTACAATGTTAACGGTATTAAATACATCACTTTAGGTTCTATAATTTTTATTATAAAATGCGTGTCAATAAAATTACCAAATTTTTGTGACAATCTAACTAGTTTGCTATCAAATTCAATACTTATGACGTTACTAAAATTAAAGCTATCAAACATCAATATTACACTAATCATGCTAATGCAGGAAGAGATAAATCAATGGGCATTCACAGATATCCGCGTCATAGTCGTAGAAGCACGCTCTCACACGGTCTATCCGCTTCGGTTTATCCGCGTACTTCGGCACCATCATGTACTTACTCAATGGTAGTTGATGAGTATTAGATTCATTACTCTCATTGCTATGGAAACTGGACGAGTCTGGGACCTCGCTGCCGGGTACCTCCGTGATGTTGGGCAAGGGATTCTGACTCGGCCTAACCCAGTCTGAACAGTCCCAGTGATACCCTAAAAGCATTGCAGACAACGACTGTACTCCGACACGCTACATGCGATGCGGCATAATGTTGTGCGGTGAAGTAAAAGATAGAGATAGTGCGAGGGCAAATAATAGCACTCGATTGAGATAGTACAAGCAAAAAAGCGAAGACCCAAAGTATATCGAGTATCCTAAGATCGCACTTTGGCTACAGCAGCTTCTGGTGAATTTGTAGAGTTTTATTAATAGCCGTCGAGATGATATATTTTTAAATTTTCTACACTTTACTGTTACGTCTGCAAGATCTAATATTTACATTAAGACATCTTTAATTTTTAAGAGACGATATACGATTCGAAGGATACTCTCTATCTCGAGCCATACGAGCGGCTGTCTCGACTTACCGCCGACGATGCGAGGATCATCCTCGATGGACGTGACAGAGGTGACGGAAGACCCAACCGCATGAGGCGTCCGTCGAGAAGAATTTAGTAGAAGTCCTCCAGTGGTCAGCTCTGGTACCACTGGGCTCGCTCGTTTCAGGTCTGTTAGTGCACACAACACGAAACACGCTGGTGTTAATAGAATAATCGGCTACGCCAATGATAGAAAGGTCGTAATGAGAGAGAAAAGATAGAAAAAGAGCGAGAAAAATTAAGGGAAGGTTTCGTTGAGGAGAAATAAGAATGAGGAAGAGCCTAGTGCTCCACCCCTTACGATTGCATGCCACAAGCGAAATCAAAAGTAAGAAGCTACCGGACGGAGTCAAGAGGGTGATTCCTCTTTCATTGACGCGGTCGTGGACCACTCACCATTCTTGATTTTAGTAGTGTCGGTTATGAAGGAGGCTAGCTGCATCTGCTCCTGCCAGGTGGGCTTGTGTAGACTGTCCGTGTCGCTGCCAGTTGCATTTCCGCTGACCGGGTTAGCAAGGGTCAGGGACGGGGGTGGTATGGGAGTGCTGCGATTCAAGTTCCGTAGATAATCAGGCGGAAAGTTCTCTAGTTCATCGCCCGCGCTACCGTAGCTGCGCAGGGTGTCCAAATTATTTAGAGCCACTGCTGCCGAGTTACCATACGTAGCAGGCTCGTTGTTCGAGCTTGGAGTGTAGGAGGCGGGTCTGGGAGGACATTGGGGAGGTTCTCTCTGTAAAAAGAAGAATTACACGTAGACCTTAAATGGGATCGATGTCGTGATGAGGGGAAATGTATCACGCGGGCAAACCAAACGATTGCAAATAAAAAATAAAACAGCATTAATGTCGATTACTAAATAGCGATTATATATCACAAAGAACTGAAGGCATTATATCATAATCGTGAGTTATTAAATTAAATCTCTTGAAGTTTCTCATTGTGATATTAAAATAATGCCTTCAAATAAATGTACGTAGTACGTCTGAAAAATTTCCAGACAAACATTCTAAAAAATCAACGAATTTAAATATTAGCTTTTATTCATGCTAATTAAATATTAGATTTTATTATGCTTCTATATAGTTCTCTCTCCTCTTAATACATGCAATTGACGGCGATACAATGATTGAAACTGTTATAATATTTCTCTTCCGAAACCGCTTTTATCTGATACGTTCCGTTACATATCTTGGTCATCGTTACATATCACAGATACATTGTCAAAAAATTCTTCTTTTAGGCGCAATTGTCTCATAACTTTTGACCAAACGAAGACTTAGTGATCCACTACTCTTCGCATTTACCTGACTCCCTAGTAGACTTTTCTTTTATTTCCTAAAATTGCGCTTAAAAAGAAAGTGTTTTGACGATGTATCAACCTAAAATAATGGAATGTATCAACTATTAAAGGCGATTCCGGAAAAGAAGCATTATAATAGTTTCCAGTCATTACATAGTCGTTCTATTGCATGTGTCAAGAGGGAAGGAAATTACGAAAAAATCTGCTATAAATAAAAACTGATATCTAAATTCGTTGATTTTTTTTTTAGAATTTTTGTCTAGGAATTTTTTAGATATGCTATGCAAGTTGGAGAGCTCATGCTTTTATAATACGTCTGATAATGAGAATAGTTAATCTAAATGTAACAATAATAGTACCTGTATGACTTCCAGATTGCTCAGTTTTGAGCTGCGTTTGAACTCGTGCTCATTTGGTCTTGCAGAATTCAAGACCATCTGTTTCCGTGTCTCATTGTTAATGTTGTTGGCACGCGTTCTGGTTCTCTTCGTCCGCATCCGCCAGAAAGCGACAAATATGACGATGAGCAGGATGTTGAGCAGCACCGCGATACCAATCCACATAAGATATTCCCATGGAATGTTTAAGTGGCTGGATATGATGGGTGTAGAGAAGGCCGGATTACCGCAGTTCAAGCCAGTCATATTCGGTGGGCAGATGCATCTGTACGTGCCGATCTCGTTCACGCAGGTGCCGCCATTCGTGCATGGACTTGCGTCGCATTCATTTACGTCAGTCTCACAGCGATCGCCTGTGAAGCCCTGACATTTGCAGATCGGACCGTTGTTTCCCTCCTCGCACACGCCGCCGTGACTGCACGGATTCGGGCTGCAGTATCTACCAAATTCGCAACGTTTGCCACTCAAACTCGGCCCGACGCATTCGCAGACGTAATCACTGCTTTCCGGCACGATCTTGCAACGGCCGCCATAGAGACAGGGCGATGAGGCGCATGGATCCGTATCGATCTCGCAAGCTAAACCGGCGAACCGACTGTGACATTGACACTCATAGTTGTCGCTGCCCATGTCCTTGCAAGTACCGCCATTCTGGCACGGCTGTGAACCGCAGACACCCGGCGGTACCAGGATGGTTGCCGTGTCGCAGCTAAACTCAACATTAGCGAATCGCTTGAGGATTGCCACGCTGCTAGCACCGCTCATGTGCAATGGCACAGATACCCGAGCGATCCTAACGTCGTCCATACAGCCAACGAAACCACGTTGCACGTCTTCGAAGCCGATAATCGATGGATGTTGCCTCACTTCAGCGCCTAAATATAAATCGTCCGACTGCAGATTCAGAATATCATTGATACCAGGAGCTGAACCATGAGCAATGTGTTTTCCATCTACAGTCAGTCGGGCGCTGTTGCTTTCTCGCTCCAGTTGAATCTCGTGCCATTGTCCATCACTCACATACACACTGCTCACTCTAACTAATCCCTCGCCGCTGCCTAGATCGAATTTGTATTGCATCACGCCATTAACGATCTCCAGAATATTATAGTCCACTTTGCCAGCCGCGTACATGAGATTGCCAGTAGGCTGCATCGTTCTGATCCTCAAGGATAAGCTAAGACGATCTTCGATCGTTTGCCGTATTAGTGCTTTGTCGATCTTGTAGCGCGCATAACTCTTGCCACTAAAAGATATGGGATTTCGCGGAATGTAACACGATTCATCGTGGCACTTGGAAATATCTATGTCGCAGGTCTGACCTGCATATCCTTCAGGACACTGACACGAGTATCCTTGAATGGAGGAGTCTGGCACGCAAACTTTGAACAGAGGACAAGGATCCCTGGCACATTCGTTGACTACCACTTCACAATGATTGCCGGCATATCCTTCCTTGCAATTACATTCCATTTTATGTTTGTGTCGCGGTGACACGAAGCTCATCACATCAGTGGACACGGGCGTTATTTGCGTAGGATCGAGAGTGATCTTGTCTTGGCAGTCACCATAAAAGCAGTAACCTTTGTTGCACTTGAACCGAACGATCTCTTCGACGACTAACTTCGTCGACTCCTCCAGTTCTTCCACGTGTTGATTCAATGCCTCGCGTATGCTTTCTGATGCATAGAAACCTGGTGAACCCGCGGAAGTCGCCGCTTTCTTTACAGCAAATAGAAGGTCGAGATCGTTGTGTACCGCCTGGCGAATCGCCCGCGACTTGATTAAGTTCGCCTCATCAGTTGACGGCTGCACGCTGATAATGACGATATCCTTAAGACGGCAATTCATCGCGTTGCGAACAGTTCTGACGAAACCCTTGCGATGACTCAGCATGAAATCCTCTGGGCTGACTTCTCGAAATCTCACGATTACCGAACTCTCGAGCATTTTGTCGGTCACTAGATCGATGTTAATTTTTACGACAGAGTACGAATGGAACTTGCCATCCGTCACGCTAATGTTTATCCTGTACTCGCCTACGTCAAGTCTGGGCAGGGCCACTAATGTACCATCAATCTTATCTATCTGGAAGAGATCGGTGCTTGGAATTGGCGAGGATGGTATCGAACTGAAGAGAAGTGTATCGTACTGATCTTGATCGGTTGCGTGGACTTTCCCAATAATACCACCCGGATAATCGTCCATGTAAGAATTGATAATCACTTCGAGAGGCGTGATTACTGGTGGATATTGCGATTCCTCGATCACCTTAATTACAACCCACGCGTCCGAGTACAATGGAGGACTGCCGTTATCGAACACCCGAACATGTAGCACATATTTATCTTTTACTCTATTGTTAAACTTCGTCGCTGTTCGCAGAGTACCGTCCTGCTCTAGTCGAAACGCATCGCCCTCGTTCCCGGAACGAAAATCAAAGGTGTACGGATCAGCATTCGGTTCAATGTCCGCGTCTGTGACTACAAATTGTAAAACCGTATGACCGAGCGGTTTGTCTTCCTGTACAACAGCTGTGTAATTTGGCAAAGAAAATAACGGCGGATTATCGTTCGCATCCAGAACTTCGATGTTCACCATCACGAAGCTCGAGAGCATCGGTATACCATTATCACGTGCATGAACTTCTAACACGTAGCTTGCAATCTAAAAGAAAAAAATGAAACGTTTATTGGAGTATTTCGTTTATATTTGTATCTGTTATGTGTATTATATTTGATACTAACTTCTTCTCGGTCCAATGGCGCGGTGACAGCTATCTGTCCAGTTTTTCTGTCAATGGAGAATTGCTTCTGTCTATCGCCACGTTCTATATAATACGACACATTGCCATTCTCCTCGCTATCTAAATCGTTCGCGTAAATCTGAAACATCAATAAAATAAAATATTTATTAATAACGAGACAAATAGTTTCGCATTACATAAAATGGATTTTCTATTAACAATTATTTATGATTTTGTGTAATTGTCATTTTGTATGTATGTGTTACATACGTTTTATATGTATGTGTTACATAATATAAATATTCTTATAGCATTCTTTAGTTAAAATCTTTGTAATATAATTACAAACGAAATGAAAAGAAATTGAATTCAATTCTTGAATTCTTGTTCTATATATAAGAATTTTTTGTGAAAAATATTATTCCACTATATTAAGAAAAATAAAGATTCTAAATTAAGAAAAAATATATCCTAATCCAAGGATAACTAAATAATAGACCACAGTATTAGATCTGTTCTTTTTAGCTAAAGTTCTTGCATGGTTCATCTTTCTTCCTTTTCTCTTCACGTTGTAGAGAAAAAGAGAAAAGATGAACCGTGCAAGAAGTTCAGCTAAAAAGAATAGCTATTGTCTCTTTGAGAAATATTATGATAGAAGTGCAAAGAATAACTGAGAAACTCACTTGCGTAACTTTTTCTCCCGTTTTTGCATCTTCTCTCACAAAGGCTCTGTATGAAACTTCGCTGAAAATCGGCGCGTTATCATTGCTATCGGTGACGGTGATATTGACAGTAGCGTGATTACTCAGCGGCGGAATGCCTCCGTCAATAGCTTGGATAGTGAGGAAGTAATCGCGAGCCCGTTCATAGTCCAGCTGTTCGGCGATGGTTAAAACGCCCGTCTTGGCGTCTATTTGGAATTTCTTATGCTCATTGCCACCGACAATCGAGTAATATATATCAGCGTTCACTCCTGTATCCTTTGAGGTGGCGAGCACTCGTGCCACCTCGGTACCAACCGCGTAGATCTCAGGTACCTTCGCGAAATAGAGTTTAGAAGCGAATTCTGGCGGATTATCATTGATGTCCTGCACGTTAACGATGAGAGATGCGATCCCCATTAGCTGAGGAGTGCCCTGATCAAGCGCCTGAATAGTAACATTGTACATGGCCTTCGTTTCTCTATCCAATGATTTAGCCAACGTGACTATTCCACTGTCAGCTGCGATGAGAAAGTGACCATCGGCTGAATCAATAAATTCATATCGGATCTTCCGATTGATACCGATATCATCGTCCGTAGCGTGTACCTTCGTTACTAACGTGCCGATTTCCACGTCTTCGGGCAAAGTGCTGCTGTAAGTTGACATAGTAAATTTCGGCGCGTTGTCATTGAGATCGGAAACGAGAATCTCTAGTTGTGATGAACACTCCCAAGTAGGTTTATCTCGATCCTGCACGTGGGCTGTCAAGGAATACTTGGCTTGAGTCTCTCGATCAAGCTGCCCGACGGTTTTCAACACGCCGGTTTCCTTATCTAACGAAAATTTATCGTTATTGTCGCCGGTTAAATAAAATCGTAGTTTAGCATTCGGCTCGTCGTCGTAATCGGTGGCCAATACAGTCAAGACATAGGCACCAGGATGCGAGCCCTCGGAAAGTATCTCTCTGTAACGGTATCTGAGGCAATACGGTGGATTATCGTTGACATCCAGAACTTGCACTGTTACTTTTGTCTCAAAAACATATTTTCCATCTGTACCAACGATTTGAAGCTCGTAACGATCAATAGTCTCTCTGTCTAAGGATTTTGCCACATACACTTCGCCAGTAGACCTGATTTGAAATTGCGATCTAGAATCGCCTGACGTTATATAAAATTCTATCGGTGTGTTGACGTCTGTGTCTTTGTCGACGGTGATCAGTTTTACCACAACCGTCCCTGGTAAAGCATCTTCATTCACCGTAGCCTCATAACGATCGTCAACGAATGCGGGCGCATTATCATTATAATCTTTTAACTTGACGTGTACTGACGTCCTCGCGAAGTGTTTTGGATTTCCATTGTCAGTAGCAACCACCTGGAAAAAAAAAGAATTACTATATACATATTCTATTTTTAGATATATTTGGAATACTTATGTATTTATCTTACCTGAAACTTATATTCCGGCTGCTTTTCCTTGTCGAGTTGTACCAATGTTGATATCCAACCAGTATAAGCGTCCACTGTAAAAACGTTCGCTAATTCTCCTATGTCAGATCCAAAGGAATAACGCACCTCGCCGTTGCTACCGAGATCTTTATCATGCGCAATAACTTTGAGTATCGATGTCCCCTCTTCGATGTTTTCGGCCAAACTAATCGCATAGGGATTGCTTTCGAATTTTGGCGCGTGATCATTCTCATCCAGTACCTGAAGAGTGATCTCAGCGAGAGCTGTGAGCGGCGGACTAGAATCCGTTTCAGCGAGAACCCCGATTAAATGACTGTCTTTCAATTCTCGATCCAATGGTCTTGCTAGAGTAATCTGGCCGTGAGAGTCAATCGTAAAGAGCGGGTTATCTTCATCGCCGGATACTATACGATATGTTACAGTGCTATTTGTGACGGTCTTGAGTTTCGTGATCGGCGTGCCGACGGAAGAGTCCTCTCTTACAAAGAATTTATCTTCTTTTCGCTCGAACAGAGGCGGGACATCGTGGAAGCCCATTATATAGATACTTAGCGGTACATCGGCATGATGCGTAGTCAAGCCTTTGTCCTCCGCACGAATAAAGAGCTCGAACAATTGGTTTTCTAAAAGTATAATAAATATTTATTTGTCACATAAAATCTCTAATAAGACGGATCGTATCGATCCCATTTATTTGCTCATAGTATAAAGGTAAAATAAATATATCTCTTACTCCACGGCATAGCGCTCTTTTGCAGATAAAGAGATCCTGTATCGGGATTTATACCAAGTAGAGATCTAGCTGGTGACGTTTGCGGTTCGTAGATGGAATAAACGATCTTGGCTGCCTCATCCTCATCCGCGTCTTGCGCCCTAATTTTTAGGAAAGGTGTATTCAGAGACAGATTGCCCTGAATGGTTGCTTTGTATTCTCTAAGTAGGAATACCGGCGCATTATCGTTCTCATCGCCGATCTTAACTCGCACCATCACGAATCCAGATCTACCGCCGCCGTCCGTCGCCATAACTGGTATTTCATAGCGCTTCTGTTCCTCCCGATCGAGTTTCTTACGTGTTACTATTTCGCCGGTGAGCTTGTTTATCTCAAATATCTCTTTCATCATCTCTGACATTATTGCGTATGTCACTGTACCATACTCGCCGAAGTCTTCGTCTACGGCCAGCACACTGGTGACCAATCTACCAGGCAGTTGGTTCTCCAGGACGGTTACCTCGACTATCGGGTTCGGGAATTTCGGATTGTGCCTGTTCGCGGGCAGGATCTCAATCTTGACGCGGGTGAAGCTGGTGTAGACGCCGTCAGTGACGGATACGTTGAGCATGCTGAGCTTTTGTTCGCCAAAGTTCTGCATATTTATCAGTGAGATGATGCCGGTCGACTGGTCGATATTGTATGTCTGCTGTTCATTCCCACCTACGATGGTGTACGTCAACTTCTCATCGACATAGTCGGGATCGCTGGCTGTGACCACTGTCACGAATTGACCACGTTCAGCATGCTCCGATAGGAAACAAGTGTATGAGGGTTGCTCGAACTTGGGCGGGTTGTCGTTCATATCGATCACGCTCATCCAGACGTGCGCCGTACTCGACAGGCTCGGCACGCCGCGGTCCATGGCGATCACGGTGAAGTGATGGGACTCGTGACTCTCGTGATCTAAAGATCGCTTGAGAAATATCACGCCCTCATCAGGATCGATGTGGAAGAGATCCGTGCTGTCCTCGGTGTCATTTTGAATAGCGTAACGAACTTGTTGATTAATTCCTGTGCAAATATAAATATGTATATGATAAAAATATCAATTTTTTTCCAAATTTCATCCATTACGTATAAAACCGAAGGAGATATTATAATCCAATTTTCAATACGAAGTTTAAATTTCTTTTACGCTTACCTGTGTCATTGTCTCTAGAGTTCACTCGTAGGACAGGGGTACCAAATACCGCCGCCTCCGACACCGAGATGTTGTAGGAATCCTGCGTGAATTCAGGCGGGCAATCGTTCACGTCTAAGATGAGGATGCTGACGAGTACCTCTGCGTAAACGCCTGATACACTGTCGGTAGCGCGCACGGTCAGCTCATACTGCTTCTTTTGCTCATAATCCAGTTCATCCACCACATAGATTACACCTGATTTATACGAAGAGAAGATTGTAGACCCAAAGCACATACAATGCAGCGGTATGTCTACGTATCCGTCAAAGGAGCGTCTTACCAAGAGCGATTGAAAGCGAGTGCGTATGAGAAATTAATGTACTCTATTTAGAAATGATAATGTGAAATCAAAAGGCTCCAAAATTTAACAATAAAAAATTAAGGAAAATTGTCAATGTGAGTCTACACAAGATGTGATAATAATAATTCGTATATTAAAAATATAATATTTTTACAGACGTTTTGACTCTATTTAGCTTTTGTGTCATCGCCATTTCGATTTTGTAATTAGCAGTGAAGTCAGAATTGTGAAAATATACGTATATTTTTGCGATATTAATTCGACGGATCTGTAGACACTAGAAGTAGCGAATGAATGCAGTCACGTGGTAAACACATAAAACGTCCGGATTTCATGAACGATTCGCTAATGCCTGTGATAATGCCTGCACCTCTTGAGAAGTAAATATCGAAATTTTACATTGCGAGTATATTGCTTTGATCGCGACTCTTATTAATTTCGAAATAATCTGGAAAATGGAATAAATTCTTTTATTTATTTTGCATAAGGTGCAGGCATGACATGCGAGCAGATTGAAGCTATTGAAATCTCGTGAAGAAAATGAAAATGGGTGGGTCGCACGTTCACATCCAGGCGAAATATTTATGATGTGTCTAGACTGGCCTCAAATCATGGAACGATAGTGCGTGTAAGCAGCTATTGTGCTCCAAGCCGGTTTCATGTAATTCCATCGCGATTACAATTTAATGAGACCCGCCCAGATTACGATCGCGGAAAAACAGGGAGAGCGGGAACAAAATTAATTTTGTAAATGGTGCACACGACTAAAGCGGTTTATAGATGAAAGAAAGAGCCTCCCTCCAAAGCAGATATTATAATCTTTTTAAATTAGAAAAGCTCGGGAAACTCCATCTTTGTAAGGTTAGCCTTCGACGTGCAACAAGCTTACGCCATAAGCTAGCAAACATCAATAACTCGGAATGTTTGTTATTTTTACTGTGTTATAGTATCGTGCGATTATATAAAGTGCAATTTAATAAAGTGTTATGGGCAATAAAATGGGAATAGAATAAAAATTAATTGGTAAAAATCAGAATACGTGAAAAAAAAAAATATATATATATATATATAAATATTATATTTTATATATTAGGTGTTGGAATTAATTCGTAGCGTTTTTAATGAAAGAATGTTATTTATTTCACATGAGCATTAAAAAATACATTAATGAAAGTACTTCCCATCACTTGTAAAACGCTACGAATTAATTCCAACACCTAATATATATATATATATGTATATATATATATATAATTTTTTTTTATAAAGATGATTGATGAATTTTGTTGTAGAACAGTAAATATGCATGGTTTCTGAAGTGATAAGTGTAACCGAAAAAAATGGAATGTTCCTTTATAAAAATAAAAAGTTCAAATAAGAGATTTTTATTTCATATTTTCCACTTAACTTTTCATAAAGATTATTTTATTCTTAGTATCATTTCAGAAACACAATGTATAAATATATATTAATATTACTATGCAAAAGAGAATAGATAGTACGTGTCGCCGTGTTGTCATGGTAATTGCATAAGATAATTGAATAATTTGCATCGATCAAAATGTTAATTGGAAATTCAATCAAGCGCTGCAGCAATTGATAAGCATATACATATTTTAAACTATTAATTACATTCTCCACTGAAGATTGAAGACTAAAACTGCAATTTCATATTGAGTATAACAGCAATTAATTGTTTAAATGTGATTCTAGAAATAACATCGTTCTTCGAAAGTTTATATAAAGATATTTCCGGAGTAGAAGATATATAAAGATATCTCTGAATTAAGAACAAGCAAGAAATTCAAATCTGGAAGTTCTACATTGCATTCGATGCTATCGAGTCGGAACACAAGCCGCTCCCGATTTAGTTATTGAATCTCAGATTTAGCCAAATTCAATTTCGTTGCTCGCGCATTGTTTCAATCTGTTCGACCCAACTGCAGCGATTTACCTATGATATTATATCGTGCATGAACACAGAGCGGTGTGTAATATAGCATAGCAACACAGCATAGACCGATAGAACTAGAATCTTTTTTATACTCACAAGGACCATTGTTACTGTCAGGGGCTGCGAAACAGGGAGATACAACAAGACTTTAATTTCTAGTTTCCAGACACAAGCAATTGTAAGAAATACATATGGAACAAGTATCATAATCCGTATACAATATAACAATCTATGAAAAATAATCGTAAATACAAACAACTACTAAAAGTACATATGTAAATGCAAAATTAGATTCATTGGAAAGATTCAAATATAATTAAAAAAATATATATATATAATAAGATAATAATAAAACGTAGAATCGGCGCAAAAATCGGTTTAAATTTTAAAATGTGTCTAAAAATGTCTAATTTTTAATGATTAACATTATAACAAATTAAAAATATTATATTTCTTTCCCTATTTTCCTCTAATTTCACCAATATTGTTATGCGATTAGAACTTAGTAACCAACTACCATAATGCAGCAAAACTGACGAGTTTACTAAGTATAGCCATACTAGCAGTATATCATAAGAAATCCTTCTGTAGTTTGAATAGTGTAAGTCCCATAGCCAAGTTATGAAATAAAAACGGGAATGTTTTACGAATCCGGTCCAATTGTCTGATCAACGTAATATTCATTTTACTGTAAGGTTTATATCTTTAATTAAAAATTCTGAATATGAAACGTTTTCATCATTGTTGTCGAACAAGAAAATCTTTAAATAAACTTGGTTTGATATTTCTTGCTGCGCAATTAATAAGAAATCATAACATCGCCAATTCTTATACGTTTCTATTTTGTCACTGTACCAAACAATTTTACAACGTTACGCTATCTCATACGAAATTATTTACCAATCTAGACGTTTCGTTTGTCATTTGATAGGGCATGCCTGAGAATCTGTGTTGCGTATTTTACTTACCCGTATTGAAGTCCAGGGCAAACTCCTCAAAATCATTGCCCTTAGTAATGCTGTATATGAGTTTGCGATTTAGAGGTGACTCAGTTTGAATGGATAACGCCAGAGGTGAATGCACTTCTATACTCTCGAGCACGCTATCCGTATAGAATTGCTTGTCAAATACCGGCATCGAACGATCTATCACCTTCACGTTGACTGGCACCTCAATGGAGCAAGGCGTTATTCCTGCAATCATATTTAGAAGCTCATTTAAAACGGGATCAAGCGGAAAGCAAGTTATTGACTTTGGATTTAACAAACTTACCGCCGTCATACGCGGCAATCGTAAGCTGGTATTCGCGATTATGACCTTCAAGATTTTGCTTTAATGATATTTCACCGGTTTTCCGGCATACCTTGAAGAGTTCCCCGTGACCCTTTTTCAATTCATATCTCACTTCGCCATTATCGCCACTATCCATGTCTATCGCATGAACCTGTGATAATAAAAACATTTGGTACCCGTATATACAAAACCAAAGTTAAGATTGAAAAGTACGTCATTCATGTATTAAGAAATCTCTCTACCTTTGTAATAATATCGCCTTTTTGAGCGTCGACGGAAACTACAGCATAGTAAGGTAAATTAACGAACATCGGACAATTATCGTTGATGTCAAGTATAGTGACGTTCACTATGACGTGAGCTACCCTGGGCTTCTCTCGATCCGGCGGATGGCTTTTCGCCTCGACGATTAATTCATAGTGATCGCACACTTCTCGATCGAATCGTATGCCGTTGGTCCTGATCGCTCCGGAAGTTGGTCCGATGATAAACATGTCGGTGGGATTAAGAATGCTGAATATAATATGCTCATTCAATGAACTACCAAGGACGTTTACTACCACTACGGTTGTAATCTTCGTGGAGTTCTCCAAGATGGCACCTTCATAGACATTCTTTTGGAAGATCAAACCGGAATTCTCCGATTTTTCTACTATCACGTTCACCTGCGTCACGCTCGAGTACTTGCCGTCTGACACTCGCACGTGGAGAAGATAGTTCTTCTTCATACGATCGGGATTATGGACCGTAATAATGCCACTCTGGGCATCTATATCAAAGGTGTGAGCCTTATTCCCATCGATGATGTCATATCTAGGTAAGTATAAAACGCATTATTCATCAAGTAAGTCAGATGCAAAAAGTAAACTGAGAATATTGATAATGTAATAAAAATTTTGGATTAATTAATTCAAATCTACTGTAGTCGAAAAAACGTTATGATATTGAAGAAATGAAATAATTATAAAAATATATTTTTTTAAATCTACCAATTTGAAATTTATCCTTCCAATAATATAAAAATAGTGTGTAACGAATGCAGTCATTATTATAAATTATAAACTAAGAGTGCATTTAATACTAAATACAAAACAAGGATCTTGACAGCTAGAAAGCTCATTAATGTTTCTGCAGCACGCAGCTTACCTCAACGCGGCTCCTTCGGAGCTGTCAGGATCTATGGCGTTCACCCGAGTGACGGCGACGTTCTTATACGTCGGCAGCAGAAGCGTGACATTATAATCAGTCTTGGAGAACTTGGGCGGACAATCGTTAACATCTGTCACAGCTATCATCACTTTGGCAGTGGTCTCGGATGAGAGTTTTGGCTTGCCTAAATCTGAGACCTTTACGTGAAACGAGAACATCGGTATAGTCTCGTGATCTAGCAGCATGACTGTGCGTATGGCACCGGTGCTGGAATCTATGTGGAAGTACTTTCGCGGTAGATCCTCAACAATATCATAATTAAGCAGCGCGTTTAACTCGGAATCCGCATCTTCGGCCTTGATGACTAATGGTGCGCTCGTGTTGGTCAACACAAGGGAACCGATGCTAGCACCTTCGCTGATTTCGCCGCTGTATAGAGCCTGCAGAAAACGCGGCGCGTTGTCATTCCTGTCGAGCACGTGAACGATGACATTGCAGGTGGCCGAAGCGCCGGCCATATTTGTAGCCGACACCGTCAAATTGAAGAATTTAGTTTTTTCGTAGTCCAGCTCATTCTTGATGACTATCACGCCGGTGCTCGGATTCACGAAGAAGGTGTCGTCGCGATTGCCGCGCACGATCTCGAACTGTAACGACGACGTACTCCGCGCCTCCACGTGTTTCACGTACGTGCCAAGCTGTTGGTTCTCATATATCTCCGCAGACAGCTCTTTTTGGATGAAACGCGGCGGCGCGTTATCTGCCATTGTCACCATCACATGTACCGGCACGGTGTTCGCCAACGCTGGAGAACCGTGATCGGTCGCCTTCACGAGAAGGATGTACTCGGAGGAGATGCTGAGGTCGAGCTCGCGTGCGACACGGATAAAACCGAGATCCGGATCGATGGTGAACACATTGCCGACATTTCCGGACGTGATCGAGTATGTAATCTTGGCGTTCTCTCCACGATCCCGATCAATCGCACATACCTGTACCACCGCTGTTCCAATCGGCGAACTCTCGTATACCTTTCCCTGAATAATCTCGCTGATAAACTCGGGCGCGTGATCGTTGTGGTCGTGCACGGTGACGATTACTCGAGCGTAGTTGCGCTTGGCTGGCGTGCCCTGATCCTTGACCATCACCGTCAGGACGTGCTCCTCGATGGTTTCCCGATCGAGAGGCTCGTTCAACGTAATCGAACCCAAAACCGAGTCCACGTGGAAGATCTCAAGTGAGGCCTGAGTCTGTGCCGCGTGCAGGCTGTAGAAGACCTTCTTATCCTCGTCCTCATCAGTCGCGTGCAATTGCAGGATTCTCTCGCCCTTCTCGACATTCTCTGAGATGTCGACGCGATATGTGGTCTCAGTAAACTCTGGTCGGTGATCGTTGATGTCGATCACTGTAACAAGTAGCTGCGTTAGCGTCGTGTGCACACCGTCGGTTACGCCGATCGTAAGGTTGTAAAAATTTTGGGTCTCCCAATCCAGCTTCTTTGCAAGTAGCACGTTACCATTGTCGCGACCGATGAAGAACTCATCGCGCTTGTCGCCGTCTAAAATGTGTCAATAAAATTCAGGATGACTTTTGTGATCTCTAGCATTTAATTCCATTGTAGATACGCGAAATTGTAATGTTTTAATTTTATTACTCGCGTGGGATGTTCAAGACACCCTGGCCTTCTAAATTCGCCAAGTGTACTGAATACTTTTTATACACATTATTATATTTAGCACAAATTGTTTCAACAATTAAACCAATTTTCTGCATCTTTATCTAAAAGTTGCACGGAATATTATCAATCTTTATTTAATTATAAAGAAAATAATGAAAATGATATAATGTTAAGAGTGTAGGAAACATGTCATGCGAGTAATTATGTTAAAATAATCACGCGAATAATGTGTATTTATTCTTACCTAAAATATCGTACCACAGAGAATCACCGTCTTTGTCGTTGGCTTGAACGAGGGCGACTAAAAAGCCCTCCTCGTCGCTCTCCGTGATTTCTACGCTTTGATTGTTTGTTTTGAATACTGGAGGGTTCTCCGATTCCTTCGGCGCCTCCACAACTTGAACAGAAACTCGGGTCTGATGACTACGCTGAGGCTCGCCGTGATCGGTTGCTCGTATCTGCAAAATATACAGGACTTAGAAATTCCCATTCAAATCGAGTTTACATTGTAGAAATACCGGGTATGGTACATTATAAAGTCAGAATCTAAAATCCAACATGATGTAATATAACGAAAATTTACTGCAATTTCTTCTTGCCTCAACATTTTTTCTTTACGTTCCAATTATTGCAATTTAATACTGCTTTACTTAATGATTGAAAGGGTTCTTTTTTCAAAAACTAAAAAAAAATCACACATAAACAAGTTTAAAAAGTTAAATGTTCAAAAAATAAAAATTTTTTATCTTCAAACCGTTCTTTACGTAAATATGATCATTTTTCTCCAAACATATAAATATAAGATCAAAATTTTAAGTTTTAATCGATATTTTAAGAACCCATGTAAAAAAGAAAAATTAAAATCTTTTGGATTTGTTCGATTTTTTCTTGCGAAAGTTTTATATTTATCACCTATTTATCTTATAATATTTTACATTTATCTTTTTTATAACATTAATAATACTATCAGCGCTTGCTAAACTATTTTGCTTCTTGTTTACAAAAGAACTTGTTTTATTTTTATTGGAAAAGCCATGGACGACTAGTTTCATTCTTGTAAAATGAAATATTGAACTCTTATATTTTCCATTTGAATCTTGTCGGAAAATTGTTCACGGTATGACGCTGCTGATAGAGAACGGTGACACAACCCAGATTTTCAAAAATGAATTTATTTGGTTTTTTTGTAGAAAAAAATACCTTCAATTATATATCATATTTTACCTACTATTTTATTTTTATGCTTAAAGATTCTTTTTCACGACAGAAATATGTCGCGGTTATAACAATCTGCAAAATTCGGATTTTGTGTGAGTATCAGTAGACAATTATTTATATTATATATATAATAATAACTTTTATGAGAGAGAGAGAGAGAGAGATTAAATTCTGAAATTTTGCTTTCTGTTTTTAATTACACAGAAATAGATCATATTCTCTGTCTCTAATGAATAAAACAGTTATTTATACACCATATAAACAGTTATTTATACCACTAAAGTGTTTTTAATTAATGAAAAAAGTTCGATTACCATCATTTCATATTCTTGACCAGCCTCGAATCCACGCTGAGAGTACACCATTCCCGTGGTGGGATGAATTTTAAATTTGCCCTTTCCCCGACCGCCTTTGATGCTATATTGGATTCTCCCGTTGTCACCAATATCTTGGTCGTATGCAAGAACCTAAACGCAAATTTTGAGAATTATTTTACTGCCATCACCTTACGATACCCATCTACTGCGATGAAAAGTTCAGCACGAAAAAAAACATTAGTATATATGCTTCATACAATCTATAATCGGAAGAATGCTGCGAACAAGAATTAACGTACCTCGAAAATTATGTAAATAATAATTAACGTGGTTCAACATAAACATTTCTATGAAAAAAACGTAAAGGCTCGTACCAGCGCACAAGTATCTCTTTAAAAAAAAAAAATCTTTCTTTTAACTAAAGACTGACAATTCAAATAAGAGAAGGAATTTTATTTTTGGTCGAAGCGAATCTTAATGCTTAATCCTTAATATTTATATGTAAATTTACAAATAGGTACATGTATTTCCAAATCTCTATATAAATATTATTAGGAACCAATAAAATACCACTTCAACCGAAAGTAGAGTTTTTTTCTCTTATTTATTATCGGTCTAATTTTCATTTAAAATTGCTCAGAAGTCACTTCTTTCTATACAATCCTCTAAATATATATACAAAATGCATATTCAGGCTCGCGAGACAGAGATAGATGCTGCTTGCGCAATTACGTTCCTTACGGCGTCGCGGAAAATAACGAGCCTTCGATCGAAGCGCAGAAGTGTGGCATAATCCGCATGCGGTACATCGAGAAAGAGCTAAGACCGTCGTGATAGCAAAATGCAGCAGGCTCCTCCAGTTCACTGCGGTGTGCCTTAAGCGTGCTAACGATCGCGATCGCGGAGTGCTGCGGATCCCAGAGAATGGTAGTCGAGCGGAAACTGTTGCGGTACATGCACGCTCCCGCGAGTACATTCGCGTGTTATCCTCGGTGAAAACAGACGAGTTCAGCGTGTACGCGGAAAAAATATAGTTGTCTATGCATTAGCTTCCGGTTGCTTCTCCGTTGTATCTCTCGTTCTTTCCACGAGGAAACATTTTTCTCCGTGTACACCGTACACCGCCGGCTCATTTCTTGCTGCACCAGTAAGGCGACTGCGTTTCTCCTTCCGGCATCTTCTTCAGCATCGAAAAAACGGGAAATCAAGGCGCGATAAATTTGACTAATTACTTGTCCGACTCAAGCTGCGCGAAAGGCGTTGAGTCCATGTCTTGAAGTCTCTCTTGAGCGTTGCTGGCTGGTTCCTGATTGTATTCTACACATGCATCTTCGCACATGCACCCTGCCTGCGTTATTCGCAATCATTTTCAAACTTCTCGGCACTCGAAATGATACGCAGATCACAATCCACGATAACTCGTTCCACCCTATTTCCCTTCAGTCGAGCGTTCGCTCGTGGAACGCTTCTCGATCGCGTATATTTCACGCAGACTTTGCGCGATGTGCATACGGATCCTTAGAAATACGTATATCCTTTCGACTTGGACGAAAAATTTGGAATAACGATAAGACGCAAATGATCTGTACCAAATCGGGAATCCAGTGAAAAATTTCGCAAGCGCGACCGATCCTTGCTAACCATAAGATCCTGATGTGCAATCGTTAGTAGCGATAAGATAACGGAACATTCTCAGGCGGCAGTTTCGCATCGTGCGATAAGGCAACATTCAGGAGCGCAGTACACATAGACGAGCACAAGAGAGACATGAATTATCAGATAAAGAGAGAAGGATGCGAAGAGCAGGAACGGAGAGATAGAGAGACGCGCGGGGGTGAAAAGGGATGCAGCCAAGAATGCCAAGTATGTTACATGTATGTACATATAGTATATAAAGATTATGCGCGCAAGATAGGATAAGACATTCAATTAACCCTCGAATGGTCGCGTGTGAAAGCTTGATTACCATATAAAGAGTTGTATAAATGTCCATTCTTATAATTCCCGACTTTATTGGCTACAGTCAATCTTCCGGAAGTAATTCGATTACGCGCGACCAATCGAGGTGTGATCGATTAAGTGCGTGTACACGCAAGTGAGTCCGTCCTATCGACGGGCACAGAGCAATAGCATGAGAGAAAAAAATATATGTAAAACATAAACACACACGGAAAGAACGAATTTGTTGAAGTAACTCAGCTAGATAGAAATCTGAAAATAATTTTGTTGGAAAATTCATCAAAATAATTACGTAGAAGTCTCAAGTAGAAACTCTCAACTGAGAGTTTAGACATTCTGCAGGAGACAAAAATATGGCGGCATTGTAGATCATATAAAACTTATGGAAGTCTATATATTCAACAATAAAAACTCATTGCCGCCATATTTGTCTCGAGTGTTCAGACATTTACTTGAGAATCTCTCGAGTATGATGAGCAATGCTGCAAAAAATTTTGACATTCTAGCAATCAGCTTGAGCGTCTTACATCATTATTTTGATGACCCAATAAAATTATTTTCAGATCTGTATCTAGCTAAGTTTTGAGATACTTCAGCAAAACTGTTCTTTGCGTGTGAATGAAAACGTATAATTGGCATAAAAGCGCTCGTGAATCAACGCAAATGGCTCGCGTAAAAATGAAATAATCCGGCCAGTCTCGCATAACGAAATATAATATAGAAACTATAAGAGCTATCGTATGCTCGCGCGCCAGGCGTTTATTTTACGTGCCAAGGTGTCCTTACCCTGAAGATACGATCTCCTGACAAGGTGTCGGGGCTAAATGTCTCCCAAGTCCCGTTCTCTAGTAACGTATCGATCGAAAGGTCGAACTCCCGCGAACGGTTCCTCGATTTCTGTCGAGAACCAGAGAGGACAGCTTTTAGCCTCAGGACTGTTTCTATCGAGCGAGCGATTCGAATCTTTTTTCCTCTCCCCTTCCCGATGGTTATACGTGTCTTCGCGTCGATCGTTTATCCTCGTTATCCTTCTTCCTACCCACGTTGACGTCGCCGATTTCGCATCGCCCGAGAA
This sequence comes from Acromyrmex echinatior, assembly GCF_024713525.1. Classification (NCBI taxonomy): domain Eukaryota; kingdom Metazoa; phylum Arthropoda; class Insecta; order Hymenoptera; family Formicidae; genus Acromyrmex; species Acromyrmex echinatior. Next base: position 10,837,698 of record NC_141859.1, read on the forward strand.
AAAACTTGAAGCCCATTCAAGTTCCGACGTAATAAAGCCGCGCGAAAACTTTGCGGTGCTCTACATTCTTTTAAATAAAAAGGTCTAATATTTTTGCATAACTTACTTTCACGCGTGTTTTCACTTCACATCGGCATGATATTGATTTTTCTGTGTCACATACAATGATCGCAAATATTGTATTATTTAATATGTATTTCATGCGCGGATGGAGACGAGTTTTGATTTAATAACTTTTTTCATTAACGAGATTGATAGGTAAAGTTTCCTAATGCAAAGTTAATGCTTTTGTCTCAAAAAATTCATTTTCTTGTATTTTTCAAACACCGTGTCGCAATAAAAAGCATTTTTCTCCGTGTTTTTCTGTTTCGTCGTAACACGACGCGAATTAAACACGTTACGGACATGTATGGTATACAGCTGTGAACATATAACGTTAATATTTATGTCATCTGTGTGTGCGTGTGCATGAGGACCGACTGTAATAAAAATTAGCATGTTTTACACGCACTCTCTGTATCAGTTAAGACACGACAAACTTTGCATTTTTAATTATGTTTCTGCGACAATTAGTGTCCGTTTCCATCAATGTAGATTTGTAGATTAACTTTAATTGCTTTAATTTACTCTTTATCTTTTTCAAATTCTTGAAAGAACTATAAAAAAATAACAAGTAAGTTAAACCATGATTAAAGTGTTATATTGATAGAAATGGACATAAATCAAATATAAATATTAAAAAGACTTTTTCTTCTTGCTGTTACTATGTGACAAATTTTGCGATCGTATCTAATTGCACTGATGGATTCACGGGGGAGGGGGAGGGGATCATGGGGGCCCATACCCCTTAGTATCTCCTTTTTTTAAAAATATTTATAATAATTATGTTATATATATTTTTAATATTTTTGAAATGCTTTATTACAATTTTGATATTCGAAAAGTATTTTTTAATTTAAGAAACTCCTAGATATAAAAAACATATATTCTATTATTTTATTTAATTTGAAATAAAGCGTTTTATGAATTATATCATTTAAATAATATTTTTCCAATGTAATGATTTAAATAATAATTCAATATTTTGTCTTTTCATATTTGACTTTAAAAAAGAATGTCGCTTGTGATGCGCCAATGGCTTCTCTCCTTGACGAATTTCTGGAACCACCGTTGCCTAATAATTGTATGCTGTATCTAAGTATTGAAACTCTCCTTTAGAATCAAGATTATAAATTCTTCCGTCTTCAATTCTGCACAGTTCAGGCGTACGCCTCGTAATTTAATTTGCACCGGCCGACCTCCAGCCGATGCTCGTGTTTGCAGCGGACGTGCGACGTTCACATGGAGGTTCCACCTTCGTAGTAACAAAGGTGACGAGAGAAAGAGAAAGAGAGAGAGAGAGAAAGAGAGAGAGAGATGGGAAAGAGAAGTGGGATGGTGGCTGTGCCAGGGATCCTCGTGCTAGAGCTCATGAGCTAAATCTACCCTTTCTATGCCACGATACTCGGTGAGGGGTTACTTTGATCACATCGAGAAGAGGAGGCTCTGATGGGAAAACGATAACGAGAAGCGAGGGAGGAGGAGAAGAAGTCGCAAGCGGTCTGCTCCATGTTGGTGTAATATATCAGGTTGTTTTTTTTTTGTTTTTATAGTCACAGCGCGTGACACTCTTGCAAATTGTGCGTTAGTGGAATTCTCGCAAAATTCCGGGCCAAGTTGTCACGATGGTCCAACATGAGACATGAATAGAATTTTACACGCTTGTGTCGCGCGAGACAATTCATCTTTCGCGTTACGGATTAAAACAATTTTACAAGTAACGCGCGGTATATGTACTTATATACAGCGAGACACAAAGGTTGACGCTTTTTACATGGAGGACGACAACGGAGAAAGCAGGGATCGTTCGGAAAAGATTTGGGTCGCTGTTCGCGCAATCATTTTTGTACTGTGCCCTGGTTTATTCGTTGGCGTGGAAATGTATTTACAAGAAATACGAATGAATGGAAAGCCTATCGGGAAGACCGCATAACGCGCGAAAAAACTTGAAAAAATCTGTACCTGAAAGAGTGGCTTGTCGTTCGCCGGTGACGCCGGAATCTGGACCGTGTAGAATTTTTGCTCGAATTCAGGGCCATGATCATTAATGTCCGCTACTGTGATGACAACTCTTGTAGTCGATGACAAAGGCGGCCTGCCGTTGTCTCTCACTGTCACCTAGAAGCATGAAATCATCAATTACAGCAACAGAACAATTAAATACATCGTTAAAATTACGTTAAAATTGTGAAACAATCGTTTAAAGATATATATAATGTGATTTAAAATAAATATATCGCTAATTGTTATAACAACGACACAATGCGAAATAATGAAATTTTCCAAGTAATAAATTTACATGTTTTGAATCATTTAAATTTTGAAATGCAATTTAGATATTGATAATCGATATCACTTTGATACAATAATTGATTGTAGAGAAATAAAAAAATGTTCTCATATTTTTTCTTTCTTTCTTTGTGTTCTCGTCCTTTTTTATAGGATACTAAAAAAAAAATTTAGTTATGTCATTGTTGTAACAAATGAGCGATATGTAAATATTATTATGGAATAATACATTAGTTACATTAACATATATTGGATTAAGCTTGAAAAAGATTAATAAAATAAGCATAAAAGTGAAAAAGATTGTCTGATGAATTATGTAAAATCGTTGCATTAAAAATTATATCTTTATGATAATCAGATTTCGATAATATAAAGAAAAATATATAAATATAATAATCTCATAAATATTAAAATTTTATTAATTGCAAAATATCATAAACATCGTTATAAGAGAAAAAGGGAGAGATCTATGTTATCGAAATTTAGCAATATCCGAATATTGAAAAGCCAGCAACGGTAATTTCAGCGAATAAACGAGTTAATACGAATTCTGATTAATTCATGGTTAAATTAACGCAGATACTGGGCTATCAACAAATCAAATCACAGCATCAACATATCGTTGACTCGATTTATTACTATCTCTCATAATGAAAGCATGCGATCGGCTTTACTACGCAAATTTCAATCTCTCTCTTTTCCTCATCGAGGCATTTATTAATATACAAATTGTGCTCTCATTTTCTCTTTTCACGTGTCGCGATAAATATCCATGTATTCGAATTCCACAACTATAGCGAAGATACGCGCGTATGCGCATTAATTAAATTCTCAGTTTGATTATTCAGGAAAATAAAACGTAAAATATGTGTAGAAATACACTTTCTCTCGGTTCGCGGCATCGATTATTAGCCGGAAAATAAAAAAGGATGAAAAAAGGGTGCATTAGAAAGAAGTTCAGGGAGTATTCCTCCACGTAATGCGATAGTTTCCTAGACTATCTCCGTCGGTACGATTTTTCGTACACAGCCGCTACTCCTTTTTCTCATTTACTACAGTCGTTGTCTTATCGCGCACGTTTCTCCTCGTCCTGCGAAAATCCTGGACCTTCATGCGCGAATATCGCACGTACGATCTGGGCAGTCGGCTGTGCTGACCGGAAGAGCAAGAGGAAACGGGAGTTTCGGGTTGTAAAACCAAGTGTCCCCGCATCCGAGACGACATCGCAAATCCGAGATTTTGGTCTTCGCAACGTCGTGAGAATCGCGCAAACGAAGATTGAAAACCGCATTATTTTTACGATTTCAAATTTAGATGCTGCGGAAACATCAAAATCACTTCAATAATAAAGAGGATATGGTATTTTTAAGAGCTGTTATTTTTAAAAATTATTTTAAATTTATAAGCGTCAAGAGAGACGTCTTTCTATAATAAACTATGTGTCGTCAAGTCACTGAGATCAAATGAATTTATAATTAAACTTTGTGAATAAGTCATGCGGTTATTTTTGAGCACCATTTCAGCTACAAGATTTAATTTACATCTTCGTCACAATAACACACTGCATTCTCGATTACCTTTGTTTACCTTGTATCGTCTAAATAAATTTTACACGTCCTAGTTTCATAAGAACAGAACGTTCCTTGTTCTACGTCCAATTCTATACATAGATAGATTTGTCTTTCCTAGAGACGGACCTTCGCGCAAATCAGTAACGAAGCATGTGACTCATCTCGACGAGCGTTCTATTACGAAGTCGGTTGGGTGATCTGTCCATCCGTCCGGCGGAAGAGCCGCCGGGTAGACTGATGAGAGAGCAGACCGGTTACGAAATTCTCCGTCTCGGGGTCGTCCCCGCCGTTCTTCGGTGCAATAATCGGTCCTCTCACGAAGCAATTTCCGCCTGGGAGAGAGGGAAAGAGAGAGAACGGAGGAAGGCTGCTGAGAGACCGCGACGTAAATCCAATGTCCCTCGGGACATCTCTCGCGGGAGAGGACTATGCGCGTCAGATCCTCCGGGGTAACACCTGCACTAAATTAGGAGTACGAAACTCCGTTTTATACACCGGACGTCGGTCCGAATATCGGGGCACTCTCATCTGCGACATGATGCGAAACAGCTCCGGATTTCCCTTGTATTCGCGTCGGCCGCGCGCTTATCCACGCTGTCACATCTCTATACAAAACGACTCGAATTCATTAAACAGAGCAGCTAGGGAATTTTTATCTTGTATTTTCTGTTTTCAATTTATCCATCTACTCGATTTAATCATTGTACCTTATATATATTGAGTTAGAAGGAAAGTAATATCTCTCTCTCTCCCTCTCGTACTTTTGGTTCAAAGTTATTTACTATATTATATTATACTATTATATATATTATTATACTTACTTACAGTAAAGTTTCAGCCTTAAAAATCTGTTTTTTTTTTAAATTGCAATATGATAATTTTTATGGAGTTGTGACCAAAGTAAAAATGCTCCTTTTATTTAACCTGCGATAATTCAATAATAAAAAAATCTTAAGAACATTTTTTAAAAACGATTTTATAGGGAAAACTTTCAGCTTTTACATTAGAGAGTCAAAAATTTTTACAAGTTTTTATTTTTTGGCACGTGAGAGATTCATAAAATGAAAAAAAATTTCCCATTTTATTCAGCTTGTAGTTAATTTCTACATATAAAACCTCGTATAAAACTTATCAAATTCACAGAAACTAGAAAAGTATAGTGACTTTTCAAAAGTAAAGATTATAAATTTTAAAATCCTTTTTGAAATTTAAATTTCGTTCATTTTTAACGAATATATTTTATATACAATTTTAGAATAACGAAAAATACGATTTACTTTCCTTCCAATCCAATAGTAACCTTCAAAACAAGAACACAATTTTCCTTTGCCTCGAAAACATGCAGAGAATCTTCTCGAAATCGAAATAGGCAATAGCTTCGAAAAATGATGAAAAGATAATGTGTTTTCCAACAGTGTCATTTTCCTTTTACGAAGTTAATTACATGAAAATCATGCGTGTCCCGTTTAATGAAAGTGCATCAGCATCCGGAATTCTGTCATGTCGCGTTTGTTCCTCCGAGGCTATATAAATTTCATCACAGTCATCTTCTCGTATCTTCAAGGCGGAGGAATATATTAAGTGTCTCATTTCTGGAGCACCCTGTACAAGATGAACACGGGCCCTTATAACGTGGTAGATTTAAACGCTTGGCCGATCGCGTTAAATCCGTCCGAGTGTCGTCGTATCTCGAAGGTGCTTCACGAGCTTTCCTTGCTTCGCACTCCCTTCAAGCACTCGCAATTTTATCATTTCACTCGGAGTGCTCCGGGCTACTACGACGATTTAATATCGGTATGCGATCTATGTAAACCCCACGGAAGGGTTGGTGAGATTCCGAGATTACGAGTCAGCACAGCAAACATGCGAATTCTAAGTAAAGATCATTATCCCACTAAATTGCGCATTAAATATGTCTTCTTTCTTTTTTATGTGCGATTTATCACAAGTATGATGAATGTTCATTGATGACAACTTGGTATTCGGAGTTTCTCGTCAGTGTATCATTTTTCATTGCACAATGTTTTTCGATTGCATGTCAAAACTATCAAACTTTTGATTAGTTTTGCATAATATTTTCTATTAGCAAAAAAAATTATTTGCATTTTGAAATTAATTATTATATAGTTTTATACAAGATATTATATGACCCAGATACCGGAGCTCTTAGTTCTTTATATCTATATTAAAGCTGGCAAAGTCATTGCAGAATCAACTAAATCTTAAACATACATTTAATGCTTTTTTGTTGCTAGTTTTTTTGCTTCATTTGCGATTCTATTGCTCTTGCTGATTTCATAAAAATAAAGGCTGTGTCGATTTAAATTTATAGTTGGCACAGCCATAGAAAAAAAATGAAACAAAATATCCTTTCAATATCGCTTTGTTGCTAATTAGTTGTGATTAAGGGACGGTTAACTCTTTGATACATTCCACTTCTTTTTACAGCAAACATATCAAGAAAAAATTATTTATCTCAATTTTATTCTTAATTTTCAACATTAAATATCTGTATAGCATTACTTTTTAGTTTAGTTTAAATCTATCAAAGTAAAATGCATTTGAAATTAAGAAACGAAGATGAAGGTTTTACCAATTTGCAAAAAATCTTTCATTTTCAATTAATTAAGAAGACGACTTCTTTTCTCAGTCATTTTAATCAATTCATCAAAGGATTCATAAATAAAATGTAGTTCTAAAGTAATATTATAAGATGTAGAAAAGTTTAATTAATTTCAAAGAAAAAGTATTGCCCCTTTTCTTCCTTAACAAAATTTTATCATTTTAACGTGAGTATTTAACACAAGGTGAGAGATGCAGTTTCATGATAGATTTCGCGTGTCAGTCGAGCCCTATTATTTCTCCGATTTAAACATGACTCTATTATTGAGTAGTATGCGACAAAACAGTCGGACTTTCGGAATAACTTGGCAACATTTCCCCAATGAGAAGTATATCCCGCTGCGAGGCTGCAGTTCCAGAGAGGAATCGCGCGTTTTCCTCGTGATTAGGGGTAATAGCCTCATGCTTTGCCCAAGCAGTTCTTCAGAGCCTTCCCTTCTCGCGTCGCCCTCCTTTGCTCCTCTCGCTCGACTCTCCGTAATTACATCCACGGCCTCTGGTGATTTCTCTAGACTTAACCCCGCGTTTACAGCTAAATCCGAGGAACTCGCCACTCGGTACGACGAGACCTTCGCGACAGTCGGCCATAATAAACTCGAAACTGCTACGTGGAATGTAGCGCGCGGTTTCGCAAAGTAGCTGGAAAGTTGCTTTTCTCGTTGCGTCGTGAGTGATGATTACCGTTTCAGTTTACGTGAGAAATCGTCAGCGAGGGTTTCGCAAATTTTATAGCGACGATATTTTCTTGACGTTCTGATCAAGGCGATTCTTTTACATAGGAAAAGAAGCATCAAACCTCGGCGAACTCGTCGTGGAATATTTCCGAACGAAGGATTGGAGATTCGTATCGCGAGAGAATCAGCGCCGGTGAAAAAGCTGCTTCGCAGACAACATAAATCGTCGACGATGGCGCCTAGTAGAAGATCATTACCTTGGTCTCTTCGAAACTTTCTTCGCTTCGAAAGTGCACGACTTTTACGAAGGAACAAGTAAGCATGTGTACTAATCTCTGTTAAATCTATAGTGTCAAACTTAACTTAATTTAATTTAAATCGCCATTGCTCCTACTAAATATATCGTTACTTTATACTAAAACGGTAGTTAAATTCGATGTATAGTGTCAAATATAACCATTGTTTTTTTAGTATAAAATAATGATATAATTGAGTAGGAGCAGTGATGATTTACGTTAAATTTGACACTATAACATTTAACAGTGATCGCTCGACATGTTTCTAGGACAGCATTATTTTCAGTTTCCATGTTGTATCCATTCAAAAACCAAAATGTTTAATATTAAACGAAAACGGACCGAGAAATAGTCAACATAAGATGAGTGAAACAGGTCAAGACTGAGACCTGTATTCATAATCACGCTTTACATTTAAAGTTTCCTTAAATCCACCCTCTGTAATCAATAAAATTATTCATAAAGCATCACAAGATGAATTAATTATAAGGTTTATGAATACGGATTAGTGTCTAATAATACATTGTGTGAATTTTTACAAGTACAGTTCAAACTGCATGTCTATTATTTTTCATCTTAAAACATAATTTTAGACTGAAGCTGGACGTAATATCGCAAATAAAATTGCCAAGCAATTTAATATTACTGATGCTAAATAAGTATCTTCAAACCATTGTAAATAATTTATTGTGAAAAATATCACCTCAGCTGGACTTCGAATTTGGAAATGTCGCTTGAAATGTTCACCCATGCGGTCAGAGAGATCGAGCACGGCAATAATGAAACGAGCGAGTAGGATTTAATAATCTCATTCTGCTTGTATCAAGCAAAATTCCGCTTAAGCCGATCCATTATAATAGCAGGACGGCGGAAAGTGCAATGGGAAATACGGGCTTATCTCGAGGATATCGAAATATTCTCAGATCTACCTAAAGCTCGGCGTTAATAATGATCGGTCTGTATCCGCAGGAAATTCCTCCGACTGCTTGCGTTACCTAAGTCAGAATAAGCCTGCGTTCATTCGCTCTAATTTCGCGTCATAATAAATTTGTGTTTCCGGAACGGAGAATTCCACCGTCCTCTGCGAAGATTAATTTTCCAGAAAATATGGAACTCACGGTCATTTTCCACGATGGGGGGAAAAAAAAATTTGATTTCTGTCGATGATCGCCGCGATAGCGAACACGTAATATCCACATCAGTGTTACATTCTATTTGGCAAGTCGAAATATTATGGCCTTCTTTCCGTCTATTCTCTCTCAATCTCTTCCTCTCTTCCGCCCTTTCTCTTTGGGGGAGAGTAAACCCACGGATCGTTAAGGGAATATCACTCGCTCGCCGGAGCAGAAAAGCATGCATAATTTGAACTCCGTTCTGAAGGAGACTCCATGCCGGTTTCTCGCGTGGTCGAGGCCGTTTCCGACGACCGTTCGCTCTAAGGATTTACGCCCGCACGCACGGAGTATGATTTCGGAAATGACTACATGGTGGATAGATTATCATAAAAGATTAATGGGCCGAGCGACCGATAGTTTGGTCAAAGACGCGGCAATGTACTGTTACATTCATTATTCATTCGATCGCCGAGTCTCCTTCGTTTACCGACGTGAGGCGGAGTTGCGGCGCACTGGCAGAAGTACACTTGCCAAATTTTTAAATTCCGATGGAAAGAGATCGACTCGCCAATATATTGCGAACTTGGCACCGGCGTCTATCATTTGTTTCTATACTTTGAAAGAATTCGACAAAATCGCTACTCCATTTCTCGAACGATGACAAAGCGAACATTTTCTGCAAGAAATTGATTAAATACATTGATTACATGTTCTTCGACAAGAAGTAAAATTGGCATTAATAAATTTTTTAACTCCAGTATCTTTTTAATCGATCAAATTTTATTTTTCACTACTACATCCCCGCGCCTCTTCTTCTAAATATGTAAATATTAAAAATATTGAAACTTCTCAATTTTCTTTTCATTTTTGATTTATATTAATAGCTTGCTTTTTTTCATCAAGAAACGACAAATATTAACACTATGACTGTTGTATTACACATTTATGCGACAATATAGAAAACTTGCAACAATCTCGTTATTCATTTAAACAACGATTTTATTTATCCGATTAAGAATAATTTTATTAAATATTTAAGACATTAAAGAAATATGAATTATTAAAAAAACAATAAAGTGTTAAAATGATACACTGCAATGAGAGAAATGTTTTGATACGTATGATCCATTAATTTTATTTATATGTGACTAATAAAAACTTTGTTATTTTTTCATTTAAAAATTGTGTTGTCTAATTAAAATTTGGTTACTTTGATTTCAAATTTTGATTAGAACAATAAATTTAGTTAAAACAGTCTTTGATTAGAACAATACAATTTTTAAATGAAAAAATAAAAATGCTTTTATTAGTCACATAACAACTAATGGTTATGCGTACCAAATATTTCTCTTTCAGTGTACTATTAAGTTCAATATCGAAGTCAGCTGGCAGTCAAATTGTTAAAAGCATTAAAATTTAAATTAACTGCGCTTTTATGTTATTATTTATGACAATTCATAGAATTTATGACTTCCAACATAACCGGAAATTTAGCTCTGTTGCATATTAGTCGCAGTTGCAGCATTTTCAAAAATGATTACTTGTACTATATTTAATTCACAGGTGCACTTCTATCATATTTGAAATTCAATGTGAAATTCCGCACTAATAAGCGTATGTTACCGCTACAATGAGCTATTCTGCAAAAAATAAGTATTTAACTAGTTGGTGAAAGCAGTGAACAGATGGAACTATCGTTTAGCTAGCAGCTAGGCATTGGAAAACGCTTATGGCAACCCCGCAAGGTGACTAAGCGGCTAGATAAACGCTAAAGGACGACTATCTGAGGTCGGAATAAAGTCAACTTCATCCCACAGATGTTCCGAAATGTTTGCTGTAATAGATACGTTCCTTATCTTTTAAGGAAATTATTAACAATTGATTCTTTAAAAAATATCGACAGAGTAAGATTCGCTAATGTATCACAATCATGCATATATACGATACAATTTAGTGAATAAAAAGAATAAAAAAAAAAAAATTAAAAATACATGTATATATTAAATTTTATAGCAAAAAAAAATGTAATTTTATGATTTAATGAAATCGGAATCGAAATGATCGAATGCATGAAGCAAAGATGCTCAAACTTTGCCGTAAATTTGCTATTTTCCTTTCCCATACTCCGGTATGAACGAATCTCGATGTGAAGACGAGACTCTAAAGATGTTTTCAGAGAAAGCCGTGCGTAATTGTGGTCGTTAATAATTGGAATCTCTGTCTGGAAGACCAAGAGACGCGGTTTCTGCACACATCGTATCAAACGTTGAGTAAAGACAGCGCGCGATAGTATTTTTCTTTTTCTTACCTCCCCGTTCAATCGTACAGTCGTAAAGTTTACCTTCAATTAAAGCGTGCTTCTTAAGGCGCAATTAATAATTATTACATATAATAATTATTACCGAGTATGCCGAATACGTTCGCTTCGTCTAGATAAATGTCGGCTCTTCTTTGGAATCGTTTAATCGCGATAAACACTCTGTAGAATCTTCCCCGTAACTGAAAGTATGATTAGTTTCAACAAACAATCGTTGCATCAATTAACCTTCTACAATCTGAATCGCAATACAATGGATTCGCAACGGAGTATACACACTCGGTCTTTTTTTCCGCGAGAATTTTCCTCGACCACGCGCCTCGTTGCATCTCGTTCGTCATTCGGCCGCAAACACACGAGATATTTGTGGAGGATTTCCACTGCGCCAGTGGAGATTTCTGGATATTCATCATGATTATTTTCTCCCTACTAGCGCCGCACGCAAAAGCACCGAGCTTGATCTTTTGCGATCTTTGCTGTGAAAAGCAAATAGAGAAAAAGAAACTGGGCGAATGAGAGTGGCGCCAGGCATTAATTATATACCGCTGCTGTACACAGCTTTATGCATTAGATGCGCGAACAGAACAATTCCTTTTTCCCTTACACTTCGTATTTCGGAGAAAAGCGAAAAAAGAATTAAATGATTCGACATTTTAATTAACGTTTGTCGAAAGACAAAAAAGATTAAATCTTTTGATACCGATGTACACTCAAAATATTGCTTATTTGCTGCAACAACAATAACTGACAAATTGTCATTTTTTTTAGTTGCTTATTAAAGTGTGTATTAAAACATTAAGTATTTATAAATGGTTCTTAATGATTCTATTTAAGACACAATTTTAATCTTTAAATAGTAGATGGGGTCTCATTCCAGGTATAATTTTTTTTAAAACCTTGTTCTAGAAAAGGAAAATCAAAATTATAACCAAATATGACCACAGAAGTCTTAAAATTCATTCTTTTTACATTTTTCTATCTCATACAGGTATAATTAATAATAATATAAATTTCGTAAAAATTAAAGAGAGAAACATGTATTGTTTAAAAAGAATGCAATGGAAAGAATCGATGGAATAAAAAGGCAATATTTTGTAGTTAACTAATATAAACAATATTAATTCATTGTTTATTTTCATGTCTTAATCTCTGGAAAAATCTATTATATAAGATCTAAGTAGAATTGTGCCTTTATTCCCTTGTGCCATCCCTTCAATAGTTGTACATAGGTATATTTACTCTTTTTATCCGTTATGTTGAGTAAAATATTTGCAAGTTTTATCGCATGTATAGCACAGATTCAACTCGAATGGATCTTTTTGCATTTCTCTAGATATTTCTTAAGATGCGAAACTCCTTATCTCCGTATGACGGTCGTACGAAAGCACTATCCTATTGTTTCTCGGTTCCTTTGATAACGGCGTTGGGCAGCACTCTCGCATTGTCACGGTAACGTCACGTGCATCGGCTTGGAAGTTTCCGTCGTAAGAAGGTTCAGACATTGAGAGTTGGGCGTCGCGACGATAATCCTTACAACGGTAAGCGAAAGACAGTGCAGGAAGAATGTCAATTAAGCGACTTCAGCGACGCTTCCGAGTGTCCGAGTGACGAGGCTGGAAGCAAGACGAAAGGTTTTTCGCGAACAAATAGTAGGGTAGATTACGAGGAATATAAAAGGGAGAAAAGATCAAGATGTAGGATGAAAGTTGCTCTAGCAGTCCCTTCTTTCCCAGTTTCACATCATTTATCGATTCTTTCCTATTCTCTGTCGTTTATTTTTAATAAATATTCATCATGAAGCTTTTTTACGAATATAACTAGATATATGTATATAAATTCACACCAAAATATTATTAACCCTCAGTGCCCACATCTCAAAAAAGTCCCTATCTACCCACATCCGGGTATTTGTAATTTAGCGTTTTCTTTTGCTTGTGTGTATCTCAGATAGTGCATCGATTTTAACTAATTTTTTTTTAATCCATCGTTTGAAGAAAGATCTAAAAAAAGAAAGAATTTTTGAAAATCTAAAATGTCGTAGCACAAAAGATATTTTGCAATAAGTGAAAAGGGATCAGAAAAAACGTCTGAACTATGAAAATGGGGGGGGGGGGGGGAGAGGATTACGCTATCCTTTTTGAATATTGAAGGTATTAAAAAAGATACCTAAGTATTAAAAATAACATTTAATTCGGATAAGACATCTTATTTTAGTCGTGTTATTCTAATGTCGCTTATTTTTTTTTTACAAACGTTTTGAATAAAAGGGAAAATGAAAGAACAGTAGCAGAATTATTATGATTTATGGTAGACGACAGGTAACAATGTAAGTACTTTTTCAAATACGCAGAACTAAATGCACAAATAGAGATAATTGTAGTCGTTTGTCTATGCGGGATGAATCACGCGTTTCGGCATTAATCATCCCCAAAAGGCGCTGAGCGAGCTCGGCATTCGTTTTCGCTTTATGGTGTGCCGTTGTCGGGATTGTCGGGAATCGGCGTGCATTACGCGCCGTGTTCGAGCGGAAGCGCAGCCTTTCGCGAATCTGCGGAAGAAACCTCGTGAAGGATAGCGCCAAGTGCCCGTCCGAACCGACCTTATTAATATACGCGATGCATGTTGAAAACGACCGACCGTGCACGGGATCGAACCTGAAATATGTCCGTGTGTATCTTAGAGAAGGAGGTATATTTTTTCGACGTCGCGGTTGGATAAAGCGTGAAAAATCGTGCCTATTAAGAAGACAGCGGGTAAAAAGCTTTCGAGGGCGAGGGGATGGCTGGCATAATGGTTTATGAATCGGAGCTCACGCGCGAACACGCGACGCTATCGATCGCGGAATCACTTTTCAGTAGATGCGGCCAAAACCTCTTGAATATCGTTGAGAATCATGTTCTGAATAATATTTGTTAAGATCAAAGCCATTGGAGATTATTCCTCTTATTTTCATTTTTGCATTAAAAATTTATTTTTACATAAATATAGGTGTGCTGTAAGAATATGCAATAAAAAATAGGGAGTTCCATTTAAAAAATTCAACTTAACTTTTATATGATCTTGCAGATTCCACTTAAGGTCAACCTCTTATTAGTTAGATAGATTTTTTGAAGTCCTACAACTTTGCTCTTATATATTTTTCGCTAGAGTTGATTATTTTCGAAATATTTTAGCATTTCCAGACTTTTTGAAGACCCTGTATATGTTATACACACAATACTAGTATGGTACAATATTAGTGTGCGCAACACTGTATGTTTCATCATATCTCCTATCATATCTCCTACTCAATCAATTCATACTAGAGATATGATAGAACTATATAGCAGAAGTATATATTATTATATATTAAAAACAAACTATATATGTACGAAAATTATATTTGTAACATTCTACTTTTGTTAAACATTTTTATAATTTATTTACTTTAGTTTTAACATTATCAGGTGTACAAGTATGAAATGCGGATTCGAGACAACAGATGGTGCACCAATGCAGTGTGTAGTATAAAGATTTGACGTATATGCCATTTTGTTGTGCCATCAACAAGTGTCAAACGCATAAGTGATAAATTGAAAAAGTGTTTGCATAGTATTGTTTTGCTGTGTTCAATATGTCGAAATTTGTGCCAAATAAAGAGCATTCGCGGACAGCATTAATTTTTTGTTTTCATTTGAAGAAAACTGCTGAATCATACCGATTACTTCGAGAAGCTTATGGTAAACATGGTCCATCGCAAGATATATGTGAACGATGGTTTCGGCGTTTCAAAAGTGGTGATTTCGATGTTGCAGACAAGGAACACGGAAAACCATCAAAAAGTACGAAGATGTAGAATTGCAAGCATTATTGGACGAAGACGATTCACAAACACTAAAACAACTCGCAGAGTAATTAAGCGTTAGTCAACAAGCTGTTTCCAATCGTTTTTTTTGGAAAATCGGATTTTTTTGGAAAAAATCCGCATTTCATACTTGTACACCTGATATAAGCTAAAATTTAAAAAAATAATACAATATTTTCTAAATGTTTTTTGTATTTTACAGATTTAAACTGACTTATGCAACATTTCACTGTAATTAATTAATTACAAAGATTTAAGAAACAAATGAATATTTTATTTATTTACAAGATAAGTATTTTCTGCATTGCAGTGTAACTTTACGTATATCATTTTGAATACTTATATAAAAAAATTGAGATTTTGTCATTATTTCATAATATCTTTCCATACATTTCTATTAAAGTAATTAGAGCTAATGGAAATATTATTACTTTTTTTAAAAATAACTTCTGATTCAGATAGTCGCTAATTTTTGTATATTTTAAATGCGATCTAGAGAATAATCTGTAAAATTTTTTCATAATTTTTTTATTAATTAAGATACCTATAATAATAATAATAATAATAATAATAATAATAATAATAATAATAATAATAATAATGATAATAATAATAAGTATATCTTTAAGTGTCTGGAAGAACAACAAGCAGATCGTAAAAAAATAAAATTGTAGTCATTTAATTTTTTAAAAGGATTAAAAACAATTTACACTTTAATACTTATGCTAAGTAAAAATATTTCAAAGTTATTTAAATATAGTAAGAAATTTGCATGACCAAATAGAAATTCCGTGCAATTAATCTACTGCATTTTTTAAATACTTCTAACTTTCTCGATTTCTCATCAGGATTACCCGTCCTCATCTTTTTTCCTAGAAGGGACAGGATGGAAAATTAATTCAGAAATTTGCTGCAGCGTCTGCAAGAGTGATACGCTCAGTAAAAATTGATTCTTACATGCTTCTCGGATTATCTGTTATCGGCGACTTCGATTTGCATTCAAGTATGCCTGGTCGATCATAAATTTCGATGAAATATTCTCAAGCGGATACTTCAAGTAGCAGTTAGAGGGTCTGTTCTACGGTAGTAAGCAACTTTCTCGCTTACTTTAAATAGGAGGAGTGACTAAAATATACTTGAAAACAGAAGGGCATTGAAAAGCCTGACTGAAAAGAGGTAACGCAATAGTCACGTCAATAAAACCCTTCAGCGAGTACTCGTCACATATTTGTGAGTTCGACAGTTTCTATATCGCTTTCGCTTTTGCAACACAATATTTTCACTCAATCACTCGGGTCGATGCATATCGAACAACAAAAGGACGTAGTGTGATCTGCTGTCATTGCACACGCGAAAGTGAGACGGTATTGTCAATATTTTAGATTCATCGAGCGCTTTCCGTATTACGGTATGCAAAAAAGCGCGCCTGGTGGCGCGAGATACGCGTGGTCGGAGAAATAGTTTCTTCTTCATAGCGGAGCTCACGGGAATACTCGTAAATTATGCGTGGAATTATGAAAAAGGGGGACACGGTCACCCCGGTCACCAGGTCGCGCAACCTCGGTTGACCTCTCATGCCAAAATACCAGCCAGTCGCCTCCGCCCTTTGACATCGGGCTGTACACTGTAAGCGGTATATCGATGACAGATAAATGAGTTTGGCGAGCGAAAGCGTCATAAAAAGAAGATTTAACGATCCGCGCGAAAACTACAGAATATGCACTTCGTTTAGATGAGCATGCTGCCAATATCGCTGTTTCGGCCAATATCAATATTCGCCAATGTTCGGCATAGTTATAATAGACTCGGATTGTGCTATCCGAAAATAAAATGGATTTTTATAACTAATACAGAAGGACATAGCTGAATGCATATATTGTTCTCTTTCATCGTTTGCAGAAGCTCAATATATAGAATACCGATGAAAAAATAAAGCTTAATTGACTTGTGATTACTCTTGCGTGACACATAAATTTTGTCTCTTACAGTGAGTGCTAAAGAATATTAGTACAGGAGAGATATCTTAAAGAGAACCTTAATTTTAGAAAGTAAACATTAATATTAGTAATTTAACATAGCATAAAATAGATTATATACTTCTCTAATCAAAATACATTATCTTAATAAGCGGAAATGAAAATTATACTCTTTAAACGTATTAAAAGTATTTATATAGTTAAGACTTCGCACTTATTAGGTAAGTAAATAAAAAAACAGTCAAATTGGCTGAAAGTGCGATTAACTTATGAGATGCTAATCAAAAGTCTCCATCGTGAACACAATCATAAAAAATGACAAGCAGGATCTATTCATTTTTTGTAGTTGTTCCTTTCTTATGAAGACTTTTGATCAGCATCTCATAAGCTATAAAATATCACAATTTTAGCCAGATTGACTAAAGCTACTTTTTCCATGATTAATACAAGGTTCTTTAGCTTCCAAGAGCACGTATATACATAGTTATTTCCGTGAAATTTTTTGTTTATATTAGGACGGAACTTTTAATTAAATTGCTAATTAATGTTTATTTTTTATAAAGACGTCGTTCATAAAAAAATTTTTATATTGTAGAATAATAAAAATAACCATAAGACCATTTAAACCTAGATGATCGAAATAATTGTGACAATAGTGAATTCAAATCTCAGTAAGCTCTGTTAATTTTTCCACCGATCTCTGTAATGTGAATATTTTTTGCATTCATATACATGAATTATTGAAAATATATTTGGAGATACTTTATGTATTATACTTATATGAAAATATATTTGTCGATGTTAAAAACTTCATTTCTTTTACTCAAAGAGCGTAATGAACTGAACGAATGATTTAATCCACGTGATTGATAACGAAGAGGTAATCGACGTAGCTTGCGTTAAAAGAAAGCGCTAAAAGAGAAAGCTCCGTACACTCATTAATTATTCGTGGCGGAGAGACTTTGCAAAATTGTCGAAGTTTCTCTGCAAGAAGGTGGCACGGGGAGGGTCACAGGGGAGGCGATCGTTTTCACGAACTCTTGTTTTTAGAGCCGAGACTCATTTAACTCGGTTACGAACACAAACATGCTGTTAATAACCCGCATCGAAAGATCAAAGCCTCTTAAAGTGATTTCCTGGTCGCGTTACGGATCCGTCAGAGAATTTCCGTAATGATATCTAACGAAATTAGACTCACACGAGGTGGATTTAAATACTTAGGGGATGTACTCGTTGTGTATCTTCCGGAAAATATTATTTATGTGACATAAATTTTAAATATTATTTCTCGAAATAAATAGCATTGAGTTTTGTCAATAGTTCTTCGTGAAATAATCCTTAGTCGTATTAGTAACAAATATTGATGTACGGTTTAAAATGAAAAGCGATGATACAATTTGATTTTCAATATCCTATTCTGTTACAGAGTGCACTTAATTAGATCAGTCGGTGGGTTGCGTTGAAAATTTAAACTGTGCGCGACATGCGAATGAACGAGAGTACGGCCATTAAAACCAATAACGTGCAATTTAATTTGGGACGAGCATATGCTTGTGTTAATCACGAAATACTTTACTGCAGTAATGTTCCGCGTATGTGTTTTTTTTCCGGCATTACCTGATGCGATTTTGTAGTATCAGAACCACTTTAACTGTCGTGAATAATTCAGGAATTTTCGAACGCGTTTTAAAAATTCATATAAAAATAAAATCTAGAAACTATTTCGCATATGTTCGGAACTTGCGGCATTACATAATTTCACGAACATTACGACAATCTGCCGTATTGTGAGTCCTATGAATGAAATTTTATGGACAGCATAAGCACTTGTTATTAATCATTATGCTATTTCAGGAAAAAGTCGGAATTTAAATTAGTGGGAAATGTTAAAAAATAGTTTTCTTTAGAATGTATGAAAGTAAGAATTATCTATTATAATTTTATTTACAAAATAATTTTTTGAACGCGCAATAAATGCCAGATAAATGACGTTGGGATGAATTTGTAGAAAACTGCAATTAGAGTCAAGATAATAGACGTATTGTAAGTTTTGCGATCAAGAGATGAAATCTAAATTTTTTGAATTTATGATATTATCATAAGCAATCCTCTGCTTATAAGCCGATAGTATTCATATATATATAAAATCGATTTTTAATTTAAGACAAATAATATCTTAAGATGTTTTGTGTTTTTAATTTATGACAATTTAAAATTGAACTTAAGACAGTTTTAAACAGCCGAAGAGCCGCCATAGTCATTCTTACATTAAAAAAAAAAAAACTAACAATTATGTAGTTAAAAATGTAGTTAAATACAAATTTGAAAATGATTCGTGTTAAACTATTCGTTAAAGTTAGTGTTCAAGCTAATATTTGTCTAAATAAGCACGTTTAATTTTTTAGATTCATAAAAGAGTATGTGCATAAGATTTTTTATACATTATAAAAGATCTTTTTGCATTCTTCTTGCCCTTTTTGCATTCATCTTTATTCTCTTTCAATACTCGAATACTTTTTTATCTCGTTTTAAAAACAGATACGTTGAGAATTTCAAACGTGAACAAATTTAATAATATAAGAAACAGACAAACGCTCGGAAAAGTGATCGATGGAAAGATAAACGAGTTTTATTTTTTTTTTATATTTAAGTCCTTTATACTAAAAGCTACGTTTACACCGAGAGACATATACGCGATCCGACCTATAATGACCCAAAACCATTAGGTCTAAGCACCAACCATTTACAGTATTTACACCGTAAGCGGTGAAGTATTCTACGAACATTTTATAAAACAATTATGTAGAACGCTCAAGCTTGTTGCTAAAATATCAAAATTTTTTTTTCTCATTATGCTTGAATGTCCTATATAATTATTTCGATAGCCTAACAAAATTATTTTCAGATCTGTATCTAATTAAATCTTCAGTTATTTCAACAAAATCGTTCTTTTCGTGTATTTATTAACAAAATATACTCTTCGGATATACCTATTTACACTAATATTTTACACTCAATCAGTAGAACGCTTTGGAACATCTTAAGAGTTCTGGTACTTTGAGAAAAAGCTGGGAGTCTATCAGCTAAAGAAATTCTCAAAATGGGAATGCTTCGTGAATGTAGAGGAAGGAAAACGCTGAGGATAAAGTTAGGCCGTTTATCCTATCAATCGTATAGAAGCCTTTTGGTGAAATTGGTATCGTCGCTTTCCCTACTTTTATCGCCCCGGCGAAATTTCTGTCTACCGTTCGTACACGACGTGAGACTATCGTGTGACTCTTCCTTTAATCCCGATGCAGGTAGAAATTCCCCGGGAGGCTGCGCCGACCCTCCCCAGAGAAATGTCTTGCCTCCCCGATGTCTCACCCTACGACTCTTCTTCTTAGAAGAAGGTACCATTGTACCCTTTTCAGCGTTGTTCTATCCGAAGTTTCCTCCCTTTCCTTCTGCCACTTTTACCCCTCTTTCTTTCCGTCGTTGTCCCAAGTCGTCCATTCGTTTCTTGGTTTCTTGCCTCCCGCCCTTCCCCCGTTCGTTCATACTACCCCTTTTCTCACCGTGCTATCTTTAAGTTAGCCTTCTCGTCACAGACAGCAGATTTTCCTCATTTTCCTTTTCAATCTCACGGAGGATGCGATTTTCTTCCTCATTTCCACTTCGACAATATATCGAGCGCCGACGAGCAGACGAAGTAGAGAAGGCAAAAGCGACAGTTTCCAGAACTTTATATCGATAGTATTGCTGAGAAACGAACGAATGAACGAGCGAAACGAGAAAGGATGCGTCAATCCATCAATTAGTTGTTAGCATCAGCGCGTCATTAGGGGACACGATTCGCTCTAACGATTTTGAAACTGATTAGATCGTCGTCTAAGCATCGTTAACTGCGAAAACATGATGCGCTTAGAATCTGTTTCTTCGAAGTTTATTCACGCTTCGAATTCATTCACAATTATATTGTTATGGAAGAATTTGAAAAACTTACCGCATCATTTTCAGCGGAAAAAAAATCTAGAGACCTTGTCTAGTAGAAAACATTTTTCTTTTAATAACTTTGAAAACATTTTTAAAATAGTGTTGTTTATAACTTTTAATAAAACAACTTTTTACGCGTATCGTTTTTTCATAAAATATCTAAAGATTACGTATATACAAAATTTTATATCAATATATATACCTTGTTACACAAATTTTTTTATACAATAAAATAACTCTTCAATTGACAGTAAACATTTTTCCGAAAGTTTCTTTTTCTGTGCGCAAAGGTACTATAATCCCTTAAAAAAAAAATTCAATTATTTGACTTACCTCCAACACGTGCTCCGCTTGATTCTCACGATCGAGCTTCCTACCACTGGTGCTGATAAGACCTGTAATACGAAGATAATGCAGAGATTAAGTAGACCATTCAATGATTAATAAATAATGGGATCGAACGGCGTTTCGTGCTGCGGCAGGACAGTAAAACGGTGGCACTTTGCGCGAGACCCTCCCTCGATAAAATCCCGCGGGTGGAGGACGAGGGAAGCGGTACAACCCTCGAATTGCGGGCGAACGGAAGGCCCTCCATTTACCGAGACAAAGATCGGTCCGATGGAACGAGCCCGACGAAATTATAGCGTTCAGATTTTGCTGTGCGCCGAGTACTCCCCGTCTCTTTCAACGGTACCGCCGCGATATCGAGCTTCATTTTACGTCCCACGGAATCCCTTTCATCATGGGCACGAACTCCGCTCGGAAACTCGATTGAGCAAAAATTTGCGGACGCGAAGTAACTGACGAAGGGAGAAATTCTTCTGGTGCACTACTCTGCGGAAAAGTTCCAAGAGAAGACGGCAGTTCGAGCGCTAGACTTCCCAATTTTGACAAAATACTGTTTGTAAAATAATTAACCCTTTCATAACATGATGGGTTAGTTATCTCTTCAGTTTTTAGGAAATTTCAATTCTGGCTTTTTGTTAAACGGAAAAAATCTCTGGCTAACTGTCCTAAATTTTGATAACGTTTTTTTTTTTTTGAGACATGCCTCATAAGCATACAATATTTCTAAATGTTATACAAATATTATTTATATTATTTATTTAGGAAAAGACAATTAATATTAAATTAATATTGTATTATAATTAAAATATATTAGAGATATAAAGAGATGTTTTTGATAAGCACAAGGGTGATACACAGAAGTTTACCTAGCAAAGGTAAGTCTCGCGCAAAAAACCTTCACGAGACGCAAAGCGTGACGCTTCGACAAAGCGACATCGCCAAACAAAAAAAAAAAAGAAGCCCTTTAGCGTACAGCCACGTTGTATAAAGCCAGAGTGATCTTTTTTTTATTAGTCTTACGGCTTCCGATGACGGCAGTGTCACTGACGGCCCAGATTTTATATTACACCGCGAGCTCTGCTAATCGAGTTACGAGGAAGCCGTTGTCGTTCCGCTCGGAGCTCCGATCCGCCACGCCGACGAGGCGGTGCCGAAGAACTCGTAATTCTCGCTTTGCAGCCCCCGTTATGATTAGTGTGGCGTGAATCCGAACTCGTGCAACTGATACGGTACCGGGCATCGTCATTAAAACAAACTAGTTCACGTTTTCGTCGGCTAACGCCGATCGCGTGTCAAACGCGTTGCGTTATATCGGGCCGCTTGAACCACGGTGGAACGAAAGCGCCGAAACAATTCACGGAAGAGTATGAGATCTTCAAATCTAATTTCCGTTGCTCTAATCGAGTTCGCGCCATTTCGAGGCTCGATTAATTGCACCTTTTTCCCGTAGATTTCGTCGACAATTTCAAACGTGGCGGCGTTCGGCACGTTCTTTTTATCACGAAATGGGAAGTAGGAGGAAAAAAGGGGGATTGATAGAAAAGGCGTACGGAAGGCGAGCGGAAGCGCGGCGATGGACAGGAAAAAAAAGGGGAATTGCGGGAAATGCCGTTCGATCGAGCCGCGAACGCGAATGCGAATGTACAGAACTCTGGGGCTGTAGAACGCATTTAAATAATTGCTTTTCGTTTTCGTTCCTCACCCTCTGGGCCGTATCTACCCTCGGCCTGATAGGAATGCACGCCCACGCTCACGCGCGTGTCGGCAGCGGGAAATTCGTTATTGGAAATCAAGGACTGCAGTTAGGTAAAATTATTTACGATATTATCGGCGATACGAATTTCGCCGATCGCGACGCGACGTCGCAAAATATGAATTCTCTATCCGGGATAACGACGAATTTATTTTCTGCCGCGCGTAAGTCCCAATGGACATCGCGAGGACGGTTTTCTCCCTTCAAGTACCGGGCGGAACGCTCGACGGAGTAATATTTTATGATGATAGTGAAAAATGCTTCCGGGTTAACGGCGCCGGAGCAACGAGAAGGCCGCTTAAAGGCCGCTCATCTCTCGCTGGGAGAAAGTTTTATCGGGATTATTCCCTTATGACGAGCTAAGATTATCTGTCTTTCACGAGCGGTGCGGCGAGCGTTTTATGAAATTTGCCTGCAGGGGTCTCGGCGCCTGTATTAAGACAATCGCGAGTTTCACGGCGTGAATGAAAAACTTAAAGGGTTGAAGAACTGGGAGTTTTTCCCCTAACAAGTCGAGTTCTCTCGATGATATTTTCAATCACGCGGTAGTATTCCATTAGTATAAAAATAACGTGTATAATATTTTTATCAAAATGAGAGAAAAAAAAAAGACACTTTAATATTTCGATAAAGTTCCGCCATTTTCGTTGCCGTTATTAAAAGCGGCGGATACATCAATCGAATTGATATGAATTGCGACCGTTTATAGTAATAACATCGCTGGCAATCAGCGACGTACATCCACAGAATAAAATCTCATATTTCTCCACTTTTCGCGTAATTAATGAAATTAGTCGGGCATACTTGCAACGCCCAGGGTCGGTTTAACAAAAAGCCAGGGATTTCTAAAAGCTACCCGTCCCGTGCCGCTAGTGCTTAACGGGGGGTCTAATTAATACCTACGTTTTACGTTCTACTATTTAGCCACCCCAACGCGAGGGAACATTTTTGCGTGGTGGCACATTACGCGCCGAAAGCGCGACTTAACCGGGCGATTAGTCCGACTAGATACGAGATCGTGTGCCGTTCGTTTGTGCAAGCTCGTTCCCGCGAGCGAGGTCGCATTACTCGACCAAGATCTATCTAATCTAATTTCGTACTGTCGTATAATACGCCGTTGTTCTCTCTATCGTCGCATCTTAGCTATAAACTGGGGAACTGCCGCGTGCGAATACGCCGGTTAGCGCCTGAGATATATGCATGTCCGATGAGCATATTTCGGGTGTTACCTTTCATCCGAAATTCCATTAAGGAAAATATACAGTAAGTTCAAAAAGTACTCGTGCAGGAAAAATGTCTTTTGAAAAAATTTTTATTTTATATATATATATATATAAAAGTAAACATTAATTAACAATTTAACGAAGAATAAATAGCTAATGATGAATAAAATAGATTATATATTTTTCAAAATTATTTATGTTAAAAATAAAAAGATATAAATTAAAATATACTATTTCAATAAAATGAACGAAAATGCAAATTGGATTATTGCACAAAAAGTATTTGTATAATATAATCGAGAATTTAATTTCTAAGATCATAAACATGGTTTTCGCACAAAGTTTCTTTACTTATATTAAGCTAGAATACTTATTGTGAATAAATTGTGAATTTTATGTTTTCTTGTTCATTTTCTGTAAACAAGATTTTTTTAAATAAAAATCTCTCCAGCATTGTTAAGTTTATAATACCAAATTATATTTAAGTTATTTTTAACCATTTTTATAGGTATACCCATTGTTTCTACTTAATACGACGTTAATTTAATTAAAACAATAATGGAATTAAACAATTTCATTCAAGAAGATGTATTAAATTTGATTCAAATTAGTTTATTATTTACTGAACGCACACAATATACCTATAGACGTCATTTATTTTGAAATTAATCACAGAAATGGATTGATTTATATTTTAATATACATGGGAGATTAAAATATCAAAATATTGTTTAAGGAATTAGATTGCTTCTTTCAATATCTAACAGTACGAATATCATTTTAAATTATTCAAATACATAGAAGATACGCTGCATTCGTAATTGAAATGGTCGGAAAAACATTAAATATATTTTGAAATGAAGCATTTGTTTTATTTACTCATTAAGAAGTACGTGCTTATTACTTTTTTCAACGTAACACACGACTCTCTTCCGCGAGTAACTTTCTTATACTTTTATCTCTGTGTGCACGCACTGACTTAGGTATACATATAGTCTTAGGTATACATATAGTCGTAAAATAACACACCGGTATCGCCTTGCGCTACATAATAATGTTAATGAGGGCGGAGAGGCGACACAGTGTAATCGTAAAGCACGTACATGCTATATACCGTGACGCGTTATTTCAACGTGCATTCTAGAGTGCATGATGGAGTAGCCTTTTTGCCGAGCCTGGACTTTTCCATCGCCTTTACCTGCAACGCGCGTCCCGGTAGATTAAAAAAACTCACTCGGTCTCCTTGCTTGTTATCGGGCGTTCGTGAAAATTAATCGAGAGACCGCGGCGGCCGATGATTGATGCCCGTGGAATGTGTGCATGCGGATGCGAAAGAGGCGTCCGCACGTAGCAAAAGCGAGGTGATGCATTAATCGAGTGATCCGATGATTTAATTGCGGAAACAAGTTCCCGGTCGCGACTCTTTTCGAAAAAAAAAGATGGTACGCTTTTACGATGAAGACCCTTTAATATGGACCCGTGAAATAATGTTAGCTCGCGCAGCACCTCGTTTCAGTAAAAACGACGATTGTTCATTTTTCTCGATATTGTCGACTTAAAATGAATTTAGAGATAGTCCAAAGTACAAATAAGAATTCGAAATAAAAAAGTAAACGAAATAGTAAAAAGACAATGAATTGAGAAGTATGCACAATGAAATTAATTGGAAATTGAATATGTCAATGTTATGTATAATAAAAGAACATAAATATAGAATAGGTGGTCAATATAAAATTTGTATAAGAATTAAATAAGTCCAGAGATTTTATATTTTTTAATTAATGGATCTTCAAAATATTAATAAAAGCCTAAAATTTTGTTCCTATATTTATTACATGCCCAGAAAAAAATTAATATATTTATATACAATAAACGGTTTGAAGATAAGACATTTTTTCGTTTCTTGAAAATATTAGCTTTTCGGACTTTTTGCGAAAAAAGTCATATAAATTCACTTCATATAAATTTACTAATTAAGTTGGATCGTGTAAAATAAATTTTAAACAGAGTTTGTGAGACTTGAGTTTTACACTTGCTGTGCAAAGAGTATCACGTATCCAATAGTTTCTTTGAACTTATACAGTGACTCCGAGCCATCATAACACCGTCATTAGTAAAAACCGCAATTTCTTTCGTTGCCTCGGCTTTCGTTATACGCGGGATTCTCCACGGAACGTAATAACGCGAAGTAAATAGAGATCTGCGGCGTATTTGCCGCAGAGAAACTAGTAGGCGATACATTGCGCTCTCTGTGGAGATAAACGCGGCAGTGGCGTAAATGTCCGTTTTATCCCGCTTTAGTCCAACTAATCGCGTTGCAACCGGGCAACCCGATGTAACCGGTGGTTCTGTCTATCGCAAAAATCGAGCGACATCGCTAAACGGCAACGCGCCACGTTGGTAATAAATAATAATCCCATCGCGCGCGAAGGCGAACGGCAATAAAATCGACGATACCTCTTCTTCGGGGTGGCGGAAACCAATTTAGCCGGTATTACACGGAATTTGGAAGCCGTCCGCCCGTCCGTCCGTTGTATTACATTGCAGTAATTGCTGTTGGTGGAGTAGCATTGCTGTCGGGCTAAAACTGGGACAGAGCGCTGATAGTTCCGATGTACAACATTGGACTCGTGTACTCGCAATGATATCTATCTGTACTTTTCTCTTTGACAATGTATTCCAATTCAGAATATCAAACAAGGAATAATACTTCATCCCATCAGACAGTGTGCTCGCTATTACTAAAAAGATCGTGAAACATCCGATTCAATCTCGTAATGGACATTATTGTCCAATCGCTGATGCAATCTTTTCATCTCCGTGATGTAATCCAAGATAATATAAAAAAAAACGGATTTGTTAGAGAGAGAAACAGCGTGGACAAACAGCATGGTAGAATTCTTTTTATTTATTTGATAACTCGATGAGTTGCGCGACTATTCTTACGAGAATAAAATCATATAAGTGAACGACTATCAATTCGAGCGTCTATATTTCATACAAAATATTCGATAATCAAGCGCCGAAGTAGAGCATTTGATCCCACAATCACTGTACAATAGTTAGCAGTGTGTACGGAAAATTAATTAAAATCAAATATTCTTTACTTAATACAAACAAATAAAATAATTATAAACGATCAAATTATTAACCGATATTATATGTAATATATGTAATATAGAGCTCACGCTTTTAAATCCATAGCTTACACATATACAGATCTATCAGTGTCATTGATTTTGACTATTCAGGTATTTTTA
The DNA here is from genome assembly GCF_024713525.1 of Acromyrmex echinatior. Lineage (NCBI taxonomy): Eukaryota > Metazoa > Arthropoda > Insecta > Hymenoptera > Formicidae > Acromyrmex > Acromyrmex echinatior. The sequence continues at coordinate 10,865,060 of NC_141859.1, forward strand.
TAGGCTTACAATTTACCACACCATTATTGGCATCATAGACGGTATTTTAAAGATAAAAAATGTCCAGTAGACATTGACAATAAGAGGATTAAATTGTAAAAATACTGTTATTAACATGATATTAACAAATTCATTAACAGATAATTTACTTCAAGAGACAAAGAACCAGTGGACATTAACAATAAATAAAATAAAATTATTGTTTATCTTCTGAATGTTTTGTCTTCTGCACAACCAGTAAGCAGTAGCGCAACTATTCAGATTCCAATCACATTATTTTAAGATCTAAATAGTAATTAGGTCAAAAGCGTGAAAACAGAATATATAAAGCTTATAAAAGTTATTAGGAATAAGAATGTATAATCCTGTTTAATGAATGAATATATTAACATTTAATTATTCCATAAGAATGAAATTGCAGCAAAGAATGTGATACCTCATATTTCTTCTTGATTTATTATAATCAATAATATTATTCTTTTCCAATATCTAATCACTTAACTTCCTCAATTTTTGTTAAAAGAATGAAATAACCTGCATCTAACAATTAAAATCTGTTATTAATAATAAATAAATTTTTCACTATTATTATCTGTTATAATAAATGTAATATCTAAATGCACATAAAAAGTATAATACAATAAAAAATCGAGAGACAAAGGAAAGAAATCGATTTTTGAAATTGTTTTTATCTGTATATAAATAAATAAAGTATATCAAAGATAGAAATAATTACTGTAATGTGAATGTATTTTGACTTTCCGAGATCAAGCTTTAATAACCATATAAAAATAAAATTCGTGCTCTATAAATCTGAATCAGTGGATAGTCACTAATTACCCAGTGACATACTTGACACTTATAATCAGTGAAGTTCAAAAAGGAAAAGCATTAATATAACTAAAATACTAATATTTGCATGTTAATTTTAATCTTCCAATACCATATTCATTGAATTTAAGCACTAAAAAAAGGTTAATTAGATCACATAATAAAGATTAGCGCTAGGTCAAGGATCTCACATTTAATTCTCACTGATTACCAGTGACATACTTGGCACTGATATCAGTGATTATCCACTGATTCAGATTTAGAGAGTGTGCTACTTGATCAATGATAACATTGATTAACCCGATGACATTTATAGCCGATTGATTGGTTATAACCAAATATTTCCGTTTGATATATGGTGAAGAACAACCGCAATACCACATATGTCGGGCCATGTTTTAAGGTTCGGTCAATCGACCGTTCGCTCCATTTTCTCCTCGCATGTGAAATGACAAAAGGTCGCCACCCGCGGGTGAGCCGGGTCAAGTTTTGCGCAATCTCGAACATTAAAAGTTTCGCGGACGGATAGCACGCGAAACGAATTGGCCAGCTGACGGAGGGGAAGTTTCCGGGGATTGGTTGACGGTGATGAATACAAATCAAACGTCGGCCGACTTCTTCCATTGTGAACCATCTCCTCGGTATAACCGACTTTCATTTTGCATACTAATACCAATCGCAAACAACTTTCGAAGAATACGAGATTTCCGTTGTTTGTAAGGATACGCCTGGTTGAGTGCCAGGAATCGGTAAAGAACCAGCATCATTTCGAGAACTTTCGGATTTCGACAGATGAAAATAATACCCGTTTCAATAAACCAGCAACCTCATCGCTTTAAAATTCTTATCGTATATTTTTAACTTTAAGTGGCGCTCCATCCGCGAAGTCCCTGGCGTGCGAAAATATAAAGTTCTTGTTTGCCGCGCATTACGTATTTTCCGTTCCACATCCGTTCTCATGTATTATTTTGTCGCGCTAAACAACGTAACGTTATTCTCTTACGTTATTTACGAAGGTTTCGAAGTCAAAAGCATGACGATGTCCCAGATCTAACGAGCTTGCAAGATAGGCATTCCCATCGTTTATAATATAATTCTCGAACGTCTCACGCGAGGAGGAAGGCTAAGCGAAACGATAAAGGACTGATGAATATGGACGACGTTCGATCATTCGGATTTGCATGCACGGTCAAGTGAGGTAAGAACAACATATCTTTAAACGCGCTTATATATCGCGGAATCGCGTTATTAAGTCCGAGAGAAGCAAGTCATTAAAATAAAGATAGATCGTGCGCGTCTATCTGTCGGAAACTATATTTTCTCTACGTTTCTACGATACGGAGTCATCGACAGTATATATACCCTCTAAAAGTGAATCAGTGACTTTAGTGTTACACTTATTGTTGTAATCATCAGTGAATATCTATCGTTTTTCAATAATAATACACTGATTCACTTTTCGAGAGTATAGAATCGAGTCAATATTTCATCCTTCGATTTGACTGATAACGAACGAGAATTCGAATGAATTCTCTTTTCACAGAAGCGGCCAATCTCCCGGTTCCACGTAACGGATCTATTAAAACTCTCGTCCAGCAAGATTGAAACTCATTACCGGCTACCGGGTGTGGCTAAAGACGACGCCGTCATTCTGATCCTGCCGCGAGACCGGTCATTTTTGCCGTCGATGCGATACGCGAACTGTACGCTCGGGACTTACCGGTGGTGGAGTTGATGAGAAAATATCCCTCCGGATTGCCGCTGCTGATGGTGAAGACGAATTGCTGGGGCGAGACGTCGTGATCAAAGGCGTGGATCTGCAGGACGCTCACGCTGGCGGGCGAGTTCTCGGGCACGGATGGATAGTAAACTGGCAGCTCGGTCAGCGGCGTGTTATCATTCTCGTCCAGCACTTCGACATAGACCTGTACAAGTGCGGAGAGAGACATTCATTCATCAGCCATTAAATAAATCATCGCGCGTTTGTTAAATTAAATTCGTGACTGGGGAAAAAAGAGAAGAAGTCGCAACTTTGTTTGGAATATCTCGATATCGAATGCAATTGCACTCAGTTTTTTATCTCGTACCTTCGGAGGAGTTAAAAAAAAGAAACTGTAACTTGGATTTCCATAATGATAATTTTAGCAGTTTTCGTTTTATTACTTTTAAATCATTGATTGCCTTTTTGACTTTGTCTTATTTTTATTTTCTTTTATAATCTTTTATTTTAATTATTCACAATTAAGTATAATTATTCATCCACGTTTGTCTTTTTCTTATTTAGGGTGCTTTCCAATTGTTTGACACATCTTGACACAAACGTAGCAAATTAATTCATATATTTTCAGTATTAATAAATAATTTAAATAAAAAGAACGGTCTGGAGGAACAGCTCAGGCTGTTCCTCGTCTTGATGAAGTGGAAGGTTCTGCAAGGTTCACGAAACATTGGCATTCCAAGAATGGATCTGGACATGAAGAAAATCCGCGAAACACATAACTTTATATAGAAAGCATCCGTGGATGCCTCAAGAATATTAAATTTAATTCTTTTAACTCTTTTAATTGTATATTCTTTGTTATCACAATAACCTCATAACCTTGAAAGAATTAAATTATTTGATAACATTGAAAATATGAAAACCGATTTGCATTCAACTGCACTAATTGCCGTAATATCATCGACACAATGCTACACATCCGTACTCAGTTCGAGGATAGTCGGATGTATACCGTGTCATATTTTCATCAGTTTTCATATTTTCAGTGTTAATAAATAATTTAATTCTTTCAAGGTTATGGGATTATTGTGACAACAAAGAATATGTAATTAAAAGAGTTGAATTATTTATTAATACTGAAAATAAATGAATTAATTTGCTACGTTTAAGTTAAGATGTGACAAGCAATTGGAAAGTGTCCTTATTTGTCAATCTTTCTTTGTGGTTTTTTTTGTTCGTTATCTTAATTTATGTCATTTGGCTTTGCAATCAGTGTGAGCGACGCACTTTTAGGGGATGAAACACTCCTTTGATAAAAAGGAGTGTTTCACTCCCTGAATTTTTAAAATGAGTTTCTTTTGGAGCGAATATCATCGAAACTATAAAAAATTAAAATGTTTTCAGTAAATGAATAATTTTAAGAATACTTTGTATAATGATAAAGAATAGTTTTTAATTTCTTATTTTTTAAATAAAAATTATTTATTAAATAAAACAATTTTTTATCATTATTATAAAATATTTTTATATTCATGAAACTTTTATTGAAAACTTTTTTTCCATCTCTTATAATTTTAACAATTATAAATTTGCTTCGAAAGTAATTAATCGATTGTTTATCTGTATAGCAGCGAAGAAGAGTGATGTGCGCGAACGGTGAAACTAATTGTTGAATTGCAATAAAATTAATTTTTTTAATTGTGTTAAAAATAAAGGGAATGGTAAAATGGAAACAGCAATAACCATTTGATTAAATAGCTCGTTAATCGAGAACGATGTTAGTTCCTACTTAGTGTATATCTAAGATTTTTCTAATACTTCTTTTTTTCAACAATCTCTATAATTTACGATCCATTGCTGAAACTTACTTGCAGACTCGAACTCAACGGAACCACTCCGTGATCCTGGGCGTAAACGGTTAACCAGTATCCCCTCTTCGTCTCGACGTCGAGCACCGCCTTGGTCCTGATGTTTCCTGCAACAAGCGGAGAACCGCGCAATTAACTCGGGAATCAGAATGAACATGGCAAACGAACATAAGCTGTTCGACGATAATATCTTGATCATCTATCTTTTAATATTTCGAAATAATTCACTTTATTTCGATCGATTCCGTCCGTGTAATGAAACATATGGCAGGTACGAGCCCGTCAGGCGGCTTTCTCGAAATGGAATCAATAAGAACGTAAAATAATCACCGTATTACGAGACCTTTGCACTCTGGCGTTCGTTATTTCCCCGTAGTCCGTACTCGAAATGAACGGAAGGCGGCCGGTTCGAGTGGAGAAAAAAAGGAGGCGGCGTAGTATTTCTACCTTGTGCGAGGTGGTCGGTAACAAGAGAGCCGACCGGCGGGCACGTCATCGTACTGCTAAATGCGCACGTATACGTGCACTCGGTCGGCGAGTCACCAATCGAGCGAACAGCGCAAAAATCGAACCGCATTCCTGCCGTTAACACATCAGCGGTGCCCGCGACTCGGCTTTTTGCCGGGATTTCGCCGGATGCACCGGTAGTTTCTTGCGCATGGGCCCGGTATTCCGCGTTCTATGCTCCTCGCGGTTTTGTTTAACCATCACTCCGGATTAACGCGAGGAATTAATAGCGATTAAGCAGCGTCGTTCGCGATGACGCGCTCGATTACTTAGCAACGTCGCGCTCCCGTGTTCATTTCGTAGCGACAGAATCAAGAAGCAACGAAGACTACAACTTGCGATTTGTAATGCTGATAATCAACGTCTTCCTTGGTCGGTGCAAAAGTCGAGTCCGGAGTCTTCGCGGTTTCGGTCGTCGTGCAATTAGCGAGACATCGAACCCACCATTTCAAGGTTTCAACGTCGATCGCTAACCGGGATAACGGACTCGATCTTCGAGTCTACCGGAGCATGTAACGAGCGTTAATTAGAAATCGGCGGATTCGTGCGGATCGCCGCCGCGAGTCATAAATATTCTCGAGTCCCGATCGAGCTGGCGCGGCGCGGCGGGAGTTTCACTGCTTCACCCGCTCGTTTCGCTCCGAGTACGACGCTCCACACCCTTGCATCCTGGTTGTGCAAACTAGAGCTTTTCCGTTTTGTTTCGTTTATTATTATTTTTTTTTTTTTTTTTCAAAAGATACACGTAGCACCAAGCCTCGCGTTAAGCATGTGGTTTTGTTACCGCGTTTTTCCTTGCAGCTTCCGTTGCATCGCGTGCGTGCTGGAATCATAGCCGCATTTCTCGTTGCCAGGTTCGCGGTCTGCTTGCAGTTAGCACACATGACACGGAAAAGAGGGAATATATTTTTTTATAGTTTCTCCTTTATGTTGTAATCACACATTCGGATGCATGTGCGGCCGTTTGTACAAATGTTCAACGAGAAGCCTTACCACGCGGGTGAAATACGTATCGCCACGCGTAGTGTAATTAACATCGTCGGAAAAGGATACACTTTTGCGAGCAGCGAAACGAAACGGGCGTTTCGAGTAGCTGAATTTACCGTGGAAATTGTTAAATCTTAATTAACCGCAAATGAACGTTGCTATATAATAGCGCCATGCTGCTATGCTTCATTGCTCCTCCTGTGCTCTCCTACGACGTCGTTATTTCGGCATTATATATGCGGCTCTCCTATTCATTTGACTATGGAAGAAGCAGATGAAGACACGTGCGGTATTTAATAGCAAGCGAGTCGGCAAATGCATTAAATTTAGTACCGTAAACGCGATTTATACAGGATCCTCATATAATGCGAGAATTTAGTAGGAAAACGAGCTGCACTCACTTACGTATGGCAATACGGATCTGTGATTAAAAAAATGAATTTTTCTCGTACACTAATATACTGTAATTCTTAATAAATTTCAATACTATAATTCTTACAAAATAAGATATGTCTGGCATTCCAAGGAATAATCTGCAACGATATGAAATGTAGATTTTTCCGCGACAGCTTGTTTCGGTAAGATCCATGCGAGTAAATATTCATCAAATGTTTAGCCTCTTATGAATAACACAAATGTTACCACAAATTTCTATAAAAATATCTATACTGCTAACAAGTTATTATTATTATGGATCAAGTTGAAGCCAAGGAGACCATGTTAAGTTCTCCATACAAGAACATCCGTATAACTATATAATACGTTACATTACGTTACACCGAAAAAATTGTATTCTCAACTTAAGAGAATTATATACTTTTTATACCTTCTTAACACGTATTCTTAATAAATAAAATATTTTCTTCTTTCTGTTAGTATTTTTAGAATATTCTCTTGAAACTAAGAAGTTACTAACTGTATGACAAGATAGTGAAGTGAGGAAGAGGAGTTAACCGATTTGATGGAGATGTTTATAAGTAAGTTTCTGAACTATTATATTTATGCATGAATTACGTTTTTATATCCTTAATAATTAGTTTTTATATTTAAGATTTTCAAATATGATTGATAGATTTAAAAAATCCAGTAAGGTTGAATACTTTAAAATTATTTATTTTTGTATTTGTGTTTAAAGTCATTTTTTTGTCTCTAATCTTCCTTTGTGTGATTGTGCATTGGAATGCATTGAAACAGAACGAGAAGCGTAGCCAAGGCAGCAAATTAATACGTTAAATAATGATTTAACGGTTTCGATGATATCAAAAAATAAATATACTCGTATAGATTATTAGATTGCTAATCGTTTTCAAATGTGCTGTATATGATATTCTTAATAAAAGTAATTCACTTAACTAATATTCTTAATATATTCTTATTAGTTCAGAATATCTGTACTAATCTATTCTTCAACAGAATTCCCTCTGAAGTTAAGAAAATCCTTTTAGCGCTTATTTTAGAAGAGAATATTATAAATAGTGGGAAATTCTTAAGTTGAGAATACAATTTTTTCGGTGTACGTTACATTAAGTACTGATTGTAAATTAAAACTCATTAAACATTAAACATTACTTCACGAGTTTCTTTGTGCATTAACATAACAAGTTTACTGTTACGTGCATACTCAATTTTAAGATCAATACTTAACGTAATGCGTTACAGCTATTTCGTGCGGAGAGTTTCACATACATTGTTAGATATCAAAAGAGTAATTAATGGCAAATTCCTTGTATAAAAATAACAAAATGTCATGAGTGCTAAATATTTATCTTTATTGAATTTTTATTGTTATGTATCAAATCATTGTAGTTAGTTAAGTAAATAACGTCCATATTATAACATGCATTTAATAAATAATTAAATTTGAATCAAATATAATATTATGTGTTGACCATCAACACCATCTAGTGACAAAAAACCGCGGATACTTTTTAGATGACCCAATATTTTCTTGAGAAATTGTCCCACTGCATTGTAATAGATTAACATATTGAATAGCACAGTGGCGACTTATAAAATTCATTAAAAATAACTTGAATTGAATATAATTCGACATTATGAATTTAACAGTATTTTGTGATGCTTTGTAAGTGTCGGTGTTAATCTATGAAGATCACCCGGATATAATTGTATATCTTTTATGATTGTAAGTAAGAACTAAACTTTTTTTGCAAAGTGTGCAGTTATTCATTGCAAATACAAAAATAAAATCTATAACGAATAATTACACGTTTATTTAGGTGTGCTATAATAGTTCGGTCATGACCAGGTAAAGATGACAGTCATCTCTTTTCCTATTAAATTAGCTAAAATTGACTTCACGTTCATTTTACGAAGGTATAGCGATATATATAGATATTTCTAGAAATCTGTGGATATTACAGATTGATAAGAATAAAATAGCAGTCCGCATGTAAAACTTCAGCTGATAGAACATCCCTTATCACATATCATTGGAAATTACGGAGATTCGACCCTTGCAGCGAAATGTATTGATATTATTTCAGAAAGACGAAAATTCGTATCGCTCATATCGAATGACTTTATGAAAAAGAGGCAACGAGGAAAGGCAAAGGAAATTATTCTTCGCGAAATATATGATGCACGTCTTTACATCAGTGCATTCGCAACGTGAACCGTTGAACGTTGTATTCCTATCGGATTTCATCACGAAGATGCACGTGGTGCTTCGGCAAATCTCCCGGGCTCCTTCGTGTTCATCTATTCGTTCAGACAGCTGATGAAGGCGCGTGCAGCATTTAATAGCGCGCCAGGGATCGTATTTAATGTGTGCCTGCGCGCTGATTGCAACTCCCGAGATGCGCATGAGCGATATATAGCAACGAAGTAGATACGTACGTTATGCAATGTAACGAAATGTTGAAGAGCTCTCGTTCACTTGGATTTCGTGCTGCCTCGCGATTCTATCGGTAAAATGTGACGGCAAATCGTACAATTTCTATGTATACTATTTCTTATGTCAAATCATACCTAATTTGAGTTATTTTTAATAATTTCTATATCGCCACTGCTCCTATTTAATATATCGTTTTAACTAAACCAATGATGTATGTTACATCTCAAACATTATAAAAAATAGATTATTCAATAATTACGCCTGAACATCTGTGTAAATACAATTTTTTTATTCATTTCAATGTATTTAATTTATTGTTTACATTGATTTTTATGTAAAATGGCGTTTTGTAGTATTTATCTGCAAATTTGATACAAAAATATAGCAAATATACAAATTAAATCAATTTTTTTTACATATAATAATAAAATTTCAATAAATATTTTTGCAAAAGTTTATTTGGATCCACTTACACATTTAAAAGTTACTTACTTAAAACTGCAGCAAAATATGATCATTGTGCTGTATAAATTATTATAAGCAAATTATTCGTTGTTTATTTGCAGTTGATTTTACGATCAAAATTTTTTATCTTTGAAATAAAAACAAGGAAACATATTTTTAAACTTCATTAACTTTTAGTTAATTATTGTACAGCTCAAACATCCCTATACATAATTTAACTTAAAAAACATATTAAATTTTACTCAAAAGTAAATTATTATTTACTGAGTACATTCTTTAAAATGGAATCTCATTCTGAGAAGTGAAAATTGAGTTTTAAAAAAGAAACTCGACTATCTTGAAGCGTTATTTTGCTTGTATAACAGATTAATTGCTATACATTTATACAATTAATCTGATGCAATTAATATGGCGCCTCGAGATAGGAGTGAGATTTCATTCTTCAGAGTGAGATACACTCTAAAAGTTTTAGAGAGTAATATGCATTAACATGGACGTTGTTTATTTTAAAACTAAGCAACTCAGCTACAGAAATGAATTAACTGTAACTGTTTTTGTTAACCATACGTTTTGTATTAAATATTTTGACACACATAAAAGTTAAAAATAACAAAATGTTTATTTAATTCAAAGAAAAGATTTAAATTAAAGGTTTGGTTCAAATTTTCTCTTTTAATATTTAACAATATATATATATATATATATATATATATATATATATACTCAGAAAAATAAAGAAGAATAAATAAACAAAGAAAAGGAAATTGTCAACTCGTATTTCCAAATATATATTGTGCCAAAGAGGAAAAATAACCGGACAGTACACAATCGAGACAGCTGTTTGGCAATTTTTCCTCGCGACTTTCCTGTAAGAGCTGGATGCCATTCGCTGCTTGAGACCGGTAAAGACCGTCTCGTCGAGCGAACTATAGAATTCGTTTTTGGCGTGACTCTTTTGTTCGAGTAACGACGAAGCCGTTCTCGGCGGAAGTGCGAGGAGGATACGGCTGATAGCTTTCCGAGCAGAGAACGTGTAGCTGTAATCGAACTCTTGGTCGTTTAATTTTTGGCCCGGGGTACTGCCTTCCTTCCGCTCTTTCATCTGGTGTCCTGTCTGTCCTCTTTCGCCACTCTCATCTTTCCTGAGAAATTTCTCGAGATCTTGACGCAACCTTGTGTTCGTCTGATCGTTAAGCCGGGATTCGTCATTGACACTCTTGGCATTATCTCGTTGGCAATATGCCCTATAAACGTTCACGAAGCGTTAACAAGGACTATCGTTCTCTCGGACAATTATTGTTGAGTGATGATTGATATTCGATGGAATATCAGGGATTAATGAATGCTTGTAGCGAGAAAAGCTGCAGCGAGAATAGATTATACTAATTGGGCTTTATTTGTTATCTCGTTACTGATGCTAGAAATAATGTTACGAGTCATCATCATAAATGTCTCAATCATTTATTTAATGCTCATCGAAATATATTATTTTGTTTAGATAAATACGTATAAAGAATTACAAATGGATGATAAAGTCAAAATTCAATCTCCGCCGGCAATGTGGAATTTTGAGGGACAGTTAATTTTTTTATTGTAAATTTTGGTAGAAAAATGTAAATCTATAAAAAAGTAAGTCTCTCAAATAAAACTCGATTTTTAGAATAAAAACTTGTTAAAGCTTTTACAAATATGCAAGATTTTTTTTCATATTTTTATACAGTTCGAAACAATATAAAAATTTGAGTAGTGTAAGTTTTTCCCTAAGGCGGAAACTTGAAAAGTAAAAATTTTTATCATTGAAGGTAATGCAAAAAATTTTCATTTTTCAGATTATCACTTTAGAGAAAAAGTTTCACGATCGCTACATGAACGAATTTTTTCTTAGAGTTTACCCTGGAAATATGATAGCTGCGGGATAACATTGTATTTTGAAGAATTTTAATTAATAAGAATTTTAAATCTCTCTCATTCATTAATAAAACAATAAAGTATAAAATAAAAAAACAATAAAGTATAAAATAAATTTGATTAATTTTACTGAAGTGTATGATAAAAATATTGTATTGTACCACAATTATCATATTTTCAGAGTAAATGTGAAAAGAAAATTCTCCGTGTAAAAAGTTAAAGTTCAAAGATGTAGATTGCTGTAAAAGATACAAAGTACATATTGTTAAAGGTTTAAGATGTTAATAATACGTCCATTAGTTTGTAAATACAAAATATTGTTACGTGCGTTTAAAGTTTATATCGTATTACCTTCGTGATACTCACGCTGATTAAATTGTAATCCGAGGGAATTAAACGACAAAGTTTCGTAGGATCTAAACGGAGTCAGGATTAATACAGGAAATTCGTAAATGAAAGAGATAATTATATTTTCCTTACTATTATAATCGTAATTTTAGTCGATAAACAAATTTGTATGACAAATTTTTACGCTTTAAGTAATGTGTGCAAAAAATTTAAACAAGTTATGCGTTTTTTGCATTCTGTTATTTCGCATACGATATTACTATATGCGCAGGAGTCTCGCACATTTGACGAATGTCGAGAAAAAATACAAACCGTAAATCGCCAGTGGATAAAAGCGCCACTAGAAGCGAAATTACGAGATATACGTGTCCGCTCGACCGAATCTCGATACGCTCGAGATTTAAATTGCCGCGGGCATATCGTCAACATTCGATTGAAATGCGTTTCCGTGGAAACCTTTTAACGATTAGATTCACGTAACGGTATACACCGCATATAAAGGAGCGATGTAGCTTTTAAATCAGAATTGAAAGTATAATGGAAAGGCGAAAAGTAAGACTAGTATTTCAAATAAATAAAATTTGCTATTTGATAGAAAGGTAAGCTTGCCATTTAAAAAATACTGTCATTGGAGTAATCGAATATCTGCTTTAAAAAAAGTCATAAGATCGCAAGTAGACAAGATAAGAAAAATCTGCAAATATATAACGTATGTATTATCTCTAATTTAATGATAGAATAGAAAAGAAAGATCTTTAATAAAAAAATAAATTAATTAAATAATAAAGTTTCGCCTTCAAGAAAGATGATACTGAAATCGGAAAATAATACAAACGTATTTACGCTACTTTCACTTATATCAATAAATGACATCGAAAATTAATCCTCCATAGGATTCGACACAAACCAATTATATCTTCTGGCAAACATTCTTCGCGAGTTTTTCTTTTATGATTCTTGAAACTTTCTCGACTCCCGCGTGGTACTCCAACAAATTATTATACCTCTAACTCTACCGAGATGTCCAATCTTCTTGCATCGTGTCCTATCCCTTCCCACCAGTGGAGATAAACGGTTCCACGTTTTTTCCGTTTTCACTGGTTTCCAACTTTTGTAGGAGCACTACTTACCAGACGTTCGTCTTTATCTTTATAGCTCTTTCGATAGCCAACGAGCCAATTTAATCAGCACTTTTACCGGAAATTTACGTGAAGTAATAAAGAAATATCTAGCGGACATTAGATAACGAAATTCATATTACCTACACATAAATGTCATTTCTATCCATTATATTCAATATTTTTGGATATAATCAATATTATAAATGATATATTATATAATGCATTTGATCATGATTTTTAAAGAAAAACATCTTTCAGAAGAGATTTAAATAATTTTTAAATAATTTTTTTTTCTCTGTTCTGCGATATCTAAGAATGTACCAACAATTTTCCGCAAACGTAACAAATAATAATGAACGATATGAATGTGCAAGGTATCGTCATAATCATTCAAGATACTAGTATTTAGCATGCAATGAAATTTTAATACAGATCTTTATCATTCGTCTATATACAAATATCTTAATTATTTAAGAAATTTTTCTAAATTGTAAATTAATTAAATGGAATCTTAGCAATAATTTATTCACAAACCTTTTAAAAAAAGTCATTAAGTTTTCTACTAATATATAAAGCATATACAATAAATTTCACAATTGATGGATAAATTCGCGCATTCGGTCAGAAGTTACAATAAGAAATTTGATAACCCTTCAAAGGTGTGAATGGCTCGAGTGGATAAAGAAAAAAATTTCACGCCGAACTAGTTTATCCAAGATTCTGCGTGTTCGAAAGTTCCCGAAAGTTGGCGTCGATGTGCAAGTTGGCTGACGATTCTTCCTCCAGTTCGTGATACTCGTATCACATAGAAAAGTTTTAAAGTGTGCATATAGTTTGAAAGCAATCGAATCTAAGTAGTTCGAGAAGCTGCGAAAACCGCTTTGAAACAGACATTGATACGTTTTATTACATTTGGCAAAAAACACTTACAACGCTTCATCTTCCGTTTCCTGTAGAAAATTTCTCTGAAAGAATATAGAAATATCAGCACATTTTGCGTCGCACTTCTACCTTCTACAAGAACACTTTTATTTCCTCGGTGAATGTAAAATTATAATCTTGGCGTCTCTCTGTCTTTCTCTCTCTCTCTCTTAAGAAAACTAAAAGTGTAATAATTGTCGAAGCGATTAATCACAGGAGAGATAAAACGACGTTTTCTTCTTGGTTGGAATAAAGATATTTATCGTCTCGGTGATTGTTGGCGAAATTGAAAGTCGTCGTGTTATTCATGAGAAATCATTCGGAGGCTCTGACGATGATGACACGTTTATGACGAAGGTATATTCCTGATGGATATAAACGAGCGGCTCGACGATTTCACGAGTACCCGCGAAAAGGCATTGCGAAAGTAATGATCACCACCGCTCGGGGACCGTCATTAGCCAGATTAACAGTGGGAAACCGTTCTGTCCTCGACGCAGGAAGCCGGGTTACCAGAAATTATGTTGGCGGTTAGGGTGTCGTAAGATCCGCCTTCGTCGTGTACCCTTCTTCTTCTTTCGCTCTCCCGCTGCTGTTCCACTTTCCTGACTTTCCACATCTTTCCTGTCCCGCCCCTTTTTTATCGCTCTCACTATCCTGAGTAGCAAATGCTATCGTTCTCGCCCGAAGAGGAACAAGAGTTACTACTAGAGACGAGTACTCCCTTTTCTTCTTTCGTATCTCAATCAGTATCGAAAATTTCCACGAAAATTAATTATTTATTTGACTTTGAAATAAACATGTAATATATACGAGAATATAGTTAAATCGAATTCTGGTAAATTGTATTCCAAGAGAATCGATTGAGACTACGTGTATTTTTGTTATTGCACGATTAATCGGCATATTGAAATTTTTCCAGGTATGTACGATGCAGAAAAAGCGTAGTTGTATTTTACATCAAAGTCCGCGGTTTTTTCTCGTGTCCCAAATGTACATGTCCACTTTCCAACTGTGCAGTTACCTTAAATGCCTTATAATTCATTCCAATGTAACCATTCAACCCTGCGGAACGTTCATTATTGCACCACGGCTCCAAGCGGTAGATAGAAAGTTAATTACGTAGTTAATGGCATTCCATATTTTATGAAACGTGGAATTGGATTTTTGATCGAAACATTTCGTGCGTCCAGGGCTTGATCGCGAACTATTGGCCGCCTGTGTGTCATAACGAGTCGTAACGAGAGTCTTGTCGCACACGTATTCTGGTGACACGCGACCGTGATAAGAAATCCAAATCGCGTGTCTCTTATTGCGTGGTATACTCATTACAAGAGAGGAACGAACGGGAACCAAAGTGTTCGCATTGAAAAACATTTCTGGTTGAAAATGGATGAATTAGAAAATTCTAATCATATCAATCAGAATTATGGTTATTTCAATTACAGATAGAAATCAAAGCAATGACAATCCCTTGAATTAAGTAATATTTTTAACTTCCATGTGTGTCAAAATGTAAATCAATCCTGTGATTAGTTTCAAAGTAAACATTAACGTATGTGTTTAGTAAATAATAAATTAAATTTGAGTCAAATATAATGCAGTATAATTCGAATTTAATAAATTGATGAATTTAACAAATAGAATTATAATAGATTCAACCAGAAAATTCTGGTTTGTCTATTTTCCATCAGAATTCTAATGAATACAATCAGAATCTCTTTTTCCAATGCATAAAATCACGTGTTAGGGAAGAAGGGTATTTGGTCTTCTTCAGGGGTGCAGAATACGAAATGTATCTTACACAGGGCTCGGTAAAGTAACTAATACGATTTATTTGAAATAAAAAATATAAAATAGGTTCCAAGAACTTATTAAAAATATCAAATAAGAAATAGGATCCAAAAATGCATTTATTTATTTAAAATATAGAATAACTTTTATTTAAAGTAGAAAAATAACTTATCTTTTATTTTAAATAAATTTTCAAAGGTGATTTCTTACTTTAAATAAGAAATTGATTTCGAAAACTTACTTAAAATATAAAATAAGAAATATGTACAGTGAATGCAAAAAGTATTTGTACTGAGAAAATATTTTTTAAAAAATTTTATTTTTAAAAAGTAAATATTATTCAGCGAGAAATAAGTCATCAAATTAATGTCGAATCAATATCGATATGATGATTTCAACACCAATTCGATGTTTAATTGACGTTCATTTCTTATTAGATAATTAACAATTTTTTCATAAAGAATAAAATAGACTATGTTTCTTAAAATTATATGTACCAAAAAGATGCGATTAATTATAGAAAATATATCATCTGAAAAATAAATGAAAATTAAAAATTCTTGTTTGGAAAGTATTCATATAGTCGAGAAATTTAGCGAAGCCCATTTGTTTATGTTAGAACAGAATATGTTCAATTGTATAAAATTGCTAATTAGTATTTATTTTTTACAAATAAGACTTTTTTTATATGAAATTTCCTTGTACAAATACTTTTTGCTCTCACTGTAGTTTAAATAAACGTTTCAAATAGTAAATATAAAATATTCATGATTTTATTTATTTGAATATATGAATATACATTTATAAATATAACGGTTTAGTTTTGTTATAACTATAATTAATATTTAGTAGTATTAACTCTTCGCGAACCACAAGTGGAAAATTCAATCATGGATCATATGTGGGTCATACATTTTGTATTTCACACATGCTGTACTTCATTATAAACTACTATAATTTATATAACTAATAACCGTCACTTTTATTGACAGATCGGTAACATACCTGATACAATTTATTTAAAATAAAAAATACAAAATAGCTTCCAGAAAATTATTTAAAATAGAAAATCGAAAAAAAAAACTGATACAACTTATTTAAAATAAAAAATATAAAATAAGTTCCAAAAACGTATTTAAAATATTAAATAAGAAATAGATCAGAAGAAGTTATTTAAAATCATAAATACTAAATAACGTTTTAATTTTTTCTATATTTAAAATATATATATTTTAAATAAATTTATTTGAAATAAGACCGAGCTCTGGTCTTACATCTCAACTCCAAATACGTAAAGAAAGACGTTACCACGAAACGTGTCTCGCACACGTACGAACTATCCGTAAATAGTTGGATAAGAGAGGTATCGAGCGAACGAGACACGATCGAGTTTTATTTCACACAGTCAAAGTTCCAATGTTTTCCTTTCCGTTTGATTGACGCTGTCATGGTATTAGAACTGAAGAACGGGGCAGCTCATATCTCTCGTAATCATCGTTTCTAAGGAAAATTCAACGGTTCATGGATCTTTCACGAAATCGTGGCCGTATTCCGTCGACGTGTAAACGACGTGTGTGTGTGTGTGTGTGTGTGTGTGTGTGTGTGTGTGTGTGTCTATGTTTCATCTTTAACGTGCAGCAATCATTGAACCGTTTCTGCTCGAAGTCGAAAAAGCGCATCGAGACCAGAAATCGACGAGACCTGAATCTGACCTTAGTTCGCTACGATAAAAATCATTCGTGATAAAAGATAAGAGTTTCGGTCGTTCTTAGAGATTGTTTGTTGCTAGAAAACCATCAGTTAGAAATGCAAATTCGTTTGCGGCTATAACTGACCTGAGATATACATCCTTGTCATGGGTTGTGCGAAATTTACTCGCGTATAAATTTAAGCTGCAACGGCGCGGCGCATCCGCGTGATTTTCTTATGCACGAGCGTATATCGAGAGGCGCGGACACAGCTCAGCGCTTGTAAAGTTTGAAAACTGAATAAAAATGCTAATTACCAAACTTTTAATGAAGTAGACGATGGCCTGACGCGGATGTTTCATGAGTGCAAAGACCAGGCCCTGGAAATATATGACACCTGTCACCCTGTTGTAATTTTGCGCGTTGCAACTTTAGATGGCCACGGCGTGCAAAAATAAATTATGTGTTTGAAACTGGCGAAAACGTGTGGTATACAATGTATCATGGAGCTAGAACGGTTAATCTAGTTTTACAACAGGGCAATTATGCCATTTTCTTACGCGATTTATCGCTAAAAGATAAATGTTCAAAACATTGAACTAATAAAAAGGTATAATTAGTTCTGTATTATAATATTACTGATTATCAATTAGTGATCTGTTTTATCAATCAAACGCAATAATTTTTATAGTAATTTTTCATATGTATTATTTTTACAGATTTGCAAATCCTATTCCAGAATTAAAATATAGACGCAATCCATGTAGATTGCATGATTTTATATAAAAAATGAAAAAAAATTAGACAATTACAATTTTATTATCAATTTCTGGCGTCGACTCGTAATAAAATGTACGTGTCATAATATAAAGTACATGTTCCATATAATGCATTTATCGCATTTAATGCACAGAATACAATCTACACTTTATATGCTTTGCAGGACAATCGATCCCACCCATTAAAAATGCCGTATATCCCAATTAGACATAAAACATCAAGTTGAATAAAGAATACAAGAGCTAAGTAATTATATTTTGCTATCCCTCTACACTTATTTTATCACCAATTTATCACGTTCTATCAAACACTAATCGGAGAACGGTATGCAGACGGTATGCTTTCAGGAAAGTTCCATTCTTTGTGCTTACAATGGAAAGAATTAACACGCGTGCCTATCCTGGACGCACGTGTGTGCGATCGAACAAAATTTCATAACAATATTTCGCGTGGTATTTCGTAGTATTCAGGTGTCTCGAGGGAGTTTCGCGTTCGGTATTCAACGATCCGCGCGATGCAATTCTCCATCGGGTTGCATCGCGTGCATACGGCGGCATCGAGGGATGCGCACCGGAGGGATTCCATGCAGACAGTGGACGACGAGGGTGGTGCGAGGTGTGGCGCGCGGCTTCCTAGAAACGTGTCTCTCGCCCGTGACTGATGGTCCATGTCAGACGTGACACGTGCTACACGTGCCGTCTTTCGCGGCTGAGGATCCCTACTACGTAGATAGTCTGGACAACCGGACAGATAGATAAACGGACTCCGGTGCAATTTCGTCACCGGACACCAGAGGATTACCAGAAGAGGTTTTCGTCTTCTCAAGAAAAATCAAAGAGGCGCAGGCGCGTCCAGCATCTCTATACGAGATAATATCACGACGTACCCGAGAGACACGGTTTCTCGTCTCGTTCAGGAAGAGGCAGGAGAGTTGCGAGAACTCGATACCTTTGTGATTTATTTTTTCCTTCACGCACGCATAATTATGTTAAATAGAGTCTTAGAGGAACGCGCTTCGGATCTGATTACACGCGGAGATGCACAACGAATCTGAAATTGCAATCTATCTAATTCACAATGCCATTGTAATAGCGAAATTCATCTCTGATATTAAGACGAAACTCATCCGACGCTCGCGCACTTGTGTATCTCGAACAATTGAAAATGTCAGTAATGAGACGACGAATGTCGGTAATAAGACGACAAATTTGACAAATTTGATGTTGTTGAAGTCAAAATGAAACAGGATGTATAACGCGCGAAACCATTATTTCAAGCTGTTACACGTTAATTGTACTTGTTAAAGCAAAACAATGAAAGCAGCTAAAATTGTCGAGGGATCAGATTAGACTGAATTTTAATCCCATAATGTTTTACGATTTTATATCGAAAGAAGTTTTTTAACGGTTACATTTTGCTTCAGATTGCCAGTAAAGCTTTATTATCGATAATTAGCGGAATAGCTGTAATTAATCCTTAATAGTGATTAAGCTGATTCATAGCCTTATCTTTCATCGACGGATATAGGAAACGTCCCTTTCGCTCGCGAGATCTATTGTATGGGACGAGTTTATTCCCGAGTAGTGTCGAGTACATTGAACGGGCTTGTCCACCCATCTCATGTTCCAGTCTCGTGCCAATTAGAATTCTCTGATCCCGCCGCCAATGGATTGCTCGTTAATTAAAAGTATCGCGAACAAATGCGTTTTTGCCGCAGCTAAATTGATTTCGCTTTGGGTTTCTCGGCGACAACATGAGTCGAAGGAAAGTGAGAGAGAGACAGAGAGAAAGAGATTGAACGTTCTGGATGTCCCCTCAAGACAAAAGTGAGAATAAAATTTAGAAAATATGCATTACTGAAAAAGAGTCTGTTTGCATTAATTGGAATTCTGGTTGAAAAGGGACAAAGCAGAATTTTCTAATTGAATGTATTATAATTCTAGTCGAGACAACTTAGAATTCTAATATAATCAGAATCTTGCTTCATTTTCAACCAGAAATTTTTCTTATATAGATTTCAAGTATAGCAATGTAATTAACAATGTGTGTTATGTATGTAATTAATAGTGTATGTATGTGTATATGTAATTGTAGTATGCGTGAGCATTTAAGTGACAGTGAGTGAGTGTAAGTGAAAGGAAGAGACAAAAGAAGTGGGAGAGGAGAAAGAAGAGTTGAAACAGAGGCGAAATAATTTCGCGAATAAATCGAGAAATGTGCACATCAATTTAGCCGGCTTGTACTTTCTGACACGACCGCGATGTCTCTTCGATATGTCGCATGATGATCTAGTAGAAAAAGTGGATTTAGACTGTCGAAAGATCAGCGAAAACGGATTCGACAGATAATTGCTGTCATCGACTTGAAATCGTGATTTCAATCATAGCGTCTCGATAACTCACACTAATTCGTAATCGCGAGTCATAGACCATGAACCAAACGCATAATTAGTGCAGATAATTAGCGAGAAGATTCATTGTAGCGAGAAAGAACGTGACGATAACGAAGCTTTTTTATTGATTATTGAATTGACTTACGATTTATATAATTTGAAGTAAAAGTTGAAAAAGATAAAAAGATCTTCGAATAATAATCTTCAATAATGTTTTTCTCTTTTCTTTCTTCGAAAGCGTTAAAACATTCGTGAGATATCCGTCGATGCAGAAAGGAAGAGATTACAATTCATTTTATACGATATAAAACGCGCTAAAAAATGTGGCGATGTGACGTTAGCGAGAGCAAACTCGTAAGTACGTCGCGTGTAAAGAGATGAAACATGGAAGATGGTTAAGCCGACAGATGAAGGGGATCGTGCATCTCAGCCGGCTTCTCAGCCACCGTTCAAACCGCTCTTATTTCTTGGGTGGCCCTTAAAGTAGTTCGTTCTGGCTTTCAGAGATTACGCGTTCGAGAGATTTGTACGATTTGATCAAATACGACGTAATCTTGTGCACTCTTTTATCATACTGTCCATTATTATTTCTCGATAATGTGTTACGAATTGTATACTATTAATACGTTGAGACTTAAGTGTTAAAAAAATTTATTTGCTGCTGAATGCAACAGCTTGAAAATGAATAGGCGAATATCAGCAAACGAAAACTATGATCTTGAACCAATATATTTCGAGATATAAGAAGAGAATTTTAATTGAAAGAAAAAATTGGTTGATTTAATCTGAAAAATATATATAATAATTAGTCTGTTTAATGAAATATGATATCGATTCATAATTTTGATTAAAATAACCAGACAAAGATTGCATATATATTCTATATAGTTACGATAATCAGACACATTTGGTTGCATGAATTTTAGTGAAAAGAATAAAATGTTTAATTAAAATACCAGATTATTTAAATGATAACCAGAAATTCTGTTTAATTTTATCAATATTCCTTTAATTATACATGTCTGTTAATCCAACAGGCTTTTTCCTTCGTAGTCATAATAAAATATTTGCATGTTTTTATTACATTATTATAGGTACTAGTCTAACCGTTATAATATACCTAAATATAGCCTGGTTGCTAAAATATTTGATTAGAATATGAAATTTTGTTTACTTCTATTAAAATTTGCTTAAATATATCTTGTTAATTCAATTATGATTGTTTTTTTTCGTGGAACAATCATTAATTATTTAAAGGACCAATTTAGAACGTCGTCGTAGTAATGAAATTTTCTCCTTATTACGTCTCTCTATTATTATGACGAAACTCCAATGTTCTCGCTAATGCATCTCGAACGATCGAAAACGTCGTTAATGAGAAGACGGATCTTGTTACGTGGAAGACGGGAGGAAACAGGATGTATGACGCGCGATTATTACACAATTTCCAAGATATTATACATAATTTGTGATTACCTGTTACAGTGTAACAACGGTAAACAACTGAAACTGGCAAGGAATTAAAAATTAGTTTAAATCCTAATCTTGTAATGTGCGAATGCAGTTTGCTTTTTACCTTCCTTAAATCCTATATTCGGGAAAAGTCCTTTAACAGAAACGCGATAAAACCCGCAAAATCTTGTGGATCTGTGAACGAAGAAGGCTAGATTTACCACGTGGATTTTTCTCTGTTGGATTTTCAGGAGTTGCTGGAAGAGATTTATTCCCGCGAATCAGACAGCCCGTCGCGCGACGAAACATACGACAGATTTTTGTGAAACGACGAGAGAAAGGCGTACCCTTTTTTTATCGACGCTCACTGACAGAACTTGGTGGAATAAATCTAACTTAAATATTTTTGGGCAGGACATACCTATAAAATAAAATGGGAGAATTTCTTAAAGAACTTCAAGAGTTTGATGATAATGGCATCGTGATGCATGATCGACATCGTTATTATTTGTTGGCAAGCCTACGAAATGCGTCATATTTAGAAAAATAAAAAATCGTACGGAAACTTTCACACACTGAAAGAAAAGTCTTCTTTAAGAAGCTTTTGATGTATTATAATGCCATCAATATTTCCTACATCGATTCGTTTCGCGGGTAACTACATGATTTTTTTCTGCACTGAAAGAAAAAATAATTCCGATTATCATAATTTAACTAGTATAATTAAAAAATTATATATAATTATTTTTTGGAACGACTATATATTTATACTTTTATTTATATATTTATAACATGTTTTAACATCATAATTAAAATTGTGCTATTAATATAGTCATATATCAAAATTTTTAATTTTTTTAAACATATCTTTTAGTTATTATTATCATGTAAATAATAAGGGAATGTTAAAAAATAGTTATATTTACTAAATTGTGATTAACTGAGTAAAAATATTTATTTTATTTACTATATATAGCTTGATATTTTACTATACCATTATTTAAAATTATCATAATTACATAGTATGATTTTTTTTATGTTAAAAGAACTATATATATAAGATTATTATTACTAATATAATAGCAGTAATAATTATAAAAATGAAGTTCCTAACTATTATTTTACCATACAATTAGTCATAAATACCAAACACTTTTCTTTTAGTGTGCGAAAGTTTCCGTACAATTTTATTTTTCTAAATGTAACACATTTCGTAGGCCAACAAATAAAAACGATGTCGATCATACTATTATCATCGAACTCCTGAAGTTCTCGCTACGAAGATTTTGTTGATCTTATCAAACTGTAAAAACGACGCATAGAATATGAAATGCAGTATATATTCGGAAATCGAAAGAGACGATAGCTTCTATAAAACGCGTTCTAAGAACGTATATATCTATGTATGTATATGTGTGTATGCGTGTGTGTGTGTGTGTGTGTGTGTGTGTGTGTGTGTGTGTGTGTGTGTGTGAATATATACATATACGAGCTTACTTTCATACAATATGCACACGATGTTACAAAAAGTTGTCGTTCTTTCAATTTATTCTTAGCACATTTTAGCTCAGAAAATTTGAATTTATTCACCAGGTGATACTTTAACATTTAATAGTGGAAATTAAAAAGTCATGGCGAGCGGAATTCCGCGAATAAATTTGCACTCCATTCTGGCGGACAGGGAATTTTTGCCAAAATAAAATTCCGCTGTACATTTGCAAGTTTTGCGGGATGTCCCGTATATCTTGTGCTCCGATAGCGTCCGCGTTCGGGATTTATTCAGTACCGGGTGCCATCCAAATTCATACGAATCAGTTACACGACCGGCCGAAACGATAGGGTCGCCCCGACCTGCTGGATCAGAGTCGTGGGTTTTTTCGTAGAACGAAGTGACTCTGACGAACCTCGCTGGCTTCGTTGATGCGCGTACAACGATATATGCAGTTGTTCCACGTGCACGTGCTCGTTGTATGCGCGCGACGAATAAATTTCACCCGGCTTTTCTCCACCATTTCGAAAGTCCCGGTGGAATAAGGCGCGGAAATGTCGCAACGGGACACGCCTTTCTGGAATTTATCATCCTTAATAAAACAGAGCTAAAATAGTGAGACGTAAAATGACCTTTGTGCCGAATGAATAGATCCTGTTCGTGACGAGCAGATAGTTTTATCAGCTTAAACGATTATAGTATATGATTATAATATATGCGCTTTTCAGGATATTATTTTAACAAATTGTTTTAACAAGATGATTTTAACAAGATATTGTGTTCGATTATATTATTTTATTATAAATATTTAGAATAACGTGGGTATATTGATACGTATTAGTACTCTGAAAAAAGAAAACACGAAAAAAAGTATAATAGAACGAATGGAGTCGAAGTTAAAAGTTTATATTAAAACACGTTTGTTTCCGAGTTCACTTCCAAGATTAGCGTTCTGCGAGATGTCTATAAAATGAAATTTATGCGGACTTTTATTTCCACTACACGAAATCGAGGTGTTAATCGCGTAGCAGTTGATCACGCACGTAATAAAATCTGAATTACTTTCAAGAGAAAAAGGCAAATAACGAAGGTACTATAGATATAACAGGATGTGGGATTAAGAACTCATTTCTGATTTAAATGATTGGACAGGTCGGTGTAATACGTTTTGTAAGCGGATATTACTGCCAAATGTCAGCATTATTTCAGCATTTAGAAAAGCATTAAGAACAAAATGAAATGTTCCAAATGACTTTACTACAGTTAGAAAAAACTTGTATGTGATTTATAGAAAAGTCGTTGTAATAGTATTAGATTTCCAGGTAATAAGTTTTAATGTTGAAATCATTAGATTTTGAATCATTAGAATTTGATAATATTAATTTTAAAATATAATTTCGATTACACACACAGAGGAATAAAACTAAATTCTTTTCAAACATGTTTCTTTATTTTCATTCTTTTTTTCAAGCAACTAAAAAATTTTTTTTAGTTATTTAGCAAATAAGTGATGTTATATTTTTAACACATTTAAATCAGGCAAACAATTCAGGCATTGTTTTTCTAACAAATTTTGTTGATTACGTATCACGTGCACGTCCTACAATTATATTACAATAAACGAATTTCTAACTAATTACTGGAAAATATGTTGTCCGATATTTCTGAGAATCTACGTGAAACTATGTTGTGTACTAAAGTTTTCATTTTACAAAATATCGTCTAATTTTAATATTACCTGACAGGTATCAGGCGATACATAACAATGTGTCTCTGGCGAAAAAGAAGTAGAAAGTTTTGTATCTATTTGACATCGAGCATTATGAATTTTACATCGATCTGGAAAACGATAGAAAACTTTCAAGCGTTATCGAGATTTATCAGCGATTCTTATTTCAATTAACACTTGATGTGCAAAAAATGATCAGATTTTCGAGCCTCTTTTTTTCTCTCTCTCTCTCTTTTTCTCACTCAACGCAAATAATCTTTATTTTTTCCATGAAACGCATAATATACTGATTTATCGTAACAAATTGCTCGGCGTATTGCCGAATTACAAACCAACCGGGTGCTGCGCGGCTTATCGTAGACGGAAGTTCCGGTTATATAAGGCGGCTGAGGTGGTTCCCCCTCGGTGGGTTCGCTGTTATGTAACTCCTCCTATGAATCGATAATACGGTTGCTTTAACTAGGCGCGCCTTGCGCGAAGGGCTTAACTGTGCCCTCGCGGCTTCACGCTGACGAAATTCAATCGACTCTGATCGTTACGAGGAAGCCATTAAACCGCCACCGGGATTAATAAGTTGCGAATTTATTTATCTATCGTGCGAAACTGATTGGAATTATTTTTAATGTTACAATAACATTAGCGAAAAGCTTCTTTTCGAAACGTTCCGCCGATTATTCTTCATAATAATCGCAACTCGTATTAAAACAAGTAATGAAAACTCTCTTTTCAATACCTTACGAGATTAACCGTCTTAATTGGGAAGATGAAATTACGGCTGTGAATCGACGCTACGGCGAACGCTCACCGAGAACTCACGCGGGATTACACGATTCGCATTTAAATAATAACTGCTGTCGCCAAGGATAGAATCGCTGGCGCGCGATCGCTAATTGAATTGCAGCCGGGCTTACACAGGGAGATCTCGTCCATCTAACTTCGCACTTCGAGAAGTTCATTCATCGGCGTAAAGTTGTCGCAATTCCGGCCGGATGAAAGCGACGTCAGTCGGATCGGGTGAATGTGCACGCCTCGTGGCTTGCAGCATTGCTTGCGGAAGGGCGAGAGAGTTGCCCGTCTCGTCGCGTCGTGAAAACGCGTGGAATAAGACGGGCGTCGAAGAATCTCGACGCGCGTTTAACAGTTCCGACGAGGCTGTTGTGACATCGTTACTCGCGACTAATTGGCCCGCCGACAAAAAGCGATATTGATGACCGGAACGTGACACTCTGGCATCCCCTTCGTGTCTCCCGATCTCTCTGCTTTCATTTATTATTTTCTCCTCTCCAGGGATTAATTTCTCTAAATCAGTTGATCGCACGCGCGTAAACACACACAAAAGGATCGATGTGGATTTAACATCACCATGCGTGTCTATAAAGTTTCACCGCGTTGGTCTTCATATTAAAACTGTCATGGATTTAAAAACGTATATAGTATTGAATTCATATCTCATGTTGGTGTTAATATTAACATTAATATAGTGAACATTATATAGACACCGCATAATGTTAAATCTACAATGATATTTTTTTAGGATGTAATTACGTATGTATGTGGCAGTGCAAGAATAAAAAAAAAAATGTGAAACATGAAAAAAGAGGATGGGACGATGGAAACACAAAGCAAAATAAATTCTCTCGCGAAATTTGAACTTTCAAAATTAAAGCGCACAGTCGGTTTGATATTTTTTTTTTTCTAGTTATATTTGAACGAGATTTTTAGAGATCGTTTCAAAGCCACCGAACATTTCAAGTTCTGAAAAGATTCGCGAGATTTTTGAAAACGAGTTAAATGTGACTATTTCGCTTATCGATGTAAACTGTGTTTATTTTTTGACGTTCCCAAAATTTTTTTGTTAATCTTTCAACATGCTAGGGAGGTTTATTTTTCTATCCATTTTTCAATATTGGAAAAAAGTTTTATTTATTTTTTATTTGTCCGTACAGTTCATCTATTCACTGACTCTGTGTATCTATTCGGAGGCTCGTTGCGACTTTCGCAGACTGGTACGATTTACATAGCACACTGCGTCATATTCGTAAACCAACAATAGGAGAGCAGAAGCGAAGTTCGAAATCTGTATTACCAGGTGTACGCATTCCCAGAACCGTGAGGGACGAACTTTATGTTAAAACAAACAGAAACGCGATTTCGGACAGATTTAAGAAAAAATACATCCTACGTAATAATTGTAACGTATAATTTTTTTGAAATGCAACTAAGTGTTTTTTTTTTTTTTTTTTTTAATTAACTGATTCATCTCACTGCATGTATAAAAGTATTAAGTATATACAGTTACCAAAAAATGAATAGTTTTGTAAATAAAAATACTTTTCAATCCGGTTAGGTTGCTCAAAATAGCAACTTTAAAATGATGCTAAAGCAAAATCTGTTCATTTTTAATGATTTTGTCTAAGGAAAATTTTGATCAACATCTCATAATCTATAAAATATTACAATTTCAAGCAATTCAAATTAAAACTATTTTTTCATATTAGTGCTCGGGTCCTTTGATTCAAATTTAGTTACCAAATGCGTATATTAATAATGGATACTACTTACGTTGAAACTAAGCAACAAAATGAATTAATTTATATGTTAACAAATATGGAAGTTAAAAATAACAAAATGTTATTTAACTCAGGGGATTGAATTACTATTGCTGTTTTGATATCTAACAATGTAGCTGCAATTTTTGCGTTCCATGGCGCTTTGAAAGCCGACAATTTCGCGCCACCGCGCAATCAAGGCAACAGAGCGCAAAGGCAAATAACGCGGACGTGTAGTCGCCGTCGAATAAAAAGTGCGTAACCAACGTTCCGCGTAACGACCCTTTAAAGCCGTTATTACCGGACGATTAAGTACTGAAAGACAGATATACCGCGAGGACTGCAAGGAGGGCCGTACGGCATTTATGGTGAGTTATAAAAAATGAGAAGGAACATCAAGAATATATACATACATATATACATATATACATATGTAGGAATAATGGCTGGAATAATGCGTTACTTGAAATATCATTATCGTTATCATTACTTTTTTCGATAAAAATTATTACTTTTTTTCTCTCTGTAACGGTAAAATTAATATCATTACATTTTTATAGTAACGGTAATGATAACGCGTTATTTTTATAAAGTAAAACTTCCCTGATAATATTTTTGAGGTTTTCACGGGTATTTTCTTCACAGATGTCAAAGAGTTTGCGGATTACCGTGTTGTGATACATTATGCAAATATGTTTCGTGAACCTTTACTCTAAATTTCTTACTCTAAGAAAGTGAAAATACAACCATCCTTGAAAAAAAGTAAAAATCACTGATTCTTTCACTTTTTGAAAAAAGAGTGACAATTTTCACTCTTATTAGAATAAATTTTCACTTCAAAGAAGTGAAATCTCACTCCAAGAGAGTAAAAATACAACCACCCTTGAAAAAAAAAATGGAAATTTTTTGGAAAAAAGTGACGAAATTTACTATGCCGTTCACTTCATCAGAACAAGAAGCGCACTGATACTTTTAATCGTGTATTTATATGTGTTTTGTGTGTGTGTGTGTGTGTGTGTGTGTGTGTGTGTCTCACAACTGAACTAATATACACTTTCTATACTTCAAATGAAATAGGTGAATGTTTGAAATTTGGAAAAACATATTTTCCAATAGAAAAATAATGGATTTCTTTTTGCTACACCTAATACTTAACACAGCCTAGCGTAATAATAAAAAAATACTTTATATACCTTGTATACATTTTTTTTCGCGGATATATCGCGATCGTACAGTGTGCGAAACATTCTCCGAAGATCAGGGCAACAGGAGAGACCGAAGAAAACACTTCCTGTCGCGTATGCATCCGTCACAGACTCCTGTTTGCTTTTCTCTTCCCGAGAAGAGCAAAGACAAACTTTCTCGATGTGTCTTTCATCTAACAAAAAATAATCGCTCGCGAAAACCGGAGATTACAGTGCACGTTTTCTCACATCCCGATATATAACGTCCCAAGCACACGGTATTGTTTTCAGCACAATGCACAGGGTGCTCAATTATCGCGCGGGTGGAAGGTCGCCCTAATGCGGAATCGTGTCCATTGGAATCGCGTAAATCATCCACGACAGTGGCTTGTTGCGGTCGCAGAACACGACCGAACGCCTGTTTCGCTTACGGAGTGTTCGCTCATGGAGTTCGCGCGTAATTTCTGTGCACGCGAATGGACTCCGCGTTCTCGATTATGCGACCTGATGATCATCTTGCTCTCTTGCGCGATACCACGTTGAATTGTACAATCAGATCACGTGCGATAAATAGATGGCTTCGACTAGAACTCTAGATTTACAAGAATAACACAAACGACTATGTTTGTCCTAATATAACTATATATAACCATATCATATTAAATAATTATCGTGAGAGCTTAATCGACGAAATCAATTAGGTAAAAAATGGCGGTTGAAATAAGAAAAATAATCAATAGGAAAATGCGGTTATCAATATTCTCCAAATAAAAGCAATGTGCTATTCTTATAAATCAAGAGCTCTACCTGCAACACTCTTTATGTTCGAGAATAATATCGGGATATTTTTGCAAATAGGCTATATACATTCAATCAATCAAAATTAGAGCAATAGAAAAAAAGATCCTCTATTTCTCTTCGAATTGTCATTTAATAAAAATCCTTTTTCAGTTACGCGTGATATTCAGATTGTAAAAGAATAATAATCTTAAAGATATTTGGATTCTTAAAAATGCTTGGCATCATCAAAAAAAATTTTCAAGATTTTAAAATTTTCTATTCCCAAATTATTTTAAAGCTATAAAAATATTTATTTGTGCATATTATATAACAAATAAATAATTCATAAAAACATTTTGACAATTTGAAAACGTTT
This sequence comes from Acromyrmex echinatior, assembly GCF_024713525.1. Classification (NCBI taxonomy): domain Eukaryota; kingdom Metazoa; phylum Arthropoda; class Insecta; order Hymenoptera; family Formicidae; genus Acromyrmex; species Acromyrmex echinatior. Next base: position 10,894,803 of record NC_141859.1, read on the forward strand.
AATCTGAAAGTAATCACCTCATTTTTTTTACGTAAACGACTTGGGATACTTTGTACTCAAATTAAAAATTATTAATTAAAATTGTTAATTATATATTGTGTATTATTATTTTTTCCGATTTGTTAGTACTTAAGAATATTATAAATATGAATTATTTATTCATAATTTTCTGAACAAAATAACTAAAAACCACAAATGTTAAAAAACAAACGGAGTAAACACATTAAACAGCTTATAACAATATTTCTAAAAAAAAATAAAGATTAATTAATAATTAAGTAGTGAAAAAAGTTAATTAATAAAATACCTTCAAGTAGTTTTTCGATGAAATTGTATGTTTAATGGTTCGTAAAGAATAGCTATTAAAAGAGAAAGAAAATACATGTTAAACAATGTTGATTTTACAATAATTCACATTTTCTCGCCGCTGGAATGTAAAAACATCCTAGGTGATTATTCCTGGACTAAAAACCTCTTTCTCTCTCTCTCTCTCTCTACATAGTATTATTTTTATTTATATCACTATTATATTTATGATAATTTACATTGCAAAGTTATTATTACATAATAAAGTGTTTACACAAAAAAGTGGTTACACTAAAAAAGTTTTTATTACATAATAAAACCTTTTTATCTTTGATAAAATCCATTTGAAATATTTCAAAGAAATTATAATTCTAAGTAAGTTCTTATTACATTTATAACTTTTGTTATAATCGAATCATGACGACAACAAACGAAAGATGATGATGCACTATGTTACTAAGAAAATTTTAAGTATATATCAAAATACATCAAAATACAATGCTATCTATACAGCGTAAAGTCGTTACAGCTATTTACATAAGACTGTACAGATTTAATATATACATCCACAGATGTAACAATATAGACTGCAATAATATTTTATTTCAAAATTCATAATATGGCTAGTGGGAACGAAAAAGTTAATTGACGATTTATAAATTAAACGTAAAGAGAATTCTGTTACGGAAAGAGTCATGATGTTCCGCTCTTGCACCTAAGATATCAAAAACTCATGTAAATTGTTGCCTTGAGATTTACCACCGTTCGTTAAGACATTGCCGTGACGAAGAAAAAGCGAATCGTATTTCTGTCGTCTTTCCAGGGCGAGCGCTCCGATTACTTGGAAGACTTTTACGGCGCGTTGTAACGCGACGACGGCTGAGTGAAGCGATTCGGTGCGGGTCGGCTGGTGGTTCGATAAGACAATTAGTCTGGAAACAATTGCAGAACTCGCGGGAGTTATACAGCTGCAGTTTCACCCGTCGCTAATGAACCAAGAGTGCGTAAGTGTTTCCATTATGGCGGTTGAACACGCCCACGCGAATGCAGCCAAATGTTCTCGATTCGCATAAATGCAGCCACGTGGTTGCCACTGCAATTAAAGTATACTGCGGCATACAAGAAACAAATGTATGTACATAATTCCGCTTTCGAACTTAACTGTCTCGTTATAGCGTTGATTTCATAATTAATGTGAATATTTTATGTAAATAAAATATTTTCATTTATTTCACCGCACTATTACGATGTACGTGTAACAGAGATATATTATTTCACAGCCGTGAAGTTCCAACTTCAATTATAAAGAGCCACGTCTGCGTACCTTCCATTAGCGGCACAATAAAGCCCGTGCTTGCGCTCTCGATTCGGAAACTTCGTCATTGTTCCCGTTTTCCGATGCTGTGACGATATATATATCTCTCTCTGCTAATCCTGTTTTTCTCCAGACCCATTTCAACTAATTGTAAGTGGCCCTCCAATCGCCAGGATCCGTCGTACTCGTTGTATTCCATGTCGTCTCGCGTCCCATTCGATCGATTACCGAACGTTTCCAATCATCCGCTGTCTTATCATCCATAATTAACAAACGATCTACGTCAAATCAATAAATTCATGCCGCAGAAATGTTAACCGCGTAAGAATAGCCCCGTTTCCTCCTATTGTGAAGAAGGCAGAGCCGAGCGAAATGGTGAAGAAGAGCAACTGCAAAGTCGCGTGCAGGTTGCTGTTGACTGCACACGCGATGCATTCAGCCTATGATATCGATTCCTATCGCTACGTATAACTAAAGATTGTTTTGAAATCGAACGAATCACCTGTTTGAACGAAGTGCATTTCACGTGATTATGATTGATCTTTAAATAAATTCGCGGACATATTATTCTTATTTTACTTTTCTCTTCATATCGCATCCTTACTTCTAAAGTGACAAAGAGAGAGAGAGAGAGAGAGAGAGAGAGAGAGAGAGAGAGAGAGAGAGAGAGAGAGAGAGAGAGAAACAAATATGTGGAAAACATCGTATTCGGTCAAGACACAGTGTCTAATAATATTTTCTGTGAATTTATACAATTTCCAGTTCAAGTTATGTGTTTTAAGATAAAAAATTTTGAATATCACGACTCTCTAACTTAAAAGTACAATAAAAGAAATAGAAGGGCTCGAGGGAATAGGCGCTGTTCAGAATGTGCTAGTTCAAAAAAATCTCTCAATATACAAGTTAAATTTATTAAAGAGACGGAAGAACGTGACGGAATCGTTAAACAATAATAATTTCGTACTTTTCGGTTAGTCTAATCTTCTTCAGCGATAATAGACGCAAAAATTACATACTTAGTGTTACTTGCGCATACAATAAAAAATCGGAAAATGTGTTTTAAGTATATAATATAATCGGCGCACAGTTTGCTGGAAATTGTATAAATTCACAGAAAATATTTATACAAAGATTCGCTTTAACTTCATATGGAGTTTTTTATTTATTTGTGTTTAACATTTCATTGGTTGATTTTTATTTAATATTGTTAAAATTAAATTTCTCAAAAATGGGAAAAATTATGTTTCAATTTGACAGAAAATTATTGACTAATCAAATAATATCGCGACAAAAAGAATATATTTTTAATCTGATCAAATGTCATTTTCATATCACAAATTTCAACCATCCTTTTTGAGTTGTAACAATTTTGTTTCAACAATTTTTTATAATGTTAAGTTAATCACTTTTGATAATCGGTAGAGTAATATTTATCTAATTTATGGTACAATAATAACTAAAAAAATCGTTTGTTTTGAAGATAAGTAATTTTCCTCATTATGGAATTTAACTAGTTACGAATATAGGATTAAAACACAAATAGCCATGTAAATTATTATATCATAATCTAATTATCGATATTATTATAAGTCATCGCGATTTCAAAGAGAGAAAACATAGACTGACATTATCTTACAATAAAACATTTAAGGCTCATGTATTATTTTCACGAGGAGAAGAGAGAAAGAGAGAGAAGGGGGAGGGGAGGATGCGAAAGATATAAAATAACTACCGCAGCACGAAATTTATCGAGATCGCCTGTCTCGAAGGATGTTCGGAGAACTTCTTGGCACGAACGGTAAGTACTTGGCGCATATCCCGTCTAAGGGAAGACACGCGCGGTCTCGAGGAGCAGACGTAAATGCAAGTCTGACTGCACCTCCCGTCGACTCGTGGCACGCGAATCGGCGTGCGGGATAACGCGAGTTCTCGTGATCAGAGGTAAGAGGAAGAGAGAGAAAGAGGGAAAGCGTAAGCGAGCCACTAGACGCGCGTATTACGCGAAAAGCTGCACGATCTGAATTCCCCGCGGCCCGGCGCGGCGATACGGCGAGACGTTCGCGTGAACATACGCACGCGATCTCGTACGCGCGCGAAGCTCGTAAAGGGTGGAGAGAAGCGACTGCTGACGACTACCGACGACACCCCCCCGGGTGCAGTAAACAACGAAGGGTGTAATGGAATTAGCCCGGTCTTCTCCTTAGTGGTTGACCGTGTGCGCGGAGGCGTGATACGGTCGGTCTTCGACCCGTCGCTGCTTGTCCAGGATCACGTCGACCCCACGCGTTCAATGTGCGTGTGTTGGCACGTTGTTCAATCCTTTGTGTGAAGCGCGTTATATATCCGCCACGACCTCCTTCATATATATGGTACAAGGAGTCGTTGAATGTTCGTAATCTTGATTTAATATTACCGTCACCTTTCAAAAATTAATTTGGCTAACGCTATTTTTTATAAATTTCTATTTATATTTTAATATCAGGAGATTTAATATTATTACGTGTTTAATTAATAATTTTATCAATTTTCTTTTTTAGAAAAAACATTTTGTTACATTAAATAAATTATTATTTAAATGTAGTAAAATCCATTATTTTTCATCAATTATAAAATGTTTCGAAATAAAGAGTAATATTGATTTCGTCACATAAAAGAAATAATTGATTAAAATTTTTAATATTAAAACTACTTTTGAAAAAATAGTTTTACAAATGATCAACAATAAAAATATCTTTTAATATTAAATATGTAGTTTGATATTTATAAAATTAAAAAATTGCATTTATTAATTTACATTTTTAAACTAAAACAAAATACGTTTTTCACAAATAGTATTACAGTTTAAAATATAAATAAAAATAATGTTTGATGCATTATAGATTTTATTTTACTATAAATGTTCATCATATATAAGACAGCGTGATTTCTGCACACATAAATCAACAAATCAGCAACAAATGAGTACTAAATTTATATTTAAATTTTATTCGATTGTACTACAATAACTGTGCTAGTTTAAGAAATGTTTCATTATTATTATAATTATGTAATCTAAAGTTTCCCAAAATACGAATCCACTGATGAATAATTTAAAATGAATGTACGCGCGCGTTGTGATATATTCGTATGCATAACAACGATCTATTTTCCAACAATGTAATCAGTTTTGCTGATTAATTGTCCTTCTCCCTATTCTTGAATTTTAATGACAATTCCTCTAGCAAACTAGAGTAATAATCTTCAATTACATAAGCTATTATTATTATAATGGCAAAGTGCGACGTTAATGAACAGCAAATAAAGCGACAAGTTCTTTCATCATACTAAACTTTACAGAATTAACGTCGGAAGATCTATGCTCGGATGAAAGTAATATCTCTCGGATTATAATCGGAGGTGACAAAACGAACAATGCTCATCTTTCGAGGAGTTCCGTGCAATAATAGACGACGCTACGGACGTGTCTCGATCAGTTTATTCCCGACAATTTGATCGCGATGGATTACGCGCGTAAGATAAATCATACATACGTACCAAGATTATCGCGCAAAACGGCGAGATATTTTCGTCATAGCGTGGCGGCGCAGTGTGATTTACATCGTATAGACGGTGCATAAATCGATCCGCGCGCGCCGACGAACATTATCAATCGCATAACGGGATATACGATGCGAGATTTCGCTTCGGCGGTATGTTCTACCGGCGGGGTTAACGGTAATCAATGGAGCCATCCCATTCGTCCTTAATTCTGGAGGTCAAGTGTCGGAGGTGCGCTTGCGAAGTCGCAGCAAAGTTATCAGAATTTCAAGGATGGAGATAACGCGTCGCGAAAATCGCGTTCGTTGCTTGAGGCTCGGATTATAGCGAGATACGAGATTCTTAAGCCCAGTTTCGCCAATGTAAGATTAACTTTAATCTTAGTTACAACTTTTGTCTATTTTTTTCTATTTCTTAGAATTACATAAAGATAATTACAGAAAGAGTAAATTGAACCGAGATTAAAGTTAATATCATACATTAAGAAAAATGTGTATAATACCATTTATTCTGTTGATATGTGACTAACGAAAATTTACTTTTTCATTAAAAAAGTTGTGTTGTTCTAACCAAATTTTGATTAATTTTGAGAATGAAAGAAAGTCTTTGTTAGTCACATATCAACGAAATAAATGGTTATGTCAAATATTCCTCTCAGAATATTGGTGGAACTGAGTCTTAGACGGAGCTCGATTAATCGAGCGATTGCTATCGCTAATCCAGCGATGTACAGAAAGAGAAACCAGTAGATCGCGCTTGCGAGAAAACGCGTGCGACGAGAGATCGGCAATGAATGCAGTCTCAATTAAGTGAATCACCTGGTCTTCGTCGCATTTCGAGATTTATGTGCAATATTCTGCGCCCGCCTGGAGTACCCGACGTAATTAAATTCCTGCGATTATTCATCGTCGTTTCGCTGGCAAACCTTCCTCATGCAGCTTATGCCAATTATTCGCGATTTTCTGGATGACAGCCAAGATACACGTCGATTAGACTAGAACCGATACACGGGACTTCGGGATGATATTTCCGATTTGGTAGATAAATACGGGATGTTACAAAACCTTCGACCTTAATTGGATGACAAATGGTACAAATAGGTATCGGAATGCCATTGTAATTTCATCGTGCAATGTAACGTTCACTCGATTGTTTAATGTTTCGTACCGGATAACTTGCAGCACAAACACGCAATAAATTACGAAAGAGTGAATTTACGATTCAAATTGTGCCATTTGGTCGTATTTATCAACCACGCGACATCGTTTCACGTACGCAGACGTGCTGTCGGCGTCGTTATTACGCAGGCATAACATAATATAATTGAATCAGGCTCGACCCAGGATCAATGTTCAAGACGTGTAGCAAAGCACGTTATTTGATTCTTTTCGACGGCGAGATTCGCGGTCTCGTGAGAAGAAAGCAGGCCCCTTTTGCAGACCCTATCGATTAATCGTCGAAACGATAAACGCACGCCTGTGCATGTAGTTGTGCAAAAGGCAGTACCGGCCGACCCGATTTTTCCGATATATTCGTGAGAGAATCACCGGTTCTCGACCGAACCAACCTTTATTGTTCACGATTAAACCCGTTACGCTTAATTATCTTCTTCCAGGATCATCGTAAAGCGCAAAAAAGAAAGTCGGGATAGAGATCAGACCATATGGCTTTACACAGTAATGAATCTCGTAATAAAATCTTCGCACACGTAATCTTCGTTATAATTGGGAAATTCCGAAATGTGATGAAATCGAAATATGTGAAAAATTAAAACTTACTTTTTTATTGTGACATTTTCAACTCCGCACTGTTCAATTAATAAAGTTAAATTATACATCCGTTATTTTTAATTATGCCCAATTTAAGTTATTTTTATCATTTTCGTAGATTGCCATTAAAAAGTAAAGATAATCTTCCAATTTTCTAAATGCCTCCACTTAGAAAACAATATTTAGTATCATATGATGTCCCTCTCGATATCGAACAAATTTTATTTCAAGCATTTCTTCCAAAAGCTACCTACAAAACTGGGTGTTATTCGGCCGGTTTTGAGTGACTCTGTATAGAATTGTTCAATTATGTTATTAATTCAACTAAAACAGTGCAATTTAATCCAAGAAATGTATTAATTTAAAATTTAGCTCATTATTTACTAAGTGCGTATGTTAATATGACTATTTACTTTGAAATTAAATAATTCGACTATAGAAGTGGGTTAATTAGATTGCTGTTTTCTTAACCATATGTTTTGTATTAAAACAATACATTTTGACATACTTTAAAATAATAGAATATTATTTAACTTAAGGAATTAGCCCAAATTTGATTTTTTCATAACAGACATGTTTCTGCGTTTTTGGCGAAAATAATAAAGCGGAAAAAATTATTCCAATTATTAGCAGTCGGTTAACTGTGTCCGTTCTAGACCACGTTTGAAGTGCTATTATAAAAAGAGTGAGAGAGCCAAGAGCATCGACGTTATTGTGAGCAACCAACATTTATGAGGCCTTAATTAAATGGTTTAATTAAATAGGCGTGTTTAATTAAAAACACATCACGGGCTATTCCATAGTGCTTTCTAGACGAGATTGTGCAACACGCCGCAACAAAAGCATGCTAAATAAGCCAGGACGGCGTCCGTTATGCGGAGAAAAGCGTTTCATCCATACATAAATTATACTCTCGTGAAAAAGGCTAATTACGCGGAAATTTCGGAACATTTACCATGCTCGAAATTAATATCGCTATAACGATATTACTCGCGATAACAGGTCGATTTGTTCATTGTGACGGTTTAACGCTAATCAAAACATGGTCGTACGCCACAATCGTACGGTTACACTTTATATATCTCCTATATTATCTCGTTGCTATAAATCTTATCCCAATGGTTTTTAAATCATTTATTTCGCAATTATGCAATTAATTTCTGTTAAGTCCCGTGTATTTATTTACACGTTCGTGATAAAACGGTAAAGCCTTACATGATTTATGAGATTTTAAGAATCATTGCCGTATCCAAGAATATATTATGCATAAAATGGGAATTTTATTGATAATTTAATCACAGCGCAATTCTTTTCCTTTTCAGTCTCATTTTATTCCGCACTTCCTCCATGAAACAACCGCGCTAAATAAAGCACACACTTAGCAGGCGATTAAAGCTACTTTAACGTCATCGACGTTAATCTCTAAAAAGAGACTGAAGGAGCATCGTCAAGAATACCCCTTGATTTTCCGCTGCCATATTTCACATCACCCTCACTCACTTCCGCTTCCACTACGATTCGCATTTTCCTACAAGATCATCTTGTAACGTCACCGTCTCGGAACATTTCCAAGCGCATAAAAGGCGAGACGCTGGCGATCACTGAAAAGTAGCTATTGCTGTGGAATGGCGAAATTATAAGTCTGGCATCGACTGGGCTCGCTCATGCATGACATCGTGTATGAACAAGAATAAATTTCTCTTACTTTCAAACGTTTAAAATTTAACATCCTCTTTTTACTCCGAGCAGTCGGATTAGCATCCGTTGGTACTATATAGTGAAACATTCTGTACTTATGTTAAAATTAGTTCTTGTTACAACTTTTGCATTGAATTTTTAATATATCCGAGTGTTAATTTAACAATATGTTATTTGAATATTTCGTATTAAATTAATGCTCAATATTTCTTAATGGTAAAATAACACACTTTATGAATAAGTAATAAATAATATAAGAATAATGTATTTGAAAGCGTAAATTTTAAGATAAATGAATAAAATGTACGTATTAATTTAACATATAAATATTAATTTTACCGAAGAAACATGCTTCCACGATTTTTACTTGCAAATTATGTCAGTTATATACTTTTTATGTTAATTTTTTACGTAGTATTTGCATTACTTTTTCAATATACATATATTCATTGTTGTGTTAAATTTAAAAATTTCTAAAATTTCTCTTTTAACAGAATGAAATCTTTTTGTCCAGTTACAGTCTTATTATCATCAATTAAATTAATAAACACGGAAGCATGCAATCAAAAATAGGTACAAAATTTTAATTATAAAGTTTTTTTGGAGCATGTCCATACAATCTTATTATCATCATCAATTAAATTAATAAACATGGAAGCATGCAATTAAAAATAGGTACAAAATGTTAACTATAAGATTTTTTTGGAGCATATCCATATGCAAATCCGATACTTTCAAATCATACAAACGCGTCACTTTATTAAAAATATTTTTTTTTGCAGTACAAGATTATTATAAAAGTATTTCGGAAAATTAAGCTTTGCGTAGGTTTTTTTTTATAATACATCGAATATATATTTCAAACTGATTATTTCTTACTAATATGTTTCATGATGCAGATACACAATACAATGTGCATCTTTCTCCTTTCACTGCGTGATTGATCCACTGCTCTTCCCTTCGTTCGGCGAGAACAGTGGAGCAAAGTATCGGATTTACTTATGCATTTAGTTTACGCCGCGTCCGGATTACCAACTTTATGCCACAACGGCGGCGTCAACGTACTCCAACTTCACTGGATAAGCCGAAGCCTCTAGCATCGTCTTGCAGCAGCAACAGCAGCAGCAACAGCGCAACGAATTAACGGAACTCTTGAATATAAACTAGTCGAGCGATTCGAAATGATCCGCTTCTAGCCGATTGCGAACATTTTTCGCGACGAGGAGGCTCACCGTTACATACTCGTTACTTTAGCAGCGAAGTTTCTTCGAAAAGAGAGTTAACGTTTCCCTCGATATCTTTATGCGACCGGCACTTTTAACGGTTTGCGCGACCCGATGATGTCGATCGGCGTTTCCGGTGTTACGCTATTTATGCGATCAACAACGGTCGGCACTCAGCGTATATTATGCTTCGCGTACACATTATGGGTTGATAGTATCAGTAAGTAGCCTATAAACGAGGAAGTTCCGAACGAAGAAATAAATGACCGGAATATTTTAATATATGTATAGATATTTTATACGAATTTTCAGCGGATCGTTAACGATAAATTTTCAATATGTACGGATAATTGAATGTATCAAAGCTGTCGTGCTTTATTGAGCTCGAGATTATTAGATGTATTTAATAGTTTATTCAATCTCTTCGTTTATGTAATAATTTATGCGCCCTTTCGCATATAGGCACGTAAAACCGATTATGGTATTTATTTCCACTTTAATGTAATTGCGTCACACGGATATTAATGCAATGTGTGTAATTACGTAAGATAAAACACAAAGCAGAATTAATTTAATACTATAACGAGAGATATCTATGAGTAAAATTATGAAATAAACAAAAAAAAAATACAATCATTATTTGTTTTATGTAGACATTAAAATAATAATTTTAAAATTAATAAGTTAAAAATACGAATAATCTTTTTTAATTATTTAAAATATATAAAAAGAATAGTTCTGTTAAAATATCTACAAATTTTTGCTAAATACAAATTTGAAAATAATTATCGGCTCGGGCTATACCAAAATAATTATATAGGATGTTCAACGTGATGGTTAAAATATCAAAATTTTTTGCAGCATTACTCATTATATCTCAGTTTCCTAATAACAATTATTTTAATGATTCGTTAAAATTATTTTCAGATAGATATGTAGTTAAATTTTTAGATACCTCAGTAAAATTCTTTCTGTGTAATTATTTCAGAAATGAATGTCTTCAAAGCACACTTGACGCTTTTGCTAAACTTTCGTAGCGATATTCACAGATGTTTAACATATTAAATTTCTTTTGTGATATTGTTATCTTGATAATGTGTTCTGTATAAGCATATACGGTAGAAGTAACTTCAAAATAAAGAGAAGTTAATTTTATAAAAATTACTGGTATGGAAAATCCTAATCCTCATTTTAAATAAAGAGAGCATACATGAGCTCACCATGAAAACACGGTTGTAAAATTTTACATTTGGTATTATTAGAGCATATCTCAGACAATTTTTGTATATATTTGCTTTGTGTAATACATATAAACATAAAAAAAAGGAAGAAATACACGTGTTAGGTATTTTAGCAAAACTAAAAATATTAAGTTGTGCAATAATATTTTATACGCAACAAGGATTAATTTTGAAGGCTAAATTTAAGTCTAAATTCTTTGACAAGTAACAAAAAGAAAAACGTCTTCAAATGTTCGTAACGAAATTTTTGATAGATTTGAAAAGAGTTAACCTTTGCATTAAATTTTTTTTCTATACCATAATGTAACATGGTAAATTTTTATAATTATTGAAGATGCAGAGCTTTATATTTATAAAAATGGATTCTATTTCTTCAACAAAAAAATCCTAAGTGAGTTGAATACATAGCTTACATTTAAACGAGAATTCATGTTTTCAGAGAGATATGTATTTCTATACATTTCGAACTTGCATTATAACTCATATCAAAATTCTCGATGTACGAGATCGCTGGTCTTCATATTTCTGGCTGTGTACATTCACGTAGCTTCCATTTTACTCGGTATGTTCACCGCGCGCAAAAGGCTAAAATCTCGTATGTCCCGTCGATATGTAACGTTACGCTTTGCATTCTCCGAATTTGCCCAACTGAACTAGCACAAAGCGAATCTCGTCAAGTTTACCTCGTGAAAAGCCTCTCGTTTTCAATTGTCTACTCTAAAAGCTACCGGTATACCTCGGACATTTTCACTGGTACTAAAATTGCCTGCAAATTGGTAAAGAGCTGCCACAACTGTACTAAAGAATACAAATTTTCCCTCTAAGAACGTCTTTAGAAGATAAAGTACTTGAAGCGCTCGTTCGATACAGCTGTCTTAAAGCATCGTTCTCAGCTGCAGGTTCGCTCAATCGCCGACGCTCGCAATTTTTTCGCGAAAGCGCCACTCGCACGGCGCTACAGACTTGAAAAAGATGCATGGCAGATGGTGGAGAATCAACGGGCCAAAGCGATTCGTGGTGAACGGGGTACGCCATGGTTTCACGCTCCATTTGATCGACGCCGGTCAGCGAGCCGACGTTCGCGAAAAAAGGGCTGCGGGAGTGAGGAATTAAAAGGCGATCTCTCACGCAGCGATCGCTCATTGTCCGAAGCCACGGCATCGACGACGGACGACCGGGGCCCTTTTCACTTCAGCCTCTCTTTCTCTCTATCTCTCCTGACATCGGCGATTATTGTCCGGCGCATAACGCCGTGGAGACCGCGAGAGGACACAATGCTCGAGAAACACGGTGGAACGGACGAGCCGCCGTGAGAGTGGAGATGTCAACGTCCCGGCGGAGCATCCTCGAAAACGCAGTTGTCAACTGTCACAAGCGGTAGAATGGCGCTATAAATCGAAATATTTTCTGTTAACAGAAATATTATATAACGGCTCGTATCAAAAATAAAAATATATTTAACTTTCCACCGGAAAACATGAATTTTAACTTCATTAGCAATAGGAATCTTCGCCAAGCAGAGCAAATTTTTCGTTATTACTTGCCGAACTTTAACGATGCATTTTTACAGAAATCAACAATAGAATTGTGCTTTACTTTTATTTCTTACTCTAGATTTTTAAATTTGTCTACCAAAATTTATGGTCAAAATATCGATGATGCTTTTAAAAATCTCAGTGGCAGAGAGTTAAATTACAAAAATCAAAGCAGTACATTTCGATTTGATTGAGTCTTATACTTTAGCCACAAATACAATTCTAATAAATAACTGTACATGAGATAAATTTTTAACTTTCTTCTAATTTATTAAAGGCTATTTTTGAGTCAAGATTAAACACAATCAAATAACTGTACTGCGTAATTACAAGAAGAGATTATACTCAGATGTAGCTAACATTCACAAGGCTGGTAATTTTGTTCAAGAAAGTGTAGTTGCAGCGCACAATCTCTTTGTGCAGCGGCAATCTCTTTTGGCGACCGAAGGGAAGCGAGAGATCGGAACTGTACGATCGCTCTCGCCAGCGATCAAACAACGGGTTGCCGAGTCGTTTCGTACGCGATGTCGATCGCGGATTAGAAAGCGCGATCCGCCCTAATGCGCGGAGGCATCGCCGCGGAAAATAGCCAAGAGCGAGCAAAGTACTGCTCCGCGTGGGCATCGTTAACCAGACAATATATAATTTGCACGTCCGACAGCCGACTTGGCCCGCTTGATAATATTATTATCGTCATGTGGTAGAAGTACCGTTGCGCCGAAGAGAGCAGCACGTTGTAGGGTTTCAGGAGGAAGCGATTGCAAAGCCAAGCTTAGAGACATTCAAAGTGAGAGTTCGGGCCGATGTAACGCACGACTGATCTCGTTGCTGTAATTGACTCGGTACTCTTCGATAAGTTAATGATGAGGCGCTAGATTTCTCCTCCGCTTCTAATTTATTGCTATACAATCTATAATTATTATATAATTACTGCTTAACATATCATTGTAGGAGAGACTATGATAGCTACACTGAAAATAAAGATTGGCTGCTGCAGCTAATTAGATGGTAAAATATGGCACAGCATTTTTAATTGGCTGTAGCAGCCAATTTTTAATTGCGTTAGCCTATTCGTAATGTCAGTATAGGATTTTGATAGGCTAACATAATCAAAAATTGGCTGCTGCAACCAATTAAAAATGCTATGCCGTATTTTACTATCTAATTTGCTGCAGTATCCAATTTTTTTCTTCTAAATACCTATACATTGTTTCGAAATGAAATGAAGGTTTCGTCATGTATCTACTGTTGTATGGTAAAGTAAAATAAAGGAATTTTCTTTGATATAGGAAAGATTTCTTTCTTCTTCCACTTCTTTTAAGATAACGTATTTGTCGTTATCGGATCAAGAGATCAGAATACTGTATACACGTAAGGAGATTTATTTGTCGAATAAACAGTCACGTTATTCATTTCACGATCACTGGCTTTATTCAACATGGAAAACACGACCCGAAATTACAAAAGTATCGGACGCGTAAACGTTAAATGCGATAAAAAGAGCAATCTTGGGTTGCAGCCGAACTTTCGCGTGACCGTGCTCTCTTGAGATTAAAGATGTATCTCGTACAAAATTTAGAGAACGACTCATGGCCGTAATGGCCGTGTTCCGGCGGTTTTTTATCGCAAGCCTTCATGCGTCGCTGCGTGCTCCGTTTCCTGTGCTTGGAGTATCGTGTCAGATTTCGTGAGCTCTCGTGAGGAGCAAGAAAAGATTCATTTTTTCTATTAATGCCTTACACTAAAGACTCCTCTACATGCTTGAATCAATGCTGTTTGACAAATCAGTACAAGTTTAAAAAATCCGCATGAGAAGGAGGAACGTGTGATAAATATTTCAAGATTCGTCCGACGATAAGTCAGCTTTATCTTCGTCGCGCGAGAAATACAATAGGGATCGCTGGGATATCCATGGACCAAGCAGGCGCAGCCGGACGAGACCGATCTCACTAAGGATACGCTGACGCGCGATGATTGCGCGATTTCTCCCAGGGCGATAAAGGGCGCCGGCGGACCCATCGCTGACGTCTCAACGAATCGATTCGACCACGGCGAAATCATTTAACGGATCGGTTGGGGGACTAATTGATTCATCGTTTCTCGGTCGAAATTTACGCACAGCCCGTGTAGATGAGTACGTAAAATGCGTATGAACGTACCGCCTCTCTCTTTCTCTCTCTCTCTCTAGCAATCGGTAGATTTTCTTTCATTCAAATGCACGTTTTCAGAATTATTCGTAATTATGTTATACATAACTGTTTTGTAATTCTTATTTTCTTCCTTATCTTTTCATTTCCTATTTTAATTTTATTATCTTCACTATATTATTTTTAATCAGCTTTTTTATTAGGCATACAATTTCTGCGCTGTTATTCTATATGTTATGCTTCAACGTTTGAGAGGATGATTATCCTAAGACGCTCAATAAATAACAATTTCTCTCTCTCTCTCGTGACGCAAGACTACTTTTTTAACGAGAGTTGTTTCGAGCATAAAAATATTGTTTCAGCTTTAAATAAAAATTGAGAAAAGAAAAAAGGGGATAAATCGTCAACGCGAGCACACTTTCAGCTGGCTACGTGTGCGGGCTTCGCTGCCTGTTTCGCTGACGGCGCATGACGGACCGCGCGGAAGCAAATTATTCCGCGGGATTAAGGCGAGCGGATGAGAGGAGGTAGGACACGCGAACGACGGCGTAATTGGATATACTCAGATCGCTCGGCAGCTAATCAGCATTAGTCACTTTGCGTCGCGCGGCGAAAAGTGCTATGACAAATCGTGGCTGCGCGCCTACGTGCGTTTCTTCAACACACCTCTCGTCGTGTAACGAGATTTCCACGGACCCGGGGACCCCGTTGCTTGCAACAAACCGTGGGAAGATAATTAAATCGCGCCGCGCGTGTTTTGCCACAACGGGATTCGGGACGTTCGGAATTTCTTTATCGCGCGAAACGCGATTCGGGTGCGCACGCAAAGTACATCTAAAGTGTTTCGTTTTACAATTTTCATCGAGAAACGATTTCACGGAAGAAGCGTAAAACTATCGATAATTACTCGGAGGAAATTCTCCGATCACACCTTCGCCTTCGACGTGTTTTAATCCGGCTCGATTCGTAACATGAGACGCCCACCACTCCCTTTTTGTGATCCTTTAATCCGTCCGATTGACGGCTCGCGTATCTTAATCCCCGGACCTGGGTCCCTTTATCGTGTTCGATTCATCGACGCCATTATCGATGGGTCCTCGAATTATATTCCCGATGTTTTCATCCTGTTACGACGAGGGCGGGGTGGGTGAGGTGCGGGTGAAGAGCATCGAAATGAAATCAAGTTGCAGTCGTAAATGTAACAAAAGATTACAGCGCAGCGATTGTGATTCAATAACGTCCGATCTGTTCCTCGTTAATCGAATTTACTATGGGATGTTCTTAATGGCAAAACGAAAAGCGTCGTCGTTTCTTAGTCGCGCTCCTTCATTCTTTTTCTTCGTCCCCGTCTCTGGAAGAAGAACGAGCGGGTGTCAGCTGTAAGAGAAATGCCCAAGACTACTTAGCTTAGCTGTTCAGAGATACAAGATAACGACTCGTCTTTACAGCGTAGCCATTTTCCCGAAGGTGGCAGTACTGAGATTCCATTTTAACATTCAGCAGTAACCGGCGCCGATAAAAATCGATCGGCATTAAAACATTAATAGCGATCCTAAAAGAAGACACAAGCCTTGGAAAGATAAAACCATGGCGAGAATACTAACTGGGTTTATAGCAATTCGATTTCGATCTCAATGGTATTTTTTCCCTCGCGTATCGATATGCGCGTTGTGACTACTATAAATACGGTTTGCATGAATTATTAGTGATCAGTACAAACGATTTGATACGTTTCTATGCATTGTCTCGATCATGATTATCCGCTGTTAGCGTTATTACGAGTAATATTAACATTAAATTACGAAGAGGGATTATTGGTATCCACCGCACTGTAATTTCAAGCACGTGTCATTTCCTCGTTAGTACGTTTACGTACTCTTCACAACCATTCTAAATCAAATTACTATCATCCATGGATGGCCGATATTACATTACGCTTTACGTCCGTTCCTCGTGGAAATGTATTATATGTAAATTACATTATATTAATTCAATCATTTTACATAGAGTCAATTTCTAATTGAATAACTATTTTATATATTCTAGAAGAGGACATTCGCGAGAACTCGGCAGGACTATTTCGCGATACCAGAGCTATTCAATTAGTAGTATAATACCCGATTAGATATTAAAGAAGCAATAGCCTTGATTTAAATAATGTTTTGTTATTTTTAATTTTTATGTGAGTCAAAATCAATCGATTCATTTCAGTGATTAGTTTCAAAATAAACAATGTCCATTAAAATAAATAGTAAACTAGATTTGAGTCAAATTTAAATTTTTGTGATTAAATTGTTTAACTCATTGTTTTAGTAAAATTAATGACATATTGAATAAGAGCAGTGACGACTTATAGAAATGATTAAAAATAAATTGAGTATAATTTGAGTATAATTATGAATTTAATAGTGTAAAACTTTTCCTCTTTTTCGAACCTCAATCCTTTGGATTATTGCGACTGTATGGAACGTCATACTGGTAACTCTTGAGTATCAGAAGCTTATCGCTTCAGAACGATTTAAAAATGCTTTTGATGAATTTGGAAAGAGATTTCAGATGAAATCGTGTGCATGTGAAAAGCTTTTCGAAAAGCCTCCAAGTTACCGTAAAAACGACTAATGAAAGATTGGAACTGTACAAGTGAAATTAATTTTTCAATGTTTGACATCGCGTTCTAAATATTGACAGAGCAAACGTTTAATTTTCCGTCTGCAATTCGAGTCTTCTTTAACATAAACGAAATTTTATTCTTAAATTTTTCCGAAATGAAAAAAGCCAGAATCTAGATCTTTTGTTGGTCTAAGTTATACACTTTTAAAATAAATTTCCATTTTTCCTTATTTTTGCTCAAATTTCAATTTTTATAAAGGTTTTAGCATTTGAGTTAAAAGACTCAGACAAAGGGTTGTCTTGTCATTATATTAGAATGAGATATCCTTGCATCTATCTTATTCTATCTTCTGGGAATTCTCCTCGATGAGAATGCGAGCTTTGGGATGATATTAGCGAGATTTCACGTGAGAGAAAGCTGCATGTCAAAGATCAGAAGGAGATTGCGGCCTTATAAGACATGTTTCTGTCGCGCTAGGGTGAACGTATTTTCGAGAGATTCGCCGAAAATTCATCGATCATAAACTCTCGTGCAATGGGCGACGTTCAAAGCTCCTCTATGGTCGAGGTTCATTTTTCACGGTGCTTTCCACTTCGGTATATCTTTACTGTTGGGCAATCGCGTGACGTGCTCGTTACGACGGGATGACTGCGCTCGACTAGCCGCGCCCGTCAGAGATCTACCGGGCGTATCTCGCTGTGACATGAAAAGACTACAGAAAACGATAAAAATGACCGCATTTTTTTTTAAGTATCAAAATACTATTGTAATGAATTCCGAGGAGCACGCAGCTTTATGCAAAAATTTACATATTTCATAATAAAAGTTAAAAAAAAAATCAAAACGTTATAGTCGCATAATTCTTTATGCATGTTAAAAAAAAAAAAACAAAAATCTATCAGTCAATTCCGCGGAATAAATCATTTCGCAGTTGCGCCGTTAAAACAGCTGGTGGCTGATACAACGCGGGGTGTTGCCCACTAAACTACGGCGCGCCCCATAAGCGTCATAAATAACAATGTGCTCCACATGTGTCGCGTGTGTATCTAGGTCAATTATAAATAATCGTCGGTGGCGAAATTGATAATAATTTACGGCCGATTCACCTGTCAACGCCTTCCAGAGCCGATCTAACTGGATGAAGAATGATGACGTGCGCGGCTTTTGCTCGTGCAACACACTAGAGAACTTTTGTTGAAAACTAATGATGAAAACCATTCTTCACCCCCTTCGCCGCATATCGTCCTGGACTGTCGAGATAATTCATCAGCGGTAGCTTCAATCGCTTCTCCATTTCGGATCGCTCTCTATCTCTCTTTCTTTCCCTCTCCCTCAAATGTTTCCTTGCACGTTATAAATCCGGATTATACGGTTGTCTATACTAGATCGCAACTGACACGCGCGGTATAAATGAAACGCTATTAGTGATATAACGTAATAAAGTATGGCTTCCGATTTCCCACACCGATTTCAGAAAATATACAAAGAGAATGTAGGCACTGAACTATATGTACACTGAAATGGGCCTCGAAGAAAATTCGTGACCACAATTGATCAGCCGCTATTTTAATTGGAATAATTTATTTGAGCGAATCAGAAGCGTTTGCGAGCGCCCTGTGATCGATGTATCGATCGCTGTCGGTGTATGGAACATCATCTATATGGACATGAATGGTATATATATGTAAACAAAAATAATGTTATTCAATTTTATTAGTACATTCAATAAAATAACATTAATAACATTTTTCATATCCTACATTGTTAACACATATGCAGGAATTGATACATTTAATACAAAAATTCTCATCTATAAAATGAAATGCTTTTTTTACTTCTCTGCTTATATCCAGCACTTCATACTTTGCACATTTTACAGTCACGCGATTTTATAATTTTCCAAAGTAATCTTTCAAATATAACTCCACACACGATGATCTTGCTGACAAAAAAATATTAAAACGCAAGTACGTACGAACACCTGAAATTGATCCGCTCTTATATTGACCGAATTAAAATGGCGCTGATCAATTGGTGCCACGATTTTCTATGCTTCACAGCAGAGATGTCCATTCCAGTGTATATATAGTTCAGTAAATGTAGGTATAGAATTTTGTATAAAACTTACATGAACCATCTATTAAATCTCCGCTTCTAGCGAACAACGCAGTTATCACGTGTAACGAGGGAGTGCGCGTGTTTCTGACAATAGTGCAACGACGATAGGATCAACCGCTTTGGCACGTTCTTGTTGAAAGCAGGGATTCAGGACAGAGACAGAGAAAGAAAGAGAGAGAGAGAGAGAGAGAAAGAGGAAGAGAATTGCCCATCATGTACAACGTGCGAGTATTCCGGAATTTCGTGCCGGGACCGAGGTATCATCGAGGTGCATCGTTGGTTGGATTAGGAGGTAGAAGTTTCTAGAAGACTCGTTAGACTATCCTAGATCATAATCACTGGCGAATGGCATAACGTTTTGGAAAAACTTTTAATTAACACTGAAATCTCTCTTCTTCTTCCTGTATTTACGTCGGTGTTGCGAAAATTAGTTGACGCTCTTGGTCCGTTGTCGCAAACGCGACAGCCACATTTTATTTCTACCGTCTCCTCTATCGCGTCGTACCGCTGTTCTGACAGGGAGTTTTTGGCCGTTTTGATGATACTTTCGCGAAAGACGGTCCAGCGCGCGCGCGTCTGTCATCAGCCGCAAACTCCATCGTCCTGTCGTGATTCCGCGCCCGAACAAATTAGCGAACATCCTTCCAAGTTAAGACTGATTATGTAACTTCCCTCTACCCCCCGTCCCGTCTCGTCCGACGCTCGTTGACGTCGAATGCAAAAAGATGAGCAAACTTTTCATTAGACGTCCCTGTTCTCTCCCGCCTTCTGTCCCGTCTTCTCTCGCCCATCCATCGTCCAACACTTTTCCGCTCATTCATAGGAACTTTCAAGCCAGATCCTTTAAAATGGACCAATTAGTTATTCCGTCACTTAGTATGTTCAACCAAAGTATTTGTCTGTAGTTTGCTG
Organism: Acromyrmex echinatior; assembly: GCF_024713525.1. Lineage (NCBI taxonomy): Eukaryota > Metazoa > Arthropoda > Insecta > Hymenoptera > Formicidae > Acromyrmex > Acromyrmex echinatior. The sequence goes on from NC_141859.1 coordinate 10,915,215, forward strand.
GCTCTATGGGGCTGTTTATCATCCGTCTGTAGAAAAAGTTAAATTTGTTGGATTTGTTTGCGCCACGGAAAAGTAATGAACAATCGCTCCCCGAAGATGTGCGAATGCTAGGATATTTCCTTTTTCAGATTCATTGATCTGTCAGTGTAATACTGGATTTATCGTATATTTGGACTTCATATCGAAATCCGGGTCAGCGAGACGATGGCACGGTTGCACGTAAAGTGCCAGTGATCAGTATTTTAACATTTGATTGCTTAAGGGGGTTAAATAATGTATATTCAATAGCGCCCCGCATGGAATCGGTTAGCGTTATCAATTTACATAAGTTTTCGTGTCTATCTTCTTTCAGATAGTGACGAAATTTCAGAAATCGTACACTAAGAGAAATTACGGTAAGAGATTTTCTTCGTCTTATCGTCGCCAAATAGTGAGTCGTCGTACTCGATAAATGAAGGAGTCGATGGAGATCGAGAGCGGTGAAAGACAGATACAGAGAGAGAGGGGGGGGGGAGAGGGAGAGAGACAGAGAGAGAGAGAGAAAAACGAGACATTCAAAGGGAATTGGGACGAGTCGTTGTGGTTTATCGGAAGTTCTTCTAGTGAAGTCAGAGATGAAAAGGTTCTAAAACGCACGTATCGCTATACAATTCGAAAGAGAAATACAAATAGAAAGAGAATTGTAACATAAAGATATTCGCGTTGTCTAATACTATGAGAAAGAGAGATAGAAAGCAATACGATCTTGATTGCTTCTTTGTTAATACTAGAAATGATAGAGTCTGTTTTTATTCCTGCTGTGAGAAAATATTTTTTCATTATTATAAATTATAATTAAATTATAGTAACTGCAACCATTTTTCTGGTAATAATTATTAGTAAAGATTATTGTCGGTTGCCAATTACATATATTTATTGAAGAATAAAGTTATACATATAATTATTATTAACATTATAGCAGTAATAATCATAATTAGTAACATGTAATTATAGTTACAATTATCAAAAATTTTTCTCTTATTGTTGACATACATTAGGCTGCACTACAATTTTCATTCTCGCTTTAACCAAATATCAAACATATATCAATTTCATTTTAAAATGTTCATTTTAAATTTCTAAATGTATATTAGTTTAGCTAGAGAGAAAACTAGATTAACGTATTTATTCTTATCTTGACGTTCGATGAAAAAACATCATCGAATTATGTATGCCAAGAAGTTATCGTTCGGCGAGATAAAAAGGATTTCGTTCGCAAGTCTTCAATGATCCACGCGTTTCCTTAAGCCGGAAGTCTGCCGGAAGCCTGCCGGATGGGCGGAAGGTGGTAGATGGGATCGAACGTTGGCGATAAAAGCGTGAAGGAAGGACGCGAAGGAAGAGACGGCTCAAAGGGAAATACGGCGTGCGGCTTGCGGTTTACTGAGGGGTTCCAAAGTGGAACTTGAACTCGCAAACACCGAAGTGACCCCCGATGATATCCGCGACGACGTTCGTTCGACCGATCGACCAGCCCGGAGAAACTCGTTTACTTAAGCAAACGTACGCACACCCGCGCGTTTGTATGCGAATCAGAGGAACCGATGTCTGTACTCGCACCATCCCATTCCCATCCGCCGTCGTCACTTGCTACCCTCCTCGTCCTCACCCTTGCCCAGTATTTGATTAACCGCGGATACCGGATTGCCCTAGGTGCATTAAGCGCCATAGTTCGTAATTAAGCCAGCATTACGCTATGGGAATCTTTTCGCGAATGCGTGGCAAGGATACAAATGGGCGCGGATTACTTGGGAATAATTGCTCGAGGGAATTGACAATACTTAAACACAGCCTATCGTGCTACTGAGAGAAGTTTTTCATTCTGCGGTAAACGCAACTATCGCAGATCACGATCGAGATTAATTGACGAGTCCTTCACAAAAGAGAGCGAAGTGACTTTACGGAGATTTGCAGAACGTATTAATTATAAATTATTGATATAGTGTTTTTAAAATTTGCATTTTTTACAATTAGAATGAAATCGATTATACAGTACAATTAATCAAACCAAAAAGACTTAACTCTCCTAATCAACAACATGATATTTGTAAAGATCTTAAAAACAATTTTTAGTTGAAAATGAACGAATTAGAAGATTCTGATCATCTTAATCAGATTTTAATCTTCATTAAAATTATAAATTATTTATTTTATTTTATTTCATATTTAGTTTTATTGTTGTAAATCAAAATTTTAAAAATAATAACAAAAATCTAAATTTTTTTATATTGTATAAATATTTTAAGTACTAAAAATTATTTATGCAAAGTTTCATTAAGATTCACCAATTAATTTATAATAAATATTTTGTTTATTTACTGAACAATTAATGTCTGCATCTCAATGTAACTTTACATAAATATTTTTGCATTCATAAAATACTTATATAAAAAAAATTGAGATTTTTATCATTATATAATACATTTTCATATATTTTTATTAGAGTACAAATTACAAAAATATTATTTTTATTGAAATAACTTTTAATCCAGATGGTCAACTGTCTCTAATTTTTTTTTATATTATAATACTTTTAAATGTAATTTAGAATAATGTATAATTTTTTTCAAGTAATTTTTACGTATAACATATTTCATTTGCCTTACAACCTCCTTAATGATAAGGAAATCGTTATTATAATAAATCATTATTATTCAACAGTCAACGATACACATAAGAGAGGCTATAGTTATAGTATAAATTATTTCTGTGGAATCAAGGACGTCACGCGAATGAAGTCGAATACGAGGACAATGGTGAGGGTGGCGTATTTAACCACTGCAATAACCAAAGATGAAGGCAGTGATAAATCCATTATGATTCGTTTCAATAATTACCGAGTATAAGGTAATAATTCTTTAAATATAAATAACATTACTGCTAATTATTCTACTACATAAATATATATTAATTAAATTGTCAAGTAAAAAATAATCGTTACAATATCACCTTACACTTTTTGGAAATTCACTATTATTTTTTATATTTCTCTATGTTTTTTATATTTTAAAGATGAAGATTTTTAACTCTTAAATGCCTCATTAGAAGAACAACTGATATTTAGTACATCCAATCTGATTCAATTACAACTTTCATAAAAATCAACGTATTGTAAAAAAAATGTTTTAATCCAAACACCAGATGTTAAAGAACATAATATCAAGCAAATATATATATATATTATATATATGTATCTCTATAAACAAAAGTTATAAATAATGCAGAAAGCATTGGAAAAAACCGAGTATGCCATAATGAAAGGCATTAAGAATTAAAATATTTATAAGAAAAAGGAGCATTTAAAATTTTTAAAAAGCTCGTGTTAAAAATAGCGAAGACGCTACATTACGAAATAATAACGTTTTCTCTGAACCATCATTTCGTCGTTTACAGTGAAAGTGCGTCAGCTGGCGAAAATGCATAAACATTTAGTGGCTTTGGAAACAGGCATAAAAGTTTGCTTCACGATCTTTGACGATTCGTTTTTACGGAAAGCGTTTCATGGAGATGTCGACTGAAAAAGTATAAACGAATCACCAGTACGAGACACTTAAATGTATAAGTGTACTTCAATGCTTAGCGTTTTGACAAATCGCTTCGAGAAATATATCTGTAGAATAAAATAATCTAGAAAAAGATTGGTCATATAAAATGTCTCAGGAATAATCCAACGCCTAAGAACACCTTAACGGCGTTAGAATGTCTTAGAATGTCGAACTTACGAGTAAGACTCGCATGTACAATAATCGTTGACATCTTTTTTAGAGAAACTCGTAAGTCTATTCGCGTCTACCATACGTTGTCATCATTGTTGTTGATAACTGTTCGAGCGAGCTGTAAATCTCTCCACTGATAGAATGGTGGTATACGCGTGAACGAACGAGCGAATAAGCGAGCAAGCGAGCGAACATAAAAACGGATTAATGGACAGAGTTGACCCGTTTATCCGCATGTGAAAAAGAATCCCATCCCGCTCCCCCATAAATTTCCCTTGTCAATGACTCAGCGATATAATCAAAGCTCGAGCACGCTACATGCTGTACCAACGCAAGCGTTTGCATCTCTAAATCCGGCGGAAAGAATTAGATCTCTTTTTAAGGGATTCATAAATAAAGAATGGATTTTGACTTTCGTTATCCTCTACTCCATTTATATATCAAACATGTAATATATAGGTCTAATTCTGATTCTTATTATTCTTACTCCGCCAACAATACTGGAGTTTAAGGACATAGTTGATTTTTTGATTGTGCATTTTTGTACATATAAATTTAAATCAGTAAAAAATTAAATAATAAATTATAATTCAATTTCTATAGTAGTAAAAATTTGTTAAAGCTTTCACAAGTACACTGTAAAAAAATATTTTATATTTGCATTTGTTAAAATCAATTCTTGTTAAAATTTTTGTGTTGAATTTTTCACATATCCGAGTATTAATTTAACATAAGTATAATTATGTTATTTAAACATATTTTGTGTAAATTGACATAAAAATTTGGGTGGATCATTTAGGATATGTGAAATGTATTAAATTTAATAAAACTGTAAAATTATTCAAATCTTTATGCAGTTTGGAAATATAAAAGTCTGCACTAAAGTCTGAAGAAGCATTTCTCAGTTACGAACGAAAGATGAAAAATTTGATATTGCCAAGAGAATAAATTAAAATGTGTTTTGCTTCCATTATTTTTCTAATTCCTTATTCTTTCTATTGTAGCTACACCTTAACGCTTTTAAAGCGTTAATTCAATGTCTAAATTACTCCATCATGTCACAATTTTTTTTATCGAATTTCAAATTTTTTTTTGATACCTGTGTATTGCACTATCATTTACTGAAATGTATATACATATATGGATGTGAAAATATACATGAAAATGTATACTAGTGTATCGAGTTCGAGTTCGAGTTCGTAGGTTTGCTAAGCCCATATGACTGTGCATCAGTCATCCCTACGGGAGCGGAATTAAATCGCATGCGGGATCACACCGTATTGCTCTCTCGCTGTATAACTTATTCTCGTGGCTGACCTACGATTTCTGATATTAGATTAAACGAGCGTGCGTCGGAGAGCACGAATTTTTCCGCGCATTACACTAAACCCAAAACTATAACCATAAAAAAACCTATAAAAAAGAATTTTTTATTCTATCAATTCGCGAAGCTTCTCGCGATCGAGACTCGACGAAACCTAGTAAATCGAAACGCTTTGACAAACAGGAAATCCATTCGTAGAAAGGATTAAGAGCATGCTTTTTATATTCCAGACGTCTCTTTCCAATTATCAGAAAATATCTCCGCTATAATTTGTATTTTTAAGCAAACTCTTATTAAATCACGGTAGTTCCGCGATTCAGCGCGGAAATAAATCAAGGTGCCGTGAGTTCGAGAGAACCGGTTGCCAGGTACGACAGGCGATATAATAAAGTGACCGGTCAGCGCTTTCCTTTCCGATGGAAGTCGCAACCTGGTAATATGACTACTGGTCGTCTGGCGGTAAAATATTCAGTGGTAGGAAGGAGTCAAGTTAAGGAACTTGCCGTAACAAAATGAAATAGTATGCGCTTTACCTTCCTCTCAACCAAAGAGAGAGCTCAAAGACATAAAATCTACGCTCAACTAATAGTAGAAAAAACTATTTTTAGTTAAAGTGAACATGAATTAAAGTGTCTGCATACTTTATCTAAATTAATCTTAGAGATAATTTGTATATATATGTTACGTGATATGTCATACGTTTTATGCATGGAAAGTTTACTCAAGTTAGTTAAATACAGATCTGATACAGAAAATAATAATTTTGTTGGACTATCCAAATAAATATTATATAGGATATTTAACTCTAGAATGCTATTGTATTAATACGTAAATTTTACGTACAGTGAACGAGGTCATTAAGCACTAAGCTATGTCTTCAGTGATACTTAAAAAAATCTAATCAGACAAAAAGCTATGTAGGATAAGCGGAGACAAACTTTTAAAACTTCTGTTCATTATATATCAATTTGAATCTTTTATGCTTTTTTTCCACTTATGATTAACATTAATCTTAATTTAACTAATTCTTTATCATTTTTTAGTTTTAGGAATTGGAAAAAAGTGAAGAGTAAATTGAACCGAGATTAAATTTAATTTACATTGATGGAAATTGGTATTAGTGATCAATAATATTAACAAAAAGCGTGATAAGTAATTTCAATTTTTATGTAGTTTTGTTTTATTATATGTTTTACTTGAGTGTTATAAAAGACACACACACACACACACACATAAATGAACTATCATTTCCAATCATTTCAAGATTGAATTTGATAATGTACTTTTCTTTCTTTATAAGTTAATTAATTATTTATACTTATAAAAGTATCTAGATTATAAATATTTTGTCATTAAAAGCATAAAATAAATATGAAAAACTTATGTTACATTAATTAAGAGTGACTAATTTTTTGTACATAACTGGATATCACTCAATAGTTTCATTCTACACGGTTAAGGATGACAAGCAGTACTAAAAAAATGTTTATATTCCAATAATTTGCAGCTTGAGCTTCCTACATTATTATTTTGATAGTCTCTCCGACAAAATTAGTTTCAGATCTGTATTTAAGTAAATTAATTTTTAAACACTTCAGTAAAACTGTTCCTTCCGTGCGGAAATCGGATTTCGTTAGATTGTGAGAGAAACGCGATTTTACGCGTGCAGGATAAGAGAAAGCAACTGTGTACGTTCGGTGTGACCGTGACAATCTGTTGCTCGTAGCTCGTGCCATATATATATACATAGTACGAATGACATATCGCAAGCGCGACGGTCGATCAGGCTCTAATTAACCGCTAAGCCTCTTTGGGTAAGCGTATGGCCCGTGCCGGCAATGGACAATTCCCTTGTACTGTTACATACGTGCCGCCCGCGGCATCTAATGCCCGGATTATCGCGTTAGTGCGTCGTTCCAAAATGGACAATGCGGCGATCGACGTGCCAGCATAATTACTCCTCGATCGATAGATCGTAGATTGACCGACTGACCGATTTGCAAATTGTACCTACGTACATCCCCCATCTGACTGAATATCGAGACGAACAAGGGCCAGAACTAACTTTCGGAAGAGAATGCCAAACATGTAGCAGCGCCGCGCGTTCTTCGGAAATGTGAATTTAAATAATCGCAGTTTTATCGAACCGCTGCTCTTCGTCGTTCCATGTAACGATCTTCTAATAGGGAAAAGTTGGATTGTAGTTTTTATTTAAAACGCGATTCGTTTCGGAACTACGGTTGGCATGCTGTAAAACAGCCGCCGTCTCGCGGTTTCATTTTGCTCGCCGAGGATTCATTCGTCTGGGTACTGTTAATATGCGAGATGGAATGTAGGTAGATTTAATGTATGGCAGGAGTGTCACACAAGTTCGTAATGTATGTAAATAATTGTGCGATCGTTGAGTTACATTAATGTACTACAACTGCGACTTATACGGTGAACAAGTTATAATATATTTAATTGCATTGCAAGACTTGTGCTATAGTTTACTAGCGTCTCTAATTCTGCCTTGTCACAATTTATACGAAATAATCGCGGTTTACAGTTTATTGTAAGTTAATAAATCGTTTATTATTATTATAAGTTGTATTTAATTGTAATAATAACAATTAAATTTAAGTAAATAATTACAAACAAATTATTTGGTTGATTTACAAATTTTATTTTGTCCTTTCTAATTAAGTATATTTTGATCGCCAGAAAATATACGTTTTATCTTCATTGAGAAAAATGTCTGATTAAAAATGGACGAATCAAAAGATTCTGATTATATCAATCAGAATACCGGTTATCCCAACTAGAATTCAGTTGATTTAACTAGAAAATTCTGATGTGTCTATTTTCAATCAGAATTCCAATTAATTCAAGCAGACATTTTTCTCAGTGTTGCTCTCTTGACATCACAGAATTCGGAATATCTAAATTTTTACGTCCTTCTGACTAGTAAATGATACGTCGGAAATAAATTGCGGTTTCCAGGATAAACGAAACATGGTATTGCAAAGTAAAACGTAGGAATCATTGTGACGTGATGTTGGCGGAAATCGATTGTCAAGGATTATATCGTCCATTTTTATGAGGAAATTTTTTGTGTGCTCCGCACATCGCTGTTATTCAATTCCTCCAGCAGGTCGTTTTTTCAGACACTCTTGCCTTAGAAATTAAGGTTATCTTGTAAATTATATACTACTTGAATTACATTTTCTAGATATCAAAAAGCTGAAACTTGATCTTACAATTAGACAAAATGATACAGTCTGTACAGTTGTACAGTCTAATAATAATTCAGCAAAGTGTACACTGAAAGTGATATTTATGACTATAATTACATGATAAAATAATTATAATTAGGAGATCCAGTTTTGCTATAATATCAATTGTTTTAAAAACTGCTCGCTTGTTTAGATCATTCCAAATAACAAATTTGTTTGGATCCAACAAAATTTTTTATTAAATTCAACGAAATCGTTTTCTTTGTGTATAGTTAGATATAAAATTTGTATCCAAAATTATTATAAATTATAGTTAAATTATAATTATAGTAATTGAAATCATTTATTACTTTCAATGTAGAAAACATATATCGTAGTAAAAGATTAGCAAACACTCTTTTTAATTTGTATGGTTTTTCAGAATTAAATTGCTATTTTATTTTATTATTCGCATGGGCGTACGCATCGTGAAATTTTTTTGGGATTTCTGTCAACCCAGGAATGCACCAATCAAATGAGAACCCCAAAAAGGAGAATTTTATTATTGTACTGAAAAGAACATCACGGCAATTTTATTGTTGTGACATTTACGATTATTTTACAATTTTTAATGTTAATAAATTTTTTAGTCGAATTTAGTCGAATGCAATACTCTGGGTGTATTTGGTACTACACTAGTTCAGCATTCAGTGAGCTTTTGCATTTAATTGATATATTCTGTTAGATATAAATATAGATCGAATAAGTGTATAGGTTAAAAATATACATCAAATAGCAAGAGCTCACTGAGCGCTCAATGAATAATTGTAGTACTGAATGTATCAATTACAGAGTATATTTTGTTTTTTTGGGACAAAAATCTTACGAAAATTTTCCCGATGCATCGCATATTTTGTCAAAGCTCGAATTAACAGAAGTATTAAAAATGACTTATATGATCTTATTACAAGAAAAAAATATTTTATGTAACAGCAAAAAACTCAATCAAAGTTATAAGTAATTAATTTTTTTTATATTTAAAAATAAAAGGCAGGAATTCGATAGAGTATGTACATCGTTAATTGGCCAATTCAAATTAAAATATTCTCATTAGTAAAGCAGTGAAAAATTATTAAGCACCGACCGATGTGAATGGATGTGTGCTATCAGGATATGCGCTAACAGGACCCTCTCAAAATGAAATAATTATTAAAAATTTGGGGGGTGGGTTAAACACTCTAAACCTCTCCTCCTTCCTCCCCTGCCCATGATTATTCGATATCTTTTATGTGTCAATTTTCAAATTCGATATCTTTATGTTATGTTCAATATATATAAAGAAAGATGGAAGATAGATTAAATCTTATTTCAAAATCATTCACGTCTTTTGGTTTTCTTCGAAACATTATATATACTGTTTCTCGCGATGAAACCTTATACATCAGAGAAACGAAATAAGTTCGCGGAATAGCTTTTGAAATGCGACAAGTACGGAGTATGTATTCACAATTTACGGACCGATCTCGATCGGCGTGCGCCTGCACGCATCTCTCAAAAATTGATAATCGTACCGATGTTAATCCGCGCGGTTCGTTCGAACGGTAGTAAAATTAACCGAGGCGTAAAAGGGATTTCGAGGCGAGTGAATGAACGCATCTTTTTTATAGTCAGCCCAGTCGTAAAAAAGGCCGTTTTTATCGACGTTTGAAAGAGTACTCTCACCTGCACCTGCCCGTCAAACATAATTATTTCGGCCTGACAATACATCCTGTCCCGGTGATTGCGTCGCGCATCGCGTACGTGAAGTCAAAACAGCGCAACGACAAAAAAAAAAGAGAAAGATACATTGCAATTTTCCGCACCGCTAAAACTTCCATAACAAATCGCCGACGTCCGATTGTTCGGCTATTCCTATCGAGATAGAAACGAGGAAGTGTAACTTGGTACATTAAAACACCATTAAATTAACCCCGCCTCCTAATCAATGCGCGTAAACAAGCGAGTTCCGTTCCGAGACATTATTGCCTTCCGTTTGGCGTCGATTAAAACCACAATTACTTGGATATTTTATCGAACGACAAAGACGCCGCAAAGTGTTTCAGAAATCGGTTACAGAAACTATATATACAGCAGTAACAAAGAGACGATTAAAACGGATAAAAATAAAACTGACTTGTTGTAGGACGGGTAATCAATTTGGATCAAGTCTGTATATTCGATTTAGAAAAGAAACAAAAGGGCACGCGGACAGTCATATAACACGGAAATCATACGAGTCATGAAAAAATAAAACCTAGTTCAGCACCACAACGTTACTGAAATGAATGCCGGGGTTTATAGCCCGGCACGAAGGTATATACGCCAAAAAATAACCGGATTCAACCAGTTTCGATCCCCTCACCTCGCCACCTTTCGTTACCTTCCCCGCGATCCTCGTGCGAGGAACGTGCGCTTTTTCGCCACCGGTGGTCGTGTACAGCCGCACGGAGTATATATATATATCTACCTTCTTCGTTGCTGTGTTTCTACGTGTTTGAATGCAACAACGCACGGTGTTAAGTTTCGCGGTCGTCGAGGTCGGTGGCTTTGTTTCACCTAACCCGAGCGCGTCGTTCCCACGAAATTCATGACACGCTCCCTTAAATGTCTTCTCACCCCTTTCGATTACGCGTTCCTTCCGTATCGTCTCTCGCAGGGTACAACTGCGTAAATAGAACGGGTTCTCTATACCGAATTCCGTCAGAGTGCCGACATTCGCATTTGGTACATTGGAGACACGGAGAGCGAAATGGAACTATATTGAAAGTTGCAGTTGATCGAAAATCTGGTTTACCTTTGTAACGCGTACGATTCGTAGAAATTTGATCTCGGATTAGATTCAAGTAAGATTAATTTTCATAGATACATTTTTAATTACAAATGCGTTTCGAATAAAGTAAATTTATCAATCACTTAAGAATATGTGTCATATCTAAAAATATAATACCAAGAATATATATAGAAAAATTTAATAATTATGCTATTATTACGTTTGAGTATTTGTGTAAAATTTAAGCACTGTTTTCTTATTGATTTGAAATTTATTTAATTTTTTTTGTCTTAATTCTTATGTAAAATCACGTTCTGTAATACTTGATGATGAGGAACATTAAATATATTAAATATATTAAAACAAATAAATATTCATGCAAAAGTTTATATAGATCCACTTGTTTAAAAGTTGTTGAAACCTAAAACTGCAGTAAAATATGGTCATTTTGCTGCATACAATTATTATAAATTAAATTATTTGTTGTTTTGTTTAGTTAGTTTCAACGTGTATTTATAGACTATATCATTAAAATTTTTTTAATGATATTAGTTTGTGATATTATTTTTTTTATCGACCGACTGATACTTTTAGCTGATATTATGTATTAATCTGGTATTATTAAGTAAGGTAAATAAACCTTAATTGTATTCGATATTTTCTTACATAAGCGTTTTTTTTTAAATCATTGTGCAATTTTATTATGCAATTATTATATTCAAATAATTATATGCAAAATTCATATTTTTATATTGACAATGGAAGAAAAATATTTGATATTTGACTATATAATTTGCATAAAATAAAATATAAACTGTTGCAAGGGATATAATTAGTGCAGCGAAAAGCCTGTAAAACTATTGGAAGCCGTTAAAAATTTCGGAATATGATAATTACAATCTCTTAAAAATAACATTTTAGACTTCTTTTGATTTGTCCATATTACTAAAAATCTCATTAACCTTAATCCCCTTATATTTAATTTATCATATTTTGCTCGATTATAGCTGCGATCCTTGAGTGTCTATTACTGAAAACAGAATTTAAAATAGTTAAAAATTTGCATTATAATAAAAATTTATGGATCTTGATTATATTACAGTCAACTGATTTGATTCATTTTATCTCTGTAGAGTTCATATAAATTTCTTGGGTTCTATATTGCCGAAAACGGAATTTGAAAAAATTAAATCGTTTTTGAGAAATTTTGTAAACGGATAATCAAACGAACCAACACTGTAAAATTACAACCATTGTATTTCTCTCAGTGAATAGAAATCGTTCCAATGTAAATATTAAAATAAAAAAAAAATACAACAAACACATCGGCAAAAACAGCGTGCAACCTGAGCTTATGAAAGTTATTGCAGTATTAAATGCATAAAGGTAAGGCTATCAGAATTCATTCAGTTAAACGAACGCAAATGCATTGTACAAAAATTACACAAAAACTACGCATCCGATGTTGTAAGCTGCGCACGTGTATTTTACCAACGCACCACGTCCATCGATTGTTTTGCATTAACCATTCGATCAATCGAAAAGGACGAATCCGATTCACAGACGGTGGTAAAAAAAAAAAAAAAAAAACGCACATGCATACGAGCGCAAAGTCGAGACAGAGAACCAATTCGTATTTCGCAACCAGCATTTATTTTGCTGCGATTTATTCGTAAATCTCTGCATACGCAGTCGTCAAGCGAAATGTTCTGTTTGATTAAAAGCTATGATCGTTGGCGGTTTGTATGTCAGTGACCAGTTCGAAAGGATTTGACACGGGAAAAATATTTTGCACGATATCGCAATGGGAGATTGCTATGCGGTAACGTTTGAGCATGTCAACCGGCGCTGATTCCCAAATACATCGTACAAAAATTACAACGAAAACCAACAACGTTCCGCGAAAGTATCTGAAAGTTGATGAGCGAAGCTCCTCAAATGTTGACCACAGTAACAGTAATGGCTTCCGTAAAATAATCGTTGCTCTCGTACATCAAGGATGATATCGTATTACCAATATATGTAATAGGTCAATAATAACGATCTCGAGAAAAGATCTTTCACTTTGCGGGTAAAAAAACCGAGCGTGCTATCCTCAAGTAAGAGATTAAACCATTTCTATGGAATCACCATTTTCTATGGAATCAAACGCTTACGATAGAATGAGATAAATATCCATGCACCTTATTCTACAATGTTAAATTCATAATGTTAAATTATATCCGATTTGAGTTATTTTTAATCATTTCTATAGGTCATTGTTCCTACTCAATATGTCGTTAATTTAACTAAAGCAATAGAATCAAATAATTTAAATGAAAACTATATCAAATTTAATTAATATACACAAATTTAATTTATTTACTAATTGTAAGTGCATATTATTTATTTAACTCAAGATATTAGACTTATTAGACTTATTACTTTGATATTTAACAGTATATATTATTCATCTATCTTATTTTACTTTAAGTGTCTTAAATATAGCGGACTAATAAAAAATTGTCTAAACGATGTCCAACTTACTTGAAGATTCCTAAAATGTACAAGAATCAAGTGTCCTCTTTTACTAGCCATACATTGGAAGAACTACCGACGTGACGCGCGAGAAGTGAATTAAGCGAGCAAAGATTAGAGAGGGTTGACGTATATATAATGGCAAAGAAAAATGAATATGAGCTGGGCGAAAAACGACGGTAGATGTTGGGATATTGTAAATTGTTCGCTTAAATCACCGGGAAGAAGTGAGTGGTGGACGTTGAAGTATTCGAGCATATATCGTATACCGACCCTTACGGTGGTGCCGGACGGAGAACGTAGAGATACATCTAACGTTGAATAAATCAACTCGGGAGTTACTCGTGCGAGGAAGATAGGACTCTCGCGCGGCAAAGGCAACGATCGCCTGTAATTAATATCACGGTAGATATGTAGTCGGACTGCAATTAACGGTACGTGGCAAGTGAATTTGAAATTCAGATCATACGCAGAGAGGGTGCGTAATATCCGCTTGCAATAGTTGTGCGACATTATTACAACTATTGGCGTAAGATGCCAAGACGTGCATATCGGGCTCCAATGAGGTTCCGTGTCGACCAGTCGATATCCGCAATAACCGCTCGGCTCTAATTTCAATCGGCACTGCCGTCGGCACGTGTGTCGTTCGCGTTAACTTAACAGGATGTCGAATAATCGAATATATAACGAAGCACGTACAACGTTCTAAACGGAAACGAAAATCGCGATGTCTATTCAAGCGGAAGGTTTACTTGACGGTAGCGATAACAATAGCGATTACAGGAGCGATAACAATAGCGACCGAAGAGAAGAAGAATGAAAACGATGTCCAATATATTAATTTGTCATCATTCGTGTTATTACTCTCCGTGTTATTACTCTTGGCGTGTCCGTAGGCAAAATCATCATTACTGATAAACATATAAACGTACATAGGATAAATATTATGTTAAGGAGAGAGAGAGAGAGGAGGGGGAAGAGGGGGGAGGGCAGCGAAATGTATCATACCTTGTGTATCATACACAGGAATTCTATCAGGAATTCTACCAGGAATTCTGGTATGATACCACTTCACTTTCATACGTTTATGTATTATACATCACATAATCTCACTTTTTAATGATCATTTCCGATGATCTTATTTAGATGCTTGCTGGCAAAACAAATTTACATTTTACTACGATATCAATAATTTGAAATACGACAATATGAAATTATATTGAAAACTAATTAGAAAAAATTACAACGAATTACTAATATTATTGTATAAAATTCATGTATTATATATACTGCACTTACATTTCTGACGGTGGTTATTGGATTTATTAAATATTATCAATTTTTTAATAAAAAATGTCAAACAATTCAATTTTCTTTATGTTACATCTGCAAATTTAATTATTCTTATTAAAATATACTTACAGTTAATATTCATTCTTTTTTTATACGAGTTATGTCTTGGTTTCTTGAAATTAATTAGTGCCTTTTAATTAACCATAGTACACATAATGGGTCATTCTTGTCCTGTGTATTTCATTTCACTGAAATACAAGGAGCATCTGGCTAAATAATGGCTTTCATCCTTTCTTTTTTTTAGTACACAACTTTATAAATACTCTCTAAAGATGTTAAAATACATGTAAGAATTACGTGGTAACTTTTGTAATACTAGTAAAAGTAATGAAAAGAAGTTAGTTAAGAAACGAATAATCTATCGTGTGTACAATAAAAAATCGGAAAATCATCGATGTCAAGGATTACTATAAATAGGTTTGGTTTTTTATTCACTGATTAATTTGTAATTAGACTTAACGTGATGATAATGTAAAAATTATATTTTTCTATCAATGATTAATCATTAAATATGATTTTGCGATGAATAACTTTTTTATTACTTCAAAACCATTAATATAGTGATTAATTATATAAGCTAGAAAAACATTTTTTTCTATTATCGTCAAGTTAAGCGAGGTTAGTTCTAAACCACAAGTCAACCACAAGATAACGAAAGACCTTTATAGGCCCAGCATCCATAAAAAATGCTTACAAATTTTAGCGTCAGCTCCGGAAGGATTAAACTATAGCAATTTCTCTTTATTTAAAAATCCCTTCAACGTAAAACGTGATTACGTATGTATAAAATTTTCAGGTAACCCGGCGATAAAGTGACGACATCGCTCGGGGAGTTGTGATTTATGATATCAAGAATTTCTTCTTATAGCGCATCCAACATGCACATTCGTAGCCTCTTTTCGCGCGAATGTACATATACGCAACCTCGTTTCGAGGATGCATTTCGAGACGACGACAGTAGCATCGTACATCGTAAAAAAAAAAAAAAAAAAAAAAAAAAATCACGCAGTGCCAGTCGAAAGCGTCTGCAGATTTCCCAAGCAGTTTTCGTGCAGTAAAAATTTACGGCGGACAGAGAGATTCGACTCCGGATAAAATTTGCAAGGTCCGCTATTCCGAGGGAAACGTAGAAGCGCGTCTCATCGAGTGTGCGGTGATAGTAAAGAACCATTACACTCTGTGAATGATTCGCAATTTATCAGCGGAAGGAGAGAAATTTTACATTGAGAGAAGATAGTAAGAGTCGAGATAGGACGAGCTCGCGCGTAAACGATACGAATGATGACCGATACACGTACCGACACGCCACACGAATGTAAATAAATCAGACTCGATGCAGCAGATTCTGGCCGATTCAGGCAGTCGTGCACGAAAAAACGGTAGAACGCGAAGCGATGGGATTCGTTGTCACGCATCACGCGCGATGTAAAGAAAAAAATCCCGATTTTTGCGCGCGAGGTGATTGGTCCAGTTTATTCGACCGCGGAATGAAAAGTTGACTTTGCGATATTTCGTTGTGTGGATTTAAATACCGCGAATACCGCCCGTTATTCGCTCTTTGAAAATGTGTACTGATGTGTCGCGCACGTCCCATTGGAGTGATGCGTTCGTTGCGATCGGTGAGTATTCATAAAAATCCAGGGGAAAATTGAGGGAAACAAATGAGGTAACAAAACGGGCGGTGTCTCTTTAAAGGTGAGGTTTGAAAAATCCAAATTCTGATCGTCGAAAACATCGTTCTCAAAGAGATTTATTTTCGTCGTACCGTAGGAAAAACTAAAACGAAAGAAAAAAAAATAAAATAAAACTCGCTTGACGATTTTTCGATGCCTATATAGAGAGAGAATCGCTTGTCGACGGAGAAACCTCCGGTATAACCTAAAGGTATCTCCTCACGGTGCTTTGCATAATATCGAAGAGCGTTTTCTCGAAATCATTTCTTGCACCGAATACCGCAGCGATACATCAAAAATTCATGAAAGTCGAAAAGAGACGATCCCTTTCCACTCCCCGCTGTTCGTCTCCTAAAGGGACAAACCACATCGAGGGAAACCACTTTCGTGGGTAAACGCGAAAGCACGAGAGATACGACCGCGCGCTCGTGCGTTTCCACCAGGAATAGGCGTGCTAACCGACAATCTGTTATGCGAGCGTAACTCGGACAAACATCGCGATCCGAGATCTCCGCATCAAAAGTTATGACCAGCTGCGTTTTCGTGATAAAATGACCGCGGTCACGCCCACTGTTGTAAAGTTTCTCACGCTCGCGTATGCTATCGAGTCCTCGCCGACATTTAGTTAAAGTGCAAAAAAATAAAATTAACTCTAAGTAGGTCAAAGAGAGTTCGTCCTGTTGAAATTAACGTTGATGATTTCAAAGCACGCTGCACATTCATAATTTCAGTATGTGCTTCCCTTATGATTTTTTTTTTTTTTACAGTAATAGGCTATAGGTTACAATTATTTTTACTAAATAATTGCAACAGTAGCTGTTATTTTTAAATAATCGGTTATTTAAACAGTTATTCGATTAAATAGTTATTGACAATTTATTGTAATACTGTTGGAAAACAACTTAACTGATTATCGGTCAATTCAATTAATTAAACGGTTATTGATGTTGTTGAACAATGATTTGGTCTTGAAATAGTGGTTATGTTCAACAAAAAATCAAATTGACAACTATTAGAAGATTATCATTTGCAACTGGAATATTCTTTTAGATTCTTGATAGCCTAATAATAGGTCAGTTAAATCCAAAAGAATATACTAGGAATAGAATTCAGAGCAATAATCATAAGCGCTTAATGATTATTTCTTCTGACTGGCGAATTAATTTAGATCTATCAAGAATCCAATTGTATTTTGATTACAGACAATAGTTGTCACTTGACGATCATTCACGTTATTAGTTCGAGAGTTCATTTCAACAGTGCCTACAGCAAAGTTGCGACGATTAAAGAGTTTTACGGAATTACATAAAATTTTAAACATTATTTATTGCTGTTGTCAGATTATAACTTAATAAAAATAATCGTTAATCCGTTAGTCGTTATTTTCCAAATTTCGTAATGGCCACTAAAATTATTTCTCAATAACGGTTATTCAGTAACAGATAATGAAAAACGCTCATCACTAGAGTTTTAAAGGAAAATATCGATACTGTCGATAGCTTAGTTTAAATTTCTGGTTTTTTGACAAAAAATTCTATACTAACAATATACAAACACATATTTCATTCCGCAGTTTTCATCCGGCGTAACGAACAATTTGCAAATTCGGGTAAATATGCTTCTTTATAGTTATTGATTGGCGCTGACGCGAATTGTTTTTTCTGGTTAACATTTCTCGCGATCATGTACGATTAAATGCTTAATATTATTAATTTCTTGATGCAAATCATCCAACAGGGGAAAGAAAATATATTGTTTGTATTACAGGAGTGAAAAAAAATGGCGACAAAAAATTTAAATTTGAATGTAGAATGAAGAATGTAATGTAATTGGGCTCTGTATAAGTGTTTTGTGATTATCACACAAAAACAAACTTTTAGTGCATTGTTATTAACTAAAATTATCATTTTAAATAAAAATAAAAAAACTCGTTCTGAAAAGATTAATGTTTTATGCCTATTTTTTTGAGGTGTCCCACAATATCTGATCGACGCTGCAAACCAAGCAGTAAGCTACTGTATCGGAAGATTCCTATTTCACAAAGAAGCAATTTTTAATAAGTAAGCCAGTAGAAGTTCCTCGTTGAATTGGACATAGAATCAAAGAGGTTGAAAGGCTTTCCGAGATCTCGCGCTCACTTCTTTTAATGCAGACTTAGTGGAATACGTGCTTTAATATGAAACAAAGGCAGAAAGAAAGTGATCAAAGAAAGCACTTACCGTCAGGTCGACTGAATAGTCACGATCATGGACAATAATATCATAGTATCCGATGAAATTCCACGCTAAATATATTGGCGGTGAACCTCGTTTTATTCCTCAAAAGATTGCATTTAGAATTTGACATCTTCCTACAGTGAATATCTTCTTGTGTGTGTGTGTGTGTGTGTGTGTGTGTGTGTGTGTGTGTGTGTGTGTGTGTGTGTGTGTGTGTGTACAATGAGTGCAAAAAGTATTCGTACAGAGAAAATGTTTTTTAAAAAAAGTTTATTTTTAAAAAGTAAATATTATCCAGCGAGAAATAAGTTATCGGACTGACGTTGAATCGATATCAATACGATGATTTAATATCAATTTGACGTTTAATTGACGATCATTTCTTGAGCAATTAACAATTTTCATAAAGAATAAAATAGACTGTATGTTTCTTAACATTGTGTATACCAAAAAGATGTGTATTAATTATAGAAAATATATTATCTGAAAAATAAGCAATATAATACATGCAAAGCTCGTTTGTTGTTAGAACAGAATATATTCGTTATATAAAATTGTTAATTAATATTTATTTTCTTTTTATAAAAAATTTCCTTATATACGAAGACTTTTTGCTCTCACTGTACATATATATATATATATATATGTGTATAATATAAAAAATTGCATGACAAAATCTTCAATGCGTACTAAGAAATAATTAAATTACAAAAGTAATTCAATCTTCGTCAGAAGATTGCTGCAATTTCTTTATTCACTTAAGCTTTCTTATAACTATGTCCGATAGAAGCTACTTTAAAAGTAGCGATTATTTGTCAGTAGGAAGGCTAAGATGGATGGATATTTTTGCGGTATCTCGGAGTAGAAGCAATAATTGTCTGTCACGCCTCCAAAAAAAAAAAAAACGTTAGCCGGAGAGAGAAAAAAATTAATTTTTATGACTGCCTCCGAACCACAGGCGGAAACTCACATATGTCAGCGCCTAGCAAAACGACCTCATGATAGACCGCAATCGTAATAAGCGCGGTGAATGCGGCACAACTCAACTTATTATGAATTTTTAACGCTTGCTATTTTTTTTTTTTGTAAAACTTCGTGGACTATACATAAGCGCGTACGTTTTATCGCAGGTTCTACCGACTCGCGATTTTACAAGTAAAATCTTTACAATAAACGCGGGCAAAGATTAAATATACAGGATGCTCTACTTTAAGAAAGTGGTGTTAAAAAATTAGAAAACGCGCTGAGAATTATCTTTCTATTTATTTTTCTACTTTTACTCATCCTCTCATATGGAATTCTTCATTAGATATTTAAATTTTACTTCAATAGCATCCTGTTGCAGCTAAAGCATTCCTTTCTCATTGTAGAAAATTCATTTCTCAAACAGCACTGCTTGCGGATACGCGAGTAATAATTTTTAATATTAAACAGTTATTCTGTTATTGCTTTTTAATGTTATAAAATAAATTGTAATATATGTAACTTTGAGATTTTATTGTTTCCTTTCTCTTTATTCTTGTTTAATTCCTGTATTTATTTTTCTATTAATTTTCTTCTCTACGCATCCTAATGCGTAAATCAGTATTAAATTATGTAAGATGATATTTTTATGTAAAGATATTTTTTGTTATTTTATAAAAAAATTCTGTGCTTTTAAATTACCTCGTAAGATATAAATTTTATTCGCTTATGAATTCATTTTTTCTTTTTTCCCTTTTCCTTCTCTATTAAAAATATGTAGAATTGATATTTCCACTCACTTTGCATAAATAAAGTTTGGTTACAATACTAGGTATTCATTCGTATCAAATGATAGTTGATCGCCAAGATCGATTACTAGTCTAGATTTCTTGAAGGAGTTCAAGTCTATAGATTTTCGCGTCGATCCAATACGTTGGAAGTTACAAAGTGTTCATTTTTCCGCGGGTAAAACTTTCAAAGTTCACCGGGCAAAGTGAAACGATGATCCCAATGTTCTTCTCACGCGGACAATCCCCGAAACGGCTGTCTTCATCTTGTCGTTATGCTCTTATCTGGATAGCAAGGAAGAAAGTTAGAAAATCTCTTCAATAACGAGGGCGACGTTGATAAGGCGCATGCTGTTAATAACAGTGCTATTAGCCTCTCCGCGCGGAGATGATGCAGCTGCTTCCATCGAAGGTTTGAGATCAGCGGCGCGAAAGAAAGTACGTTAAGCGCGAAAATCAATTTTCGTCGGAGCAACGTCGTCAAGAATCTGCGCGGGCGTCTTGAAAAAGCGGCGTAATCGCCCCTTAACGATCATTGGATCACGCGAGAATGCCCGATGCCACCGAGGTGCTCCGTCGGTCGCGCAAAAAGATTACGGAACGCAGACTCATTGTCGAACAAAAAGATCAATCGACCGACCGGCCGTTCGACGAGCCCGTTTGCGTCGTAGACGCGATTCCAAAATAACTTCGTCGATAATGCGGTAATTCCATGGCGCAGTCGAAGGAAGCGAATTAAACGATCCGTTCGCGGCGGGATCTGTAGAAACCGCGTTGGAACCGTAACGGAAATTGGGTTGGAGTCCCCCGGGAATTTCAGTTCCCGCCATGCCGACCCGCTCCAACAATCCCTCTCCTCCCGCAACGATCTTATTGCAGGATCAGAGTAGTCCTTAACCGGAGATATCAGTGGCAGTTCCCGAGATTTCCCTACCAAATAAAAGATATTCTCTCGAGGGTTTCAGTATAATGCGCCCCTTTCTTCGATGCTCGTGAGGCTGTTTCATCCGCATATGGCGTATTACATTTGCGAGAAAGAAACGCACGAAAACGCGCATCTACACCAACGATTCATCGAATATAGTTTTTCTAGCAATTCAAGTCACGTTTTGTCGTTAAATTCGCATTTCATGCCATACAGAGAAACTTTATTTATTAAAAATTGAAATAAGTTTATTTATTAATGCGACGAGCTTTAAAAATTTTTCAGTTTTATTATTAAGAGAGAGCGCAATCGCTTTACTTATAATCACAGACAAATGTTACACAGGAAAGTGACTCGTATCTCTCGGAAACTACTGTATACGGAAAAAAATGATGTATTAATATCATTAGCCAATAACAGTCTAAGTGAAAATAATGTTGTTAATTCAGTTAATGAAACAAATATGCCCACGTTTTAATATGTTCTTTGTTTCATCTAAAAAAAGAAATAAAACCAATAATTTGGCTTATAATGGTTTTATGCAGCAAAATGATCATATTTTTCTGCAGTTTTAGAATAATAATTTTTAAAAGAATAAGTGAGTCCGAATAAACTTTTGCAGAAATATTATCAGTTTGATCAATGTACGTATAAAATTTGATTTAATTCTTGATATTATTTTCTCATCAAATTTGTAATCATAGTATCATAAAACATGATTTCATATAAGAATCAAGAGAATTAAGTAACTTTTAAATCAAAAAAGAGAATTGTGTTCAAATTTTACATAGATATTCAAACGTAATAGTAAAACAATCTATGCAACTTTTATATTTGTGGTATTGTTTTAGTTGTGTGTATTAGTTGCGATATATATATATCCTTAATCGAAAATTTGTCGATGTAAAAATTTCGGATGAAGCTGGTAGAAGTGCTGCGACCTGGGTTGACACGAACACACAATAACGTTCACGTGGTCACACAGCCGATTTTATATTTTTATTTTGTATCCTTGGCGTGTCGCAACGCTACTACTCTTCTTTACGTTTACAACAAAAAAACCGGTTGAGGTTCTTATGTGAGGAGGTATAACATTCTCGGAGGTATAACAAAGTCAAGTGAAACTTTTCGCATTCTCGGTGTTGTCCGAAAAATCCTTTCCTCGTAACACCGAGTAAGTATCACAAGGGACTTTGTTACATGTTACGAAGGATAAGAGAAGGCTTATGCAGCAATCGCTACGCACTGTAGCGTGCTGTGGGAATAGGTACCTAGGTGCTTTTATTAAATCCTGTCGGATCACTGAAAAGTTTGTGACTAGTTGCGTATTTAGTCAAGGGTGGTTTACCATAGTGACATCAAGTTTCTCCGCAGTTGGCGTGTATTAGGATATAATACTTCATACATTATTAGGATATCGAAGACGTCAATATCAATCTAGAGTAGTTGAACGTAAAGTGAAAATTCCTCCTTCCCTCCCAAAAAAGGTTCCATTAGGTCCCATTAGAACTTCGGATTATTTACTCTCGGAATCAAAAAGGTCACGCGATCTACACTTCTTGATTTTTGTTTCGTACGATTAATCCTCGACTAGCAACTCCAATATCTCCGCTGTTTTATTCATTTCTTTGTCTCGAATCGAGATAAATGAAACTCTTAGGGGTGGTGAGCGGGCAAGTAGCTGTCTGTACTGGGTGGACAGGTTAGCAGCCCGGCGTTTTGCACTAGTAGCAACCTCGGAAAGATTAATGACACTCCCTCGGCTGAGTGAGTGAAGTACTCTCGCATCCTATTAATATATTAGCCGTACGCTCGCCAGCCACCTTCTCGACGAGCCTCTCGTCGCGCGCTCGAAACGCGTTCATCGGCAAAAGTGTCGCCCAAACGTGAAAGGTGAACATTTCCTTGAAGTGGAGTGACGAACGTCGATGACGGCCGAGTGCTCGTCAGCACTCTTCGCGAGCGTATTTCACCTTCGTTGCGCTTCTCGCAAATTTTATTTCTCAGGCAATCGAACGATGATGGTCTCACGAGAGATCGCTTCTCTCTCTCTCTCTCTCTTGCGTGTGCTTGTGTTGCTTGTTACTCCGACACCGTGATGCATAGCATGTCTACCTTCCGCTGGATCTTCCTTAATTACGTTCCTGACTTACGCACGACGAGGTTCTCCATCCGCCGACATTAGCGACTCTCGAAGATCGAGTTACAGTTCACGATGCTAATTTAATGTTGACGCTCCGGAAAGCTGCACTTTGTGCAACAGAAACGCATCGCACGTCCGACTATATTACGACGAACAAAAGCTTCAAGTACTTTGAAAGTTAGCAACTTGTTAGACGAGGTAAAAATGAATCACAGTAAGTGAAAATGATCGAGAAATGATCAACGTAAATAAGCAAAGAAGATTACATCTGATTTAAGCAGATTTTGATACCTAATAATTTTTTGGCGCCAATTTTACAATTTCCAGTTTTATAATTTTACACTTTCATGAAAACTATGCGCCGAATATTTGTTAATGTCGATCTTGAAATATAGTTCTAAATTAAAGCTGGAATACGTAATATTATAAATTAAATTGACAAACAATTTAACTCTTCTGTCAATGCAGGAGTACTCATATTGAATTTTAAACATCAAAATGAAATAATAATGGGCTACGATGTTAAATGCTAGAATTTATATGACAATTATAATAATAATAAACAAACATTTTGACCTGTATTAGACTATTTTAATGTTAAACAAAATCAAATGTTATTTTGGAACGGTAGAAATTACAAATCTTGAAAGCCAGTTAACAATTAAATTACATACTAGTTGTTACTAATTGTTTGTAGTAATTGCGTGCAAATCGTGTACGAATAGCCACATTAACGCATCTATTTTCATGATTGCTGTAGTAGAAACGAGACTAATAAAAAATCGACCATATTACAATATGAAAATTA
The DNA here is from genome assembly GCF_024713525.1 of Acromyrmex echinatior. Taxonomy (NCBI): domain Eukaryota; kingdom Metazoa; phylum Arthropoda; class Insecta; order Hymenoptera; family Formicidae; genus Acromyrmex; species Acromyrmex echinatior. Next base: position 10,939,683 of record NC_141859.1, read on the forward strand.
TGTGACGATTTGGCCGTATAGTTTTATTTACTTTGGTCAGATGATTGCGGCTGTATGTTATACGCAAGAGAGAAGAGAATCGCCGGTTGATCTCGTATTGTGTTTAACCATCATGCCGTTATATGTTTGTCATGGATCCGCATGAGACGCATCGCACTGTCCACTCTAAGAGTGTTTGCATGCTTTGTGATGATGACAGTGAACATGAAAGATCCACCTGCTATATCTCATTAGACGATCTCGAACTATTTAGCAAATACATTGATTGCTGCGATAATTCGATGCGATATTTCAGTATTATAATCGATGATTCATAGTCGTTAGTAGGAATTAGAAGGTAGCAGTAGAGCAGTATATACTCAAGGATCATCAAAATATTAAAATGTACAAATGTAAATATGATGTAAAAATACCATGTTTAACTTTCTCGTAGATGCACAATAATTAAAAATGAAGACTCTTGTAATCAAATATAAATTGATCCTAAATTAAAAGAAATAAAGTTGCGGAAGGAATGATTTTTTTTAAGTATTTAGATAAATACAGATCTGAAAATAATTTTATTGTGGACCATCAAAATAATTTGTAAGAAACTAGAGCAATGCTATAAAAAGTTTTGACATTTTTCTAGCAATGAACATAAAATCCTACATCATTATTTTGATAGTCCAACTTATTAAATTATTTTCACATCTGTACTAACTAAATTTTTAGATACTTCAGTAAACTGTTCTTTCCATGTAGAAATTTGTCATTAATCGGAAAGAATTCCGTATTAATTATATACTTTAAAGAAATCGATATGTTTATTAGATTTAATATTTTATATGATGTCTATATAATTCTCACTTCATGTTAGTATTAACCAGGACCCAATTTTTATACTTTAAAAAATATCGATGGTTTAACACTGATAGGTTTTAAATTTACATGATGATATTGATATAGTCACATAGGAGTTATAAATCTGCATGTTGGTATTATTAATATTAACACGATATTGTGATGATTATGTCAACATCATCATAACGAAGATTTAAAACCTGAGGGGTTAATCTACATCGATATTTTTTAGAGTTAATGAAAAATTAGATCCAGGTGAAATAAGTCAGTTTTTACATATGATGTAACTTATAATGTGGTGAACAAAAGATATCAGACATAAGACTCAATGCTTTTTAAATACGGCGTATCAAAAGTGCTTTGTGAACACAAGTTTTACACTTTCGATACACCATAATTCAAGAATTATCCTTACTCAAAAATTTTTTTATTATTATTTATGAGTCATGTGCATAATATGTTTGTTCACCATATAAGATATGTGAAAACCAATTCGTTTCACAAGGATTTAATTTTTCATATAATTAATAGGGCAAAGGGGGTCCTTTGCCTCAAATTTTAAAAATCATTTTTCAGCCAATAATTATGCGCAACATTACAGCCGGTATTCTTACATCATGAAAGGAACGATGATCTTGAATTTTCATTTAATATCGATTCGTAGAAACGCCGACAATAATCAGATATGGGGAGTCAAATGGCGGAACATCATTTTTCGTTCACCGCTTCTTTATATCCATGAATGTTAGCTCAGGCGTAACGTGTCGGGGATTTGTCACCCATTACGCACGATTTGATGGATACCGAGATAACGTGATGACGAAGCCAGTATTCGGCGGGACAGACTTATCGCTGTTCAAGATCGGCGGGCGTTAGCGAGCTACGAAATGCTTACCGTGAGCTTTGGAAATCAACCGTTTAAATGCGAAGTGTATAAATGCAGACGCGTTGATAGGCATCGAGATAATATCTCGCGACTAGTAAGTAATAAACGTGTAAGAATCTGCAGGTTTATTTTAGAGTTTTCAAATATCGCCATAATACCGTTGCAATATCGATTCGATCTCGCTATAAAATCGCGCGGTATTTTAGCATTGGGATATAATTATATATAATTATGTAGGTGTAAATTGTAAAAAAAAATTCTCTCTCTACGACGCGACGGAAGCGCGAGCGGGCATTACGATAACGTTGTACGCTCTCGATCGGAGCCACTTTTCTTAGACGAGACATTAAACCGGTAGTGTCGCAGTGTTAGCAAGGGACTATTTTCTTCTCGAGTTTCTGCAAAATGCAAATTGGTCTTCGCTTATTCGCGGAACTCTCGCTTCTTCAGGGCGAAGAAACAACTGGCAGCGTTCCGTCGCGTGACTGTATTGTGGTAAAAAGAATCGCCCTTGGTCTAAAGTAGTTTCTTGAAACGATCACTGAATATTCTGCTACCTTGCACTTAAGTTTCCGAAATAAGAGATGTCGTGTTCAGCAAGGCTGGTCTTGCCGAACAACGTTTTCATGATGAAATGGGACAGCCGCGCGACAGTTTCGAGTGCTTTACAAGCACTATACATAACTAGTACATAACTAGTATACGCCATTCGTCCATCATGTATTGCAATTGCTACCACTGTGAAGTATTATCGCTATACGTTCACGATGTATCATGCTTTCATTACGAGCTATCGTTTTGAGGACGCCAAAATATTTATTATTTATTGGCTTTCATAGTTCCATTTGTCGCGATATAATACGCACGATAGCTTTTATTTGCGCGTAGATATGTTTTTTCTCGATTCAAAATTACAGAGTTTCACGTCCGTAATATTTGACTGTAGTCAACGTCGCCAAATTATCGCTGATTGATGGACAACACGCCTGCGCGATGTTCCTCTTTATAGCTTAAAATAGTTATAGTATATGTATATATCACTCTTTTACTTTTAAAAATGACACAACTAAAAAAATTAAGTTTCTTAAATAAGGAGGAAAACTACGTGACAGAAAATTGATTAATTAAATAATATCTTCAAAAAGATATTCTTAATATAACCAAGATATTTTGATCACTTTTGTTTCATAACTCTTAAGAGCGACCTTCTTTGATATTTTTTTTATCACTCTTTTTGAGTTGTTGATTTTTTTAATGAAGATGTGTATTCATTTTTGATGCTTAAATGTAATGTTTATTTAACTCTCATTCATAGTAATATCTCTAAAATTATGTTTTTTTTAATTCTATCATTTTTGAGAATATCATACAGAATATTCACAAAGTAGAATAGTGTAAGAAATGTGTAAATTCATATCATGAATATGGAAAATGGATACACATCCTCGCTATCCATTGAGAAAAAAATGTCAATTAGAGGGTATCCGCATTAATGTGATACGCGATCATTTTGCGAGTTTGGTAAATCTCTGTTTTCTTCTACGCGATCGCCCGACTCACACGCGTTTCTAAATTTTAAAATACGGAGCTATATGTTTTAGAAATCTAACTCGAAGAATTGATATCGTAAACCGTGCAAGATGAAATCCGCTGACATTGCTATCCAGGTTGCACGTTCCACTTGTGTAAGGCAAATATGTTCGACGCGACTAACGAGTAGTCGAGTTTCGCTTTACTTGCGTAAAACTTTACTTCTACACTCACCAAACTCACGTTTGCTTTACGACGTCGATTTTTTCACACGATCTGAATGATTTGATTCAAGCTGTCTATCGTGCCTCAAAGCTCTTACCTGAAACAAAAAAAGATGAAGATATATTCTCATAACTCGTAATTCTGGGGAGAATTGTAAAGGGAGTTAACAGTAAGACAGTTAAAGATTTCTTTCTGTTACAGGCCTACAATTGGAGTAATATTGTGTAGTAAATGTAAACCATACACCAGCATAAACTGTCCAATTATAATCAATTATTCTTCTTATATTCAATTGTAATTGGTCGATTTCTTAAGGTGACAAAACATTGAAAGAAAAGAATTGGCTGAATATATAACATAGCATTTTTAATTGGTTGCTGCAGCCAATCTTTCTTTTTCAGTGTAATACTGATAGTACGTATCAATATTTTTAGTATTTTTACAACCTTACACGATTAATATTATTGACAATATATTTCACTTTAGTTTTATGTACAATATTTATTGCACTATGACATACTGTGACAATGGATCCTAACAAAAAAATCCAAATCACCGTCAAGTATTCTACACTCCATCAATAGTAACCACACATGATCAATAATACTGTCAGTATCTATTAATATTGACAATATTATTGACCGTAGGATCATCTTTACAACTTACTGCACAATATTATTTTTATTATAGATGACCCTTTACAAAGCTTTGACTAAAAAGTATTAGTCACCTAGACTTTTTTCATTTATCTGGAATTCTTTTATCTACATTGTTATTATTTGTTTCTTATAACAAAGACACAAGTCACAGCAAATGTCATAAATTAATTTCTGTGCTAAACTAAAAAACATTAAATAATTTGATATATAATAAGATGCTTAATGAGCTTAATACTTTTGACCAAAGCTGTAATTTTGTTTCGAAAAGCATCAGGATAAAAAGAAACATTTCCAGGGGTCTTTCCAACATGTTTCGGAGTGAGACATGCAAACTGCGCGTTCCATTCTTGTCTCGTCCGCCTTCCCGAGAGAGCCGTTAATAATAATCGCGCGTCACGAGTGCAAGAGCGATACTGTCGCGAGGAGGGATGCTGTATATTCGCCCCGTATATAATATTTAACAGTGGCATACCTCAGAGCGCTCTTTGTGCAATCTTTGTGCGGATATCGTTGCGTCGCTGCCCAATTTAGGAAGATAATGCCGACGATCAGGCGTACCCTTTCTTTTCCAAAGAACGCCCCGGTCTACAACCTCGTCCGCGCGAGCAACCCTCCATTCTATCTCAGCCGCGGGAAGAATGAAAAGGACGTTATTGATAGCAAGCCTGGAGGCTATAGAAGGAAATAGGGTACCCCGTCCATCCGTCTGCGGAGATGTAAAGAAGAACGGCGCGCGCGAAAAATGTTTCTCCTTCCTCCAATAAAATTTTCCCTGTCTGTCCGACCTTCTTGCACTTTCGCGATGGAGCATTCAGCCGATACTTAAACAGGTTGGAACGATGGATACCACAAAGATCTCGTTGATCGGAACGGTAGCGCATTAAGCTCTCCTCTCCGTACAAATCACACTGTCGCAAATAAAGTTAATAAAGTCGTTAATTATGTGACATATGATTGCAGTCAGCTGTCACTTATTTACATATTCTTCGAGTGAAAAGCAAACGCTTCCGTCGTCGCCGTTTACGATGTTCGACGATGTTTATTCGCGTTCAATTTACGGTCTCCCTCTCGCCCGCGAACGTAGCAAACATGTACGTAATCTTTATACAAGAATTTCTATCCCTAGGCGATGTTTCGTAGCAAAATGATGTCCTCCAATGACAAATCGCAAAGCTGACGTTAATAGACGAGAGATGACGAAAGGCGTAGAATGTACCTGTACAAAGATACGGTACGCGCGAACGTAATCGGATTCAAGAGTCGTACTTTCAAAAGTCGACAAACACGAGGAACATGCTTTATCGGAGATGAATTCGAATGAAGTCGAGTTAAGATGTTACGCAAATGGAAATGTCAATAAGGCAGACGAAGTACTACGAGGCCCATCGCATTCTCCATATCCCTTTATTGAATGGACTTGAAAAATGAAAAAAAGACATTACTAACCCTTAGGACTTACTCCATTTACAGAATGGATGTGAAGATTATTCAATGTCGATGCGGAGAGGAGAGCAAGGGCACGTATGGCGTCTCTTATGAAAGAGTTGCTCAATTCGCAGGAAGTCAGAATTCGTTTCCGATCGACCTCAATTTTCTATCGGCAGCAATATGAAGTTACAACATTTAAAGTTACAACATACATCTCTTTGATAAATAATTATTTTACTTGACGCAAAATGCCTTTTAGAACAATTTGTTTTCGAAATATAATAAACATTCATAACTTTATGAAACGCCGTGATATATTTTCATATAAATCGAGTAATCTACACCATTTTTTCGCTCGGTCAACTGTGTTGAATAAATATTTTAAAAATAACGAAGAACCCAATATTTATATATCTCTCTTTAATTAGCAAGACTTTTAGCGGAATGCAAAACGTATCATGAAACTTAATGAGATCATGTCGCCGGTTTTATGAATTATAAATTATATATTCGAAAAGAAGAAAGATCCGATTGTCGAGAAAATGACGAGAAATTGATTTCTCACGGAGAACGCATATTCTCCACTCATAGGACGGAAATAAGACAGACGAATCCCATCGATTCGCGAGATGATTATGAGGCAAAACCGCCGATGAGATTCAGTGGCGAAGAAATTGTCCTGACGGGAAGATGATTGACTTCGGCGACGAACGAAAGAAGTAAATTTGCGGTCGAGTTAATATGCAAATTCCACGCAATCGACACCGATGGCAATCATAAATTTCTAATGAAAGACGAAAAATTACTGTATGACTCGACTGGTAAACAATATTGCTCTTCCATAACGGGATTGCTTTTCGAAAAGCAACTTAAGAAACAACTTTGATCGCAAAATATTGTAAATAAAGCATACAGAAATCAGAACAAAGATTATAAAAAGATAAAAACTAATTACCTTTAATATACCTTTAAATAACACATTTAAAATATAAGGAAAATATGTAATAATAAGAACTGATATAATTCAATAAAATAATGACAATTAAAGCACTAGGAATCAGTGTGGTAAATAATTTTACACCGAAAGGACGGTTTTGCTGAAGTATTATATATAAAAATTTTATTATAGATACAGTATAAAAACAATTTTGTTAGACTATTAAAATAATTATGTGGGGCGAACAAACTGGTTGCCAGAATATCAAAACTTTTTGCAGTATTGTTCATTATGCTTGAGATTCCTACGTAATTATTTTGATGGCGCAACAAAATTATTTTTAAATCTGTTCTAATTAAATTTTTAAATACTTTAGCAAAATCGTTTCTCTCTGTGTAATAATAAGAAACTCTGTAATAACTAAATGACATATACAATTAAAATCACAAGAGTTAACTAATCAAACGGTCCAATTTAAGTCAAGTTAACAAATTAAAAAAATCGTAATAATCGCATCTTTTAAATTTGCATCTTTTCTTCATATAACTGTTGTGCATCGTGTTGTGGTTCATGGATGAGAAAAATTTAAAAAAAAAAAGGAAACATTAGTCAAAACAGTTGCAAAGGTAAATGGAATCAATGTATATATTTCAAGATGTATCGATATGAAAGCGTGTTGAAGAATTCCAAGTTGAAAAACGAGGAGAATATTGTAAAGTAATATTCTTTTTTTTTTTTTCAAAATTTTCTCGCTCGGGCAATAGTCTGCGAACTGTTGCGAGCAAATACTTATCAGTGAAGAGTACGATTCAATCAATTCTTACAGCTGTTGCATTAATGGCGTGTCAGAAAGTTATGATTAGTTCGCTCGTCCTCGCTGCTGACTGTCGTAAACAAATTTTTCCTTCGAAAGAATCTTAATTCAACTTCGCTTCACTAACGCGACAGGTCGCAGCTGCATTCGCCCGAACATATACGAGGTCGCATAAACGCTGATTTACCGTACGGACTCAAAGCCGGCATGTTGTTCGTCTTGTCGCGGATACGCAATCTACGAGGGCGCAAACAATACGCCGCGTATACCGCGAACGAATAAAAATGTTGGGCGCGACAGGACGTCTCTCCTTGCTATTTATCATACGAGTATGAGCAAGGAAACAGCCGTGTACCCGCGTGTGCCTGAGAGCAGGGTCACTTACGTTAGCACGAAATATTCGTTCCGGTTTAGCTTGAATTATTTATCGTTCGACACGCCTATTCGGTCGATCGCGATCTCTGACCGGGCGGTGCCCGTAAAGTAATCACACTAGCGATTGCGTGATTGTGAATAACGATTGACGATTACTTTTTAACCAATTCGAGCAAACTTCTGTTACTTTCACCATTTTCGTCCTGACCGGCATCGATATGCCTGAGAAACGGACGACATCACGAGGAAAACTCCAATTAACACGGCTGCCACGATGGACGGTGACGCGATATCGATATTCCGCGAAAGTCCGATAATTGAAAACAGTGAGCGCCTGTATATTCGCGTTCCAAGTCCAGGCAGCGGATATTATCTGCGGGAAGGGATTTTTTTTTTATCTCTCCACGGTCAACTGCATACGCGGGGGACAGACAATAAACGAGCGATCTGAATTCGCCGCGAGGGTTAATTCCGAAATACCCGACGTGCCCTTATGCAGTCACGCGCGGTTACAACGGTCGCATGAACATGCACACGCAAAAGCATATACACACGTACACACACATACGACGTCTTCTTACGTCTTCTCAAGACATGTACGTACTTCCGCTGCTGTGGCCCTGCGCGTTCAAGAATCGCGAGAGTCGACGAGGCCCCGAGGCTGTTCAGTAGAGATACCACCATCTCGGGCACGTATCTATCTACCTATCTACGACCGACCACTATGGCCTCATTATTTCTATTACGCCGTATGCCGACAGATCCTACAACCATAATCGACCGACGCGCGTATTTCTCTCTTTCTCTCGCCAAGTTTACCGCGTGGGAGTATAAGAACACACCCACGTTGCAGTTGAAGCCATTGATACTTGCGAGAGGTGACACGTTGCGTTTAAAGATATAATATATATTATATAATTATACAATTATGAAATAATTTTACAGAATTATTCTAGATCGCATTTAACAGTAATATAAACAATTTATTGACAATTCATTATTTGATTTGAGAGTTATTTAAATAAGTAGTATTTTTTTTATCTGTACTTTAATAAAAATGTTTAGAAATGTATTATAAAATAATAAAAGTTTTGATTTTTTAATGTAAGTACTTTAAGTAATTCAAGATGATTTATGTAAAGTTAATTACATTGTAATTCACATGTCCTATAAATAAATTAAATTTATTTGTTCTAAATCTTTGTAACTAATTGATAAATCGCAATGTAACTTTGCAAAAATCATTTTGAATATTTAAAGTACTTATACAAAAACGTAGATTTTTATCATTTTTAAAATTAAGTTTATAACAAAAGAAATAAACAATTAAAATAAATAAAAATGTATTATTCAATACGAATAGAATATTATAAACACAACTTTCACATGCATATAGATTGTTTAAAATATGAATATTAATATATGTGCCATATACATCTATCATGGCTCACAAAGCCTCTTATCTTAAAAAAGAAAAAGAGACATTTTACTTAAGCACAATTATATTACATTTCATTCGTAATCCGCTTGCATGCGATATATTCAGAATAGTAAAATTCGATGCAAGATAAGACGAACATGGAATTAATCCACATTCCGATATATATTTATTTCGCATGTACTCTCTGTCTTTTCAATTTAACGCGCGTCAATGTTCCTGAGCTTTCGTGTAAGTAATGAATCCAGGTCGGATCGATTCGATAACTAGGAAGCCAGAGATATCTATCGATTTTCTTCATCGACACTGAGTTCGCTTCTGACCGCCTAACATTTCCGCTGACGTCTATAGTATCTATTTTTAAATCGCAGGAGAGGCCCTTTAATCTAATGCCACTCCCGATACTATCATTTGTATTTTTATCCTTTCGCAGGGAGAGCACTCTAACACCTCTCGAACCGGTGCACTCGCAGTATTCTGCAAAACTTACGAGCAAGTCCCGCGACGGGACTTCCAGACCTCGCGCACGGTTTAATGAATTTCATATTATCATTACTACTTCGATTTTATTGCCGACATTAATGCATAAACATGCCTGTCTGACAGTAGGTGTGCCATGGTCGGGGCTCGCTTCGTTAGCCTGCTAAATGTTAAGCGCTCACCTCAGCATGGAATAAGATGCGTAACATTTCTACATTAGGCTCCTTTCAGTCCGCGTCAATGTAAATATTTGGATATACAAGTCTATCTAAACTGCTATGGAAGTGAATCGATAAATCAAATGATTACGTGACCGATCACGTGTAATGATTCACAACTTATAATATTCTGTAAATTTAATTTTTTAATGAATTCTGTTAGAGAGAGAGAGAGAGAGAGAGAGTTGTTATATTTTCCTGTTATATAATCCTGTTATATTTTCTCTTTCATGAGAGATACTTTCTTTCTCTTTAAAATACTTTCCTAATTAATTTACAAATTTAAAAGATTTTATTAATCCTTTGCAAATATTATACAATATTTTCATAAATGAACGACAATTAAGGATCGTATTTCGTCTTCAATTTAATTTAACGAGTTTATGTAATAATTAATTTATATTATTAAATAATTAATTTATATTTATGTAATAATTAATTTGTATTACTTTAAGGAATTCGAAGAGATTCTAAAAATAGAATTTCTCAAGGCGTTTATTAAAATTTTGTAAAAAAATTCCTTAAGAATTCCCGGATTTTTTTGTCAAGGTATTTTTGTTCAAAATATCAAATAAGATTAGAAAATACTTTAACGCAACTTTTAAACAAATTGATGTGCAAGCAAACAAACTACATATTGAAAATTAATAGAAGACAGAAATTCTCCATAAGATTATATCTATTATTTTCGACAGTTGAAGTTGGAAAAACTATAATAAGGTAATAAAAAATCTACTATTACCCTAATTTTGTAACAAAACCTCGCGAAATACACAATATACGTGAATATACAGATATGTATGTCACACTATTTAATTAATTAAGTATCAATATTTTGCATTATCAAGAAAAAAATGATTAAAGAAAGAATGTTTTTAGAAAGAAACAAAACTTAAATTTAGAAGCGAAATTCCAAAGTCTTGATAAAATTCAGGATAACTCCTAATTTTCAATGATAAAAAAAGAAATTCCCCGAAAATTCCAAGTTTTTCAGATTTTTCCAGGAAGTAACCTTTGAATTTGTGCTAGTTAGAATCATACACTGCTTCAATGTTTGAAGAATCATGCACTGAAAGAAAAAAATTGGCTGAATATGGCATAGCATTTTTAATTGGTTGCAGCAGCCAATTTTTGATTACGTTAGTTTATCAAAATCCTATACTAACATTGTAGATAGGCTAAAGTAACCAAAAATTGACTGCTGCAACAAAAAAATCGGCTGTTGCGAACAATTAAAAATGCTAGGCTATATTTTACCATCTAATTTGCTGCAGCAGCCAATCTTTTTTTTCAATGTGCAGACTGCTGCAGAGCACTTCGCCTCAATGTAAGATTGCAAAAAGGTTTGACTCCAATCAAGCAAGGAATAAAGTTTTGTTATCCATTTGCGTTCCTGAGATTAAATGACACGAGAGAAACGGGTGCAGCGATAACGATAATAACGATGACCGAAGTAGTGAAAAAGATTGGGTCGTCTCTCGTCGGAAGTGGGGTATGAAAATCAATTCGCGTGCGATTCTACAATCGCCCAGTTCCATTTATACGACGTCTGAATAAAGCTAACCGTTCTGCCCGTATGTACGTGAATGTTTGACGTATGCACGAGAAATCGTTCTTCCGTGACTCTTTATGCAAATACCGAGCGCGGGTCGTTTCAGCGCACGAGATCGGCCATTCGGTACATCTCGGCGATCGCCCCGTATGTGCTCGTCAACCGAACATTTTCGAACAAAGGATAATTTTAAGACATCATTCGATCTTAATTTAAGACGAAGTGTAAGCCAGGTGGCTTCCAACTGTGCTTTCTGCCACCGAGATACGCGCGATTTTTTTCCATCACTTGTATGTCGTCGAAAATTTACACGAAACTACCGAGCGACAAAACTATGTATTATACACATCCATATATCCGGGAAAAATATTTCCCTCGTCACGCATCGTGTTCGTAACTTGTTTAAAAGTAGTTTAGGGAGGTCCTCTCGTGTTCTCGTTGTGAAAAATTTACGGAGAAAATTTGAATGCAGAGCCAGTTTATATCGTGTCGCGCGTTATGGCTTTTAGTATATCAAATGCTTACATAAGTCATCCCGTAAGCAAAGTGCGCTGCGATGTAATTGCAATTTGAATAAATTGTTCCTGAAAGCATGTCTCCTCGGACGATATTTTTCTCTTTCCATACGTCAAGTTCTTTCAGACATTCTCTTTTCCACAGGACGCATATGACCCGCGGGTATCAGCCGTGCTCTCGTAAAGTTCAACTCAAGTAACCTCCTTTCTCTGCAGTCCTTACACTTCTTTACACTTTCGGGACTAGTCGTTAGCGGTAGCCGTTACTTTGGACGGCCGTTAAGGCGGTTTATGAAAAGACTACTCAATGAATTATACGATAAAGCTTTAAAAGATTTCACGAGATTATTTCACGAGATTATTTCATAATAACTCAATATTAAAAAGTTAACAGATTAAATAATAATAAACGATAATTCGAATTATGAAGTTAAAAGATTAACTTCTTGATATGAATAAATATGTACGTAAAATAAATATATTACATAGCAAAATACGGTAAAAAAAAAATAATAATAAAAAAGCTAATCGAGATTTAACTCTTTTTTTTTATTAATTTTTTTGTTTCCGCTTTTAAATTGACGTTCATTAAATACGCTATTATTTTTGTATGAAAATATGTGCTATAAAAAATACGTCCGGTTTATTCATTTATTAAATAGTTTATAAAACTGCGTAAAATATATGTTCAATATAATATATTATAGGATGTATGTGATAATACAAACTATAGAAATCAAAGCTTTAAACAGTCTAGCTGGATCTTAATGCTTGTATGATTCTGTGAATTTATATACTACGTATGTAATCCCCAAAAACGCGTGCCAAAATAATTTTTCGGTCTTGACTTGAACACTAACTCTACTAAACTACCGCAGTAATATCACGAGTTAAATTGACTAGCAATTAAAAAAATTTTTTTATGCTTATTCGCATCTTCGAAACGATCTTAATAATGTTAAATGACATATTAAAATCTGTAAATAATTAATTCTTGCGAAAAATATTACTCTTGTATTCCGTGCGAACGTTCTAAATCTTTAGACTACCGAGGCAAAATACATGTCATTGATGATATACTAATGTATGCGTTTCACAAATAATATTATCAAACGCAGTTAAAAAAAAAAACATATGCATTTTCATTTCTGCGATGCTGCATTTCAATCACATCAGCCATCTACTGCACAACGTATGGCATACCCAATATTGCAAAACTCCACACACACAAATATGTGCAGCAAATTAATTCCATAAATCTTCTTATTGATAAATAGCGATTATTTCTTCGAGTTAACTAAAAGATTTCATTGGAATGCGTCTCGATGATGCGAGGCAGATGGATTTATTGATCATCAGACTATTTCACAGAAAATGCGGATAGGAAATTGCGATGAGAGATCAACTTCCGGCTTCGTTTACAATAAAGCGCGATTGAATAAAAATACATACTATTTATAGAAAATAAGAATCTATAAAAAATTAATTTATATAAAGAAATTGTATATATTATTATATTGAATCAATTTAAATCAACGATATACATACACACACATATACATATCTAGACTAAGCATATAATTTTCCCTAGAAAGTATAAAGTTAATATATTGATAAAAAAATTATGCAACAAACAGTCATCATTACACGGAAAGTACGATTTTACTTTTGTGTGTTGTGTGTGTGTGTGTGTGTGTATTTGTTGTGTGTGTTGGAGTATCTAAATTTAGATAGAGATACGAGAAAATAACTTTATTAGATTATCAAAATAATTAATAAATGTAGGATCAAGCTGGTGTCTAAAATATCAAGATTCTCTGCAGCATTGCTTATCATGCTTTCTTTACATAATTAGTTTGATGGGCTAACAAAATTATTTTCAAATTTTTATGTAGCTAATTTTTTGGATATTTCAACAAAATCATTCTTTTTGTGTATAATACTCCTCTCTTTTTCTCTAAATAACGTTGATTGAAAAGAGAGAAATATACGTTAAGAGAAATATATGTTCCTGTTATATAATATAAAAAAGTATATAAATGTATATATTTCTTACTTTTCAATTAACTCTAGTTATTTGGAGAAAAAGAAATCAAAGCCTATATATATATATATATATATATATATATATATATATGACTGTTTTTTGTTACAGTTTTTCTGCCAACTAGTTAGTTTCACGCTGGAGATGGGATGCTTGAAACATATATGTCATTGGTTTAGATAGCAGAACATCATATCTAATCTTTCATATGACGCACGTTTATATACTTGTAGAATTCTTCGATTAATATGTAAATTAAATGATCCAGCAATTTTCCACGGATGGAAGAATAAGGCAAAGATTAAGGCAATTCCAATAACTCCGATAGCAACACACATCTACCGGCAGTGATATAACGTTAGAGTACTCGTAGAAAGAAATAATCGTCGGTATGAATTTTCGAGTCACGAAGGCAGCCTGATGCAACTGCACATACCAATCAACTGGCCAGTTGAATCAAACTCTCTCGGTGTCGTCGCGTGTCCGTCGTGCACGATGTGTTCCCGCAGCCCGGGGGACGGATGCGAAGGTCGTTCGTGTTCGACGTCGCCGAGGAAGAGGACGAGGAGGAATGTCGAAGTGAAAGAATGCGCATGTAAAGGGTCCATGTGGGCGCGAACGAGCACTGCGGTCGCGCTGCATCGAGTAGAATCAAGCTCAACCGAGTTGAGTCAAGTCGAGTTGAGTCAAGTCGAGTCGAGTCGAGTCGAGTCGAGTCGAGTCGAGTCGAGCTGGGCTCGAGTCTCGGAGTCAATGGTGAGACGGCCGTGGCAGACAGAGACATTGCGCGGAGGTTAAACGGCTGAACTCGCCAGCGACCCTTAGGGTCAAACGCCTAAATTGCCGCGTCACAACGCCATAAGACAGCGCGCGTCGTCGTTTTAGTCGAGAGGCCAGCATTAAAGGCAGAACAAGACGCCTCGGAGTGAAAAAGGGTGACGAAGGGACGGCCCAGGGGAGCGAGGAGATGAGAGGAACAAGAGTATAGACCGTGTCGAGACGTGAGTACAAAAGGCTGCAAAGGGAAATCTACCGTGGCGTGGATTCGCGCGATCGTAGCGTTTAATGACTCGTTTAGGGATCGTTTCCGGAATCTCGTACAACCCGACTTTTCGATTGCCTTCACGGGCGATTGAGGGAACGACTTCCCCTTCCACGTCATGAACGCTGCGATGGGTTATCGCCCTTTATCGGCCACGCGATACGACTTCAGCGGCAACTGCGACGGCGCACAATCGGCACTTCGCGGTATATTACGACGTGCCTTCGTGCGCAAGCTTTAATGCTGATTCTCGAGAACTTGTACCTTGGATATTGCAAATTTTACGATTTTTTAGAAATGCATTTAGCTGTGGTCGCAAAGTTCGACCAAGATCTGCAGATGAAAGTTAATAAATACGTCTCAAATGTGTATTTTAAGCTTCTCTTATCTTGAATATAAAATTAGTGAACTGCCTAATCTGTCCCTCATAAGGAATACATTCATACTGATAAATTATAATGTGATAATGAAACAAACAACTAAGAAAAGGTAGGCACTGAGTTTAACTTTTTCACTGATTGAGCTGTACTGGCGTTCTGTACGGTAGTGTCGGTATATCTCAATTTTTTTTACATACTTATATAATGTACGGTATAATACTTGCACAATATCGACACTATCGTCGAGAGTTATAGAATCTACTCAATACTACACTATGCAGCTCAGTCGACTAAAATCCGCGAACGTTCATTCAATGAAAAACAATTATAGATCAAAATAATTGAGGACATTTCTGTTTGATAGCGACGAAATATCGAGATACCGAAAAAACTACAAAAAATTATGACATTTCGTTCTAAAGAATAGAGATTAGGGGGAAGGCACTATAATATGGCGCGGCCGAAGGATTAAAATCGAATATAAAATGTATATAGAATTTTGAAGCAATTCGTATAGCGTACTATGCTAATAAAACGATATGCGCTAAGCTATGCGCCGTAATAAATTCTGCAGAATTATCTCTGATCCTCTCCTTCTCCTGCAATTGAACGAGATAGACCGGAAAGTATTTCGTGCATTATCCGATTTCGGAATAGGCGAACAATAACGTACTCGGCGCGTTCGTCTCGCGCGCTCGTCGCTTATTGAGGGCAAACGTCGTCGTACTCGGACTGAAATTGAATAATATTAAGAGTGGCGGTCGTTGACACGAACGCATACCGACTGATGCGCAATATATACGCGATTGATGATCCGTGAGAAGGATCGAAGAGCGACCTTAACTTTTTAGCTGACTCATTGAATGTTCACTTAAGAAGTGATCTTCATATGTTCATTGAAGTATAACAATTTTTTTTTCTTCACCTCATTTCCGAAATTGTCCTTGCGAAATTGTAAAAAGATCCGTAATGTTATTAAATTGTACAGAGAGGGGGAATGTTATGCAATAACATTTTTGTTAAAAAAGAAATTGATTCCGAATTGGAATCTTCGAAGCATTCGTGGCTGAAAGAAAGAAGCGTTTGTAACAGGATGTGCTCTATATGCAAATTTGAGGTCGCAGGTGGAGCCCATATTGAGACATTCACTCAGGAACATCCAATTCTGAACCGATGCATCGAGTACGATTGTCTCGCGAGGAGGACGATGCAGCAGATCGTCGACCGCGTCGACGAATTCCGTTGATGAGTGACTCGTAAGAGCAAGTCTGCGTACGTGTTTCGATCCCTGATCCGTGTTGACGCCAAGTCGGGAACAATTCTCGAGATTCATTAAGCGTGCATCGAGATAAATCCGAGACGGTTCAGCCGTGAAATTGAAATAATAGTACCGTACGGTGTCGATTCTTGTCCAACGCGCAACCGTTAGGTATGCCGTGAAAGACATCACGAATGATGTCACAAAGGGATGCCTTCGTTCGTTCTGAACGAAGACAATGGAATCGCGTCATAAAATGGAATCTCAATTAAGATGCGGCGGGAAATGTTTGATGCTTGTATAATACGATAAAAAGTCAATAAGGAATAAGAGATTTGAACCTATATCAGAAATCGTACATTCTATACATGCTTTCTGATAAGTTGAAATCTCTTATTCTCTATTCCTATTACCTATGCCTTTCATTGTGTTTAAAGTTTAAGAATGGCAATGATATGAGAACAATGATAATCTGAGCGTATAAGAAGAATGATTTAGCCAAGTCTAAAAGTTTAGTTAGATACAGAAAATACTTTTGTTTAGACAAAATAATTATATAGAATAAAAATATATCTACGTTAAAATTTTTTGCAGCAATGCATAAGTATTGATAATTATTATATAATTATTTTAATAATGCAACAAAATTTTCAGATTTGCGTCTATAACTAATTTTTAAATACTTCAGCAAAACTATTCTAAATTTTTAGATATTTCAGCAAAACCATTATTTTCTTGTATGTATGTGATGATAATCTGTACATCTGATATTTAAATTTATCTTGCCCATCTCGTTTCGTATATCATCTGTGCTGGAAGATGATCACCGTAACTACTAATTTGAAGAGTATCATGGAATAGTTTACATAGTTTCGATCAGCCAAGGTCTTGCGGTTCCAAAATAATTTGCTAACTACGTTCAACAATCTAGATTTGGTGAACAAATATGCATAAATGCGTTTACCTGCTATACGTGTTTCGCTATACATATTTTCTAAAAAAAATATCTTCAATTGTCATCATTATAATATTTGCTCTTATTCCTATTTATAATTGGAGAAAGAGAATTCGGAGTGTTGTTATATTTTTTACATTCTGGTTAAAATTCAGTTTCGCGTTACGTAGACGTTTAAATATTGACTGAAAGGAAGAAACTATCCCTTTCAGACATTTCAAAGGAGTATTCTTCGCTCTTCAACAGAGATGACATCTTGCCCAACATCTTGGAATCGCTATCGTACGAAGTATCCGAAACTATCCCGGGGCGTTTCCCACCTTAGAACGCGATCAAACACGGACCATAGACGAAATATTCTGCTAGATAGATTCCGCACTACTTCGATACGGTGGATATTCGCTTTAATACTCATCACCGAAAAAAGGCTATTTTCTTCCAGGAAAAAGAGCTCTTGAGATCTGAACGGTTATTGAGCTGACCTAGGAATATCCTGGGTATGAAATCTATTTATTTGGCGACGGTATTTTCGTGAGCGGTAAAACAAACGAGTAATCCTCGTAAGAGATTCCACGTGAGAAAATGTCACCGAGATTTCATTCTCCGGTGTCGGAATGGAAATTTAAGATGCGAAGATAAAATATCGCTTGTATTCTTTAAATATTAAAATCGGATGTGTTCTACAAAATTGTATCCATCAAATAAATAATGCCTATGTAATTTTTTTTATACACTCTTAGAGTTCTTAGAGTTTACCTTATTTATTATGCAGATATTATACATTAATGTGTAATTATTAATAAATTTTAACGTTATTTTAACTGTACATTACTCGCGTGATTTTTTTAACGTAATTACTTGCGGGATGTTTCTGTCATCTCAACTTTATATACATCTCAATTTTCATTTTTCTCTTTGATGATTTACAATAAAAAATGATTTACAAATAAAAAAATTAACAATATTCTATACATTTTTTAGATAAAAAAAATGCACAAAAATTTGTTTTAATTATGAAACAATTTGTGCTAAATATAATATGTATATAAATAGCATTTAGAGAATTTATAAGACGGGAATGTCCTGGACACCACACATAACGCGAATAATAAAGGGTTTAAAACATATCAGATAATTCTAATGGTAATGATTGCCACATGTTCGCGAATTCAAATAATTATGCACGAGAATTTAAATCATAGTTGAACAATTAAAGACTCCAGATAATGTACGGAACAACTGTTCTTCGTCACAGTAGACGGAATCAGACGTTTCCCCCTCGTTGCAGTAAGCTCTTAGGCACGAGCATCCATTTCGTGTTCTGAACGTCGCACAGTTGCTCTTAGGTAAAGGGTGGCACCCTTTTGTTTCTAAGTTCGTGAAACTCGGCGCGATTACCGAGATGTCGCGTAAATTCCCCTCCGCTTTCGAAGCCGCGTCTCTAAACTCCGACAAACTCGGAGATGGACCACCTTCGTCTCCCATTCGTCTTCTCTCCGCGGTAATTTACCGAGCGGGCAATGAGCTCGAAAGTGCCTTGGAAATGCCTCTCGCGTATAATAATCCAACCGAAATGATTACTGCCATGCAATTGAAATGTTAATACATCATGAAAAATTCTCTCTGTTTTCGCAGCGAGAAGAGAAAATTTATCCATGTGCGTGTGTGTGAATTTACATTAATTTAATTTCATAAAAATATTTTAGCTTTTATTATATATATACGCATGCTTTATATGCGCTGAAAATTATGATAAATATAAATCCACGTGCTGAAAATCAGTATAATGAAGAAAGAACTTTGACGTGACGTAAAAAGATGGAAAAACAGATAGATGAAAACGCGAGACAGGACCACCGGATATCACTATTGCTATTTTTGACATTAACAGATATTGCTTGTCGTTCGACGTTTATAATAAGATGTTTATCGATGTCGTCGACAGGTATTCCTATCGTAAAGTTTGTGCAGACGCTGCACCTTAAAAAATAGCCAGAAGATACGTTCCATAGTGACTGGCGTTTGTTACCACTGGTAGATGATGCACCCAAGAGTTACGTCAGCGGAAATCGGGGAAGCGTCAATGTCGAGAGACATTTATGGTTGTCCCGTTTAAGTGAAACTCGAAACCTGTTACGACTGTAAAAAATTTATAAATCGAAGAAGCGACGTGTCCGAGATACCTATTGTTCGCGATTTGATTTAAACCGATGTAATGAAGTCGTTTCATTGGCCACAACTATATTTCATATTTCTGGCTATCAATTTGTAGATTAGTAATGTAGTGACTTCTTCGAAACGACCATAAATACTGAGGTTAATTTTCGTTGCCTCAAGAACTTCTTTGTAGAAACCGTTCGTCTACGATGGTTCTGCTCGATACAGGAATTCCCAGTAGTTAAATAGACGTCCAAAACCCTCGGGACATCGCATCTCTTCACGGATTGGCTCTTAACGAGATTTAACAGGAAGTGGCCCATTACGTTTGTCGTGTTTGCAGATAGTACAGCGACAAAGCTCTGCTCGAAGGCGGAAGAACAGGTCTCACGGAAAGGAGAGAATGGGAGAAGGCTGGACCGTAACCGATGTAAAGACAGCACGCGGAAGTGGAAGACGTGAAGATAGGGGATGAGAGACTCGTTCAGCACGCCGCAGGAATTAAGAACGCGTTGCGCTCGATAGAGCGAGCGTAATAATGTCGTCGTTATCGTTATTATGTTATTCCGTACGTAATACACCAATGATCCTGCTCCGTTTACCGGCTGCACGCTTCCGCGTCGGAGCGGAAACCTCGACTGGCAAAACGATACCCGCATCTCGCCGCAATATTTTATATCGATACCCCTGCCGCGCGTACAAAACTTTAATATCCAAGTTTCGTCTCGTTCAATCGTTACCACACCCGTCAGGACAGTACTTCTAGCAGAAAAGTTATCCAGCTTTTTACGACGGTCCAAACATAGATTGACTTGTACCTGCTGTCGGAAACTAATCCAACTTGTCAATCGGAAAAAAAAGACGAAAGGGAATTACTAGGCCGGAGGAGGGAGCGATGACATGTAGAAATGCAGGAAACATATTTATCTTTTTTTTTCAGAGTAGATTTATCTCGTGTCTTTTATGTATATCAATGTCTCGTTATGAAACGTAAATCTGTTTACTGCTGATTGCCGGCGTGTTATTATCGCTCGACCACAGCAATCAACAAGATTGATTTTACCGCTCATATTTTATGTGCCAATCTAATGTTTGTAGATGTAATGATCTCTATACGTTACACGCTCATTTCCCATAAAAAAATCAAGATTGGCATCTGTAGAATTAAATGCTTTTTATACATATATATTCCATATATAGTTCTAATTGTGTGTTTTAGTCTCAATTTTTTACTTGAACGGTTTAGCAGAAAATCTTGCTTAAAAGTAGAGGTGCTGACTTAACAAATTAGCACTCTCCTCATTAAATAATATGTAAAATCAAAAAGTTAATACAGTAGAATTATTTATTCTAATAGTTATTCTAATCAAATCAATTTTGATTAGAAGAACATTATTTTGATCGTTCTAATCAAATTTTAATTAGTACAAAATTTTTAAATAAAAAAGTAAGAAAGTTTTTGTTTGTTACATATCAACAAAATAAATAGTTATACGTGTCAAAACAGTTTTCTCAGTACAGTTGCCATTTCGATTTTTTGTGAGGAGATGATTGCTAACTTAATAAGAGTAATGTATTGTACTAAATAAAAAAGAAGAAAATTATTTCAAGTATTTTTTCTCCTGTCTTTTTCCCAGTTCTATTACACTCTATGGCTTCTACCAATGGACATTTTTATCCACAGACTTTGCTCGCATCGATCCTTCCTTTCCTCTTTGTCGTTCGTTCTCCTCTATTCAATCGGGCCACAGTGTGTCCTGTTGGGGTCGAACGATCGACAGACCCATGGGGCTAGTTGATTCCATCGAAACCGCTCCTGCGTGGTTGAATGACACCGTCGAGTCTTATTCAAAAATCGTGATGACAAAATCCGGACCGAAAGCACGGTTGGAACTCTCTCGAGGCGAAAATAGCCACTATTGCTGAGAAAGAGTGTAGCGTTCTTTATATCGCAGGTATCAGTAGGTCTATTTTTCATTCCTGCACTAGATTGCACCACACTTTCTTTCCCGCTTTCGCCAAATATCAAATATCTATTTCAATTTAAATTCTACAAGTGTACACTAGTCCAGCTACAGAAAACAAACCTATTTACATAGTAAAAATATAGTATAATATAAAATACTGTTAACCCTCTCGTGATCTTAGATTTGTGTTTCGTTACCATCGTGACTATTATATGTATTATTATACAAAAAAAAATTTGTACTTGTTAAAATTTAAAATCGATTCTTGTTAAAATTTGTGTTAATTTTTACACAATGCTTATGTTACTTCCTAACATATTCATCTTGTGTTAAACTTTAACGAATTTTCCAACTGTGTAGTAATATTATAATTAATTTTACGTTTATTATCAAGTAATCTATTTATTCTAGTAATTTATGTTATTTTAGCATTATTTATAATGGCTTAAATTAGAATCACATAGAGTAAAATCTTTTTATCATTCTGTGCATGACAGAACGAATGGTTTTACTAAAAATATCTAAAAATTTAGCTAGATACAGAACAAAATAATTTTATTAAATTATTGAAATAATTACGTAGAGGATGCTCAAGCTGATTGCTAAAATATTGTATAATATCAAAATTTTGTGCAGTATCGATCTTCATGCTCGAGTTCCCTACATAAATATGTTGACGATCCAATGAAATTATTTTCAAATCTGTATTTAGTTTAGCAATTTCAGTAAAATAATTCTCGTGTACTTTGAAAGTTTGATTATTTGAAAAAACATATTCGGGATATAATCCTCTCTCTATAACAAACTCGCTTCAATCTGTGAATCGAAAACACGAGTATGTTTGACGTCATCATTATCGGACACGAGTCGGAAACGAGCACCGAGCGTTACAGAATCACCCTCGCGTCGCGTCACCCGGCTCTTGCGGTCTCGCGGAATTGGAAATCCGGAGCTCATCGTCGCCATCGCTGCCGTCGCTCCCCATGCACAAACAGGTTTGCATGCAAATAACGCTCGCTTGCCATAAGCCAGCCGCGCGCTCCCATCAATACCTACATTCGCGTCTCCGGATTACCCGTCGAGATCGGATGTAGTGATCGAATATGCAAGTTTATGGAATCGCGACGCCTTTACTCATTCGGCATCGAGTATAACGCTACTCCAACGCTATTATAAACAACACCTAGTCACGTTTCGGTCAGAATTCTCCTTCAACCAACACGGATTCGCAATTCGCGTTCATCGTGTTTGCCAGGTGTGTTCGAAGCGACGCCATCGACTCCAGGGGAAGAGATTTCTGGCCGACCGCGGGAATTCCATCTCCGGGATCCTTTTATCGCATCGATACTCGCGTCGTGGTCTAAAGTAAGCAACGACGACAGCTTCGTCGGGCGAGACTGTGGAACGTAGTAAAGGTACAGAAAAGACGTCGATATCGATTTCATGTCAGATGTTAACCTGCCGAGAAAGATTTGTAAAGAATAACGTGGTGTTGCGCGTCACACGTTCTGCATCTTAGTCGATTTATTTCAGCGTTAAATGTCTGTCAGCGAATAAGTTAAATCGTAAAAGAGGTGTTTTCAAATGCATGATACTTGTTAGACTCCCTCTGAGTATATATTATTTACTGGTTTGTTCGTGTGTGTACGTGATAAGAAAATGCCACCGACGAAAATGCCTCATTCGCGTGTTCTTGTCTCTTGTTCGTGGATTTTATAGACAGTCCAAAGGACAAAAGCGTGACTAGCAGGTGAACAGCGTCATGACATATTTTTCATTCGTCACTCGTTGAGGTGCGAGCTTTCCTCCTTGCGCCAATCGTGAGCCATTACTTTCGACGTGGAACGTAATTTATTATTGCATATCTATGATTAATTATTCATACGCATGGAAAATATTAATCGTACTTCCTATATAAAATTGTACTTTCACGTTGTGCGGCGCAGCACGTGAGCGCATAATGTTGTTTCAACTTTTACGTTATAAAACTCGCGAGGAAACTTCAAACTGAAATGGCTCTACTTGGCTCTAGTATCGAGCAATACGAATTATCCAAATTTTGCAGAGAATAAGAGTGATATATCATAACAATTATAATTTGATAAACGTTTCGTTTGTGATGTTAAGTACTATTTTGACGGGTACACGTCACGGTAACTTCTCAAACACGTATAAAAGCATGATGAACGAGAATGACATATCAAAGCAGGAGTGCATTAGATGTGCACTTTGACAAGAGAGTTACAGTTTTCCTATTTATGTCACTGATGGATACTTGTGCAAACACACGTACATCATTGTTTGTTCGTCCGTCGAGATTAACATTTGTGACAATCGCGTAAAAGACATAATAGAAATTCAATAATTATCTATTGTTAGCATTCTGTGCTTTTCATGCAGCTTATCGTAATGTAATAATCATTTAATAATTAAATTACTTGATATTTCATATTGCTATGTCGATTATTACTGTATATCTAATAATCGTAGATTATCAAAGATATCATCGATATCAAAGAGAGATTAAATTGCTATTATATCTATCTGTACAATAATTGTTTCACATACGTGTATGACTAACGTGCTTCAAAAGCTATATTTTATCTCGAGAATACTTTTCTAATGTGTATCTACACTCTAAAAAATATAGGTATAGATTTAACATATGCGGTGTATATTCTCATCGTGTGTTATTAATCAATACTGACATTGACATGGATTTAAAACCTATAGTGTTAAATCGACATCATATTGCTGTTTATATCAACATTAATACGGTGAGAATTATACACTCACCGCGTAGTGTTAAATCCATATTTATATTTTTTTAGAATGTAGCTATATATCGGCTAACAAAATAATCTTAATTAACAGAGTCTTTTGAAAAGAGAAGATTCGTTAGATATGGATAATTTAGAGGATCGTATTGTGGCTACATCACAGTAGCGACACATTCCACGCATGCCAAACAAGTTCCTCGCGTTTCTTCCTTTGAAAGAGGAGAATCGCGAGGACAGGTACAAGATGTGAAATAAAATCGAACCTCTTCAAAGGATCGCATGAGCGTTGGTCCATGGCAGTCCTTTGGCAGGCGTACCGTAACGCTTGTCCGATTCGTCTAAATTTACTGAAGTAAATTTTGGTTATACGGTTCGTAACTTTCTTTTATCAGACATAATAAATCAATATAAAAATGGCATATTGTAAAGTGTGATTTAAAAAAGATTTGTTAATATTAACTCCCTTATTTCAAAAGTAATATATCTCAAAAAGTGATTTTTGAGATATATTAATTATCATGAATTAGAATGAATTAAACATTATCTTATCAATAATCAAAAGTAAATTAATTTCATTAAAAATTGTCAAAAAAAGTGGTTTTTTTTTAAAGTTATAAAACAAAAATGACAAAAAGTGACATTTGATTAGGTTAAAAATATATTCTTTTTACTAATATTATTTAATTATTCAATAATCTTCTGTCAAGTTAAAAAATAATTTTTTCTCCGAGAAATATTTAATTTGTTAAGAAATTTGATCTTTTCAGTTGTGCCACTTTTGAAATAAGAGATCATATGTAATTCATGTACACCAACAGATAATATTTTATTTTATGCAACATTAACACTATTATTAAAATTTGTTATTGAGACGTTTCTCTGTTTTTGAAGACTGAATTTTTCGCTCACCCATGGATTACGGCATAAGACATAAAAAACTATGAATTAATAATATAAACATGATTATCTTACTAATTTTTATTTTAAAGTATATATACTAAAGATAGCTTAAACTAGAGCAGAAGCATACCTTTTGTATTCTGCTACTTTATACATAAATATATATAATTGTTGTTAAATTAAATTTTATATATTGATATAAATACGCATCGTCATCTGCGTCAACTCCTATTGCCTTTTTGTTTGTTATTGGTTTTGAAATTTTGAGAGTTCTTTTCTTCAATACTATTATTAAAATTTATATTTACCATCGGCAAATACTTTTCGCGAAATTGAGAATTATAAAAATTAATTTCTACGCGACTGTCAAAAATTAATTGTTGAGTTGATCAAAGAGAAATAACATGAATGAGAAAAACAATTGGATTTTATTGTCATTTGTGTAAAGACCGAGGATTTATTTTAGAACAGTTAAATAAACGCCGAATCGTCAATATTACCATTGGGACTAATTTTTGCTCAAAAATTTGCGAAGAAAATAAAACGCTGTTTTCGCAACACTGGAATAGTTTTTAAATTCTCTCAGCAAGTGGCGGAATTTATAAACATATATAACTGCACACGATTCCTCGGGTATGTTTCCCGCTTGCATTATCGGAGCATTTTTCACAACTCGGAAATACTTATGTCTCGAAAGCCGAGAGAACTCGGCACCGGAGAACGAAACGACACCCCGCGGGGAATATTACACCAGCAGAGAATCGTGGAGCGTAATATCATGACGATTTAACCGCTTTGCCACCGCGCCGTGCCTTTGATAACGATAATTATTACTGGAGCATCATCGTCCTAATGGAATTTAATAACAGCATTTGTCGCGTCGCTTGCATAACGCTGTATATCAGCTTCGAATATCGGACTCTTTACGGTACGGAAGAGGTAGCTTCTCGACATTCTCGCGTGGAAATTGTCTACGTTAGTGCGATATAAAAAGTGCGACTCAAAATGGAATAATTTTTCATTTTACTTGAAAATCATACCTCGAAATAATTTTAAATACGTACATGTGAAAATGTTTAGTCTACACAAAGGAATGGGCTTATTCATACAATTTAATCATATTCTCTTCAGAATTGCATGGAAAGAAGAAGTTTTTGCTAAAAAATTAGCTAGATACAGATTTGAAAATAATTTCGTTGGGCCATCAAATTAATTGTACAGAACGATGATAGTGCTGCAAAAAGTTTTAACATTCTAGCAACTAGTTTAAACTGCTGGAACGTTAAAACTTTTTGCAGCATTATTATCAACGTTTAAGGATTCTTCTCTGCATGTGAAAATTTAAAAAGACATTTAAAATTTAGATAGCAGAGAATAAAATTTCAATATAATTTATAGCGATTTACTAATTTATATAATGACAATGTTTATAGTAAGAAAAGTTTCTGGATAAAAATGGACGAATCAGATTTTGGTCATATCAATCAGAATTTTGATTATATATCTCAACTAGAATTATAATAGAATCAACTAAAAAAGTTCAGATTAGTCCATTTCCAATTAAAATTCCAATTAATTCAATTAGGCCCTTTTTTTTAATGTAAGAATCGAGACTTAAAGTGAAAGTGACATTCTCTTAATCACGAGAACAAATTTTGCTCAATTCTACGAGTGCACTGTCAATTGCAAACGTTGTGAACAACGAACGGAGTTTCATATAGGCGAAGTTCAGTCGTTTTAGATGCGATAGAGAGAACGAAAATGGGGGAGTTGCAAATGTAGAACAAACTGACGAAGGTAGACGGGAAAACGAGAGGAACATTCGTACCATTTTCTATACGCTCGAATGTCACATTCGTCTCTCGGCAAGCGTTTTCGGAAACGCTTAAGGTTTACCTGTGTCGCGAAGAATTGGATCTTGAAATTGAAAAAGATTGAAAAACCTGTATTCAGAGGAAAAAAGATTCGATACGATAAAGAAATTGAGATGGAAAAAAAAAGTGGTAACAAGAGCGGCGTGATAATAATGCTGCATTTTAACAAAGAAATTCGCCCTCGAATCTGAGTTAATTCCGTGTTAATTCGAGTAAAAGCATTATTGAGAAATGGCATCTTATACTTAATAATGAAATTTCAAATAATGAAAATAATGTCAAAGATCGCAGTACAATCAATATGATTAAAAAGTACTGAACTTTGCCATTATCTACCGGAAATAGAATTCAAGGAGAAAATTTCCAAAGGCTCCAATTCCACGTGCAGCATCACGTTGCAACCAAGGTTACAATTTAAAGAAGTCAGCGCAGCATCTTGGGAATTCCACTGATAATACCACTGTATTAAGTACGCAAAACTCCGAGGTTCGCCTTAGGAATCTTACAATAGAGTCGAACTCTTTAAAAGTTGGTCAACTATATTTCGAGAACGAATATAAAGCATTCCCGATGCTCCGTTTAACTTTAACTCTTAAATACGATGCGCTGCTGCTTTCGTGATAAACGCGAGATAATATTCCGGCTTATACGTTATACCGGCCGAATTTATAGCTGCAGCCGTATTACGTAATTTTTGTTTCAAATAACCGCACGCTGCTCTTTTGCAGATATCGGCCGCATATAAGCACGGGACTTTATTAAAGTGGCATAAACGTATACCAACGCGATATATTCACATTTATCGTAGTAGCAATTATCGCTTCTTAATCAAACATTCGATGCCATATGCAATACGAAAAATAAATCAAATATTTAATTACATAAAATGTAATATTGCATGGGCGTTCTTAAATAACTATCCTCGTTCTTAAATAACTATCCGATACTACAATCAATACCAGACGGTCGTAAATTCTTTTCAATCATATAACTTTAAATTTTTCTTTTGATATCGATAAGGAATCAAGCCCGACCCGATGTGGAAATAAAAGTTTCATAGTCTTGGGCTCGTTTCTCTCGCAAATTGTTTTCAAATTCACGAGGTCGCCGCGAAAACTTCTAAGGACTCCTCAAGACTTTTCCGATAACAATAATTTTGCCTGTTGAGAAGAAAAATATTCGTTCGAGAAAGCACGCTAGTCTCGAGACAAATAATCTTCGATAAAAAAAAAAAAATTTAATTAGATATAAAATATAAAAACGTAAACTGACGTTTATTTTCCTTATAAGGATATTGTGCATGAAATGAATTAATTTTTCCAGATAGATAACTGAAATTATTGCATAGAATAATCTATTTCTCGATAAGCTCGAAATAAAATGTAATTATAAAATATAAAGCTTGCAGTTTTACACGCGCATTGTAGAGATTCTATTCTAATTAGAGAAAAGAAAGGAACCCTGTAAAGCTAATCGTGCGAATAGCACTACGAAAGTAAAGCACGATACAGGTCATTGATTTTTTTCCTTACTCTCAACTTTACCGAGTCTGCTGTGTATTACTTCCCGGTATACAAGATGCTTTATAATAGGTAAAGGCATTGGTGGCCAGTGCGAATGGTTTCCGAATAAATATTGACGCTTTATATTTGAAAAATGTCTATACTGTCGGTGCAAATCTCGCAGTTGGTTGCTTCAATTTTCTTGAGCATTCTCGTGTGGCAGGTACATATTTATTTTTCCGCACCGCATCTATTGCTGTTCACTACATCTGCCTCTAGGCGAAGATAAATACGAGTTGATAAATACGAGAAGATATCCGAGAGATAAAATTTCCATATTTGTGAAATATTAGAAGTAATAAATACGATTGTTTAAAATTATTTTCAAGACGAAAGATCGCCATAAGATCTTATCATTACTCGCATTACGTCACACGTTATAACACACGCTGTGTGTTTTAGCAAATGAGACAAAATTATTCTTCTTCTAAGAAAAAAGGAACTACGCACCTCTCTATTCCTAAATTATAAATCAATCCGCGAACGTCGTAAAGAAGCTCGTACCCTGTCGGTATAATTCAAAGGCTCGTTTCAGTTCTTGCTAGCGGTTTACTTTTCATCTTAGGTAAGCAGAGAATGTTGTACGATGTACTTAAAATAACCACGTCACGAAATGATTTAACCTAACAATGTACTACGCATCATAAGATGTTCGTAAAGGGGATGTTTTTTCATTTGGATGATTCGTGCCTAAATTTTCGAGTTCGCAGTTTGCACGATTCGAATAGTCCAAATTTATTTCAGCTATTGCCATCTAACACAAAATGGAATTCGAATTTCGAATTTAGGAAGTCCTTAAACGAAGCCCGCACGGATGGTTTGTGCATTTCGTGGCAGGTTATCCTTTAGAGATTGTACGAGGCTTTCATCACGCTCGCTAGTTCATTGTCGCATAGCGACCTAATTTTCTTAATGAGACCGTCCTTCTGAGAAACTCTTTGCGTAAATTGAAACTTCTAGCGTCGCACAAGTCGTCAACGTAGACGTCAACGTGGCAAGTAAATCCTTCTGGTAAAGAAAGAAACGAAGAAGTAATTTTGATAACGACAAGCTATATACAGAGTCATCAGATTTTCAAGAAATCGATTGCAAGAAAAAGAGTATAAAGATCTTTTTGCAGAGATGTAGGTCTACAACTAAGTGTTCTGAAAATGGATAAAATCAAGTAAACTTTTGATAAATATACTACTTTGTATATATTAATGAAATATTTGTTATTCTACGATTTGTTTTTAATACAGATTCTGTTTTTGTCGGAATAAAGTCATACATACTTAAGAGTGCACCTTCTAAAGTGTATTGTTATACCATTCTTTTAGCAGAAAATCTTCTAATTGCTTAAAAAATATTAGAGGAGGAAGTCTGTTTCTCATTTCGTTTTCTAAAAAACTACAAATGATTTGATAATTAATATTTAAATCAAGCGATTGCATTGACCAGAAAAAATGAAGTTTCGAAAAACAGAGGACAATTTTATAAAATAAAGTGCGAAGTAAATTTCCTCTTCTAATATCATTTATAAAGCATTTGAAAGATATTCTGCTAAAAGAATAGTACAATATTCCATTGGTAACTACCTTTCAAGCATTCTGTGATTATTTCAACAAGAATGGTATAAAAAGCAGAGATGGATTAACGAATATTAATGCTAAAAAAGCTATCAATATATACATTTTACGTATAAATAAATAAGTAAGCTAATCCTTTTAAATTCCTTTAAAGTTAATGGTTAAATTATTTGTGCTTATAAAGATTTAAATTATAAATATTCCGCCATTAAAAGTGTGAAGTGTATAAAAAATGTGTTACATTAATTAAGAATGATCTCTTTCCTTGAACGTAAAATTTATGTATCAACACCAATATATCACTTAAATATTCTATAAACTCAATAATAAAATGAATACTGTATTTCTAAGATTAATGATAAAGTGAATACTATATTTTCTAGACGTTCATATTATTTCGTCTATCCTCTGTACATTGTATAATGTAGATTTTGTCTACCCCCTGTATATTGTATATAAATTTGACATTCTATTAATTCAGAGCAAAATAGCTCAACATGCGTGAATCGCGCCTTTAATTCAACACGCCAGTACCGGAAGTGCAAAAGCCCGTTCCGTGACTAATCCTTAGTGATCACCGATGAAATGCATGAAACTACGAGCCGTTGTATCCACTCTGGACAACGGCCAAGTTTCTTGCATGACCGGAAATAACCGTAGACAACCGCGGGATTAGTGAATGCATCGTTTAGGAGACTACGCGAGCGTTATCGCCAAATAAGTTTTGTAGCCCCGGCATCGAGCGGACATGAATCGCGAATTTGCGCTTTGCTGAATAACGCTGACAGACGTGATAATGGCGAGTATAAGCAAAAGAATAATTCTTCGAGCATTTTTCTTCCATTGCAATCTGGAACTATTCAGAAATAGAGTTCGCAGTTATATGTTTTTCAATCTAGAAGAATGCATGTCATGTAAAAATTAGTAACTTTATACACAAATATTATTATCTCGTTTTATTCTGTGCTTTCTAAAATTTTTTGTCTTTTTCACAAATTATGATCTGCACAAATCTTCTAATTAATATGCGCCGTCTCGCGAAAGAACCGTTATCTTATTTTCGATGGAATGTAGTCTCATTCATTGCAATTCAACTGAGATGAAATCGCGTCGAGCGATTTCACTCATGCGTTCCTTTGCACGCCCACGCGAAATACGACTTTAAATTTAAACAGACCAATTCTCGCGCACGTCGTAAGCTCGATGATTCTATGGGGTTCGTAAAAAGAGAACGTAGGACGTAGGACGAAATGAAAGAAACCAATTAGACGAAAGAGGTATTGAAGGACGACGATCGACCCAATCGGACACGGTCTTAACTAGATTTCGGCAGAAGGGAATTGCCGAAAAGGAAGGTAGACTAGAAGTAAGAGTGGAACAACGAATGGCGGTTCAAACGAGATTCCACGGGGTATATTGCGAAATAGTCCATTAAGAGTTAATAGTCTATGCGGACAGAAGGGAGAAGGTGAAACCTGCTTCGCAACACACAAGAAATGATTATCGCCGATTGACATCATCCGAGGAAGATCGCGCGATAAGACCTATTACTTGTCGTCGATATATCATTTATGAACAACATCCGTTTTATCTCGCTGTCTATAAATAGCCGGACGTCTGAAAGAAGCTAATAAATGAGACAATTACGCGGAATTATAATCATCGTAGGCGTCAGCGCGATGACGATACGTAAAGAGGCACTTACGTCAGCGTGCATCGTGCAGCGCAAAAAAATATTAAGGAACATAACTTGCTTAATTACGACGTTGTCGATAGCAGCGAGTTAAAGGAGCGGCACTTCTCTCGCATTCTTATTTCGTAATAATGTAAAAAAAATAATTAAATATTGAAATTGCATAACTATAACGTTATCAAATTGAATGTTACGATATGAAGAGAGGAAACGATAGTCGTGATGAAGTAGGAACCTTCAAAGGATTGATCAATCACTCTTTTTGGCAATCAAATAGCGCGACTTCAAAGCGACGACGTCGCATTATAAATATTAACCTTTAAGCTGTTGGATGGTCTAAATACACGCAAGTTAGTAGATAGGATGCTCAGACATCTTAAAAAGATTTATTTTATATATTTTATATAATTATATATTTTACTTTTTTATTTTACTTTATTTTGTAATCGTATTTTTTATTAGTATATTATGTTATATTAAAATGTTTATGTTAATTATATATTTATGAGATAGGAGAATGTAAAACTAATGAATGATTTAAAATAATTTTATGTTCCATAATATTTTATTTTTCACAATTTTGTTCTGTTTATGTATGCTAATTATCATATTATATTTATGCAAAGCTCAAGTATATATTGTAATTTTTTATATAGTAGAAAATTTTAAAACTTAAAAATAACAGAAAAACTGTAGTGGGTCCATGGGCATCGACTATAGTGTGGTTGATATGGATTCCACATTCGAAATTTTTACATGTGTGGAATTCCACACTTGGAAATCCGAAGAAAGTATAAATTATTTTTTGACGAAATAATTTATTATCTAATATTTTATTAAAAATGAAAATTGATTAAACTGTATATGAAAAGTTGCGTGTTTACAACTCGATCAGCCGTTGCCTTTTTCATGATCGTTGATACAATATTTCACTAATGTCCAAATGTAGCGCTTCGACGAAAAGAAAGTAACATTGATCGCATTATTACAATATATAAAACCGATTTTGACAGGAGCAAATTAAAACTACATCGAACGATGTTTTATAATATAGTGAAGGCCAAGAAAATAGAGATCTGTAATTCAAAACGTTAATTTTTTGAAAAAAGATATAATCGTGAGAGAAATTATATCAAAATACACAAAAATGGTAAAATTTCTGCTTACAATCCCGGCAACATCCTGCATTGCGGAAAGATCTTTTTCGGCTCTTAGGAGATTAAAAACTTATCTACGTCTTACAATGCTTTCAATTTTAAATAGTTGTACTATTGTACGGCTGTTCTGCATATTCATTCAGATGTCATACAAAATCATAATTTAGAAACTATAATGGATGAATTTATAAGCAGGAATAAAATCCGTAGTTTCGCATTTGCGTGTTCTACATAATTACATATTATATATATAAAATATACTATATATGAAAAATATATGTAAAAAATAAAAATATATGTGCAACAGTTTTCATGTAAAAACGACTCTTTTTTTATTGTTCGTCCTTATCTCCTTTTGTCAACCTGTTACTCCACACTTGTCACAATTCTGAGTCGACCCCCCTAAGTGGGTCCTCTATGTTTCTTTAGTAATATAGAAAATATATATGTTTTAAGATTTCTAAGCAATTTATTTTCTTTTTCTAAAATAAAAACTATATCTAAAGTGCTATGATCTGACCTACTCATTTAAAGATTAATGACAAATTCGAGTGAACGCACTTAGTGCGCACTGCAGTGCATATTACTTGTAGTTAAATAAAATAAATATCACATCTAATATAGTTTAATTTATGACCTTTGATGCCTATATTTAATTATGTGTAATTTACACGAGTGAAAAAAGTAATTATCAATTTACTTTGTAATAACATATGTATTTTATAATTTGAAATATATTTGCATTTTACTTTTACACTCAGCATACAACGGTTTTAATATGCAATGCGCACTAGTGCGTTCCAACCGAATTCTAATTGTGAAATGTAGGTATTCCTTTTTAATTTTGATTTAAAAAACAACAGTATGGTACGATCCATTCGTAAGAAAAAAAATTTGTCAGTTACAAAAAAGTATTTATTTATTCGGATACCAATTCGTTCGCAGTTAGACATAACATCGTGCATAATGACATAATTTATTACGAGAATACGCTTGATTGCTGTGACTTATCGGGTGAATAGCTGCGTGTGTCGCGATTAATTTTTAGCGATAAATTAATTAGCGGGATTGTATGTGGCGGAGCCAGTTTTTCGGTGAACCCGTTTGGAACGCAGTTACGTAAATACGCGATCGCTCGCGCGGAAATGCACGCGTACGATCACGTATATCCTCGTCAGTAGTAGGTGCGGCACAAGCCATGCATTTGCATCGATAACGCCACTTCTCTCGCATGCGTGTCTTCGAGGTGAAACGTTATTTATTGTCGGGTCTACACTGCCTCTTCGTTGTCGTGAGGAGAATTTCATAAATCTTCCCGCACGCAGGTACTTTCGCGCCGTGCCTTCGCGGCCCTTTTCATCGTGCTGTACCTACAACGCTTCTCCCTGTTGTGTCACGAAACGAAATATAGACGAGGTGGTGGTACACCACCACGCGGCACTATAATTCAGGAATTTCAATTCCTCGCATTTTCGACATACCGAATTCAAAAGGTAACTTCCTACAGTCACGATTAATGACCAGTAGAAAACATATTTATGATCTGGCAATTTTTATCGAATGATGCAATGAAAGCTGGATGGTACCGTATGACTGTCAATATAATTTTTACATAAGCAGAAGAGCTGAAATATATCCCTGTTCAAAAAACCAATCATTAAATTGTAGCCTTGGATATTTTTCGCCCAAGCGCAGATAAGTTGTGAGTATATTTAAGAGATTGGACATCGTTCAGACTTTAGACAACTCATGATTGATCCGCCGACATTCGGATAGTGTTTAAAATAAAATGAGATGAATACTAAGATAATATAAGAGATGGGTATCTCATTCTATCTCATTCTATTTTTATTTTAAAAAATATGGCAGATCAAATACATATTGGAAAGAATCTGATTGCATTAAATGGAATTCTGACTGAAAATGGACAAATCAGAATTTTCTAGTCTATTACAATTCTGGTTGAGGTAACCAGACTTTTGATTGATATGATCGGAATTTTCTGATTCATCCATTTTTATGGAAAATTTTTTTTAATATATAGTGCCTAATCTCTTACTTAAGTAACTCTAGTTCTTCGCTAGCAACGTCGAACTTTAAAGGCACAGTTGACTTTTTGATTATAAATTCTGATAGATGAATTAAAATCTGTAAAGAATAAATAAAATACAATTCAACTTCTGTTACAGTGACAACTCGTTAAAACTTTCTCAAGTAGGAATTTTTTTCCGATTTTTATGCAATCCGAAATAGTATAAAAATCTGCACATTGCCGAGGCAGGGCTAGGTATGTTCTATCGCATTCGATTTCCAAAGGTAACTAAATCCTCACAATGAATGTTGTCTTGCGGAGTATCGTATTGTCTTAAAAGTCGCGGCAGGTGGCAAGCGTGTCGGAGAGAAAGGAAGACGTCTCAACGTCGGACAGCTCGTCGGTCACGGTTGGTATATGTACGCCATAGTGTCGATGCCTGACGTTGAACGCCACGCTAAAGTAACGGGACATTAGATTAATGGCCGTCACCGTTTGATATTTGTATCGTCCTTCGCGCACCACGAACTGCCGTTGTTAAAACCCTCCAGCTTAATGCCCTTTCGGGGCCATTGTATTGATATCTTTTCTCGCAGCAGCGATTTGCAATTTGACTCGCGCTCGATGGAAATTTATAGTGCCGTAAATCTAATTGACTTGGCGCTAACACGCCGCGTCGCTGGTAGCTTTGTTGCGCGCGCACGAACGTCAGATATTAAAAAGTTAGCGCGGTACACACAATGGCCAGCCTCGTGCGATTTCTTACTGGCAATGACGCGGCGCGAATGCATCGGCGTGCGAATGCGGATCGGAGAATAATTTATTTATCTTACCCGTAGCATATATTATGCCTACATATTGCGTTACCGAAGAAAGGTCTCGTTCTTCTCATATACGTTCCTCAAGGTATCGCCAGCTGCGGTGCGATACGCTCCTCGATGGATAGCGCGATATCGATATAATAACGGCGGATTGTTTTAGGTGGAGCTTAAGTCTCGGTGCGAAGTTCCGATAAATGAAAAGTTCGATGCGATGGGCTCTAAAGCGAGCGACGGGACACGGTGTTATTAATACCCGATACAACACGCCATGCACGTGCAGCGAATCTGCGGAAGTTTAGCAATCTGCATATCGCGGGTTCCCGTTACGTTACCGGTATGATAACAGTAAACAGTCTGATCTATGACATACCATGCATAATATCACGCGATCTCATGCGCCATGGAGTTCCGGACTCGACGGCCAGAAAATTAGTCCCTTTGCGAATGAAGCGCGATAAGTTCGGCCACGGCGTTACGTATTTAACAACGTACACAACACGTATATACACGTGCGTATATATGCGCGGGAGAAACACGAAAACGTATATATTCGTGACATCGAATGAATGTTGGCAATAAACTGTTTGCAGTAAGTTCCAAACTAGTTCACGAGTGACTGTAAAGCTTTCGTTACGTTAAATAACTACATTTCCATTAATTAAGCAGCTAATACTTTCGACGGACGCTCTCTTACTAGGTTTTTATCGGCTGAGAGTGAGAAATTACGCGTTTTCGCATTACGTAAAAACTCGTTCGCGACGCGAAATTACCCAATGACGCTTTCGGAAGCGGCGTGTAAATCCTTTTTATTTATTTTTTTTTTTCTACCGCCTATGTCGAAAGCTCTTCCGGATGGGCAATTCCGCCTTTAAGGCGACTTGTCTCGTAGCTTTAATGTACCGTCGCCTTCCTGTCCTCGCGCCGCAAAGTCGTAAACTTTTGTCCAAACCCTTGTACCGCCACAGATGCCGTCGGCGGCGGCCACCGTCTTGTCGTTAGAAAAGACGGGCGGCAAATAACGGCGATATAAGCTTTCGCTACTACAGGGAGGTTTTATGGCAGTCTCGATGCCGCGGACGGCAACAGGGAACACATGTGTAAACTATTGTCGCAGTTACGTGCCGCTGCGGGGGAAGAAGAAACTCGACTTGGCTCGACTTGGCTAAGAAAGAGAGAAACACTGACCCTTTGATCCTCTAACTTTCATGTGACGACTGCGAGATAGACGTGACTCCCTGGGGGATCGGTATGTATATACTTATCGAGGTATGATGTACAGATACTGCCGCAAATATATGCGCGTATATCTCTGTCTCTTTCAATATGTAAGCGTCTTTGAAATTGTCCCGCCATATTCGCGTTCTCTGTGTGTTTGCAGACGATACTTTCTTTCTCTCATATCGACATATCGATTTATTTTTAGCCTGGAGTTATATCGTTACATTATATGCGATATCGCAGCGATTCGATTGCAACGTTCACTCGCAAAAATTGCATCGTGACGTAATTTTCGATGAATACTGCATAGTAGACGAGTTGCCAGTTACGGAATAATGTTTATCGTAAATTCATTTTCTCGTAATTAATTCGTTATTATCCGTAATATAGATGGCTTCTCATCACTGCTGCGTTTACTGGCTTATTCACAAATTGTGAACAAAATTATATGTGTTTTACCTTCGTTACTTTATATTTTAACCGCGTCGATTAATTGATGGAAGCGTTATTTAATATTACTGTTTTTTTGTGTAGAAGAATTGTGATACATTCTAATTTCGTATTACACGCACTGTACAATATTAATAACATATACAATATATACAGTGAAAATATTTTGTATTGTAAACCGGTCTTTGTTGAAATTTTTGTGTTAAATTTTTATTATAATAGTTAATATATAACTAACTATTAACTGAATATTAATTTAACTGATTTAATATGATGTGATTATTTTATTTGCATATTTTGATATTCAATATTTCTTGTCAAAATAATGAATAAGTGAACAAATGACATAAAGATAATGTACATTAAAACGCAAATTCTAAAATAAAAAATGGATAAAATATGTGTTAATTTGACATACAAATGTTAATTTTATTTAAAAAAATATTCTTCCATAATTTATTTAAAAATATGTTAGTGTTATATTTTTTGTATTCATTTTTTACATATTAGTATTTATGTTGACTTTCTAACATATTCATTTTGCACTGAGAAAAATGATTGGATCAAATAGTAATTCTAGAAAATGGAAAAATACAAATCAGAATTTTCTAGTTAAATCTATCAGAATTCTACATAGTTGAGATAACTAGAATTCTGATTCGTTCATTTTCAACTAGAAATTTTTTTCAATGTTGTAACACTAAAAAAAATTAACACAAAAATTTGAGTGGACTATTCGGGATACATAAAATATAATAAATTTAACACAAATTTTCCGACTGTGTACAACATACTTATACTATTTGTATTTTTTTCTCAATCTTTGTATTTATATTTTTCCCATCATTCAGATTTGTTTGCGTGCTGCTTTTACAAATTAGACGACAATATTATTGTTCTCTTCATCAGCGTTTCATTGAAGCAACACTGGCGGCGAACGCGTGGCTTCTCTCGGGTTATTTATTCCATCTCGGTTCGCTGTTCCTCAGACACGATAATACTGCACTTGAATCTCGAAGAAACACGCTGAGGTAGTCCCATTATGATTACGCGTTCGTAGGTTACAGCTATGAAAATGTAGAAGCAACGTGATTGCTCGCCGCGCATTACGTCGAGCTTCACCACGTCTCCTTTGTGAGCGTCTCCTCGTTGTGGAGACGACAGCTCTTACTCGATACGCTTCCTTCCCTTGGGAACAACGATTGTAGCACCGAATACGAATCAAACTGAATCTCTACCGTCCTCCTGTTTTCTCTCATTGTCTTCCCTCTGCGCGATGGCGATTCCTTTCGTGACGCCGCTGATAAATATTTGCACATGCAATTGATACCCTTGTGCTCATGCACAGTAGCGATAATATAATGGAAGAGACTTCTATATTTTGCCTCGATATCTGTCAGAAGTGTGGCGAAAAGGAAATTGAAGAGATGGGCTTGCGAATGGAATCTTCAGATGAAAGAGAGTTTGTTTCTCTTTTGATACGTACATTCGCCATCGCCAATAATAACACGACTACGTAAATGAGATGCAACAGGAGAGCGAAGATACTGTCGATATCTGACCTCGTTTCCTTAAAGTGTCGCTGTCGATAGTTTCGGAACGCGGAACATTGAATAAAGCCGTCATTTGAAAAGAAGAAACAGAGAAAAACACAGACTTTATAAACACCTTGGATAATGTATTCCTTATATAAGAGAAGAGAATTGTACGTTGTATATAAGAAGATAATTTACATAATATCCATATAAACTGAGGTTATCGTAGGTTGTTTACACCCAACTCTCTGTTATGGAATGTATTATCTTTCAATACTCGTCATGCTTGCACTACCTCCTATTACTTTTCATCGTATTCTCATCAGCACGAGTAGCGATCCTTCTTCGGTTGAATGGACCATAAAACGGATAATCCTAAAGAGCCTCTACTGTTCTCTCTGGGTCTCTGGGTCAATCATCGGGTATGAAATTTATTATTTACACCGGCAAAGATAACCGGGCACAGTCTTCCGATATAAACAGGTTAAGTAATGTGCCTGGGGCGTTACAGCTCAAGCACAACTGAATTATTTATCAGCGTACTAGAATAGAAGTTGGCGAAAGATTTAGCCTGCTAAAATTTATGAAACTTTCCTATAATAGCTAGTTCTAAAGCTGCCTCACGCGGGGCTATCCACGTTGCGTTAAATGTCAAGAGATTACAGAGCAAATCCGGCGTCGCTGGGTAATTTATGAATATACTATACTTCCAGCGATATTAAGTGCGGATCACTTGTTCCAAAATATTAAGAATTTATATGAAATACATATGCAGGCGTGTACGCATTAGGGATGTGTGGAGAAGAATAATTTTCTTTATGCATACGTTTATGAAGTTGAATATTTCGGAAATAGACTTTTTATCGAATTAATTGATATCTAGGAATCCAGATCCGATATGTTACGATATGAAAACTAAAAGTTTCGATATAAATATCGAATATCAAAAGGGGTAATGATATGATGTTTCAAAATGTCGCTTATATCGGAATATCCCTAGTACATATTTAATTTGAAAATTTGAACTCACGCTACTCTTTCGAAAAATAGAAATATTCATTCCAAAAATATACCCCTACCTAAAATATAAATTATTTTAAATATTACAAATCCCTTGATTGTAAACTTCATGAAATGTAATTGAAAAATCCATCATAAAACTAGATTAAAATGAAATTACATAAAGCATTAAATAATTCACGCAATCACATAGATTTATTCACGTTTACATCTGACCATCATCCATAGTCATAAACGGATCTAAGTAATTAAAATGTGAATATCAATCGTGAATAAACGGATTCGATTTAGCCGCGGTGATTGCTGTCAAGATCAGAGAACTTCTCGCATGCCTGAATGATCACCCACTACTCTTGAGAGAGAGAGAGAGAGAGAGAGAGAGAGAGATCAAAGGTCCGGTTAATTATTATACAATTACCATTAATAACCAGTTTAGAAGGATCGCGCAAGCGATTCGCGTAACAACGTCGATAATCGCATGATTTATTCAGATAGTATGAAACATGATTATCGGGAGAAATCGTCGCGTTTATTCAGGTTACAAGGTAAGGAGAGACACGCCGGTCCGGGATGAGGAAGTGGACGGAACGTGAAAACCAGTCCTACGCGGAATTCCAAATACAGCGGGGTTGTAGAATCGGAGAGAAAATGATCGAGAGCGACGGTAGACGCACGGCGTACACGATCCTGGCCCACGCATACACCTCACTTTATCGATTCATTCACTATTCCCTCTTGTTCGTTTCGCGCCGCGTCCTGGCGAGTCAATGCGAGCCTCTGCGTAGTGATAATTTATTCAATGCGTGTGAAGAAAACCGCACCCCGTTCGCATCGGATTATTAATCGAGATAAGCATTACTGACAGCCACGAGCATCACCTCGCAATGTTTAACCACTTTGTGTTCATTGCGTATGGGATTACTTTGTGCCT
This sequence comes from Acromyrmex echinatior, assembly GCF_024713525.1. Lineage (NCBI taxonomy): Eukaryota > Metazoa > Arthropoda > Insecta > Hymenoptera > Formicidae > Acromyrmex > Acromyrmex echinatior. Next base: position 10,980,927 of record NC_141859.1, read on the forward strand.
GCAGAATATTAAAAAACACTTGACAAAAAGAATAATTGAATAAACGAAAATTTATTCCGTTGATATTAAAATCGTTGTTTGCAAATGCAGAGTGCAATCTCGCGCGTTTGGGCACAATTTAGTCGCAATGTGCTTTGATCACAATGTGGTTGTTCCACAGTGCGGAAAATATCGTTTGCAATTACGCGTGATTCAACGCAGAAACGTTTTAATGCAGCTTATTTAAATCACGCCTCGATGCAATGTTTAACGCGACGTAAAGAAACAGTTATAATGATCAGGATCAAAATCCCTTTGCGTGCAAGTTGTTGTTTTAATGCGATCCATCGTGTCGGGATTTCGTAGCGCTGACTCCCTTCGGAGGGGAAGCTGCGAGATGACGCGATATGCAAATTCCAACGGGGAGACTCCACGGTATAAAGTTCTGATTATGTTGGCAAAGCTTGAAGACCGATTATTGCAAAGTACCTTGGAAATATGAGAGATATTGTGTGTATATATATATATATATATATATATATATATATATATATATATATATATATATATATACACACACACATATCTCAGCTATCACATTCATCTATATGCTATAATATATAAAGTCATAAAATAATAGATTGTAAAAAAAACTCGGTGAAAAAAGTGAATATTGAAAAAACTTTCTTTTTACTTTATTATCACCCACGGAGTGGTTATGATAATAAGTAAAAAGAAAATTCTTTTATTTTATTTATTTCAAAATTTAGTTAGATACAAATCTGAAGATAATTTTGTTAGATCAATAAAATAATTATGTAAGATATTTAATCTATAATTTTCATACCTGTAGTTGAAAGTTAGGTATGATAAAGCTAACAAAAAAATTGACATTTTAACAACCAATTTATAATCTTCCATAAATATTTTAATAATTCAGTCAAATTATTTTCTGTGTGTATAAGCTTTTTTTAGATACTTCAGCAAAACCATGGGAGTATTTGTATAGATTGAGTTTGTCTTATTTTTGAATTATATTATACACAATTTCTTGATCGCTGTTTCTACGTTTATAGTTTAAGCAAAAACCATTTTATAACCATGAGTTACACATCAAACAAAATTATTTCGCGAAAATGTTTCCAACATTGTCTTTTCTCTACGTTTATTCAGTTTAGTTCTTATTTCCGATACTAGCCAGTGCAAAATGATGGAATATCTCTCGAACGACATGTATAAATCACCGAAAATCCAGATTGCCGTGGAAACGACACGCATGCCCGCAAATCGTTACTGCTTCGGTATCTTTAGTCCCTATGGAGGCACTACTCATTAGTGTAAAAGGTGGCCGTTGAGCTTCCAGTTAACTAAGAGACAACTCGACAATCTCGACGTTGCTGGCACAGCCATTAACTGTCGTCGGGAGGAGAGCATCAACGTGGTTCTAATTAATTTTAACACTTTCGTGGCACAATAAAAGTCTATGTCAGGTAATTAGAATTCTACTTTGGAAACGTTAAGAGACGAGAAAAGGTTATCAAATGCATCTCTATTATTTTCCTGCATATAATAGCTGAGGAAGGGGGAGGGGAGAAGGGGATTTAAACTAGCCATCATTCTTACACAATTCTTACACTTTCGAAAAAATTCTCGCCTTTAACTCTTCCGATCTTTTCCTCGAGGCTGGTCAGGTCGTAGAACGTGCCAGCAGACATAGAGAATCTTCTATACGTATAAACGAGGCGCGGAGGGACGGTTGTTATTATGCGGAAGTAATTGATTATCCACGATGCACGATGCGTGCGAAATCGATCTCAAAGCGAGGCTCTTTCGTACATAAATTACATCGATAGGCGCCGCTATTGCATAAGGGATATTGAAAAAGACTCAATATTTTTTTTTCTTTTGCGAAACATCGTTTATCGGACATCGTGACAGTGTTTCCATCCTCTCTACTATGAGTACTTCTCGAGATATTTAATCAATCGATTCTCATATATGCGATAATATATAGAATCGTATGAACTATATATCATTATACTTGTCTGACACTTTACGAGTTTGACAACCAGTATTATGGGACAGGACAGCACTAGATTATCTAGCAATGGTATAAGAGTGATTTATTAGTATTTTGTAATAACCTACGATATACATGTCCGCACCTTCCCTTGCAGAAATGCTATTAATGTGCGAAATTAATATGACAAGAATTATTGATGAAATCTGTTTTGATATCGAAATAATGTTCCTGTGTATGTCACAATTAACAGGATTAAATAATGATATTAATATCAAAAGTATGCTTTTTGTTAACTGAAACGAAGTATTTTTAAGGTAACTGACCAATCTAGAATTATGTAAAAGTGTAAATTTCACGATAAAATTTATACCGATACATGATAAAATCAGTCATCGAGAAGCAAACGCCGCTCAATTGAAAACGAATTTATAAACAAAGGTATAGATTATATTTTTCATCGAGTTTGGCGCGGTCAGACGACAAATGCATGCAAATACGTTCGTTGTATAATTGCTACGAAATACTACTGAAATGCTGCATTTCAATCAAATTGATTTCGCAAACATAAAGCGAAGTTTGTGCTTTTATTGCGCGTTATTTTGATTCTTCCACATTTTACTTCCACATTTTCGGAATAAATGTATCGGGAAAAAAATCATCACAGAAAAATCGTAACGCGATGATTTGTTTTGTTTCAACGTTACTTGAGAATTTGTTATAAATCATCGCGAGGATTTCGATAATTGTTCCCACGGTGCGAAGCACGTTGCAAGTGGAATTAGGTCGACTAATATGTATTTAGAACTTTGAGAAATTCCGCAAATTTAGTTACAGGATAAGCACCTCGCTTACAGTCGAGTTGTTGTTCGATCGCCTTACTATCGCATTACAAGCAGCGATCGAGTAATAAAACAAATTTTCTCTAACATAATAAAAGTTGTATCTTTCACATTTCTTGCGTACATTAATTAATGTAACAAAATCTCGAAGGAAAACAAATGGTAAAATTGATCGGGTTGGTAACACCAGGAAGAAAATGCAGCATACAAAACTTTTCACAATATTTTTCGTAATAAAGAGCAATATGCGGATGTTGACAAGCTCTTTCCGAAAAAAACATATAAATATATTTTATCAGATATTATGAGAAAAAAGTCGTAAGCTTAGAAATAAATGAATAAATGAATAAAACGGAAATATACATGAAGATCCCTGTTTCGAGGCTACCAATTTAATTTAAAGGTTGAACGTATAGGTAAAGAACGAAACTGCGGTTTCTTGCTTGCGATTCGATGCAACGAGTACACAACCGGCCACAAACCGGTAAGTGCTTTCAGCAATCTGTATCCTAACCGTGGATTTCCATACAATATGGTAGCTCGACGTCTAGCAAAGCTATCGGTAAATAACAACGACGACCACGACGTCGGCAACGACGACAACGACGGACGTTTGCTCTAATTCCGTGCGCGACGTTACGCTGCATATAATAAACGCGCGGCACGCATCACACTTTATCGGCTCTCGTATATGGGTTACGTCAGCATCCACCATCGTGGTATTGTCGACACGATTCCCTGATACAACCGTCCGTCCCAGCGTGTAACAGTTACTATTGAATTGCGTCTTCTATGCGAAGTCAAACGCGAATTGCGAATTTAGAAGAGAATAGTTTGAGAATTCTACAAAACTTATTTCTGATCAATACGAATAATTTATAATATCAACATAATATTAATTGCGAAAATCTTTTCTTTATTTTCCATGACTGTCTTTAACCCTAGAACACACGTGGGTCTCTTCCAGACTCAATTGCAATTTCGTTTGCTTCGTACAAGAAAAGAAGAAAAGAAAAGGGAGAATTTTATTTTATATACAACTTTTTGGCATTACAATCTATGAATATTGCTAAATTTTAGAATTAAAATAAAAAAAAAAGAGTCTAAAAATATTAATCCGAACCGAAGTTATAGCTTATTACAGTTACAGTGGGATTTCAAAACTCATGGTGTGTGTTTTTAGAATTTTTCGGAAAGTGTGTGTTCTAGGATTAATCCTCTTACTTCTGACTGAGTCCACAATGCAATTTTCGATTACTGTGTTATTTTCTGCATCTCCTGGTTGATCATATTAAATAAATGTTATTATTAACATAGAGAGGAGCATTCTGTTATATTTACTTAAATAAAATTCACTGCGACATCAATGTTCCCATAAATATTCATTTGCAGATTCAGCGGATTTGCGATATTCAAATATCAAATGTCGCGAGTTCTTTCGACAAATTATGCAACACTGATCTGCACACATTGGCATAATAAAAATAGCGCTCTGTCGGAAATGACGACTATGCAAATAATGTTATCATTGTATCTTTTTACCGACTTCATCCATAATTGATTGAGGGACGCACGAATTTTGTGCATAAACAATAACTAGGACGCAAGGTGTTTTCGCGCAACAGCAAGAAGCGTTCAACTAGAGACTACGGCATTCGTCATTTCTGCATTCTCTACACCACAATTTGAATTGTTGATTGAAGCATTAAGTTATGCGTGAATTACTCAGGGATAGCGAAGCTTCATCGTCCGCAGTCGACGAGATTCAAATTTCAAGTTTTGTATTTCCAGTGAAACAGCGTGATCAACGAATGATAGACATTTCTCTTTTCATTGTTTAGTGCATTATTTTTTGTAAATTAATTATTTGCAAATTTACTTACGATTACTCATTGATCAGGATACGTCAAGCTTTGTATATCATATCATCAATCGCTTACCTGAAACAAAAAATATATAGTTAATACTTTTAAATAATTTCTCTTGCTTAATATTTCTTGTTATTCTTTGCGTCGTTTTTAATGATATCACACTAACACAGTAATAAAATATGTTAATCGGGCAATTATTTGATAAAATGCGGTTAAACATGAAAGAAAACCGACGGATGTGAAAGCGTGACGGGCTTGAGAATGGACTTGTCACTCTTTGTAGTCCATGTGTATCTCTTTGACTTGGAACATCGGCATCGAGGACTTCCCGCCGCTCGGCCGTCATCTCTTCCCGTCGAAACGGATCGATCGAGAAGATGAAGAAGTCGACATTTCGCGGAAAACGCGTTCGAGCGGTCGACCTGTCGTCTCGCTTCGCCTCCTCGTCGTTTCTCTATCCCCCCCTTCTCCTCGAATGTGCCAAATAAATACAACGAGAGATCTCGCGGACCGGTTCAACCGGACGCGACAGTGCATTGAATGGGCCATTCACTAACTTTGACGTTTCCACCCACGTAAGTTTCCAGACATTTTACGAGGTCGTGGACCGCGCTGCCATACGCGGGCCCCAACTTAACGCTCCTTCGTTTGTTTCAGGCTACGACGGCCAGTCGTCGTCGCGGATTTAGCTTCTAAGTGGAATCGAGATTCGGTGTTGGAGGGCTTTCCGAAAGTCGCTCCGAGCTATTTGTAATACGTTCGAGCGGGTAACTCTACTCCTCGTGGGAGAACTTCCGAAGGAACTCGTGCGAAGTGCCTTATACGATACGTCGAAGATTTCCACGATTTATCGTCCCACTGCCTTGAATTAGCATACCAAAAATATCCGGGTGGATTTGTTGAAACTTGATGTAGAAATGGCATTCCCCAGTGAATTGGCGTAACATTAATTATGCGGTAACTGATTGAAGATTAATAAGTAAATTTTTAATGTAGAGTTAATGTGTTGGATCTATTTTTAATAAACATACGTTTGATAGTGGAGTAATATTCACAAGGGAATCTCGTGAAATTGCCGAATTCTGACTTTAACGAAACTTTGTATATAGTACATATAGGTTGTGTAAATTCTCTACTCTAAATCTTTCAGAGTGAATCTCACTCTAAAGAGTGAAAATTGAATCATTCCTTTTCGAGGCTGACTCAATTTTTGAGATTTCACTTCAAAGAATCTAGAGAGAATAAATGAATGAGAAAATATCAGTTGTGCAGTCAATAATAAATAGTTCCAAGGTGTCAAATCATATATCTCTTATATGTAAAGCAGTTTTCAGTTTTTTTCGTTATATGTAAAAAATTATTCAATATATAAAAATATATTGTTATATACAAATTTTATAATAAATTATCTTTATTAACCTACGCATCAATAATAATTTAAAAAAATAATTTTAAAAATTTCGAACAAATTTCGAAGAAAATTATTTCTTCACATATTGAAGATTTCCATTGATTTATTGTTTCTGCACTGTTTTTTCATTATAAAAATTAAAATCCGATTCCATTAAAGTTAAGAGCGTTTAATTATACTTTTCCAATTTCAGTCGTCATACTGAAATGAAATGTACGTTGGAAAATATTCTGACACGACAATGAAAAGATGACGGGATATAGGCATCGGGGACGTTGCGCAGCGACTTTAAAAGTTGTAATAAATTCCGGCGAGCGGTGCGCTTGACATGAATTGTCGTATGGTACACAGCCGGCCAAAGAAGTAAGCGGTGGAGGAGAGAGTCCATGGAAGCTGCGCGTGTCGAGTCAGACAGCAGAAACGAAAGTGGAGCGAAGGATAGGGTGGATTCTCCGAAACAGGTTGCTGGAGATTTAGAGAGAGAGGAAGAGCGAAGTGGCCGCGGAGAGGACCCGCCTCGCCTTCGCGGTCGGATCCCCTGATGCTCGGACGGGGCTGCAACGCCAGACTTCTGGTTGCATGCGTCAAGTGCATACTTCAAGTCGCCTCAGGGCTATACAGGGTCTATCCACTATCCAGACCCGGCTGTCTCACTCGTTCGTTCCCGCCTACCTTCGCTCTCTCACCGCTCGCCATCATTCCTCGTTCATCTTTCTCTCTTTCTCTATCTCTCCCCCAACTGAAGAGTTAGGGTAGCTTAATTCTCGGATACGGACTATAGGCGTGTACTCCCCTTCACCGGCAGAGAGGCCGTAGCAATTTCGCTGGTGAAATTAAGGAAATTTTCTGTAACGAGCCCCGAAACGGCGGAACATCTTTTACAACCGGCTGGCTGGCTGGCTGTCCGCGAATTACGATGGAGAACGCCGCCGCCATGGCGCGCATATTTCCTGGCGCACGCGAGAAAACTCGCCTTCCGGCGACGTTGAGTGACTCTACCTTGTGGCTTCTATCTCGTCGCCGTTATAACGCATAAATTGGAATAGTTAGCGGTAAGGATGTTGACTGACGCTCGCCCGATGGAATATTCTGACGGAACGCGAAGAATAACAATTACGTAGGTCTATTAACGTCAACATGATGAAAAACTTTAACTTGGACTTTGAATCCAAGTCTTTGCGTGAGTTTGTACCGAAGACATATCCATCATAAGCAAGTCCGATGTCCAAGTCCGACAATCGACGTGCAATTTATAGAATTGTAAAATATACAATTTGCAAATTTGCATGTGAATATTATTGAGCACCAAGATTCGCTTTGACCGAAAATAGGATTCTTTTGATTATTTGAAAGGCATCTCTGTTGACTTAAAATATATCGCGTTTAACTTATCCACCACGTATATGGATTTTTCGCCCGTTCGATGATCTACGCGAAGCGATTTCCGTACGACACGTTCTTAGCTCGCGACCAGCTTGAATTTCAAATATTATTTACCGAACTGTGTACATCTTTATCGCATGACAGTTTCCCTAGATCGTAAAGTTGTCCGAGCAAGGGTTATATTAGTTATATGACCGGATATCCGATACGATGCAATAACATTATGTCGCTCGTGACGCGCTGGAAAGTGCCGCTTTCCCATCAAGAAATATCGAATTTCACAGGTTTATACGGAGCGCTTCGCTTCGTGGTCGGAATGAGGTTCGCGATCGTCGTATCCCGGTATACTTATCACTATAACTGCGTAATTACGCTGGACGCACGATATAAACTATCTCTAAATTGCATCTGGGACACGAGGTAGAGGAGAGAGAGAGAGAGAGAGAGAGAGAAAGAAGTAAGGAGGGAGAGAGGGGAGAGAGGAAAGGAGAGAGGAAAATAGAAATAGATAAAATTTACCACACTATGAGATAAAAGGAGCAATGACATAATTCAATTCCTTAAGTTAAAAATATTCTGTTAAAAAAATTTTAACTTCTCTGTGTGTCAAAACCCATTTATGTGACTAGTTTCAAAATAAATATACATTTATGTTATATATATTGTATTAGTATTATGCACTTGGTAAAATAATAAATTGGAGTCAAATTTAATATTTTTACATTTTTAAAAATTGTTTAACTTTATTGTTTTATTTTAATGAATTAAATTAACGACATCTTGAGTAGTAAGAGCAGTGGTAACCTGAACATTAAAAGCAACTCAAATTGTGGGTGTAATTTAATTGACATTATGAATTTAAAATAGAGTACACTTTTACAATTACACTGCAATGTTGAATATAACTGAAAAATCACTCTCTCTGTACTTTAATTCAGATTCTATTGTAATTTCTTATAACGTGATCAAATCAAAGATATCCATTGACATAAACATTGACAGATTATAATGTAAAGGAAAAGAGTAACGAGCAATAGTAATCAATTAATCTCTCTCGAAAGCTATTAATCGCTGCGACGTGCGAAAGCAGCATTTTTCTCAAGATAATGAAATCCATCGCTTTCGATTAATTACTCTTTCTTTCGTGTTCAGAGCCGGAGACGGGGGAGCCTGTAAGAATCTCGCTAACAAATAGGAGACAACTTCATCGTCGCGCTGTTAAGGACGAGTGGACGCTAATGAGTGTGGGCCGGCAACGGATCCCTCGGAATAGTATCGGACGAGGTCGCTTGGTCGCAACCGGTGATTAGTCGTTAACGCTTATCATTAACCTCAAGGGTTAATTTCTGCATTAATTACTCTGTGTCGTCCGTTAGAAACTATCTTGGCTGCTGTCGCGCGTGGACGAAACACCACAGGTGTCCGAAGTGTTCGATGCAGCGAACCGAATGAACTGCGAGCTGTTCGACCGTGAAAATCAACCGGAATAAAATGGGAAACATGTATCTACTGATATACTGTTGTACTCAATTTTCAAAATAAATTGTTCGTTTCAAATCGCTGTACCTACATATTAGGACAAATCATTTTGTACTTATGTTAATACTGATCTTTGTGTGTTGTGTGTACCGTTTTTTCTGAGTGGAATTTTTAACATACCTGAATTTAAATTGACTAATGTTACTTAAATATTTTGTGTTACATTGATGCCTATTATTATTTTTTAATATTAAAATAATTTATGAATAAGTGAACAAATAATATAAAAATAATATAGTTTTAAAACCAATTTTAAGCTAAAATAATAAAAGATGAGTATACATGTTAATTTAATATAAATGTTAATTTTACTGAAGAAAATATATTTCCACATATTTTGTATCAAACATTTACCTTCATTATATTAATTTCTACATAAAATTTTTGTTACATTCTAATATTTATCTTGTATTAAATTAATATAAAAATGTGGACCGTTTGAAACATACCTGAAGAAACATTTTCTTGATGTATATAATTTAAGTTTAGGAAATTCATTAACAAATGAAAAAAGATAATTTTAAAAGCAGCAAGTACGAAAATCCTAAATCAAATGAAATTAAATTAATACTTTAAAGAGAAAAAATGGCTTTTCATAATAATAAATTATATCTGAACCCATCTCGATGATAATAAATTACCTATGGAGAAAGAGAGAAAATTACATCAATATAAATATTTTATAACGCGTAAACGTGTAATGGAGTGCTATTATAATATATCGAATTCCTCAAATTATATAATTTTTAACGAGCATATTTAGCCTGTTTATTATTTCCGAATTGTGAACCGCATACGCTCTAGTAATCCCTCTTCCCATTGTACCTTAAGGGTCCTCTCCATTGATGAAAATGTTCAATCTAAAGCCACTTGCTTGTAGATTCACCAGTGCGTATCGGCGTTACACAACTCCTGTTAAATACGGGGTGGCGCTTCGATAGTTAATAACAACAGTGATGTAATTACTGCTCTTTAGACACGGATCAATATAATCATTAACGTGGGCAGGTAATACTTGTATCCGTGTTGATTAGCGCAAAAGGGTAAGGACTTCGTCGCGCATGAGATAGGATTATTAATGAGACTATCGATAAACGCCGCTTAATTGCTATTGGTTTTGTCCGCGCGTGCGATGTAGAATCATCGTTCGATCGTACATCAGATGTTTGTACGTCAGGTGACGGTGATAAACGCGCTGCTGCTAAGACGATGTCTTGCGACAAATTTTACAACATTCGTGTAATGTCTTTGAAATAATGCATGCTCATTAGATTAATTTAACGTAACGTTCATTAGCTCATTATGCGACATTATTCGATCATTAATCATTGAAGCTTCCGGCAAGCTTTTCGCGCCAAAAAAGTTCCTACACTTAGAAATGTTTGTAAATTTACAATACCTATCCTTACAATAAAAAATTTACAAACGTAATTTTTAATGTAACGTTTTCCGTGATTTCACAATATTTGTAAATTTACAATAGAAATTTGCTGTGAATTTTCAAAACTGGCGCACCATGCACATGTGCATTAGAGATTTGTGTACATTTTACCACAAAATGTTATTGTAATTTCGCAACATAGCTGTTTAAATTTCCAACACTTTTGGTAGTTTACAGCAGAAATTTTTTTGTTTCAGTGTACGACACAACTGCGTACCCAGAAACATTACCTCGTGATTGAATGTGTTAAGATATTTCCCCCGAACAAAAGAATAGGTTTCGGAGAAAAACTTGGCAGTTTCGTAACAGCTTAACGCTTACTCTAATAACGGAGAATTTATCGCTGTTACACCCTATATTTATATAGAAGAAACACAGATATTAAAGAAAGAATGTGGAACGTTAGGTGTAAGAAGGCGACTGATTAGACAGTAAAAGCGACGGCGCCTCCGTGTGTCCGTGCGTTTCGTATAAATCTCGCTAGGCGGGAAATTTATGGCGTGCCCTTCCGACTACCTAAGTAATACATTTTCTACGTGTCCGCAGATACGACGCTCGATTAACAAACCGCGCGTTAGGATCCGCCCATACCGGGCGAGTTACGATATTAACAGCGGCGAAATACGATTCATTTACACCCACTACACATGCCTCCGTCGCGTATGAAACGTTCGAGATCGAACGAGTGGGATAGTCGCTCGATGAGCGCACAATACCGGTAGCCACCACATGCCGACATTATCTCGACTCCCGTTGAAATATTGTGCGCGAGGAGGATAAGTCACGATACGAAATCTAATTTGCATCGAGAGACTTAGCCTCCGCAATCGGCGTGATCGACGATCCACATTGTCTGCCGTTAATTTCCAATGTGGGTACGCATTGGAATTGAATTTTGAGTAATCCATATTTATTTCTATCAGAGTAAAGATTAACTTTAATCCTCCTAATGGTGGGCCTATTGGACTCACTGAACCTCTTTGTAAAAAAATGTCAAACAATTTTCTTAATATCTGCAAATGTCAAATAATTTTCTTAATATCTGCAAATTTAGATTATTCTTAATTAAAATATATTTAGTTTTCGATTTTTTTTATGTTTTTTGATTCTTTGAAATTAATTAGTGCATTTTAATTAACATAAATTAAATGAGCCTTACAGACCCAGCGTCAGTGACTGCGTTATAGATTTTGGTATAAACATCGAAAAGTTAATTTCGATTTAACTTATTTTTTATCGGTATTCGAAGCCGACGTCATCGGATAGATATATCAGCTTCTATTCAAATCATCCTATTTGTCATAAAAAAGGTGTAGTGTATGATATAATGGACAGAATTCTTTTACTTTCCCAATCTGCAATATCACCAAAAAAATTTCGGAAATACCATAAGCATTCTTTTAGATAATGGTTATCCACTTTCTTTTATTTTTTCCGCAATAAAACAAAGGCTTAAATTCTATTACCATCTCTAACACTAAGTTGCTTAATAAAAATCAAAAATATTTCATTATATACCGTTTGTAAAATCTACAGCTCTATACCCACTGCTCTTGGCATACATCTTAAGACAGCACTCAACCACACTCTAAAGAATTTTATACACAAGGATAAGGATCGATTAGATTATTTTTCAAAACAGAGTGTAGTTTATAAAATTGAATGTTTGGATTGTGAAGCTAGTTATGTTGGTCAGAACAAAAAGGAGATTACAAACTAAAATAAATGAACATCGATCTGATATTAACAAGACAACAGGATCTTCATAAGTAATTTCTGACCATCGTACTAGTTTCAATCATGAATTCAAATGGGAAGAGATCGAAATTTTAGACAAGTCTTACTACAAAAAAATAATTATTTTTGAAATGGTCCACATTAAAAAGCAAAAGTGATTTGAATAGACAGACAGATACTGATCCGCTGCCTGACATATATCTATAATATATTAAGACCCGTTATAATGTATTAATGTATTAAGACTCGGTTGATATCGCTGAATTTTATAATTACATGATACTCAATTTTTTTCAATTTTTTGGACGAATGTTAATCAGCAAGTATTTACTGTAACTTTTAATAATTGATGTTCAATTTCTGTAATGTAAAATATAGTCGTATAATGACACAATAATTTTTTGGTATCATTAATTATAATATAATGTTAATAGTGGTGGTAATAATTATGTTAATATAGTTGTAAAAGGAACATGAAGCATGTATACATCAATTTTATATTGATTTCTCACTGTATCAATCTATTGTAAATTTGAGAAAAAGTTCACGATATAATAGATCTTATACGATTATTATGTGACTTTTGGAATGGACTAACATCAAGTTCTGATGTAAAGCTGTTTGAATCCAGACCATATCTTGCCAACATGCGAGTACAACATGCACTTTTTATATTTTAATTTTTGAACATCTTGCGTAGTTACCGGTAACATTTTCAAATTTATTTTTTAACATTGATGGCCCGATAGAGGTCGAAACGTCTGTACGAATATTTAGATTGTTTATAATAATATTGTTACTCACATAATATCCAGAGTGGTTCCCTATTTTACATTGTTTAATTTATTTAATTATTATTTATTGAATTCTCTTTTACGAGTTGTAAGAATTAGAAAAAGATAATGAGTAAATTAAATCGAAATTGAAGTTAATTTTCAGTAATAGAAACAGTTATCAAGGTGAATTTACACGAGGTTAACGCATTGGCATATTCAAGAGGGATGAAATGTAGAAATACTATGAAAAACCTACAGGGTTATACCCGAAGCTATGTCAACGCGACTTCGATAGATTTGACCTGAGTCCGAAAAAAGAAATCCCTCGACACCATACTGGTATCTGAGTTTCCACGTCGTTTGACGTTTCTCCAGCAGATATAGAAGAGGGTATCAAAGGCGGGTAGCTCAAAGGACAAAAGTCCCACGGTACCGGGATGGGGTTGCTTGGAAAGAGAGAGGTCCGAGACGATCGAGATATCGCGTCAGAGAAAGGAAGGAGAGAAGAGGAGGGTGTTCCTTTGTGGAAGACGTGCCGTCTCGGTATAAATTAAAAGTTCTTACATCGCGAAAAAGATCGTTAATCTGTCGTGTCACTATCCGCCGTGTAACTCCCGCGGTTTATTTTCACGGTCTCTCGCGGGGCACTAAGTCACAGGAACTTAAGCTTTACATTTCCGTCGCGAGACGCCTTCTCCAATCCCCTCTTATACGCGCTATCCCCTTTTTCGCTATCGGCCGTCATAAGTTTCGCGGTTTCCCTTCACTTCACCCTACCTAGCTACGGGGGCTCCTTAATGCACTTCGAGCGGAAAGTATATTAGGCGAATGTAAAACTCTGCCAGTGACGTTTACGACGAACGGCGGGCTTTTATGTAGTCAGAAGAAACTGGCTAGTCCATCGCTGACACATCCTGGCACAAACATTGATTTTTTTTAATCGCAAAGAAAAGCGGTTGTGTACAAATGGTGGCGTATTATAAGTTGCTTAAGCTGGGAAATTGCTTTTTATTCAAGATAATTAACTCTGTACTCTGTTAAAACTTCTTGGGTGATATTACATTATGTAAATTTCTGCTTATCTGCACGTTGAGCTTGTTGGCAAAGGAAAGGGATGCATCAAAGTATACGCAAACGATTTTGGAGCAAATGAAGCGGAACCGAGAAAAGAACAGCTTGTAAGAGTAGAAGATGGATAGGATGGTGGATAGGTAATTAGCAATTCTTTGAGCAAGCAGCGGTCGAACGAACTTCATGGAGCGGATCATCTATTCAGATGGGTGGGGCAAGCCGTATTTGCTTACGATATACAAGCAGGTGTAATTAATCTCTCTTTCATGCTTGGTTCTATCCAAGCGAAAAGAAAAGGCTAAGAGGCTCTTAAATCCACGTAGCTCGTGCGCCCAGGTTCTTAAGATGAATAGCAGCGTGATACGTCTCTTATATCTTCTGTGTTCTATTCTACGTAATATTTCTCATATTTTTGCACGCTCATACGATAATCGCCGATGAATTATTTGCGCGTATCCTAAACCGGCAGCAATAAAATACCTTGCGTAGAAATCTTTCAAGGAAAATGTAACGGTTGTTGCGCGTCAGCGGTAGCCGAGTGCGAAATATATTTCAAGGTGGTAGAAACTTGAATCCTGTCAAGAAAAACCAGAAGAAGCGAGAGACCAACGAAATGCGAAATATGTGTAAAAATATTGAAGTCGGAATATCACGAGAGAGTGGTGCTTGAAGAAAACAGTTTGGGTAGACGGATATCGATAGCGTTGCTAAGTCGCGCAGGATCAGCCAGGATTGATCCGTGGCCGACACAAGCTGCTCCATCCGAACTCCTTCCTCTTCCATGGGGTCACGCCCGCAGCAACGTACGAGATGTGGCTTGCATCGTACGATGTTGAGCCCGAGAACATGCATCATGCAAAGCTTTCCAAGCGAGGCTAAACTTCCCAGGGAAGTTAGTTGATATTGTCGTGCTAGGGCTCTCAACTCCGTTCTAATAGTAACAATTTTTCAATAACCTTCTGCAAGAAAATATACCGTCACAGCTCTTAAAATTCTCCATAAAATGTTGTACGATAACGTAATTAATTGCTTCGTAATCTTCTGAATAATTCTCCTATTTCTGCGATTTTATATGAAAAACAAGTTTATCAACGTATCACGTAAATGTTTTAGATTGTCTTCCGTTAGAATAAATTGCTTCGAACATTGTATATTATTCGTCATTGCAAATGTGAGTAATAAACTTCGATAAGCGCATTAACCATTACCTCGTTTCGCAGCATTCCGTAATTGTCTGATGAGGGCAATTACGTGGAATTGCCCAACGTGCTTGGAATTATTGAATGAAGAAATTTTAACGAGACTTATTGTTACATTATAAACTACCATATTAGCACAATTTAAACAAATGTAAGTATAATGGTAATTATACGTAATTTTGATGTACAAAGACCTAATAAAATAAACTTACTCAACAAGCTTTTCTGATGAGTAGCTATATTGCTCCGTAACATATAGGATATTTTTATTTAATTTTGATAAAATTTTTTAAACTTAATAAACTTACAATTTAGGTAAATATTTCAGAAGCTACTTCAATCATTCTAATATTGACACATGTTATTAATAATCTACGTCTTATTATACCGGAACAAAATAAGCAGAATAAATTCTAATTAACATTTCATATATTGCTCATTTGTTGTTAAAAAGTTCAAAATTTGTTGCTCTGTCAGTTTCCTTAAAAAATGTTCCGCTAAAGGAAGATTAAGTTAGTGGAGCAATATATATATATATATATATATATATATATATATATAAACGAAATTGTACTCAACATATAAGTAGGAATTTATTACTACAAAATAAATATAAATAATAACGAAAAATCTCTCAGCGTGCAGGTGGTCCAAGAATAAAAGTACCAATATATTACTGATATATTGCCAATATGTATTATATCGATATATTTTATTGAAGTCTACGAAATCAGAAGTAGCAAGTAGATATATTATGACATTCATTAACTTTGAAGAGTGTAGTGTAAAAATTACAACATTCCATTTAAAAGTGGAAAATATACAAGTAGATAAATATAATCTCAATATGCTGTTTTAATTCAGATTTGTAAGCAACTAATATTTGATAAATAACAAAACAGCTATATTTATTGTTTACTGTTGTTTTATTTTAATTATTAGATTAATGTAAATGATCAATTAGCAAAATTATGTAACTCATTATATATCGATGATGGTTATTATTATGTAACCTATTATGTAACAATATATATCAATGATTGTTATCTATCACCACTTTCGACGTTTATATAATAAAATAGGACATATATACGGGTAATAGAAGAGAGTTATATTTAGCAATAATCATATAAAATAAATGTAATAGGCTACATCTTGTTTTATGGACATTAGTGGCGTTTGAAAAAATCAGGTACGGATATTAATTTTTGATTAATTTATGTAGTAATTTACGTGATAACGTAATTATCCAATTTTATTATAAATTTTTATATTTTCATAAAAGAAGTAAATTTATTGTAGAAGTTCTCTTTTTCCAATCTTTTAGACGAATGTTCCGAATCATGACTTTGATGTGTCGAAAACTTCCCTTTATCAAATTTATTTTATGTATTTAATTCTTACCCGCCCACGTTATTTTTTGTTCTTCCGATATCGTGAGATCATTCCCAATGTATGCTTCTATTAAAGGATTACATCGTAAGGATAGTTTTCAACTGTATATATAATTTCAATTAGTTTCAACTATCTAACATACGATTAAAAAGCAAAATGGCATTAATTAGTAAAATTATGTAATTTTAGTACATACACTTTACTGGCATACACAATACGTAAAATTTTGTTCGGAGTGATTCCACGAAAAGGAGTAAGGCTTAATAATGATATTTTTATTACTATAATGAATCTATTTATATAGATTTGTTAAAGCTAATGTTCCCTATTTAAACTGTTTGATGCAATCAGAATAGAGTTTCTATCTGGAAGCTTATTATTTCACGGTAAACCGCGAGAAACTTTACTTGAAACCCGATCGTTAATCCATCGTGCAGAAACAGCTACGTGGATGAATTTATAAATATAGGCGTTTACACTTTCATTCCGCACACGACACGCGAGGTATCACGGCCTTTGATCGTAACTCGCTATACTTAATCGGATGATCTCTCTCGAGCCCGCGTGCTTGCATTACAAGTTGCACGCAAGCGAGCTACCAGAGGTCTTTGCCTTTGAAACGTGATAAGATTAAGCTCCCGATCTATTCATTGGCTGCCACAAAAATGTCATCTGCTCTGTGAAGATTAAAAACGCGCGTTAATTATAATTCTATAAAAATAACAGTCGTCATTTCTTCTTCTCTCTCTCTCTTTCTCTCTCTCTCTCTCTCACATTTATCTAGTATTTTTAGAGAAGCGACACTTTTGCGAGATACGACGTAACAAGAAGCCGTCAGGGTAAGAAATCGATTGTAGAAACAGCATTGCGCGTCCCGGTCGCATTATGTTTGATTTATCTTTCCACGTGAGAAGACTACACCTACAATGTTGCGACCGATTCCAAGCAATAAAAATCAATAATTTCTTCTGCTCTCTTACGGAAGTCTGCTGAGGATTTATCGACTAAGCTTTATGTGGAAATGAAACTCAAGATATCTGGCCTCGATATACTCCCGCGATGAAAACCACTCGTATCGGTCGCCGTTGAAAGAATTCGATAACGATTGAATAAAACCCGATCGTATCAATTTTGCAAGACCTCTGTTAGCGTTGATCATAAAACCCGAATGGTCCACTTTAACGTACAGTATTTCATAAATAGTGCAGTGCGACGTTCTGCATAGTCGATTCTCGTTTTATGCCTATAAATAAAACTGGTAATCGGATGTAAACAAAAATAATTTGCTTCCCTTCGCGAGCTGCTTGAACTATACGGCTCACGGAAACAATGGAGACGCGAGACGACGAATTCAAACTAAATGGAATTACAAATTTATTGTTATACAGTTAAGCGTATACAGTCAAGCTATTAACCCGATGTGCAACGAGTTAAGAGAAACTATTATCAAATAAGATCAGTGAGATAATACACAGAAGTAATGTTAATTAAAGCCACCGAAATCTCTGGGGCATACAATTCCGAAGCACCGTGCGTCTCAACTTTCGTTAATATCTAGCTGTTAAACTTTCAGACCACCTACTCAAGCGCGCCGCTTTCTCGTACAAGCATCTTTCTCGTACAAAATTCCACTATTGAGCAGAATCGTTCAAGATAACCAACGTAACGCAGTACGTCGGTAAGCTACTTAGATAGTTCACGTAACCGAACGAAAGAGCTATGTTTTAATGAAAACTGACGAAATGACACCTTGCCTTTGTATCTTAAAAGACATGAATAATTCACGACGAAGGTATGTGGTATCTTTGCATTTTAACTCACAGTCGTCTTTTGTGCGCCCATTGAGAAGAGACGATTATTACTTTTTGTCACTCTACAGTACCATTCTCGAAGCGAATATCGATATTTCGCATTTTTACCTATTCCACGAGCTTTACAAAACTGTAAGCGTCGCCGTGCGTTACACAATGGAGCAGATATCTATTGCAAACATCTATTGCTTTATTCGAAGACGAAAAGAAACGTTATATTTCAGACGCAAGTCGAAGCACAAATGGATCGTCCCGTGGAAATGCATTTCGATTCCTTCGAGAGTTTTAAACTTTCTCGTCGTTAAACGAGAAAATATTCTAGTTAAAAGGAACAACGAAAGAATTGACGGGAAGTAAGATACAAAGGACGAAAAGAAGAAACGAAGAGATAGTATATAGGGTCCACAATGGAATGTAAGGGGTCAGGGGTTCTGGACTAAATTACGCGACACTTAAATACCACTGACCGAGCTACACGAGATTCGCATTCCGTAGTACTGCATTGTGCGCAAACATTACTCGTATATAAAAGAGTCTCTCTCGATAGTTCTATCGGTACTTATATGTAGCCATATAAAGAACCATAGATATTTTATACGAAATATATCAGTGAATAAATTAATATAATAAATAAACTTTTGTAAATTGTAAAATAACATAATTTTTTTTTTGAATAAAGAGATAAGATATTTATGGATAATCAAATTGTTCGTCTGTTAAGCAAAAGTATTATTTTTCAAACAGTTAAATGTAATTAAATGTATGTACATGTTTCACATTCATCAAAACAGATTTAAACTTTGTGCACAGTATATCACTCATTACATAACATTGTACTTTAAATTAATTTTATATCGTTATACGCATCAGACAGCTCGGATTATTTTCACGCTTGGAGCTACAGCGCAAGTGGATTTTAAAGAATTCTCATAAAATTTGTGAGGAACGCAGTAATTTGAAAATGTGGAATATTATAAAACAGCAGTTCATATTATATACGAAATTCCATCCTTTAACGTATATGTATTATCAAAAATTGAATAACGGCAGCAAAATTCAATATGTCTTTTAAATTGAATTCATTATAATGAGCACTTTACGTCACAGTAATGTAATTGCGTGTCACGAATCGATACCAGATACAGACAGAATTTGTAGATGAAGGTTTATTGGATGAAATTGAGTTGTAAAGCGTAACTGCGTTCAAAAGTGCGACCATCCAGTCACGAAAATCGAGATAGCGGTGCGTTTCCATCATAGCGACCATTTATTTAGCAGGATTTACATAAACTGACGGTGGTTCGCAACTGGAGGGTTTTAATTAACATGATGACGCCTTTAATTTCTCTGCACGTGCTCTGCTCATGCTGCGCTACTGCTTTGGATCGGACGGTTGCGTAATTCGCCTGCATTATTCACGAGTACGAGCGGAGCAACATCATTGATAAATTTTCCCTAAACCGCCTCAATTTCCTGCATAAATATGGTGAAAAACATCCAATTAATTTTGTGAAAATAATTGTTGATAACGTTACCGTTATATTATCGATTATCGATGCCGATTACTACGATTAAAACGCTAAAAGGACATTTAATATGAAAAACGTAAGAATCCTAAGAGAGTTAGGAGAGTTGATTCTTGCGTTTTTCATATTTAAATTTGTAACGCTGAATATCGTAGCATCAAAGATTAATGGTTACTACGTGAAGCGAGAAATTGCCGTGATTCACATGTGATATTGACAGAGTAGTTACGAATATACCGGGATAACAGATGGAAACGAGTCGATTGTTTCGCGATGGGCTAGTATGAAAGTTTCCCGTTGTTCGTAACATCGCAGCGTAGCTAAACACGGAGTTGTCTCGATCGAATCCAGTACAATGGAGTAACGTTTGGGGAACATTCGCGGATATGTGGGGATATTTATCTGCGCGTGTCACTTTAAACGAGCGGAGGAATATAACGTACGTGCGCGCGTACAAGAAAGCACCAGCCGGTCATGTGCCGTTTTATCTGTACCCGACAAATGATAAAGATTCTCCGGCGCTACTTTCACGGGAACGACGAGCACTCTGCACACTCCGTTTTTAACGGCCGACAACGTCCGTTTCGCGGCTCCGAAGAGCTATGTCACGATGCCGGGACTGACACGAAAAACGGGCCATTCTGTTACATTCTATCTGCGAGAAACGAAAGAAGCTCCCTGTAGTTTCAGTGGTCAGCCGAATGGTGGAGAACCATTTCGACGCCGCCGCCAATGGTTTCTCGCGGCAGTTCACCGCCTGCTATTCTTCTCCCACGTCTCTTGCGGAAGCCTCGTTGCCGTTACACACTCGCGATGGGATTACATTCTAAGCGAGACGCAGCATCCACGCGAGAGCGCATCTTCGGATCGCGTTACTCGCTTGTATATCTTGCGCTCGCCACAGGGGATTTACTCGACCGGAATCTCTTCTACTTGAAAGTATTTTCATTAATATGGCGAATCTTCCATAGATATTTATGAAAATTACAATATTTTCGCGCGCGGAAAAACTTGGATAAATAAACAATGCAAATTTAACAATAAACGTAAGCATAAATGTAGAAAGTTGTTAAAATTCATATAAAATTTTATATGCATACAATATACATTACATACACACACCTATACTTTAATTTTGCTGAAGTGCATTGCGCAGGAATATGGCAACAGACATTTCACACACGCATACAAAAGTTCTATCCCATGTATATTTATATTGACGCATTTTATTGAAATACATATCAGTTAACAGGCCAACAATTTATTCCATCCCAAATGCAGCGAGCGCGGCTCGAACAGGCAAAATAATATTCTGGTACGGTATTAACGGAAAAACAAGTTGCGCAAACACAGATGAATGCGCCAACCATTCTTCAAATTGCACACGAGAGCTTTTCCAAGCAGTGACGACTCCATTTTTCTGGGATGCATCTCACCGCGATAAAAATGTCAACCGACGCGACGGCCGGATTCATTACGCGCTCGGTTTCGTATAGGACCTAATGCGAGCTAGGCCACTCTTTTTCGTAGCGAAAGCAATCTGCCGCCTACCACTCTGCCGCCTACCCTTTCACTAATTACCAAAGTCTCTCGGCGTACCGAGCTAAACTGCAAATTGCAATTTCGCTTTGACATTCGCGCCGTGACAGCGTGACGGTACTTACTATCTCTGATCCGGTGTTACATACGACCGGCGAGTATCCCGCGAGGATTCATTACATGGCTGGCTTGCCAGGACAAACAAGGCATTACACGATGATGACGGCAGCCCGACCTCTTTAACCCGGGAATAGCCAACCCTACCGCCAACCCGCCTACACCCTCACAACCGGCCAGCAACCCCTTCACTCTCTACGGACGGATGTTATCCCGAGAGGCAAAAGATACTGTTATATACTCAGTCGGAGCGAGATGCAAAAGGAAGAACCTAAACTGATCCTGAGCAACTAAGTATCTCTCACTGGACCGGTCCATCATCGCTTCGCCAATATTAGTCGACAAGGGTGGGATTACTTTGCGATGACATCTGTTTAAGAATGTGACAAGATAGTTGGATATTCATCATAGAAAATAGAATATTCATCATACTTAAGTATTCATCATAGAAAGTGGTATAATCAGAGATTAGCAAGACTAATCTTTGAAATTAACTTCATTGACTATTGAAATTTGATATTGCGTTTGCGCGTTTAAGAGGGAACACCACTGTGTTCGAAAAATCGATTTTTTTGCATTTTTGTAATCCTTGAAGTCTTAAAAAAATTCTAAAATATTATGTTAAAATTCGTAACGGAACTATAGTAAATATGGAGTAGCACGTGGTCAGATACATAAACTAATCGGATGTAAAACTTTAAAACATGTTTTCGTAACTGGGCGCTCACATATCTCGGCCAATTTTTATCCGAATGACTTGAATTTTGGACAGAATATTTACAATAAAATTGTCTTTAGTTAAGCGTACGAATTTTTCAATCGGATTATTATTAATTTTTGAAAAACAATAAAAAAAAGTAACGATTTTTTTCATAAAATTGCGACCACTTTTTTTAAAACAACACCTTTTTGTCTAAAATTATTTGATCAAAAAGTCAGTATGCTTAACTGAAACTACACTCATACACTTTAAAATAAAAAAAAATTGTATTTTAAACCTTCTGTTCAGACGCAGCACGAGCGCCCAATATATGTATATGTTTTTTCAAACGAGGTGTACATCAATGAGCACTGAGGCTAGAAATATTAATATTACTTAATAAATTTTTTGTAATAACTTCGTAAATATATGTACTTTGAATGTATAAAGATAATAATTCATACAAGAGCCATTAGTTTTCACAAAAAAAATTCACAAAAATAACCTTTTTTTTCGGCCGTCACAGTGGTGATCCCCCTTAAAAAGTTATAGGATTTTTATGCACGGAAAAAACTTCCGGTAGAATGTTTACGTTAATGGAATTAAATGTACATAAAAACAGCTTTTTAAAAATATAACCTTTAGAAATTTATGCATAAAAAGTTGCAAAAATATATAGTTTCATCAAAAATAAAGAATAATTTGTAAAAATGTTTTGTCTGACTTTGCTACAATTTAACGAAAACTAAACAAGATTTTTTACAAAATTCCAGTGGCATTCTCTTCGTAGAAAGCAACTCTATCGATTGTTCTTTAAACATAAATTAAAAAATTTTTTTGAAATAGCAACAAAAAAAACAATTGTTTCAAAAAATCACAAGTTTTATTAATTTAAAATTAAGAAAAAAGTTTTCTTGGAACTTTTATCAAATTTAATTTGTTTAGATATTTTTAAAACGTGCATTTAAAAAAAGTTTATCGTTATTTCCATTTTTGATATCACGGTAAAAAACCGAGGGTAAAAAATTTTTTATCAAAATTTTTAAAAGTATTTATAACTTTTAATAATATTGTATTACTTTTTAACAACTTTTATATATCAGTTTATCATAAAATCTCTAAAGATAAGGTCCTATAATCTTTTAAGGCTAGGAAGAATAAAATATGTAGATTTAGTTAATTATAGATTAACGCATCAATTTTCATTCACAAATTCTTTTTAATTAAAGAAAAATTTTGTAAAGAAATATTTTGTTAAGAAATATTTTAAAATTAAATATAATAAGAATAAAATACGATTTATAATGAAGATGTGTAATGAAAAAGAGAAGAGACGGTTAAAGCAAAAAGTATTAATTCTTTTCCGCAAGCATCAAGAGAGCTATCAAATCTTTTGACAATAACGAGTGCTTTTTATGCAGTGCGTGCGAGATAAAGGTGCACGCGTAGAAAGTAGATGAGTTTTTCCAAAGGCGCAATATTTTTCTCGTTGTTAGCTTCGTCACGTGCGCAGAGTGAGCGTACTGTACGGAAAAATGACAGGCTGGGATTGTGGATGAAATAAGAAAATAAGACGGCTTGTAAGGTCAGGTAGTCAGACTTTACCGTTTCGCTTATAAAGCATAGTATATTTCATGGCGGACTTTCACGTATATGTTCTCTCTCTCTTTCTCTTAGAGTACAAAATTGTAAAAGCGCCATACATAGTAGGTACCTGTTCCGTTACGAAATGTCTACTTTATCATTCTTAACTTTCAACTAGTATCTATGGTTCAATTTGATTAAGATAAGCACTGTGTGAGGTCAATTTGCATAACGGTATTATATTTTGCTGCAAATGCAGCTTCAATTATATTTCTTATTACGTTATTCGACTTCATGTAAAAATGAATGCTTGCTAGGAATAGAAATTAAATATGCGAACGACATTAATTACTTTCTAATTTATTTGAGAGATTTTTTTCTAAACTATTCTTACTAGGATTAGATATGAGTCTACCGTAATACTTTAACTGCCGATTAAAGTGTCAGAAGTGCCGAGCTTCTGTTTCTTAATGTTTATCAGATGCGACCGAAGTTTACGTCTCGCATATACCATCGGCATTGGGTATACCGCCTAGTAACGATGAAATTGAATCGAACTTTCACAATATTTCTATCGAAACTTTCACGATAGATGCATCCAGGCGCAGATTACTTGCGTATGCTACAATGTATCTGCGTACTCCTCCCACGCCATTATCTTTCTCAAATAAAAAAGATAGTCGATTTTATTTGACAAATACATTCTCTATATTTCTCTCTTCTATATTCTTTATACTTCTCTGAAACAAATGTCTACTGTAAACCAAGAAACTTGCTTATAATGCACACTTCTGAAGACTAAAACAACTCTTTAGAGAGAACTCTCTGACTACAAATGTAAAAAACATTTTATAATGAAAACCAGTTCTAGTTAAAATTTTTGCGTAAAATTTTAACATATATACAAGTATTAATTTAACACAATATGACTGTATTACTTGAATTTTGTGTTAAATCGATATTCAACATTTTTTAATGTTAACATTAGTGTTAACACATACATAAATTCATACATAAATAAAAACATAAAACTTATGTATTTTAAAATGTAAATTCTAAGATAAATAAACAAAATGTATTAATTTAACTTATTATAAATGTTAATTTTACTGGAAAAATAAATTAAATAATAGTGTTTCCATTTTACTTACAGACTGTGTCAGTATTACATTTTTTGTGTTAACTTTTTACATAATATTTATGTTACTTTCTAACGTATTCTTGTGCTAAATTAACATAAAAATTTTGCAGGACTATAAAGGATATGTAAAATATGTTAAATTTAACACAAATATTCTATTTTATATTTTGTGCAAATCATCTCCGGAAAGGAGATTTGGATGAGCGGTGAAGGAAGAAAGAGGAGAGAAATGCTGTCGAAAGGAAGGTCTGGCTTAGAGAATAGTCGGATAAAAATAACACAAAGTGACGAGAAGGGAGAGGAGAGAAGTGCAGGAGGAGTACACACGCGAGAAGACGCGTGAATTCATTCATGGCGAAGAACCCGGCGAGCGTCGGCGGTGTCTCGGAGGCTGCCAGACAGGCACGGGTCTACGACGTCCGCCCACGGTTTCTCTCTCCGACCATTCACGACATACGTGAATGAAAACGCGTCTGCGTACGGCGAATGCGAGTGCTGTGCTTTACGGGCTTATATACATTTGGATCGCGAGAGATGTATAGCTGTTGCTTCCGCTTTCGCAAAGTTTCTCTTGTATTCGCCGGTGTTCGTAGATTTATAATAGAAGGTGCGTTTTCCATAAGCTAATTAGAAAAATATAGATAATCAAGAAATATGTGCTTTTCTCTTTAACAGATGATAAGCGGAGATTAAATGTTAAGAGAAATGATTAAAGAACGTCCCGCACAAATCTTATGAAAAATGAGTTTCGGTCAAATTGCTTTAAATTTTAATATTTTGTAGCTTATGTCAAGCTGATTAAAATTCTTGGACACGAACCTCCAAATGTGGTTTTCGCTTTAGGACCTTTGGAAAGTCTTTATATTTTATATGAACAAGTATAAAAAAATCGAAATAAATCTTTTTTTACTACACTTTTTTTCTGCATGTATGTTTATGATTTTAATTTTGTACCCATTTTCAGAATTACCTGGAACGAATGACGTGAACGTGACGGTCGTCTCATTCTTTTGAGATGCTTAATTTACATGAGTCCTTTTGCTTCTCACAAACACTGTTGTTTGTACAGTTCTTTTGAGTAACGCAAAGAATAATTTTGCCAAAGTATTTAGGTAGATCTGAAAATAATTTTGTTGAATCAAAATAATTATATAAAAATTCAAGCAACAAAAAGTTTTAATATTAACAACCAACATCTTATATAATTATTTATTATTTTAATGTCCAACAAAATTATTTTCAGATCTGTATTTAGCTATATTTTTAGATACTTCAGCAAAATCGTTTTTTTTATGTATATTCAATATGATCCTAGTATCCAATGACGTGTTTATAAGTATAATAATTACATACTGAAAAAAAGTTCTGTTGAAAATGAACGAACCAGAACACTGAGAGAAATATTTGATACGTATAATTCGTTTATTCGTGACTCGAATGTACTCAAGCACAGTTATTTTATTAACTTACGAGAATATCAAAGTGTTACATTTTCTATGCTAATTTTTAACTGGAAAAATGTAGTTATCCCTTAATTATGTGTGAATTATTTTTTCATAAGAAGTCGCGCCGAAGAACAGGTTTCTCCATTGAGGTGGAAGAAAGGGTGGTCTGCACCGGAAAAAAAAAGGAAAGAAGAAACAGCTCCGTCGAGCCATGAGTGAAATTTGCATATCCACTGTCAACTCGCACGACTGGCGTGGAATAAGCCGCAAGGTTATTTACACCGGCTTGCCAATCGCTGAATGAGTTCTGCTTCTATCGCGGTCTTTCACCTTGTTTCTACCTTTTTTTTGTAAGACGAGCATAGCTCTCGAGTGCTCGTAAAAACTTTTCGTTTAACGGCAGAGTCGTAGACATAACCCATGGTCTCGAAAGAGAAGTGGTATACACGCGTGTCTCGCAATTCTGTATTATCGTAAATGAGATCTCGCCATGTAGACAAGAATCTTGTTTAAAGATTAAAGATTATAAAGAACGTGATGGTCTTGTTAATTCAGGAGATATTAATGTCTCAAGGCATACCGGATACAACTGAAGATCAGAGAATCAGAGAATGAGAAGTCGGTACTCGGATTAAAAAGTGAATATTTAAAGGAGAAAGTATGCAAGGTCAAAATTTTAAACTAACATATTTTCATGAAACTTCCAAATATTCTATTAGGTCATAGAATCAGATTTTGTGATCAGAATTTTATGTAACAAAATAGTAGTACAAGTAAAACCTACTTACTATACAGAACTTGCAGTAATATTGCTGTAATGTAATGAAACGTTGCAATATTGCTGCATGTAATTATGTATGGATATTAGTCTACTTAATTAGCCTACTTTTCGAAATTTGGAAAAAAGCTAAGCAAAAAACTGAGGGGCTGCACACCATTCGAATAGCTAATACTCATTTTTACCAATGTAGATTTTAACCTTGATTTAATTTATTCTTTATCTTTTTCTAATCCTTAGAAGTAGAAAAAGATAAAAAGTAAGTTTAACAAAGATTAAAGTTAATCGAAATTGGTAAAAACGTGCATAAGAAAACGCACTTATGAAGTTCATAAGATTAAGGCCAAGCCGAGTGATAAACCGCTGAGGGCATTGCGGTACAGATTTGGGGCATTACTGGGCATTACTGGGTATTACTTAAGAGCATTGTGTATTATAATAAGTGGTATGAGGTTGTGCATTACTAAGGCATTAATGAGCATTAGCAGGATATTAATGGGCATTACTAGGGCATTAATGGGCATTATTAGGATATTAGGTGGGCACAAAAATTGGACATTACTTGGGCATTAATGCGCATTGGTGTACACAATTTTAGTCAGCGGTTTATTCCTCGATTAAGGCTAATAATAATAATTGCGTTTTTGTTGTACAACAAATTTTTCAAGCCTACTGATTGGCTGCATGCAAAGAGAACTCATCTGTAATCAACACATGCATGAAAAATTTGTCGTACGACAAAAACGGACAAATGTATAAATGTAACAAATGTAAATATTAACCTAAAATACTGATAAGTGGAATCATTGAAAATTTTTTTCTTTGAAAAGAACGAAATATTGTCCGAAAGAGCGGTCTTATGTTCCAAGTAGTCATATTGGTCCTCCTGGTTATCTCTATATAAAATCTTCAGTATAATTCCATGACCCAGTAAAATGTTTGATAAAAGTTTTATAAAAATCTACTTAATTTAACATATTTTGGACCGATCTTTGCAAACTCCTTTACTTCCCATCTTCAAGTTACTAATCTCCATTTGATCACTTGCATATGACCAAAATTTATGTGCGCAACTTATACCGTCGAGGCGAATTTACGGGAGTTCGAAGAACGCCCCGCGGGTGATTTATAATCCGAACTTACAACCATGAATTAAAGGAAAGTACGTTGGGCGGCGATGCGGTATATTGGCTAATAAACGCTTAATGAAGTAAATTGAAAAACGTCCCGCTGGATATCACAGTTGTAATGGGTATACCGATCTTCATAACGGCAGGACATAAGCGGATGGCTACGTAAATCGTACAAATTAGACGAAGGATGGAGACGACGTGGAAATTAGTCGATCGCTCTTTTCAAGAGAGAAGAGACCGAGAGAAAGGGAACGAAACGTAGACATGGAAAGGGTGAGAGGGGGGAGGGAGTGATAGATGGCGGAGGGCGGAGAAGCGAAAGCAGGTGAACAAGGAAGGGAGTTCCAGGGTGTGTAAGAAGAAGCGTCCCGGTAGATAGAGTTCTCGACGCCGTTAAACGAACTTGGAATCCATCGTATTTTTTCACTGGCCGTTTATTTCTTTTTTGTACGTCGCCTTTTCCACCGTCCGTCTAGGGTGGTGCGCTGGATTCATTGTCGGACCGTCGGTGAAGGCGGGAATACTCTCTCTCTCGGAAAAGAGCGAAAGGACGAGGCAGAAACGAAAGTGGCGAGAAAGAGAGCGGAAGATAGGACGGTGTACGCGCGCGAAAAGCGACGTGCGAGACCGACGCACGTTGCACGGTTTATTTACTGCGCGCGTTGTAACTCAGTCGGTGCCCAGCCACAAATCGAGTCCTGCCTGTGTCCGGAGCTTTTATTACGCATTCGTTACCGCGCGAGAGCGGAATATTTCTGCAACGTGACGCGTTTTTTTTTTTCGCGCAAAATTGGCTTGTCCCTTGAATCGAGAGGGGCGCGAAATACAAACATGCGAAGGGAAAAACTATTTTCGCGCCATAGGCGGTAAACCGGCCGTGTGCTTAACGACAACACGTGCGTGCATGATAAGAGAGACAATGGAGACTCGCTCCGCTGGTTTACAGCTCGTGCACGCCTTACGTGTAATACACGATAAATCCATACGATCGTTATGCACATACAAATTGGTCCCAGCAACACGGACAATTATTGATACTGCGGTTATTTAACGTGTTCTATTTATCCTTTGCATTTTTGAATTCTGATGCGAATATCGATGGATATGCGGTCGCGTATTTAGCAATTATCTATATTTGAAGTTGGGGCATTGTATATTCAATGAATATTGTTTAATCACCACTTGGATGATCAGATAATTGATTATTCAAATAGGTTGCGGCAATTGCAGTCGACGGTTTGTAGGAAATTTTTTTAGATTTAATTGACGATTTACGTAAATTAGCCCTAAAAATACCATCGATACCATCATTAATTGGGATTAGGTTATTAAATCTTTAATTATTGTTTCGTCGTTTTTATGAAAATTGGTTGATGAACTGGCAAGAAGCAGGAGATAAAGAGTCGTTTATGTCCCGGGTTAATTTTCATCACCTTTACATATAAATATTATATACACGTTTACATATATTTTAACATCTTTAAAAAGTAAGTATTTGTAAAGTTGTATATTTAAAAAAAAGGAACGAAAAATCATTATTTAGCCAAAAGCTTCTAGTATTTTAAATAAGAGAATTATAGCAGGATACGAAAGACTTAATTGTGTTAAGGGTTGAATTCATAGTGTCAAATTATATACAAGTTGAGTTATTTTTTATTATTTCTAATCGCCACTGCTCTTACTCAATATGTAGTTAATTTAACTAATTAATTTAATAATTAAATTAAACTGTTCAAGTCAAAAAATGTATTCATTTATATGACTCAAATTTAGTTAATATTTATCACATATACATGTACACATTATACGTTAATGTAAACGCTGTTTACTTTGAAATCATGCAATTTAAATATATGAAAGATTTTGCTGAAACATCTAAAAATTTAGCTAGATAAAGATCTGAAAATAATTTTGTAAAAAATCATTAAAATAACTGTAATAGGATACTCAAGCTGATTGTTAGAATGTCAAAACTTTTTGCAGTACTTCTCTCTTTCGTCATGCTTGAGTTTCGTACAACATTATTTTAATGGTCCAACAAATTATTTTCAGATCCGTATTAAATGTGTAAATATTTCAGCAAAATCGTTTTTTACGTGCAGAAATAAGTTGACTAGATATAGTTGTTTTTTACCTACATGAGTGTTTTGAATTAAAATAATACATATTTACAAATTAAAAGAAAAGAAAATGTTACACTTGAGGAATTAGTTCAAATTTAATCCTTTAATATTTAACAGTGAAAAAGAACGTATTCCGGAGGCAATTTGGTGAGGCAGCCGTTACACGTGAATAATCAATTCAGCAGAAGGATGTTAACTACCATCGGAAAGGTACATAACAGTATCGCATGGCCAGCTATGGCAATTTCAGATCAATCTACAAATAGAAAGAAATAATTTACCGACGTGCAAGCTCGCGCTAAATGAGCGCGAGCTGCATCTCACAGATGCATACAGTGGCGTATGTCTTGTCAGCTTAATGGTCCACATTCTAGGTATGCGTTTCGCGATAAAGATAAACTCTGACCCCCTTAGTTTCTCGGGTTTAATATTTTATAGCGACGAAACGTGCGCAACAAAAACACACTCGCGAGCCCAGCGGCGGCAGCAGAGACAGCTGCGAGAGACAAGTCGCGCGACTTCTCTTGGGACCGCGCCATCTTTACGCTCCATCTGTACAATTAAATTACGCATACCTTAAACGTCGGGGCATAAATTAAAGAATAATTGCAAGGGATGCACCATCAATGCACAGCTGTAAGTGAGTGGCTATAATAAAATTTTGATATTATAGGAATTCTATAATATCAAAATTTATAATGTCCTATAATAGCATGATATTATAGAATAAAATGACACGAAAAGAATGCTTCCGCTAAAGTATTATATATAAAAATTGAATTTGGTACTTGACCTCATAAATTATTGCATTAAAGAAGATTCAAATCAGAATCGAACCTGCAATTAACTTTATAACTTTATTAATTTTTAACTTTATAAATACATATTCCAATTATTTGCGAATTATATCTTATCGTCTCATGATTGAATATATAATTAAAATTTACGTAACCGTGAAGATTCACATAGGTATTATACTTGAAGTATTGTATTGAAGCCACAAATATCAATTAATTTAATTTAGCTAGACATAGATCACACATAGATCTAAAAATAATTTTGTTGGACTATAAAAATAATTATGTAGGCCGTTTCAGCTGATTATCAGAATGTCAAAACTATTTGTATTTTCATTGCTCATCAGTATTGCTTGATTTTCCTAATTAACGTAATTACTTTGATGATCCAATAAAATTTATTTTCAGATTTGTATCTATCTAAATTTTTATTCTATAAAATTGTTTTTTCCGTTTAGTGTAACACATAAAAATGATTTTACAAATATTGTCGATGATGTACGATTTAATATTTCTCAAATTATGTACATAATGTTGGGAACAAAGAGAGGAAATGTGAAAAATTTGGTTAAATCCGACCGACGATGTCGAATCATTTCTAAGAGGAAAACACGTGTTCTGACTTTTAGCGATCCACTTTTCGCCGGAGCTTCGACAAAAGAAAACGGAAGGCCAGCGGAGAAATAGAGTGGTTCGATCGGAATAAACGATCGAGCGAAACGCCTTGGCCGATTACCACTACAGCGACAGGGAAAACGGTTGTTGGACGTTTGGCGGAAAGAGCGAACTTATTTGTCGAAACGCGGAAAACCATCGTTGGTTGGCTAACCGGAACTGTGAATGAATACATCCGTCACGATATATAAAGTTTATTTCCGCTGACCTTGTATAGACTTTTCACGGTACGCCAGCCATCGGCGAGAACGATGTCACGTTCTGTGCCATTTTAGTACGAATACGTTGCGTCAGTTTTGTTTTCAGACCGATGTTATTCAGTCACATCCACTGACGTGGATGAAGAAACAAAGCCACGGTCAGAGTCGCTTCGAAAACCCTCACTGCAATTGGTTATGGTATTCGCGATTATGAATTCTAAAAGTTACATGATATTTACAAAAGACGTGTGGTATAACTTCAGAGATGACTTCCTGCGACCTTCCGGAGTAAAAGATTCGTAGGAACGTGATCGCTTCGAAATTTGAAGCACGTATGACAAAATTACACGTCCCGTGTCAGAATAAGTGTCAGAATAACGCGCAAGTAAGTGGCTGAGAATAAACAATAGGAATGTACCGAAAATGTGGAACGTACCGAGAAATTGTGTAATTATTCTCTTGCAAATGCTAAAATTACGCTGACGGGCGTAGAGATGTGCCTGTTGAGCGCTCTTTTGTTTGCTGTTGTGAGACAAACTTTCTCTCCTCTGTGGCTGCAAACGTCGGATGCGCGGCCATCAAACTTGGCGACGAGAGATTGTATTGACACCGACCTCTCGATATTATTGGCGTAACGAAAATGGAGAGCGATCCAGTTTGTAATTTGCGTGCGTGTACGTGTGCTCAAAGTTAGCATAGACGCTATATGACTGCCAATCATTCGTCGATATCGAGTAGCCACTATGATGCACGTGCGAGCAACTTGAACGCGAGTTCAGTATTTCGCATCAGCTTCGCATGCTGGACTTTTCCTATCCTGCGTGCGAAACTTTTCTAATTATGGTTATTATACTGCTTCGCGTACCGTTAATGGAAAAGCTGTCGTTGACAGACTATGATGTGTTATAAGTGACGATGCGCTTTCACGGCTATTCGATCATATATGACGTGTCCGCTTACGAAGCGACGATCGAATTCTTATCGTTGCACGCTAATAAATTTTTAATTTCAAGAAACTTGTTTATATAAAAAAAAAAAATCAAGAAAAGGATTCTACTTTATATCTCGAGTGCTATTTGATCCATTTTATAGATTTGGTACTCAAGACAACGAGACAACATATTCTTCTTTCATATTTTATAGCAAAACGAGATGCAAATCTTATATTTGAAGGGAATACCATGTGCCTGGAAGACAGACGTTTATTGGAAACATTTTCACAATTCATATCGTAGTTTGAATCTTTAAACGTGAATCCTTTTTACCTTATCCAAAATTTAATAATACACTGAATATGCCTTCTAAAATTCAATTTTCAAGATATTTGATCACGTTCAGAATGTTGGAAAGAGAATGTTTGTAAATTACACTAAATCTATATTAGATATCGAAAGAGAAATGATAATTTAAAATAATATTTTGTTATTTCTATGTTAATATGTAAATCAATCTATTTCTGCGGTCAGTTTCAAAGTAACCAATGTCTATATTAATGTTATACACTTAATAAATAAATAATAAATTAAATTAATCAAATTTAATGTATTTTTTTGAGTCAAATTATTTAATTATAAATTATTAAATTTAATTTACAAATTATTTATATATAAATTATTTAATTCCGTTGTTTTAGTTAAATTAATGACAATGAAGTAGTAGCAGTGGCGACCTATATAAATAATTAAAAATAATTCAAATTGATTATTATTATTTGGTATTACAAATTAACAATGCAACATAAATTTTTTGTTATCAAAATGCTAAATAATTTAACGAAATAATCGCTAAAATATTCATAAACACGTGTTCTCGACAAAAATTGAATAACACCAGAAGATCCGCAATAGATAAAATAAAAAAGGTATGCAGAAAACGAAACTCGTCGTGGTTACGTAAGCGTGACGTAATACAATATTCTATAGTGGCAGATTCGTGCTTCGCGACGCCGGCAAAATAAAGGAAAAATAAGAGAAAAAAAAAGAGATATGCCTTGCAAAATGTACCGTCGCGTCGATTCGAGAGCGAAGCGAATGTGTGACTCGGCTCGTTTCATTCTTATCGAGCGAAACGAGACGAACAATGTCAACAAGGAAAAGGCAATTCTTCCAGATGCATTCCAATAAGGTATACTAGGTTTCTGAAAACTACTGGATAATATATGATGTCAATAAAATGCACGTGAAGAAAACATTGTTGCATGATTTTAAGTATAATACTTAATAGATTAAAAGAAATATAACATATAATAACTTATACATTCTCTCTCTTTTTTTAAAGAAAATATATTATTGAGAAAAAAATGTACGAAAAAAATATGAAGAGTTTTCTGAAGAGATTTTATACAACATCTTTATTTTTCATGTCTGTTTTAATTAACAAAAAGTGTGAAAAATGCAGCTTAAAAAATAGAATTTATTGTCACCTTCTGAAAATGGCAATAAATTTTATTTTTTAGGCTACAGTTTCCAAACTTTTTGTTAATTTCAAACTTAAAACAAACATAAAAGAAAAAATAACGTTCGGGAAACTTTTAGCGATTTTATACGTTTAGAAAACGAAGAAATATATGATGCTTGTCGATAATGGAATTAACGAACGCCCATTCGTTTTGGTATTAACATCGATGTGTTTGATCAATCGCTGTATCTGACAGGAAATATTATCTATCTTGTAACACAGTCTGACGTAAATACACGGACAACATCATTAATAACTTTTGCGATCATTTCGTTTCAACTAAAACAGCTACTAAAAAATTTCGGTATACGAACTGTTTATTAATATTATATTTATAATCTTATTTTTCGAATAATATAAAACATTAGCGTTAAACAGAGTTAAAACCACACATTGAAACAAAACTTTTATTGTCAAAAATATTCGGTTATTTGCAGTTCTATTAAATCTATTCTATTTATATCAATTGTTGATAGAAGTCGATCGAGATATTTCAGGGTTGTTATGCAACGCATTGACTAAAAACGATTAACCAACCTAACAGAACTATTCGTAATCGATATTCTAGGGATTGGATAGACAATAAACTTTTTACAACAAACAAATCTAGAACACTGTAATTGAATTATAGTCTAAAATAGTGTGCAAACTCATTATTTCCAAACATCAAGATAATTAATAAAGTGTGTTCTATAAAAGTTTGAGTGCATGATGGATTAAATGTGCAGGAACGACGAGTAGAGGCGAACAAATCTAATATACGAAATAATAAAATAAAAAATAATTTAAAAAATGAATTGATAAAAGTTACTGTGACAGAATATAATCACGTTATTTCCAAAATAATAATGTAATATAATATTTGCTATTTCGATATTCTTATAATATGATAAGACGCGTGTAAAACAATTATTCTTAATCAGATTCTTGATAATTGCAATTAGATCCTGTTCATCCAATCTTGATTTAGACTTCTAACAGTTAGGCAATCGGATTTCAGAGGAAAGCTAAACTGGTCAACTTGACTGTGATCCTTGTCATACATTGCGGCCGGTTTCATAACTGAAAGCTCGAGAGAAAGAAACGTAATCCTACTATATGTTGCACAACGCCGTCTCCGATTACTTGTCACGTTCCGCACTGACGGGACAAATTCTCGGTATGTACGGTACGTTGATACACTGAATCGATAAGATATTGAGGAGAAGTGCACGTAAACAATTCGCGCATAATTTGCAAGTCGTTGTCAGAACTAATCTCGAAACGCTTCGAAGTATCGGTTGTGTTATAATTACTTCCTGCTACGCGAGAACTTTCCATGTTTCCAATTTGCTTGAAAATAGATGATAATGGAGCACATCTTTCGACTTACGAAATTAATTAAAGCTCTTGCCTCGGGTTAATTATGTTCTTTAAGCCAAACGAGTGAGTAAATTGCATTTATGTGGCTCCCAATTTGTGAGTGATTATTGGGCGCGTTTCGTAAAGCATGTATGAGGATTCGCGGATGCATACGATGCTCTATACGATATGACGTGTGGTGAAAGCACGACGAAGATAAGAGAGATGAGAGAGGGCCGACGAGCTTGTTCAAAAGATTAATTAAAAAAAGCTCTGCTGTGCTGGAAGCGCGATACCGTGCGCTTCGACTGAGAGTTAATCGATATCTGTCGCGAGTAGCAAGATATACTGTAGGGAATAACGGTCCGTTTCGATTAATCCTCTTACCGCCTCTATCTTTACATCCATCGTCCAGCAAATTACGTCGTTCACGCTTAGCGCGCGACAGCTGTGCGCCTATTATATACGTATGCGCAAACACGGGCAAAAGCGCGCGCAAAAGCAACGCATCGCTTGTTTGCCTCTCTGACGAATTACACAATCCTCAACGGAAGCCGCAAGAACGGAGAACGAGATAGCGTCGCGTATGTCCCGTCAGGTGATGCGATCTCACGTAATTATCGCCGCGTCAAGTTTACACGCGGTAACGTCCGATGGCGGCGGCGGTGATTTCATTTTCCACGAGAGTGGCAATTAACAATTACCTCCAATATCGGTGGTGATAATCGACCGCGAATCAATCGATTTCACATTAGGATCGTTCACAATGAAATCATCTTCATTGTCATAAAATAGGAACAAGCGAAATGTATCATACAGTGTCGCAAATTGTATGTATATATACATCTATACACATTAAAAGTTTGTACTGTTAAGTTTAATACATTTTATGTGTCGGATACAGTCCATTCAAATTTTTATATCAATATGACATAAATATGTTAGAAAGTAACACAAATATTATGTAAAAAATTAATACAAAAGATACAACACTTTGGCACAACTTGGAAACAAATTGTGGAAGAATATTTCTTCAGTAAAATTAACATGTATAATATATTAAATTAACATGTACATTTTCATATTTATTTTAAACTTTATGATTTAAAACTACTATTATTATATTATTATTTATTCATTTACTCACAAATTATGTTATTTTAACACTAAGAAAAACGTTCACCAAAATATTTAAATAATAAAATTACATCATATTAAATTAATATCCCGAAATGTTAAAAATTCAACACA
The DNA here is from genome assembly GCF_024713525.1 of Acromyrmex echinatior. Lineage (NCBI taxonomy): Eukaryota > Metazoa > Arthropoda > Insecta > Hymenoptera > Formicidae > Acromyrmex > Acromyrmex echinatior. The sequence continues at coordinate 11,018,209 of NC_141859.1, forward strand.
TTTTAACAAGAATTAGTTTTAACACGAATACAAGATATATCTCTTTAAGTACTATATCTCTCTTTAATGTCAAAAAATATATATCTGTATTAAATATAATCTTATCGGAACATAACTAATGACAAAAATTTCGATAATTTTCTTAAGTATTAAGCATATTAAGTATTGAGCATTTTTCAAATGCTCATTACGTAGGAAATGGAAAGATTTAACAAGAACGCGATATAAGGGAAGGATTAAGAAAGATATATAAACAGTGTAGCGCATTTTGCAGGCATTATATAGTGGTAATAAAGCGTAGAACATTATCGTGGCTTATCGGAATTCCGACGATGCGTCTTCCGGTCGTATATTAAGTGCTTAAGAGATCGTTTATACACGGGATGTACTTCGGAGGCGCGACACTTCGCTCGCCATTTTTATGTCTTTATAAATATCACGATGATGCTAAGTCCCAAAGAGTACGGCGATATGATGATCGCAGACGCATAAAATGGGCGTCGTTGTCGAAGAAATGGCACAGTTTCAAAAAGAAATGCAGTCTGCAATAGCATTCTTGTATAGTCGCAGTCATGATGCGATATACATAAAACGACCAATACGACCAAGATTCAATACAGTTTATTGTTTCAATAGTTTTGAAGAACTTGAGAAGGATGATAAGTCGATGTGTAACGTATTATTTATATCATATTGAAGTTAATCATATATCATGCATGGAAAATTGTGAATGTTACAGTTCGTTACATTTTTTTTGCATAATAATGCATAATGGATTAAAAGACATATATGTATATCGTTCATTTGTTACAATAACACAATTAAAAAAATTTTATTTCTTAAATGCTTACAAAAAAGAAACTCAAACAATAAAAAGAAAGAAATATATTTTTTATTTCTCTATAATCATGATGCAATTATTACTCCAAAATAGCATTTTAAAATTATTATTACAAAATTTTAATGATTTAAAACATTAAAACTTATTTCCTGAAAAATTTCGTTTTTTTTTAAATTGTGTCGTTATTGTAAAATGTAGCAAATGAGCGATATACATATACATATACATATATATATATACACATATATATTATATATATATGTGTGTGTGTGTGTGTATGTGTGTGTGTGTGTGTGTGTGTGTGTGTGTGTGTGTGTGCGTGCGTGTGTATGTATACGTGTATATTTGTTGCTGATATTGAGAAAAATAATGTTAATGATAATCAATTGTGATGATTATATTTAAATTTATATTCTGATTATCCGCTAGCTAATATTAGAAATATTAAAATAGCAAGCAATGTTGGAATTTGCGAATTAATATCTACATAACAGTTTAAAATAAATTAAACGTTTGTGATCACCAAACGAATTCTCGTTAAATTCTGATAATTGAATGGGCACTATTTTCGATGATCATTGTATGCCAAACCAAACGGAAATAAACGGACTAAACTTTATGTCGAAAATTAATTAGACTAGCTGAAAATCGTCTAACGATTTTAATTAAATGGAGAGTGATCATAAAACGGAAACATGATAATAGATATGAAAATACAAAGTATACACCAATTATTACATTTACGTACTTCCTGCAACTTGGCAAATTTAATCGAAAGATAAAAATAATCTACTGCAAAATAAATTGCTGTTGGCAATGGAACGATTGCACGATTAATATTGTATAATTTCAATCACACTACATATTATAAAATATAAAGCAGATTTTAGTAAATTAAATTTAATAAAATTTAGTACATCAGAAATATGTAATTCAACAAAAATCAACGACAATAATTCCATATGGCATTCTATATTTTGTGAATACAACGTGATAGGATATAAAACCATATTTCCCTTTGTTGAAGCATATCGAATAATGCAATGTAATTGTAATTATGTGATTATATTGTATAAGCGAGGCGGCTGATATAAAGTTATGCAAAGTATTTACTTTTTAATTTGATGAAACCACGATGTGACGGAAACGATTGCGATGAGCGTCGTGATCAATCGAGCATAAGCGAATAGATGCAATTACATGCCGGAGTGCAGACCCGAAATTAACGTTTACGTTTCGATGCACATGTCAATACACGACAGCGACCGGTAATTAGATCAAGTTCGACCATTTATTAGTGCTATACGTGCTACAGTCGCGTCAATTAACCCCGACTATGTGCATACTAATCGCCTTTATGTAAATACGACGAATGTATAATCCTATTTTGGAAATGCTGCTACTCGATGATTACTCAACGACCAATCAATAATAGCATAATCGACGATACAATGAATGGTACTCGAATATTGATATAACGCGTACCGTAAAAACTTTTTTGAATTCGATCGATCAAACACTTTTCCGTGATGCGATACCCACGCAGGAGATGCACACGTTTTCGAAAGTTTTGGAGAATCGGCTGTTCAAACGAAAACGACCCTAGCGAAATCGACTCGGATTCGACGCGGGATGAACTCGTTCGCTCGAGATTTCGGCCAACTCCCAGAGCTAGCGAGTTTTTCTCGAAACTTTCAGCAAGGTAATCGGATAGAATTGGTCAAGTCACTGCTGGGTTCGTCGAGTTCTCTGTAAACTTTCCTCAAGAACCAGCGTCACGCTGACTCATTCTGGTACACGCTTAATAATTCGCGAATCATACGTCAGCTGGATTTAATTCATCAATCTCAGCAGCTTGCCTCTCTTTAGTAATCCGAAAGAAAAAAAGAAAGAGAAATGGAGAAGATAAATGTTATATATTAAAATATTGTAAAAATGTGTTCTATAATTCTGTAAAATTTGTAAAACGTATAAGCTGGAAAAATATGTATTTAATAAAATAATTTTCTCGGACATATTTTGCAGAATTGACAATCTTCTTTTTAATTTTTTAATCCGAGTACATTCAAATATTGTGCCAAAATATTCTTCTATAATTCTGTAAAATTTGAAGCATGTAAGCTTGAAAAAATACGTAATCATTAAAATAGTAGGACATTATTTTAGGAGTTGATAATCTTTCCTTTTAATTTTTTAAATCTGAATTTGTGGGAAACTTCTGGCCGGGAAAGCAAATTATGTCGACCGAGCGATTTCATTTTTTTTCTTTTTCATTCTTTCGGAAACATACACACGCCAACATATCGTTTTCGTGTGAAGGCAATTTGGCGAAAGGACAAAAGAGTTGCACGCGTCGCGACGATAAAGTTAAGTAGTCACTATATCAGCGTGCCAGCATCGTCTCAATAACGAAACGTTCTCTGCTTGATGTTCTATAAATGGACTTATCCTCCTTGGAATACGATTAGCCGACTCGTCGCGTCGCGATTTGCTACAAGCCATATTTCATCCATCCTCCTTATAATCAGGATGTCACTAACACATATCCAATCGCTATATAGACGGATATACTCATATCACGGTTTGATACCTTCGAAATCACGATGCAGAATATATTAATGTGATGAAAGCAATAATAAAGCTGATTTATTGGATGCAAAGTCCACGATGCATAACGATTTCTTCTCGACCTTCGTGGCTCAAGAGACAAATAGCGTTTCCTGGGAAAATTAGTGCAACATCGATACAATTGAGTGCAAATCGATTTATATATTTTAAGTATGTATCAATAAATAATTTGATCCTTTTAGAGTTATTGTGACAACTAAGAATATGTATTTAAAAGGGTTAAATTATTTATTAACAAAATATATGAAAATATGTGAATTGATTTGCACTCAATTGTATTACTAGTGTGCATCAGCATTGCACTAGTTTTCCAAGTGAAGAACTTTAAAAAGTGACTTCCAACTTCCAACTTTAATGCAGTATAGGTATATCTTTCTATGTCAAAAACAATAAGCTAAAATCCAAAATAATGATTGTGTACAATGCGTAATAACGAAGCAGAGATAAATTTGCGAAATAAATGCACGAGACAGTTTCATCAAAAATTTTCAAAAATTAAAAATGATGTAACACTCAAACCAAAGGATGAGCACGTCTGCTCCACTCAAGTCATCAACCAAGATTAGTGCCTCTCAGAAAGAATTTCTAATAAGACAAAAATATTCTTGACATACTTAATCTTACAACTGTATATAGTATAACTCTAAAATATACTGTATAACTCTAAAATAAAATAATATTAAGATTAGATTAATTACTTTGATTCTCGAATTTTCCTCAAATTAAATAAGACCGACTTTTTATTGTCTTGAAATAAATAATACATATCTATAAATTTAAGTTAAATATTCCTAATAATGTTAATATTTTTAATAATGTTAATACGATAATAAATGATTTTCCATGTATATTAATCTTATTTTATGATAAATCAAAGAGTAATAGCATTAGATTTGAAAATTTTTCTATGATGACTGGTATTTTATGCGTCGTATGACAAAGTTTTTCAAGCCTGTTGATTGGCTACAGGACAGAAAAATTTTCGGGTTTTTGTCTTATAGCCAATCAACGGTTTAAAAAATTTTGTCATACGATACATAAAATATCAGATTATAGATGCAAATAAAAACGAGAATATGCCTCGAGAGAGAGAGAGAGAGAGAGAGAGAGAGAGAGAGAATGCAATAAATTCACGCTGTTAGAAGAAAAGGAAACGAGTCACATTTAGAAAAATTACATTAAATTTTTATACAAAAAAAGAAAGAGGTTTAGACCATCTGTCGAAAGTTGCGAGAGATTTCGGTTCACGATGACTCGCGAAAAATTAAACATCACATTACTGATTACGCGGCGGCGAGAAAAAGGGTCTGGTAATAAATAGCAGTACATTAAGCGGGATCAGGCGCACAAGACAAGAAGACGGTCACGAAAATTGTCCGCCTTTTTATCCCATTTCAACGTAACGTAAGGCTACTTAAGTGGACTAATAATTATGGAGTGCTGTTGCAGAGCGACCGGGCAATGTGTTATAAGTTCGAGTTGAGCGAGCGCACAAAAGCGCTACTTGCTACAATACGATCGATTCGTGATTACGGGCACAGTTTACCGTCATTGAAGTCTAACAAAAAACGCCGGGTGCGAGCACTGAAACGGCGCAAAATGAACGGGCGTCCTGACGTGTAAAAAAGGGTCCGATTTCTTGAGAAGTTACGCGTGCGACAAAGTAACGATGATAATAGCCACAGGAAGGCTTATCGTGATTCGCGAAAGAGACCGTAAGTACGCTTTGCGAGACACGTACGCTTTCATTCTCGGAAAATCGCTGTGCATTTCGAACGATATATATCGCCCTGTGCTATTAGCAATACCATAAAGCCCACGTTTACTGCGATAACGTGAATGTCGTCCGAAATAACTAATATCTGAAAATTATTGCATGTAATTATCTCTAATCTAATCAAATAGATATTTAATGGAATAACTGTATAATTAAAACATTTTATTATCACCAGACGTATCGAGTAGTTTAGTATTTTAGTATTTAGTATTTTAGTATTTTATTACTGACCTCCCGTTTCTATTTCTCATATTAATATTATATGTAAAAAATTATATAATTTTAAAATTTTTGATAATTACATAATTTTTAAAATAATAAATTTTTTAAATAATTTCGTTTATTATATAATATTAATAAAATATTTTTTTCATCACTTTCTTTAACTCATAGTAATTTATTCGCTTATTTCTTTTTTAAGAAACATTATACTTCCAATATTAAAACATTTACAATATTTATTTAGAAATAATTCTACAAAAAATGTTCTTTCTCAATTATAGCACTCTTAAAAAAATTTAACGAATAAAACTCTGACAATAAATTTCACAAAGATTTAACAAATTAAATTCAAACATGTTAATCAAATTAAATTCACATGTTAGAAACAGGATTGTTCTTTTTATTTCATAACCCTTAAAAAAATATCTTTTTTGAATTGTTACGATTTTTTTAGAAACCTCTTTTTTAGTTGTGACGATTTCTTTATGTAATCAAGTTCGTTCATTTTTAATGACTGATAGGATAATATCAATTTAATTCATTCTAATGATAAAAATCATATTTTTTGTGTTGTGTCAGTTTTGAAAAGGGAGTGATATTATAAAAGAGCGATATTATAATGCTGCACATTAAGGCAAAATGGTGCGCCAATGTACACGCCATGCGACTGTGGCGTTACGAGGATAAACGATAAATGCCGCAAATTACGAATAATGAATTAATAATAATGTCACCTCATTGTCGCCCAATACCTCCAGGCTTGCTTCTCCTCTCTCCTTCTCTCTCACGTTGTTGTTCCTTCATGATTCATAGTACATCGCACAGCACACAATACGTACCGCACTCGCGGAGAGGTTAAGTATGATCGCGCATATACCGTTCACCAAATATTCGCGACGATATTCGCACAGTTGTTTGCACGGCATTCTCGAGAGGCAACGAGACTGACTGCACACAACGCGCACTTTATTCTATCGTGAGCGATGAATAAGACACGTGAAAAAGACACGAAAAAGACGCGTATATCTGCAACATCCATCCGCAAAATTACTATAACAGTTGAATATAAAATCGCGGAGGCAATTTTGGCTAACTTCACAATGATCTTGGCAATGATCGCTCCAATGAAGCCAACATCACGGCGATGCTACACCTGTTGCTCTCAGCTACACCTTGCGCACTTTTCGCATTCTATTTATAGGATGTTAAAAAAAATTGAAATAATAAATTTACGTCTTTTTGAGCTAAACAAAATGGCGTGGAAGATAATTTATTCATTTACTTAGCATCTTGACCATACATTTCGATCCAAGTTTCGGATCTTTTTCAGTGTCAAAAGTATATGGTGACAATCAAATGTATCCAATGAAATCAATAAATTAAAAAAATCATTTAGTATTTATATAATAGACAGTACGCACCATATTTAATATAAAAACTTTAGTGAATAAATTCAAATCTCAATCGTTCCTAAGATATAAATAATTTTATATGTATTATTTTATTATTATTTTATATGTATTATATGTATTATTTTATATTAGTATCATAACTGACTTACTGTTTTTTCTACGTGTTGCATATGATGTGAAAAGAGAAAAATTGAGATAAATAGCACTGATAAGCTACTTGGAAGAATTACAGATCCAATGAGGTGATCTCCCATAATGCCCATCCAATCGTAATAATTGGTTAATGTCAACTTACTGATTCCCGGTAAAATTGAATCAGAACATTTAAAACGCGGTTTATAAATACTAAAGTATAAATATCGCATGTAGAAGCCAGTAACCCGAACCGCCAGTAAGCAGAACAACAAGTCACGATAACGTCAAAATGACATTAAAATGAATCGGAAATGATTGCAAAATAACTTTTAATGATCATTTTGACATCATCTTGATATCATAATGACTTGTTATTCTGTTTGGGAAAATAAGTCATGATGCTAACATACAAAAATGTTTATATCTCAGAAACGATTGAATTGTCGACCTATATTCGGTTTTTTACTCAGTATAGTGTGTATTATTTATCCTACGAATGCTAAATAATTTTTTTAATGTCTTGTATAAATAAAAATACGCACTCGCAACCAATCACCATCTCATACATGACGTGAATAAACATACGGGTTAAAGTAAAAATAAATATCCGTGAGGCTTAATCGTAACAATGCTCGCTAATTAAGTTGCCGCTCAGCTGCAAGCTTGGTTCTGTAACGCCATCGTTTCACTAATGAAAAATTTAAACGCAACGTCGGAAACTTCACTTCGATACCGCGAGAGTCAGTGATTAATTAGGACTCAACGGTCCGAAAATATGCAATCGATATTCGGTATTATACGTGAGCGATACATTTTAAATGCATGGCTTGCGAAATATACGTATTATTAATGAACAATCGATATGCCACGGCTTTGTGTTATTTGAATTACTCTATCAAGTCACGCATCACTTGATATTCACTATTTGAAATCAGTAAGTCTGTGAAAAATTCAATACGCGATGCAAGATATATTCAAATTTAAACGATGCTAACGAAATAATTAAAATTTTAACAATATATCATTTCTAGTCTAGTTCCTGCCATGTCGCGCGATTTTCTGAAGTTAATAAACCGTTCGAAATCTATTTTGATAAACATTCATCCGCTTGACGCGCTTAGTTAATTAAGCGTGCTGACAACCGCTAATTATTCATCGAAAATGATCGCGTTTCGAGAAATTATCTCGACACGGCGAAACACGAGATAGTTAGCCTGTCAGCTCGAATACTGCTGTGAGAAAGCAAACGCGTTTAGAAAAGCGTGCAGTACGGAAAGAGTGCCATATTAATGTATTAATCGATTCGTCATCGTTGCGAAATGTTTAATGTGCTAAAATGTCTATTCCTAAATTTCTATCAATGTAAGGATTAACTTTAATCTTAGGTTAACTTAATTTTTTATCTTCTCTAGTTTTAAGAATTAAAGAAGGATAAAAATAAATTAAACCGAGATTAAAGTTCATTGGTAGAAATATAAAACGAATAGTGAAAGTTAAATGCGCTAATTGTTAACGCTTACGTAGATAGAAAGAGATTATTTTGCTGATATATCTAAAAATTAGCTAGATACAAATTTGAAAATAATAATTTGTTAAATCATTATAATAATTTGTTGAACCATTAAAATAATTGTGTAGAAAATTAAACTCAAATATGATGCGTAATGTTGCAAAATTTTGACATTTTAATAACAAGTTTGAGTAATCAGCTCTTCCTACATAATTATTTTAATAACCTGATAAAATTATTTTCAGATTTAGCTAAATTTTTAAATACTTGAACAAAACTGTTCTTTTTATGTATATTAACGCTTTATATTAAAATATAGAGTACTTTATAGAATATTATAGAACATGTACAGAGTACGTGTAACAATTGTAATGAAAATCTCCCCTAATACTTGGCTCGTGTCTCAAGAGAGAATAATGTTACATTACTCGCCCAGTTGAACATCGTGCAAATAGCAGGGCGGCGACCTCACTTGAAGGTAAATACACTACAAAAATACCCATCGCACCAGTCTTTGTTGTTGTGCAGAAATATTTATGTCTTGTAACAGATTTTCTCCGAAATTTAGTTTTTAAATTTTCCCCATTATTCGGTTCTTTATATTTCGAATTGATCCCTACATATGGAAAATTACCGTGCATCTTGCGCTTCATTTTACAAATTCGTTAGCATTATTTATAACAACAATTTTAGAAGTTTGATGAAAATATTGTTATTTAAAACATTGACAAATATGTTGTAATTTCAATGATATGTAAATATTATCGACATCGAATTTAAATTGTCGTATGTAATTATTGAACTCTTTTTTTAAAAAAAATAAAAAATAAAAATTAGAATTTTACGATTTTATGCACCGTATAATACAAAAAATATTTTGAAGAAATTAAATACAATAGATGAAATAAAATATATATTAAAATACACGCATATATCAAAATACATCTAAAATTACAAATAAAATTCTGCCTTGAAGTATAATATGAATTAGATTGTCTCTACGAGATCTCTTTATGATTGTTTCAATACGACATTACACGTATTTACATGCACATTTTATAATAATCTATCTATAAAATATTGTAGATATATTGTAATATAAAGCATTAATTACGTAAAAAAAAAACAGTATTTAACGAAGTATTTAGTTAAATATAGATCTAAAAATGAGTTTTAATTGATAAGAGAACTTATTAATACATGAATATATATATATATATATATATATATGTGTATACACGACAATCTCTCAAAGATCAATTAAACTAAATTAAAATTTATTATTATTAAACCGCGAAAGACTTCAGACTATGTTTCAGATGAATTGAATGATTTTCGGTTCATATGATTCATCTGAATCGAATGAGTTTTCGGTTAAATCGCAACTATAATCGTGATGAATATTAAACTGACTCTCACAAGATCCATTTATAGACATCATGTTTCAACATGCTAATAATAAGTAAGATCAATTGAGATGTCTTCAATAGAACGACTATAAATATTAACTAAAGATACTCGGAGATAAAGCGTCGAAAAAAATACGTAATCGATAAAGAAGATCGACTTTGATGAGGGACCGATCATGAGGTGACGAGGATATCTATTACATGCCAGTGCCGTTGGGTTAAAGGTGTCAATTAAACAGAGATGGTATGCTAATGAACAAAAGCCTTCCCGTAATCCGGTATGAGCGCAGGCATCCATTATTAGCGTGTCACGTAAGTGGTTTTCTTCGCCTGGCAGCTGCCCAGAAGATAATAATTGGCCGCGGGAGAACGACGCCCAAGTAGGATATTATCCCATGGACGCGCCAGAAACACCTAGGCGGACAGCCAACTTTAAGGCTGTTCTTGGAATTATTCCGGAAATCTCCATGGTGCGGTGGTACGTGTGCGGCATGCTCGTTTCGGAGTTACTCACCCGAGACAGAATGCGAAAGACGAGGCGATAAGTACGAGAAAATAATGCGCCCTAAAACGCGATTCAGCAGCAAACGACCGGCTCTTTCTTTCTCTTTTTTTCTTCTGCTTCACCGTCATACGAGTCGGAATTCGTTAACCCTTAAACGTCACAATATATACGGGAACAATACGTTATGAGATGGCACACCCAATTCAATTGCTTATAATTTTCATAAAAATGAAATATATTATATAAATATTATAAAATATGTTTTTTTCAATTAAAATACCATATATTAAAATTCGTTTTTTTTTTATTTTCTAGTTATAATTTGTGGTTAGACTTAATCTGATGACAATGTAAAAATTGTATTTCTCTAGTTACGATTGATTAATCACTAATAAACTGATGAGTAGTAACTTAAAGTTACCATTACAAAATCACTAGTAGTTTAGTGATTAATTATTAAACTTAAAAAAAAAATTTATTTTATCATTATCATCAAGTTATATGAAATTAAGTTTAAACTAGAAGTTAACTATAAAATAAAAAATTGGATCTAAGGATAAAGGATATATATATATATATATATATATATATATATATATATATATATATATATATATAATATTGGATCTAAAGGATATATATATATATATATATATATATATAAATATAACAAATATATACCTATTTCTTTACCAATAAAAAAAGTTACAATAGAAGGTTATAATGGAAAAAGCATTGAAAATTAGATATGCCATAAAAAGTGCTTAAGAGTTAAGTTTTATGCCCATTTCAACTAAGTAGAGTAACTTTAATCTCAATTCAACTGACTTGTCATTTTTTTCTAATTCTTAGAACAAAAAAAGATGAAAAGTAAATTGAACTAAGATTAAAGGTAATCTTCATTGATGAAAATGGACATTAGCTGGATAAAAAACGTTTCGTGAATGGGAAGTTATCGCAACATCACGTGAATTATATGTACATTACGTAAATCATTTCTTCTTTCATTTACATATCGTATGCGATGCGATCGATAAAATTAATTTTTATAATGCGACTATAATTGCATTCGTGTCGTCACGTTTAGTTCAGAATATCTTCTGAGGTGCGGTAGGGTCGTCGAACCGAAGAGTAGAACGTTGAAGTGTTGAAATTAACTGTCAATTATGTGTCATACGGCAAATATAATGACTCAAAGAATATGTATAGCATGCGTACACAGGACTGCATAATTTATCATTATTTTCGTTGATTCATTATATTATATTTAAAAAATAAGATAGTGATAAAATATAACTATAAGAGTCAAAATGCAATTTGACTTTTATAGCCATAACTTATTATCTTAATTTTTTATGTAATAATTAATAATTTTTTGTGTAACAATTATAAATAAATTAGTACACTGTTAAAAATAAAATGTTAATTTTAACATTTTTGCATGTTTCAAAAAGTCTATTATTTTTGAATTAAAATTAACATTTTATTTTAACAGTATAGTTAAACGGCATGCAGATTATTGCAAATTAAGTGTTTACTTAAGATTCATGAATACAATATTGTTTTATTACGTTATGAAAAGCATAACTAGATTAATACTGAACTCGCGTTAATTTCACATTTCATTAACCGATCTCGTAAAGACCTATTTTCGAAAATTAAGATATCCGAAGGCAAATTAATAGGTTAATTCAAATCTAATCAATACATCACTTAAATTATTCATTGACATTCTGTCATGTTCGATATGAAAGGTTTACGTAGGTGGCTTGTTGCCATGTGCATAATACACAATATAATTATGGTTCGATCCTTTCAGTTTTGCAACATTGCAATATTAATTTCATAAGTTTACGTTCAATCTCGGCGTAAATGAAGATTTAAATAACATAAAGCTTGTCGATCGAATAATATCGACATGCAAGATTATGCACAGATTATTCCGGGGTCAAAAGCAAATAATAAAGAGAGAAAGGAGGTCGTCTATTAAAAGTCCACGCCCAGAAAAAAAGTGCTGATATTAATTACGTAATTGTCGCTTGTAACGAGGGGCTGTTCTCTTCTTCACGTTAAAATATCCGCATATTATTTATTAAGGGATACTGTCAAGCGTCAAACGCCTCGTGCTTATAAATACGGGTATTTTGTTCGACGTGACGCATAACGAAGACGCTGACTTGGAAACGACGTCGTGTCTTAATTGCATTCCTTGACTTTCATCGCACAGCCTCCATTTTCAAAACAATTAATTACTTCCGGTGATCAGCGATTTACTCCTCGTTATCCCGCTGTTGTTTATTACTAATATCGAGTCTCTTGTCCTATATCCGATGCTTAATTTTAATATCATTAATTGTTTATTATAATTGCAAAACAAAAAGAATCATTTTATGTTACGTTACTTTATGCACTTTTATCCCTACTTTTACCGTTTGATAAATATACATTTGATAATAACTGCTAATTATTTAATGATATTAAGTACAAAAATATTCATCCGAATAATGAGGGCAATGTTGAAAAATATTTCAGACAGTTCGAAAATTTGCGTTAAATTCAACACATTTCACTTGTCCTTCGTTATTCCACTTAAATTTTTGTGTTAATTTAACAAGATAAATACGTTAAAAAAATAACACAAATATTATTTTAAAAAAATTTATACAAAAAATATAATATCGACACAGTTTATAACAAACTGCGGAAGCAAATTTTTTCAGCAAAACTGATATTTATATTAACACGTATTTTATTCATTCGTTTTATAATTTATATTTTATAACACATTGCTTTTGTTATTTGTTCACTCATAAATTGTGTTATTTTAACATTGAAAAATATTGAATATCAAATTAACACAAAATATTTAAATAACATAATTATATTAAGCTAAAGTAACATTTGAATATGCTAAAAATTCAACACAAAATTTTAAGGACTTGAGTAGATCGTTTCTAACACAAAATGTTTTTTACTTTGCACGTATTTCTCACCGGCTGTATTTACGTTCCATATTTTTGACGAACAAAAAGTTCCATAGTTTTGATAAACAAAAAAGTCAATTTTACTTGGTCTACCTAAAAGATATTTCTTCTCAGTCAGTTATCTCAGATGGGAAATCTCCTTCGTAAGCACAAGATGAAACATGATGACTGACATACACAACACGATGTGTTTAAAAACGTATTATTAAGTCACTCGAGTCGTATGCCCAGGATGAAGCTGTTATTCTATTCATGGGGTTAAATTAAAGGTCGGGTTGTAATCGCGTGTAATGACGAGGCGAATTGAAGTCTGCATAATCGTTGTTACAACTCGGCGGCCTCGCCTGCAGAGCTCTAGTGGTGAAGCCAGAAAAATATTGGTATGACTCGAGCGTTTCTCGTTCACATGCAAATTCGACTTCAGACGATGCCTTCATTTGCCAAATGTTCGGTGAATGCAAATATACCACACTTAAGTGTAAGAAATTTTGCCAATTTTTATACGTGATTAGGTATATACGTCACGTCTGCAAAGGATCGTACATTACGCGAATACTTAACTTTTCGGGCTGACGGTAGATCTATTGGATTCACTCAATAAATCTTTTTGTCAAAAGTATCAAGTATTTCAATTGTCTTTACGTCTGTAAATTTGGATTATTCTTATTAAAATATACTTAACTCATTTAGTTAATAGTAATAATATACTTAATAGTATTTATTTTATATCATTTTGTTTCCTTAAAATTGATAAATGCTTTTTACTATAAATTAAATGGATCTTATAAGATACAGTAACTATTCATCAGTAACTATTATTATAACGATTTTGGCATTTGTTCCAGAGGGCTAAAGAAGCCACTAAAATGTTTACATTTTATATATATATTTCGATAAGAAGTGTAAAAAAGAATAAAGTTTTCCTCATGCAGCAATGCGATTGATTATGTATCCAACAGCTAAACGCTTTTGTCATTTTAAGCGTTTAGCTTGTCGTTTTTGACAATAAAATTTTGTTATTCGTGAGCTTATGCACTCGCGAAAAGTCACCAACATAAAAGGGAGTGAGAAGAAACTTGCTTCTCGCAGGGCCAAGAATTCAGGTCGGTGCATCAGGAACAGATTCCGCCGCGAAGGCGGGTCTATGAATTTTTGAATGAAATCTAGCAGCCCGTAGATGCCGTGAGAAACTTTCCGTCGAGGACGCAGAACAACTGTGAATTATTCATGTAACTGTATCATCGTTATGCTTCCGCTGTTTTCGCGGCAACTTTATTTTCCACGCCGACGTTGCGCTCATGTCGGTTTGCAACCGAATTCAATGTGGATTCCGTTCCCCGATGATACGTAGCGAAGGGATTTAAGGTTTCGGTGTTACCTTTATCTTGCATTTCTCATTCTTATCTTCTAGATGTCTGCCGAAACGAGATACACGCTTTGATGCAGAAAGCAACAACGTTGGCAAGTGTCTACCACTTCAGTGCTCGTTTTTGAAGTTGACAAAATATCATTTTAAATTATCACACAAAGAAGTTTGAAAAAGATGTAAACATCAGAAAATTCTTCGATTGAAAAAACAACGCAGCGATATAATGATATACTTGATTATTACTATTTAATTTACATTTTATTGTTTTAAAAGTTACTATCGCTTACACTGAAAAAAAGAGTCCGATAATAGCTCACCAAATATTAAATGAAATAACTCCAAAATGTTCGGTTAATATAACAAAAGATAATTTTACTTTTCTAAATTTAGTTAAGTTAGTAAGTATTACTAAACGATTGATTATATTATTATGTATGATAATACTAAATATTTAGAAAAGTATTATATAATTATTTTTTGTTACATTAACCGAACATTTGATTGTTATTATTTCACTCAACATTGGATAGCTATTATCCGACTTACTTTTTCCATATATATAGATATATATAGATATGTATGCTTATATAAAATACTCTCTCTTAATAACCCAAAACATCCATAATATTTAAAAAATTTATATGGTATGATAAATATATGTATACTATTGGATTATTTTGCAAATTATTTAAATGAAAAACATTAATAAATATTGCTTTAATCGTTTATCGGTCAGTCTATTTATTTAAAAATACTTTTTTTCTAACGAATAAACATGATTTCAGTACAAACAGAAACACAGATTACAAATATAAAAAAACCAGTATAAATAGAAATCTCAATATAAACTGTAAATACAAATTGTAAATATTTTTAAAAGTATGTTTTTATTAGTTTTAATATTAAGTAAATATATAATTTCAGACTTTTTTTAAAACAGATATGTAAACACATATATATATATATATATATACACACACACACACACATATATATATATATATATATATATATATATACATTGTGCTGATGATATCACAATTGATAGTCACAATTTGACCGAAACGTTTACATGTAATTATATTTTAGATATATGACTTGTGCGAATAATAACTTGCGTATGTGACTGTATGCGCTTTCTTACTTTTGTTTTATGTTACCGAGCCACCTTTAATAACTTTGTTTAAATTTTATTAATATATATTCTCTAAAAAAATTTTAGCAAAAATAAATTTGTATAAAATTTTGAAGTAATTTAAATAATATTTTAAAATTTTATATAAATTTATTTTTGCTAAGATCTTTTTAAATATATGATTTGTGCGAATAACAACTTCCGTATGTAACTGTATGTTCTTTCTTATTTTTGTTTTAGAATATATATAATTATTATTTTAGAGAATATGTAATATAATTATTTTATCTAAAAATTTTAATTCTAAATTAGATGAAAGGAGAGTTACCTAAAAATTACTTGAAAATTTTATACAAATTTATTTTTGCTAAGATTTTTTTAGAGAATATATACAAATAAAATTTAAGTTATTAGAAGTGGCTCGATAACATAAAACAAAAATAGGAAAGCGCACACAGCCACACAGGCAAGTTATTATTCGCACAAATCATATATTTAAAATATAATTACATGTCACCATTTCGGTAAAATCGTGAGTGCAACATATATATAGCACATTATATGTAGGATGTCGCAGTACAAAATTCCAAAAATTAATCCTGTCTTCATAATCTCTTTTGCAATGAAATTAAGAATTTATTCCTGATATTTATAATTTGTATGTTAAAACACAGATCATTAACATACGAATTATCAAGAATAAATTCTTAATTTCACTGTAAAAAAGATTACGAAGGCGGGATTAATTTTTGGAATTTTATACTATGATATCCTATATATAATATATATAATGTGCTAAATTATATTTTTTAACATTTGCATTCTCTTGATTGTGCTGATGATAGTCACAATTTGACCGAAACATGTAATTTTATTTTAAATATATGAATTGTGCGAATAATAACTTGCCTATGTAGCCGTATATTCTTTCTTATTTTTGTTTTAGAATATATATAACTATTATTTTAGAGAATATGTATAATTATTTAATCTAAAAATTTTAAGTGACTTTCCTTTTATCTAAATTAAATAAAAAGAGAGTTACTTAAAAATTACTTGAAAATTTTATACAAATTTATTTTTGCTAAGATCTTTTAGAGAATATATATAAATAAAATTTAAACAAGTTATTAGAAGTGGCTCGATAATATAAAACAAAAATAGGAAAGCGCATACAGTCACATAGGCAAGTTATTATTCGCACAAATCATATATTTAAAATATAATTACATGTCAACGTTTCGGTCAAATCGTGAGTGCAATCCATCGTCGGTACAATTAAGAGAATGCAAATGTTAAAAAATATAATTTAGCACATTATATATAGGTCGCAGTACAAAATTCCAAAAATTAATCCTGTCTTCATAATCTCTTTTGCAGTGAAATTAAGAATTTATTCATGATATTTATAACTTGTATGTTAAAACACAGATCATTAACATACAAGTTATCAAGAATAAATTCTTAATTTCACTGTAAAAAAGATTACGAAGGATTAATTTTTGGAATTTTATACTGCGATATCCTATATACGTATTGTGCTGAATTATAACATTTTTTAACATTTGCATTCTCTTGATTGTGCTGATGATAGTCACAATTTCACCGAAACGTTTACATGTAATTATATTTTAGATATATGACTTGTGCGAATAATAACTTGCGTATGTGATTTTATGCGCTTTCTTATTTTTGTTTTAGAATATATATAATTATTTTTTTAGAGAATATGTATAATTATTTTATCTAAAAATTTTAATTGACTCTCCTTTTATATAAATTAGATAAAAGGAGAGTTACTTAAAAATTACTTGGAAATTTTATACAAATTTATTTTCGTTAAGATCATCTTTAAAAAATATATATAATTATTTTAGAGAATACATATATTACTTTAAAGAATATATAATTATTTTATACAATTATTTTATAGAATATAGAGAATTATTGAAATCATTTTATTTAACAATGATTCAAAAAAATAATCATTTTTTACTCATTGTAAAATAAAATGATTTAAAAACAAGCGACAAAAGGTAAATTCTACACAAACAAAAAATAATATTTACCGCCAGGTTGCTCCACCGGTGCCCGATGTCTCGCCCAGACCTCCACCTCCTCTCAGAATATGCACAGGACACTCGCGTAAAACACTCGCGAATACACTGTAATCGCACGCGGACTATAACTTAAGTCCGATAATTTGACGGCACTCCCGAAACGCGCGACGCGACGAACCGGCTGCGGTTCGTTCATTTTCAAGTAAATCGGCGACGAGGGTAGCTTCCCCGTTGGATTTTTACACGAAGAAAACGATTTTACTCAATATCTAAAAATTTATCTGGATATACATTCAGACATATCCGAAAATTTTTAGATATTTGAGAAAAACCATTCTTTTCGTGTAAATATCCTCTGGGTACTGAGCCCCCTCACCACGTCAAGGTGAGAGGGAAAAATAATCTGAAAAATATAATATATAGCTATTATTACTGTGCAATTATTATGCAATCGATTAACTTTTAGAAACAAATATCAAACACACGTCTACAATTCATTATCATTGCGAATTAAAATCAGAGCAGATAAAAGGGCTCAATCTTTTATTTATACATAGTTAGTGTCCGTGAGATATGATTAGAGTCAATAAAATAGGCTAGAGATTAATAAAAAAGAAAAATGTTTCTTTTATTAATGATAAATCGTTCCAAAGTTACGGTTAATTTTTTAACGGATCGTAACGGAAGATGCACAAAAACAAAAATTAATTAAATTATTAAATTGTATTAATTGTGAAAGCAGGAATTGCATGATTTTGCATGAGAGTATTCATATCAAGATTGCTTTTCTATACTCGTGTGATACCGTTCGTACAGACAAGTAGCCGTCGCATGCCGCTCCTCTTCACATTTCTTTTTGAAACATATAATAATCGCAAAAAGTGCTAGGTATAATACGAAATGTTGTATTTTATGAATATTCACATAATACGATTACTAGTATGAATAATTATTCATAAAGTATAATACAACGTTTCGTATTGCATTAGACATTCTTCGCGAAAAAGATTTCAAAAAGTAATGTGAAAAGAAGCCGCGACACAGCTACGTTGTTTGTACCAGCTTCGGTAAGGGAATAATAACTGCGCGATAACTAGGCGTAAACATGACGCGCCATTCCGTGCCACCTCGTACCATCCCCAACCGAAGGTCACGCGCCAACCGTCGAAATACTACGTATTAACGTACGCCTATTACAAAATCAGTAAAATAATATTCATTACGTTTTAATATTCTTCGATGAATATTACACAATATTACATGCTTTATTGTACGATTTACGTTTTATTTTTTGAATTCGTTACGCACACAATTCTATATCTTAGGTCGGTATTCACAGTCAGAGTATTCATATTCAAGACCGTCTTAACTATAATTTTAAGAAGTCACGAATCAAAGGGGAGTATTAATATCTTAAGACATTACTTAAGACAGTCTCGAAATAAGAACGGACTGTGAATATCGTCCTTGGATATCTAATTTATGTATCTGTAAATGTATAATACGAATTATATTTATAACATTATTATATTTAGTCCTGTTTCATAATTTAAAAAATGTTTGCCTTTATCTTTACTTAAAGAATGTATATTATTAATCTTATTATTAATCTTTATTTGAACGTAAATTATCAAAGAGAGTAATAAAGATTGAGATATAACTCTGGTACACACCTTAGTTTTGAGCAGTATTACTATTTGAGCATCCTTATGTAATTAATTATCAGTTCGCGTTCGTGAATCTCTAATTTTCGTAGATTAATGCGCGAGCACCTCACGCCACACGTCCGTCTTGCTGCGAAGTCGTCGAGCGAAAAGGATGACGATCGACCACCGCGCATCGCCCCCCCTTCGCCTTCGCCTCGCGACCCACCGCTTTTCGTCGCGCGCGACCCCCTTCCCCTCCCCCGAGCTTTTCGCCGGGTGCTATTTATAGCCTATTTAGGCGTTTGAAAAATATTGAACGGTTAGTACAATTATTCAAGTATTTTATATGATTTTGGCAAACGGATATCGCCATACATTTCGCGTTTTGCTTTGTGGCATCTCGGGCACAATCCTATATTACTTGCATGGTTCTCTTAAACAAATTAGTAATTATTCGCGTGAGATATTTTTGATATTTTCAATAATTCTCAATTTTCATAATTCTTTTTAATGATCCATTCTTCAATAAAGATTGATAAAATATTATATATATGTTCTTTAAAAATAAATGCAAATTTTCCTAATATCATGAAACAATTTGTGCCGAATACAGCTTTAGCTAAGAGTACTAAACATCTTGTTAATCATTATTTAATTTTTCAGTTAATAAATTAATTTAAAACCTATTGTAAGGCCGATCATGGCTCGATAAAGTAACATACGAATTATTTAAAATTAAAAAATAGAAAATAAGGTTCAGAAACTTATTTAAAATATAAAATCGTAGGAATATGTGCAAAAAGCAGGTGCAAAAAGCTTGTTTAAAATAAAAGATATAAAATAGTTTCTGGAAACTTATATAAAATAATGAATTAATACTAAACGCTTTTAATTTTTTTATTTAAATTACATACTTTAATTTTCGTCGCTTTTGCAAGTAAATGAAAATTATTAAACGGTTCTTACGTACATTTTGGCATCCTTAGAAAATATTTGTAAAGTTGGATATTTATAACAAATTATATATAAATTGTTATAACTAAATATAATTAACAAAATAAGAAAACTGTATTTTTATATACAAAAATGTAAAACTCTGAAGCAAAAATATTTAAAGGATAAATATTTTTGCTTCAGAGTTTTACATTTAAATATGTTTCAATATCTTAAAGTTGAATTCAAAAGGAAAAATCGTTCAAGTTTCGGCTGTCCAAAAAATTTAATTATTTAATAACTTGAAGATTATGTTTTTTAAATAAGCATGAATGGCTATGAATTGCAGATACATTACATTTACATTTTAAACAATGCATTTTATTATTACACAATTTATAATAAGCATTTTATAATTGGAATAATGTACATGTTTAAAAACATATATTATTATATATATATATATATATATTTTATTATTATATAGTGTTTTACATTTTTGTATAAAAAAATACAGTTTTCTTATTTTGTTAATTATATTTAATTATAACAATTTATATACAATTTGTTATAAATATCCAACTTTATAAAAACTTTCTAAAGATGTCAAAATGTACGTAAAAACCATTTAATAATTTTCATTTACTTGCAAAAGCGACGAAAATTAAAATATGTAATTTAAATAAAAAAATTAAAAGCGTTATTTAGTATTAATTCATTATTTTATATAAGTTTCCGGAAACTATTTTTACATCTTTTATTCTAAACAAGTTTTTCGTATCTGTTCTTTTTACAGATTCCTATTTTATATTTTAAATAAGTTTCTGGAACTTATTTTATATTTTTTATTTTAAATAATTCGTACGTTATTTTATCGAGCCATGATTGGCGTTATACGTAAGTTTAGAAAGTTTTAAGAAAGAATTTCCGAAACACGGATAATTTGCAGTAGTAGTAATGTCTTAAATTAATTTATTACTAGTATGAATAACTGAAAAATTAAATAATGATTAACAAGATGTTTAGTACTTTTAGCGAAAGTTGTATTCAGCACAAATTATTTCACGATTTATTAAGAAAATTTGCATGTATCTTTATATAAAAAACACATATAGAATATTTTATCAATCTTTATTGAAGTATGAATCATTAAAAAGAATTATGAAAATTAAGACATAATGTTGGAATATCAAAAATATCTAATAATTAGTATTAAATGAATTAATTAGTAATTCGTTTAAAAGAACTATGCAAGTAATATAGGATTGTGCCCGAGATGCCACAAAACAAAACGCGAAATGTACGGCGATATCCGTTTGTAAAAATCATATAAAATACTTGAATAATTGTACTAACCGTTCAATATTTTTCAAACGCGATAGTTGGGTGTAATCTAAACATCTGGCGAAAAACTCGGGGGGGAAGGGGGTCACTGGCGACGAAAAGCGGTGGGACGCGGAGCGAAGGCGTAGGGGGGCAAGGTGCGGTGGTCGGCTACGTCATCACGTTGGCATTTGTTCGACGACTTCGCAGCAAGACGGACGTGTGGCGTGAAGCGCTCGCGCATTAATCTACGAAAATTAGAGATTCACGAACGCGAACTGATAATTAATTACATAAGGATGCTCAAATAGTAATATTTCTCAAAACTAAGGTGTGTACTCAGAGTTATATCTCAATCTTTATTACTTTCTTTGACGATTTACGTTCGAATAAAGATTAATAATAAGATTAATAATATACATTCTTTAAGTAAAGATAAACGCAAACATTTTTTGAATTATGAAACAATTTGGACTAAATATAATAATGGATATAAATAGAAATATCATATATTACACATTTACAGATATATTAATTAGATTTTTAAGGGCGGTATTCATAGTCCGTTCTTATTTCAAGACTGTCTTAAGTAATGTCTTAAGACGTTAATACGGATCTCTGATTCGTGACTTCTTAAAATTATATTTAAATTATATTTAAGGTCTTGAATATAAGCCTCTGATTATGAATACCGGCCTAAAATATAGATGAGTTGTGTGCGTAACGAAATAAAACGTAAATCGTACAATAAAGCATCGTGTAATATTCATCGAAGAATATTAAAACGTAATGAATATTATTTTACTGATTTTGTAATAGGCGTACGTTAATACGTAGTATTTCGACGGTTGGCGCGTGACCTTCGGTTGGGGATGGTACGAGGTGGCACGGAATGGCGCGTCATGTTTACGCCTAGTTATCGCGCAGTTATTATTCCCTTACCGAAGCTGGTACAAACAACGTAGCTGTGTCGCGGCTTCTTTTCACATTACTTTTTGAAATCTTTTTCGCGAAGAATGTCTAATGCAATACGAAACGTTGTATTATACTTTATGAATAATTATTCATACTAGTAATCGTATTATGTGAATATTCATAAAATACAACATTTCGTATTATACCTAGCACTTTTTGCGATTATTATATGTTTCAAAAAGAAATGTGAAGAGGAGCGGCATGCGACGGCTACTTGTCTGTACGAACGGTATCACACGAGTATAGAAAAGCAATCTTGATATGAATACTCTCATGCAAAATCATGCAATTCCTGCTTTCACAATTAATACAATTTAATAATTTAATTAATTTTTTGTTTTTGTGCATCTTCCGTTACGATCCGTTAAAAAATTAACCGTAACTTTGGAACGATTTATCATTAATAAAAGAAACATTTTTCTTTTTTATTAATCTCTAGCCTATTTTATTGACTCTAATCATATCTCACGGACACTAACTATGTATAAATAAAAGATTGAGCCCTTTTATCTGCTCTGATTTTAATTCGCAATGATAATGAATTGTAGACGTGTGTTTGATATTTGTTTCTAAAAGTTAATCGATTGCATAATAATTGCACAGTAATAATAGCTATATATTATATTTTTCAGATTATTTTTCCCTCTCACCTTGACGTGGTGAGGGGGCTCAGTACCCAGAGGATATTTACACGAAAAGAATGGTTTTTCTCAAATATCTAAAAATTTTCGGATATGTCTGAATGTATATCCAGATAAATTTTTAGATATTGAGTAAAATCGTTTTCTTCGTGTAAAAATCCAACGGGGAAGCTACCCTCGTCGCCGATTTACTTGAAAATGAACGAACCGCAGCCGGTTCGTCGCGTCGCGCGTTTCGGGAGTGCCGTCAAATTATCGGACTTAAGTTATAGTCCGCGTGCGATTACAGTGTATTCGCGAGTGTTTTACGCGAGTGTCCTGTGCATATTCTGAGAGGAGGTGGAGGTCTGGGCGAGACATCGGGCACCGGTGGAGCAACCTGGCGGTAAATATTATTTTTTGTTTGTGTAGAATTTACCTTTTGTCGCTTGTTTTTAAATCATTTTATTTTACAATGAGTAAAAAATGATTATTTTTTTGAATCATTGTTAAATAAAATGATTTCAATAATTCTCTATATTCTATAAAATAATTGTATAAAATAATTATATATTCTTTAAAGTAATATATGTATTCTCTAAAATAATTATATATATTTTTTAAAGATGATCTTAGCGAAAATAAATTTGTATAAAATTTCCAAGTAATTTTTAAGTAACTCTCCTTTTATCTAATAGATAAAAAGAGAGTCACTTAAAATTTTTAGATAAAATAATTATACATATTCTCTAAAAAAATAATTATATATATTCTAAAACATAAATAAGAAAGAACATACAGTTATATATTTAAAATAAAATTACATGTTTCGGTCAAATTGTGACTATCATATTCAGCACAATCAAGAGAATGCAAATGTTAAAAAATATAATTTAGCACATTATATATATAGGATGTCGCAGTACAAAATTCCAAAAATTAATTCTACCTCGTAATCTCTTTAACATTGAAATTAAGAATTTATTCTTGGTAACTTGTGTATTAAAACACGGGATTACCAGATTCCATGTTTTCACAACTATCAATATAATACAATAATGCGATGCTAATTTGTTAGAAGAATATTAGCGTAGATGGAAAAATATTATATAATATGATAAGACTGTTTTATATGAAATTTCATGTAATCACTTGGTGTAGCGATCCGTGTTTTACCATATAAATTATGAATATCAAGAATAAATTCTTAATTTTACTGCAAAAGAGATTATGAAGACAGGATTAATTTTTGGAATTTGGTACTACGACATCCTATATATAATGCACTAAATTATATTTTTTAACATTTGCATTTTCTTGATTGTACTGATGATGGTTATGATTTAACCGAAACGTTTACATGTAATTATATTTTAGATATATGATTTGTGCGAATAATAACTTGTGTATGTAGTTGTTGCGCTTTTTTATTTTTGTTTTATATTATCGAGCTACCTCTAACTTTGTTTAAATTTTATTTATATATATTCTCTAAAAAAATCTTAGCAAAAATTAATTTGTATAAAATTTTCAAGTAATTTAAATAATATTTTAAAATTTTATACAAATTTATTTTTGCTAAGATCTTCTTTAGAGAATATATATATAGAGGAAAGTCGCCGATACTGACATAGATCTCCTACAGCGACACCCTCTTATTTCTCAGAAACTAATTATTGCACTTTATTAATACTAATACAATCATGATCTGTTTAATTAAAGAAGTACAAACTCATAATTTTTATATTTGTGACTTATTTCTATACCAAATCAATTAAAAACGAATTCTACGATTGTAAAAAAATAAAATTTTTACGATTTTCTTTTGTAAATTGAATTGATTGCTTCCTAAATCAGTTTTATATTATTTTTTCTCTTAGTTTTTTGATATGATTTTAAATATAAAATTGGGATGCAGTGTAAATCATCCACACCTGTCTGTAAAACAGATCATGATTTAATTTTTATAATGTTACTTCATAATGTCAAATAACTTTATTGGAACTGAAGACAATTGTTCGTATGTAGAATAACTCATGAAAAACTATCACATAGCATCTTGTAGAGAGAATAGGATAAAGTAAATATGCATACTTCAATAAAAATATTTTATAACGAAGAGAGTGAAAAGATTCTATATATTTATTCTATATATTTCTTAATATCTTATATCCATTCACTTGTAGGTACAGATAATTCCTGTAAAAGAAAAAAAAATAGGAATACATAACACTATTACCTATTGTGTCAGTTTTGGAGCCGATTTTGTCAGATGTTTATTTTTGCTTACCTTAAAAATTAATTATTGCTAAATTGCAATCAATATTATAAAAATTGCTTATGCTATCTGTTGGAAAACAATTTTTAGTTTGTACTTATGTTTTTAAAGTTTTATTTTTACCTTTTGTTTTAGAAACATTGTCTAAAGACAATGTGATATGTCGGAATCTGTGACTTTCCTCTAATTATTTAAAAAAATATATATAATTATTTTAGAGAATATATTATTGTTCTATATCTAATTAAATAATGGGAACAAAATTCGATGCTTACAAAAATTATATTTTTAGAATTGCATAATTATTTTTCAGCAAACTGCATGCGTTTATATAGCAGTTATTTTTTAAAGTAATGATTATTTCTTTATTCTGTTTTAATTTGGATTTTAATTTATTTGTTACAGAATCATCGTAGCGACGTTGCAGATATAACTCCACTGTTATGCGCGCATCGGATTGGTGAGTGGCAATTTTTTCAATATAAGGAAATAGTTATTTTATTTGAATTTCAACATGTTATTTATTGCAAGTGAATTTAAAAATGCCAAGCCCAGTGAGCAAAATATCTAAAATCGACGCATAAGACAACTTTAATATATCTTTCAGAATTCTTTATAAAATATCTTAAAGGTGTTTCTTAAAGAATTCTTAAAGATATCTTAAAGTTGTCTTATGCATCGATTTTAGACATTTTGCTCATTGAGGAGTGGGTTGGTGTGACACCAGTCTAAGTTTATAAAAGATAAAGTGAATATTCGGGAGGGTAATTTAATTTGCTCGCAAATTGAGAGTTTTTATATTTTTTGAGAGTTATTTAAAATACAAAAGAAAATCAACAAACAACAGGACTAAGAGAAACAGCGCGGATTATCAAGTGCAAGTTTGATAGATTAAAAGATCTACAAAACTTGTGCTTAATTATTCGCGCTGATTTTAGCCCTGTTATTTGTTAATTTTTTTGGTATTTTAAAGATTGAAAGAACCTGTTTTAATTATATTATTGCTTATTGCTTATTTATTATTATATAGTATTATATATGATTGCGATTAAGTTATTCTACTAAGTTTATTAGTACGCGATAGGATATGGTTAGACATTGGCTGCGTTCGGCAGAGAAAGCAGCTTTGCAACTGTTATATAATTCTTCTATATGATTGGTTTGTACATTTAAATCCATAAAGAGCCAAAAGCAAGAACCAATCGTATTGAAGAATTTTACAACAGCCGAAAAGCTAATTTGTCTGAACAAACCAATAGACGTATTATATTTGCGGTGTTATTGCATATATATGAAGTAAGGAATGTAAGAAGAATGTAATATGTAGATAGGAATACACGGATAGAGATAGGTATCGCGAATTGGAATAAATGAGAGTACGGATATGTAGGACGGTAATAAGTATGGACTGTAGGTAGGGACTGTATAGGATAGGATAAATTATAGACAGGTAGGACTGAAGACGTCATATGTACATACTTGATAATTGGAAATAAAGGATTAAAAATTGAATAAAATTTTTAATTAATTTTTAGTTTTATTTAATTATCAGCATCTTGTTCCAATTATCAAATATGAAAATAAGCCAAATTAATTTCAAATTTTATTAAATTTTCAGCTACCCTAAAATTAAACTTTTTCTTAAAATTCTATACACGTACAAATTATATAACGCGTTAATATTGCAATTAACTCTATCATAAATAAATGTATGTGTAATAATATTAGATACGTAGTACAAAATTTATGTAAACTATGTCCAGATGAATGCTATAATCATATTTACTTTTGTAATTTACCCAACGATTTCCGGGCAAAAATGTTATATATATGGACATGGAATTTTATATAATGATATCTAATTGTATATAAAATATATCAATTTTTTATATGATTATGTATAATTATTAATTTTATATAATTAATATATATAATTAATATATATAATTATATATGAAACATTTTTTCCCGGGTTACTAATTAATTGTACATTTACTGGTATATATATATATATATATATATATATATATATATATATATACATATCCGTTTTGAATATCTATTCAATGCAAATAGCATTTATCTTGTAGTAAACCAAATTGTTGCGTAATCGTAATTGATGTAAATTATACGAATTCGACGAAACGTATATTTTAATAACAAAAATTGTTTAGTGATTTAATAATTTTGATTATTTAATTTTTGCTATTTATTAACTTTGAAATATTTAATTTTAAATCTTTTTTTTTTATTTAGATTTTGTTCTGTATATCAAAAAGTCATTAATAATTTTAACTTTTTATTAAACTTTTTATTTGATGTTTAGAATAATCGTCAATTTTTCTTTGTATTTAGTATGTAAATTTATAAAATAAGTCATAAAGATTGCAGCTTTGACTGAGACAATTGTTAAATATTAACTTCTTGCTTACTTTTTGACATTATAGATCTTTAACATTATAGAATTACGAGTATATTTTAGTTAGAACAATTTATTATATGCAAAGGCCTCTTATATCGCTGTCTCTTGCGTCAGATGGATGCCAGTGATTACGTAGTTTATATAACCGATGGAAAGTTGTAATTATTTTTATCATGGAGAATTATTCCTCGTCATGAAGTCCATTTGCAAAGTCTAGTTTAGTGTCTCTTCGGAGATTCTTGTACAGAATTGGAATGCATCCCGGGTTTTTTCGTCTGCAGTTACTGGTAGTAATAATAATTTTGTTAATGAGTCAATGACAATTGCTATACATTTTAAAATCAAGTTGCAAAATTAATTCATATTTTAGCATAAAATTTTCGCTTTCTTTGTTTTATTAAATGTTCTCCTACTAGTAATAATAATGTTAGTAATAGTACTGTCTTAATAACAATAAGAATTTAGTATTATATGATCGATATGGATATACATTTATAATTTGTTTAAATTCTAATTCTAATTAAGTGAACAAATTTAAATTTTATACAAATAATTTGCTAATTTTTTGATGATTGGTCTAACAAAAATATGGTTACGAATGTGTATATTCAATTTTCTAACTGATATTTTAAAATCATTTTTAGATATTGGACATCCCGCCATTGCAGAATATTTTTAATTATATTTTAATTATTAATATTTTTAGATTTTTTTATAATTTTATTGTTATTATTTATATGTGTACGTATAACACTTTTCTATGATAAAATACATGCAGATTTTATGAGATTATATTTAACGGATATTGATTTTTGTCGATTTACATAATTTTCTTCAAAATTTTTTATAGTCTTTTAACAATGTTATCATGATTATATGAGTTGAATTAAAAATGCGTGGGTACAAAAAATTCAAGATAAGTCGAATAGGTACTACTTTCGTATTAACGGGATATTAATAATTATAATTTTTGAAAAATAAAGAATTGTTAAATTTTATATAATAAATTTTTCAGTATAAATATTCTTTAATCTCGTTATTACCGGGTTCGGCTCATCTCATACAGTTGGTACCCAACTTTTGTACCCGTACATATAAAAAATTATAATAACGCGTGTATTTTATTATTGTTAAATATACTCCTTCGTAACCATTATTTCGTAAGAAAATTATTCTATTCATTTTTAATAAGTGATGATTTTTAGCGATGGGTGGTTGAATATATTTTCTCAAAAATTTTAATATTATATTAAAGAAGTGATAAAAATGGTAATTGCATTGACATGCTACCAAAATTACTATTTCATTACTATCGTAAGTGGTCTGAAAGATTTGGGATTTACAACCTTCTTTAACGAGACCGCTGGTGTTTGACGGAATGCTTAATTTTTCTTTTCGAATAGATATTGTAAATTTGACGTAGAAAGTTCATTCTTCACTGTAAAAATTGCTCTTCTTTATATCAGATTCTAACTATAGCGTATCACAAGGCGGAGGGATCTTTATTCGTTTACATTATTGGGATAAGTTATCTTGAAACGCGATAAAAGTGCTGTCATAAATATAATAATGACTGTGAAATGCCGTCATAAATATATTATGAATAATTTATCTAATTTAAATAAAAGGAGAGTCACTTAAAATTTTTAGATAAAATAATTATACATATTCTCTAAAAAAATAATTATATATATTCTAAAACAAAAATAAGAAAGAACGTACGGCCACATACGCAAGTTATTATTCGCACAAATCATATATTTAAAAAGTTCTTAGCAAAAATAAATTTGTATAAAATTTTAAAATATTGGGTCATTTAAAAAGGGTCATTCAAAAATTGAACAAAAAACCGCGGATACTTTTTAAATGACCTAATATTATTTAAATTATTTCAAAATTTTATACAAATTTATTTTTGCTAAGATTTTTTTAGAGAATATATATATATATAAATAAAATTTAAACAAAGTTATTAGAGGTGGTTCGGTAACATAAAACAAAAGTAAGAAAGCGCATACAGTCACATATGCAAGTTATTATTCGCATAAGTCATATATTAAAAATATAATTACATGTAAACGTTTTGGTCAAATTGTGACTATCATCAGCACAATCAAGAGAATGCAAATGTTAAAAAATATAATTTAGCACGTTTTATATATATATTTTATACATTCGTTTTACATGTCAATTGATATTTATCTTTTCTGTGGCGTATTTCTGTGGCTACAGATTTTTCAAATTAAAATAAGTGATCGTATAATTAATTATTGCGTACGGAATAATATCATGAACAATAACGTAAATGTTCAGAGAAACCGAAGCGATTATCACATCGATTGTACAATAAATTGTCGTGTGACATGGGAAAGCTATTTTAACCGTTTTTAACGTCAAGCTGTTGTCAACTATTTGTGTGGTTCCCATGTGCGAAGAATAACGCGTAGAGACACTCGAAATATCCCTCTACGTAAACTATTCACCGCACTCTATTACCATTTCGAAAACGCGGAAATAGAACATAGCAGTCACTAGAAGCTTTTTGCGGCACTTCGATTGAGATAGAAACACAGAAAGATTTTTTGCTGGCATTGAAGATATCCAACTCACAATCGTGAAATTTGAATGTTCTAAAATACTTTTGAGAATATGACTGCAATTTATTATCATGTATATAAATTTACAAGAGATTATTAGGCATAAAAAACCGCCTTGAACAAATATGGCGTTTTTCACTCATGTATGTTTAATCTTGATCTATTTTCATTTAACATTTGATTTACTTTATTGTGCTTAGAATAATATGTATTTATAATTCGAAATATTTGCCGTCTTTTTGTAAATATCCCATCAGTTACGGCGTTAGATGACAGGAACATTTGTTTTCTTAGACGTTCAGAAGATTTCCAAGACGATTCACCACCGTCATATGGTAACAGTACGTCTTAGGTTAACCATTATTGATTCAAAGCTGTTCAAGGGCCAGGAGAGACTCCGACGCCTCTAAGAGGGCTCCCCATAAATCTGTAATCTTGATCCTCGTTTTCCCGCGTCTACCTCTTGTCGTCTTTCGCGCTGTCCATCTCACCAGAGAATTCTCGCGCAATTCGCTTGACTGTATATACATACATTTTCAGTACTTGATGTGCGTATCAGGAACCGGAGATTCTCTCTTCCTCTCTCTCCCCCTTTCCGAGACTCGACGGAACTTCCCTCCGGAATTTCGAGTTGGCGATTTATGTCGGAGAGCTGCGGCTTTTGTACCATGCCGCCACGAGCATTGCGCACATAATTTCAATATCACTGCCATTTAAAAATGCTGTCGCCACCACGCCGGTTCGCTCAGTGAGTAGGTATCATCCAGCGCGAGATGTATCCGTTGCATATGAGAATTCCATTTTAATTTCCCCCGATTCGCATTAGAGATTCCCAAGTTATCCTTCTCTCCTCGCATCGCATACCGGAGTATGGAGATAACATCCAGTCAGTGTGACGTAGATCATTTCCGAGTCTTCTTTCCTCGCGGCGCCAGCTTATCGCGCGACAACATTAATTCCTGTTCGAGAGCGCATTTGTAGAGGAGAATTGAAATTTGAGCGGAAATTAAGATGATAGTTAACATATATGAACCTTACATCAAGCTGTCCCTCTCACCGCGGGCGAGAAATGGGTCGGTGGTCTTTCGTCGATGAAACGTAGCAGAAACGCATTAGTCGACCTTCGATTTAATTAACGACTGCGCGTATATATGCGACTATCCGAGGCGAGATGGCATGGAAGATAAACGAACGCGTTATGGCTCGTTCGCCGGTCGGCCTCACGATGTTACAAGCTCACGTGCAAATGATGAGAATTAACTGCCACATACTTATGCATCATCATCTGCAAGTTCTACGCTGCGAACGAAAGTCGGCGGATTTCGACGATTTATGGTCATCCCGGTTGTCTTGATTAATCCGTCGGAGATCAGGGATTCCAAGTGCCTGTGGAAGGATGATAAACAGGTCTGTGTCGCCAGACTACCGATCCGCAAACGCGTTTCTTTGAACGAGTTTTAATAATACGAAAGCAGATAAAAAGCTAGCCTCTTTTCAAATTAAAATTTCTTATTTTCATTAAAGGAAACATCTTTATTTTTTGCGTACAAACCTAAATAATTATAGCCCTTTGTAGGCACACTACTGGTTCTTTTTTGAAAGTGAAATTTCACTCTCAAATTTCTTGGTTCTTTTAGTTTTTATTAAATAAAGATTTTAACATTTGAATTAAATAGCTATTTGGCAATATAGCAGAGATTTTGAAAAATAATCCTAAATTTATCTAAATTTTTTGAAAGCCTAAGAACAGTAAAAAAATTGGGACCGGAGAAAAAAGACTCAGAATGTCTAATGGGATAAAGTAAAGTACCTATGTATGCCTACGAACGGTTAGTATCCGATTAATTTCCATTTATAAAAGTTTCTCGAAATTATAAAAATAATTACACATACATACTGCATTTTATTTTTTGCAAAATAAAGTACAGATATTTGTTTTAGAAATTTGAAAGTATAACATTCAGTAATTTTACATATATTTTGAACTATATTAAATATATAAAAAAGAACGCGAGTTTTGTATGGATAAGGTTTTTCACATTACACCATAAGAGTTAACTTTTCTTATAAATCGTTTGTGCACAACTATAAATAATTTAAAAATCCCTTAAAAAATTTTTAAATATTTATATAATATATATAATTTGTACACTTTTAAATATCTAAATAAAGTAAATAATAAAAAGGAGATATCCATGATATATTAAAGTGGCAATATTTTTACGTATTTTGTGAAACTGGAACAAGTACATGTATTAGTAATGAGACGACATGGTAATAACGTTTGCGTAACTTCGCAGAGTTCACTGTGGAGTGCACTTTCTTTGTATGGAAATGTAATTCGACGTTCCTGAGGTAAACTTTGTAAACGTTGTTGTAAGGAAACGTACGAAAATTTGCACCAACGTGAGAAGTACCTCAATTGAACGTAAATCTTTTCAACTTCGCCCTTAGAAATCCTAACATTCACCTAATTTCCGAATTTCGTTTCTCAGCAAATTGATATATAACATGTTTTTAAAATATTTTTCTCTAAAATATTACGTTTAAAGTATAAATATTTAAATTCCTACATAATTGTAAATTTTTTTCAATAAAATCCTGCGTAATTGGCACAAAAATTGCGCAATAAAATTTTCATTCCTCTGCGATATAAAAACGTTATTAGGTGCCATGCGCATCTGCGGGTAATTTGGCACATGCTCGGCAGAAAACCGGCGCTGATTTATAATTCAACAGGCTGCACTGATTAATCTGACATTAGCTCAAAGTCGCTTCTGCAATGGGATTAAACATCCCGGTTCCCGACACGGCGGCGGGTGAAAAAGCTACAGTTGCTACAGTTACGCATTCACAAAGAAACGACCAACATACGATCCCGAAACCAACAAAAGGAAAGAGGCGCGTACCGGTCAAGGGCTTTTACTCCGTGCCTGGTCTAGAAAACCACGTTACAAATTACCGTCTGCTGCCGGTGGACACGGTGAAAGGTCAAGTAGTATACTTGCAAGCCAGGTATCTTTCGGAGTATTATACGCAACGTATGGGAGAATTGAGAAAGAGATAAAAAGACCGTAGGAAAACACGACAGGAGCATTTATGTAATTACCAGTTGCAGCACTGAAAACGAGGATGCATGATTTATTTTACTTATTTAGTGTCTTTCAGCGACGATCATAATTCCGACGTCGTTTCACGGGAATCCTCTGCGCAGAAGACGAAAAATGCGTAAGAAAAAAAAAAAGAAGAATCATGGAAGAATTTCTCATGATCGTCATTAAAAGACCACTCTCAATAAACCCGTAGAATTCTACGGCCTCCGTCAAAGACCGCGGTCTTTGCGTTTAAGTATTACGAGAAATGAAATTGTTCTTCGAGAGAGCTTCTTCTTATTTTTGCGCTTTATTAAAAGAAGACTGAGATAATTTACGTTCGCATTCTCCACGTGTCTCGCTACGCTTAGCGTCAAATACATTTAATTCTGTGATTTATATCCGTAACGTGAAGATAACGCGTTCTACATCTATATCAGATGAATATCAGATATTAGACGAGAAATCTCCAATCGCAAACCTGCCTACGTGTTACAGTACGTGTCGAACACAACACGAGTTTTTTGCTATTAGCTGTATCGTTATTGCATGATTTATCGACGCAGAAAATTCTCCTTATACTCGAACGCTGCCATTTTACGATGCATTTGCGCGATGTTGTAAACATGTCTTTGTTGCGTTTAAAGGTATCGAATCGCAACGCTGCAGCTGATAAAGCATACCGATAACGTTGGCGCCGCGATCGGTTTATAACGGCGCACAAACGATTTTATTATACGTTTTACGTATGAAGTCTTTCGACTCGGAGACGTTATTAGCTTATCGACAGTGGAGCGGATCAAAGGGAGCTAGAAAAACTGGCACAGGAAATGATATTGGCTGACCTCGTTAAAGATAAGTTAACGAGCCTTCTACTGGCATGCCGGCGCGATCTTCTAATCCGCCTTTAATTAGAATGATTTATTTTTCGAACCTCACACGAAACGCGATCATAATTACATTGCAAGTGCCTCGTGCCGACAAAGCACATCGAAAGGTAATTAATTCCCACCCGTAGTGATATAGGATTGACCCAGTTTTACGATTCTTTATTTCGCTAGGAGCGCGAACTTCCGCATCCGATATTTTATGTGTATATATAGATATTAGATATGTATATTTTATATACATATCTATATACATATCATATGTATATAAGATATCGGGTCAATATTTCAACAGATATAAAGTAATTATGGATGGAAATTAAAAAAATTGGCGTTATCGTTTTTAGATAATAAGATTTTAAAATATATTTTTTAATAAGAAGAGGAATAATTTATAAAGGGAACGCGAAATTATCGGTGTATAATTTCGTAACGTTAATAACAATTCAAATAATGATGCAAGATATGGGCAAAAATTTAGGAAGGATTGCGAACGGGTTAATTGCACTGACGATCACGATTGTTTTTTCGGAGAGCTTAACGACGACAAAAACGATGAAAAGCGTCAAACGCAAATTTCCAGCGTCCAATTCAAATTTCTTTTTACACGAGCTCTGTCGAAGCAGTCTGAAAGAGGAGCGAGTTTTTCAACCAAACGCCACTAATTTCACGGTACCCGGTTTTTCTTTCGTTCTGCTAAATTCAACAGAATTCAACGGACCTTTTTCAGGGCTCTTTCTCGAATAAAGTGCGGAGTACACGAGGAACGGCTGTTGTATTATTCTCTGTATGTTACGTACGGAGAAACATGAAAGTTTAAAATCTTTGGATACGCCGAAACGCGGATGTGTTGCCTTTTTAATGAGATCGGTAAGATACGAAATGCAGAGGTACGGAAACGTTGGATTAAGGTCGAAAAATAATCGAATTATTCTTCGGTGTCGCACGAACGGCGCCAGCGCGAGGAAAAGCGATAAAATCACTAACTTGTCAGACCTACTTTCCAAAGTAATAAAGTTTTTCGACATAAATTAATAAAGCATCGTGGTCGACTTCAAGCTAGTCCTTACTTGTCTTTTTGAATTTCAAGACAAATCACTGATCAACGAGGCAAGGAACTAAACTCGTTTACAAAGTTTGGCCAGCTACCACTCTTATAAGCCGCACCGGTAAAATGTGACTGCGTAAATTAGCTTTTGATCGCACCGTTTTTTATGGTGAATCTTTATCCTTTAGATAAAACATCAGATTTTCCGTTAATATATGACGAAAAAGGATTAAGCAGAAGTATTCAAGCAGATTCCGAATTTTATAATTTCAAATCCGAGATATTATATCATCAATCTCTTATTCCGGTTCATTTTAAAATTATTTCTTTAATCTTTCGTCAATTTTTCCTTTAGAAATGCACAGAAAGATTTTGCTGAAATATCTAAAATTTTAGGAAGATCTGGAAATTATTTTGTTGGATCATCAAAATAATTATGTCAAAATTAAAACTCAAGCATAGAACAATGTTGCAAAAAGTTTTTGACATTCTACGCGGAAAGAACGATTTTACTGAAATATCTAAAATGAGCTAGATACAGATCTGAATATAATTTTGTTGGACTATCAAATAATTGCACGAAACTCAAGCATGACGAGCAATGTACTGCAAAAAGTTTTGACATTCTAGCAACCAGTTCGAGCGACTTATATTTAAAAGTTCAAAATTAATTTTAGATCTGTATCTACCTAAATTTTCAACAAAATCGTTCTTTCTGTGTAGCAACCAATTTAAACGTCATACATAGTTATTTTGACAGTCCGAATTATTTTTAGATCCGTATCTAAATTTTTAGATACTTCAGCAAACTCGTTCTTTCAATGTAGACGTAAGATAAATTTATTTCATTATAATAAAATATTTCTTTTTTGCTTCTATAATTCAATCGTGTTCACCAGTTAAAAAAAAATAGCAGAATGACGTTTTATATCCCCATTCAGTGAAAATATATTATCAGATAAGCGTATAAAGCAGCAGTAAGTCAGAGCGAACAAATAGCGACGAAAATCGGAAATGGGTGTGAAGCCGCGGCGTGTGGCTTTCAATGCGCGTCGCCGGCAAATGGCAGCGACACACGAGCACAATATACATACCGGCGTGAACCGCGTTCTCGAATCCGTAAAAAGCCTCGTCGTGCCTCGCCTGCTTATTCTGACTTATTATTCCGCGGCTGTCGCGCGCAGATACCTTAAATCCGACATATCAAACACCAATGTGCCTCGACGGAGGTGGCGGATGTCTCGCGAGTCTCTAACTGTCGGATTTTTATTGTTCGAGGAGCCACCATCGCTTGAATCGCATTTGCTGTATTTGTACTCTCGGATTCGTCTCGGTCGGCATTTGCACTTCGCTTTATTCGTGTTGAACGGCGATTCGAGCTTTCACTTCTCGGTTGTGATCCCCGGTTCCGGAGTTGTTTCACGATGATGAATTAAACGATATTTGACCAGAATTTACACAACGCGCGATTAATTTGCGTATTCTCGTATCATTCGATGTTGTCAGATTCAATAATCCCTTTATTTTGGTCAATTATGACAATTTTAAATCATGACAAACATTTTAGGCAGGAATTTCTATTCTCTCCTATTAAAAGTCTGGTAATAGTAACTAAGTGCATTTTGTTCAGCATATTGATGCCATATTTAGTAAATATTATATTATTAATATATTAGGTGTTGGAATTAATTCGTAGCGTTTTACAAGTGATGGGAAGTACTTTCATTAATGTATTTTTTAATGCTCATGTGAAATAAATAACATTCTTTCATTAAAAAACGCTACGAATTAATTCCAACACCTAATATTATTTTTTATGTATTTATATAAATGATTATATAGTTCGTTGTATGCAAAGCAATAAAAGTCAAATATTAAAATTCAAGTAATTCGAATTAGACGAAAAATAAATCGTAAAAAATGAATCATCAATCTTTCAATTCATAAATTAGAAATTATTTGTGCTTTTTTAATTTATAAACTGAAGAAAACTGTGAGTTCGATCTTTTACGATTAAAACTCTTCTTCGATTTTGAATTAATTAATGTTAATATCCTTGTTTATGCTGTTTCTTTAACCTATTTATTTATATAATCAAACGTAATAATAATAATAATAATAATAATAATAATAACAACCGTTTGATAATTAGAAAAATAAGATATTTAAAAAAGTAAAATTAGTGTTTAATTAATTTATGTTATTTTAATCAAATAAATATTCGATTAAAACTATTTCAAAGATTTAATAATCCATTAACTCAGTTTATTATCAGACTCTTTTCAGTGTGATCTCTCTTAACACGTATACGTATGTAATTATTCTATCAATCGAACACACAAGAAATAAATACAAAATTATAATGTACACCATTGACGAATGAAAGCATAACGTTCAAAATTGCAAAATACGTTTTACACGCATCAGGCTTGTCGACGGAATTATTTATCGTATTTATCGTATTTGGAGTTGCTCTTGCGTTGTATGCCGATGAATGTGTTTAAAGTTGATGAATACTTATGTAGAATACAGTGAAAAAAAATCAATGTTTTCCATTAAATACGATTATACATGCGCTTTCACACGGACGAAACGCTGTACGCGACGAGTAATGTGCATGTAATCGAGAGAAGTGAACAGATTTACGTTGGTATTTATGACGCTCGCGATGTATATCTGTATTTAAATCTATACAGGTGCGATCAATCCAATGAAAAAACGACGTGCACTCGTTTGTAATGTTTAACCGTTCGACGATGCCCGCTAAAACGACAATCATTGTTACCACGTCCCGCGAGTATCGGCAATCGTAATATCATTCGAAACCGATAATGTCAAATCGACCATTTATGAGACGTCATTGTTCTCTGATTGCGATGATTTGTACACGACGCTTGAAAATAATTGAATTGATACCGATAAATATCGTGTTACGATGTTTACGGCACGCGGCAACGTGACATACGATATATTTCGTTTCACGTTCAGTAATAAAGACAACGAAAGAAGAGAATATGTTAATTAGTTACTATATTTAATAATATTAACTAATGTATCTTACTATTTAATGATATTAATTTGAATATTAACTAACGCGCATATTAATTTGGTTACAAGAGAAAATAATAGGCGCTGTTCAGGCGCACGTATCATTTGGAATAGATTCCGATCGGAATTATTTTGGTTTCCCTAGAAAATATAATAGAAATCTAGGAAATAATTGAACAATTTCGATCGGAATCTCTTTATTCCGAATAATTTTATAATACCTGCCCAGTATCTCGATTATTCTGTAACTTCTAACGACAGTTTGGTATCGTTACATTTTTTTCATCATGTATAATAATTGTGCAACAGTTTAACGATACTGTCGTTAGAAATTACAGAAAGAAATATAAGTGAAATCAAATGAATATCCCATACAGTTAGATTTTCGGATTCTTGTTCATTTATATAGCCAGAGATGGTCAACTCGCGGAACTCTCCAAATTCTTTGGAATCTCACTTTAAAGAATAAAAATTGGGTCTTGACAGAAAGTAGCTCAATTTTCAGAGTAAGATTTCACTCTTTAGAGATTCATTCATAGAAGTCTTTTTGTTTTCCATGCAAGAGAAGAAAATATAAGCATGATTTTTTCCGCTTAATTCTTTAGCAGAGCAGCACACCGAAGATTTTAAATTTTCATAATAACACGTCAGACAAAAAGATTGACTACCCCTGGTTTAGATCAGGAATCTTAAGCTTTCTGATAAAGACGCATCGCGTGAATTTATAAAAGAAAAACTTACGTCGCAAAGTATACGTTCCGTTGAAACTCGGACGGCGTCAAAGGTTCGATCAGAAATAGAGAGATCACCTTGCTTCCGGCATCGAAAGCGACGCGATTCCGCAACGCATATCGACGCGGACAGAGAACAGACGAGGTAATCGGGGCAAGGCGATAAATCACGGTCGCTGATTACACATTTCAAAACGCGGCCGAAAGCGGTTGATCTACGGCTCCATAACTCTGGAAGTCGTCCCCCCGGCATCCGCCCACGTCCCCGTTCCCGTCGCCATCACTATTCGTACGCTGCGCTGCGCTGCGTTGCGCTGCGCTGCGCTGCGCTGCACTGCGCTGTACCGCGCTATGTCAATACAACGATGTGTGTACGACCGTCCCAAATCAGTTTTCGAAGTTTCCGCCGATTTTTATCCCGGTGACCCGATAATCTCCCGCCGATATCGGACGGACGTGAGTTTGCGTTTGCGCGTCATCCCCGTCCGTTTTCGCTCGGGGCGGCATGGCATATCGTCGTTCTCCTACGCCCCCGACGAAATTCACTCACAGTCGCCTCCCTTGTCAACCAAACGAGAACTGTCGTTAATTTTCCATACACTTGGGAGATGCATCTGAAAGCCGATAACGACCGGATTAAACGCATTAAACGATGTATAACGCGCGTTTTGCGAGCATGGGGATGCGTACGGATGAGCGCACATTGCTGTCTATAGTTGATGCGTTTGCTATTGTTCCATTGGCAACATGTAAAAGAAACAAATCGTGTTTCGATTTGCAATTTTGTTCAAGTACGGCTTTGGCTATCGTTCAACAGCAAGGAAAACGTATTTTTCCCACTCTTTTCAAAAACAGTCGAATCAAGAGAAAAAAAAATGGATAAATAGAAAACACGCTGCTGGCGTTCGATTAAAATTGTTTTCCGGGAGCGAGTTACCGGTTAACCGCGCGTTTTTCAAACGAGATCGTCGCAGTAAATCCCGATAGCCCTTTAGATAGATTCGGAATTTCGATAGTACCGTAAACATTACAATAACGTGCAACAGCCAACGAACGAAGTAATTCTAGGCGGCGCGGCGCCAGGATGCTACAAGTAATGGCTGTAATAATGCTACATATTTCACTTATAACTGGTCATAAAGGTTGTTTTATTAACAGCTCTTGGGAGTTGTAAGATATTGTAATGGCCTTTTATGAGTGGAATATTTCGCAAGTAAAATATATTCGGTACATCGATTTCGCAAGAATCAACAAAATTATAAATTACGCAAGTAAAAAAAAAAAATTCGCCGAATCTTTGCGGGAGCTCATGATTTCACAGGCGTGTCTCGTAAATTTACGTATCGTTCTAATTATCCCGATAAAAATCCGCCGTAAAATTTATCTACGTGCATTTATCACACGCGTCCAAGAAATATTTCGTGAACGTTATCGAGATTTAAAAAAATTTATCCGATCGATAAATGTGATATTAAATTGAATAATATAAATGAAAGAAGGAGAACGTGAAAGAAAGAAATACGCAGAGGTGAGAAAACACTAAAACTTTCTACTCCCGTTCGAGACATAACGAGTACTCTGTCATCTTGACACCCGTCGATGGTGTTCTACCTGCATATTAATGCAGGTCTTTCGCAACTCTCTCATATATTAACATAACTAACTTCTCCGTCAAAGAGATGATATTTCTTTCCACAGACATTTCGCCGAATCATATCGATTATTAGCACGCTATCGACTTAATCTAGAAATAATTACTTGAGATATCTTTATACTTCAGTGGCGAGAAAAATGTGAATTGTTGTAAAAGGATGTAAAAATATTTTCTTTCTTTTTGGATATATTTTCTTTCTTCTTCAATAACTATTTTTCTCAAACATAATTAAATATAAAATTTCATCAAAAACCTGCAGTGAAAAAGCTTACTTATATTCATTAAAATTTTTATATTTTATAAGTACCGTCATAATAGGCAACTTAATATGTTTATTTCGTTCATTTGTTTGGTTTCTACTAACTTTTTTTTTACAATAAAAAAAAATTTAAATCGGTAAACTATTAATATACAACATGTCGTTAATAATAGTGATTTGAAATAGAATATAAAATATCTCAAGTGATCGTTTACGTAAACAAAATAAGTAACTATTCTCGGGTTAATAACAAGAAAAGTCTCGCAATGATAAAGAATCAATTTAGATTTAAATGTGATAAAATGTAAAAATGTAGAAGATAATAATCGCATAATGGAAAATAAAGTTCACTTAAAAAAATTAAATTAAAAAACATAATAATTTTTTTGTCGTATGTATTGCCGATAAGGAATAATCGCAAATCTTGAAGATCGTAGAACTAAAACCTGTTTGGAATAGAACATACGATTACATGTGTCTACAACGTTTAGAATTGAATACGCTGAGAAAGCACATACTTCTCGCGTTCGTACTTCCTCGTTCAACGATTCCCTTGGCCTCTTCAACTCTCACGACGTTCCAACCCGCACACACATAGCCATATCCTTATTCTTACTTTTAAACCGACGAATCCTTGGAAAATATCCGATAGGAGAGCGCCACGCCCGTTCGTCGTTCACTTGAGATTGCCGAGAATGACTGGGGAAATTAATTAGATGGAATTTCACAGAGAGAAAGGACTACTGTCCCGTAGAAGTTAGAAGCGAGCGGAGTAGTAGGTACGAAAAGCTTAAACGGCTTCGGCTCTATAACTTCGTTGCACGCTGGCGAGTTTGAGTGATCTTAGGGAACCACGAGCATTTACAGCATGCTAGAACTAACGTAGATTCTCCTATAATACCGTGATGCTCGCGCAGACTTGGCTAAGAGCCTCTGAGAAAGTTGCCGAACGAAGCGTCTCGTGAATCCGACAGTTAATTCCGGCAGATCTTTTTACGCCCTCGAGCGGGGAAGAATGGAAAGGGGGAAGTTTGAGATATTTTGTCGTTGT
The DNA here is from genome assembly GCF_024713525.1 of Acromyrmex echinatior. NCBI lineage: Eukaryota > Metazoa > Arthropoda > Insecta > Hymenoptera > Formicidae > Acromyrmex > Acromyrmex echinatior. The sequence goes on from NC_141859.1 coordinate 11,060,760, forward strand.
GATGCAACACCGTGCACACCGACTATTTTACAGTTGAGCACGCTTCTCCGAAGTTCGTTTCCATGCAAAAAAAAAACATCAGAGTCTTGTGGACTAAAGAGTCTTTGGATTTCCGATGCAACTCACTGTCGATATAGTGCATTTAATGTTATACTTGGTAATTTAATCTCGATTTTTGGAAGGAGAATTGTGTACGTGTGTGTCTTTTTTTAAACAGCTACACAAATCTATGTGTTAAATTCATATACGCGACATGATTTTCCACATGGACTACTAAAGCTCGTTAAATTAAGATGCTAAAAAAAAACACACATGATAAAATGTATTACATTATATATATTACGCGAGAAGCGTGCAGAATTTTGCATAATTTTTCGTGGAAATAGAGGTGTATTTGATAAATTAATCAAAGCAAAGTCTGGGATTAGATATATCCCTCGTGTGAGTAACGTAAATTCCCAAAATGTGATAATAATCCTATTCCATGAGCAGCTTATGCAGACTGAATTTAGGAGAGAATCGTCGGCTTTATGAGCTGAGGCAAATATTTGCGCGCCCCTTCATGTGAAAACGTATTGTTCGAATCCGCGCCCTGCGAAATTTTGCAACAAAAGTTTCGCGAATATGTGCCTTTCGAAGGAGGCCGATTTTCAGAAGTTCGAAACGTATATAACGTTCATAAATCCAAATAAGAATTATTTATAGAAGTCGCCGGATACCGCGAGCGAGGTGCTCTTGAGACCGAACTTTCTTCGACAGCCTGGCAAAGTTGATGCGCGGGGAAATATCTGCGAGTTTGCCCGAGGTATTATTTCTCTCGAATTGGGGAAAGGTCACTGTATACGTGACAGAAGTTAAAATTGAATTGGAAAGAGAAGGGGCGCACTTAGAATAGAAAACACCGAGCGTTTTTACTCTTTGTGTCCCCAGTAATTTTTCCGCAAGTACGCCCGATTCAACGTTCGCAATTGCGGCGCAAAATCTGTTTCTGTACACAAGTATTATGCTTCAAGAAAATAACGTATTAAACGTAAAACTTCTCTTTCAAAATGATCTCGTCGTAATTACTTTCAAGCTATCGTGACATTTGATGCATATTCGTTACGAGTTTCAAACAAATTTAATTAAAAACATCTTATTTAGATAAAAACAATTTTGTTTGAGAAGTTTGTAAAAAATATTCCATTGATTGACGAATGTGAATTCACAACGGAGGGAGATTAATAAATGATGTCTGCCGAAGGGAGAAAACTCCAAGCTGGTCGTTCCTTTTCATAAGAAGCATGATTTCTGACGGAAAGAGGTTGGAGTCGGAGGGTTAGAGTTTGAGAGGATTGAAGTTGGTTGGGATCCAATTCGTAGTTCAAAAGCCTCCTTAGTATTAGCCTTTCGGCTTTCAATCTAAAAAAATGGCAAAAACAAATTTATATCCATGAAAATATTTTTCCGTCGACGACGCAACCTCCGTTTCCTGTCTTGTTTTTCTTTTTTCGCATCGTGAATCGAGAAGCTCGTGACAGAAGGACGATGGAATAGAGGACGAATAAGAAAATGGGCGCGAGAGATGTCTTCACGGTAATTCGTTGCCAGCGGCATGATTGCCCTGTTTACACAACTTGCGAGTGTGCATTTCCGTAGCGCCGGCGTAATTACGCGAATGACTCAATCTTCGCCAACAAACTTGAGAATTTTCTCGAGAATCCTCGAGATGAAGGAATAATCATAAAGGAAAGCTGCCTCCGGAAAGATTCTCGTTATGCACCTGGAAACTGTGACTTACGTGCTGGTATTTTCCATCAGCACGATGTTTTATTCCTAAGGGAAGATCCCAAAAATGAGGCTGGACCTTTCTCAACATTCTACGGCTAATAACCTTTTCTACGATTTTAAGTTAATTCTCTCGGAAAGAGAGTGCATATTGCTCTCTTATTTCAAAAGTAACAAAACTACGAAGTTGGAAAATTTATATTAAATTTAATAGATATATTTCACGCTTTATTATATATACATCCTATATTCTGTGTCCTATATTAAAGGTTTTGTGTTAATTTAACACAAAATGAAAATTAAAAATGTTAGAAGGTAACACAAATATTATAAAAAATTAACACAAAAAAATTGCAAACAAACTATGGAAGTATATTTTTTTTTAAAGTAAAATTATTATTTATATGTTAAATTAACATATTGTATTTTATTGTATTTTATTCATTCATTTTAGAATTTAAAATATATTATTTTCATGTTACTTGTTCACTTACTTATAAATTGGATTATTTTATGGATTATTTTAACATTAATATCGAATATCAATTTAATACAAAAAAAAAATAATTAATTTAAATAATAATGTTACATTAAATGTTAAATTAATACACAAATATAACTTCATAAAAAAATCAAAATAGTTATAACAATGGTAAAAAGAATAGTTAAAAAAGAAAGTTGTCATAATTGTTAGAACTTAAAAAAGATGGTTCTTTTAAAAACTGATTTTTGTAAAACGGAAATGAGAAAAATTATATTTCATATCATATTAAAAATATCTTCTTTTTGCCGATTTGATTCGATGATTTTCTATCAAGTTAAAAAAATAATTTTTCTTTTGTCTGAGAAACTTAATTTGTTGAGTTGTCACTCTTAGAGTGCCTAATAGAAAGTGTAACGTATAAATTAAAGACATAATTCTAATTGACGTCAAATACAAGATGTATAACATAATACTTTTTAAATAATAATTAATTTTCAATGTCAAAAATCAATCATTAATTATTTTTCAATCTAATACATATTTAAAAATATTTCTTCATTTTTCAGCGAGAAACATTGTTACGTAGGCTCGGTAGTATTCGGTAAATTGTCGCGCTGAGAAGTGGCACATGGTGCTCCGGGAATTCCGTCGAATTCTATGGATTTTCGAGGCGCACATTCCGCGAGGTAACAGCATGAGAATACGTTACATGTACATGAGTGCCTTAGCTCCCGTTGTGGCTTGCTCCATCGGTACAACGCCTTAGCCCTTAAGCCAGACGAGGATCGGGATCACCCCCGTAGGAATGCGGCAAGCAAATAGTCAAAATAGCTATCGGGCTTGGCGAGCCTCTGTGTCTTCGCCGCGTGTGTTGACACATATGTTCTAAGTGCTCCTGTTTCGACGGCTGACGCGTTTACCAAGAACATTCAAACTTTGTTCACATTGTAGATACAATAAGGAATAACAATACCGTGCCAAATAGAGACACTGAACGAATCATTTTCACGTTCACTCGCACTCATGATACAGCTAAGAAATCTGAATTACAAAAGAAATTTTTTCAGAAATTTGTTGAAATTTGAGAAAATTTTCTGATATAAAATTTACAAAATAAATATGTAACTACTTTCGTAGATTCAATGACATAAGGAGAAATTAAAATGGCTATAAAATGACTCAGTATTATCTATATTTAATATTCGTATTACAATATTGTACAGAGCAGGGCATTTTAATCGCTTCAGGCGGATATCTCAAAAACTAAAAGAAATACAAGAAAGTTTTATATAAAAGTTGTAGATTTTCTTGGGAAAAAGAAGATAAAAATAATGGATTTTATATAAAGGATATTACTAAGGATATTATCAAGTAAAGATCGACATGAATTTTTTTAAATGGGAAATCTCTATTTGTATATTTTTGTAGCTAAAGTCAAGACATTTTCAAAACATTATAATAAAGTATTTTTTCATTAAGCACTTTGCAAATTTTACCAAACTTTTGCAAACTTGAGTTACTGTACTGCTGACATTATCCAAGATGTGGAGGTTACTTAGTCAGATTTAATGTCTTCTGTGTGGGTGTATGTATACGTGGTACACTTTGGGCAATGCTAATGTCGGCAGTACAGTAACTGTCAAGTTTTGTAATTCGTAAAGTGCTTAATGAAAAAGTTGAAAATATTTTATTATAATATTTTGAAAATGTCTTGACTTCAGCTACAAGAATATGCAATAAAATATAAGGGTTCCTGTTTAAAAAAATTTATGTCGATCTTAACCTTGGTAATGTCCCCTATATAAAATCTATTATTGTTTTCACCTTCTCTTTCTCCCAAGAAAACCTACAACTTTTAAATACATTTTTTTCATGTATCTCTCTTAGTTTTTGAAATATCCGCCTGGGACGAATAAAATGCCCCACCCTATATATCTATATTTACACATAATTTCTTAAATTTTATAAGCGTATTAATTTAAGATCGTTTGTGAAACGAGAACTCATAATAGAAAGAGATTATGTAGATAAATATCTTAGCTGAAAAACATATATTAAACGGCAAAACGGGATCGATACCGTTATTTTAAATAAGCGTCACAAAAAATTAGGATTTTCGTCGCTGAGGTTGCACAATTAAGATGACGGTCGTCGCGGAAACAAATTCCGTGAAATTCAAGCTGAACAGGCTAATTATTCGCTTTAATAACTATTTACGATTACGAGCGCGTATGTAATTACGTTCGTAAAATTGTTCGGCGCACCTTGATGAGTGTCCGTAGACACGTACGTATTTAATGAATGCTCATCTTCGTTTTAAGAGATTCGCGAACTCCATAAAAATTTCCGGCTGTCCGGCTGAATGTTAAATTTTATGGCGAGTAATGAATTTTTTTCTCTTCGTTAAAGAATCCAGGTGAAATCGATAATTATTTACTCCGCGAAGTAATGTTTCATACAGTGCTGCTTTCAGTAAATTGCGGATTGTTAATTAAATGATGATGAATGCCATTTGCTTTTTTTCTTTCTTTGACACAATAGATTGCTCGGTCAATTTTTTTTTATAAAACGCGAGCGTATCGAGAGTCTGCCGACAATATGAGAATTATCGCATTACAAACACGCGTGTAACAACAATCTGATCACGTGCTACATCGAATCCCTGTAATTCTATCGTTACGTCGAATTACATTTGGCTAAATCGCGTTTTGCGCGAAACGCTCGTCTTTTTGATACGTCATTACTCGATAGTAATTCAATAATACACGAAAAAAATAATTTCGAAAAAAGTATTAAAAAATTTAGCCAGAGCTGAAAATAATTGTGTTTGTATCATCAAAATAGTTATAGGGCACTCAAACTAATTGTTAAAATGTCAAAATTTTTTGCAGCATTGCTTATCATGCTTAAGTTTCATACATAATTATTTTAGTAATCCAACAAAATTATTTTCAGATTAGATCTGTATCTGGATAAATTTTTAAATACGTACTTTAACAAAATAATTCTTTCTGTGTAAAAAAATCTTGCAAAATAAGAAGTTTCCAAAAAGAATTCAGGCAAATTCGAAAATTAACAGAAATATATGTCGTAAAAGTATAGTTCTACATGTCGAGAAAAAAAATTGCTTCACTGCGGAAAATTCTGGTAATTTTGTAGAATGATTATGGTCACTGCGGCTGCACTGAAGGGCGCCTTTCATCCTGGCATGAGTTCGGTGAGGTTGTACTTATGTAATGACGTCATTTGTGAGCCTGCAAGGGATCATGAATCTCTTGCCACCTGACGCACAGGGTCAGCGTATTCGTCGTCGTTCCACTTCGATTTCTCTCGCTGTTTTTATTTAACCGGCGATGTATCTCGCTTGCGATGGAACTCGGAAACGAATGACGACTCCTATCGCAATCCATTTATTTTCTCAACGATTTGGTCAACCCATTCGCCCCTCCCTTCTCTCTCTCTCTTTTCCTTAGGTGGGCGTAAACTTGCAAGAACAGAAATAAACTTTATTAACGTAAACTTTCCGGTTCGATATGACTCCGCGGGATTTGAACTTTCGCATAATTGTTTTAGCATAAATTACTCATCTGTGCAATTTTAACAGGAGAAAGAAGTAATTAACGGCGATTACGCTCGTAATATACTCGCCATTTCCGATCGTTTTTGCAAGGAGGAACGCGCGGACAAGCGAGTTAATTCGACACTGTGAGGAAAGGCTAAGGGGTTTCCGCGCCTATTCTTTTTACCTTTTCTCCGGCGCACTGTAATTAACAAAATTGTGTAAACTGTTCTCCGTGCACGTACCGGCAGAGCGTTAAAACCCATTTCAAATATAAAAACGCGGTTGCAATTTTACGTCCGCGAGATAACACACAATGCCACGTTAGTTAACGTACCTTTTTAACGTACTAATATGTACAAATATTTATACTTTAATTTATACTTTCATTATCAGAGATATTTCTAATAACTTTAAAATATGCTTCAAGACATTTTTTTTATATAAATACATCGATCGTATCATCTATTCCTTCAATCTTCAATTTCAGATTTGACTTCAAAATCGGAGGCATGTTATGTATTATGGAAGCGATCAATTATTCTATATTATTCTATGTTCTATTTCTAATCAAATATCGGGTTTGTTAAAAAAAACACGATTCGGTCGGATCGTTTCGAGAACGAAATGACGGTCGCTTTGATTGCACGCTAGATAAAGGTGGCTAAAAATAGCGCGACACGATTTCAGACGCATTGTCCGGCAGTACAATTGAATCGTTATACGCGCGGGCGATGTTGCAGCTTGCATCGGGATCCGAAAAAAGCCCGTAGCTCTTGCCAGTAACCAACACACGCGCCCCGTTTTGCGCCACTTGCTGAGAAGCTTAGCAATGTGTTACTCTGTTACTCACTTACCCCTATCCGCCTTCTTCACTCGACCTCTCCGAATCCGACGATTCACTGGGATAGTTCGCAACTTGAATGCAATACACACAATCGAGAAAACAATTTTCTCGTTTCTTACCTGCAACAATACAAGAAAAGGTGATTTGTTAGTTTCAGAAGGAAAAAAGGATTAATGACGACAATATGACAGCACGATGTATTGTCATTCTCATATATAATGCAAATTTGCGCATGCACATGATTTACATTATAAGGCCCAAACCGGAAAGAAACTTTTAATGATACACTCATGCCGCTAAGATAAGTTTTAGCACGAAGGATAGCGCAAGTTATACCCCGGCCTACTTCGGAAGTTCAATGAATTTCTGTTAAGTAGAAGCCAGAAACTGTTGGTTCAAATGAAGGCAATTAAATCGCGTGTACGTAATTGCGTGCCTTTAACTTGGTATAACATGATATAAACATGTCGCAAAAGCTTCTTTATACGTCGAAAAAGTCAATTTTAAATCGTCAATCTCTTTAAAAAAATTCGTTTCTTAATATTGCGAATGTCTATCGACCGTAGTAGGTATATTGATTTCTTTTTTATCTCACTCTTTTACTCTTAATATAACTATCATTTGTGTCTTGTGCATTAAAAAGATAAATGTACTAAATTTAACAATAAAATAATAAATAAATCATTTGTTTAAATATACGAATTAAGTATTGACTAAAATATTGACTAAATATAAAGATATTTTTGATATATGTAAAACCACATTAATTTGTAATATTAAATTAAGTATATTAATTTAATTTAATTATCACTGTTTTATTGAGTAAATATTTATTTATTGTAATGATTAGTTGATATTATTCAAACAAATATTTTATATAAATAGTATCAATATTAAATTAACATTATCATCAAACTAACACTAACCAATTATAACATTTATATATATTTTTTTAAATATACAAACTTATAAATATTTTCTAAAGATGTCAAGGTATATATAAGAATCGATTAATAATTTTTATACACTTGTTAATATGATGAAAATTAATCCAAAACACATAAAATGATTCATAAATGACATATCGTGTGTATAGTAAAGGATCGAAAATTATCGTATATATATGTATTAAGGGTTATAAAAAATTTTTAAAATCGGTCCATATTTTCACATTTTCAAGATAAACGATAAGTACGTCACGATAACAGCCGTTCTATCGTAAGTCCTCAACGTAAGATTTATCACTGCGAGAGTTCCACTCTTGTCCTTATAACATCCACCCAGTGAGAAACTTATCATTTTTCTCGCCCGATCGAAACAAGTGCGAGAGGTGAAAGCTTGAAAGGAGAGCGCATTTTACAAGCACTAATACTTTTCTTTATCAGACGTGCCTTAGTGAGCGAGGAGGAACGAACGAGCGTAAAACGTCGAGCAATTCGGTTGCATCGATGCAATTGCACTCTCCGATGGCAGGAGAAGAGCCAGAAGGGAAATGGCACAGCGCATACACTGAAGCTGCGTCGTACGGAAGTGGCATTCTCGTGACTGTGGTGTTCGTAAGACATAAAAGAGTTCGCGCGATCACTTCTTCCGATCGCCGTGAATCGCAAAACCGCGATGCAGTTTCTTCGTCGCCGTTTATCCTGTACTTGCATTTTAGGAACATATGGCGTGGCGTTTCTCAAAGAAATGCTACACAAAAACCCAGTATCGTTTATCGTAAAACTTCGTTCAGCTTCGTACATGTATGACGTTGTGGTTCGCAGCAGAACAATTTTGCACAGCCATTAAATGAAACGTATCCGCAAAAATAGGTAGTAATAAACATAGAATCACGTTCGATAATATTCAGGATGTACGCTACATCAGATTTATTCCCGCTGGTTGCGATATAATATCGTGTTTATTTGTACGCGTACATACATAATCCGTTGGAGATACATAATCCGTTGGAGATATGAGAATACGCAAGCGTGAGAATGCGCGATCACGGATCCAATCATCGAAAGGTACGACTGCGCTTCCTAATTAATTATTACCGTAGCGCCACTTGTCATTTTCCGAATGAGAATCAACGTTCTGTTTGCGGCTTTTTGTTTACAAAAGTGGAAAAAATATGCGTTCATATTAAGATTAGAGTTACATTAAAATTATTAATATTAATAATATATCACTAAATTAAAATTAAAAAGCTATTATAAAGCACATTTAAACTAAGAAATCATTTATAGAGAGATCCAAATCAGGCAGATTTCGTATAAGAACTTAAATAAATATTTCTCAAAAATATATTTTAAAGCTATATTATTAAATATTGCCTTCTTTAATTTAATAAAAAAATACACAATAATAATAAATAGACATATAATATTTAACAAGTAGATGTAAAATATTTCTCTAACAATAAGAAAGACTTCTTTATTATTATTTAAATTTAAATTATTTTATCTATTTTAAATAAGTTAAGAGGAAATACGTTTAAAAAAAGAGTTTAAGAGAATAATACGTTAAAAAGTAGCAATAACGACCGCGTTACGTCTGACTGTGGCAAGATATCGCAAGGATCTGCACTAATTAATGACCAAAGGGTTACAGCCACTTGTTACTGAGAAAAGACAAGGTCCGAAGGCGATGTGGGAACGATCGTAGTTGCTGAACTTTAAGCTAATCACGTTGCATAGTTTGCGGTCCAATGAAGGGCTAGACACTGGGCTACGTCCGAACTGTCGGACGCCCGACAAACTTCCTGACCGAACAGAAAAGTCCCCGAAGGTGCCCAGGCGGTGATTTCGCCGATTGCCCGTCCATCGATCGACGCCTGAAGACAATCTCGGACTTTCGGCGTTAAGCCCGAAATGTTAAGTACTCTGTAAGCCGCGCTCGCAAACACCGTTCATGCTAGACACGAGTTTCCAACCGTAAATTCTCGGCTGTGAACGTGATTCTTGTTACCGCCAAGTAAGCCGTGTTACCTTCCGTATATCGCTGTGCCGCTATTTTCCCGATAACAATGCGACGGCATGACAAAAATGAGAAAACATACAGTGCTCTTAACAACGAATTTCCCATAGCGAAAGTATCCGTTTTCATTCGTGCAAAATTTTATAATGCTATTATTATTCGAAATATAAAGTAGACAGACAAATATTGAGTCAGTTAGCATATAGGTGAAAATTGCGAAAAATTTAAATCAAAATGCACTACCGTTTAAAAATTTCAGCATACTCTCCATTTATGGAAATATTCCGTAATGTAAAGAATAAAATATGAATATAGTTTGCATGTATTGTTTTTGAATTTATTATTACGTATTTTTATTGAAACTGGAAAAACTTCTTTGTTTAGATTTTTACTTCTTAAAATTTAATATCTTTGAGTTTTGATAACAAAAATTCAACCCTTGGCATTTAATCGGTAAGTTTCTCAAGTATCTTAAACAAAAAAATTTGTGTTAATTAATGCTTAAGGATGTATTGCATCCATTTTTACAAATGTGCATTAATATTTATATTTTAAATAAATTATATACAAACAAAAACTATTTAAATAATGATCGTTACTATGCAATTTTCACTCAATGATAGTTTTATGATCTGCAAAATGACACATTTTATGTTCTGTATTAATAACATTCTATTTTTAAATAAGACTTTTTATTATTTAGTTCATTTGTTATTATTTTTATTGTTATAAACTAAAACTGAAAAATGAATGACAAAAAATTCAATTTTTTTTTTATAAGTCCTTTAAATCTTAAAAATTATTATATAGTCTCATTGTAATTAAGAGATTAGTTACGAAGACTTGGAAAAAATAAATATTTTGTTTTTTTAATAGAACAATTAGCTTCTGTATTGCAGGTAAATTTACATACTTAAAATAAATTTACATAAATCATTTTAAATATTTAATTTAAATATTTATATAAAATATTTTTAAAAAATTGAGATTCTTTGTAATTACTTTATAATATATTTCCATTAGAGTACACACAAAAATATTACTTTTTATTAAAATAACTTTTGATCTGGATGGTAAACCGTTGTTAAATTTTTTGAATTACTTTTATATGTAATCTAAAATAACCTGTAGTTTTTTCATTATTTTGAAAATATATGTAATGTATCTTTAATCTCTGCAGAAATATTGTTTACATACCATTCTTATTATTGTTAATCGTTAAATGTTTATTGGTGTCTAATGCAAAATTTTAAATAATTCTTTCCAAAACTGATATAAAAATATTTGTAACATCTCTCTCTCTCTCTCTCTCTCTCTCTCTCTCTCTCTCTCTCTCTCTCTCTCTTTCTCTCTGTCTATTTCAGAAATTAATCTAATTTTCCATTTATATTAATTTTTCGGCAGTTCGCGATTTTTGAACATTTCGGGGGCTAAAAATGTAAAAGTAGATATACCATATCATAACTCCATATTTTATATACGAAAAATGAAACTATTAACAAAAGTATAAGACGTGTTGAAACTTTTGAGGGATAGTGTAGGTTTCACGAAGAACATAAAACTGTCATTGAGATGAAAATTATATAGTAACGATCGTTGTTTATAAATAGCTTTTCTTCGTGCGCAATTGTTCCTAACGGAAATGTAATTTACTTTCTAAGAGATCGTACCCTGATTACGGATTACTCACGCCGAGAGATATCAGATATTCCCGATTTGCTGGATGGCGCTTGTCTAGCGATGATTTGCTTTAGTATTCGCGAGCGTCAATGTCCAATCATTATCGCGCAGCGGAGGTTCTATTATACAGTCATCACCGATCACGAGAGCGCACAGAGATGATTCCGCCGATAGACCTCCACAATTTGCCGAGGGGCAAATCTAACGATCTAATGCTTCGACGAACGAGCGCCAAGGATACAGTAGAGCTGAATACAATCGCGTTCGCACAATCGAGAATATCGATCGCTCGATAGAAGAGTACACAGTAAAGAATATTTTCTATTTGTTAAAACCGATCCAATCAAGTCCTTGTTAAAATTTTGTGCTGAATTTTTGTTATTTAAATATTTTGTATTAAATCGATATTCATCATTTCTTAGAAAATAACACAATTTATAAGTAACTGAATAAATAACATAAAAATGATGCATTTTAAAACATAAATTGTAAGATAAATGAATAAAATATATATGTTAATTTTACATATCATAAATTTTAATTTTACTAAAAAAATATGCTTCCACAATTTGCTTACAAATTGTGTCAATGTACCCTTTTTATGCTAACATAATATTCATGTTGCTTACTAACATATTCATCTTGTGATAAATTAACACAAAAATTTAAGTGGGTCATTTGGGACATGTAAAATATTACAAATTTAACATAAATTTTCCAACTATGTAGAATAATTCCAAATATACATTTTTTTTATACTTCAAGCAAATACAGTTGTTTCGACTCTCTTTTGCGTTAAAAATAATTAATCGTTTCCATATATATTCAAATCTGTGTAAAAATATATCATACAAATCCGGAGATTACTGTAAAAGTAATCTACGAATTTAATGTATGCATTTCCTCTAGTTTTCAAAAAAAGATAAAAGGAATTCAATTGAATATCTCCAATGTTCTGAATAACATAATATTTTCATCGTTATTAATAGTATAGGATATTAAAAGTAATCGCTCAAAGCGACAATAAATCCCACATCTGTTGCATTTTATCGCGTTTCAATCAGGTTTTATTTCGTGCGCTGGCTTTCGCGCCCCATCTGCTTTGAATTACATGACGATATTCCGATTTTCAGCAACGATTTAGCGAGCGGAAAACGGCACGACCGCGATTAACTCGTTCATATTATCGACGTGCGTGCACACATATCGAATCCACAGTGCGAATCAGACAATCGTTGCTTTCCAACTTACGCAATATTGCAAAGTATGGGTTGACATCATTTATCCTGATCCATAATTTATTGTTACGCAATCTATTTCTTTTTTTACTAAATTCAATCGATTAATTCGGAATATTGCCATTGCGGTAGATTCATTCGTGTTGCGACCGAATAGGCCCGATTGCGGTTTAAATCACAGTGGAATTTTTCAATTTACGTGAAAAACGTGGATCGAATTCGTGTACTATGATACACGTGGCGTGTAATCGAGCCGCAGCGTAAACCCGTAAATTCTGCGACAAAGTGTCGCAACGAAGTGAAGGTGTCGTGTCGAAGGTGAAACGATTGCGGACTGATCAAAGGGAATTCTCTGGACGTTGATGATTGCGGAAATCAACATAGTACAGGTGCATCGCGTAGGACGTGACGTACGTAGAGAAAAAAAAGAAGGTAAGCGAAATACGCGAAGCTTTTAGGCGCGGCATGAATACACGCATTGAAACGAATGGCTTTCACGGCACACGGCGCTATCATCCGCAGATGATATATCATCTCCCGGGACTTTTGAACACTGCGGACTTTTCTCACGCATTCATGCGGCAATGGAAAAGGGCGAAGGACGAAGGAATAATGGTTATAGTCCGCTCACTTCAACAATTACGTATTTTCTTTGATTTTCTTGTCCTCTTCTGTACAACGACAATTAATTAATTCTTCCGCGACAGCGTGTATTCTATTATTTGATATGTAGCTCTAGTCAAAAGAATTAAGCACCTACAGAGTTAGAAATCACTAGTTGTAAATCACTCTTAAAATAAAAATTCATATTTTTATTCAGAATGATATTGAACAATTCATAAAATATTAAATAGGTAATTATATAAGTAATCATATAAGATTACTTTACGGATGGGTTTATTCCATTTCAGTTTTATATTTTTTAATTTTAATCAAATTAATTTGAAGTAATGAAAATTATTCACAATTAGACTCAATAGATACATTAATTACGGTTTAGTTCTCTAAATGCTTTATCCTTTTTTGAAGCGTTATTGTATATATTCCATAAAAATAAAAATAATTTGTGCTTGCATATCGCAATATAAATTTAAAAAAATTAATAATCCACATTCAGTTCAAAAATTTTGTGAATTATGATACGATTTTAACATATTTAAGTTTATATTTATAATCAATAACAATTAAAATATAATAAAAAATTAAAATTATATATGTCCAACAATACGATTAATGATGAATAATACGAAATTATGAACAATAATACTTAAAATTTTTATGTGGATACTATTTTATTTTGTTTCGATATTCTAAACAGATAAATATTTTTGAAATGGTATCATTTATAAAATTTTAACAAGTTTAATGATATCACCGCTTATATTACACGATAAAGATATTATCATAATAAACAGATATTCGCGAACATATTTAATTTCAACTGAGTACGATTGTAATTTTTTTCTATAATGCTCTTTTTACTACCTCCTATATAAAAGTCATAAAGCAATCTTTGTGTTATTCTACATTAAATGAATTTTTAAAGGTACATACTTTAACTTTTTACTTCTCACGTTTTCATCATTTAATGACATCAATAAAATATGTAGCATTGGTAGTAATCAAAAAGCAATTAATACTTGAAAAAAATGAAGAAAATATTAAAGGATCTTGTAATATATGCGTCAACTGATGAAAAATAATTTAATTTAAATATAATAAATAATCCGAAACTAGTGCTTCATCTATATCTCCGGCTTTTATCTTACTGTTTTCATTTATCTCTGTAATTCTTTTATCGACTTCTTTTATCTCTTATTTGTAATTGGTTATAAGCATTATACAAACATTGAGAGAAAGGATTTTGTTAATTTAACAGTACCTTTAATAAGTGACCGATAAATATGTGACAACAAATTTGGTTTGTTATTTGGTTGTATTGCTGCTAATCTGCTATATCAACCAATTACTAGTAACAGAAACAAACTATGTAGAATCTAATTTATCTTTTGGATAGATCTTCGTTTATAGAGGTTCCTTTACATAGAAATCGTGGAATTTTAAGTCATAGGAAATTGATCAATCATAGTCAAATATAAGGAGAATACTTGATTAGAATCGGTCAATTTCTTACGATTTCAGACCCTGTAACTATCCACGACTTTTATATATGAGCCTCTTATTTACAAGCAATACTATTAATTATTTATTACATTGACAAATAAGAAATAATTAATTTGCAATAGTAACTAATTAATCACTTTTTAAACAAATATCACAATTTGTTTTCCCTTGATTTGTTCCTATAACAAAATCATTTCTCTCAGTGCAAGTTTAAAATCATTTCTTGAAACAAAAGATTACAGCAGTAAATGCCGTAAATCAATTTTTGAGCTACAACATTAAATAATAATTAATAATAAGGTATCTAATACCTTTAATCAAAGCAGCATATTCGTTGATGCATGCAAGTAACGTTTGCATATATGAATGCAACATGCGCATGTACATGCAATATACACGATTATATAAAAACCGGTGGAAGATCACCGAGACGGTTGTGAAAAAGTCGTAAAATCGCTGGAGCTTCGAGACGTTGCGAAGATAACTTCGGTATCTTTAGCCGCAAGAAAGAGAAAAAAAAGTAGGTATCTCGCCGTGAGACACGCGAATCACGGCGGCCTAAATTTATTTCGCGTCGTAAAGCTGGTTTAGATGCAACAGCTGTAGAAGAACTCGCACGTATCGCGACGGTAGATTTGTCACGTGCAACCGCATTGCGGCTTATGCGCGTCATATCATTTCAAATGCAAGGGTGAGTACGCCATTGCGTTTCGACGCGCCGGCTGATGACAATTTTTCTTTCTTTTTTCCCATTCTTGTGGGCGGTTTTTTTTTAAGAAAAACAAATGTAACATCGAGGGATGTGAACGAAATGTATATTTACAATGGTAACTCGCATTAGACTCGCAGACGACGGAAGTTGACGTTAAAACTATGACATCGTTCCACGCATCGTAATGTAAATATAATATAAGATCGCACGCGAATAAAAAGTAGCCGTTCCTATCCCTTTTACGATAAAGCACGTTATGCGTACAGTTCGTATCTACGCACGTCCCATAAAGCACCGGCTTAATTCTACGTTTAATTATATTTCTGTGGTCACACAAACAGAATTGCGCACGGCGTGATTCGTTTGGATGCGATAGTTAATTAAAAATAATAATTACCGGAAAGATATTTGTAATGCCTCCTTGAAGGTGGTTTCAGCACCGCGACGAAGGAGTTTACAGATAAACCCAGCTTTATGGTCAATTTCGCGGCCCACCGTTCTTCAAAGTGGAAGCTAACTACTTTGAACTAGTGGTAAATTACGCGTTGGATATTCCGCGCGAATGAGCACCCGTACATTCAGATACGCGTGTTTCCTCTACTTGTTCAGCAGTTCGACGTAATTATTCTGCGCCAGTACGAAGAAAAAGCAGCTTTAAACTTTACCGAATACAAGAACAATCTAATCTCGTGATTTTATTCAAGCGATTTTACAAATTTTACGTGATAGTGCTTTTTTAAAAATAGCACAACCGATTCCCGTGCAATGTAATAATTATATAATTAATCTATAATAATTTTACTAAGAATACAACGAGTACTATATATCGTTATATTTCAAAAGCAACGTAACTAAAAAAACGGCGTGATTCTCGAGTTATTAGCATAAATAAGTTTAGTAAATAGATCCTATCCATTATAAAAATAAACAAACTTAATTTCAAAGAATTAATTCAGAAAAAAATCATCATGGCTCAAAAAGGATGATTTTTAAAAATCGTCAAAATTGTCACAATTAAAAAAAAGTTTTTCGAAATAAGAATTTTTTTTAAATAAAACAGAAATAACGAATGACAAATGATCATATTAAAAAGGAATTCTTTTTGTTGATATTATTATTTAATTAGTCAATAATTTTCTGTCAAATTGAAAGATAATTTTTTCCTTTTCTAAGAAATTTAATCTTTGGACAATAATAACTAAAAATGGACCGAGAAATGTTCAACACAAATAAACGGAGACGACCATAACAAAGCAGGTCTTGGTTAGCTTAAACAGAAAATTGTAAAATTCACACAAAAATATTAAATATTTTTGCAAGCAAGACCTGCTCTCTGACCGAATAGGGCTTTGTTTATTTGCGTCAACTTTTTGAGTTGTATTACTTTTAAAGGAAGGAAGCAATATATGATACACGTGAAATTCACCAGTGTACGCGTGATCTGCATTATATGCTCCCGTCGCGCCGGTCAGTTACGGAAGACGATGGGTGAGTCATTGAGACGGTGATTCGATCTGACCGGGATCGAATTCTCCCTGCGTCTGCAGATTATTGCGAACCCTCCACCGATCACCGGTGCAAAAAGGGACAGAGGAAGAATCTAAGGTGAGAGAGACGAAGAGGCACTGTCGGCGGACGGTGGTTCTTCGGTCCATTATCGACGATCCGACCTGCATATACGGCGCGAGACATGTCCTGAAACCGGTTTCCCGATCGGTTCCAAGAATCATATGCGCCCAGGATCGGATCCGGGTACCCACACGACTCCATTCTCATTTCCTCCTCTTCCTCTTTGAGGAAGGAACGTCTAGGCTCTTTCACGCCGCGGTTTGCGACTGGAAGCAGCGACTTCCGCAGGCGCGGATGTGGGCCGGACCGGATTCGCGTTTACCTACGCCATATTTTAGGCGTTAGGCACGTCGCCGTAGGTAGGTAGGGCCACGGGCCCGGCATGCATGCATCATCGCATTATCGCCTCCTCCGAAGTCACCGTTTACCACGAACCGATCTACGACCTCGTCTCGGCGCCGCGGAAACGCCGTTATGGCCGAGCCTTTCGATCAATATCCACTAATCATTGTAATTATAATCGATGCTCAGCATCATTAAAACGTCCACTTGATTTTTCAAATTGTAATTAAAACAAGTTAATCGCTTGTTTCGTGTCAATTTAACTTGATCGAAATTGCAATAGAAGCAGCATTTTCAATTATTATTATTCCTCTCTCTTTTTCTATTCATTATTATTTTATCATTAAAAGATGCCTAAAAATAGTGTAACTGCAATTCACTCCATGTAGTAA
Organism: Acromyrmex echinatior; assembly: GCF_024713525.1. Lineage (NCBI taxonomy): Eukaryota > Metazoa > Arthropoda > Insecta > Hymenoptera > Formicidae > Acromyrmex > Acromyrmex echinatior. The sequence goes on from NC_141859.1 coordinate 11,078,435, forward strand.
CTCCATGTAGTTTATTTATTTATTATTTTGTTCCTATTTTAACTAATAAATAAAAGAAGCTTTCAGGGATAAAAGGTATTATATACAGATAATCCTCCAGGAGAAAATGTAGTTTTGTTATTTTTCATTGGTATAGAAATGTAATCCATATTTTTGTTAAAACGATAATGGATTCCAATTATTTTATTCATTCGATGCGCCATCGGCGAAAGGCAAAAATTGTTCATTTTTAACGACTTTGTTCGCGATAGGTAATATCAGCAAGATGTCGCCGATGTAGTTTGGTAAAACGGAAGTTCCGTCAAAGAGAGCTTCTTGCGCGTAGTCTCGCCACAAACCGCCATCCATCACCACGTTGATCGCCAGCATACATCATGCATTTTTCCATCCATTGTAAGCCAGTACCGCCTCCATTCGCTACGTGATTTTATCATGGATGTCGTCTAGGTGCTTGTACTTGTGCTTAGGACCTTAGATGATCCAGACCTTTTTAAAATCACGCATATATATACTCCAAGAAAAGAGAGAAGTAAATATAAAAGAATTTTCTTATAAGACTCTGTAAAGCGATTAAATTCTAAAATAGCGATTATATCATTACATCGATTTTTAATTTCGCTTTGTCCGATGAACATTGGGCTTTAAATGGGAATAAATTGATTTGTTATTAATAATGATGTTAATTCTACACTCGTTTAATCATTCGTTTATTATTATTTATTATTAATTAATAAACTAATAATTATTATATATGTACATACTATAATTGTTATAATTAATATATTATATAAAATGCTTACTTAGGAAGAATTGCAATTTATAGTTATGAGAAATAATAAAAGATAATTCTTCAAACAAGTATTTGAAAAAAACGTACAAATAATAATATTCTCGTAAAAATCCAGGAATATGAGAACTCTTTCGCAGAATGAAGAATATATTATGCGAAACGTACGCGCTCTTCTTCTGAAGTCTCATCATGATAAACGCAGATAAAATATAAGAAGACGGTGGGAAAACATAGCAGTGTTAGCACAGTGATATCAGCCAAGAGAGTTTTAGTGTAATCCGAATTATGTTGAATTACGATGTTCGTTTTAAAATTTTCCAACGGCTGAAAAAAATTTAATATAAAGAATTTCTTAAGGCTTGCCTATTCACTACAGCCATCTTGGATTGTACCGTCAAGAGCGAGAAAAATATATAATGAAAATTCTTTCAAATTATATTAAGATGTAAGTTTTTTAATAAAAAAAAAAAAACATTTGCATAATCGATAGAATATATTTGTAAAATACTATCAAATTTTGTGTTCTCGTGTTCTGATAATTAATCAATAAATAAGCATATATTTAAAATTGAAGTATGCTTAATCAGAAAACAAAACAAGCTATATGACAATTCTCGAATTTAAATAAATATAATTTTATTCTTCTCCAGAATAAAAGAAAAATTTCCAATATATTTTACAAGCCCACTAAATCACATGCAAATATTGTTTCGAAAAATATTTTTATTTTATAATACTATATTTTGCAAGCATAATGGTTACACGTTTTCTCGCTTCTGATGTCATCAATCTACAAATCTGCAATAAATGATCAGAAGTCTTAAGAACGATCTTAAGAACAAATTTCTAATACCAAATGTTTTGTGCCCATTTGAATTTACAGACCAAACAGAAATATCATTAACGATCTTAATGATATTAGATGGTACAAATCTTAAAGTTGATAACGATTAAGAATGATCGCCAACGACCAATTAACTCGCTTGCGAAGCGAGCCGCGCTTTCACATACAGAAGAAAGCGACTGAATTCTCCGAACTATTCATCATCATTTTCGACTGGTAACGAAATTTAAGAGAAGCGTCTGAGACTCCACGTACGCGATCCGGTACATCGGGTACATCATTAACCACGTAGAAAACTGGCTTAACCACGTGTGCAGGTGTGCCTACGGCGAATTTAGGTTAATCGTTCGCGCTAATCGCCAGAAGTATATCCTTTGAGCAAGCAACACGAGAGCTCGTAAAGCTGGTGCGTCGCACCAGTTCGTATCACACGATGGTGCAACGAACCACGATGAATCGTTTTATCCGAGGTGAAACATCACGTCGTTGAAATACCGGATACACCCACACAGACGCACGATTGAAGATGCTTGGATACGATTGATGGTTGGTTTCGTAAGGCCGCGTTATCGCATCACGATGTTTCCTAGTCGAAATCCCAAAATATCTAGTTTCTTGTTGTCTCGCGTGCACGCAAGTTTCAACATCTAGTTTAAAACCCTATCTTCGAAGAACCTTGGCATGAGCGACTTTACAGATGTTGCCGTTTAGTCGATACGAGTGGTTAAATTGAGAGCCGGCTTGTTCGCTGTCGAAAAAGAATTGCAGTAAAACCATCGGTAAATCGACTTTATAAGCCAGCGTCGCAACAAAAGAACCACTGCCATCGGCAATAGAATTCCGTGGATAGATGCTGGCAATGAGAATTGTTTTGAAGATAATTGCCTTCGCGCGCGACGGGAAATTCGATACATCTCTCTAAAGTAGCACAATTGCTCCGGGTGCTTATTGTTTTCAATAAAAAACGATAGCTCGTTATGATAAATTTGCGGTTTATCCTACCCGATGTTGAAAGCCACAATGTTTATATTCGCTATTTATCAGAACTTTGATACGACAATAAACATCTTTCCATTACTACATACGATATATAATATTATCGAATAATATATCTTTTATCAAAATATTACAGGAGAAATATTTATTCCTTATGTCCTATACATACAAAAAAATTATTACTATTGTATTATGTATTTTTTTAAATTATAAAACTTTAGTACACAACATTTTTTTTATTGCTTGAAATAACGGTGATATTAAAGTCAGAGTCGATGAGACACGTGATATAAAAGACGATTGCGTGTTGAAAGAAAGTTTTTATCCTGCTCCAGAATAAAAGAAGAGTTTGATATTTGAGACTACATAATTGCATGATCAAATAATTATGGTTCCATTTTATGCTATAATATTAGTAATAACAATTACATTTGTAGTCCTTATTCATAAAAAAAATACTTGATATAGAGAATGACTATAAATTATGGTCATTTAATCATCAAAAACGAAGTCTCTACACTGAGAAGAATGTCTGATTGAAAATAGACGTACCAAAAGAATATTGATTATTATTCATTTCTTTCAATATAGATTAATCTCTAGATTTAATTTACTTTTTATCTTCTTCTATTTCTAAGAATTAGAAAAAGATGAAGAGTAAATTAACCCAAGATTAAAGTTGAGATTGGTAGAATTATTTCTACACTGGTAGAAATAAGCCTATATCAATTAGAAGTCCAGTTGTCTCTTGAATAGAGTTGACAAAATAATTCTGATTCGTCCAACAAACATTTTTATCAGTTTAACCATAAATACTTTATTATGTAATTATAGTTATAAATACTTTTTTCTTAGTGTGCTAGATGTAATTGATAAAACATTCGATTAAAAAAAATATTTTTTGTTGAGTTTCCTGATAAACTCTGCAGAAACAATATTGAGCATGCCGTTCTAACATAACAACATAAAGGATTCTGTACATCGCAAACGCGTCAGATATAAATTGCGAAACTTTGTTTCATATAAATCCATTCGAACTGTCAGTATCAGAACGTATGGCAGGAGCCATGCGAAGTGAAAATTGATGGTTCCGAATCGGACAGGAAGATTTTTCCACGGTTCGACGGATATCGAGCCGAGGTGATAAGCAATGAAGGGCGCAGGATAGAGCCAGTGGGTCGTATCCGGCGCAGTGTAACCGCTCTCAATCGAACCAACTCGGGATCGCGTGTATGTAATACGGGCAATGCCCGTGATTCTTGCAGGAAATCCACGTGTACGAACTACCCACGAAATCTGACCGCGCACGCGTTCGATATTCCCATATTTAATTCACGCTCGGCAGACTCAAGAACATTAGAAACGTCTCGGAAGCCGAGGGAATTTCTTCAGAGTCTCGGTTCGCCGGAAAGAGTTTCCGTACAGACCTCTGAAAAAGTTGGCCGCGGTAGTATCCGGCGAAAAAAATGATAGCTACTGAGAGCGAGCCACGGAGAAGACGAGCAGAGAAAATCGAGCAGAGAGGGAAGGAAAAAAAAAAGGAATTGCGATACGACGGAATGGGCGACTTCTCGAGTCCGCCGAGGGAGAAACTCGTTGAAACATTTCCGCGACAGTCGTGCGCGTTCGTTCAATGCGATTTCCAGCGAAATCGCGGTTACCGCGGTACTCGAACAAATTTCTAGTTACCTTATTGCTACCTGAAGTTTCTTTTTCCCGTTTGTTAGCTTGTTTGTAGCTCAAATTGATTTATACCGATGCGACTGTAAGCGTAAATAGTTCCTCTAAGTAGATAGAATTCTCTTCTGCGAGATAAAACGAATAGTTTCGAGTCGTACCTTTTACTTCAAAATCAGTCAACATTTTGTGCTTCTTGATTTTCAAAACGTTGCTTGTACATCGCACATCATATATACGTAGAGTTAATATCGAGATTTCTGCGCAAAGTAGAATAGACATTTTTTGTAAAAGAGGCGAAGAACGGTGCACCGACTTAGAAAAGAGCTCGTCTACGAAGAGAACGTTCTCTTAGAATTTATCCTGAAAATCATGGTATAAATCATGGAACATAATATTACAAAGAATATTATGTAATCCTTTGTGATTTATTAATATTTCTACAATAAAATGTAAAATATTTGATTAATTTTACTAAAAAGTAGGTACTCTATAAATCTGAATCAATGGATAATCACTGATATCAGTCCTAATGCTAGTCCTATGCCACCGTAATTAGTGAATGAAATGTGGAGTATGTCTCTAACCTAGCTAACTTTTATTATTTGATCTAACCTTGCCAAACTGTTCCACGTTTATCACTAAACAATGTAAAATTGTGACGAATTTTGCGGTAAAATACAATAATAAATTCTCCTTGTGTAAACATCGAAAGAGACGTCGCATAGAAAACGGCATATACATATTGCGCTGTGTAAGACTCTAGAGACGATGATCTATTGTGAATCTTTCGTCTTCCTTTTTTCCTTTCCCACATGCGTCTCTATATTCTGTATCTATCTTCATGTCACTGTTATATTTAAGCCTTGGCGCAATATTCTTTTTTCTCTCGTCTTAGATATCTCGTTTAACTTTCTGTTTACAAGCGGTCTGTTTTCGATGTATTTAATCGATCATAAAATCCACACCGCCTCTCGTAAAAACGGATGGAGATTTCATTCTACCCGGAACTTATTAAAAAAAAAATCCACGGAAAATTCTCTCGCGTGAGTTTCCATCATGCGAAATAGATGGGAAAATATACGCATTTCGAAAGGATATGTATGGAGATACTTAATCGTTGACAAGCCAATCGTAAAATAATCCGAAAAAAGATCCAATAACGTCATGCATAGCGTGCGTTTATTTGCGAGTCGCAATATCTTTACTGTCGTTAGAGCTTGCTTTCATTATTTAATGTGACATTTCATGCTCGTTTGATTGCGCAAACTCCTCGACTTATCTGGCAGCAACGAGATAGAGGTCATAACAAATGTATATATCGTAATAAGCTACGTATCCATAGCTGCATGTGACTGCGACTGTCACTTTTTCCACTTACGCGCTCCGGAGCGACTGTCTCGAACTTTACGGTACGTATACGACGAGCGCATAATTACCGGTGCATTGTGCCATTCCCATAGCTTTTATTCCCGGAGACGAGTGTTTCTTCTCTCTTTTTTTCTTTTTTTATGCTGTGCCGACGTGCTTTCAACGACATCGTTAGTGGCGTCTCCAACAGAACGCACTCAGCTACCACCATTACGCTTCTGCTTGATGAAAACGAATTCAAGAAGCAAGTCGATTCCTGTTACATCTCGCTATCGTGCAAGTTCTTGAAGTTATTTTTAAGAGCCGAAAGAAGCCCGACAGTTGTAAACTCGATCAGAACAGTTTGCACTTGATGGATATTTCCGCTCGCGAGATTCTGGTACGAAAAGATTGTATGATGTTGGGATATTCTCTCGAGATAACATTTTTAACAAATGTGAAAACAATGCTAAATTAATTAATTAACTTCTCAGTATATACTTATACTTTAGGAACGTTATATTCTTCGTGCTAAGAAATTAAATTTACTTATCATTAGTTGCTAGTAAATACGATAAAGCGGTTAATAAGAGAAACCATCGTACGTATAATAGGAAAGTAGACAAAGAAAGTTTTGCATTTTAATCATCGCATAAAACATTAATCAATTTGAAACATCGTTATTTCATAACGCTCTGCGCTACATAATGAAAACAGTCTTTAACAAAGAAACTTCTGTTACTTAAGTTGCAATTTTACCTCAACCGCCTCATGTTGCAGCGAGAAGATTTAAGTATCGAATAAAGAAAATGTTTTGATATTTTCAACGAGAGTATGCTCATATAAAAGATTCCCGGATTCAGTATTGTTTACTCTTCCATCTATCACAAATTAAGATGAATATAGGGACAATCATGTTTATTGTTAACAGAAAAATATTTTACTCTTAAATGAAAAATTTTTTTATCAAAAATTAAATAATCTTGGACATCGGTTGTGTATCAAATACATAAAAAAAAATACATACTGTATACGTAAATAGTAATTACTTATTTCAGGTATAATATATTTCAAAAGTTTATATATCCGAAAATTTATCATAAGTTTATCACAAAAGCATCAAATTTTTTAATGTATTCTGAATCACATAATAAATTTAATACATTAATTCAATTAAAATCATTAAAATCAATTAAAATAAATTCGATTTTCTTATATAAAATCGCTTCTTTGATAAAATTTTCTAAAAAATATAAAAAAAAAAAAATTCTTATTTTGAGTACATAATAAATATTTCTAAAACTTGTAATAAGTATACTGTTATAAGTATATTGTTTTAAATTATATTGTTATAAGCATATTACCGTTTCCGTGATAATGAGTTTGTACACTTTTTTTGTTGTTAAAATATTTTTTGCTAAAAATAACCGTTATTTAAAAAGAAAAAATAAATTGAGTAATCACTCTTTTTAGCAATAAAATGATATTTTTTTTCTGTGTATGTTAACATTGTGAGTTACAACATCGGGTAAAGATTTATTCTAAATATAATATAAATATACATCTATATATTACTCTTATCTCAAGACAATAAGTCAATCTTATTCAACTCTTCACTGGTAATAAATTTTAACTCTTCCATTAGCAGTAGAGATTTTCGAGAAAAAGAGCAAATCTTGTTTTTTTATGCCAGTTATATAAAAAAAATTTGAAAAAAATCTGCTATACTTGTCAAAGCTTTAAAAACAAGTTTTTATCATCATAAAGTCGGATTGCATTTTACCTATTTTTTACAGATTTAAATTTACTCACCAAAAAATTCATGATTAAAATAGCGTGCCTTTAAAAATCTTCCCTCTTGCGAGCGAAGGGTTAATTTGAGGGAGGATAATAGGAAATGGCCTAAGTTTAAGTCGCTACCTAAACCTATTTGTCGCTATTCTAAACCTAAATACGACAGGTCGCGACGATATAAATAGCTGTAACCTTGCTTAAGTTACTTAGAGAGATTTTTTTCAAGATCCCTGACTTTTCTTAAACTGCACGATCTTATCAGCTTTAACGCATGTAAATGCAGGTAGACACGGCTTAAAGATGTATAGTGTACTAATAAATACTAGTAGATGACAATCACGTAATACTAAATGTAAAGCTCGTGATATACCAAAGTAGCGCAATCCTTTTATCTAAGTCGAAATGCCGAAAACTTTTCTATTGGCTATTTCGATCTAATTGTCTGTAGTTCAATAAGTGCTTAGTATTATTATATGGTATTGTTAATAGGTCCAAAATGGAAGATCTTACGCTATTTTATCTAGATATCTTTAATTAAATGCAATCTACATTAGGCCTAAAAATATTATAGGTGAATATTATAGATGAAGTAAACTTCGTTTGAGACCTCCTTTAAATTAAAGTAAAAGTTAAGATACAAGTCAGGCAGAGTTGGACAAAATTGTAATTTAATTAACAATGACAAATGAGCAATGTAATTCTTAATTCAATTAGTAATTATATTTCGTAATTATTAATTGCTGAAAACAATAAAATGAATTCACGAATTACTAATTGTATTAAAAATTACATTGTAATTTGTAATTGTTAATTGAATTACAGTTTCGTCCAACTCTAAAGTCAGATCGTTGGGTGTAAACTAAGCCATTAATCTACTTTTAATAGTATTTTACTTTTATACTGTATAAGATTGCGATAAGTATCTACAATATTTTCTGTCTTATTATTAGAAATTCTTTCTGAGAGTGTACAGATCGTCGCAAAAATTATAAAAATCTTTCGTATCCTCAAAGGGCGCGTGAAGAAATAACAGTTGCGTGAATAATGCGTAACCGTTCGACACGACGAGCGACGCGGCGGGACATTAAGCATTCACGACACGGATTTGTACACGCAACACGTGAATAGTGCGTCACGGGCGTGACGTCGCGACGCGAGGAAAACGTGCTTTACGACATTACATTACAATGCCGCGCTAAAATGTTGTCGTCTGCATTACGTAATTTAATCAGACGCATCTCGTTAAACTCGACATCATCTACAATTTGCAAATGAATTTCTAAATCGCGATTCATAATCTTGACGACGTGCTTGGCAATCATTATTTGCGTTTGATATGAACTCGATGAACTCTATGATGAATGTAGAAGTAAAAACATCTTATTCAAATCATGTCCGTCCTATTCGAATTACATGAGACATATCCTCTCGCAGATGAAATACGTACGCCGCAGCGGAGCGGAAATTAGCAAATAAACTTCCGTGACTTTCAAATATGACAATTTATTTTTCAATTCCAAATGTATACACTTATTGTACGCTGGAACGGGGAAACGGAAATTACTGGTAAATAATGAATTCGCGTATCGTTAAAAGATATTACCGCATGCGGCACTCGTCTTATACTCGACCACGTAAGCTTTAGAGGAATTCGTGCGCCGATGGTCGTAGTATTTTCTTCTCGATTTCTCTCGGCCATACAGTAACAAGATGTTCCGTCGCTCTCTATAAATAATTGAGTTTATGGACTCGAGTAAAAGTGCGCTTTTAAGTTCCGAACAGTTGCCTCCCGCCTCTTGACTTCCCTGATGATAATGTTCTCGTTTAGTTCACGACAATATTCCTGATCCTTGAAACGATTTAATCAATTCTATTTCAATTTACATACGCCGCGTACTTATACATACACTGAAATATAACATACTCGACGTACATATTTTCTCATCTATAAATTTATAAGTATTAAACTCTGAACAATGACCATGGCAAGGCCGTAATGACGAAATGAATAAAATTTCGTATATGATAAAAAGGATATAATAAAAGGACTCTATTTTATTAACAAATCTGTAGTGTGTGTGTATGTATACACACACACACACACACACACACAGGCGTAGGGCGGTACGGAATATATTTTCTTTATACCATTCTTTATATCACGTTAAATATACCCAACATCGCCGCAAAAATACTGGCCTCCTACATTTAGGAAAATGTCGCTGTATCACGGTTTGTTAACCAGTAAGAGTATTTCTGTGTAAACATCCGCGTAATTGCTGTGGACGGTGCAAACGCTTTATTGCTGTGGGCGTACATATTATTAGGTATATAGAGTACTGTGTCCCGCCACTTTACGTCGCACTCGCTCGCTTTTCGCCGGTTCGTTAGAGCGTGACACACCCTTATTAATTCTGGCACAATATTTAAGTAAAAGCTCATAACTATTATCTGCCCACATCAGCCGAGTAAATCAACGTAAGCCCAACAAACAGGTGGGAGGTAGTGGAATTAATTTAGCATCAACAATTTTTCAATCAACTTACGTCGGCCAACATCACGAGATAACACGCTCCGCAAACATGATCATACATGCACGCTACGACCAAGCAAAATTTTATGCGTATTCACGAGTAAAATCTTTCACGAGAGGTAAACCTAACAATGCCAGGCTCCGATAGCTTAATAGCTCCGCCGCGCCGGTATGTTGATGGAGGTTGTTTCTCATCAGAAGTACGCGAAGAGAGAAGTACGATGTCGTCGAAGTTGACTTTAGCACCACCGCGACGTAATTGTTTAGTTGCGTTGTTGCATTAAAGAAGAGAAACTGCGGAGAAACACAGAAAATCGGCAAAGTTAAAGTCTGCATTCGAAAGCTTTGCTAGAGCCTCGCTGCTTGATAATACAGAAGGCATTCCGGATGGATGAATATCGCAAAACGGTTTGTGAGATGAACAGAAGCACAATGGTTTGTAAGCGAAAGCAATTCGGGATGGCTTTACGACTGCTACGCATATATAACTTATGATATTACTTGCTGATATGCCAATTCATCCGAAATAAATATCCACAACATTAAATATCTTCCGGAAATTGCCAGTCACATCCGTGTGGATGTTGTTTAGTGCGGCGAATTCTGAAGCGAAGCTTCCGTAATCATTAAAACCGTTCGATACGTATTTACAGTAAAACCGATTATGTCTTATTCCAGGTATTGCAATGGATAATGACGATCGACTGGGAAACAATTTGTCGATCTAATATATTTATATACTCGAGACGAAGAGTTTTCGCAATTTGTAAGGGGATCCAACAATGGGCGAATTAACATCTCTTTAACCTTTCCAATTGAGCGTTGAGTTAGCACAAGACAACATCCCATGGATGTTAACACGAGACAATTTCGTAACGAGACAACCACGCGAAAAGACACACGTTTCTCCGCATAACGTGAATAGCAGTATGCGTCCGCCTTTCTTCAAATTTCACAAATTTTTAGAATTAAAAATGCCGTTTTATCAAAAGGGATGCAAAAGAGACAACTCTACCTAGAATTATATAAAGAGAGAAACTAGAAAGAGAGAGGATGGAGAGGAGGAGAGACAGATAGATAGATAAAACGTTTATTGATGTTCTAGGGCAAGTCCTCTAAGAATATAAAAGAAAAAGTAATTTTTAATATATTAGCAGTATAATCGTAACAAAGAATTTGTGACAGAGTATTCATAGCGAGAAAATAGAATGTTGCGGAAGCATTACAAAATATTAAAATTAAAATTACATATTATAAATACAAATATTACAAAGGTACACCTTACAAAAATTACTGACATTGCTAGAATTGCAAAAATACAAGAATTGTGACTGAAATACAAAGTTATGAACGAGAAGTGTGTGTTCGCGGGTATGACCGACATGAATTTGAAACTAAAAAGAGAAAGATGAGAAAATAACGCAATTTATTTAAAACTGAAATAGAGTTATGTGGTAGATTTATGGAGGATATATTAGAATGAATTAAAATGAGATAAGATAAAATGAAATGAAATAAGATATGAAGCAAAGTTGTGCGATATTTACAAATTAATAGAAGATAAAATGGAAGTAAAATAAATTGAAATGAAATGAAATAGGACAAGACAAAATGAGATGCGAACTATTCATCCCTCAACCCCCGCTACCGCAGATGACAGAAGAGCGCGCGTTTAAAAGCAAATTGGAGCATTGAGCAAATCGGAGTCTCTGATACTAGCAGGAAGATTATTCCAAAGAACAGAGCCGGAACATTGAAAAGAAAGCTGATAAGTGAACGTTCTACAGGTGGCAACTGCGAGGACTGCATTGGAAGCACGCAAGTTATTGTGAAAAGGAATGTGGGGACGGAAATTGCAGGAGAGATTAGGAGGGATGCCGGATCGGACTATGGAAAAGAAGAGACAAGTAGATAAGATACATTCTTCTGTCATGCAGCCCAATGAGTGGTAGTGTTCAGAGACATGCTCGTCTCTACGCAGATTTAAAATAAAATGCACGTAAGCATTCATCAATCTTTTTAATTTTGTTTTTTGTTGCCAAGTTAAGTGAGGACAGCCGCAGTAATCGAAGATTGGAAAAATTAGCGAAGTTACAAGCTGAGTGCGCAGGCGAGTCGAAAAGCAATTTTTGTGATAATTCAACTTCCGTAAGCTGCCCTTAACGCGGTTTGAGACATTTTTGACCTGCTCGTTCCAGGTGTAGGTAATACAAAGACCAAGATTAGTCACTTTATTAATACTGGAAGATTAATATTAGAACTATTTATTAGTAACTAGAGAGAGGGAGGGAGGGAGAGAATGAACAAATAGGAAAGATCAGCCATTTCCGGATACCATTCCATCTGCTTTAAACTGCGCGGATTCGTCGCAAGCTTTCCTTCGTTTCGCTCACGATCAAACTCGGGCGAGCTTTCAGGGGATGCTAGTTGATATATAAAGCTTTATTAATGGACTAACGCCCGCCGTTGCAATGCCCACGGCCAGCACAGAGTGGACAGAGCCGGCCAGAATAACGCGTTAGCTCACTTACCGGAAAACGCGTCGCCCGACTCGTTCGTCGGATGCTCCGCAAACTAGGTGTGGCACTTTTCTACAACGATCGGAGCTTAATCGTGTTTAGTCACGGTGTGCGTCAAGCTGTGCGTCGTTTCGACGCAAATTGTGTTGACAGGAATATATTGTTTCGACGAAGAGGGGGAAAGTCAGATATTTCCATTATATCATAGAAATTTTAAAAAATAAAAAATTCTGTATAGATAATACACACCGAGAAAAAAATATTTGCAATATATGCAATTACCTTAATTTAAGTACAATTTAGTACTTATTTTTGGTGCTAATTATACGTATATTTTTCGATAGAATCACAAAAACGATAAGTGAATCAATAACTACCCTAATTCTATTCTCAACAATCAAAATAATGTATATTAAGGTTAGGTATAGATTTCACCAATTATATATTATAGCAGTAATAATTATAAACTGGAGCTTCTAACCGTAATTATTTTACCATAAAATTATAGTCATAAATATCAGATATTTTTCTCTCAGTGAATCTGACGTCGACATTTCTTAATTATGATAAAAAAAGAAACAGATTAACAATCGACGAATAATAAAGGCAAAGACTCGATTTTCTAGTTTTGCAGTAGCACGCATTGTATTTTTCGATCCCGAAAGATAACAAGTCTCTCGCGCGGGAACATTGACTTACGCGTGAATGATATCACGTGCCTGCTGTAGATCCTAAGTATCCACCGGGAAATTATTCGCGACTTAAACGAGCACCGTCAGAGCTATCGCTTGTATTACTGGCACCACTAACACCATCACCACCACCGACACCGTCACTGCCATTATCACCGCACCACAACTCCCATCGACGTCGCCGACGTTACCGTTCGTGCTTCTGACACCGCGGCAATACACCGGCGACTTATGAATATTTACGCCAGTTGAATATGCATACTACTGACAATGTATTATTTTTGCTCGACGGGAGATCAATATACTACTGCGCGATACACACATATGTGAGGGCAGAAGTGTACAACGGAAGCGCGTGCGTGCACAGGATGTTCGAGTTTTATCGTACCAACTGCTATTAGCAGATTTTGCGCTAAAAATATAGAGACACAAAGTAAAATTTTGTTTAAAATAGAAACGCGTGGCAAACACTTTTGTCTTTCACTTAAATTAAAAAGAAACTTGACTCGACAAGAATAATTTGATTCGAAACTTTATTTCGCTCGAAAGATTGACATGTATGAAGTTCGAATAAACGATGGTTTTTCATAAAACTCTCAATTTTGTAAAGATTGATTATTGACGATTGGTACATAGTGAAACAGCATCGTATATATTCGTACGTCAAGTTTATGAACGTATACGCGAATGTACACGCATATACGAAACCATTTACTTCAACGTGCAGTATATACAATCGTATTCTATTTCTATATTCTATTTCAATGAATGTTGAAAATACGCCGAACGTGCCCAAACAACGGCGATGAATGTCATATATTTTTTAACCTGCATCGATATGTTTCATGAACGGTTGCATAAACCGAAACAATTATCGCAATTTATCCTTGGCCTTTAAGTAGAGGTGCTCCGAATACTCTTAAAAATTTTAATTTTATAATTATATTTTTTCCTAATAGATAAATATAGTATATTATAATTAAATTTACATTAGTTATATGTTTCCTTATGAAATAAGGAAATATAAAAATAATAAACTTTAACCTTCTAGGGACGGCATCTCATTATTAAACAATTTTCGTGTCAAAAGTAATCTTTTCATTGCTTTTGCACAAAAATTACTTGAATCTATCGATACTTACACTATAAATTTGAGGTAAATTCCGGATCTGTGCGGAATTACACGATCAGAAATATTTACATTTCAGTGTTTAATGCTACATATATTTCCATCTTCAGTTAACTGCAACCTGCACAGACTCCAAATTTACCTTAAATTTAATTTAAAAAAATGTTACAAATATTCACCCATAAAAGATTAAGATTTCTTGTATGAGAATCTGGACAATACTTTTATTTTCATTTTCCACAAGATTTTAAAAAATAATATCTGGAATGCTGTAGTCATCTCACTTACTCACTTAGACCCGATTTCACAATATATGTTTATCTAAAGATTAAAGGTAAGCAAGAAATTTATGAATAAATTTCATTGATAAATCGGTTATCTTTAATCTTTAAGTAATCATATATTGTGAAAACGGATTAAGAAGAATTAATTGTACTGAATCAGAAATATCAATATTTCGCGAGACACGGGAAAAACTGTCATGAAAAAAAAAATATTCTTGTCTATCAAATAAACTTCAAGCGTAACCGCATTCAATTTTTCTCAGATACATCAACAGTCGACAGATCTTAATGTGCTGCCTAACGTGAGCGTCAAAGTGTCGTTTTCGCGTGTCTCGTGAATTAGCAAGAAACCTATTTCGACTCGAGACATTCGTCCCGCCCGGTGCATTCATCAAGAAACGATCATCGATGCATTATGACCGTTGCCGCCGTGACCGACGTGGCACCGGTACACAGGAATTAGCCATTAAGCGGAATGACGTGCGATTTCTCGAGAGACGTTTCCGCGGTGAAAGGAGAACTGCCGGAGAAATTTAATGCGCCTCGCGCACTCGAAAAAAGGGAGGTCCTGCGGCACCGTAATTCAATTAGGCTCGCTGCATCGAAATTTAATGGGCCGCGACGCTGCAACTTCGTCTTGGAACAGTGCCACGACGCGTCCGGCGCGGGGCCGTGTCCGATGCAGAAAGGGCACAGAGCGCACGTTGCGCGCCCTTTTGTGCCCGAAGGGCCAACAGAAGTACCCGGAAAAGAAATGAAAGGAAAAAAAAAACAGACATCAGACATTCCCGTACAATAAGCGAACGTTTCCGCGAGAGTTCTTTTCAAGGAAACGTCATGTATTTGTGGTAAAGTTGCGTATATAAAAGTTTAACTTTAATTATATTAAAAATTCCAATTAAACATCCATTGCAAAAATAAGAGACTGAAATAATAAATTTCCTACTAAATTATTTGACATGAATTTAAATCCTCATACATGCGCTTTGACCTCGTGTTTGAATTATGACACATGTCAAATGCTACCTCTCTCAGTTACCACTCAGCGTCTCCTGTTTATCTACTGAGAACGTCGTGATTTATGAATATGTAGACACGTCTTTTTTTTCTAGGTCTTTTAAAAGTACCTATTAATGTAAAGACATTTATGAACTCCAGCTAGCATATATGCGTTTTGACGAATAAATTGAAATTGCTGCTACGCGAGGCTAAATGTATTTAACTCGTCGCGTGGGACTTCATTCGTTGGTTATTGAACGGGATATTAGGAAATCTTGGTAAGGCCCAGATACTCGTTTCGTTCCTTCTTCAAAGGAAGCGCATATCTTGCGATATTTGATTGGAAATTCTTGGATTCAATATGAGCGCGGCGATTTACGTGGAGCATATATAGACGTAGAAGTTATTGCCAAAGAGTGCTTACAGCCAATATCGATTAAAGTTCAACAGTATGTTCTAGAAAATCGCAGTCTTTCTTTCTTCATTTTAATTTCATTATTTCAATTATTTTCCTTTTTTAAATGTGAACAAAATTTTTCTAATTGCGCATCTTATTGATTAATAAGATTTTCGTTAGTTCCTTGAATTATGGTAATTTAAAAGATTCATTTATTCTTTAAATCTTATGTTATGTAACCTTTTAAATCAGTTATGCAACCTTTTTCATTTTTAGAAATAGATGAAATCTTTCGAGCCACATGTTTATTGCGTTTAAAAAAAAAAAGAAATTATTTTATGTTTTATATTTTAATTATAAAAGCTGACGAATGAAAAAATGAAAAAAATTAATAAAAAGTTTTGTTGGAGTGTTTAAAAATTTAACTACAGATTTGAAAATAATTCTGTCGAAATATCAAAATAATTATATAGGACACTCCGGTTGCTAGAATATTGAATTCTAACTTCTTCAGCTTGAGTGTCCTACATAATTATTTTGAAATAGTCCAAATTATTTTCAAATCTCGCCATAATCTCGCTAAATTTTTAAATATTTCAGAAAAATGATTCTTTCCGTGCGAATGGAGAAAAAATTTACAGATAGATTGCGCATCACTGTTTTAAAATAATCTATTTTAATCACTCACCTTCATTGTCGATGGAGAAAATTCCGACGCCGTCGCCTCCACGAATACTGTATCCGATCCTTGAATCTCCGCCGGGAGGATCTACGTCCTTCGCTCGAACAGTAGTGACGAGGGTGCCAATGGGTTGGTTTTCGAAGACACTCGCGGACACGACGAAATCATCGAAGACTGGCGTATAAAGATTCTCGTTCACGTCGATCACCTCGATCACGAGCATCGTCTCGGAAGACAAGGACGGCTCACCGCGATCGCGCGCGACTATCGTCAGCGTGTGCACCTGTCGCTCTTCAAAGTCCAAGCTCTGAGTCGTTCTCACTGTGCCCGACACTTTGTCAACCTTGAAGAAGCCCTCGCTCTCCATTGCGTCCGACAGAAAGTATTCCACATCGCCACCCGCGCCTTCGTCGGGATCCGTGGCATCAACAACGGCCACGACGGTCCATATCGGCACATCTTCGCGGATCTTGACGTTGTAATTCGATAGCGCGAAGGTGGGCGCGTTGTCGTTGACATCATCGACTGTTACCCTGACGAGCGCGTCCGAATGCAAAGGTGGTGTATCGTTGCTATTATCACGCGCGCGAATCCTCAGCTCGTATATCTCCTGTCGTTCCCTATCGAGCTTGCCGAAGACGCTCAGTACACCCGTCACAGGATCCACACGGAAGTCATTGGTTTCCGTCACAAGAGAGTAAGTGACTCGAGCGTTGTCACCGAGATCAGCGTCGGTGGCGTTAGCGCGCCATACGTTAGTGCCATTCAGCGCGGTCTCGGAGATTCTGAAACTTGCCAATGATTTCTCAAACTTGGGCGCGTTGTCATTGACGTCCAAAATAGTGATCGGTAGCATCTTCGAGGCGGATTTCTGCGGTTTGCCCAGATCGAATACACTTATATTCAGGTAATACTCATTCTCCCGCTCGCGGTCTAGATAACCGATCGTATTCAAGTCACCGGTATCCGGATCGATGCCAAAGACGGAGTCGCGATCACCACTAGATATAACGAAGACAAGCTTGCCATTATAATCGAGGTCGCGATCACGAGCGCGTATTTGCACGAGAACCGTGCCGAGCTTGAGAGATTCATTGACTCGTATCTCATTCGGAAAATCGATGAACTCGGGCGCGTGCACGTTCTCACCGTAACGACTCGGTATCAAGGTGTACTCGTCGTCCCGCGACGGCATGTTGTTCTTCTCTGCCGAGGCGATCGCGTCCGTCAGTCTACGCGCCACGCCGGTGTCGTGACATTTGAAAGCACCGGTTTCATCTGTCAGGATTCTCGCTGAGCCCAGATTCCGTTTAGCATTCACAAGATGTATGTGCACGGGATTGACGTCCGCAAAGTGTGTGCCATCAGTGGCGGTAACGTTGACAGTTCTCTCGGCCGTCTTGACGTCCGACAGATCGCAAGCGACCGAGAGAACGCCGCTGGCTGAATCGAGAGCGAAACAATTATCGGAATTGCCGGACACTATGCGGTAACTGACGATGTTCCCGGCGTCGAAGTCGATCGCGGACACGGTGATGATCTCAGAGCTGATCGTCACGTATCGCGGCACGTGACCGCTGCAATCGATCCGCTCGAACTGCGGCCGATTGTCGTTCACATCCCGCAACTTGACTCGTAATTGCATCTCCGCCTGACGTCGATAGGGCAGGCCCCAATCGCTGGCCCGCACGTGCAGTAAATACTCCCGCTTCATGGTCTCGTAGTCCAGCACCTGTTTGGTCTTGACGATACCGGAGAAATGATCGATTTCAAACGGCACTTTCTTAAGGTTATCGATGCTGTAAGATATGTAGGCGTTTTCGCCGGAGTCGCGATCTTTCGCGGTAACTCGCACGACGGACGTGCCGGCCGGTTCATTCTCGTCTATCATCACCTCCATTTCTGGCTGGTCGAATGTTGGATCGTTGTCGTTGGTGTCGACCACGTTGATTTTCACCTTTGCCGAGGATTGTTTTCTGGTGCCGGCGTTACCTTGATCGATCGCCGAAACCGTCAGCGTGTAAAACGCTTTCTTCTCGGCATCCAGATTGACAGCGGTGTACAACATACCAGTCTCGGCGTTCACGTAAAACTCGCCACCCTCATTGCCGCCGACTATCTCGAGATATACCAATGCGTTCTTCCCTTCGTCGGCGTCCGTGACCTTAAGTCTTATGATCGGCGTGTTGATGGGCGCCGTTTCCGGCACCTTGACTTCGTAGATCTCACGACTGAACACCGGGGCGTTGTCGTTCACGTCGACCAAGTGCACCGGTACAAATTTGTAGCTGTACCGCTGCGGCACCCCGCGGTCCATGGCGCGCAGGGTGAGATTGTAACCCTGCAACGCGGTCTCGCGATCAAGCAGGTGCAGTACCTCGATGTTGTACTCGCCGGAGCGTGATCCGCCGGCCGGACGCACCCTGAAGTGACCGGCCGGATCACCGCCCACGATGTCAAGGCTCGCGATTTGGCCGTGCACGCCATCGTCACGGTCGATCACCCGCACAATCGCGTAGATATCGGCGTTCGAATTCTCGACGATATCGGGCAGTTGATGCACGTAAATCTCCGGTGCGTACAAGTTCACCTGCCGTACCCTGATCGTGACCTTGGCGGTGCTCGCTCGGCTACTACCTGCGCTGCGAAACAAAGCGCCGCGATCCTTCGCTAGGACTACCAGCTCGTGTATGGCGCGTTCCGCGTACCTAACAGAGAAAACCAACTGTTTGCTAACTGCTTTTGACATATACAAGTCTAATGGATAGTTTAGGTGAAGAAGAAGAGGTTATTTAACATGCTAATGAGCTTCGCTAAAATAACGGAATGTACAAATAAAAATTAACAGCCACAAAGTTGTACACGATAAATATTTGTAATATGCAAAGCAGGGGAAAGAAATAATCGTAATTAATCTGAAAAATTCATAAAAGTTTATGCATATATGTTTCTTGGTACTAAAGTAGTTCGAATTTAAATCTTTTTTTGAGATAAAAATAGTAAAATTAAAATTAAATCATGTGATATACAACAGGTATCCATACAATTTATAACTTTTATTATTTTGAAAATCAATCGAACAATTCATTAAATTCCCGTTCGAATTAAGTAAAATTATACTCTCAAAGTTTCTGCTTTGAATTGCTTAAAACACGTTGTGATTACAAACTTTGTTTTAATCTATGTTTGAATTTTATTTCCGACGTATTATTAACAAATTTAATTATAAAATGGAAATTAGACCAACGTAAGTAAATTAAATAATAGAACGAATCCTTTTTAATTGGAGCAAATATTGCACTTAAATTCATAATATCAAATAATATCTAATTTAAATTATTTTTAATCATGTCTGTAGGTAACTCTGCTTCTACTCAATGTTGTTAATTTAAAACAATGAAATTAAATAATTTAACTCAAGGAAATGCATCAAATTTAACTCAAATTTTGTTTATTATTTACTAAGTATATATATATGCATATATTAATATGGATCTTGTTTACTTTGAAATCACAAAAATATTGTAGATTGGACTTACACTGACATTCGTAAAAATAAAAAATAATAAAATGTTAACTCAAGAGATTGAGTTACCATTGTTCCTAATAACTACAGTATAGTGCATAATAATCTTGACACTTGGACCGAAAATAAGATTCTTTCTATTATTTGTTATAGATTTAAGATATTAGGAAAAAATATGCTCCACTGCACTTACCTGAGCGGTCTTGTGAGCGTTATTACGCCACTGACCGGATGAACGGCAAATTGATCGGTTTCCTCGGCGAAGCTATAGTAAATCTCGCCGTTTCTGCCGAGATCGGCGTCCTCGGCGATTACCCTGAGTATGCTGCGATGCAAAGGCGTGTCCTCCGTCACGGTGGTTTCGTACTCGATCGGATAGAACAGTGGATTGAGATCGTTTGTGTCGAGAATCGTTACTACCACCGTAGTGTCCGCTTCGAGCAAGATTGCTCTGTTTCTATTGTCGCGTTTACTCCAGGTGGCACGCACTACGAGCACATATCGGTCTTTGCGTTCGCGATTCAGCACATCGACATTACTGGTTCGAGTCCTTATCAGGAGGAAGCAAAAATCGCCGACCGTGCGCTCCTCCGTTTTAAAGAACTTCTCGCGATCGCCGCTCATTATGCGAAACTTTACGTCAACGTCACTGTCAGCGGACGCGAGCTGTATGCCCATCCTCTCCTCGGGCACGACGTACGTTTTGCCGATGGAATTCTCAGGAATGGAGACATTGTACCGAGATTGCGTGAAACGGAACTCGGGTTCCGAAGAAAAACTCGCGTCAAGCGTGATTGGCAAAGTCGTCGCGGTGTCGATTGACGAGATCGATGGCTTCATTGAATCACCGCCACCATTGCCATCGCCGTCGTCGTTTCCCGCGCCTCCATCCCCGCCGCCACGTAATGGCAGAAGAGTCGTCGGCACGGGGTTGTCGGAAGACGGGGAGCCTGCCGTGGCCGCGAACAGCCACAGCCACAACCATGGCCAGGCGTGCAGCGCGCGCTGCTTTATCCTATGCATGATGGTGTCGCTAGCTCATCGTCGGTCCTTGTCGACGAACGCTTCCGCCCGATTTGTCTTTCGCCCAGCAGAACAAGGCCACTGCGAGGCACGAGACTTCCGGCCCCGTTTCGCGTATCGGCGGCGGTCACCTGAAACAGTAAACAGCGCAACAAAGTTTAAGCGATGAGTTAAGCGAAGGTGGAAGAGGCTCGTAGTCTGGTACGCAAATACAGTCAAACGACAAGATCCAAGATTATCTTCCATGACAGCTACCGACTTCCACCCGATCGAGCGCAAAGACGAGACTAGCTTTAGGGGAGGAAGTTAGGACGAACGAAAGGAGAGAACGGATGGAGACCAAACTCTCTTCCGGTTGTGCATTATTGATCGACGACACGATCGACGTACGGAACGGCAGATAAATCATTGGAGTGTGAGAAGTTGCGAATACCGTACTATCCGAATCAATTATTTATTGATGGGACTCTTAACTTTACTCAATTGTCCATTTCGCGGAATTCCAGTGAACGTAAAAGGGACAATCAAATGCAATTATGTATTCGTTACGTCGCTTCGGTGAAATGCGATTGTCCTGAAAGAGTGCTATAGAATATTCACGTATATCGAAACGCGAATTAAAATTCCATTGACATTGCAGCACTCGATCGAGTACGCCAATCGAGTCCACTTCTTGTAGAAGATTCAAGTTAAATTATTCTTCGTAGTAAAGTAAAATATTCTACTTTGCATATAGGTATGTATATGTCTGTGATCTCAATCAGAAATATCCTTTTGCAAATGCGCAAAATAAAGAAAAAGATAACAAAAATATTTTAGTTGAAGAAACATTTATATTGAACAGTTACTAAATAAATATACATTTCTTTGCTAGTAATGAACAAAATACAAATTTAACTTACCGATTACAATTATTAAATTTTATTTATCTTAGAAAAAATGATAAAAATAAAGAAAGTTTTTCTCTCTCAGATACAAAAATTTCTGGGTGAACTTATATGTAATATATATCCAATTCTGTAAATTGCGCTTCAAATCTTTTTTGGTCTTGAAATGCAATTACGAACAGAATCAGAATAGGAATATATCACTTATTAAATTGACAAGCACTTTAATAATTTTTTATGCTGATAGGCACTTTTATAAAAAAATATTAATCATCAGATGTTAATTGTGAATTAAAATTGAGAATGTTAAACAAGATTTGAACCTGGAACTACGGACTAAATATTTTTTTCAAAAGTATACCAAAAACCAGATTAGTAGTACCTCAATTACTAAAAAAAATATACGTTTCTCTCGTAGCAATGTACAAACTTAATTCACTGATTGCAGCAACTACAAAATTTTATTCATTTTAGCAAAAGTGATAAAAACAAAAGGAAGTTTTTTCCTCTCAAAATACAAAAATATTAATTTTTTTTAAAAGAATGCTAAGTCAGATTAGTATCTCGATTACTAAATAAATATGCATTTCCTTCATAGCAATGTACGAATTACAAACTTAATTTACTGGTTAGCAGCAACTACGAAATTTTATTCATCCCAGCAAAAGCGATAAAAATAAAATTAAAAAATTTTTTCTCTGTCAGGATAGAAAGATATTTTTTTCAAAGGTATGCTAAGTTAGATTAGCAGTGTCTCATAAATCCTAGCCAATCACTCCACCATCTGACAGTCCCAGGACTCTAAAGCCGCAATATCAACGACTCGTGTCAGGATGCAGGTGAGATACGATGGAGGGTACTAGGATTTTGCCTATCTTCCAGTATCCTGCACTCGTATACTCTCTAATCTTGACCAACGGTGTTTCTGGCCGCATTTGCACGAACCGATGTATGTTGCCGCGCATTTGACAGCTCGATGTCGCTGCTATCGATACGTCCGTCGGTGGAATAGGACCGATATATTACGCCAACGAAAACGCATCACAAACTCGAATGATTACGGCTAGTTTTCCGCTTTCCATTTAAAAGATTTCGAGATATATGCAAATAAAAATCTAAATAAAATATTTAATTTTAAATTACCCGACGCTTGTTTCTGCTCAGAAGTGGAAAAGATCGTGATGATTTAAATAAGAATAAGTGCAATTGCAAAGCGTCACGGGAATCGCGCTCCGGTCGCATAATTATCTCTTGGAGATAAGACGAGAGCTTCGGATCACTCGTGAATCGCGAAATTGCAGAGACGGAATTATTTTCCCGTTACAACGCTCCGAGTTATTTCACTCGGAAATTTGTGAGGCGACGTGGTTATTATTACGGAGTGCGTCCGCTTTAATGACAAGCAGAAAGAAAATTGACCTTTAGCTTCTATAAAACGTGGAACATCGAGAATACGCCTCTGGTTTTCGCTCGCGAGAGAAACGTTCACGCGGACTCGGAGCCAATTACGTAGTCACTGATTCGTAACCGGCGTAATAAAAAGCGCTTAAACACCGGGCGCATTTTCCTTCTACCCGCAATTCCCGCGTGCTGCGTTGTACCTTCTCGCGATAATGCACCTGGAGAACGCATGCATGCAGGTAGGTAAAACGAGGCGAGCGAACGAGTCCGCGCCAAGTTGGCGCCTCTGAACATTCGCATGAAAACATTACTACCGCGTCTGAAACCTTGTTGCTCAACCTTGAACGTCGTTACTAATCGTTAACAGTGTCTCGCGCATTTCCATTCTTAATTCGTTAATGAGATTTATCCTTTTTATAAATGAAAGCGTTTTACTTTTATAAGCGAATCGAAAATTGCAATGTTGTGCATAACGAAAGATTGCTAAAATCACATTTAATATTTTAACTTGATGCAAAATTAAAAAAAGAACTACGAAACTAAAATGCAATCTATGAGAATTTCAAAACTTGCCTTACACAACGAATAATTATTATTTTACAAAACAGACGAAAAAGAAAAAGAAACAAGTTTAATATTTCTTTAATTAAGAAATATAAATTAATTCGACAAATTTACAAGTAGCGTTTAACACATTCGCGCACGCAATATCTTAAATATAGCGACGAAGATGATAATCGACATACACAACACTATGTAAGCGTTTGCCAACGTATGAAATATGCTCTTCAGCAACCGTGTCGACTATGGAATACATTTTCCTCGGATTTATACTGCAGCATTACACGGTCAAGTCCAGAGGAAATCCCGTTGCAATCTTCCCAAATATATTTGCATATGAGGCCGGATATGTAGAAAGACTCGAGTCTACGCGAGTCTACTCTATGCCGCATGCATACGTAAATAAAATCACGTTTCTTTCATATCCGTTTAAATTCACTCCGAGATATCTAAGAGCGACAGATAGACGAATAGAAAATAAACGGAGAGACGTCGGCACAATTTCTTCCGCAATCTCTTTCTTGAAGTTTGGCGCCGCATGCGAAACGTTCATCTAGCTGGAATGACTACCGTGACAAAGTGAAATTATGCGGATATCGAGAATCACGATGGACGTCTCAGATTGCACTTGATGGTTTCCCAAAAGCCGTGGGGCTTTCTTTCTTTCAAAGGAGTCAAGACATCGAAGCTGAATTGGAGAAACAACGAACCGCGATGCAGAGCCTTTGACAGCGGCGCAAAAACATTCGAGCGAAATTACGTACTTCTCTTTTAACCTATATCACCTTCTTTTCTCTTTTCTATCAGATTTAAACGGCTTTGAACTCGCCACGAAAAGTAGAGAGAACGACGAATGGGATGATTTCGTGCCCCGAAGGCGGTCTTATGGCGTTCAGAGGTCGCGACAATGCTCGCGCAGAAACTCGTTTTGCCAGTTAAATCGAGCGTGAATTGCGATGCCGCGCGCAGAAAACGGAGCATCGGTCCCGCGAAGATATGGCGGGGATTTAAAAACGATCGGGGAACAGATAGTGACGGGACAAAAAGAAAATGGTGCCAGGCAGATCGCTCGAGAATATTCTCGAATATTTTTTCGTGCGAATAAACATACGTTTTGCGTTCGATGAATCGTCGGCGAGAAAATGCGGGAATCGCCCGGCTGAGCGGATGACGAGCGAAAACAACGTATGCCGTTGGTATTTCGATGCGAAATAACGCAAACGATCGCGCGTTCATTTGAGGGACGAACGACCGCAGAGTGCGCACGAAGAGGTCAGTCGGACGATGGACGGAATTAATTGCCGAACTGGAGCTACATGTTCTATCCCGCACCGCCGTTGTAACGAATTTTGTCAGTTTACGGAGCAAACACGCCTAGCCGCCTCGTCTCAACCGAGCCAAAAAAAGGCAGCCGATGCTCGAGCAGCGATGCAAAATATTCGACGGTGACGCAATTATTCTGGAACGTATTCGCGGCACCAACACGTTTGTACCTTCCATCCCTTTACGAAGATAGAAACAAAGGGACAAATCCGATTAATGTCTGCGATTGCGTGCGCAGCGTAATCACCCTGAATTCGTTCCATTGGCTTTTATCTCTTCAACGCTACAAAAGAACATTATTGTTCATCTATTTATCGTAATGATACTCGAGAGCTTGCAATATCTGTTTCAAGTGCACATTGAATTATCTAATAGCACAAGATAGCACCATTCTTTTGATGGCATAAAAACGCTTAAGCTCTTCTGATATGAACTTTTTGAATGTTGTCGTTTTAGTTTTGGAAAAAAATTATTATGAAAGAATAGATGATGTGAACCAGTTATTGCTATTTATTATCGAGTAAAAAGCACTTCAGAAAGCTTTCAAGTCTCTTAAGAGATATAAATTTTCAATTTCAAGTCGAGATTAAAGCAACCTATTCGTTATTATTAATTGCCTCATATCAGTAATT
The DNA here is from genome assembly GCF_024713525.1 of Acromyrmex echinatior. Classification (NCBI taxonomy): domain Eukaryota; kingdom Metazoa; phylum Arthropoda; class Insecta; order Hymenoptera; family Formicidae; genus Acromyrmex; species Acromyrmex echinatior. Next base: position 11,104,474 of record NC_141859.1, read on the forward strand.
TATATACTCGATTGGATCCGTTATCAACACTTCTATACGCCAATTTTACGTCTTAGGTGCTCTTGGGAACACGCCAGACTTTTTATCGGACGATAGCGTTTCTTATCTTTGCCGAAGAAGGGCGAGCCGTGCTTACCAACACGTCCCACATCCGCGATATCTACTTAAGAGTATCTCAAAATACATACTAGTATCGAGGTAGTATTTTCAATAGGCCAACACGCATTCCAAGTATTTACTATTTACATTCTCATCAACGTTAATCTAAGTTTTGAATAATTTTTTTTCTCTTTCAAAATGTTACAAAATTAAAAAATCGAAAAACAACAATATCATCAGAGGATATATAACTCGCGGAAAATATAACTCGAGTATAAAAGTGATAGAACAAATCATAATTTGAGAAAATTGCTAGTAAGGGCAAGTTCTTGCATAACGCGTAATGGATAGACATAGGACGATCAATCAATGAGAGTCTTTTATTTCATGGAAAAGAAGGAAATAAAGACTTTGACTGATTCATTTTCTTCTATGTAAGACCAAGCCTTAAGAATCAACGTACGCGTTGTAGAACACACAACAATATACATAAATGCATAAATGCAGTCAAGATACGAATTAGATGGTGACAGCCAATTGCAATAATAGGTGATAGAGACGATGTGTGCGTGCGAGAGCAGTTATATGAGTCAGCGAAATTAAGCGAGATTAATGTAAGAGAGACGTTCTGATCGATCACGTAACAGTATTTCATCTTTCGTTATGCGTTCACAAAAAAAAGATACATATACTATAGATATTTATAGTGGGTAGAATGAATGTATTTATTACATGTATAACATAAAAGTAAACATTTCTAATTTAAGTCCTGATTTGAGTCCTCCTCAATACATAAATTGAATATAATTATCAGTGATGCAAATAAATATACGTATGCACCTTCATATTTAAGTGTAATAAGAACTATCGTAATAACTTAGTCCTTTGCATGCAACATGAATTTTGATTTGTCCGTAATAAGGATTTTCAAGAAACAAAGCAATTTTTTATTGTTCAAGATTATATAAAAATTCGAACAAATTCGGATATTCTAATCAAGTTTTTAAAAGTCAGATTTATTTACTTTTTTATAGATTTAAACTTATGTACTAAAATTCATAATCAAAATATCAATGGTGCTTTAAATAAACCTTTAAATTAACCCTAGTTGCAGGCAAAAAGTTAAAAATGAGATGCATAATCAGTCATAAATGATGTTAATCGTAAAATGTAGTTTATTCAAAAATAAAACATGTCAGATACATTGATAAATACTTACACGTTCACGTTATACATCAAATATATGTAGACAGGTCAAAATTGTGTGATGAATTGTGTGATACGAAACAAAAAATGCTAATCTTATGAAAGAATAATCTATATTTATTTATATTGATAAAATGTCCAGATTCATTTATAATAATAGAATAAACATACCTATTTATTATCAACTTCGAGGTTTAAGTTATATAACATTATTCACAAGTTCACTGAGCAAATGTCTGTTTAAAGAAGCCATCTTATTCGTAATACATGAATATTCCATATTCGAGTATGGACTCTCGTTTAGCAAGAATTATTATTACATCGTAAAAGCGTCTCGCTGTTGAACGGAATTATCCGAGTGAGTTTCAGCAACACTTATCTTTCCGTGATTTATAGACTGTATTTTCCTCAGCCCGTTTTGTTTTGTATTTTATAGAGACTCGCCAAAAGCTCGCGGAAGAGCATTTCCTCGACAAGCGGGCCAAGTTTCCCGACGGAGTCATAGTCGCAAAGGTCGTTGCAACAGTTTCGAAGTGATGGGTATTGCTAAAAAGATCGAACTTCCTCTAAGCCGTTTATTGCACATTGCACCGTTACGTAGATAGGATTTCTTGCAGCTCGCGCAAGGTCTGGCGGATTGCGTTATACTCCAATATACAGCGTCTAATGTACAAAGTTTGACAATGTCGAATGCACCGCGGGACCGGCGAACAAGGAGCGTACGTGCTTCTATACGTTATTTTCATTTTCTCTCTTCAACCTCTCGTACACTTCTGCGAGCTCGAATTGTCCCAAGGTTTAATGCGTGTCATTTCCGATGCTAATAACGTCGCTCTCACTCGACTCGTGCTCGACCACGTAATTGCAAAGGCGGGAAACGCGTCTTCGATAAGAGAATACCGTAACATGCCGACACCACCTTGGCGCCACGCAAACGGTACTACTTTTGCTTGCTAACTATCACATTTCGAAAAATGCGGGTTCATCAGGATTAAACCTACTCATCAATATGATAAGCTGGCATAAATCCGATCATTACCTTGTAATTAACTTACCGAATGCGCTGATAAGATTCATTAATTAACTTCGTTTAGCAGTTCTGTTTCCTGCGTGTGTACAATTATAGAAATTGTAAAAAGGAAATAAATATCAAATAGTCAGTCGAGCATGTAACAGATACCGCAGTTGTAAAAAATCATGCAGAATGCAATCTGAGATGTTTTGAGATTTTTTTTCTGAAGAAAGAGGATTTCCGTGTTCCGTTGGCAATCCAGTTACCTGCGTACATCGCATGAGGATATACCTCCATCTTTCATCCTTACATACGACGGATGCAGCCGCAAATCATGTAACGCAGGCGGCTTGCTGAGTATCCAAATGAAGAACTAGCGAAGCCACTTCGACGAAGTGCGGCTGAGACGACGCGACGCATCCACCGAGGCACTCATGCGAGTGCAACAAAACGTTGCAGCGCAGCTTTAAAGTCCGGACGGAAGGAAGACGAAAACAAGCAACGGCGAGGATCGTGCACGATCATTACTATACCATTTCCCCGAGAGAGACCAAGTAAAGAAAAAGGGAGAACATACCAAGAGCATGCGACAAAAAGCATCGAAAGCGGCGCTCTAACTGCCGGCACCTTCGAACGCCGTAATCTAGTAATGCAAATACGATTCTCGACCATGATTTTCTTATTTCATCCGCGCGTATCGTAATGCAAATTTTTTTCGAGCTCGCTGCAGTTTTTGCATCGACGCAATTTAACGGTGGCATTAGAATTTCGTTCGCAAACATTCTCAATAGGTATGTATGTCGTGCAAGACGAAAAAAGAATATATCGCTCCCTTACTTCAAAAGATTTAATTAAAAAAACGTTTAAAATGAACTAGTTTAACTTCATAAAAGTCGTTCAAAATCGTTCTTGAAATGCACGCGTTGATTTTTCGCACTGAGAAAAATGGTTCGTTGAAAATGAGCAAGAGTCTGATTATATCAATCAAAATTTCGATTCTTAATTTTCTATATTATATATAATATATAACATATAATATATTAAATAAAAAATTTTTGATTTGTCTATTTTCAACTAGAATTCCAATTAAATCAATCAGATATTTTTTTTCAGTGCGGATTTTGGAAAGATATTTCCAGTAGAAGGATTAAATTTGATGACCACTATTTTTTTATTTTAGAGAACGCACTACAAAACAGCACAAACTTTGATAATAGCAATCAATCTCCAGCAAGATGTGGTAATCTCCGGCAGAAAAGCTGAATATGATGACCTTTTTTTTTTAGAGAGAGCAGTACGAAGAGAAAGTTTCAATTTCGAAAATTTCGACAATAGTTATTGATTGACAGGATAGTATGGGATCTCCGGTTGCAAAGTGATCTATCTCTAGTAGAACACTAGTCAAAAGGGTAACAGTTATAACTCAAAAAGAACGGTTTAAAAAAAATTGTCAAAATCGTCACAACTCAAAAAAGTTAAAAGTTCATTTATACTCGACCTCACCAATTATCGCACTGAAAGAGTCTCAAATTCAAAATTGAAATTTGCAATTAACTTCATTTGATAAGTAGAGGAAAGTCGCCGATATCGACATAAATCTTCTAAAGACCCCTATTTCTCGGAAATTTAATTATGCACTTTATTAATACTGATAAAAACATGATCTGTTTAGATGATTAAAGAAGTAAAAACTCATTCATATAGTGGCTTTCTACAAAATTAGATAAAAACGAATTTTGCAAATAAAAAAATAAAATTCTTATAATTTTTTTTACAAATTGCGTTAGTTTAAATAATAGTAGTTATATTATTGATAATATTAAATCGTTTTATATATTTGTATATAGTTTCATAATCAGTTTTATTTATATATTTTTTATTTTTTCAAAACACGATTTTAAATATAAAATCGAAGTGCCAGCGTAAAACCAATACATATATTTGTAAGACAAACTGTAAGCTGACTCACTTTTTGTAATGTTGCGTTATAGTATCAAATAGCTCCATCGGAATTGAAGGCAATCATGTATTTATGAGAAAATCTTAAAAAAGAAACTTACATTACATGTTTGTGTCTTGCGGAACAACATCAAATATGCATATAAATAAATAAAAAACGTTTTATATAGAAGTGAAAAGATTCTAGAAAATTTTATATATTGTACATTCATTTATAGATTTATATAGATGACTTCTGTGAAAAAAAAGAATAGAAATATAAAGTATTACTACTTACTGTTTTCGACTTATTTTGTCAGACGCTCATTCTTACTCATTTTAAGAAAAAGTTAATTATTATAAAATTGCAAACAGTATAAAATCTGCTATATTACCTGATAGAAGGCACTTTTCATGTATTTATGTTTCTAAAGTTTTATTTTTTACTTTTGTTTAAGAAATATCGTCCAGAAACAAAGTGGGTCGAAATCAATGATCTCTTTTTATATATGATATTTAAATTATTTGTAAATTACATGTTATCGTCTTAAACATAATTTACACACTAATAACGCAAAGATTCATTAATAACGCATTTTACCTGTTTGGTAAAAAAATTGATTTTCTAAGGATTATGAAACGAAAATGATAAAAATCCCAAGTTGATAAGAATATATTTTCTTTTTTGCCGACATTATTTGATATAATCAACAATTCCTATCAAGTTGAAAAGTAGTTTTTCTTCTTTTTCTAAAAATTCTCAAGTTGTATCACTTTCGAAATAAAGGAGCGACATATTCTCGTATTTAGATTCGTATCTTCGCTTAGTCATTCTTATGATACTATCGACAAAACAAACAATCTTACAATCAGATGATTCTGTAAAATCTTGTCATCTAAAATCATGTTAACTGTTTCGAACAAAGGGATATGAGGGAGTAGGTAAAAATTTTAAACCATTGTTAGCTGAATCGTTTTGGTATCTCCGAAATCGTCTCTCCCAGATTTTTCCACTTCATTCGACCCTAGCCGAATAGGGACATTACACGATATGGTCTCGTCTTTCAAAGTGGAATGCAACTGCATGGAACAATCGCGCTGACGATCGTACCAATGTCGACCGAGTTGCATCCTTGGTGAAATGAACGAGGACAAGTTCTGTCCTCGTTCATCGGCTTCAGGACCGACGCGGCCAGAACGGGCCCACCCGCATGCGGACGTCGTCCTTGACAAATGGACGCTGGCGATTAAATCAATCCGACGAGATATGGCTCTCTCGCGCTAGCGTGACACGTCACGTTGCTCTGCTATTTATGTGTTTCCACGCGATCGCGATTCTGAATCAGAGCTGAGCGAACGGAGCGAAGTGGAGGGTAACATCGCACTTCGCTTCATCGAATCCCGTTATTCCGCTTTCCTTTTGTTGGCTTTTTGGTTTGCCGGCCCCGTTGCAGAAAATCGATTTGTTAACTTTCTCCTTCGCGCCGATAAAGTCAATCTTTGACTCTTCATGACAATCGATGTTTATATCCCGCTCCACAGTTAATCGTCAAGGCGATTATCCTCTACGATCATAGAATGGATGAATTCGAGCGTAAAATCGTAATCATACTAGCGATTGCGCGATTGTGATTGGTAATTAACACGATTACTTTTCAATCAATTAGAGCAAAGCAAGGGATGACTGCTTTGCTCCGATTGGTTGAAAAGTAATCGCCAATCACTAGTGTGATTGTGGATTATTGGCCATCTTTTTGCGGAAAACGAGGATCCTCCCTCTGGCGCCGGATATGATTCTCCGAGATATGACTCGCTGTGGCGATTATTCCGAATGAATTGGAATTACGGTCCTTAAATCGCGCGACCATATTTAGTGACGCGGCGGAAACCAGTTCATCAACAAAGGCTATGAGCATACATTGGCGTTAATAGGGTATACGAGTGATCTTAATGAGGTAGACCATCAAGTGAGCAGGCGAGTGAGCGTGGGTACCCGCGTACCATCAAAAGTCCGATACTCAACAGGAAAGGACAAAACCGACCGGCTTTATGCGGCTTCCATTCGAGAGGCCGTAGGATTCCACGACACGTAATGGATTTATTTCCAGGGTTCATGGCACAGGCGTTGTTCTTTCTCTTATCCCTGCTACAAGATATAGAAAAGCCGAACAACCAACGAGAAACCGTGCTCGAGAGAACTGAGGAAAACTGAGGAAATGTGTGTGTGTGTATGTGTGTGTATATATATATATATATATATATATATATATATATATATATTCAAGTACGCTGTGGTGAAACACGCTCTTCCAGATAATCATCACGAAAGCAAATCGCCGTCATGGAAAAATGAGCGAACCGTGTCAAAGGGTGTAATTTACGCAAATTTTTTTTACCAAGAACTCTGATCACATCAAAATGCGCTAGAATGATTACAGAAGAATGTGAAGTCGCGTATTTTTAACTTCATCCAAGTATAAACGATTATAGGAAAACACGATATTGTTATGGCGCGTGGCGTGTAAGTGGACGACAACATACATGGAATTAACGATGTGCTTGCACAAGCGTGTATTTGTTAGAATGTTCTTTTTGTTTCCTTTGCGTGACGTTAAAACTCCCGCACCGCTAATGAACAAGACTCAAGGTAAATTCGAGAGAAACATTCGTTCAATGTTTATCTCGAGTATCGAGTAATTCTCAATGGTAGTTCAAAAACTAAAGTACAGCTATCTGCTATTGGAATTATAATAAAAATATAAAGAATATATAATACATAAAAAAATATTGTATTATAGTTTAAAAATTGTTATAATAACATAAAATTTAAATATTTATGTTAATATAATAATATGAAAGTAATAAATATATTAATTATTATATTAGGAAATCGTTTTTAAAACAATATTGATTTATCCGATTATAAACATACTAATAAGAATATTAATAAGAGTATACTAATGCCGTGTATTTGCAAAATTTATAATTTTTATCCTATTTTGTGATTTTAATCATAAATTCTCTTTTTTATTTTTCCATGCAACAGTTTGAAATTATACAGTGTATATTTCAATTTATAGCAAAATTGATCAAATATCTACCTTCATCTCTATCGGGATAAATTTATCGCAGTTAATCCGATTTAAGAGTTCAATGTAAATATACTTGCGTTGAATATTATTTTCTATATAGTGAGAAAGTATCAATATATCGGAAACGAGCATACCGACACTCGAAACTTATTCTATTACTACGTGCAATATTACGCTTTCGTCTGACATTTCACGAACGGCAAGCTGTCGTCGCTCTTTCATGTATGATTTTTACCAGTGTTTTACTGATATTGCTTTCGCATTGTTTCCACAACTCGTCAATCAATGCTTCATACATCGGACTCAATAAACGCAAAATAAGAAAATAAAAAATGTTCTACGTATTTATTTTTTCAGCCAGAGTCAGTCATACGTGTTAGAATAAGCTTTTGTCTGAATATGGTATCGACTCGGACTGTTTTGCAACATAATTGAATCAGTTATTTTAGAAACTCTATAAAATTAAACTTTCGGAGAACTGAAGAAAACATTCTAGTTTTTACAATTGTAGTACTTCAAAACTAATTAAAAATAATTAAAAAATGTTTATCTTATACATTAATGAGTGAAACATGTCACTTTTAAAACTATCCTATGTATATATTTATAACATATAACTATATATTAATATATTTTCAAAAAGAAAATTTATTTTGAAAATATTGGTTTCTGAAAGAAATAAGCATTTTCATATATAACATAGGATTAAGAAATTCCGTAATTGTATAATAACATAATGGATTTCTGAAAATGTTATAAAATAACATGTTGTAGTCTAAGAAAGATTTAACCTTCTTGTTAAAAAATATATACAATTCATTTCAAAAAAACGAATTCGTAACATTAAATTCCACGTTAAGTATATTATGTTATGTATAGTATAGTAATTCATTATTCAGTGTATTTTTACAAAGTTCAATGAAAGAGAAATGTAAATCACCGTTTTATAATATGAAATGGATGACAATTTTATAGACTCAATATCTGGGAAAAGAATACTTGACTAATTTCTGAAGGAAATTGTTTTAATTCTAAATCTTCTAAAACATCTCGATTAGAACAAAAATCAACTTATGAAGTTTCTGAAAACGACCGATTCAAGTAAAACTAAAATCGTTTAAAATGTATTTACTATTTTTGACATTTACTTTATTATTTAACCGACATGCGCAAGTGCGACGGAATAGGAATTCAAAGTAATGTAAAACTTTTATGCGAAAGTTCCTGTGGTCATTGCACCAGGGAGAAGATCAGAAGTACAATTTGCCGACTCATCTCTGTTCTAGAGGGCTTCCAACTGGAAACGAAACACGTGAAAGGTTCCTCTCACGTTTCTCTTGTACTTTTACGAGCCGACCGATCCATGATCTAATTCGACATGGGACGAATGATACGCGTCCAGCGATTGCTTCCTGATTTTTCGATTGGATCTTGCCTGGCCGTTTAGTATTGTCCTCGATATCACCGCGAGACATATCGATCTCTGAACTGCGGCGCATTGTCCGCGCTCGTGCACAGTATTAGGCGATTCGTTCCGTACGTCGGAAATGGCGTCGCGCTCAAGAGACGTTGCGCTGAAGAGATAGGACCTCCTAAGCTCGTACATACAGATTTTTATTATTGCCATATTATTTATCGTTGCCATTTCCTATCCAATAAAACCCCCATTGTGCCTGAGTGACGTTGAGCAGCTGGGTTATTTATAATGATTGCCGTCTTGCGTTCGCGCGAAAGCTGATCCTTCCGGACGCGCGCTTGCTCTATCGTCGTCGGCAGTGGTGAGCCATGGCACCTGTTGGTCCTTTACCGAGTGAAATATAAATTTGATGACGACGATAGCGCTCGTTCGTTGCGTGGGTTTCAGAGATGCGGAGGTAGTGCGCGTAGACAGCGGCTCGACGGGATATTAAATTCCTGTGGTCCGCGCTTTACCTGCTCCGGCGTCGTGCCCATTATTTTTGCCCATTATTTTTGTTATTTCGACCCCGCGAAAAAGAAAGAATTGCGCTGGGCAAGCACGTCGAAACGTCTTGTATTTTTTCTGTTATCTGCAACCTGTTTGCTTTCGATATCAGATACGAAGATGTATTATTTTCTGCTTTAATGACACTCTCGGGAGCTCTAAAACAAGTTGTTCGGCAAATATGTCGAGCTAGATACGAGATAAAAGAATTTCCGAACGAATTTCTTGACGATTTTTTCACCTCAATTGCAATTTCATGCCGCTCACGCAGTCATATTACGTGCACTCGCTCAGCAAACGCTCGTCTTGCGACGTTTTAGCATGCCGGGTATATTTCCCTAATGTAATAAAACTCGGCATTCAAGATTGCGCGCGGACTAGCGATAAACGGATACGACTTCGATATATTACATTCGCTATGACATGTCATCTTAGTGAGGAATTAGATGGAACGTGAAAGATGTACGTATGTACAACTAGCAAAATGGGACTTGCAAGTGAACGTTTACGATGAGATACGCAAAGTAGAAAGACGGTATTATCGAGCGTCGTCCTATACAGACAGCTTTGCATTACGTTAGTTTCATACAATGTATTCGTTAGTTACACTTGAGTAACTAACATGCGAATAATGAGGATTGCGAACACGTAGAATAAGAGCCAACGGTTTAATTCAACAAAGGGCTTTCTCTGTAACACAGGAAGGTAAAATTCAGATAGAACTGCAAATTTATGAAGAATGCAGAAACGCAATCAGACCGTATTTGCGTCAGACTTTACGCGAGATTATTCGATTAAAAAACGATGCATACCATTTCCAACAAAATTCATTCCAATGCTTACTATATAATACCCAAAAGAAATGAGGTTGTTAATAAAATTTACTGCATTTCACGAAATGGGAATACTCTTGTTTTGGATATTAATACGCTTAAATTCGACGACGTTTCAATTTGCTCAGTTCAGTCAGATAATATTCTAGCGCAAAGGAGAAACAATATTGTGCAAATAGATTGTTGATTGTTCGTATTGTCGATAGCAAGAGCAGGTTTTGAAACGAAGTAAAAAGTCCGGCCAAAGAATATTTTTTGTCGACGAAATAGGTCGGAAGGTCGCCCGATCGTGCATTTCGTCCGCGCCGCGACCATTTGTAATCCCGGCACAGCCAATATTCTCGTTCGCAATTATTCTTCGATAAAGCGAATTTAATCGACGATCACGAAGTGCTCGTGTCGAAGAGCCCGCATTCGATTCGTATTTTGACCTGCACACTTGCACGTCGTCCTTTGCGGTAGTACAAAAACGGACGTTGGATCACGTGCGGAATATGGAAAATCTTTGCTTGGTCGATTTAGCGATCGAACGATTGCGCAAAATTCTACGCCTTGTACGTTCAGTATCGTTAAAAACATGCTTACTTCGTGAAAATTAATATCCTTAGCACAAGAAATTACTCCTTGATTACTGTACGTTTGAAAACACATTTTAAATTTGAATCAATTTTCTTGGAATTTTCTTTGCGCTTAGTCATTTAAGATTCCGATCGACGTGTATAATCACCACTTTGTAACGTCACTGATGACCGTAATTCTTTTACGAGGAATATTTATGACCGTGTTGAGGTGTTATACCGATCGACTGCGCTGTTCGTGAAGTTTATAATCGCTAAAGATAAAGTTGGCAATGGCGACGTTACGTCGGCCTTTACTGAGTACGAAATTCTAGCGAGAAACGATGCGAGTACCTCCAAGTCTGACCGTTCCGATTTCCCGATGAACGTAGGGTTTAGGCACACGATATCAAGTCACCGGATCGTTAGTCACGCCATTTCGGATTTAGCTGGCCGTTACGCCAACTGCATACCGTCCTTCGGAGGCCCCGACAAGATTAGGGTTTACGTTGGTGCGGCCGCCTTCTCTCGCGGCGTTTGCATTAGGGACGGGCTCGCACGTACGGGATACCTCAGACCAGAATGGATAAGGTGGGCCCTTCCTTTTATCACGATGACCTGGATAGTACCGTACCCCGTTGGGAAGTACATAATCGTTGGCTTGTTATGTTAATCGTTCCTTTATCGAGCGAGCTCGCGTAAGACCCACTCGTCCATGCGGAACGCTGAAGTTATCTGCGTAACGAATGTTTAACCCTGCTAAATTATTACGGAGTTAAAAGAAAAAAAAGAGGGAGAGAGGATTGTACGGTAAGCACTCTTAATTTTCACGTTCTCGCGGGCGTCCGAAAAGCTGACTCTCGAATCGTATCGATCCCGACGCGCGGACGTCCGTCTAGCTTTTGTATTCGAGCGACGCGTCTCACGCTATGTTGGAATGCAAAGGAGAATACTACACTTTGTGGCGAACCGCTTGTTTCATTCTACCTTTCCGCGCGTATCGAAGCCGAAACGAAATAAAGGGTGGAATAGCAATCAAATTTTTCGCTTTTCGCGCGTAGTGAAATAAATGGTATTTGAGAGAGATATTCGAATATCGTTAGGCGATGAATAACTTGACAATACTGTTTCGAATGTAAGTTTGTACGCGGACGTTTTAAAATTAAACTTGTATTTTTCTTACTCTTTAAAAACTTATTAGAAAGAATAAAATGCTTCAATAAATGCATAATTAATTAACATGATTTTAACTTTTCGAAGCTGACGGTGGGTTTATTGGATGTATACATTCAATTACTCTCTAAATCTGAATCAGTGCTAAATATGTCACTAGTAATCAGTGAATGAAATATGAATCCCTAACCCAACTAATCTTGCTTTAGTAAATTCAATGTATGGTATTGGAAGATTGAAACTGATGTGCAAATATCCGTATTTTAATTATACATATAATGCTTAAACTTTCTTTCTTTTTTATTTGAATTTCACTAATTACCAATGCCTGTTAATAGGCGTAGTGTCAAGTATGTCACTGAGTAACCAATGATTATCCACTGATTCTGATTTAGAGAGTATAAATCTCTTTATTAAATAATTTAATTTTCTTTATGTTACATTTGTAAATTTGAATTATTCTTATTAAAATATATTTTAGTATCAACATAAATTCAATGGATTTTACAGCTCAACATCAGTAACTTGATGTCAACTCTGGAAATTAAACAAATAAAAATCAGAATATTGCTTAATAAAATGATTGGAGGAAATTATCTCTTCGATTTACAACAATCTATTCAGTACATGAAGATAAATCATGGAATTCGAAGTCATATTTGAATATTACTATTCAGACACGTCTGATATTCTGACGCTAAATGATTCTTTTTCCTCTTGAGAGGTCTCATGGTTTTCGGAATTCTGGCATAGATTTTGGTCCAACGAACCGCGAACGTGACCGCGAGAGAGAAATTCGCGAGAGGGTGCACGCTGTTACCATCGGACGTCGAATGAGTTGTTTTTTTTTTTCGAAACTACGATAAGACGAACAGCATACGTGCAGCGTACAAATAGTAGCATCTGCACGTGTGTTGAATATTTAACCGGTTTAAGCCCCACAATACACGCCGAATCACGCTGAATGGAGAAGCCACTGTTATAGGGCAGTTGCTCCTCCAAAACAAATCGGGCTGAGCAGGGGTCCATATTTAATCAACACAAACTCGTTCCTCTGCGATCTCTCTTTGCAATCATTTCTCTGATCTTCCGGTACTTCTCGAATTCAACGAATCTAAAACCGATTTATGTGTATATTATTAATCGTTTCCAATGACGCATTTATTTACAGAACTAGAGCCAAAGCGCCAAGACTAAAACTTAAAAAAGAATAAAGAAATTGTAGATAATTTAAACAATCTCTGTGATACGATTTTGTGAACCGTTGAAACAATGCCGTTGAAATGACTGTCGTTAAAGTATAATATACGTACTTAGCACGTGAAGCTGCTATTTTCTTAACAAGATATGATTAATAACATGATTAAAATGATGATACAAAAAGGGTTGCATTCATTAGGGTGGAGAGACAGGCTAGATCCGGACATTCAAACATTCAACATAAATGCAGCCCTAATCGTTTAATGTTATAAAACATCGCTTCCTTATTTCAAAAGTGACATAACTAACAAACATAATTTTTAAATTATTATTATGAATGAGTTAGGTAAATCATCAAAAATAAACTAACTTACTAGAAATATTGAATTCGATAATTGATTTCCTATTCTTACTTTCGATTGTGAAAATAATGAAATTATTTACATCATTAAAATACTTAGAATTATTTGTAATATGTTCACAGATTTTCTATGTAATATATATCTAATATTATACAAAAATAAAAATAAAATAAAATGATTAGCAGAATCAAAATGGTGCTGTCGGCGATTCTGGTATTAAAAAAAAATCATCACAACTTAAAAAAAAATAGTTTTTTTTTATTGTGAAACAAAATTGACGAAAATAACATTTCATATTAAGAATATATTCTTTTTGTCACACTATTTGATTTAAGTTAAGATAAAAAATAGATTTTTTTCTTTTCTGAGAAAATTATTTTTTTTGCTGTATTACTTTTAAAGTAAAGGAGCGATATAATGACAAATATTCAAATTTATTACAGTATTATTATGATAAAATGCTCGTTGCTTTAATTTTAACGTACGTCACATGTAGTAGAGAAAAAAATTGATTGAGAGCTTCTTTGTACACTTAATTTTGTTGCGATAATAAATAATAAATGTTTTGAATTATTGCAAGCTATCATTTAATATTATCACTAAAAATGCTGCATTTATAATAACCGTAATCAATTTTGCAGATGTATAATGCAAATTGACGAACAAGGCAAATACTTAAATATTTCATATATACGTAAATTCACACATATACGTTACTTAAATATTCTACAAGATTTGAATATTTAATTCAATAAATATATGACCAACGAAAATCTCGCGTAATTATGAGTGGCATGGCCGGCGGCGACGGCGATTTCATAAGGATAGAGAGTTACGTAAGGTGAAATCGTGGAATCACCGATCAGTCGAGATGACTCGAACAAACGCAAGGTGCACTCAAAGTGCATACACTTGAAGATGGTTAAATGTTCGCCACGCTAAAACTGAACGACTTTAACGAAATCGGTAAAAGTTCCATTAGCACGAAACAAGCTCTCGGGTCGCGACGGTAATTCTGTTGGTTCAATTAGGGGTCAACGTAAGACCTGCAGATTGCCGATGGCTATCTCGTTAGGTTGACAGTCAATTCCTCATTAAGGATCGAAATTCCGGAGTAGAGGTGTAAAGGGAGAAATGGGAATATTTATCGGAATTGCTAAATACACGGTGGTGGCGGCAGCGGGAAGGGCGGCAATTCATTAATAACTACGTCAGAGTAATTTGCTCTCGGTTCGAAATCGATCGAGCGGAAAAAGAAGGAAGGGAAAGAAGATTTCGCCGCGTCGGAAAGTCGAGAATCAAAGACGTTCAAGTAACTCGGCTCACTTAAAGACTTTCAACGTAGTCGCGTGGAACGAAATACTACCTGAATTAATTACAATACGTTGCATTGCATAATTAACCGCATCAAGTATTTATATCGATTCTCTCACGCTTGTGTGAATAACCCGCTTTGGCAACGAAGAGAAACTCTTGAAAGTAACAGGTAAAATATATTAATATGATAATATCAATGATAATGCAGCCACTGCTTAATTATAAATAGTCGTTAATAATAATATATTATCCAATTAATGAATTTCAATAATCATATTTATATTATAAGTTTACATTTATGCGCGAAATGCAATATGTAAAATCGCCCATAGAGACGTGTGCAACGTGTGAAATGCAAATATTATTTGAAATTATTTATACATCATATTATGTCTTTATTGTTCTTTTAGTATTTTTTCAACAGTCGCATTAAATGCAAGACAAATAAACCGAAACGAGGAAGCTTTCACGTTACCTTTGTTGTTTCAAGCCCTTAACTACGCGCAATTACAGCAAGTTACAGGAAAGCGTGCCGGATTTTCTACTTTCCGTAGTCGAACACTTGTTCAATGGAAGTATAACTGAGCTAAAAGCAAAGTTTGAGAACCACGCTGTGAAGGAGTTAGACTAATGCGTTTCGCTCAGTGGACAAACGAACGACAAGAGTCTCTCAAAAGTTGCTTATAAATTATGCTACGATACAGATAGTGTCGATAGTGGTTCATTAGAGGCATTTAATCGGCCAAGTATTTTGATTATATTCAAGCCAAGTAATTGTAACAATTTGGCTGCCTATATATTAAACTTCCATGTATCTAAATAATTGTAAATAATGCTAAATATCTTATTTCAAAGTTATTAGGTAATACGAAATACGTTACAAGAAAAGTATTTGATATTTGTGACTATAATTGCGTAAAGTAATTATAATTATGATTAGAAAGTCTGTTTTTAGAGTTATTCGGTTATTACTATTCTCTCTCTCTCTCTCTCTCTCTCTCTCTCTCTCTCTCTCTCTCTCTCTCTCTCTCTCTCTCTCTCTCTCTCTCTCTCTCTCTCTCTACATGTAATATTTTTAATAACACAGCAAAAAATATTAGGCACTTATATTCTTTTCATTTATCTGGGATTTTTTATCTGTCTTTTTATGTAGGTGTTGGTTATCGTTTATTATACATAAGCTTAAAAGATTTCTAAAACAAAGGAATATTTAGGTAGCAAATAACAAACTTTAAATAATGATTTAAATAATGATTTACAAGGTACTTAATATTTTTAGCCAAAGCTGCGTAGTTATATTTATATTCTAAAAATTATATAGTTGACAATGAAAATGATAACAAATTATAGTTAAATTATGGCAATTGGCAACCATTTTTTCTTTCTCATGGACGCTTATTTCTATAAAAATATCGTTTTATGGAACGACAGAAAGTATTATTAATAAAAACGTTTTATTCTTCAGTATCACAGCAGTTTTACTATAAGATCGCAGTAATAAATATAATGTAATGCAATAAAAATTTAAAAAGATGTTAAAAACAAAGATTAATGTTCATAATGTTTCACACGTTGTTGTGCTTACGCGCGACTTTTTACATGTTATACGATTAATCATGAAATGTTGCCTGTTCGCACGTCGAATGTCCCACGAATGTCTTATCCTAACGATGAAATATCTATACAGGAAAAAGAACCTGATTGCATTCATTGGAATTAAATAATGAACAAATCAGAATTTTATATATCTATACAGGAAAAAGAACCTGATTGCATTCATTGGAATTAGATAATGAACAAATCAGAATTTTACATTTAAATTCTAGTCAAGATAATCAGTCGTCCAATTATGATGACCGGAATTCTGATTGATGAACAATCTACCGATTCGTTCATTTTCAATTATTTTTTTTAATATACAATACTTTGATAGCCTATATTATTTTCACAGAAATGTTCCTCATGCACGTTTCTGTTGGTAACATCCGATGCTTTTCTCAAATATTGCACAAATCAATATTATGCTAAACAATGGCTGCGTTCAACAGAAAAAACAGCTTTGCAACTGTTGTAAAATTCTTTAATATGATTGGTCTTGCCCTTAGTTCCTCACTAGATCTAAATATATAAACCAATCATATCTGAGAATTTTGCAAAGCTGCTTTCTCTGCTGAACGCAGAGTCCCGATCAGTACACGTACATGATATATATAAATAAATAATTCCGCGTAATTAAGATTAAATATTAACTCGGTGTTCTATTTCCTCTCATAATTAAAATGTAAGTACACCTGCTTATTACGTACGTCGTATCTAAATCGTCGATATGACCCCGTTACATTGACAAGAGCAATTTCTCAACGGTGTAAAGTATACAATACTTAGCCGGTTATCTCCTAGTGTCACGTATATCACGATATCGTGTGCAAATCAGGCTGCGCCTGAATAAACATTTCCATTATGTACATCATACATTTACGGCGGACATTCTCATAAGCGTAACCGAAATCCTACAGCAAGAATGAAGATATTGTTTCAGGGAAAATCCGCAGTATTGCTCTATTGCGTGGCACTGATGATTGACCGAGATCTTCGTCTTAAATACAAGATGTACAAGAATTTATAACGAAGAACGTCGTTAAAACACGTTAAACGTAATAAAGGACAATAATTATAAGTGAAGTAATGCTTAACTGCAGCGATGTACCTATTCATTTAGCGTTTTCGCATAATTGACAAACCCAGAAATCTGTATATATTCAACAGTAAAATAATTATTACCAGGGGCAATATAATTAGCAAGTATCAGGCGGTAGTTTGCGTAATAACGTAGGTATGCCATAATCGTAAATTCTAAAACATTTGTGCAATTTCACCGTGCATACGATTACTTTGAGTCAGGGTAAAGCATTTCCAACACCGGGCGGGGTTTAAATGCAAAAGCATCGAATACATTTCTCGGCAGAACGCGCGATTTGCGAATGCATGTATTACACGTACATCGTAATGTTCGTTAGAGTAGGGCCTCGGGAGGAGCTATTCTGACGTGGAAAATGTATGCGTTACAGAGCGACGCATGTGGAGTAGTTTATTAGACACCGCTATTGTTCATGGCGGCGGACGCCCGCTGTGTACCGTAAGTAAATGTTCGCCATTGATCATCCGAGCGTTTACATTTCGCATTATAACAGTACAACGCTCATAGGAATGCCGACGATGCGTTCTCCAATAATAAAGTTTTCATAATTATTACGCAAGTAATTATTTCGAGTGTGAGCCTCGTGCGCTCTGCGTCGATATTATAAATACCTCGCGTAGATACTTTTATAATGTTGGATTTTCATCCATCTCGATAGAATCGATACATCGAAGATAGTTCGTCGCTTGATAGTTCTGAAAGCACCGCATAAGCACCGATACGTGTATCTCGCGGATGCGAATCGCATCGTAATGTGTTCTGAAGAGAGGAGACGTGTATATACCTACATGCGGCACACGTTCGCACGCATCCACGTACGGTACATTTTCACTGACGTCATGTAGCAATATTTCGATATGTTGGAAAGACAGATAGTTCTGAACGCGATATCACAACAGACACGTTTCAGCCCAATGTAAGCAGGTTTAAAAGTAAAAAGGGGGGAGAGAGAGAGAGAGAGAGAAAGAAATATACCACGGTCTCGAAAAAGCTGTAGTTTTCTGTTCACTCGCGGGAGATTGAATTTTGATTGACACAGCAATCTAAATCGGCTTAACACATGTTCCTGTCAAGTATAATCATAATATGCTGCACTCGCAGACATTTTTTGCGTAGAAATGACCACGTGAAATGACAGCTAAGTGGCAGCAAATTGCAACGATCCGTTATCGTTATCATTATGCATATCACGATGCATAGTATCATACCATGAATGAGAATGTGCTTAAAATTGGAACGGCGATAGCTTTTTCACGGTGAGTGCGCCTTAGCCTTGAGCGTTATGGTAATTAATCGGCGTAGCCGAGTCGTATATGTACGTGCGTTTTCCTTGAAGGAATGAATTCGCGAAGGAAAACGGCACCGACAAGATAACACGAAACGATTTCGAAACGTCGATATGCGTCGATCGATCAGTCATCTCTCATCGAGCCGAAATCAAAGCGTATCACTGCTGGTCGACGAACCGATTCGCGCATTGTGTTAGTATGGTACGCAGGATACACCACGGGATTCTATCTCGCTTACGCGAATCAAATATTAATTCTCGCCGAAGGAGCGGACGTGAACGAAGGCAAACGAGAACTATTCCGGTTTTCCGATTTTAGATACCTCGATCTGGAACAGTTGCAACAAACCGCGGTTTTAATTTCCATCGAATAAATACGCAAACGTCTGATACCGAAGGAAAACGATTGCTCGGAGATTGTATCGATTAAATCGAAAAACACGCTCTTGTTCGGTTCGTGCGGCCGTTTGGCTTTACGTAAGATAGCTGTGAATCGTGAAATATATGCCGGGTGCAGCAATAATACAACCGTTTCTCCAGTTTCCGGAAGAAATACCTCGGCGATTAATCACGTTTTATAACGGCCGAATCGAAATCTAATTACGGAAAAGTAATCACACCCTTATCATGATAATATATAGCGCCGATTCGTTGCCAAGTTCGAGAATTCTCGTTTCGGTGCGGTCTCTTTCATTTCGGGATCACGTAAAAACTGGACGCGTTGTTCGTCGGACCAGGACCATCCGGAACATTTCCGTAGAGATCCGGAACATATTCTCGAGAGAGCTCTAGAATGTACCGCGGATCAGGAGACTTTAGAAAGGACCGTAGAAGAATCTAGGGACCATGTAGACTCTTTGGCACATAAAATAAAGAGAAGTAAGAACCTGTGCACATAAAAGTTTCTCGAGAAAAATTCCGGAAGACCGTGAAAATTTCGTGAAATCTGAACGATTTAAAAGCCGAGATAACAATCACGGCGAATAACAATCACAGCGCATTGCGAACGAATTGCTATGAATGTGCGAATCGATCGTATTGAATGAAGGACTCGACGAGAAATTGGACAATAAAATTGGGCGGGCTTGCGGGAAATATATTTCAATTTTCGCCATGAAAAAAAAAAAGGAAGGGGCGGTTCGGCAGGTCGGTGCGATAAATCGACCCGCCGTGTAAATATCCCGACGTGCCACGACCGGTATGGTCGTATCCGCGGACCTGCGACGGCGATATTTATCGGCGAGGTACGTCGAATAATGCGAAATGTCCCGATTGCGCACGCGGTTTTTCACGCGGCCGGGCTGAGCGGTCGCCGAGTCGACACCTCGAATTAGTTCTCGCGCGTGATCGAGTATGGCTACCAGGGTTCACTCGGCTAAACGGCGCATTGCGTTGCAACTACACTAACGTTACCGCAACTTGGAGCGCAGCTCATGCATTAAGATACGTCTGCAAACGCCACGAAGCCAAGATAATTTATGTTGCTCGCCGTTGCGATTAATTAATCGAGAAACTTCTCGCGCCGGCGGCACCGCGCGTCGCTATGTTAAACCTTAATCTACCCTGAGAGAGCTTGCCGAGGGTGTACGGCACTCATTACGTTTTTAATACGTTCGTAGATCGCAGACTGAAAACATAAATGTCTCACTCCTAGAGATGACAGCGATAAATTTTCTTTATTTTTCTTTATCTAAAAATATATAGAAAGAACGGTTTTTATTAAGTATTTAAGAATAGCTAGACACAGAAAATAATTGTGTAAAACGCTGGTTGATAAAATATCAAAACTTTTTACAGTATTACTTTTTCTACGTAATACTTTGATGGTCCAACAAAATTATTTTCAGATCTGATCTAGCTACATTTTTAGATACTTCTGCAAAGTCATTTTTTTCGTGTAAAACTACGAATATTTGATAGCAATATAAATATTCTTTTTTTCAAATGTCATATTTACGTCACACTTGCGATATATGTTTTTAATTTACTATGCTCTTAAAAAAATATTTTAATCATCTATAAATGTCATATTTAAATTCATTTAATCATTGTAAATGAACAAATCATAAAGATGTTAATTTTACATTCTGCATTCTATCAATATAAATTGCAATATAATAAAATAATAGGAGTACAATGGTATATGTAGGTATACCTTTTCTAACAACAATGAAGCTTAATTAATTTTATATTATAATTGGTGATTATATTGTTTCAAATTGCTTTATATTCGAAATGTGAACATGTAAACAGAAATTGGGACAAATTAATCTAAATGTTTTATGTTATTTGCAGAATATGGTTCTTCTATGTTTGAAATTTCTCTGATAGTGTAAAAATATGTCTATAATTGATCAACGAAAAAAGTATGGGAAGTAGTGTGAAACATTTGCAGTACTGCACACGGCACGTTTTCAATTATCTGAAATTTTTTGCACCGCGAATTCGCTTTATCGAGAAGTTTCACGGGAGTTGGACAAAGTTCCGTCGCTCGGAAACGCATTTGTAGCGAGATCCAGCTACTCTGTCTGAGGCGTGTATGACAAGATCGATCTTTCTCTATATTGATATTTTTGATTTCTGTAATGTCCTTCAGGACTGTATAAAAATATTTATTTTTAAAACATAAATCGTTCCTCTATTAATCCAATGTGTTATTGTACAATGTCAGATCCATTCTAAATGTCTATAAAATCATTGCTAATTATCGGTATGCTATCAATGTTTAACCTTAACATAAAACATTTTATGTGTTTTCACTCAAAATTATTTTTGTATGTAAAATCATAATATAATATTATATATACACAAAAACTTTAATATTATTTAATTATTAATTAATATTAATTAATAATTCAATACATCTAATTTTAAGAAAAAAAAAAGATCTCGAAGTTTTATATTTTTGTAACGTTTTGCTAAAAAAAAAAAATCACAATTTCGAAGCTTCGTCAATGTCGTTTCATGCTAATGCATCAAATCCCTCGGTGTCTCCGGTCTCCGTATTACGTCAGTGTATCGTAACAAGTACGGAATCCTCGAATCCTACGATGGATAACGGAGAGAATATCCTGAACATCGTGCACGCAAATCCTTTTGTCCGTCGAGTGATCGGTGAAGCGAGATTCGTAAAAGCGATTCGTGCGGACATTTCGACGAAATTTCGTAACCGGCTTAGAGCACGTTACACGGAGAAAGATGGACGTCAATGTCGGGATGCTGGGAAAAGAGCAGAGACGGCTGCGATTACAGGTAGATCATGGAAAAGGAGAGAAAAATACGAACCATGGATTGGAGCATTTTAAAGACGGTTGTAGAGCCTCGTTAGTATTCCTCAACTTCTATCGGGAATCGGGAATCGGGATGTCAACCTACCGGCGATTTGGCATTCAAGCTGGCGCTTCGTTGCAGTAATCTCGCCGAACGCGAAATAGATTCCGTTTCATCTTGCGCAATCAATCTTGATTGGGACTTTAACGTTGGAAAGCAGCGGCAACACACCGTTCGTTGGTGCTCGGGGAACGCGAAATTCAGCTCCACGACGCGACGCCGCACTGTACAGACGACAGGTACGACGCGATATAACGCGGCAGCAGATGGGCGAAATAGGCAGCTTTCCTTGGTCTTTTTATATCGGATTTAATCGTCTTTACGGATTTTAATATCGAATCGTGCGACGACGCGGTGACGTGGGAGAAAGGAGGCGTCCAATACCGAAACGAGGCGTCGAGAGAAACTGCATTTTATGGAAATATATTTCCAATAAAATTGAAAATTTTTAAATGCAAATAACGAATCATTCTTCAGGACCCTGTTTGTCTCGGTGAATATTTTTGTATTCTATATATTATATTCCGTTTCTGGAGAAAGATATTAGCTGTTACATTCTGTCTTTGTGAAGATTTGGCTCGGAAGATTAAATTTCAGATATGCCGCAAAAGCTTTGTAGGATTTAGAAGCTGCGGGAAAGCCTCGACTTTCCGCATCCATCGTGATCACAGATATACTTTTGATCGGCTCAAAAGCGATTATAGAGAATTGGGCAGAGGCACAGAAACTTCCGTCCACAGAACTTAATCTTAGCAAGATGAAAAGAATTTCGAAAGCTACATTGAGAGTAGAGCGCGGATTATAAATAATCCATGTTAGGCGATTTATTAAAAAATCATGTAATACTACACTTGGATGTACCATTCTAAATCTCCGATTGCGATTTCCTAGAAACGAGAAACACTCGCCGTACAGTAGTATCGTTTCGAAGAAAAACGAGCGAGCATCGATCAGATCAGAGGTATACATTGCGACGCTGTAGAATTATTTTCGCATCCCTTCTCATAGTCACGATGAGAGACTTGCGCAATCGATGAAACCGATGCCTCGCGTTACAAAATGTCAATTGATCATTTCTTCTCTTGGTGAAGCGCTCTACAAGTATAAATATCATACCTAGGTCCGACCTGTATCTGCGGACCTTTTATTCTCTTAGCGAACACACGGTCATAGTACATCTGATGAGTTATTGCGCCCTATCGGCCGCGGACAATGGAGCCGAGCCTCGGAGTTGTATACGTCTCGAGTGATGGAAACGATTGAGGAGATAGCGAAGGTAGATGGACAGATAATTAGGTGGAGACTCGCGCGTTGGATCGCAGGAGGAAAGGAATACCATCGCCGCGGCGCGGCGTAAAGAATGACGGAGTGCCACTCATTCAATCGGACGTGAATAATGTCAGCGTACTGATGGAATTACGCTGTGATAAAGCGGCATTTCTTCGAGTTCCATTGTTATCGCTCGCCGTTTGTCACATTCTACCTATTATCGTCGACTTAAACACACCGCACGATCTAGATTCCAGTCGTTGCGCGTGTACCGGCAATTATCTTCCGTAGAATCGAAATCATCTCGCTGACCTTTAGCGAAAGGTGCAGGAAAGAAAGAAGAAAAAGGACGACGACGATGACGATGGCGGTATAAACCGTCCCGCGTTATCCGAAGTAATCGCGACCACGTTTTCGGCTGCCATAAATCTCATTATCGCGACGGTGCCGTGCCAAGCGCGCGCCGTCGCGTTATAGTTTTACTTTCCGTTCTTTTTTGCCGGCTTTTCGTTCAGCATGCCCGGAATTTCGACCGGACGTAGATACATACGTATGCCGGTCCCTCTTTCTCTCTCGCACGCGTTTTCTTTCTGCGTCCGCAGAAAGAAATCCCACCCGACCGAGATCCGTCTTCCTTGCCCAACGACACTACCGTCGTCACTGTCGCATTATCTCCGTGTTGTTCGAAACACGAGCCCTTTCTCAGCGACAACGTTACACAAAGCGCTCTCACGTTCCGCGGCTAGTAATTATCAAACGAAACTAAGATGAGATTTTTGTCTCTTTGAAGACTCGCCGACAAACGCGATACATGTCGCAAAGAAAAGTATCTCCGAGCTACCGGTATACACAGGGTGTCTCAGGAGGAAGGATTAGTATTTTACGCTACAGTCCACTTGATGCTACAAATACTTGGAAGCATTTTTTAATCAGTCAATTAGTGAAATTCTTTCTTCCGATTGATCAATCAAATGCTTTAAAGCATTTGTAATACCAAGTAGATTCCTAGAATAGTATCGGTAATTTTAAACAAAGAAGTTTGTATGGACATAACTCATATGTTCTTTTCCAAACGAAAAATGCATTGACGTTAACAAAAGAAATTTTAAAAATTTATTACAAAAAAATGTGTCACTTGAACAATAAATTATTAGAAAAAATATAATACGTAATATCTCTTTCTTGACAGTAATTTTGTAATTGCATATTTAATTTTGGAAATTTTTGCTTGAAAATTTCGGAAGCTGTTCGCGAAATAGAACATATAAACTTTTTTTGCTCAAAATGATCGATACTATTACTTCCTAAAATATTAACCTTTCCTCCTGGGACACTCTGTATACGCGCACAAAAAAATTCATTCTTTGAATTTCAATTATGAAATGGAGCTTATCATATCACTCACTCGCGAAGTAAAAGTTATAGATGATGATGTTAGATTTCGACACTTGACACAAAGTATAACTCTTCTGATCGATGTTTTTAACAAAATGATGAATGTTATAATAATATAGAACAGAATATATATCAATTTGACGTCGCTGTTCTAACAGACATTTTTCCAAGAAATTCAAACGCTCTACAAAAGCTACGATGCATAGAAGTTGCGGTGCAAGAAAGGTATGAATAGTACTTCCATCGTCGATTCCATCATAAAATCTTCAGCCTCGCGGAAAACGTACTTTTCTGTTTTGACGCTTTGTACATTCTCGTCCGATTTTGGATGGAAGGAACATGCGTCAGAAAACTCGTAGGAACTTCTCACGTTATTCAACGGAAATGCAGTTTTATTGAGCAGTGAAGCACAAACGGATCGCGCGCTTTTATCGAGGAAAAAGGCTTTAAACTGGCATACGAAAATGTATTTATTCCCACTGGCACAAATCGTAGCAACTTATCACTGTTTTACACCAATTGCACGTTTATATAAAACAGCCAATATTTAGATTTTTCAATTAATTTTCCTAAAAAAACTGCAATATCAAAATATAATTCAACAATTAATTAATATATCAAAAACAATGAAGTAGATTTAAATAAAATATTTCCATTGTTAAACGCAGAAACAAAGATGCACAACTTATCAACGTTTTACAACATCAACGTTGTAACTCTAACTGTACGCGCATAAAAAACAGAGAATGTTTTATACCAATTACACGTTTATATAAAACAGCCAATATTTATATTTTCCCCAAAATTAATCCCCAAAAAACAAGACTAAAATATTGAAAAATAATTTTAAAAATTAATTAACATATAGAAACAATAAAGTACATACAAATAAAATATTTCCAATGCTAAACTGTGGAAATAAAAAAGCTGAAATATGTTTGTTAAAATATCGATAATTTAATATTACATGTTTTTTTTTTTAAGAATTCGCATAAAATTCTCGTTCAATATTATAACTATTAAATATAGCGATCATATGATCAATATATATATCTTTTCTCATTCAAATATAATTGTCTTCCTGAATGTACTTACTTTATTATCTAAACAGTGACTTGTTTAAATAAATAACAACTTTTTTTCTGCGCGCCTCGCATCTTTGTGTCTTTGGTTTCACATCCGGTAAGTTTCTCCAACGTTCACGTGACGCCCTGATACTTTGAAGTCGATACTTCCGTGTAGACGGAACCAACTGCTGTGCATTGTATTCATTGACACTACCCTGCGAATCCGGGCAGCTTTTCGACGAACTCGTTCGCCCGGTCATTCACGTAGTCCGACGAGGTTAATCACTATTTGACCCAATTTTATTCTCGCGTCTTAATGCGCCATGGAGAATAATGGAGACTTTAATGTCATATCAAGCCGAATGCCTTCCGGTAATTCCCCCTGCGGGGAGTAAATCCTAGCCATTGCCAGTCGCCTCGATTCAGAGATTTCGAGATAACGAGCGCACGAATGACGATTAGGGATTGTCTCCAGTCTCCACCTTCCAGTTGTTCTCCCCCTTCCGTTCCAAGAAGAGCTTTGATTGTAATTAGTCAGCCATGAGTCGTTCCGGTTCGGCCTCGATTCGAGCATCACAAAGCTTTCACTCTCTTCACAGAAATCACTCCACTCTCTCTCCTCCTCGTTTGAATATGAATACTAATATTTTCTTTCTCATATATTTATTAAAATTATCCATATACATTTGCGAACAATCTGTTACGAAACAGTGCGAGCGAATACAATAGATGATATCGATAAATAATTTTCCTATAAGGTAACTTGAAACTTGCTAGTCCGCATATCGCTGTTCCATTCTCTGTATATCTCATTATGCTTACAAAATACTGTTTACACACATTCTCATTACGTAATTTTAGTACAATTAAAAAATTCGATATTGAATATCAAAATAAATCACACAGAAATTACGTATAAAATTATTCTACATCATTGTGGAAGTTATTTTCTGATAATCGATTTCTCATTTGTACCTACTTTCGTTGATTCGTCCTACTTGTACCTCTTTTCGGTGCACGCTCGCTTTTGAGACCCGCCAATTAATTTCTCAGTACAGAGCTTATCGAGATGCTTCGACGATAGCCGCGAGCGTCGAAAGGGTACGCATCGAGGTTGGTTTATTCCTGGCGGCGTAAGAAGAGGAAGAAATAGAAGTAGAAGAACAAGACGAAGAAGACAGTGACGGGAAGGCACAGGACGCGAGGATGAGGTAAGGGTCCGCTCGCCCACAGAACATGAAGCGAGTCGTAGAGACGAGGTCAATGTTCTTCAGAGGTGCATTGCCTCGAGGACGAGGGGAAAGGGAGTAAAGGGTCCGAGCCCGAGCAGCAGTCAGTGACCAAGGACGAGAGCGAGCGAGTAGTGCCGTGGTGAGCGAAGATAGTCGTAGCGAAGCAAAGCAAGCAAAGGCTCGAAGGAGCGAGAGCGAGAGAGGAAAGGACGCGGATTAGAGAAGGAACGATACGAATAAAGAGAAGAAAGAAGCAAAAGAAGAAGAGAAGGAGGAGGAGGAGGAAGAGGAGGAATGACGATGCGGCTGGAAGAGAAACCAGCAAGGCTAGCACGGCAGGTGCAACGCGCGAGGATGCTATGTTACGAGGCTACGAATTCCCATAATTACACCTGGATCGCCAAGTTACGACCAGATTTCGATATGTTTCGTGCACGAGAGAGGAAACGCACTTCCTCGCGATTAGAGATGCTTGCAACGAATCGTTTAACGGACGTTTCTGTGAGTTACCTCGAGACAGTCGAGAAATACACAGCTATGTGCGGTTATATGAAATTAATATTTGTGGAATGCAACAGAAATATGAAGTCCGGAAAAGTTTCCTTTACAATGCGTTAAATTTATAATACACCTAATTTGAGTTATTTTTCATTTATTGTATATAAATCGCCACTGCTTCTACTCAATATATTGTTAATTTAATTAAAACAATAGAGTTGAACAATTTAATTCAAAATGTATTCAATTTGACTTAAATTTAGTTTATTATTTAATAAGAGCATATGTTAATGTAGATTTGTTGTTTATGTTGAAATTAATCACAGAAATGAATTGATTTATATTTTGACACACATGAAAGCTAAAAATATCGGGTACATTTACTCGCGATAATCAGATTATCCCAGCCTTATAAATTACCTAGATATATAAATACTATTCACATTATTATATTTAATGCAAATTGTTTCACAATTTAAAAAAATTTTGCATTTTAGCTAAAAAAATGTATAGATTATCAATCTTTATTTAATTGAAAATTATCAAAGAGAACAATAAAAATTGAGATATAATATTGAGGTGACAGAAACATCCCACACGAGTAATTACGTTAAATGAACTGTAACGTACGGTTAATCAAACAGTTTTGTAACCAGCAGCAAGATACAATTTCTGATAAATTTCATCATGATGGATCGTCATATTTCCGTGAAGAAGTCACCGAATGCAGCGGTGAACGTTGAATTTGCGTACAATCTAATTTGAGACTGCATCATTCGAAAGGACATAATCTCTCCATCTACAGGAAAATCCATCTTAAATCCTATCTCAAATCCCTCAGTCCGACCTTTTGGGAATCGCCTTTTCCTTTATCAGAGTTTCCTCGCTTCAAATAAAATCTCGTTCGTCGCCATAGCCTTTCACAATTAACGGAGTCCCATTTTTTTTTACGGCGCACGTATAGATAATTCAAAGATACGTACGATTCTACGGACAATTTTATCATGGCTGTGATCTCGATTCTCGTTTACGACCATTCGCATTATTGCTTTCGCTGGTCCGGCGACGATGCACAGCCGAGACACAATGCGCGCACAATGCACATTGGACGCACATTGCACGGCGGCCGATGAAAAAGGATCACTGCAGATATGGGTATAAATCAGCATTACATAAATTAACGACACACCACTTTCTCTCCGCATAGCGACGACACCCACACGCGTCACGCTGAACGGTACTATCGAGGATTGGCCCCCGTCGATCTTGTCGCGTAAATGGCCCCGTCGGCGTAGTGGTCATCGGTTGCCTGCAATTGCATGTATTACGATAGGCATAGCAAGCCATCGCATAGCCGTGCGATGGGATATACGTACGTTTCGAGAGACACAACTAGCGTTTCTGGCGAAATCCCAGAACAATGCTTTATACTTGTTTCCGCGGCATTTCGTCTAATCGAGATTTCCTGTTCGACTCTAATCGAATTTGAACAAGATACAAATTTTGTTCAAATTTGTCTACGCTATTTATATTCAGATTAATCACATTTGGTAGTGAAATATTATTATATGCATTAATTAATTATATTTAATACAAGTATACAATTTAAGGTCGCAGCATAGACTTTTGCATAACGTATAACGCATAAGAGAATCGATCAATTAAAGTTCCTCTTTTCTGTGAAATGGAAAGAAAGGAAGATTGGTTGATTCTCTTATGCGTTATGCAAAAGTCTGTGCTGCGATCTTTATAATTTCGCGTATGTATACGTAAAATGATTAAAAAGCTTCTACATAATTAGCAAATCACAAAACGTAGCTCGTAAATGACGATCACCGCACGCAACATGTACACAGATGAAAACCAATCACCAAATGCAAATTTTCATTCTGCATTTGCGAACTACGTTTTGCGATTTGCGAATTGTAGAGATACCCTTTAATATGGACAAGCGCCATAACAACATAATTAACGAACTTCACAATGTTTCAACGGAAATTAAATAAAAAAAATAGAGTCTAGTTATAGAGCTAATTTTGTTTAAATGTGACAATCTACATTGTTTATCATGTTTTTGACTTTTAAATCGTAAAAATAAATACAACATTAACTGCGTGAAAAAGAAATTTTTTTCGCAATGAGTTATAAATCCATTCTCCGACATTTGCACAATTATAGAGCTATTTTTATTTACATGTGATTATGTTATTTACAATGGTTTTGCAGCTTTTAAATCGGAAAAATGAACGCGACATCAACTATGTGAAAAAGAGAATTTCTTCACAATGTATCATATGAATCCATTTTTCGATATTTACAATTATAAAGCTATTTCTATTTACATGTAATAATCTACGTCATTTGTAATGTTTTTGCAGCTTTTAAATCGGAAAAATAAATGCGACATCATCTATGTAAAAAAGATAATTTTTTCATAATGTATACTATGAATCCATTCTTGACATTTGCATATAATTCTAAATTTCTCGTTCAGATTTAAATTAAAGGATCGACTATGTGGGATAGCATTTCTCGTATGGAATTCGCAACCTTCTGCGACTATTCCCCAATGCGATTTAGAATTTGCATTGGTATACATAACTCTTGCAACAAGCATCGATATCTACCCTCTCTCTTATTTCACGTAACAGCTGTCACACGATACCTGCGTATCTTCCGCTTTTGGCCTCACATTCTCCGAAAGGTGTTCGACGTCTTCGTACGCGAACAGTAACATTACGGAATACCGCGCGAAATAGCGATATAGAGAGAAACTCTATTTGTCATTATTTAGAATAACATTTGCATTCATACGTAACATTGGCTTTCTGTCAACCAAAATGCAAATCTTCAGGTAAGGTCTAATGTAACTACTTTGTATACAATTAGAAATGCACAGAATATTGAATACGTGCTCGAAGGAACTTTGTTGTGCGGGGCGTATGAAAATTGGATTGCAAATATATATTTGCCTTATACGTAAGTTTATAGCTGTTTATGACAGGAATAAAGGGAATCGCGTATAAGCGGTTGCGCATAGAAGCAGAATGGTAGAACCTCTCGATATAATCGCTCTGCAGAATCGAAGTAAGATCCCCTCGAGACGTCAACGTTCCATAAACCTACTTCCTGCTAAAATAATACCGTCCTCTCTCGCGACAGGGATGCACGACGACACCAAAAGGAGGAACTGGAGCGTCTCTAGTGACAGTAATTTGAAGCGACAGGGTTCCAATTAAAGCTCTTTAGAGGTTGGGAGTGGCGGGAAGCAGCCCCTACCTATCGCCGCTGGTGAACAATGTCAAATTCAGCGTTCGCTGCAGCTACGCTCGGCCTGGATTTACATGCCGCCTTATTATAGATGTGCTTCGATTGAACATATAACGGCTTATTCAATGTCGGTACCGTCGTCACGCCGTAAGCGCGCATCTATTACAACTTCCTCTGCCGAATGCCATTCAATTTCGACAAACGAACATCTTATACGAAGCACTATATAACAATCACTTGTTAAGTCGAGAATTGTATCAAATAAATTATGTACAATATTATATATATATATAAAATATATAGAATCCAAACCAGCCGGAGGAACCGGCATATATGTATCATTTATGAAAAATTGAATCGAAAAGTCTTCTATTATTCTACAATGGTTGCCGCAACAACGAGATATTAATTTCTAAAAATTGCCGAATGCGGGAATAAAATAAAATAAATAATATAATGGAAGAGCTACGAAGAGCACGAGGGATCTTTTAATTTAATGTTTAAATTGAAAACAGTACAATACAATTTACAGTCATTTTCGATACTGATCGGGACATTATCAATAATAATTACATTTATATTGTAATTTTACCAAAAAAATATGTACAGAGACGTACAAAATATCATACCATTTAATTCTCCAATATTCAAGCTTGGATAATTAAATAATTCTGCATCAATTCTGTATCAATTCTGTTAAAAATAAATGTTATACAACCTGCAGCTAGCTATAAACCGAAAAGCTATAAATTATAGTTAAATTATAATAATTGTAATCTTATTTTTCTTTTAGTATAGAATTGTGTAGAGGATTGTGCTTATTGAGTTTATTAATAAATCATTTTTGTGGAAAATTCATGAATAGATTTGGCAACAGTTCATCGCGCGAAAGATTATCAAGTGTTCAGTGAAGCAAAGAGGAAAATTGACATCGTACGTATGATTACGAAAAATTATGAGCGATGTAGTACGTTTTATGAATTTGTATTTATATGATATGTTTGCGCGAGTGGCATTCCCATTACGAACGCATTGATAATCAGCGAAGCGCGACGGGAGATTGTCAATGAAATTACGATAGCTATTTCACGGATATCAGCGGTGATGCACGTAGGCGCAATAAGTCTCCTCCAGTCACTGACGTCACTCTTTTGGGATAAAGAGCAATCGCCGAGAAGGTTTCGCAATTCAACTCAGACAAATATTGAATCTTATATAACCTGCTTAGATTTGCGATGAAACTTTCATTTCGCATGAAAAACGTCTCGACTGTCTCTAACGAAGTATCCCGCATGGTCATTAACGATACAATAACTCATATCTATGAATAGTATTACATAAAGTATTCAAAGGTTAAGAACAAACTTGCCCGAAGTAGAAACTTGATCTTTCTTGCATCTCTTGCATTAAAAAAAGATTCACTCATAGTACCCACCGTATGTAAGAGAGATATACTGAGAGAAAAGTGCATGGTACGCGTATAAATACTTATGTAAGTACTTATATAAATAATTATAGTTAGAAAGTCTTTTTTTTTTATTATTATTACTCCGTAATTTTTGTAATAATAATTATATTTCTAGTTCTACATAGGCCTAAAAAAAAATATAATTGGCAACGAAAATGATTAATTTATAGTGTCACATAGTTACGTATTTTTTGTAAAACTATAAATATATAATTATTATTACTAACATAATTATAGCAGTAATAACTACCAAAATGGAGCTCCTTACCATAATTATTTGATCATGCAATTATAGTCACAGATACCAAACACTTTTCCTGATCAATACGTGACATGTAATACCAGCTAAAGAATTTTAATTAATAAAATGAAAAAACTTTGATATGCATCGCATCAGCACGATCAGCGACTTTAATGTTTACTGACATATTACGTATTCTGTAACCGGTCGCTTTCCCAACACTCGCCCGAGCCGATTCTAATTATTCTCGACCGATACAGACTAAGCTTGAGATATACGAGTGTCAGTTAATATAGGAGCACCTACACGCATCTTTCATCGTTGCGATTGGTCAATGAACTAAGAAACCCGTGAATGAACAGCGGGATTTATCGCGCCGAGAATCTGCGGGCGCACTGACAAATTCCCCCGTCAAACCGAAGCGAGAGATAAACGTGGTCTACGAGTCGTACGAATGCTTGACGGAATAGCAACAAAGAGCTTATTAGCGGGGATACTTACGAAACGCCAGTGAAGTCTAGCTAGGCTCGTTAAGACGAATTAACGGCAAAATGGTCGGACCCCGAGCTAATAAGCAGTGACTGCCGATGTCAAAACGTCAACCGCAAAGACTCGCGAGACCGTCGCGTCGGTGAGTTGTCCCTCATTAGATGAATCCAGTCTATTCTTGTCTGTCTAGCCGGTAATGATAATATCCAGTTGTTTTTCGTGTAAAACTATCGATTTAGTACGATACAGTATGCACGTGCAGGGTATTTTTATAAATAAATACGAAAAATTTTAGGAAATGATTTTCTGTCAAAAATTACAAGTGGTTTTTCACATAAACATATATCCCTTTCTGAGGAATTACACCGAGAGTTGCACAAAAGGGAAAGTCAAAATTCTTTTTCTCTTTTATTAAATTTTGTACAAGTTAAAAAATTGAAATTTAGTGGACATTTTCTATTAGTAAAAAAGATACCTATTAATATTTTTTAATTCTTTCGTATCGATTGTAATAGGATGAAAACTAGCGATCTTTATTTTATTTTATGAAAAATCCCCCTTAATTTTCGACAAAGAGCATGTTCTAAAATTTTTCGCACTTATTATTTAGAAATATTTACACTTTATTGAACAATGAAAGAATAGTTGTGACACATTGTTTTCCTCTACGTAATTGTAAATTTAAGCGACTGTCTTTTTTCGAGTGGGTATAACGCAAGAGAGAGTAATTGATACGAAGAGATGATATTGTACAACAATGACATTTAAAAAATGACACTAGAAATAATATGAAATTAAAAATCATAGAGATATCCGTAACAACAGTGGAGAAAAAAAGTGAAGAAGAAAAATAGCCACGATGGACAAGCGTGCGACTAGAAACACTTCATTTCGCCGCATTTCTTCGGCTATAATACCAAAGCTGTCGGGATGCATCGCGGCAGATACCACGGAGTCTATTGGCTGCTACAGCAATCTGCTGTAAGAACGCGGAAAATGGATGAAACACTTCCGGGAGAACAAATAAGAACGCGGAGAGCCATAACGAGCCCAAGTTCTCTGTTAATAAGATTCGTCCGGCCTTGCGATAACCGCGCTTTCAGAAACTCCATAAATAACTTGGAAGGAAACGCGTGAAACAGCTATGCAATTATTTGCTATAAAAACAGAAAGCAAACAGCGTAAGAAATTTCTTGTGGTAGAAAAAAAAAGAAATGAGGGAAAACGATCTTCCTTCGGTACGCTGATACGCGCGAAATGCAATTCCACTACATTTATCAGTCTCTGTATTTTCTGATAGCGACACAAACGATCCTGATCGGTGCGAAAAAGACCAATATGGAAGATAAAACGTTTAACATCGCGGGACGTCTTCCAAAGCAGATTGCTCTTTCTCGCCATCCCTCGTATCGCCGAGTTACGCACAACAGGCGGTACAGGCGTTATGAAGTTTTTGAATGCGTGTAGAACGAAGTTTCTGCGAGAAGTTCAGGTTTTAATTAGAAAGTTACGCGATTTTGAGGGTCAAATAGGAGAACTTTCACGAACTTATGGTAGCCGGTACAACTCGGCTGTTTCCTGTTGTTTACAAGCTTCGTGCCCTCGTGAGGCTAAATTTATCATACCCGAAACTCTGGTCGCTCTCGTTATTAAATATATTTTACACTGTAACTAATTTACAGCAACGTGACACTAAGCAATCTTTTTTTGACTTTATCACGCATCAAATGATGTATAATTCAGTAGGTGATGCCAGTGAAATTCTATTTTTATTACACTGAGAACAATTTGTGATTGAAAATGAACGTTCCAGAAGATTCTGATCATATCAATCAAAATTTTGGTTACCTTAATTAGAATAATAATAGATTCAATCAGAACATTTTTATTTCTTCATTTTCAACTAGAAATTTTCAGAAATAGAGCAACCATAAACTCTTTTTCCAGTATATATTTAAGAAACAAATAAAGAACTCACGTAACTAAATTAATTTAACTTAAGTTAGAGAATATCCTATATCCTTAATATGAAACCGCTAAAGTCAAAATATTAAAATTAAAAAAAAAACTGAATGGATAGCTAGACATTGAAAAAATGCATATATCGAGAAGTTACGTTAGAAAACTTAACTATCGCGATGGAACATGAGTAAATAACTCGAGACAAGATGGCGTAAAAACTTTACGTCTTATATCGAAACTTCAGTTACTTCGACGTTGTCTATAGTTACATCTGGGATATTCTTTCTAGGAGATACTACTATAGAGATGCACAAGAGACATGATTCTTAAATTCTGATTTACTGAACAGGAAAGTTATTTACAAAACGTCAGACACGTTGTTTTCTTCGAATATATGCGTGCTCCAGAGAATGCCTCACAACACCCACATTTTTTTATAATACCTTGATCATTATTCTGGAGCAACCATCGTTTACGAAGTCGCGAAACCGGTTCGAATCGGTTCGGTCATTGACAATGAGTCATCGCACGGGGATTCTCGAGTCGCCGACATCGCGGTGCCCTTAGTTTCTCGGTCTGCGATCGTAAGACGGGGAGAAATCAACAGAAAAAAAAACGGGAAGAAGAAGAAGAAAGAAAAAGAAGAGACAAAGGAACTAGAAGCATATAAGGAAGTTGCTCTCGTTTGTCGTACTTGGTCATGATGTACATCATTATCGACCGGATAGATAAAGACTGATGGTCCCGACAGTTCAAGTTGCAATTCATCAATTCATTAATCACATTTCGATTGTTTTCCATTGTACGTATCATTGTTGTTCAATGTTTGTTCTCCCATCGGCGGTGCGCGTTGGTTCATATTGGAGG
Organism: Acromyrmex echinatior; assembly: GCF_024713525.1. NCBI lineage: Eukaryota > Metazoa > Arthropoda > Insecta > Hymenoptera > Formicidae > Acromyrmex > Acromyrmex echinatior. The sequence goes on from NC_141859.1 coordinate 11,140,300, forward strand.
ATCATTTGCACGATTAGGCATACATCTATATCCCCTTACGCCACGAATTTACTTTGTGTATACCGCCAATGCGACTGTATCTAAATGTACAAGCGCCAACGTATGCAGCGTATGATAATGGATAACCCTTCATCCCGCGCTTCGGCGAACGAATCGGTCGTTGCATACTCGAGTTTGCCTTCCGGTCTGATCTATTGAGTTACTGCAATTTCGGCTCCACGCCTGTGGATCATTAATTACGATGCTGTACGATTACGAGGCATTACAGAGGAATGACCGACCAGTATCATGCAAAAGGAAGGACAGTCGCGTGTGCTCATTAATCAACGATAGACGTTATCAATCGAAGAAAATGTATTTGTACAAAGATACAATGGAAAGAGAAATAGCGTTTATCTTACATTAAATTGTGATAAATACTAAATTTTAATATCATTCTAAATTTCCTGCAGTGAAATCTCACTCCAAGAAAATGAAAATACAATCAGTTTACTTCTTGAAAAAAAAAAGACAATTTTTACTCTTTTTAGAGTGAATTTTCACTTCAAAGGAGTGAAATATCACTTTTTGTTTTTGAGTGAAGAAATAAAGGATGATTGTATAATATTTTCATTCTCTTGGAGTGAGATTTCAAGAAATTTGCAAGAAATTTAAAGTAATAATAATATAATGATTACAAAAATATACAGATATTAAAATATCTACTCTCTGCATAAACTTCTAATTTATAGATACCGAGTAATTTGACACATCATCAATATTCTTTGCTTTAAACCTGCACAGTTAGAAGTGCGATGTAATACATTGTACAATTTCTTTAATGTCCATTTAAAATTTTTTAATTCAGACACTCTCAGCTATATATAGGTGGCTAACAGAGAGATCAACTCTTTCATATTATAAAAAAGATAATCGTTATACCGCGTTTGGTCACTTTGGTGAATTCTTTGTGTTTGAGCTTAAACATTCGGGAAGATGATCTTGCGTTTCGTCGATCAAACGAGGCGAGCGGCTGCAGTAGCAGCATGAGAAGAATAACGCGTGTGTGTTACGTCCGTGTTGCGTACAGCGAAATTGCCTTCGAGAGGATCAGCGGCCACAATGGTGAGGAAGTTTTTCGTGGAAGGTCCGAATAAAGGACGAGAGTTTATAAGAGGAGCGCATCTCGACGACACGGAGAGCATAGAAAGACGTAATTTTTTGAAAAGCTGGTAGAATTCAATGTTACGGGTCCTGCATTGTAGTCCCTGAAATGTAATGGTTGCAAGGTGTAAGTCGCAGTTAAGAGGTTGCGCACATCTCGACCGTACCTGCACGCTGCAGCCGCTCGGATCCCGAAGGAAGTAGCAGCCGATAAAACTGGTTTGACGAGTATCGAGACTGCATCCAGTTACTCCGTAAGACGCCTTATGTTTGGCCGAGTCTCGGCTCCCTCAGCGTGCATCACCGAGCATCAACAGCGTTCGTCGTTTTCAGCCGGCATCGTCATCACCACCACCACGATCGCGCCATCATTACCCATGGCTTTAACACGGATATTCGCCGTTCGTCGTTCGACGCGGACCCATCATTGTTACAAATGCCGCTCGTCCCATCGCCATTCACGATGCAGCTCCTCCGGTCGTAGCACCGTCACTGCTGAGAAACGCGTTGTCTCTCGCAAACAGGTTTTTTTTAAAGGCCCACGGTCGAAATTGATCCGTGTGATATAATCGCGATCGGCAAGGGAAACGCCAAGCGGAGAACTCTCTACATCTACAGACACGTATGATGATAAAACGCATATAATTCGGCGCGAAAGTTCGTACGAATGAATTGAAACTGCAGATCTCACGCTTACTCCGCTCGTCTGCTCGCATACGAATTAAGGACACAAAACATACCTACACGTCGAAATTTAAATACATTTAGATGTGTATTCTTTCGATTAACTTGATAATCAACCAAGCTGACGCTTTGTTTTAGCCGTTAGAAACTGTGAAGGAAAGGAGAAATTCGAGATACTCAATTAGGAGGCCTTTCAGCTTTAATCACAGAGCGACGCAACTTTCGCGACGATGACCTACGACGTTTCTCAATTTCCTTCGCTTTGTGCGGATTCGATGGAGCGGTAATATTGACAATCTCTGTGGGCTATCTGTGGACAGCGAGGAACGCGGTATAACTGGATAATTAGACGCCGGTATATCTATTTAATCAAATCGCTTTTATCTTCGGCGACGCTTCGTCGTCGCGAGAGTTCAGTTTTTAGGACGGGGCCTGCAGCAATTCGCGGCGCATCCACCGCAAAGAGACAGGTAGAAGATAAAATCCGAGTGGGAACGGCGATTATATTCCGCCACGGTAAAAGTTAATGATGCCTATTAGTCGCGCGTTAATCGGCTATGCAAGCAGCACGTTTCGCATATGCGATTCAAGTCGAAATGAGAATGTCAGTTCGGCGTATCTTCTTGCATGCGGTCAGGCTTATGCGAGATTGATTTATGATCTTCTACTAATCAGACTTTGGCGACTATTTCTAATAACGAGCGGCACGAAATAATTTTCGTGGGCAAATAATTTGTCGTTCCTGACTCGCGACCTATTGCGAGAGAGATCCATGAATAATTGCAAGACCTACGCTCATTCGCCGCGTCATTACGCGCTTCTTTGCGGCGAAAATTTAATCGCCTTATTTATTACCTCATTTGCACACCCACGGTAATTCACATACGCTAATCTATAATGCACAACGTAGTACATCGCGATGTGATTTATGACATCTGATACAATCGATCGTACTGTCATCTGCAAGTAGGCTTTTGTCAAGTCATTCGAGAACGTTAGACAGTAATTATACCATCTTATTGCGACATCCGTCCAAATGCATATTGTTTATGAAATTTAACAGCCTTAATCCTGTAGGAACGAACATTGCATATTTTTTCAACATTGAAATTAATCACTTTGAAATTAATTAATTAGGAATAAATTCGGGGTAAATTCAAAATGTATGTAAATTAATTACATATTTAAGAACTGAAAATGTATTTAGAATGTACGAACACTGAAATACAGTTTTATTAGAATGGATATACGTTAAAAAGGATATTTGATGAGATATATATATATATATATATATATATCAATATTCTTTTCTTGCAAGACATTTTTTAGCGAAAGCCGTAAAAAAATTGTTCTTTTAATGATCACGTCATCCCTAGAGGGTCAACGAGACGTGTATCTAAATTCTTTTCTCATAAATCTAATTAGTTGTTTTAATCCTCCGGAGCTGACGTGGGTCTATTAAATTCAATTATAAATTTCTTTATCACTGTTTATGTTACATCTGTAAATTTGGATTATTTTTATTAAAATAAAAAAAAATTAGTATTCATTTTTTTTAAATACAAATTTTTTTAATACTGGCATTTTAGTTCTTTTAAATTAATTAATACCTTCTAATCTCAACATACATATTAAATGAATCTCACAGACCCAGTGTAGTGACGGTGTTAGAAATTTTTGTGTCAGCTCCGGAGGATTAAAGAGGCACGAAACAAAAATAATCTGGTGCTATTCTGCATTGCTACGTTTCGTATACAAAAAAGAATCGTGCACGGTTCTCTGCCGGCAAATTTGCAGACTGGACGGCCCAACAAACGGCGAGCATTCCAGCCAACGAGCGGGAATGTCAAAAGCATCTCACAGTATTTAATTCGTTTGCGAAGGAGAAAGTATAGCGACGACCACCGCGATGCAGCGGGTTAGCGGTGCAGGAAGCCGAAAGGTCAGGAGATAGTTTGCCGCGCGAAGGTTTCCATCAGTTTTGCAACTACAAAGGCGTTATTGTCTGGGAACTCGAATTTCAGCCCTGTGTATGTACGCCGTAATTTCTCCGCCGTCTTCTCGATTATGCTCATATCATTCTACGTCTATCACGGATATGGACATTTAATTATAATTTATCAAGCTCAAGAGCGCCATAATAAAATATATCAACGTGCGATCGCGATCGATTGACAGCGTGCGCAGCAATTCAGGTCAAGCATATTGATTAATCATCTAATGGTATGACGCATTGTAGCAATTAATTCAATTAGTATTAAATGACATTTATTGTTGTTCGCGACAACTCTGATTATAATCTAACTCGATCGAACTGATAAAAAGTTCAACGCTCACGATTTTTACGATTACGATCGTATATTTTAGAAGAGGTCACACTTTGTCGCTGATATATTCCCGGTGATAATACCTTTTTTATCCTTCTCTTCTGGGACTATTACATCGCCATCGAAGCTACTGTATTCTATTAAGCTTAAGGACGTATTTTGGCAGGCTTCTTCGACATCGGAGGAGGTAATGTAATTCCGTTTTTCACTTGCACTTATAATTAACGTCGCACGCGCGTAGGAGATAAATATCGGAGTCACGCTCCATCGGCGAAAAAGAGCGCTGCACCAATCAGGCAGAGAATACGACTTGGCAATCGCGATTTACGACATACACGCTTCGTCTAATCACCACGAAGGAAAAGAACAAAAAAAAAAGAAAGAAAGATTCGAATACTCACGACGATTCCCACAGTTTCCATCGCACGAACGTCCGTCAAGGGAAAGAAATTATGCATTTGAAAAGTACACATATATACGCGCGTTCTACCGCAATGTTAGTCGATGCTTTCTGGCTAAAATGATCTTTCTCTGTCCTTTCTCACTAAGAAGCGCATCACCCTCTTCTTCCTCTTTCCTCTCTGTTTTTCATTCTCTCTAATCCCTCCCCAGAATCCCGGATACACATTAGCCGTGGTTGCATCGCGGTCGGCGTTCCGTGTTCAAGGCAGTGCAAATTTGCAACGTGTTGGCGCATCGCGGCGCAGCCAAGCGCGGTGTCATTGCCTAGCCACTGTGTTACATAGAGAAAAGCGAGAGAACGAGAGAGCAAGAAAGAGAGAGAGAAAGAGAAACAGCGAAGGAGAAAGGTACGGTCGGTCGATTGTTCAGCGATGATGTCTTTCGCTTATCGTCCTGTCTACATCTAATCAATGACAAAGATACATTGTTGCGGTTCGTCTGACGAATCGCACAAGGCTCTTTATTCATCTGCCTATCTCTCTCGCCTTTCCTATCAGTTTTCCCTGCCAGCAGCGCTAGATTGCAACACGATCGATGTCGTATGATCCGTATAACTGATCAATTTCGATCGGATACGTGCTTTTGTATCATGCGACATTACAATAGATTTATAATGTATAGATATAGATATTAAATTAAATTTATAATGACTAACTATTTTTTCCGATATTAACAATCGATTATCGGGGGAGTGTTGAAAAGATTTTCGATTCTTTAGGATGAAGAAAATCGAGACGAGAATAAAAAGGGTAAAATTCGAAAGAGTTGGTAAAATCGAGCGACGTCTGTCGACCGAACAAGAGGATACTTCGTGGATCGGGATAAGAGAGCCCGAGGGTGGAATACCTAAGCGGAAGATGAATCGAGATCCGACGAAGGAACTTGCTGAGTAAGCATCGAAGTCGCTGATTCATGATTTTGTCAAATTGCTTTAAAAATTATTCATTAAATGTTGTCTAGTGGAATTACGCCAAATTGACGAAGCGAATTTATTTTAGATTCGAGAAAAAGACCTCGATGAACATATATACTGTAAAACCAATATCGGAATGCGATTGGCGATAAGTCCGTACCATCCTTTAGGAAACGATCGTTGAAAAGAATATTAACGTTGCTATAAAAGGGCACGAACTATGCAAGCAAATCTACGTGAAAGTTTGCGCACCAGTACTTTCCATTTCAATCTGGCTGTATGTAGCAAAGTTCTACTTTGGAGAGTTTTATATCGGCGAACCTTAAAAGTAAGCACCGCGGTGGGAAGCTGAGAGCTCTTTGTAGAAAGTGGTGTAGAGTGAAAACTAGCCGTGAGCAAAAAGACAGGTCGGCTATGACGGCCGGTTTACAAAATTTTGAAATATTTCGAAATATTTTCTCTACCGTTAATTTGATACTTATCTTACGAAATTATTATTGAAATTACGTTGAACATCTTATAAAACTTCGTAACACTTTTGCAATCTTTTCTATAATCTACATTGCTGTATAAACACGATCAATGATAATAGTGCGATTTATTAACTTGATTATACATATACCGTTGAAAAATTTGTGTTAAATTTAACACAAGTCAGGTATCCCAAACAATCCAATCAATTTTTTATTACTTTTACACAAGATAAATATGTTAGAAAGTAACACAAATATTATGTAAAAAATTAATATAAAAAGATAACAAATATAATATTAATAGCATCAGATTATTAAGATTTTTCTAAGATATCTTGAGCATCAATATTATTAAATTGCTCTTACAAATTTAATTTAATTAATTTAACTTAACAAAAAAAAATATTTTTTCTTATTTATTTGTGCTAGTTTTCTTTATAACTTATTGAAATACAAAAGCATATTAATAGGGCAGTAATTGGGACAATTACTCTATATTATTATTTTTATATTAATTATTCACTTACTCATAAATTGTGTTACTTTAGCATTATAAGAAATGTTGAATATCACTCAGTCTAACATAAAATGTTCAAATAACATAATCATATTATAAATATTAAATTAACACTCAGAGGTATATTAAAAATTCAACATAAAATTTTAACAAGAACCGGTTTCAACACAAATATAAAATATTTTCCATTATGTTTTCCTCTATAATTTTTCTAGAAAGTGTGCTAAAGAATTAAAAAAATAAACGTTACGCGTAATTAACTTCTTAATCGATATAAAATACCTTTCAATGATTTCTAATGTAGTAATCAAATATCAATTAATCGTAATTTATATTAAATATAGAACAAATTGTCAAAGAGAATATATAAAAAGAAAACGGAAGATAAGGAACAACTACAGGCCAAGCTTATAAATTCTGATGCGACGGTATGCAATTTGCATCTCGTAACTGTCTATCCGATTTCCCTTCTAAGTAAGAAGAGTTAAGAGCATCCGACTCCAATTTGCTTGTACCGTCTCTCCTTGACTGACGTGAGATTACCTAGATGCGAAAGTTTTTAACGTTAGAATCTCTGTACTGTCGCATCGATTGTGTCAAGCACCAGAGAAATACTTCACGATTCTAATTTAACGGCGAATTTATCAAGTGATGCTTAGAGAATCCCGTAGCAATTTACAAAATAGAATTTTTTAAGATCCTTTTTAGTTTCAGCACCATAGTTTTAATAATTTAATTATTTAAGCCATATGATTTAAGTAAAGAAGAAAAATAAATTGAACAAAAATGATTTCGCGGAAAAATAGAAAACATTTTGCTGTGTGCAGTCACATATGTTTTTGTATTATGATATAAATAAATGTTTAATTTGCTGGGTGCAACATCACGATTCGCCGAGCCACCCTAGAGAGAAACGGTACAAATTGTCGCAAACGTGACTGGAAATACAAAATGACTGTACGCTCTGTGATACCGTATTAAAAGAGGGTCATGCGACAATATTTACTTTACTCTGTACGATGAACCGGTATAATGCAATAAAGAGATAAAGCGAGAAAATGATAATCCGATAAATTTCGAGCGTGTTCAAACGCAGAAGGCAAAGATCAATTTAAGAAATTTGCACATCAAAGTATCCGCGTCTTTTCGAACCTCCTGCACTTGAAGTCCGCAAATGTCGACTGGAAGACATACGACGTGGATCTCATCCGGTTAAACGATATTATCCGGCTATTAATCAGGATTGTGCAAGAATGGTGGAGAGTAAATACGTTCCTACATATTTTAATTCATGTTACCCGATTCGGTAATACGGTCGTGAGTTGTATTATTCATCATGGCAAATCGCAAACTTGTTCCATAAATAGATATATCGCCATGAAACACAACAAAATCTTGTCAACTACAAATTTATTCGATTCATACGCAGAAAATTTCAGGCAGCAGATGCGGAATATTGACACAAGCAACAAAATTACATTATGTAAACTGACGTAAAGGTAATGAATTCTTAGGAAAACTTCAGTCTTCAGTGTTAATGAATTACTCGCGAGAAAATCGTGTAGAATAGCTTTAGTGCTTTACTTTAAATTTACCAACTAGACAACAGAAGCTTTTTTCAAGAAAGAGCACGAAACGTTTCATTTCATCTTAGCACAATACTACAGTGGTTAAATACGATGAGAAATTATACGTTACGTACCGTAAAATATATCGCTCCGTTATTTCGACACAACTAAAAAGATTGTTTCCCAGAAAAGAGGAAAAATTATTTTTTAACTCAACAGAAAATTATTAACTGATCAAATAATATCGGCGAAAAGAATATATTCTTAACATCATCAAATGTTATAAGGATTTTGTCATTTTCATTTCAAAATTGTTAAAAAGCAACAATTGTGATGATTTTGACGATTTTTTAAATAAAATTTAGTTCATTTTTTATGATTAATAGGGTAACGTTTACCTAACTTAATCATGGTAATAATATAAAAATCACATCTTTTTAGTTGTGAAATAAGTGAGTGGTATAAAAGACACAAATAAAAAAATATGTAAAAATATGTAAAGAAAACCGAGTTCTTATAAATGCAATTAAACTGCGCGCAGTAATTCCTCAGTACAATGTTTGCACTGCATGTAAATAATTTTTTTAGCGTTTATAAATAAAATGCAACGTACATGTATAGTCTTTGCAGTATTACATACCCAGTAGACTTTATAACTCTCATCTTACAAAAGCGGTACCGTCCACTGTGCTACATGAAGAGCGCATCTCCTTTTTTTTTGCAACAATGACTCACCTGGAACATAAACAGGGAAGGCGAGTTCGTTAGCTGGCAGCGTTTTTTCTGAAACGACATGAAGGAGAGAAAGAAAGATTGATTTAATGTACACACCACATCTTTCAACGAATCGTTTCCGACTGTGCTCTATCACGTCTGCTCTATCACGTGTCAAGAGTCAGTAAGTATGTTATACGTGGTAAACAAATTGGTCGTTCTAAGATTTGATCAGCTTGTTAGTCCGTCTAAAGATCTGTCGCAAGCAGAATTATCGGACGTTTTCTAAATCGAAAAAGTCGCTGAGAAAGTGACAGAGAAAGAAAAATCATCCATGCTGCCGTAACTAGATTTAAAGTTACAACTTGTTAAAACTCACAATTTCTTAAAACAATACACTCTACAGAGTTGCCGCTTTTTTTCTATTGTTTGCTTCTGCGAAAAAATATATTGTGATAATAACAATCTCAAAAGCAGTACAATTTCGTATATACAATTTGCGTCGTCGAGCAAATGGCAGATAAGAGATTCGAATTAATAGTTATGTCTAAAAACTGATGCCACAGTGCAAATACTTCGCCGCGGTTTCTCGTTGCGATTTATGAAGCGGGATACGCGAAGAACGTTCACGATGTTAGCTCAGTAACGTACACTACATCCATTACAATGTTCCCATGTCTCTGTGGTCGTGGTAGACACAAGTACACGCGTCCGTATGTCGCACATGGTTTAGCACATACGTTTTACTACGCGTTGGAAGTATGTCGAGGGTCGTATATATTTGAATAATATTGCGTATGTCCACACCGGACCGAATATCCGTGTAGGAACAATATTTATGATTTAGTTTGTAACGCTACGGTATCTCACCTTCTACTTTGTAGAAGAAGAGCATTATTCACGTGTGTCGTTTAATCTGCGCGAAATGTTAATTAAATACAAGCCACGTGAAACGTATCGATAAGTTATACAGAGTACCTCACGTTTATAAAGAAAAACCTTAAGAAAAAACCTTAAAAAATATCTTAAAAAATATTTTTAAAAAATTAGATACACATAGAGAGGAAAAAAATTGAAAAAATGCTATTCTGTAAACAGGATGGAGGAAAGGAACGGGTTATATTTTTATGTTGGTGTACCGAGAAACAGAGAGAGCCGTTCTCCTCCCATCTCCGTTGACCTCTCGGTGGGGGTCTCGTTGTATTACAATACAGCGAGTTTATTCGCACGCGCGGATTACCGTTCTCGGGGTCTCGGGAGATAAGAGGATCAAGGCATCCAGCGCTTTAATCGAATTTCAGGTAGAATTAGCGGAATAATCCGTCAAGTTACATATATGACTTATCCGTATTTTTGCTACGTCTATAAGCCGCATTCTCGGGATCTCGGGTTTAGCGAAACCGAGGTATAGAACGCTCAAAGCCGCCTGTCTCAACATATGTCGCGGAAATCAAATGCATCCGATTTAATTGCGAGCAAGATCAAGCGGGGAGATTTAGACGCGATTAATCGCGCGGCATGTGCAACTCTCGTATTAATTCTCGCTCGGCGCATTGTTGTTATCATCGACATGCGAGAATTCGTGCGGATCGTAATTAATTTTACACTTGGAATATATCGGAGAACGCGATCAACTCATCAAAAGTGTACCGCACCAAGATAATTATATCTATATAATTTATCACGTGTAACCCGTTACAATTACACCGTCCAGAATTTCAGACGAAATCACTAGAGAAACTAAATTCGTCGAATAATTAAGTTGCATGATGGAATGTCGGGGACGTTCATTTTAATGTAAATCATTATTCATGCGCGATCCTATGCAGGAGCCAATCTCGATGATAATCTGGCTAATCTTGCGTGATTCTTTTTGTAATTATCACTCGCGCGCTCACATGATCGCTGGCATCGACATGGCATGCGAGCGTGCGACCGTGTATGTCATAATTAATTATACTTGAAACGCATCGGAGATTTATCGCTGACCGAAACGGAGATGTTATGTCGACAGTTTAAGCCCAATCGGAAATGAGCGAGGGGACGATGATTTATCGTTGTATTTACTCCACTTGAAATTAATGAATTTCGGTGGGTTGGGTTTAATGATCCGACGCACGGAGACCCGCGTTCTCAGTAACTTTCTAAGTATTATAACACGAATCGTTGTAAGTTGTATTCGTGTAAATCGCAGGCTCGCTGCTGTGAAAATTTCAACTCGCAAGGTGACACGAATGACACGTAAACGCGATTCGACCGACAGCCTTTTAAGTGGAAGATTTTATTGAGTCAATCGCATGTGCATGCCGAATCACTTACACGCCGTAATTGCAATTACTCGACTCGCGATTGCTCCGAATTCGCGTATCCGAGCGAGATTATCAAATTGCGTGTCCATCGACACGCGATGATAGCCACGTACGCTGTGATTAATTTTGACTGCAACCATTGAGTGCTTGTTGGTACTGATAGAGCTAGAGCGGTGATCTAGATCGATGATCTGGATGACAACACCGGAAGTGCTTTCGCACATGATCTATGGACGATCGATGCACGTATCTCCCCACACTCCCTTTTCATCTATAATGTCCAGATTTCACTGGAATAACTATTATTTGCCTAAACGGTCTTCGTTACATACCAAGGTGATGCATCAAACGATTAAACGCGTTAAGCTCCCGTGCTAGATTGGGAAAATCTGCATCTAGGTTTTCTATCCATTGTCAGTGGAGAATAATTTATCGTTTGTGATTTATACCGGTATATTGCCGAAGGTCATATGCAACAGTTCGAAGTCGTTTATCCTGCAATTTTCTTGCGGACAAGCAATATGATGCAAACTTTTAACGTCAAATTAGCGCGTTATTATCGTACGTTAATTACAAAGTCGTTGACAGTCGGTTGTGTTTTCACTAAATAACACATTACAAAGTTTATTAACGTACGTTGTGAAATATACCCGTACATACAGTTTCGAATAACTATTCAGAACGGAAAATATATACGACGGATATTATAAATCGTGTTATTTAACGGTTACTCATAATGATTCATGAATAACTCATAATGATTCATTGTTCCTCTTTTATACAAATCGTTTGCGAAAGATAGGTATGCCGATCGACTCGCGGAATCGTTATCGTTGCCGATGTATTTTTCTATCCTATATCCATTCAGGAAACGTCATAAACTTTTAACGATCATATGATGAAACACTACCTAGTCTTCCCTTGGCAAACATTAATGTCACGCAAGTTTGTATAGACATCCTTGTTTTCTCGCGATTTACTAACCAAAGACTCGCAGAAACAAACGACATCGGGGTCTATTTTATTCAGAAAAAGACGATAACTTGTCTCGGTGCAGTTTCAAATTTATATTACGGAGGAAAGTCATGGATACACTGACATAGATCTTCTAAAGAGACATTTCTTTATTTCTTGAAAATTAACTATTGCACTTTATTAATAAGAACATGATCAATTTAGATAATTGAAGAAAACATTTTTGTTTATCTTACAAAAAATTAATTACTGCAAAATTGTAAATGACATTATAAAAACTGTTATATTATTTGATAGAAGACGCTTTCTAATTTGCATTTATGTTTTTAAAGTTATGTCTTTAGTTTTTATTTAAGAAATATTGTCCAATAAAAATAAAGTGGTCGGTATCAGTGACCTTCCTCTAATCGAATTTTGAATAAATATTAAATTATAAAATTAATTAAAACATCTAATTGCTGCAAATTGCAGGTGGGAAAAAGTTAAAAACGTTTTTTTTTTTCTAAAATAATTATACACACAGAAAGAATGGTTTTGCTGAAGTACCTAAAACTTCAGCTGGATACAGATTTAAAAATAATTTTGTTTGGACGACCAAATTAATTATGTAGAACGCTTAAACTAGTTTCTGGCAGGTTAAAACTTTTTATCATTGATGTTTAAACGTTTTACATAATTATTTTAATGGTTCAACACAAAATTATTTTCATATTTATCTAGCTAAATTCTTAGCTAGCTAAATTTTTAGTTAGATCAGATCTATAAATAATTTTATCAGGCTATTAAAATAATCATGTAAAACACTGAAGCTGATTGTTGAAATATAAGATATTTTTTTGCAATATTGATCATCATGCTTGAGTTTCCTACATAATTATTTTCATGATCTAACAAAATCATTATATTATAATTTATTATGTTATATTTATATATAATATCAAATTATTATATTTTATATTAAAAAAATTATTATATTATATATATATATATTTATAATATCAAATCTGTGTCTAGATTTTCTGATACTTTAGCAAAATCGTTTCTTCTATGCAAGAGAAATGTCCAAATTATAAATTGCATACAAAATTTTCGATATCGTGAAACACAGTAATTTACAAGATATAGACAGAGTTTTATTCTTGGCACAAGACGAATGCATTTTCGCACACATTTCGTGTCCGATAATGGCGTGGCGCCACGCGAGAGACGAAGGTTTAACTTTTTGGTGTTTACGGAGGCACCCGATTTACGCTGCCGTAAACTAGGACATCCCGGGCCGTACAACTTGGACAGATACGCGATAAAGTCTACTCGGGACCGGCTCCGCTTCACCCCGAGGTTATCAACACCCTCGCCCGAGGCCAGCTAACGGCTGGACGTTCAATTATTTATTTAGTCTATCTTATCTAGAAGCGATGCGCGCACGAACCCGCCATCGTCGTGAGCACCGTTCTTTCTGACGAAGAGAAAACGAAACGAGACAAGCGGCGCGAATTGAAAGACATTACTCAAATAAAACTGGTTATTATGGATCAGTACAAGATCTAATTAATTCGATATGAAATCATACTCTCATTCCAACATTTTGATAAATTCACAGAACCTTGTTTTATCTATTAGCAAACATGCGTCATAAATAAATAATAAAACTTTACACATTTAATCTATCCGTCATTGCGACGAAGTTAAAGATTTATGATTCATGAATGTATGTGCCCTTTCTCCACCCCAAAAAATGTAAAATTTTTTTGTTGGTAGAAAGCAGGTTGATCCAATCAGGTATACAACCTCGTCCGTGACGCCCCGAGAACCGCGATAGCGATAGCGTAGTCTTGTCCCGCGTCGGTCTTGTCGTGCACGAAGAAGAGCATCGCTAACGACGTGGTTCGACCTGCACGTCCGGTAGTTCACTCGTCCTCGAAACCCGTTTCGTCTCGCGAACGAACGAGTGATCGCTCGCCGGGGGGTCAGCCTTAACGATCCGTAGAGCGTGGCGGCTAACGTCATGCCCGTTTACACCCATAACTGTCGTTAGGCGCGAAAGCGTGGGTGATCTACCACGTGGGTTGGTCGCTCGGTCCTCGTCGTCGTCGGATCTCGTTCCGAGGTGCACTCTCACGTATATACGTAGGCAAGTAGTGTACCTATGTGAGAGACACGCGAGCGCAAAACATGTAAGAGAACGATGAGAAGTTAATCTCGCGTGAGACGTCTTCTCTCGAGTCTTCGCCGAAGGCCGAGTTGCGGAAAGATCGAAGATCACCCTCGCGACTCTCGTGCGCCATGTTCCGAGATGAAATTTCAATAAAACCGCCGCGTGCCCAACTGCTTAACTTTACCCTGAACTTCATCCATGAAAGCAGTATGCGTCGCAAAATTCGCTGAGCGTGCACCCGCATCAAAATTCTTGATCCTACGTCAAATCCATGAATAGAAGACTGACGCCAAAATTTTGTTTAACGCTCAAGATACTTGACGTTGAAATTGACACTAACGAGTTTAACTTTCCAATCTCAAACGTCCGCTAACGTTGACGTATAACATCCGGTCAAGAAACGCCCAGGTACTTGCTTAAAAGTTCGCAACATTTGAGAGATCCCTTTCACAAATATATAGAGATAAGAAGGAAATTGCGAAACAATGTGAAACTCTGACCGAATGTAACCATGTTAGGAGTCGAATACTTCGAAAGGTGGTTGCCAGAAACGGATACGGGAATGCCGAAGAAAAAGAACGAAGATAATAGACTTTCTTACCATTTCAAGCGGAAAACTTTCTCAACGTAACACAGTTTCGGTTTAAAAAATACAAACAAGGGGCGCGTTGATGTACTCCTGAAACGTCTGTTACAAGTGGAAATGAATATCGTAAACTTGTAACCAACAAAAAGTAACACGGTTTAAATAAAAAAAAGCGCGTTAAAACTTGGAGAGAAAACTTATATAGAAATAGATAAAAAAAAAGTTATACTCGATGATGTGTAGCGAAGTAGGGCCGGATTGCGATCAAAGTTTCTTAATACAGAAAATTTTAAATGCCGCTCGAAATCCCGCATAAGTTCAAGTCAATCTCTCTTACGGGCGAAAAGAAGCTATATGTTAAGAAAATCATAAAAAAAGAAATCATTCCATGTAAACTCCCAACGCGGATCTTAGACGAAACGTCGGTGAACGGACTCGCTGAGCAAGCCACATCGATCGTTCATAAATTTTACGACACATACGTTCGCAGCACTAAATAAAGCCAACTTTTCCGCGTCGTCGTTAAACTTGCGTCGTACACGTTGCAATTTTGAGACTTTATGTATTACGATGAGGATCGCTTCTTGGAGTTTACGGGTGACACCAAGCAGCCGTGAAGGTAAATATCTCCACACCTGGCGGAACGTTATAAAAGAAATGCAGTGGCACGCATGCATGCCTATCGTAAATGGAACAGATCGCGTAATTGTATTTTAAGATTCAGTTCATCTTCATTTTGTAACTATATCGGTCTTTCGATCCTAACGTCTCTCGAATTTTTAAATTTATGACAAAAATATTTGTAATTTTCGAGACATACTTGCTTTTGTTTATTACAAATCGAGGATTTTATTACAAATCACTTCCTCATTTCAAAAAATTAAATTTCCCAAAAAAGAAAAGAACTATTATTCAACTTGATAGAAAATTATTGAGTAATTAAATAATATCGACATAAAATATATTTGTTATTATATTCTTAATATCATCTAACATAACTTATTCTTAACATGATCAAACGTCATTTTTGTCATTTTCGCTGCACAACTCTTAAAAAACTACTCTATTTCAGTTGTGACGTTTTGAAGAGTTTTTATAAAGTTGAGTTAATTCACTTTTGATGATTGATACAGAGTTGGCTGGAAAATCTAGTGAGTGGAAAAAGTCATACTAAATTCCGGATTTTATCGTCCTGAAAAAGGATTTTAAAATTTTTGCCACTTTATTCTATTGAATAAAGATGAAATAAACTGACAAAAATTTTTTTAATAATTTAATATGTAATACTGAAATATATTTAGATACTTTATACAAAAAGATATTTTTGCTTTAATTAGTTCAAAGAAAACGAAACAAACTAATAATAACAAAACAATGATAAAATCTTTTTTCATTTAAATTAATCTGTAACATTTTTAAATAACAAAAACTTTAAAGACTATATAAATAAATGTTATTAAATTTCATATTAATTTTTAGTTTCGTTGGAAAAGTACAGCAATACAAAATTTTTTATCAATATAAACCTTATTTACCATCTGGTTTACCATTTAATTAACGTCTTCTAACAAAAAACTAATTGCGTTGATTTGTAATCTGTTACGGATTTTATTTTAAATAAAGTTTAAATTGGGCAATATTTTTTTCAATAACGTTAAACTAGAATAGTGATACTAGAATACTGAATTAGAATATCGATAGTAAAATCTTCTATTTATTTTATCGTTTTTAATAAAAAAAGTTCAGTTTTTGTCGGTTTTTTCTGGAATACACACACACACACACACACACACACACACACACACACACACACACACACACACACACACACACATATATTGGTTTTTACCAATGACAGATTTTATACGAAAAATATGTAATATATAATTTTGTCAATTCTCTAATGTGATAGAGTAATGTTTACTTAACTCATTTGTGATAACAGTCCGAAAATTACGTTTTTTTCTTAATTCTTAATTTTCTAATACATTTAAAATAAGACAATTATTCTGAATAAATATAGAGAAACATATGCGGATAAACAAAAGTTTACAGTAGCAATTCTGCGATAACCATGCTTAAGACCATTCAAGACTATATTATTCAAGTTTATTCTTTCTATGTAACTCTAATATACAGTAGTCGTGTTGTTCATCTGTTATTCTTTTTTTCGTCAAAGTATGCCACCCGTTACTTTCTCGTAACCACGTACTCGTACGGCGACAGCGGATCTGAAAGTTTCTGTAAATGATTTAACTGCACGTAAAGGTATAATAGTCAGAGAGGAGGTGGCTCGCGGCAAAGCTGTAAAAGCAAAGTTACGGAATTTTATGTTGAAGAAAGAGAACCAAGAAATTTATACATCTTGTTTATGCCTCCTAGGGAGTGACCTGGAGCTCTTACGCGTCGTCACTTGGAACTGTTAAGACTAGAATGCTGTTTCACTCGAGTTTCATAGCTCATTGTTCCGAGTCTACATTGCTCCACATCGCTCGTGATCCTTTGACTTTAAAACGTGATTAAAACATGGTCGACGCAGCTATCCGCGGATTCGCAGAAATATCAAAAGCACGAATTTCATTAACGTTTCTACGGAGATCCGCGCCTTATAAATTACTGCACTTATTGTCAGTTAGATCGTGGCTCGTCCATCGTAAAACGTAGAAAATGATACGTTTTTCGTATCATTCCTCAGCACCTCCTTATAGTGGTTAAATATAAAACAGCTTTCTCTCGTGAACTGAATAATAATTTTGCATGTTAAGCGTTTTGTATATTAAAAAAGCGTTAAATAAACAATTAAACAATTCTAAAATATTTACATATGTATATTATAAATATTGTATATCCTAATAGATGTAAATTTTTATAAAAAATTAATTAATACAAAGATTCTGGATAATATTACATATCTCGAATAATTCTTAATATTTCAGACTTTCAGCTTTTACTCTCGTCGCAGATGTTACATACATTATTACGGTAACATATGTATTCCGCGATTACCTAATTTATAGGTTTCTCGAAAGTTTCGTCGAATGTGCCTCTAAAATGCAACTTCACGACGATCGTGACGTACTCTCATCATCCATCGTTTGCGGCATTTCAAGCAGCTGTCACGGGATGTACGACTTTCGCTGGTTTTACGACACCTAAGAATTCACATGCACAGGTGTGCAATGGGAACGTTCAAGGGTAGATACGCTCATCGTATTATTGTATTCGTTTTATTGCTCCTTCGTTGGATGAAAATCACTCGCTTAAATATCCACATTATTTCGATGATTTCTAAGAATGAATAAACAGCAAAAATTTACATAATATGAAACATATTTTCTTGTTTAAATATAATACAATATATATATATATATATATCAATTCCTCACAAAATATTGCTTTTGTTAAGTTGAAAGAAATTCAAGCATTCTTACAAAAGCAGTGCTGCTACAATAAGGCTTATTAGACATGCAATAATCATAAGCAGTAGGCGATTATCGGAATTCCCTTTGGATACATTTCACTATGACAACACGTGTACTACGTTTGTCGTATACGCAATGTTCGAAGGAGCAAGTTTACGTTGGCACTTAAGGGGTCAGGAGCTTGTTAGGATAAGCCGAGTCATGATATTACCCGTTAAGCCTCCCGTTTGCATATTACACGGACGAACGCATTTATAGTCGTATATCAAACGTGAGATGAGAGCCATCACGAGTGCCTGCGAGCGGAAGTCCCCGGACCTGCCGTCCCGACAGGATGGATGGACACAACGTTCGCGGAGAGACCCTATGTACATGTACATACATACATAAAACGTTTAAGCGATTATATTTATGGCACCACTTCTCGCCGAAGGAACACCCGAATGGCCCTGGTGGTGTGTTCAAGACGAACGGATATATATATATACATATATCGTCGAAATAGACACTGATAGACACGTTCGCGTGCAGTCATTGCGTGCTGATATTATCCACTACCGCGACAAGTACGCGTAAACGTTTGAGCGAATGTGTCCGTAATGGCGCATTCAATGCATGATGGCTCGTCGTACGGGGCCGCAACCGCCAGAACAGGAACGTCCTGAGAATCGAGGCAGACTAGTTCGCCGCTACAAGACTAGCTCAAGAGTAGCTTGTATCTACTAGCTAGTGATACTAAAGATACAACAACGACGAGTTTATGCTGGCGATACACCAACTTTGTAACAGTAAGACCTTACGAGCATGCGGCCCTTGTCATACATCTGCATGCATCGCGCGTCGTAGACCGTAGCATGCAGATGTAGACCGAATGCATGCATTAGTAACGCTTTACGACGATGCATGTACGGACTGTAACACACAGTAGTGACTGTAACAACGATTGTTGCGCTGTAATGCGCGCGAAACGGAACGGGCCGATAATTTGGCGAAAATTACGAGTTTGTAAGTACCACGACGAACAAGCGGTTTTATCGTTATTCCACGGGAATATATTCTGCGTTCCTCGTGCATCTGTAATCGTTGCATACATTAATTTCTACCATCGGGCGCACGTGGCTCGGTTCGAACGAATATTCCCGCGCAAATACCTCCGCAAGCAGTGGCATTTCGTCCGCACCAACGAGTAATGCATTACTAATGCATGACGTGTCAGCAAAAGCGGACTAACACGGGAGACACGTTGGTTGACGGATGTATCGCGGCGCTTGTTATACCAGGATGACGCTCAGTGGATAGTGCGGAGACATAGTTGTTGGTTGTCATAATACTGCCGGCGAACGACAAACTGGGAACAGCGTAATATAGCCACTAATATGTCTCCCTTCCTACTACTCTGCACGGAAGCCTCGGGGCTTTCATAACTTCCGCCCAACGTCCCTTTAGCGCCGCATCGATAGGGCACCCGTCAAAGTGCAGGTGGTTACATTATACGATATAGCTAACACTCAATAAGCGTATCATATACCACCGATTTCAGTCGTTAAATAATTATCTCGTGTTAAATAAATATTAGCAATAATAGCACGAGTATCATACTGAAAGCCTTATCACAGGTTATTTTACTTAATGTGACCAAACGTCCCCATTTTTAACGGAACATCCCCGCTGAAAGCAGGGCTTCTATCCTGCCAAAATCTGAATAACTATTTAGAAGTTTTTAAGATGTTATAATTAACATCATTATTAAATCGACAATCAATTAATAATCTTGAGATTATTATGTACATATATACATTTCTGTTTATAATTGTAAATCCGATAAATGAAATTAGCGAACAGTCTGTACTGTTTATAGGCCTGATAATTGTATATTCACCTACAAGTATTACTAAGCACCGAGTATCAAAAATGGCAGCTTTTCTTTTATTTATAAATAATTGTATTAATTAAAACAAATTGAAAATTTACGCGACCTAACAATAAAAGTATACTACTTTAGGTTTTAAATTACTTCTATTTTTCGATACAGTCTTCCTCAATTTCATCCAGTGATGTTCGAGTGCTGTCGTATCATCGCAGAAATTCGTTTCTTAAAGTACCTCAAAATAGCTGTTTACTGTAATTATCAGTTTTCTTTATTACTGTGATACGAGATGTATTATATTTCAATATTTTTTCATCTCCTTAAAAAGTTCCGATGTTCAGCCTTTTTTAACAAAACATTTAATCATGTTTAATGTTATTCATTTTATTTGTTATTCATTTACCAATATAGCTTCGTTTAAACTGACTTTTACAAAAAACTATTTAACAAAACAAATTCCAACTTTAAAATTATGTATATGATAGACGTCGCTTTATCATGTACAAACAATATTGTATTTTAAATATTCCCACCATTTTCAAATAATTCTCATAAAATTGTTTTTTTAAAAAATAAATTGTTATTGTTATATTTATCTTTAAACCTATATACACAATTCTTACCCATCCCTTCAGTATTAATATCGTTCCGTTTTGAATCCGAAAATATCTGGCCATTAAGTAAATGTCACGAGAGAAAAGATCGCGTAGCCCATTAAGTCTGACAATAAATGTCAACTTTGATCCGGCTAAATCCGCTAAATAGGCCACTGTCAAAAGAAACGTGAGCGTAAATCTAGTTCTA
Source organism: Acromyrmex echinatior (assembly GCF_024713525.1). Lineage (NCBI taxonomy): Eukaryota > Metazoa > Arthropoda > Insecta > Hymenoptera > Formicidae > Acromyrmex > Acromyrmex echinatior. Next base: position 11,161,219 of record NC_141859.1, read on the forward strand.
CTTTCACGTATTCTCAAGATTTAATCGCTCGCCGCGAGGAGAGTCGCAGGAGACGTCACGTCATCGTTCTACCTGACATTAATGCTCGGATTGATAATTATCGTGACTGATATTCTCATGCTCGCGAAGAGGGCGGTTGGCTTCTAGCGCGCGCTGTCAGTTAGTCGATGTACTTCTTCTGCGTCAGCTGTTTATAATCATATTATAACCGCAACATGGCCTGCAATTTCACCTGTCAAAGCTTGCGCGCATGGACATAATAACAATTGGGATCACCTTTATTATTCGCAACGGATTGATTACTAATTAACGTAGTCATCCAATGAGAACGCAAATCCGCGCGGAATCACATGAATGCACCTCCAGAGAGCATCAAATGATATCGTTTCAAGCATACTTGCGTCCTATTTAGAACGTGATAATAGCACGGTATCATTGTAATACGATGCTATGCCAATGTTATGATAATGTTCCAACGCACGAATAGCAAATAGCGAATCGTATTTAGATGCGAAAAGATGATATGAAAATAAGCCATGATAAGGTAAAAAATATTGCAGGAGGAATTAACGGAACTCGTGGATGCGATCGAACTTGTAAATACCTACAAATGGTAGATTAAAGAGAAGAACAGATTAAAAGCAGCAGCTGCGAGCAGTCGCACTTCCGACAACGCGATGTGGTTGGCCTAAGCTGATCACGGTCTAAGTAGTCTCTCGAAGTGCACCAACAATGGAGTCAACAACACTGTAAACTACACGATGTGGTTTCATCGAGGATTTAAACATTTTTTGCTTATCTATTGATCTTTCAGTTAATTGATTTCAGTTAATCAAATATGGCGAAGAGCTATAGAAACGCCTGGCACTTAATAAAATTTTGTCCCTTATAAGAATTTTTTCTTATAAGAATTTTCATAGCAATATACAGAGAAACGATATAATATGAATGCATTTTTTTCTCGTTATCAATTAAAAAAAATATGAATAATTGAACTTTTCTATTTAAAATTTTACTTAAATAGAAAAGTTCAATTATTCATTGATATAGATAAAAAAGATTTAAGAGATGAATAGGAGTGATGAAAGGAAGAAGTATAAAGAGAAAAAATATTGCTAAAATTCAACGTTTTAGATATGCGTGGCAATCTGCACGAAATATGCAATCGTCGTATGTTGAATTTTAAATTAAATTACAGTTCGTATGTGCTGCGCATAAATTCGCCGTGAATAATGTAGGTAACGATTACAATTTAACTAAGCGAGTCCGATTTTGCATATCGCAGGAATCATCGATAATGCTATTTTTCGCATGTGCAAGTAGTCGTCAGAAGTATATTATAGATAAGTCTTATTGTAAAATGTCAAGAAACTATCAATGTGGAAAGCCCGTATTTCCCGTTACTAATCTCTACAGCGGTGCAGTAGCACTACAAGTTGCACTATACATTCATGTGTAAAATATCGGTCACGCAACGCATATGAACGTGTGACCGTAGAAAAATGTTTGATTAACACAGCAAATATGCGTATATTTAAAAACGTAGCAAATTTTATGTATTTGAGTTTTTTCAGTTAATAGATTGAGGATAGACGGAGGAGTGTGGAGGAAACAATTCTCTCACTTTCTCTCTCTCTCTCTCTCTCTCTCTCAACGCCAATATTTTAGTGACTGCATACAGTATGTAAAGCCGCAAACACAGTTCAATAAACTGATTAATGGTTGAATAACCTCCATGTATGTTTACATTGTAAAAAAATTGGTATAAGCAAATTGAAAGAGCACAAAGTCCATAATCACCACATGAAAACACTTTAATTAAATATTTTAACTTATTTAAAATAAAAAATCCTTTTACACAACAATATCGAAGTCGTAATAGTTTTCAAGTTCAAGCGATCAAAAAGTTGGTCGATATCGCGTATTCAAGTCATTACTATGTTTACACACATTGATCTTGTCATATTATTAATTTTCATAATCAAGTGATACTTTTATCGTTCAATTGATTTTGTCTGTTAATTTTTATGTACACATATTTCACACAGAAATCACGAATGCAAAATATAATCGTATTTCAAATATAATAAACTTATCTTGTTTTTCTTATCCGTCGATATATTTCCAGGATTATGCAACACTAAGAATTAAAAGAAAACGTTTCTTTGTAATCATCGTCGAATCACAAAACGAAACAACGTACTCCCTCGCTACGCGAGACTTGCTCGTCTAAATGCCGATGCCTTTAGGTATCTTCGGCGAACCAGGAAATACCGAGAGGTGCGGTTGCAAAAGTCGAATGCTGCCATGGCGGCTATTCAGGACGCGCAGATGCACGAATGGATTTCAACGAGCACGGCGCGCGCTTCATGCTTTCTGAATCTAGTCAAGCTCCCGGGCTGGCTCTCTTTGCAACCTCCGATAACTCGGCGAATTCGCGATATGCAGCCTATATATTGTGAGACGCCATATATTGTGAGAAAATTAAATTGGCCATTGCTTCGTAACGCGTTGCAATGTAATATCAACGCGCGTTCGAAAAATAAAAAAAAAGATAAAGCGAAGGAAATTGCATATCGAGATTGTCGCCGATTCGAACATGATGAATTATCGATATTCTTGCAGTTTTTGCGACGTATACTCTCAAGTTGTGTAATTAATGTTCATGGATTACATTGACTGTGTGATCCAATGATGTGGAACGGACATTTACAACTTTGAATAATGACGAAGTTTCGCTTATAAGGTTTGCATCTTTAATTTTCACAGGACAATCTCTGAGGAGATTTAAATTGCTGAATGATTTAATTCACAGAAATCTGAAAACCCAGATATCAATAAAAAAATAAGACTTATTAAAACAAGTTGATAATAAATAAAAAAAGATATCTTTTTATTAAGAAAATCCTTCATCTCTCAATTGTTTTCATTATATCATTTTATCGTCAAGCTGTTTAATTAATAAAAATTTAAATCCAAATACAATTGAAGTATAAAATCTATTAAAATAAGTAGATGTGTGTGTGTGTGTGTGTGTGTGTGTGTGTGTGTGTGTGTGTGTGTAGAAAAAAAATGCGTTTGTTAAAAGTTCTTTCGTCTCTATTTTTAAAATTTCGTTTTATCGTTGATATAAAGGGTGTTTTTTAAGCCCGATAGATTTTTTTAAGCCCGATAGAACTTAAAATTGTAAAAACTAACACAAAAATTAAATTATAATCAAAAAATTTTTTTTAGTCGAAAGATCAATGCATGGCATTAACATTTGAAAATGATTTCGGGCATATGGCCACCGCGGCTGTTTAATTTAATTTTTTGTTTTATTTTTTACAATTTCAAGTTCTATCGGGCTTAAAAAAACACCCTTTATATACTATTTAACTAATAGAAATCAAATTCTGATATAATTAAATAATAAAATCTATTAATAAACGGATAATGAAAGAAAAAAAACAAAGATTTGCGATTAGAAATTCTTTCTTGCCTTTAAATTGTTTTCATAAAATTGTTCTCATAAAATTGTTTCCATAAAATTCAATTTTATTATCGTCGAGCTGTACACATTCCTTGCAAGCCACCCTCCGTATGCAAATGCATAGAAGACTTTCTCCGTACCTATCCAACTACTCTCTTTTTCTTTTCGTTCTCCTGGATGACCCGGAGGCGCTCGATATCCCGCCGTCTTCGTTTTACGTTTCAACATAGCGATAGGACGTAATAACGGTCCAATCGCTTCTCATCGAATGGGCAAACCTCCCATTCGATGTGTCTTTTCGTTCTCACGATCTTACGTTCACGTTAGTAGATTTTTTTATGCCATTCTTTAACCGCCATTTTTTTTTCTTTAATTCATTTTATGCCGTTTAACATTTTTTCGATATCAGGGAAAATTTTCATACGCGAAGATACGAAAAGATAGAACGAGTTATCCGACGCTTACCTCGCGGATTACTGCAGTAAACTTTTAACAAAGTTGTTACTTTAGTTCGAAAACTTAAGACACAATGCTTCTTTTTTATTAAAGAAAGACGAATCTCGGCAACATTGTTGAACAGGTAGATGTATCGAGATACATCCAACGAGATTGCGTCACTAGATATGAACTAATAATTTGCTTAAATAACTGTCGCTGTGACTGTCGTTATAAATGACATATGAGACTAAGTCCATGTTATATTTCATTCATATTTTACACGTGCGCTCAGCCGCGCGTGGCTTGCGTAAAAATGCCAAAATTCCGGACGTCACGAATACACGTCCCGAAAGGTCTCATTCGTATGCAAATGATCGTGGTCCAGGGCACAAAGGTGCACCTGCGGCAGCGCGCGGCGCTCTCGTAGGCGACATAAGACGCATCATCGTCCTAAGAGTAGAGACCTCGTTGTCGACTAAGTAAGTAGCGTATAAGTGGAAGCGAGAGAGACCCTTCGTTAAGCGTATACTAGCACTGTTATCACGAATCCGCATTTCCCAGCCATAAGCAAATGTCGCGAACCCTTTGGATTCACATGACAGAGCTACAGAGCTGTGACATCATCGACCGTGTTATTTCAGCTTCCCAACAGCGGATGAATTTCTCTCGAAAACGCGTTTCGGGTTAGATAGGCAATTTGTATACAGCGCATCTACGTCTGCACACTGCCAACGCTAACTCTATTGCAATGTTTGAATCACAGCACTTTGAATCAAGAGACGAAAATCTGTAACGTAACGTTACGTTATCTCCACACAGGCGTATCCGGCCGACTGTGATTTTTCTTCGCGAGCAACACGTTTATTAGAAAAAAGAAACTTGATTACATGGATCGTTTAACTTGCATAGGTATCAGTTAATAAATCTACGGCGACTAGTCATTTATTTTCTGCCACGCAGAGGTTTTCAAAATTTTTTGGAAAAAATCATTCTATTGTTTTTAGTTATCTCCAAACAAAATATGTTGTATTTTATATCATAAAACGACATAACTTTTTCTCTCTAATTCTGAATAAACTATTCTTCACAAGGTTTAACCTAAAAAGTGGAGTGCTTTTATTTCAATATTAAAGTTTTACACTGATTTTTTTCAATAAGTCACGCTGTGTTAAGTAAAAGTTTATAAACTACTACTCTTAAAACACGCTGACTAGAGATAGTTTGAGAAATGTTGCTGCAGTGTATCGTACTCGTACATGTTCGCAAAAAAACCACAACGAATAAACGCGTTATTGCTAATAAACTTCGTTACGAACGATCACTCCGGGAATTCCAATGTACAACACCGAGCCGTTCCACAATTCGCCGACATCGATACCGCGTAAAAATCGTAAAAGACTCAGGGAAAATCAATCGTGTCGCTTATCAACCAGTCGTAAAACGGGAGCAGGATCCGAGTGAATTTCGCGGAAACGTGACCATCCATGCAATTTCTCGCGCGCGTATGCGATAATGATACCGCTGATCACATCGACGGCAAATTACGAACCGCTGTAATTGCCGTGCAATTACATGCCGCGAAATGAACGCGTCACCGGGTATGTCGTGTACGCTTTCGTCGAGACGTTCATTCGGATGCCGGCCCGATTTCTCGGGAAAATCCCGCTCAGAGGACTGAACGTCGCGACATATCAAAGAGCCTGATTGATCAATTGGCCAGGTTATGCCATGCGGTCAATCGAGAGAAACTGGTTGTACCTGACTTCTTCGTGCTCATACTTAATATATAGGGCGTATCAGAGGATATTTCCCGTTATCTACGCATTTCTTGACAAGAAAAAAATTTGTTTCACAACTAACGACACGTATATTACTAGAAATTTAACATTTGATTTAGAAATCTTTGATGTCTTTGAAGTCTAAAAGCTTTAAATTTATAAACTAAATAATTAATTATTTCAATCTTCGCCAATAATAAACACTTATTTCTCCGGTGTTACGTAACTTATTGAATAATGTCTTCGTAATAAAGTCATCTAATCTTCCACGATTAAGAAATCAATGAAAACATCCAAGATATTTTTTTAGGACATCTACAACTGCGAGTGTAAGACACACATATATGTTACACTCCATACGTGACTATGAGAGTATAAAGGATTGAGAAAGACGAAAAAGAAGGAAACACAGAGAGAAAGAGAGAAAGAAATAATATTGCCAATACCACACGTCTCTGTACTATATACGACGGTGCAAACGTGCTCGGTACTACTATATCGGTGTTACGCTACATATACCGCGACCCTGCAATTCTGCCGGTCGACATGCTCGCCGGACACTCGGTTGTCTAATCGACTGCTTCCATACAGTGTGCGCACCTGTTCCTCGAACACAGACCACATTTCGCATGAACGTTCGATCCGTACGTGTTGGATCTCTATCGGTCTCCGCTCTATGATACTGAAGACAAGCCAAACTCGTCGCCGAAGAAAGGGATCACCGACCTCGGCATCATATTGAAATCCTGACGGGTCAGTCCTGCCATGAATGTGAAACCACACGCGATTGAGACGAGATGGGATCAAGAGGGAACAATGTCGAAATCGCAATCAGCAGAATGAATAGTATCAAAAATTAATATTTTTTTGTAAATGTGAAATCGTTATTCGTCATTTATCAGTATAATATATGCAGAATCGCTGAAAATTATTATAGTCGAGCTTATCTCGAAGCTGTACAGATAAAAAATGGTTTTCTAACTACTAAAGTATCTAAAAATTTAGCTAGCTATAGATCTAAAATTAATTTTGTTGAATCTATATAAAATAATAAGATGCTTAAGCTGATTGCTAGAGTATCAAAGTTTTTTTCCAGCATTACTCTATTATGCTTCCTACATAATTTGATGGCGTAACAAAATTATTTTTATATCTGTATCTACCTAAGTTTTTAGATAATTCAGCAAAATTATTCTTTCTGTGCTAAAGTATCTAAAAACTTAGTTATAAGATACAGATCTAAAAATAATTTAGTTGAACTATCAAGATAAAAAAGTCAAATGTGATGATCAATGCTGCAAAAAATTTTGACCTACCGATCAGCTTGAGCGTTCTACATATTTATTTTCCATTATTATAGTCCAATATAATTACTTTGAGATTTGTATAGCTGAATTTTTGAATATTTCAATAAAATTATACTTTCTGTAATATTTAAGATATTTATTCGAATACCTACAAGTAAAATATAATATTTATAATAAATCTATATCCACCTAAATTTGTAGATATTTTTGCAAAATCATTCTTCCGTACAGCTTCAAGTAAATAAAGTATGACAGTTCCTAGCAATATTATAATATTGATAAATGAATAACGATTTCGTGTCTGTAAATACTTAGTACTTTAAGTCGAAATCAACCTTCAATAGATAATTGATTGTCGAAGAATTAGAATATCATTGTATTCTACATTTACTATGATTATGATAGTATATAATTTGCAATATATACCTTCATAGAAAGGCTTTAGTCATCTTCGATGCGACAAAGTGCATCTAATCACGTACTATGAATAGTACGTGAATCGACGCAGTGTATCAGCGGGCGGTTCGCACGGATCGAAATGCCAAGGTACAACGAGAGAAAACACCATTACGAAACATCGAGGAGAGCCAAACGCGGCTTCCCTAAGGTGTTTCGATCGAGTCGTATGCTAATTAAAGATACGAGGTAGAGATTTTTGTCTGGCGTTGCCGCCGAAATGTTCTCTTTCCACGTGCACGGCATAATTTACAGTCCGCGTTGGAGCACCATGCATGTCTCCTTTGCAAAGAGAAACGGCCGGCTAAACTCGGCTAATCCGATGCTAATTCAATGCAACGACCAACTGCTCGCGTCCACAATGGACTTTATGCGCGTGTAACGTCCGCACGCCGCGCCGCTGAGCGTACACGGCGGCACTCGCGAGACTCTAATCGCATAGCACGGGTGCACGTTTACCCGAGTGTCGAGAACGAGGTAGTGAACGTACGGGAGAAATGGTGGAATTGTATGGGGAAGAGAGAGAGGGAGAGAGAGAGAGGCTGGCCAATACGCCAGCTACCATTTTGCAATGCTAGTTAAGTTTAATCCGTTCAGCTGGCCGCTTGGCGATCTCATGCAGCGGCATTTTCGAGCCGTTGAATAATCACTTTGTTCGTTGCTCCACCGATCCATTACATCGACGAAAATTCTGACGAGCAACGTTTCACTCTCGTTTCATTCACTTCACGCTATACATATGCATGTATGTACACGGTGATCTACACTTCCAACGTAAAAAATTGCTGCGAAGATTTTAGGGAAATGAAGATGCAAAATACTTCGTTTAAAAACGGCATTCTTTATCGAGGTAAAAAAAAAAAAAATAACTCCAGCGTTATGTACTTATTCAGTTATAGCGACTCTTCCACGGTAATAAAGTTTAAAGAGGCACGTTAGAACAACCAGCGATCTTACCGACCACCCACGTATTTAAACGCAGTGTAGGAATCGAGTTGACCTCAAGCATACTAAGTATTAAGGGGTTAACACCTAATACTGGCATAGATACGCGCTTTCTCTTCACAGCGAGTGGTGCACCTGCAATAGTAAAATTAGTGGAACTCTTGAAGAGGTTTCTTGCAGTTGAAGAAATCCGTGTCTAATAATTACTGTACTGTACGCTGCGTAAAAATTCAGGTTTAAGTGCTCATAATTGGCTAATAAATTTCTGGCTGAATTTTCACTCGTGGACTTAATGCAGGTATCAAGTATCAATGCTTATACAAAATTCGTTGGAAAGATGATGTGCGACATATTATATGCTTACTTTCGAGAGGTAAACTCATAAAAATGCCCGGTATTTCATCTCAGCGGGCAAAACTGCATCACATAATGTCGAGGCTTTTTATATATTATTATGAGAGTAACTACTCCTCCGAAGAGTTAAATATGTTAGTGGTTTGTGCTTGTTTGCCTATCCACTCTTCTTCTGCAGTTTCATCGCAAAGAAAATTTACCCTCGAGAAAAAGAAACATGCTCATTAAAGTATCATCTTATCTACCGTTTATAGTATTTTCTAAAACAGTTAGTTCCATAACACATTGAACTTATGGAGTCTAAGAAATGATATTCGCAAGAAGAAAATTCTATAAAAAAATCAAATCTGCTGTTCGTTCAAAATTGTATATTGAAACAATCTTATTGCATTGGAATTCTATAAATTCAACTAAAAAGGTAGATAAAAAAAAAGGTAGGTAAATCAAACGTTTATAATTAAACGTTTATTTATTAAACATTCTAGTCGAGATAACCAGAAATTTAATTATGATAACCAAAATTCATATGATCAGAATTCGTTTTGTTTGTATTTCTGATTAGTATAAGAGTACAGAATATTGTTCTCAGTGTATAGTCGTATTATCCCTTCGGTGCCACATTATGGAAACGACACACTTGGGTATGGTATAAACCCAACCCAATTCGATTGCTTACAACTTTCATAAAAATGGACATATTGTAAAAATTTTTTTAATCAAAAGATCAGATATTAAGAAACATAACAAGTAAATGTATTTTTATTAATAAAAAAAGTTACAAACAATGGAAAAAGTACTCCATAAAATTAAAAAAACCATACCCAGAAGAAAGTGACATCGAAGAATTAATAATTATTATATGTATCTTTAATCGCAAAGTATTTATTTATCTGCGACTTACATATATAATATATTGCATCATAACATTCTATTATTTAGATCCATTTTTTAAAAGTAAATATTCTTAATATCTCTTTATATATAAATTATGTTTTTAAAAATTCTTCTTTAGAAGTGGTATTATATACTGACAAAAAATAAAAAGCACAACTTGCATATATATGAGCACGTACATTTTTAACGTCAGAAACCGGGTTAATTAGACCACGTAATAGAAACTTAAAAGATTGAACCAGAAGCGCATTTTTAAAACAATCATTAATGGCTTATATTTATTGTTACTTAAATAACCATAATAAATATAAAATTGTATACCTTTGTGTGTGTGTGTGTGTGTGTGTGTGTGTGTGTGTGTGTGTGTGTGTGTGTGTGTGTGTGTGTGTGTGTGTGTGTGTGTGTGTGTGTGTGTGTGTGTGTCGTAACTCTCTAATATAATTTTCTATCAATATTTTACATATATTGTCATATAAAATGGAATTTCATCTTGATTTAAAAACATTGGATTTATTAACTTTTTCATAGTCTGAAATTATAAATTGAAATTATGCGGTTGAGCTTTTTAGAAAACAAATAAATCGATATCTATAACCTATTCCATGCAATATTTTAATACATATATGCGAATTTTTATTAATTTAATATCTACCTCAATAAATGTATTGAATACTCGTTAAAAAAAGACACGTAAAATTTTATAATAGTTCATGTCCCTCCATCAATACAAGAAATATGTATGTATTGTACATTTTTCGTTCAATTGTGAAAAAATTGTAATACTTATATATATGTGTATGTAGCTAAGCATTTGCTGATAATATCGAAATAATGCAGCACAGTTGTGTAAAGTTTTTTTTATAAATTTCACAGTGATCTCATTACTACGCAAACTGCATAGAAAAATTGAGATGTCTTGGATTTATATTACAAACTTGTAAATATACAGTTGCGTTTTTACATACACAACAAGATCGTAGAGTGCATGCAGTAAGTTCACGTCAAATCATTTTATACACGACAAGAGTATGTACTGAAAGAAAAGATTGCTGCAACAATTTAGATAGTAAAATATGGCATAGCATTTTTATTATCTAAATTGTTGCAGCAACCAATCTTTTTTTTTCAGTGTGTAATCTTCAATAGAAAACTAGCTCTTAACCAATTAACTGCGAAAGCAATGTAATCAATAGTTATTGGCCGTTTCTTGCATTAGATTAATTACTAAACGACGCACAATATTTATCGTATATAACAAAATTGTTTGCATCGAGCATGAGAAATTATAAATGTGAATAAATACGAATAACAACTGCTCCAATAAATACAAATATTTTAATAAGCACTGCCAATATTGGCGATATTGTTTGAAGAAGTTTTCCATTTTTCATTTTTCGTTACTCGTATTTGCTTACATTTGCTTGATCTGGATCTATTATTCGCCAGTTGTTTCTAAAAACAATCGTAAAGAAAAATAAAATGTTAGATATCTTCTTCCAAGTAAATAAATTGTTTGTTTGAAATGACAACCAGGATTAATCGAACGTAATTTTAAAGTCGAAGCTATCGATGTGAAAAAATAAAGAATGTTCTACTTTCACAAATTATACAGACAAAACATAATCGAAGAGCAGAACCTTGAGAAGAGCAGAACCTATAGATGTATCAAATATAGGTGTAGATATAAATACATTAAATGTATTTGCACGTTATGTAGTTTGTTCGTATGTATATATATGTATCTGCGCTGTGTATAGCCAGACAATATGGTTTACTCATAAATATGTATGTAACACGGACAACAGGATGGTTGAGCGCAAACTGATTAAGGCAAACCACGTAACCAGAAATGCATTCCTCTATTTTCATTGCTATTAAGATAACTTTCGGTACTGATGGGATACAATATTAATTGATTCAGACGTATAACAGACCGTTTACGAAAAAGTGAATTGCCTAAAGTCTGAAAATTGTGGCGGGTTTTGAATGGGTGAGCGAATTATCCAAGCAGATTTAACAACGAACTCGGCAAACTTTCATTAAAAGTTTCGTGACGAGCCCGATGTTTTAGCTTTCGTGTCCCGAGGAACAAGATGAAAGAAATGAAGGATAATCGGAAACTTTTTGCATGCGATTTTGTGCTGCTGTTTCATATTCCGTTATAAGAAATATTTGTATAAAAAGTTGCGTGGCATATATAATTAAAAACGGTTTTTGTATTATTGTACATTATTGGCGACGAATGGATTTTCAAATCATATGCATTGAAGTACGAATTGCTTATAACATGAATGATAGAGATATCCGGATTACATATAAAGTGACATCCATATCCTCAACATATGACGTAGCACAAATACATATTATGCGTGACTATGCAACGTATAGATAGCATGTATTCATGATAGTGATATTGTTGCTGGTCGATAGGTTTCCGATGCTATTGTGCTGCGTGATACCCAGTCAGCCAAAGCACATGGCTTGCGCATCGATATATATATATATATATATATATATATATATATACATATATATATATATGTATATATATTTACATACCTAATAAAAGATAGTAGAACATACGTGTGGATTTATAAAATTAGTACCGATGACAAAGGCAATAAAGAACGAGGCACACTAATTGCTTCGTTCGCCTGACCAACTTCGATGCAAACGACATGTTCCACATACACATATTTTCTAAATTACATCCTATAAAATCGATCATATGGAAGAATGATAAAAATAAAAAAGAGATATCTCTCTCTCTCTCTCTCTCTCTCGAGTTCATCCTCGCTCCATTCTTCTCGTCGCGCGAATTAACGACTACACGATATGTGTTCATTGGCTGAATCAAGATAATCATATCGTTCATGTGCCGCACTTGTTCCTTCCCTCTCATTCTCTCTCCTCTCTCTTTCTCATTCCCTTTCTTTCATATAAATTTTAATTGACCCTGTGAATAAATGCATTAATAACAATCTTGCCTACACGCACATTGATTGCTAAGAGAACAGTATACAGTCACGATATCTGAAACGGAACGTCAATGTCTTTACATCAGACTACACTAAAGGAACGTCGTTGCGACAAGAATGGTTTGTCTACACACGCGATTATATTAAATCACTGCACAAATATCATCCGTTGACGAGTTCCCGACAAGAACATTGTTTTTCAAAACAGCTTTCCCTTCGAAATCAAATTATATATTGTATTCTAGCGTTACTTATAATAGCCACCTATTATTTATCTACATTTTCAATTTTTTTTTTCAAGATACGAATTTTCAGCAGAGAAATTTGCAAATCATCAGTGATTTGCAACAAACACGAAAGAATCGCAACATCTTGTTAAATACATTGTACAAATATTTCTTGCTAAACTTACTGCACTATGAGCGAGTTAAAGCATGTACTCGAGAGATAAACCGCTGAGGGTATTGCGGTGTACAGATTAGGGCATTACTGGGCATTACTGGGCATTATTTAAGAGAATTGTGTATTACAATAAGCGATATGGGATTATGCGCTAGAACATTAATGGGCAATACTAGGGCATTAGCGGGCATAAAAATTGGCTATTACTCGAGCATTACTGGGCATTAAAAAGTGGTGTACACAATTTTGATTCAATTATTCCTTAGTGTAACTGAACTGTTGATTTTCCATTACGTTTTGTTTAATGCGAGACTTAACCCTTAGTATACAATATCTAATAATATTGTATTTTGGTCTTTTATTACACGATGAATCGTTCATATCCCGGATTAATGTTCATCATTTTTGTAAATATATATAAAAATTATATGATCTTTAAATATCTTTAACTTCTTTAGAATTAAATAGTTCTTTAGTATTTAATAGTGTATTTAAAAAAAGATAAAGATAGAGACTATTATTTAACCAAATGCTCTTAGTACTTCTAAGAAATGAAATGCACATGATATGAATGATTCAATCGTGTGTATTTAAGGGTAAGCTCCATACTCGTATCTCGTTAACATCTTATAAATATTAGCAGACCTATATATTACGTCGACAGCGAAGCGTTATTATCATGAGACAAGTCGTGAAATAAAAGCGCGTACAACAGTTGTAGAGAGATCAATCATTATAATTGCAAACACTGGCGACTCATTTACGAATGAGTAATATATTACAATTGGCGTTTCTCATTGAGTGAACTGTACGGTCAATGACTGTAAAAAGAGAAAAATGATAACACGATCCTAACGTGCAACGCGATGTTATTCAAACGTTATTATGTTTAGGCTAGAAATACCTTTACGGTCCGCGCGGTTCTGCACTAAAGTGCCAACACGTACATGACATTCCTGGAATAGCAGTTCCCTCGATACCGTCGTTTATATTCCGTGAGTCCACAGGTTGAAAAAACTCATGTAATTGGCGAAAGCGATAGGATCTCATTAATCCGCGAATAACTCGACGGGAAGTAACTGCACATTTTATCTTTGTTTGGAACTGATTATTTTGCAATAATATTTTTCAAAAGCATTATAGGCGCACAGATTGTTATCAAAGGAAACAATCGAGTAAAAATTAATGAATATATATTATATTCAACGAGACATTTATCACTTTTCGTATAAAAGGCGACATAACGGATAAGATAAAAATGTTGAAATTATTTCATCCGTTTTTCTAACAATAAGTCAGATAGATTCAAATCGCTACATTCAAAATGGCATAGATACGTTTTCGTTTGCACATCTTTTAGTTAAAAAATTACTATTATATATTCAAAGCTATATATTATATATGTCTACCCGAGTCAACTGTCCTCGAAACTTTAATTACCGTTACTTTAAGTACCATTAAAAAATAAACTTTTTTTGCAAGATGATAATAACGATGGTAATTACTGTTTCAATAATTAAATTATAATATTTATGACAAGATATATAAAATATACGCGTATAATATGCGCATATTTATTGACCTTTCTAAGATTCCCATGCAAATTTTGGTATTTAATTCCGATTTCGGTTAAAATTGTCATATTAAAAAAGATTCTTTCGGTTGCAGACTCTATTTATTTTACAATAACTTGACCTTTGGCCTTATCAAGTTTAATAACAAATATATTCGGACACGCTTGTCAAGTTAAAATAACTAATAATATAATCTAGTTGTAAATTCACGGCAAATTATAGGTCTAGTAAGCTAGTAAGCTTTGCCTTACGTTAGTGGTTTAATATGGGCTTTGCATTATGTTGGTGGTTTAAGGACTGAGTTTTCATTCTGTTCACGTACGCGTCAATCTTACGACGTGTAAGAAGTAGTTGCGCCGGTCGTTGCCGACGCGCTGCACAGCCTTAATCCATTCCAAAACGTCGGATACCCGGACGTTTTCCACGAATACTTAGTCACCGGCGTATCGACGAGCGAGAGGCTGCCGCGCAGAATCGTAAATGAGAATGCAGTCGGGTATAAGAAGTGTAACAGACGTTTCTGTGGTCCATCGAATCGCGAGATTCGACTTTGTTGGCGTTGCCGTTTCTTGTCATTTTCCTTAAACAATAGCTTGAAGATCGCCCAGATAAGGTGATTAAGTGAATTTCAAAAAGTGAGAACACGTGCCAAAAATACGTCGAATAACATAAAGTCAATTAATAACATAGTGTCAATATTTCAAAATTCTTGAAAGAGACGTTAAATGGATAGAGAAGCTGTACCATATTAATATTTAAATTTTTATTGTAGTTTCATTGTCTTCGCGTAAAGAAATGATAATATCCATAGAGGAGAGTTTGGAAGCAAAGCACGAGAGACAAGAATACGTCAAAGGCTGCGTATTTCATGAATTATGATTACAAATCGTGCACTAGCGTAAAATGTAGATTAGGGCTCATTATCATATTTTGTCGTTAACGAGAAGTACGCCGAGAAATAGTTTATGATCGCTTAACTTCGAAATTACATGAATCCGCTTTGCCTTGACGAGACACGTCAAAGTTGAACAATAATATGGTGCCTCCGGAGATACAAGCGCCTTTGTAGAAGTTCCGGTAATGTGACGTGATCGCACGACACAATTAGCTTCGATTACAAATCCGTAGTAAAACTCAGAACAATTGATTTATTGTCGTGACGGTACTTTATTAGCTCATATCTCAATTATTACGACAATGGAGGCTTGTCCTCATTAGTACCTCATTAGTACTGTCGGTACCATTGAGATCGTAACATGTCTTACGTAATATATTATTGCAATATTACCTGCACATTGTTCGTACTCTACGATGGCGCAATAATGACCAGACATTCGGATAATTTCAATGAGTCTTCTGTTAGTCTCACCTGCAACAGAGAAATAACATGTCGATTATAATACACATGGCGCTAAGCGAACCCGTGATCGTTTAACGCATGCTACACACGCAAACACCATCACGTATGCCTCATTACACTTTCCGGTCTGCCGATCGCGTAACATCGGTCAAAGTAGAATTTTATTTGTCGTTCATTTCCGATAAATCGAGCAAAACATACTAAGTACATAGAGGATAAAACAACGTGTTATATTTACCTTCTCACGCTAGCAAAAAGAGACGAGATTGATGAAAAGAGCGAATATAGAAGATCTAAGGAAATGAAAAAGAAGAAGAGAGAAGATGAGAGGACAGATTAAAGCGGAAGTATGCTAAAGTTAATATTAAGATATCGTTGTCTCTGTAAAATGCTAATTCGAGAGTCTTTCATGAAGAAGCTTAAGCTGTTTGAAAGTTTTATATCACGCCAGTAAAATTTATATGAATCTTCTCGCGACGATGTCGTTAATAGTTCAGATGCGAAGTAAGAAAAACAGTTAAAAACTCTTTAAATGTTTTGTTAAATAAGAGAAGATAAGAGGAAAATTCTCTTTAAACGGTGACTTGTTAAATATAGTGGAAAATACAATAGAACACCGTTTAATATGGTCCGAAAAAAGTGGTGTAATTCGAGTTTAAGTCAACGTGCAAGATAAGTATAACTGCTTATGAACCATCATCTCGCGATAATCTACCTGATGGCGATAAGGGATGACGATGCCAACGTTGTGACAGTGAAACGGCTTTAACGATAATTCAAAGCGCGAGTTAAAGCCGCGTACACGACGCGGTAATTCTCCGGGTCATACTGGCATACTTCTTGTACATATTAGAACACAAGGTTCCACCAATCTTCCACCCGTGGAAAGTCGCAGGTATCGAGAAAGATTAAGCAAAGCGGCTTATCTCATGATACACACAGAAACAAGACTATAGTCAGAAAACCGAGGAAAGAAAGAGATAGAGAGAGAGAGAGAGAGAGAGAGAGAGAGAGAGAGAGAGAGAGAGAGAGAGAATGTGAACGTGGAGACAATGTAGAAGACTAGACAAGCGAGCTAAGATAAGAAAGTGCATTAATTTCCAAAGAAGAAATGAGGTAACGTCTCGCCGCGAAATTATTTAATGCCACGTCTACGCGTTTCTCTTATGAAATACCACGCGCTGGAGAAACCATGGTAGCTTCCAAGAGAAATATCGTTGGCAATGATCGATATCTTATCGCTCTCGTAATGATTGTCGAAATTGTCTCCTAACGGCACATGTTTTTTCGTACGGTCACAGTCTGTGCAACAGAGTTCATGTTCTTCCATCCACTATAAAATTGATCTTATCTCGGAACCAAATTATTTCGCTCTGTTAAGATTCGTTAATTTCTTTTTCGCTCCTCGCGACGAACACTCGACGATGAGAACGATCGCGCGAATCGGAAAATGGTCGGCACAAAGTGGAGGAGATCGATGTCGACAATTCTGATACGGCCTATACACATACACACATACACACACACACACACACACACACACACACACACACACACACACGAAGCACAACGCCTGCCAGATTAATGATCCAGTCGCGATTACAACCGGCCCACTACTCACGCCTGTATTAGAGTCTCCCTTTCTCGAGGGAGATCGAGATTAAAGCTTATTACACTGCGTGCGAAATTGATTTCGCGTAGTCCCTTGTTCCATAATCGACCGATCGAATGCTCGTGCAGTCAGTAGTTAAATATCCACTGCATTTGCATGTCTTTCGCATTACATTATGCAAAGAAGAGAAATTATATTTTGCTAAAACATCAATCGTCACGATCGTTATGTAAACTATGTGAAAAAATGTTGAATGAAAATACGATTGCACATTATAAATCGCGATGGAAAACAAAGATACGTGGGACGAATAAGAGCACGTACGATTACGTTACATCATACGCTTTTGAACAACTGTCACGTATTGAAAATCACGCGGTGATGTCAATTTTCATCTGGAGGGAGCGCCGACATATCCTGTTAAAAGTCAGTAGGTCGATTGGCAATAACCAACGATGATTCGTTCATATATAATTCGACCTACCGAAAACTCACGTACGAGCAATCAGCTAACAAGAAAACACATACATATTTGTATAAAATTTAATAATATGTATATATATACATATATATAAATTAACTTTTATATAAAATTATTTGTCATTATCATTCCATATAAATATAAAATATAAATATAAAAATCGAAATTCTTCTAATAATATAAAATTACGTAATTTGATGATACCAAGTAATATCGTGAAAACCCATTCTTTAAATGACACACACTTTTCTCTTCCTCTGATTACTTTTACAGTTTTGCTAGCACAGAAAACGAAACGAAGAAAATTCCGAGGTAGATCATGTTGTATCATCATATTATGTCATCCCTCACCATACCTTCCCTGGAAATAGAAAACTCATCTTCGAGATGAGCGACGTTCGTCGTTTTTCTGCAGACACGCTGCTGTAGTGCAACTCTGTTTCTCGACGTAGGCCAACAAAACCGTGCAGACTGCATTTGATGGCCGAAGCCAAGCTGCGTCTGACAGTCCTCGTGACGGCAGGTTTCGCATTTCGTCCTCTTCTGTCTATTTACACTATAAACGTCGATTGCTCATGGCGTTCGCAATCTATATCGGACGGATCTATAACGGCCTGCTCCGTTGAAAATAAAGATATATATCGGGTAGAACCGTGTCTGCGTCGGCTGCGACTCTGTCACTGACACGTATTACGTTTCTTCGTACTCCTTTAGATAACAGTTGAATAAATCGATCGGTATTATGCGCGATGGTAATATCAGCAACAATATGAAATTTTTCGAGTCCATCGACATATTTATAATTCCAAGTTATTGATTTTTTTTTTTTCTGGAAAGTAGGTCGAAAAGATGAGAATTTCTAGATATCGAGTGGAAGGTAAATGTTGAAATATTCGCATTAAATCAGTCAGTGAATGGACGATCACGTCTCGCTGCAATCGGAAGACGCGATTATTCCTGTTTTCTTTTCTTCTGTTTGTCAGTTACATATCCTTTTCGGGACATAAGTTTACGATCGGCTTCGACTCTTGGGAAACTTTTAGGTGCGGGAAATAGGAATGGCTTGCGTGATAAATGTAGGAGAGTCATTTTATGCGAAGTAAATGATACTATCCGCAACAGTGTAATGCGCAATTATTTCCTTCTGTGTAAGTTTGTTCCCTAATGACCGCGATTGAAGGAAAGATGATCTCTCGACAAATCGCTTCTCCCACGTTCCTCTATCCTAAATTCTCCATCAAACCTTGTAAAATTAGTATGGAGAAATACACGACAGTAATAAATATGCTCTTACAATATTTTCTATGTGCGTATTATCTATAATATACTAATAGATAAATCATATATCACATCTCCCCTGAAGAACACTCTATGTTTCTCAAAGCATTAATCATAGACGGTTAAATATTAAAGGATGAAATTTAAACTAATTCCTCTATTATATTAAATAACATTTTGTTATTTTTAACTTCCATGTCAAAATGTATCATTTTAGTGAATAGAAAACCAGTCCTAATCAATCTATTTCTATGGTTGAATTATTTCAAAATAAACAGTATGTCATATTTGTATGTATATCTTTACACATAACATATGTAAAGAATAAACTAAATTTGAGTCAAATTAAACAGATTAACTGATATCTTGACTTAAACTGTTTAATTCCACTTACTTACATTTACAATATACTGAGTAGAAACAGTTGGCGGAATAAATAAAAAATTAACTCAAATTGGGTATAATTTGACATTATGAATTTAACAACGTACTTATATTTGCTTAATCTTTTTCAACAAAAAAGTTAAACTAGAATAAATTAGTTTAATTCGTCTTTATTTCTTTTCGTTGGAGAATATATATTTATGTAAGTCTCAAATATATATATTACTTACCCACAAAAAAAAACGGGCTAGTGTAACGTTACAGTGTCCCGTTAGTTTCGCGGGTAAATATATTATATTTGGCTTAAATACATACATTCTTTATAGAAAGAAATAAAGGCAAATTAAACTAATTTAGAACTGTGTTTCAAGACCAATAAATAACCGGAGCAGTTGGCTTAAACTGGAAATTGTATTATATAAATTTACAAGAAATATGATTAGAAATATTAAATAGAAGAAGATTATTAGATACGAAGGATCGCCTTAACTAAATATGACGTTATCTACTCATGTTAAACTAATTTAGTAAAATTAACAACCACTTTATTTTCATCCCTAACCAAAATCAGCTGTTCAAAGCGAAATGCGAGAACGTAGAAACGCCGTTTCGCTTGAGGAACGACAAACGTCGTGCAGTAACTACGACTGAATGGCGTACCGACGGGTCTTGAATATAAATAGGACGACCAGTCTCGCATCTACCGTGACAATTCGGGCAATGAACTGAATGCCTCAGATCGCGAGCGTGTAGTATAGTGCGTAACGTCGCGTGCGCGCGCGTGAATGAAACCGTCAGCGGCGTCGGCAGCAAGCAGACACGCGCGAAACGCACATGGCGGGGTTGCACATTCGGACGTTGCACGACGCGCAATGTCAAGGGAAATCGACGTGCGGGCGAGCATACGGTGCGACGTCGCCGCACGCGTCGTTTCATCCTGCTGATCGGCCGACTGCTCACTGCACTTCGCTGTAAATGGCGTGTAAAGTGCTCGAACGCGCATGACAATAATGTCACACGCGGGTAGACAAACAAGTATGATTAAATTCCAGTGGTGAAGCGCGATTCAGTTCGATCTCCCGCGCCAGAGGATGCTGCACGAGTTATCTCGGGATTCCACGCAATCGCGAGTCATCTCTCGGAATCGTTGCATTGACGCAATGTTGAAGGACAAATTCTCGCGGCGCAAAATACGTTCCGCGTATCTCGATAAGTGTCCCGAAATGATATATAGACTGTTTTCCTAATCACATTGCCGATTTCCAACTTTTGCTGCACCGACAACGAAAAATGTATCACACCTCGATAACTATCGCTCTATGAATAATGAGCCACTCGCTTCGTGTACTCATATGTCTTTCTCAGTATCTACCGTAATATGATAAATGTGGACTACCGTAGAAAACCGGTTGTCATTGCTTTCTTAATTGTTCGACTTCGCAGAACGCGAACTTCGTGCGATTAGCGTAGCCCGTGCGTATTCGAGCATTCAGGTACCGTTTGCTGAAACATAAAGTTACTAGGACGACTAGAATTCGCTTCAAAAGCAGGTCCGCGCGCAACTCCCGCGGCCCAATCAGGCCAAAGTTCATTGCTATCTCCTCTCCTTTGCGCCTACGACTTTTGCCTCTTGCCGCCAGTCTATCGGCGGTGATCGATCGGTCATACGATTAAGGCCAAGCGATTGCCTCGATCCTCGTGACTCTAGGTGGCTGGATGACGAGGGCAGGCATTGCATAATTAATGAATGGTCAGAGAAATATTCAAACTATTGCAGTGGTAAGACATCGTGATCTTGTTGAGGCCGATTGAAATCACAAGAAAAAGGGCAAATTTTATTTATAAATTTTCTTCTTCTTGTTCTTCATAATAGAACGCATAAAAGTCGAACGCGTGCTAAGCTAATTATGCTCAATCATTAAGTTAGATGATTGCATATAGATTAGGACTTCCTAAACTCGAATCGCGACCTACTTTTTAAAATCTCCACGACCTCCATTTAGCTTTAATAAATGAAAAAGCAGAGGCGGAGTATATTGATTATTTATTTATATCACTTATCTTATACCTACATTTTACTTGGTCTACTTTTCAATTTTATATTAAATATAATTTATAAATATATTATTTTATAAATATATTTCTCAGATATCTAGAGAGGTTTGTGTAAAGAATATGCTTGTTTCCTTCTACATCAGCTTTGATATCGATACAAGTCATTTTTAAGCGCAAAAAATTTTATAATTTTTGTAGTTTATTTTGAAATTCGGTTATATTTTTATCATATATTCAATATGATTTTATAAATGTATTTCTCAGATATCTAATAATAAGGTTTGTGTAAAGAATACGCTTGTTTCTTCTACAACTTTGATATCGATACAAGTCATTTTTAAGCGCAAAAAATTTTATAATTTTTGTAGTTTATTTTGAAATTCAGTTTTATTTCTACCATCGGTTTTATTTATAGTATCGCTGAAAATTCAACTTTATACACATACGAAGTCGTGAAAGGGCGCTCGCGCGCGCAAGTTTATATAGCTACACGAAGTGTAATTTATCATTCTAAAATTTTTTGTGACCCGCCAGTGAGTCGAGACCCAGACTTTGGAAAACGCTGATATAGACTATTATATATAGATAGAAGTCGATTATATGTACAGACTACTAAAATAAACATAAAAATGAAACGTTTTATTTTTACTACAATTAAATTAAAAAGTAATAGCAATATAGAACATGTTTATATCGCGCGGTTATCAGATTACCATTGCATTTATCTTTCTTATTTTTAAACGTTAAAATTTTTTTTTCACAGCTTTCTGTAAAGAAAAACAAAGTTCTAAAAAAAATATGGAATAATTTAAATAATAAAAGAAAATAACCAGTGTATTATTAAAGCAATTAATTAATTGTGAATTCCTTCCGTCTGTCTGTTACAGATATTTTAATGCAGATTGAGCAAAATCATGATAAAGAACGCGAAGTGATTTAACCTCAAGCTATTCCTATCATAACTCCGAGGTGAGTAATTTAATTGGCATTGCCATAATCTAGAATAAACGCACACATGTATACAATATATTATAACGTCGGTTCTTGGTTCTCCGCGTCCCATGTAAAACAAATCCAATTGTCACGTCAACGCTATTCATTCCAGACGTAATTTCGCAATAGCTTAACACGATCGATTATCACGTACGAGACTCGTAATATTAATTATCGTGACCATTATAATTCCGCGATTAATCACGCTCAAATGCGCGTTATCATTAATTTCGCGCGTATCACAATCGTCGCCGCGTCTACGTCGCGTCGACGTCGCCTCATCCCCGGTTACTCGCATGCGAGAAAAATGCACGCACAGACGAAATTCGGTTCTCTCCAAAAACGTCCACCGGGTCGCATTAAACCTCATAGAGCTCGTTAATCCGCGGCGGTGCGCTCGTGCTCGCGCGACAAAGAGACGTACATAGGAGAAGCTACGTGCAGAATCCGTCGTGTAATAAGGTTTTATGATTTCAGAGCGGCCGTGCAGCAAATGCAGCTTTCATTCCTGCCGCTGTTTGCTCCTGCTGCTGCTGTACTCACGGTGTGCGAGTCCGGAAGATGAACGACATGGCGAAGACGTGCACCGTCGCGTACGCGATACTCTTTGTCTTCCAGCGTGCTGTATACGTGTCTACATACGCGTACGGTTCCATGCGTGTGTATCGGTTTCTACGTGCGTATGATTTTACGACGGTTTTATCTAGGCAATTAAAATTCTGCGAATGAGCCGCTCGCGCACGTCAGTGTCGCGCGCTCAACAATAAATAAATCAATGGGGCGCGTGCATTTCTTCGCTCCGTCGAGCATGACGGCCTGATCCCGGACGGCCGCAGAGTGAAGCTACGTTCGACGGAGCGAATAGCGAACGGAATTACAAAGAGCGGCAAGATCGTGCAATTTTGCAAATTTTCACAGTCTTCGATATATCGATATCGCATGAGCGTCTTAATAGAATAATAAGAAAACTCAACTTTTTCAAGTTATTTACGGTGGTTTAAAGATGCTTATTAGCGTCAGTAATATTGAGTTGCTTGTCAATTTAATCTGTCTCTAATTTAATTCGATGCTACGTACTCTAGTTTCGTTCTAATAGACAGTGTTTCAAGACCAGCGAATAATCGGCAATTTGTTTAGAAATTGTTTGAAAAAATTCACACAAAAATATTAGTAGGCACTCTTCACTTATTTGCGTTAACTTTTGATTTATAACTTTTTAAACGCGTTAAAAATAAATAATTATTGCAAATTGTCATGACAATTGCTTTGCATGTTACAGAAACTGTAGTTTAAAAGGCAAGCCGTGTAACGAAAAGTCCTACAGCTCCTTTATGCATTATTATTTCTTCGGATAAATTATTCACGTGTCATTTATGGTTACTACATCAGCACGATTTCCGCGATCGTGAACTCGCGTATATTATATAGCCGCAAAATAAAAAGAGATATATAGGCGGTGTACTGGCTATCGATATTCTAATACACTTCGCACATATCTCACTATCGTAAAACATATAGGTGTCGACGCGGCGTGATTACAAAGTTCCGGGATTTCTATTTCAATTCTACCCTTTCGCGGTGCGGAGATATCGCTGGAATGCCGTATTAGTCCAGCCCTCGTAACACTGCACCGCGAATGCGAAGGTACGGCACGATATCGTCAGAATTACTAGCAACAGTATAGGCAGGCAGTACGTCCGAACGCGCATTCACGCGTATATACATCCAGTATAAGCCGCATTACAAGGAACTGAAGAGCAACCCGACCTCATGCCATTCCATGCGAGCATGTAAAGCGCCTTTGTTCGCGCAATTGCGAGTGCGATATTAAAGGATGCTTTAGGAAATGAAATAACGAATCTCTTATTGTTCAGGATAATAAGTATGACAGGTCTAATCTCGCGTTTGATCTTCAGTCGAGAATAGAGGACAAAATTGTCTCAAACAATGATCGCGAGGTACTTTCGTGTTTCGTGATTAACTTTCATACTCTTCGAGTTGAGGAGTATAGGTAAACCGCTGAGGGCATTGCGGTAGATTTAGACATTACTTAAAAGAATTGTGTATTATAATACGGTACGAGATTATATATTACTAAGGCATTAATCGGCATTAATGGGCATAAAAATTGGATATTTCTTGGGCATTTCTAGGTAGGTATCGGTGCATACAATTTTGGTCAGTTTGAAATATTTATCAATGGCGCAGGATATAAAATAATTTACAACTAATGTCTGCCTGCCAGCCCGGATCTACAATAGGTTTTTAAAACACAAAGAAATAAACGACTCATAGTCAATTATTCTCCTCTCATTCGACTAATCAATTTCTTACGGCTTAAGACTTAAAATAACTATTGTAGATTCGAATTTAATCTTCGACATCATACAAATTGAATAAGAACTCCCACTAGAATGCACAAGCATAACATAAGATCGTCTGGACCAATAACAATATTATATAAATCAATATGGCAACTTTATTTCGGATGCTCATTAATCTTATATTATGCTATATTTAAGTAGGATATTTTATGTAGGATAACCTACATGAAATGTACCTAACTTCACTTTTGCGTGAATAGTAAACCATGATTCGTATTGTTAAGATCTCGCATGTTAGATGTAGGACAAGGTGGTGGGAGGAGTCGGCACAATGGTGACACGAGAGGGCTAAGGTGACATATGGGGCAACCGATCCGTGACGAGATAGAATTACAATCTCAAGGGTAAGCCCAAGGTTCATGCCTAGTTAAAGCGGCACCGCTTGTGTTCGCCCGAGAGTCCGCGCGTTACATGTGACTTGATTAAGCGCAAGTCTCTGTCGAAGGGTTCTCGCCTGTATAGAGCCTGTGTAGAGCCATGCCGTATCACACGCCAGACTGGTACAACCAGATAGTTTGATTTAAACGCGTGAATCGAGAGGTAGAAGTCATAAATATCGGAAACAATGGACAGAACGTCCAGGGCGAATAGTTGTTTGACTTCTGTGGTGTCTTATATTCGTTTAAACAAATAAAACTCAAAACGTGACTGTTAAAAGAATACTATTAGAAGGGACGGAGACCGGATACACATAATTATTTTTATTATTATATTAAATAATTCCTTGCCGACCGTGCGAACACATAATCGTCAGTCACAGCGACAGAGAATCAATGGTTCCACATGTAGTTCGATGAAATCCGCTGGCAATAAATTTCCCGTGTATTGATGCAGAGGAGAGGCGACGCATTTGCATATTATCTGCCAGAACGCTCCTTCCTGATTTAACATGTAATTTCGAATTCCGCCCGAGAGTCGCTTCCTGCTGCAACGACAATGAATAATTTGTGTTTGGACAAAGTTGCCGCGATAGCAGCGCGATGTAAATGCGCGGTGATCGTCGGACTGTAATTACGACGCACGGATGAGTTCGGAGCACTTTGGCGTGCGCTTTTCTCGTCGCCACACCTTTTTGCAACGTTAACGAATGCCAAGTGTAACAGCGACAAAGAACAAAGCAACCGGTTTTGTTGAACGGAATCGCCGGAAGGCCGTACAGCAG
Source organism: Acromyrmex echinatior (assembly GCF_024713525.1). Classification (NCBI taxonomy): domain Eukaryota; kingdom Metazoa; phylum Arthropoda; class Insecta; order Hymenoptera; family Formicidae; genus Acromyrmex; species Acromyrmex echinatior. The sequence goes on from NC_141859.1 coordinate 11,187,526, forward strand.
CGGCGGCGGTAGCATCGTAATCCTCTCGGACACGAGGTCGAGAGTATACGAGAGAGGAACACCGGTACAGTCATCCAGCGTACGGTCTAAACCGAATAACACGGTTGCCGAGAGCGTCACGTGACCCCCACGAAGGGGAAGGTCAGAGAACCCCCCGGAGATCCGTTCACGTCGGACTCTATTATATCGGTGGCTTCCCACCTGCCCCTTCCTCCCCCGGGCATCGAACGTGCATGTACACGTTACACGAGGGTTGGGCACGAAGAAGGATACCAGAATGCTGCATCTACTGACATCACATACGTAATACACGACACTGGTCACGCCATGTGGCGTACTCAGTTAGTTAGTTAGTTGCCTACCTACCAACCTACCTACCTACGTCCTGAGTAGATATCGAGAGGGGAAGGTGTAGAGATGGTTACGGCGGCTGCGCGGGCGAGAGCACACGTTCCACCTGCTCGCATAAACCATGGGATATCCACTTTGCTCGAGCATACAGCTAGATACGCTCATATAATGGGCGCGTATACGTGTGTAAATCTGGACTCTCGGTACTACCTGATGCCGTAGATGCAGAACGGATCGCATGCCGGCCACGTAATGGCGATTTACGTTCCCTCCTTAAGTCGCTCGACTTGCTTCTATAAGCGCCCGATGCTGATGCCGCGGTTTCGCGCTGCGACGATACTGCTGTTACAGCGTTACGTATCGAATGAATCGCGATAATCGACCAAGGTGTGACCGAGGATAAGCGAGACGCCGAGAATTTGTCACGGTTTCGCTCTCTGCTTTCGTAAACTTGCGCTGGTCAAAAGGAGAAAAGAATGTGATGCGAAAGTTACGGATGCTCCCTGAAAATTCTACTGTGAATTCGTATTATGCGAATGGTTGTGACTTGCGAATGTTGTGACCGTGAAAACTCACATCATTGACCCGCGTGACGCATGGTTAAACAACTCTAATCACATCCCCTGTAAATTTTGAGTAACACAACGCATTACCGACAAACAAGCAGCGATCAATCTGTCCGTCGCCTATTCGGCCACTGCGGGGTGTAAAGCCCCTCCATATACGAAACACAGTTTGCAGCAAACCGATGTATATATGTAGGGACCACCGAGCATTGTTAGTGCCGACCGATCGACACCACCGGCGGCGGCTGCGGAGTTTCCATGGGAATTCGCAGCGAATTCGGCCGTTATATGCGAATTTGGCCGTTATATGCGAATTCACGCGGTCTTCTCTTGTTTAATTAACACCGCTATCAAAGCGCAACGATTCTGTATCTTTCACGCGGCCGAACACACATGCAGAAGCAGAAACCGGTTAGATAATTGGTGCAATAATTGGTCATTTTGCGAGTCCCGAGGATTATTCGACTTTCGCGAGAATAACGAGAGTTTTAATAACAAAGACACGGCAGTTATATACAGTGTTGGATTTGTAAGATTGGAATAAGATAAAATAGTGATATCAGTGAGAAAGCGAAAGAGAGAGGGAGAGAGACTCCAAGAACAAATTTAATACAAATAAAATATAAGTGAACCACCGTGAATATTGATGCGTAAATTAAATATACATAACTCGATAGATACAGATGTAAATTACAACCAATTAAGATGTACCACACTGAGGATTTTGTTAATTTAATTAGCTACCAGTATCTTTAACAAATGATTTGTAATTATAGTAACAACAAATTAATGCTGCTAGTTTGCTATTCCAACCATATTATTAGTAACAGAAGCAATTTGTCAAATCTGTTTTTTTGAAGACTTTTATTTGTTAGTAATACTAATTATTTTATTTTATATCAACGATTTGTTACACTAACGAATGTAATGAGAAATTATTCGCGATAGTAACTAATCAAACCATTTTCCTACTAAGCTATCACATTTGTCATCTCTTTTTTTTGTTCCTATAACAAACTCATTTCTCTCAGTACAGATAAAGTTAAAATAAACAAACGTTTTGATTCTAGATTTGAGTCCTCGTCAGTGCAAATGTCAAATAGTCAATTACACTTGTATTTGACTTTTGCAACAGAAGAGGATTCAAATCGAGACTCGAAATGTTTGTCTCAACTTCATTTGCTAAGTATATCCATTTAGTTACAACTTGTATTTATTATATTATGAATATTTACCGACAGTCGCAGAGGTTCACATTAGACTTTATATCTCTGTCCAATTTGAGCTTCAAAGCTAAAACGTAAAGCCATCGACGCGAAAAAAATTCAATGAGTAAGATTTTTAGGGACTGTAAAGTGTTGATAAGCGTTATTCGGATGCGTATCAACACTTTACAGGTCACAAAATCTTACACTGATTTTTTTACGATTTTTTTTACGATGGCTTTGCATTTTGACTCCGGGGCTAAAATAGGACAGGCCTGCTTTATACGATCTTACTCGCATGTCAGGAGTACAGTAAAGGGTACAGCTGAAAAAGACATAAGATCATGGCAGCGTCATTCAAGAATGAACATACAAGAGAATATTACACACTCTTGCGTTCATGCTTAAACGTAGATTTGCGCAAAGGTAAATTCGTTACACTCCAAAGATTGTTGTTACCTTTACATGTACACTCTTACGCGCGTATTTCATTTAAAATCTCACAAGAGTGTGGATTTCTAAACTTTGTGTAAATGTAAGAACTTGTATTTTACTATATTTTTACTTGGCGTGGAATTCTCAAAGAAAATTTCACATTCTTGTCCACAGTTCCTAGTGTACGCGGATTTGCACGCGCTCTTAACTTTATCATTTTATTTGAATACAAACTTGCATTTTTATTGCGCTTTTTGAAACTCTTACCTTTGGAAAGCATACTTGTTTACATATACATATTTAACTAGAATCTTGAATGTCTTTTTAACAAAATCGGATAAAATTGGCCATTATTGGCATTTTGCTTATATTAGATTTACGGAAGTTATAAATCTTCTATCTGTAATTGTACACGATAGATACAATCAATTTCTGTCATGTTTTAAAGGGATATAATTAAACAAAGACATCCTATATTCTTAAACTCGCATCGTCAAAAATAAGAGGTAACATTGAAATAAAAATCTTATATAAATTATAAGAGACATAAGCATCATCAAATATAAGAGGAAGAAAAATAATACCTAATCGAAATCGAGCTCTCCATTTGTAACAAGAAAAAATTTACGATCATCTATCCGATCGGACTAATATCACTACTTTACTTAACATCGATATATAATCGTACCGAAATTGATTTCATGACATATGAGTAGCTCTATTGCTGCCAATTGTCATTTAAAAATAGTCAAAATACAGGCAGTACATTTGTAATGTCGAGGCGTACACGGAGTATGTACAAAAAGCCTTGCATCCTCTCTCTCTCTCTCTCTCTCTTTCTCTTTCTCTCTCTCTCTCTCTCCCTCCCTCTCGTCCCCTCTCTCTCTTGTCTCTTTCCTTTCCCTCTCGTCCTCCCTTCCTCCCTCTTCCCTCAAAAAGAAAAATATCACCAAATTAATACCTCCAATCAAATTGTTATATATTCATTTATGAGGTTATTCATTATTACTTGATGTATTTCATACTTGGTGCTAATATACTAAAAAAAATACCTACGACATAGCAAAAATACCTCCTATTAGTATATAACTCGAAACATCGTTTTCATTTAGAATTAAAAATTAGTACCTCGAGTTTAAAAGTATTATATTACGCAATACAGAATTAAGAGTGTTTCAGGCTAATCTAAATGGTTCAGATTTCTATCCCAGTCCTACTTGGATGAGTTTATATGAGTTTTATCCTTGTTATTCACCGAATTAAACAAAGATAATATAATATATGGGAAACACTCGGATGGGAATTTGAATGCACTCCAGAGCGAAAAATATTAAACATAGAGTTTCAATATTCACTCTTCTACATGCATTGTTACCTGGCTTCAAAATACAATTAATAAAGTATTAATTAATCAGTTTTATCTTGAAAGCTCTCTCTCTCTCTCTCTCTCTCTCTCTCTCTCTCTCTCTCTCTATATATATATATATATATAAAAGAATACAATTTTACAACACAATTCAACGAATATATTTGCCAATTAATCGTAATAATAGAAATGTTAGAATAAATTTCATAGATTCAATTTACAGGACGAATTTCACAATTTTTGTGCTTATTATATCACTTAAATTAAAACTCTTTTGAATTGCGAGATATGTGAACGGCAAAATTGATATTACTAAATATCGAAGACAATGAAATTTCGTGTCATCAATGATGTAGATACAGTATTAATTATATCAAACACCGCATGATTAATTACTAGTAAGTCGAGATGTTTGCACCTGCGGTGATTCGATAATTCCTTGGATCGATAAACATATAGCATTGCTGGTAACTAACTAATCCTAGCGATATTCAATGACCATAGTACGAAGGGATCCGCAACGAAGGAATTACCATTATGTAATTATGCCATTTGTGGATTTTTATGCACTAGAAGAAGAGTATGGTTGCATTGAAATTCTGATTAAAAATGAACAAATCAGAATTTTCTCATTGATATGATTAGAATTTTTTCATTCGTTCAGTTTCAATCAGAAACTTTTCTCAACATGATTGCTCATATCATATACATATAGGGAAGATTGGATAAAAGTAACACGGATAAATTGTAACACTTACATTAAAAAAACATTATAAACAAAATAAAGGAAAAGATATAAGTTTGTAATAAAAATAACTGCAAACTCTATCTCTTTCTTACGCTTTTGTATTTTGTTTATAATGTAAGTTTTTTTTAATGCAAGTGTTAAAACTTATCCGTTTTACTTAATACTTTTAATCCCAGTCTCCCCTATTTGCAAACAAACCGCTATAAAAATTGCATCTCAGAAAAATAGAAAATACATTCTTGTTTTCATTGAACAGTTGGTTAAGCAAAATACACTTCTCTTATTCACATCATAATGTCATGCAACATTCGAAAGGAAAAAAAATCGGTTGCCGTAACGCCCTTCTGACTTTTGTACAATCTCAAGATAAATATTTCAAGAGACTGTTACATTCTTCCTTTGAGCTTCGGCGAAGTAGCGCATGCAGCTTTCGCAATTTGAGATGGCCCGAGCTTTCTTGAATTTCTGTGGAGATGAAACAAGCAACTCGCAGAAATGAAAGTCTGTCTGTTATGCCACGAACGTGACAATACATCCTCCAGAGTAAGAGCAGGTAGACAAAGACAGTCGACTGAAATTTACTTCACTTCGTTTATCACATTTGCTACGGATAGATATTTATATTGTATATTTTCATTGTTGTAATTCTCAAGAAAAATCAATTAGATCTATTTATGAATCGAATAAAAAATTCTTTATTAAAAAGTTCTAAGAATAATCAATATTAAAATATCAATTAGAAAATTGATTTGCATAAATATAATGGCTTCACATTTTTTAACTTTTGTGAATTTTAAATAGACTCACAATCAGTATAGTACTTCGCGATAATTCTTCATATATGCATATGTATATCACTCTTCAAATACTTGAAGAACAATGCACGATTATAAATGGAAAATTATGTTTGGTATCTCCACAAAATTATTCAAATATACTACAGATTGTTACATTACAACTACATATTACATCATACTACACAACAACTCCTTCAATGCAAATTTATTTGCATTATGATCTAAATGTTGTTGGGGAAATTAGTTAATTAATTATCAGCTATGCTACGTTTATCACAAAATTAATGAGACTGAAACATTTAATACTGGTTTATTCATAGAATAAAAATCGAAGAATTTCAATGGGTTAAACATTAATAATGGAATTAAGAGCTACATAAAGATGAAACTTGGACGAAGAGGAAAGCATGAGCGGAAGAAGAGGAAGGAAAGAAAACGACGAGGCAGCTGTTACGGTCCCATTGTAAGCCCGTCCGGCGCTCTGCAATTATTTACCGGCACGTAGAGACCGGCGAGAAACATCACGCGAGAACAGAAACGCCCGACGACTTATGGTACTTCAAGACACGAGACAGTCACCGATCGTGCCTCGCGCGAATACGCGCCGCTTTTGCAATGCAAAATCTGCGTCTAGCGCGTAATACGCCTCATTCGTCACAAGTAGCAATGCGGTGCTGTTGGCCACGGCGTTACTAAATCTCCGCCACGTAAGCACGGTAGTCTCCTTCTAGATAAGGAATTAGCAATGAGAGAAAGTCGAGGCGAAAATTTTATTTTTTTTCTCTCCAACACGAATAGATAATATACATACGAGGAGAATAATCAATAAAAATAATTCAAATTCAGCAAAAATATTATTATAAATGCAAAAAATCGCAAAATAATATATATTATTCAACATTCAAAGAGTTTAATCTTCTTAATTAATGTATGCGTTTAAATGTAAGTAAAAAACAATAAGATATCGTTGATATGAATAAAGTAAATAAAAAAAAAACCAATACACGGTCGGGACTATACATATATCTTAGTGCCTAATAATAGATGATATTTTTATACGTAAATTTTAAAAATATATATTTTTCAGTTATAATAAAAATTGTGCGCTGCTATTCGACTTGAACGCATTTATAAACTATAAAACTGAAATAATAATATCATAAATTAAATTGATTATAATTAATTTAATAACGATGCTATAAAAAACACTGCAGGTGATTATCTCCGTTTTCTGTTCTCAGAAAAGAGCGAAAGTGCACGGTATATCTTTTATAAGAAGTGATCTCGTTGTTTCGCTCTATTTTCTTATTCAAGAGACAGACAATTCTTCAGCTTTAATGAGGTAGTAGTAACTTAAGCGTTAAATCGGCGTCCAGCAATTCATGATCTTTCTGTAAAGTGCTGCGAGAACTTTATAGACCAATTTGCAGTCTGAACATGGTTTTTAATTCAACATTCTAAAGTTTTTAACGCATTGTTATTCTTTACACGATTTTTGGTGAATCACAAATTGTAAACTTTATTATTAATAACATACATTATTATTTCGTCTAAAAACAATAAGTTGAACACGTGCACGTTTTACAAGCATGTCACATGTCGCGATATTCACTGGATAAAGCATTTCACGATAAAGTGATCGCGATTCACACGATGTCCTTCCACATCTCTCGGTTTGCTGCGTCAGCCAGCAACTTCCAGGCGAAACTACCCACGCGTAATTTCTTGATGAAGCGGTCGTTTGCGAAGCGACTTTAGACCATGAAATCATATTTGCGGAGACTTCGACGAAGTGCCTACAAGAGCCCTCGAGTATATATCTACAGGTCTGTAGAGCAAATGGCTACGCTCAGACTGCGTTATTACGTGTGAAAGCAAATCCAACCGTAACGGCTAGACCTGAAGTTACGAGCCGAGAGTGACAACTTTGACGACCGTTGACGATCGAAATGTGCCCGTACTTGGAATCTCAGAGAAACTGACCTATTCACGATTGATTTTACGGAATCGAATCGTAGAAGAGAAATTACCGATTGCCCATACAAATCAACGTAACAATCATCGACGACAAAAAGACCGATCATATTGTCTAATACATGAATAGGTTAAATTAAATGTAATTGTCTCTAATTTGCGCAATCGTTTAATCCAAGTCATATTGCTAGTTACTGATGTTATTAATCGAGTCACGATGAGGCTTACGTTCAATTAATGGAATGCAGAATCAAGCGGTGTACCCGGTTCGGTTTCATTTAAGTGCTATATCAGATAAACGTCCAAATAACAAAGCGTAGTGGAAAGACTACATACATATTCATAGACACAAAATCGGTAAACCTGCATTATAGTGCCTACATGTGGAGAGAGATATTCCATTACAATAGGGCTGCTTCCCGGGTTGATTCATCGAACTGGTACGCTATGTTGTGGTCACACGTTAATATTAATTACCATTCAACCAGCACGCATTTCCTCTTGTAAATACGCCAGTAGATAAACCGCAAATACCTGAATATTCCATGATAAATACGTTAAAGAGACAGACAAAATGTTGCAAGCCTGTCTAATAGGCATTTGCTTTATAGGCATTTGCCAATCTATAAAAACAATCGATCCAAGTATAATTGTTTATAATGTTTATAGATCATGTATCACAATATTGTTGTTTCAATTATTAATCAATTGGCTCTGTTATTATAGACAAATATACTATAAGATATATCGCAAATGTATCACTCAAGTACGTCAGATTTATTTCTTTAAAAACTGAAATACAATTAAACGAATAATTGAAATAATATATAATTATAATTCTAGTAAAAAAATAAAAAATATTTAATGTGTTATTTTATTTCTCAAACTTTAAGTAAGACATATCGTTAAAAAGTTTGGTAACAAAAATTTAGATATATCGTAAGTGGTATGTATTATCCTGAGATGATGGAAGAGGGGTGCTTGTATTGCTTGGAGATTATACTTATCTCACACTATTCGCGTATGTAATCACCGGAGAAAATTTCGGTCGTACGTTACGCCGAACAAAAATTACGGAGGCCCCATTTCAGACGTGTCCAAAAGTTGGTAATAAGCAGGTTAAAAGTACGGAGGGTAGATGGTATGTATAAGCCTCAAGGTTCTGAAAATTGGGGGACTCGTATAATCCCCCCCCCCCTCTTACACGGAATTGAGATTAGTGTATTCGTGGTAACTCGATGGTGTCCACCGACATTGCACACTCGAATTGCTCTCTATACAGAACGAACTCGCACCATCGCGGTCCAGGCAATTTGCAGCGAAACGAGATAACTTTGTTCCTTCGAGACGGCAGTTGGACCGCTTCTTTCGTCGCACGGATTTCGGGTGAGAGCTTAGTGCCACACTCGGGCCAGATTTGTAAAGACCCGAGCGAAAAAAAGTGTTCCTTCTTTTTCGCGCGTTTCTTCGGATAACGTGACTACGTCATAAATCGTTCGTTGAACTGCGGAGTTTCTCATTGAGCTAGCGATTTAAAGGCTCATTCGCGGCACGTCCGCGATACCGGGATAAATCGAGATAATGCAGAATGATCATTCGCAATATAATCCAAACTGTGAAAACGTGCCGACGCAAATGTGATCGCGCGTGAGATAGGTCAGCATCATACCAGCAATAATAATAATAATAATAATAATAATAATAATAATAATAATAATAATAATAATAATAATAATAATAATAATAATACAATACTATGTTATTGACTGTGCCATTTTCATTTTAATATCGGTTAGATCATAATATTAGTTAACCAACGGGTAATTATAGAGTAATAACAAGAACCACAAGCATTCGTTGACGTATACTGTTACGCGAAACTACATACGAAGGCGACTACTATGCTTCCTGCCAAAATAATCAGCGTCGTTTCGAGACTTCTTATTACTCGTGCACGCGATTTGCTTCCTCAGGAAGTCGTAATATCAGCGACTCGAATAACACGTTTCGGTCATAACCCGATATTCCCGCATTCCGCGGGAAGTTACCGCGTCGATTCGTGACATCGGTGAATGAAGATACCGAAGACGCACGCGCTACGTTTATGCGGAACTATCTGCGAAGCTGACCGACAGTTACAGTGAAATTGCCGACGGCGTAAGAAACACGAGAGCGCATAAAGTTTATTACAAGTTTATCATGGGATCTTGAACCCACGATTTTCCCTCCGCCCACGAAGGTGAAGGCGGCAAAGGCACGTTCGACCTAAAAATAAAACTTACGAGTCAGTGGCGAATCGAGGTCGCACTGTGAACAGTGACCTTGTCAGTTTGAAACAAAGCGAGATTAAAATCTAAGATTCAATGACGGACCCACGTATGGTATGTGAAATATTTGTGCACAATGATGTTGGAGAAAAGAATGAAATTTTAGCAATTTGTAAGCGCACGCAGTAGGCACTTCCGTAAAATAAAACAGATCTATTGCCGTAGAAAAGTATCAGATTTCACGTCATATCTGTAAATTCCATCAAAATAATGTCCTTTAATATTTTTTATTGTAACGTAACCTCGAGTACTTTTCTTTAATCTCTCTCAATTCTCTGAAATAGAATTTCACTCTGAAGAGTAAAAAATTAAGTCAGTTTTGAAAGAGACTTAATTTTCAATCTTTAAGAATCAGATTTTACTCTTCAAAATGAGATTCATTCTAAAAGTTATAGAAAGTAATTCAAGTTTTTGCCTTATTATATAGACAAAGGAAAGCGCGTGCAGTATAGTGATACGCATATTTTGATTTTTAACTCGTGCATTTGATAAAAATAACGTGAAGCGAGACTAAACTGACGGCTTAAAGAATATGGGGGGTAATCGTGATCCTCGCTATCGATATGGCGCCTCCGCTATCAGTCGCTGTAAATATCTCCAGTAACAGGCTAAGACTAAACCAAGCGACTCGATACGCGTGGTCACGATAAGATAACCCTTCATAGAAATGCTCGTCGTGTCTGGCAAATGAACCACGCGTGGTAACGTAATACCTTATCCAAGATGGCGCAGAACGAGAGGCAGGCGAGGAAGATTATTAAACGATGATGAATGTCTTGTTAGTCGCACGTACCCGCAGTTCTGAGCTTCACACGCGAGCATTTATCAATTACGTGCTATTTTCATCGATGAATTCGGCCGTGTCTGTAGGATATAAATTATGATGCGAACGAAGAGAGCGAGACGATCGCGCTTGCTCACTATTAACACGCAGCTGAATTGCTAAAATCTATTACAACAAACCTTGTTAGTTAATTTTATAACACGCGCCAATTAAATCCCACCGATAATATCCTGTTGAACACTCAACGAAACGATAGTTTCTAAATATGGCAGAAATCGATCGTGGTTCTCGGAGAATCGAGCACGGCGTCTCCTCATGAAATTCTGACAATGTTGAAAGTAATTAATTAATCACGTTTCCGGCATTCCCGCTGGCACACAGCCAAAACTTGCCGGAGATCCTGCAAACTGCATCGGGTATCTGCGAGAAATTTAGCTAAGACCTTCTTCATGTATCGAGAGAATGAGCCAAATTACGTAAGATATCCAAGATTGCATAAGATTATTTTTCCACGTACTAAAAGTAATAGAAATCAAGAAAAAAATTCGATTACTTGTAACTAAATAAATGTCATAATAATTTTATAATTTAAAACAACAATGACACTACACGATACAGTGATACATCTATCCATGAAGAAAGTTTCGTACAATGAAACGCCAAATTTGCTTCAACACGAAAACAAAGATGTTAACTTCACAGACACGAATCGGAATGGCGGAGGCTGTGGGGTTCCGTATCTTCGTTGTACGTTGGTCGAGCAGGAAACACATCTGTCGCCTTCCGAAAATGGCGAATAGTCACAGCGAGGGCGTCAGGCGGTGACACGTACATGCAGAATATTATAATAAACTTTGGCGCGAGAGGGGGAGGTACACGCTCGTCGAACAAAACGCTTTTGTCGTTTCGTGCAACAAAGCCGGACTGACGGTGGCGGAATAGGCTCGCGTAGAACAGAAATGAGGGGGAGGGTTTGCGGTCCACGAGCGGCTCAGTAACCACGAAGTACATAAAGCGGAAACCGAATACCATCCACCGTGTACCGGAACCGTCCGTTGCTGGGCTGGTCGCAGTTAACCGTCGTTGCAGCCTCCCGTCTTCCGTCTCCCGTCTCCTAACGCGTCCTTCCGATAACGAATTTCACGTCTTTCTTCTCAACGTTACAATTTCTCGCGGGCACGAAAATTGTACCGACAGCACGGAAAGGGAGGAACGAGATGGAAAAGCGACGCGCTCCCGTAATTCCGTTTCGTTGCGTATCGGGGTCCGAGATGCATCGCGACGCTGTTAGGGAGCGTCTTTACTGCCGCCCTCGTAATAGAACTACGCGAGATGAGTCATCCGATGGGGTCCGTGGCACCCCTACGGAACAGCAGTCGCTTCGACGAGGGTGGTTCGATAATAAACGGGGACCTTCGCGAGGTCCAACGCACTGAGAGACGACGATAAAAAGGATAGCGTGGAAAAGTTTCGCTTCGTAAAGTCGGAACGTAATTCTGTTCTCTCCGGAATCTCAGGGGACGCAGCGTAGTTTCGCAGCTTACGACAATGACGAACGATGCGAGGAAAACCTGCGACGGCCACTTCAAGCTATTTTACTACGTACACTTGCATGCAATGACCATTTACATACATTGTCAGAAAGAGACGCAAATCTTGTTTATAAGATAGACAAATAGATTTTTTAAAAATCTATTTATTTAGAACGAGAAAAACGGTATTATTTCCATGAGTAATATTTTCGCAGTGATATATATATATATAATAATGCCGACCGTATCATATCACGAAAAGATATATTCTCGGATATATTTTAATACGATGCTGAGACATATGCTATCGAGAAACGTTTTAATGCGCGAATTTCTCGGACGCAATTTCATAATTTCTACAGTAATAAGCATTTCCGAGATAACAAGCCGACATTTGTGATAATCCGCTGTTTATGTCAGAGATAAAGTTTTACGAATTCCGGTTTTATCGTAGTCGAAACATTCGTCAGATAATCGACTTTCCACCGCGTTCGACCAATTATAGTTGCATCAAACCTCGAGGGGAAATTCGAGGGGTGAAATACAAAGGGACGACGATAGAGACGATGGAGAATGCGGAATAATCAAACTTCCGCGTGCGTGAGCCCCTACGCGTTTGTACTGAATTATGACTGCTGTGCGTCCCGCGTTAGCTAACAGTAATACGTACCTTCATCCGAAGGGTGACGAGTAGTCTCACTATTCAAAGTCATTTACGTAGAGATTATCAGATAATACATCTTCCCGACGTGTACAATTAGTAACGTACTAATACCGATTACTTATCGTCTGTTAAAAATAACCAATGCAAAAATCCAATTCCAATTATCTTATCGATAAATCACGACCACATTTATATCGGCTTCTTGTAAAAATTCCTAACATTCCAAGGAGTGACTGGCACGATCAACTAACTCGTACGAATTAAGTTACTGACCAACAAGTCCGTTAACAGCCCGTTTAAAAACTGTCAACGGCGAGACAAGATGCACGAACGAGAATTAAAAGCGCCCCGTCAGCAGCGGCGGCGAGAAGGTATAAGGACATTGCCCGGCGCGCAATGCGGACCACACGAGACGAGTCGATGTTCTAACTTCCTCCTTCTTCGCGAGATATAAGTTGCAGCGGAGAGGAACGTGAATATAAATGAGACTAACGAGCCCTCTGTGATGTCGGTAATGATGGTGGATTACAGTCGGAGAGCTGGGTCGGCGCGTACGGTCAGCTTCGTCGGATTCCACGCCGTTGCTGTCATGACTCGCAGCAATATAGCCTCGCGCGCAGTTTTATCGCGAGAATCCGACGCGAGGATCCGAGGATCTGCAGCTTCCACGCGATCCGTTTTCTCGTTCTCTTACCGCCGCGAGTAGCGTTAAACATCGCGTTTCGATGCGATAACGGGCACGTAAATGCGGCTAAAAGAGGACATTAACGCATCGCGTTATCACAAATGCAGCGAGAAGACGTTTTATCCCCGAGACACAACACTTCGTCACGTCATCATGTATATAGATTTCGAATTGCAGTTGTAGATTACATCTTGAACTATAATGCAATAGATATGGTGTTGCTTTTTGTTTCAAAAATTTTGAACGCAAATAAGCGGTGAAGGCCATATTCGGTGGTTCTTGGTGTTCTAATAGTATTTTTGTGTGAATCTTAAAATTTCCAGTTCAAGCAATCATTTGCCAATTTCAAAACCCAATCCTAAAACTGAAGCTGAAGCGCGTAATATTAAAAATTTAATTAATTAATTAAATCGACAAGCAATTTTAATGATATCGATACTAACAAAGAATTTATTGCGAAAAAATATCATCCCAAAAAAAATTTAAAAAAATTTTAGTCTATTAACTCTTTATTACCGACATGAAATTTTGTTATATTAGTAGCGACGTGATGTCCGTGAGTTGCCCATTCATTATTTTTGGAAAATATCTTAAATAATTACTTTTATGTATACATATATATATAACGTCTTAGTATAAGGATATAATATTAATTTAGTTTTACGTAGTTTTTATTTTAAAAAAATTGACCATTGTGAAAACAAATACTGATTATTCAAAAAACAAAAAGTGTGTATTTTTCTAATATAGGACTGACATTTTTAAAACAATTATTAAAACATATATATCCATAAATACTTTGCTTCTCATAAACAAACTTTCTAAGTGTTAATTAGGTGTAGAACAGTTATATATATTTAGTATATTATATATTTTATATATATATATATAGTTTTCGAATATTGCAGACAAACATGATTTTTGCATTCGATGCAATTATGATTTGCTTTGCGATTCTTCTTTCTAGAACAAAAAGAACAGCGTTTTCTTTGACTCTGTTTCTATTGATCGTTGACTCAAAGTGATGATTTGTTAGTTACTTCTTGTAACAGATTTTTAAATTTTGTTACAAGCAAGTGTGATGGAATTTTCGATCATTCATGACACCACGTGAATATTTTTTGATACACTTGTCGTAATTTGAAATTTTCATACGAAAAATGTGTGCTCATTTTATGAGTTTACATGGGAGTTAAGTAACTTTTCGCAAAATTATGAAGCTTAGAAATCCGAGTGGGATTTCACAGTCGCCATGTCGGTAGTAAAGAGTTAAAACTTTGAAAAATACTAAATTTATCAAGAGAAGGAGTTATCTTGCAGATAGGAATTTATTTTGATTATATATATTTAATTTAAAAATATAAAATTTATAAAATATTTTGTTTAATAATATATTTAGCAGCACAGTTTCAACAATCATTGTACAATAAAGATATGGAAATTTAACTATCTGCTTCTACTCTGATATCGCTCCATATTGAAAATTATAATACCTATTCTCGATAAAGCGATGCACGATCATATACGTACTTTCGATATCCGTTTTTCCCTTTACAGTAGCCCTGCGCTATCAAAGGCTCATAAGAGTGCGGAACCCGCGAGAAATCGAGGTGGTCTACCGTTGAGCGTACTCCTTTATCATTAATCACGCATATCGGTCGGCAGACACGAGCATGAATAATTGGCAGTGCGGTCCGACCGTGAATGGTTCTTTTCTCTTGAACCAATTACGCGCCACCGCGGATCTTGCCAGCGGATACGAGAATCCCGTAATGATTATCGAAGAAGTCGTTCCACTGTAATCTGATATTTATGATTTAAATTATCCGCACGCTAGTTTTCCCGTTGTTTGTAAAAAACAAACTGTGCGAAAAAAAATGTTAAAAATTTTCTCTCGATAAAGGCCATGGATACGTGTCCAAAAGTCATATTTTCTCCCCTAAAGTCGATTCAGAAATTTATATACATACTCTAACGAGCTTTCGTGCTTTCACACGCGAATTTTTTTGCAAGTGCCCACGCACGCAACCGGTCCGGAACGCGAGGCGCCGCAGCAAAGTAGAAATAAACTTTGTGCCGTTGAGATTAACCCGGGATAAAAAAAAAACAGCACCGACGACGATCTCGCTCTCTCACCGAGGAAGGAACTTCTCCCATCAGTCTCGTGATCACGTAATAACTTAAACGCCGCCCGGCGGCAAAGTTTATTTCCCCACAAAGCTCCGAAGTCGCTGGAGCCAAAAAGTCATGATTCGCGGCCAACAACGATTATCATGATGATAACCGCGGCATTGAGTAAAGCCCTGCATCAGATTCTGCATCGAGAATTGTACCGTGGTTGCGTATTGGACATTTGGAGTGGGACAAGCGAGGATGAGCGGTTACGTCATACCCGTGGTTGACAACGGATTGCAGTCGGTCAAGTCCCAATCTCCCGCACACAATCGCGATTTCTGCATTGCACAGTCTGGACTTAAGAAGAGGCGTACATATTTTTGGATCATCGTAAGAATAAAAATTATCAATGGAGAACTTCGCGCTCGTGTCCGGAAAGACCAAGTTTTCGAAAACGACAACAAATCGTAATTAGGATATAATGAAACTGCGTGCTACATATACAAAGAATTGAAAAAGCAAAGTATCATATCGTAGTTTTACAGACCGAATGTAAAGACGACGTCTTACGTACACTTGAGGACAAATTATGTATACTCCAGAAATAACAAAACTTCTTCAAGTGGACACGTAACCCGTCTGTGCTCGGAAACAATGTCGAGTTTGACTTTACTTGCATGTGTATACGTTGCGTATACCTCCACTATCTTATATATATATGTATGTGTGTATATATATATATATATATTGGTGTCTGCGTTAACGTAGAACACCTTGGCCGATTTCATTTCATCGTTGCGATCGCATGTTTCCGTTATACAACGGTCGTCTGTGATCAATTTCATTGCTCTTTCGAGGACAAAAACATTTTGAAATATAATAAATCAATGTTCTCGAAGCAACTTTACTTTCAGTTGAAACGTTATATAATACAGTTCTCAAAAAAGTAGAAAAGAAATTATTCGAAATACTATATACCTTTAAAAGAGTTTTCATAATATAAATTACAACTTTTATCGATTAAAGATATTTCTTTTTATTTACTTATAAAATTTCTCTCTCTCTCTCTCTCTCTCTCTCTCCGAATTTTACTTTACATTCATGTAGTTTATTCTTAGTCTTTAAATTCATGTATTTATTGTTAGTTTTTTGTTTTTATATCACATATATTTCACTTTTTTGGCCACATTTTTTTCCACATGATATTTTTATTTCGTGCGGTGCCGACACATACACAGTCATTCTAAATTTATATTTCCCGTTTTTGTTCCGTTAAAACGATGAAATTTATCACAGCGACGATGCTCCACTACAGACAATAAAAATGTGTCTAGGATAAATAAAGTAAATATTCTTGAGAAACAATATAAAAAATAGGACTAATGAGTTGGGACGAAACTTGTGCATAATTCAAAATAACATTGTTTATTTAAAGAAATAAAGTATGAACGTTTCAGTTTGACTTTGAGTCATCTTCAGAAAATTAAATCGAATAAAACTGCACTATCGTTCCTTATTGCACATGCAATCAATCCTTATTTTCAAAAGTATCCAGTCACAAATGATTAGTAGATCGAGTGATAAGAAGACCAAATATAAAGAAGAGAACACGAATGAAGAAACATTACAGCTAAACCAATAAACTATGGTATAGTGTAAAAAATAATATAAAATCAGAAAATAAGTTATCAAAAGACAGTCAGTAGATATAACAGTGTCATAAGAAATGAGAGTGTAAAATGTACACAGTTAGTATTAAAAAATGGTTTTAGAAAAAAATTACATTAAAGTAGATTCTATACAAATATTATCTTTGTATCGTAATATCACTTATCAATGCAAATACAAAAATTGATATAAAGATTTTTTTGTATATTTTATATAAATTAAACACTAACGTACATTTTTTACTCAAATATGTTAATATTACTCATAACATAGCGGGATATCAGAAAATCTTCATTACAATTTCAATATTTGATTAAGTCATGCTCATATACGAGAACTTTTTTCCCCTGGCTTCAACTCAATATACCAAACGCATATATAACGCTTAAAGACAAAATAAAACTACAGTCCTATCCATGAATTAGCATAATATGTTAATGACACTTGCAACATATTAGCATAGCACGGAGAGACTCACTATGCCACCTACTGCCTCCTCTCGACTTCCTGGATGGTGGTGCAATTAATAATTCCGCTATATTACTTAACCTGTGCCACCGTGCCGGATTAAAAACACACCGCAGCTATCTACCTACGTTCCAACCGTGTCGTCTACAGGAAACAGGCGGCTGTGGAACCGCGGATGTACGCGGGGTCGTCGCACGTTTACGTAAGACAACGACAGTAGCGTAAAAACGACCAAAGGGGCCGCAGGATTAGCAGAGAGCTCTCTCTCTCTCTCTCTCTCTCTCCTCTCTCCTCTCTCGGTGTATCTCGGCGCTGCAGAGTCGAGAACCAAATTAGCAAGGGGGCTTATTACCGCGGTTGCAGCTGTGCGCCAGTAATCCGCCGCCACTGCTCTCTTCCCGGGTATGCGTAGTTGTGTAATCGTGAAGTTCTTCGCGGTACGTTATTGTCTCTAATTTAAACCGGTGATTTCCTGTCACTCTGGGCCGCGGTCTAAGGTTGCGGCGCTACGTACATACTCGCTCTACGAGCGAATGCCTGCTCGCCCATTCATTCGCACGCCCGCTTGGCCGCCGCCGGCTGGCTCGAGAACAGGATTACGTAGGCTAAATCAGTACTACGGAAAGTGGTGGTGGTTCGCGGATCGGTACACCAAGTCGAGTTTCTCAATTAGCTCACGATTTAAGCACGTAGTAAGAACACATGAGATAAATAATTATTTATAATTCTTCATTCATAAAATTAGACGTTCAACTTTATTATCATTATATTTGCATTTCATGAACACGTACGAAAGAAAAAGGCAACTTCGTTAGCCGTCTATAACTACGTTACCTTTTTGCATATATTAATGGCATAATAATAATGGTAGCATAGTATTAAGAAAAGTATTGTGTTCTCCTCTATTGTGGCAAGGTAAATTTTTCGCTAATTTCTTGGGTTTTCTAGATTTGCAATAGGTTTACTCTTTGGTTTGTCATATCGAATAGTTTGAGGAGCACTGAGCATTACTTTGGTATGCACGCGGAATAGGCGTGGGTTTCTTCGACGTTGACCACCGGCAACGCAACTGACGTCGCATAGAGAACGCATAAACGGAGGAAGCGATCGTGCGAGGTCCAAGAAAAGTAAGGACGAAGAGCTTTGTCAGCAATCTTCTCAGAAAGAAGAATACTTATTTTTTTTTATAAAAATACAGTCTCACAAGTGGAATACTTAATGCTTAGAAATATTATATTCAAGTGAAAAGACATGAAAGACTGAAAAGTCGGCTTGAGATATCTTTCGCGGCGCAAAGACATTTATATAATCTGCAAGGAAACAAAGAGAAATTTTAGTTTGTATCTCATATTTTCAGAGTGTTAACAATAGCGTGCTAATATTTTTTTTGTATGTTACTATACTCAAAATATTACAGACGATATTGCTAAGCCCGTTATTTAAAGGTACCTTCAAAGTCTTTAAGTTTTTTTTATAGTCGTTAAACGCAGACCGAAATGTTATTGTGAAACATTGGCAACGGTATTCCGCACGAAGAACGATCGGCGACGATCGGTGAGAAAAGCTGTTCTTCTTTACGATACACAAACGATCTCTCGCAAGCCCCGCGGTACTGTACAAGTATACCAACGCGAAACCGGTCGAGCTATTATTTTTTTATGACGTAATTATCGTCAAAGCCTGCCCTGCGCTCGATTGGTCCGGGTTTGGACCCGCTCTCTGTCCCTCTTTCTCCGTTATTTCTTCCTGTTCACCCTCTATCATCCATCTCTTTCATTCTCTCTCTCTCTCTTCCCCTCTGCCGTAATCGCTCAGGGCAGACCAATCTTCGACGTTCTGATTTTGTTACAGACTGCGGGAGAGAGTTTTAGACCCACGTAATTTCCACGTTATTAATCCCAGGGTCGTGCTGCATTCTCATTTGCGCCCGAGCCGTCGCACATCCCGGTCGAGGACTTTTCCCCGACGATCGGTGTAATCGTGGTTCGTTCGGATTACTCCCGAGGCTCTTGTATATATACAAAGTACATACTCTGGATTCTTTGATAAAATATTCTCAGTATAATAAAATATACGACGAACTACTACGAAAACGATTTCAAGCACTCGTTATCGGAATCACATGACTACTAGTATATTTCTTTATAATTTGAAAACAGAATAACCGTAAAAAAGAATTGTAAACTTAATGACAGACGTGATCAAGAAAGCATTGGTACAGCAAGAATTTCGAACGCTATAAAAATATGTTGTTCGTGAAGGAGACACATTCTTGTGGAAAATTTAATGATTTGAAAATATTTCGAAGAATATAATTCTTTACAAATCGAAGCAACTATTGTTAAGCAATTGTTTCGATTTCTCGAGCTTTCTCCAAATGTACTTTACGACACTCGGCGTTATCTTGTTGCACGAAACTACGTGATGAAACGGTTTCAGAAAACAGCTAAACAGCAGCTTTTAACGCGAGAATATACGTGTAAACGACGAACCAACGTCGGCGATGTTTTGAGAGGAGTGTGTTAAAAATATACTATACGTTCTTCTTCTATGCAGCGGGCACGAAACGCCGTGACGCTTTAGGTTTACAGTTAGTATATTCACTTCTATATATAGAAGTGATGAGGTTCAGTTCTACGTACAAAATACATACATATGATATAATCTCAATGTTATACGAATAATTCATATTTGAAACCGCTTTGTCATATCTTCCACCGTTTTAATTTCAAAATAAAACATAGGAAAATCTGGTAAGCCAAAAGGAAATAAATCCCTCTCTGCGCAGTGGAAATACATAAAAGAAAATGCATGAAAAACAAGCTTACAAAAAATATTTTTCCGTTCGACGTTATACAATTTCCGCGCGGATTTATTTCTCATTTGGCGGGGCTTTCGCGCACGAGAGAAAGAATCGCCTTGCCTCGTTTCCATTTTGACGTTGCAGTTGTCAAATTGCATAATTAATGACATTGATCGCGCAAAAATTCCGTATTATTTCTTTCCACGCGAAAACAGCCTGTGTTTACTTCAAAGCACATTGACCGGCCGGTTGGGCGCGAATGAATACCGGATGGAAAATAGAATTTTAATGAAATCGCGCATCGAATTACCTACAGTTCTGTTATCCATCATACAGATTTCATTTCTCTGCCGCTCGTTCTGTGTGACTCCTATACATTGTTTTATCATAATCTTCTTAGCGCTGCTGTCACAAAAAGCTGCTAAATCCGCTTACACGTAAACGCGATCGGGATCGGACGACTATTCGTCGCGTTAGTGAATGAGCAACGGTGGAGGACGCAGCGCGAAAAACTCATTAACTCGTTCGCTAATAATATCACGAAGCATCACGTTTATCCATACTGATATTCATTGTAACATTGTAACTGTACTACTAAAGTTTTATTTGTTATCACATGATTACCGAGTTTCCCGTTATTCCAATATTACGCGATGGACTTTTTATGTTAATATCCGTAACAACTGCATGCTTCGTACAAGTTTTAAAATTATATCTTCGTTAATATTGATACGTGAGATATGCATATCGATTCAATGGAACCGTCAGCTACGATGATTCTATAAATATTATACATGCCATAAATAAGCATTAAATGTATATAAATTTTTTCCTAATTAAAACGTGCAGATTCCGGCGTATGTGAAATCGATAAAACGACGAAGCGTACATGTATTCGATTATTCGCCGTATACGTGAGCTGCCACTCAGGAAATTAACTGTCAAGATAGCTTCGAAGCAATGCATTCTTTGGCTCGGCGATTGTCGATCCACGAGCGCGTTGAATAAGAAGAAATACAGCAAGTCATTATATAACGAATTGGTGATACGAAGAGAATGGTGAAGGTGCGACGATAAATTTGAGTTTAACTAACTTCTTAAAAGACACATTTCGTTTGCCGCTGGATGATCCAGGAAATGTAAACCAAAGTGAAAAATAAACAACTTCATTGCGTATCCTGATGCTTTGAAAGGAAAAATCTCGGATAATAATTTTCCATTCGCGTAATTAATTTTTTCCTTCCGTTGCTTTTGAAACTTTTGCCCGTAAATAATTTTTCGGACGGCACAAAAAAAATGCCATCATTTATCACGAGTGTACTATTACAAAGGAGCGGGCAGGCTTGTTTCCCAGAGTTTATACCTGCTGGTGTGAAGACCTTCGCAGTGCCAGGTGTTTGAGATTACGTGCTTACATTTAGAAGAGATTTTCTATCAAGGGAAAAATAACTCAAACATTGCATTATCGCTTACGTTATCGTCAAATAAAATCAAGTGCCAGTAAATTTTTTCTCATTTCCGTTTTCATATTTAATTTTCCGTAGTTTTTAAATCGCGCGTAAAATTTATTCGACAAAATCTAATCACAATTAGAAATTGAAGTAAAAATTTTCACTTCTCTTGATTTTTCGCCCAGAGAAGAAAATTACACAGCGGAACTCCCGAACAATAATGTTGTCGACATTTTATTTCGTTGCAATTTACTCGTACTTTTATATCGCAGTTTTATTTCATCGTGGCGTGCGAGGCGCGATTATTAAAATTCAAATTAATCTGTCGCACCTGTTACTGCGTTTCATTTGTTTGGACGATTACGAAATCTCGAGGAATCTCAATGTCGTCGAGAGTATATACAATACTACACACACACACAGGTCAATGACTCAAAACTATTCGAGACCCATAAAAACGTCGTGCATATATACGCGTAATCGTGATTGCGATCGCGAGTGTCTTTGAAGCGGAAAACCGAACGACGATGGCGGCGATCGAATAACCGATAAGATAGTAAAATCGACAGTATCGATCGCTCGCGCGACTTGTTCCTGCCGATCGGGTTCGCAAGGTTCTTGGCATCCACTCGTAGAATGTCGAACGATCCGGAAAATCTTAAGACCAGGTCAGGTCAGGTCAAATATATCGCGTCACGATATCGGACGTTTTTCGAGCGCGCAATGTATGTATCTCGCGTGCTGCTCTTTTTATATGCACGTATTCAGAATAAGTCTTATTGGAATTAATTGGAATTCTGCTAAATTCAACCAGAAAGACAAAAATCAAACATTTATAGACAAATCGGAAATTTAATAATCAAGGAAATTCAAACAAGTCGATAGGATTCGACGCAGAGTACTTACTCCAATAAAATTTAACTTTAATAATTATATAAAATCGCCAAAGTTGAAAAAAACATTCACGATTAATATATACGTTTCGGCTTTGTTGATGATGAAAATTCAGTTTAAGTTTTCATCAGCAATCTTTTAATTTATAAAATTGTATGTTACAAGCGGAAAACTTACTTATGACGTTCGCGTCCTTATAATTTTAACATAGTGAAAAAATTTAGAGGCCTGTAACTCTTAACGACTGTAACGATATCGTTTACATTGTCGTAGCACAGCTTTTTTTATTATGTACAAAATCTTTTTAATTACGGTAACCAGAATTCTGATTGGTATAATTAAAATTTATTTTGTATTTGCACTGCTTGGTACAATCAGAACATTTCTCAACGTATATATAAAAAATGTGTGCGTATGTGTGTGTATGTGTTTTTAATTTATATTTTTTTCTACAAATACTTAGCGTACGTGCATGTTCTTCGCCTTTTTCATGCTCTGCTTACGATGTGAGTGGTGGCGAGTCTACGTCGGGTAGTTTCCAGGGAACTCGCATGAACACTTACGAGAACGTGAGTGACATTTTGGGGGTGCAGTTTCATGTACAAGCTCGTGCAAGCTATAACACGATTCGCCGCTTTTTCCCAAACAAAATTCGGTTTGATTTGCACCGTAATCGAGTAAGAGCTGTCTGCCATTCCGATGGAATTATTCAGCGAGAACGCGCGAACACACCATATGACATTCGAGCCAAATGAGTACCACAAATGAGTAGCAGAAAACGAACGAGGAGCAGAAAGAAAGAGAGGAAATAGCAGCACATCGTCTTGCTTACAGTGGTGCTCATTAGACGGAACCACGACGAAAAAAACACTGTATTGTATCTGGATTCGTAATGCACATTCTCGATATATTTTTGATATGATAAACATCAGATAAAATCGACCACCTACCGATAATGAATAAAGGAATTACACGGAGATATGGATGAATATTGACAATATTAGAAATCAATAGTTCGAAATGGAACGATGATCTTTTTTCGGAGGCAATAATTTATATTATTTATAAGCTGCGATGTGGCTTATAAAGTTAGAATAACGATCGTGCTAAACTTTCTACTCCATAGTTTTTTTTTTTTTTAAGTTTTCCGCAGGTTATCACGGGCAACCGATTATCGTAAATTTACTGTCCGATAGAAATACGCTTCTACGCGTTAATGCGTGCACGCGCAACGGAATGTTTCGCGCATACATCGCATCGCGCGCGCGTTGAGATATGACTGGTCTCGTAAATATTCGCGCCGAATTGCGTACGAGTGGCAGCCTGACTCGAGCGTAAAAAAAAAAAAACATTTTTTTAAATGAAGCTGCACGTTTAGCTCCGTGGAGAGTGAACACCGCTATCTTTCGTTTCGCCTCGCTTTCCTTCGTAAAATTAGCCGCGCTCTCGAGAATCATCGTCTTTCGACCGCAGGATAGAGACGAGGACGCAGCAGCTGCTCCTGCGCGTCAAATGCGAGGTGTAGTTGTGTTGTGCTGTTGCTTTTATACTCCAGGCGGCCTTTTACCAGCATATTTATCGTCGTTCTTGAATTCACGATCCGTTATAGGCGCGAATGTGCCTGCGAGACTCTGCCTCTCTCTTGTTGCCTTCGAAAATCAAATCTGCTGAACACTCGATTTCGTTCGAAAAATAATGACAACGATACGTGTTTCTGAACTAGTCATTCTTATATATTTTTTATTCATGAGTCTCTCGGAAGACTAGATAATTTTAATTTATACGGAAAGAATTGTTAAAGTATTTAAAAATTTAAGTATAATTTAAGTAATTATTTTATAATTATGTAGGGAACTCTTAAGCAATGTTGCAAAAAGTTTCAAGTTAACATTCTAACGATCAGTTTGAACGTCCTACATAATTATTTGGAAAGTTCAACAAAATTAATTTTATTTGAAATCAAACTATGCAATGAAAGCTAATGAGCCAAACTGGGTAATTGTGCTATAATTAATGACAAACAAATATCATTTAAAATTAAATATAATAACTAGTGAGAAAGTAATATTTGAATGTTTAAAATTAATTTGTTCTCGTAATGAAAACGGTCGTTTCGATCATCAAGAGATCATCTTTAGTGCGGTTAAATATAATATTGTAATATAAGTAATACAATAAGGAACTATGAGTCAAATCGCAATTAAAAATAATTTATAAATAACATTTCGACCTAACACGTTTATGCATAAATTATTAGTAATTATTGTTTTTAATTGTAATTTGGCTCGTATCTCCTTACTCATTACTTAATTTTTAATCATTTGAGTAATTTCTTTATTATTGTCAATAATATAAGTCTTATAATAAATAAAGTTTATGGTCAGCTGTTTGAAATTTACTTCATTGTTCCAACTTAAATTAATTTTAGATGCGTATAATCTATCTAATAAATCTTCAACAAAACCATTCTTTCCGTATAAATATTCAGATATTTTTTCGAAACGTATCTCTGTTACTTAAAACACCTAATGTACACGCATTAGAGAATGACAGTCGGAACGTTAGAAGGTTGAGAAGTTTTCTGAACAGTCACACGATAGGTTCTCCAATTTCGGTGATGAGAGAACTGTTGAAAAGTTTTCTCCGACTCTCCAGATAGGCTAATTTTTCTACCTAAAAGCTAAAACGCCTCGATCCGATATTGACACCACATTCGGAGTACATTAATCAGTACTTATCGACAATGCTTAAGCGTATCTGTCTGAACGACCGGCATTTCCAGGACGGACAATAGCTAATCGTCGGAGCCACCTGTCCCTGTCGTAATCTCACGGGGTGTAATTAACGAAGCGGCGTTAACATACGGATTCGAATGGAGTGGGTCTCAGCAACACCCATGGAAACTACATTTGTTCGAAACCTAATGGCGTGTACTTCGACGATGATGCAACAAAGATATCCTGCTACGTCTTGTACTCAAACGTCATTATTATAATTAAAGGGTAATAAATCGAGGGCATTTGATGGACGAGCAATCACAATAAAAATCACTAAATCCTTTATCTATTCCCACGAATTTGAAATTTATTCGTCGACGTATTATAACGTTACAAAAAAGATTGTATATTTTATATCATACAAAAAAAATGGTTGTAAGTATCATAATTTAAATATAATTTATTATCACTCTCGGTGCCAACTAGATATTTTTTTGGTATAATAACACTGTTAAAAATAAAATGTTAATTTTTACTAAAACACGTATAGTGAATCTTGTGAGAAATGCAAAAAATATTTATAATTATATTAAAGTTACATAAGTTTTATATTATATTAAAGTTTACATTTTTTTATACAAAAATATTTATTTTAAAATTAAGACTTTATTTTCAATAGTATGAGAAAGAGAGAGAGAGGAAGAGAGAATACAAGTATTATTAATAACATTTTATAGCAGTAATAACTATAAAAATGGAGCACTTAGTCATGATTATTTTACTATACAATTATAATCATAAATACCGGACATTTTTCTCTCAGTATAGTGATTGCAGATCCAAATGATAACGTCATAACTATATTTATACTAGATATACCTTGAAAATTCGAGCCTCTGTTAACGCAGGCTATACATTCACCTCGAAAGTATCCTTGAATGCATAAAGATCGCAATCCGCCGTAATCTAAAATTTATGGAGGTGCATTTTTTGCATGCAATCCTTCGCTGCATCGATCGGCGTACAGCTTTTAACAAACTGCCAGATGCTGCATAGTTACTGAACTATACGGAAACAATCATATAGTTATAACTACTATCGGTTAGAAAAAGCAAGAACGTTAAACTCAATAATGCATAAAGACAATGCAACGTCAACGATGTATGTCGCGTTCGGGAGAAATACGAAGACAGATAAACGTAACGAATGAGATA
Source organism: Acromyrmex echinatior (assembly GCF_024713525.1). NCBI lineage: Eukaryota > Metazoa > Arthropoda > Insecta > Hymenoptera > Formicidae > Acromyrmex > Acromyrmex echinatior. The sequence goes on from NC_141859.1 coordinate 11,214,290, forward strand.
GTCGGGTTTCTGTGCTTTGTATACTGGCTTTATCATTTTTTCATACAACAACGGTGGTACGTATCAATCAGAGGTTTCTAAATCAGGAGATTAGAATGATTTCTTCGCGTTTGAGCACTGCAATCATTTTTTTCACTGGCGTGAATACCGCATTTTTAGTCTTCACAGACCAACAAAAGTAAAGGCCACAAAGTTCAGAAGCCAACAGTGGTCGGTAAAGACGTTAGGAAAATTGTCACGTAAACTTTTATTATACTTCGGACTGCTCATTTCGCGTTACGACCGTTACCATGTATTCGCTATCGTTATCATGCCACACAGGACAACAATATCGCTTAACTATAAAAAACTGTGTTTCGTAATGAGAAATTACGATGTTCACGAATCAGAATTTCGGTGTCGAGATCAATTGTTTACTTGCTGCAACGGTGAGTTGCTCACATTGTACAAAAACGGAGTAAATAAATTCTAAAATTAAAGTTATGGAAAAGATACAAGCCTCTCATAATGTAGCCGAATATTGATATTTTTCTCACTTTATAGTATCATTTATTCCGTTTTTACAAAATATCTGTTAGCCCACTGTTGCAGCAAATCCTTCAATTTGCAAAAAGGAATAAAATATCGCTTTTTTTTCGCAAAGTTGTTGCTTTTGATTTCACGAATGTCAGTAATGAGCTCGTGACGCAATCTTGCTTAAATGTGATATAATGTGATTATAAAAACTTCATATATTTCCAAGGCGCAACCTGTCCTCTTCCCGACAAATTCCGTCCAATATTTTGCTACTCAAGGACGAAATGTAGAAAGAACTGGTTTCTCATCGTGCATCAAACTCGTTTCTTCATAAAATAACAGAATAATATTGAAGGACTCGGGCATTCGAAAAATCGACGACTCAATTCAAGCAATATGGCAAAGTTTACGTATAATTAATGTTAACAAAAAATCAAATACGACGCTGCATTTACGGTGCATCTGAATCAATTATCTTGCAAAATTTCAATTCGCATCGGCGCTTTTTTCGTGTACACTTCTCCATTTCATTGTTACCATTATTACGAAGTCGCGAAACCATCAGTGATAACCATCGAATAAAAGTAAAAAAAAAAGAGACTCACGGAAGCCTCCAATTATAGAATCGACGCTTTTTTCCTTCGGCACATTAAAGACACGTCTCGTTGATACAACCGCGAGGCGGAAAAACACTCATTACGCGTCCGAAGGAAACTGGTGCGCGATCGTTCGGTGCAGAAGGCGAGGAGGACGCGAGCAACTTCCCGCGTCTTTATTCTCGCTTCGGTGCACAATTGAAGAATTCCTTTGAGCTCCCTCCTTCCACGAATCACCGAGCCACGATGTACACGCGGCGTAACGGGGAGAGGGGGGGGGGGAGAGAGAGAGAGAGAGAGACCGGGCGTCGTCAACGACGATGTCAGTTTGTTGACACTGCACGTAGAGACGGGCGTGTACCCACCCGATACTCACACAAATGCGTACAAATACCGGCGCCAGCAAAACAAACAGCCGAGGTGTCTACGCCGAACTGGGAGTAGGTATCGAAATATCGCAGTACGTGACGTCACGCGCGTTTCCGCGAAAGTTTGAACGTCTTCGAAGTCGGACAATAGATAACGTGACTAGATGTCCTGCTTTCAAGGTGATTGTTTCGCTGTCTCGTCAAACATGTCAAAAATGAATAATTGCGGTACTCGTTAAAAATAAATGGCTGTTATTACACTTATTTTTAAATCCATTCTTTTCTCCACAAATGTAAAGTTTGCTACTTTAACTCCGAAAATATCTGGTCACATTAAACCCTCTGACGGATGGATGGATCTATTGGACCCACTTACTTAATTACGTATCTCTTTGTCAAAAATGTCAAACAATTCAATTTTCTTTGTTACATCTGCAAATGTGGATTATTCTTATAAAAAGTTAGTATTTATGAATGCTAACCGAGTGGCGAATAAACATCAATTGACTAGTATAACATCAATGTTATAATTTTACACTCAATAATGTAATTTATGTGCAACATGTGTTATATTGTTGAGTGTAAAATTATAATATGTTATGTTATGTTACCGTTAGTTGGTGTTTATTAGAAAGTATGTTTTAACGAGAATAATACAAATTTACAAATGTAAAAAAGAAAATCGAATTGTGCATCAATTAAAAAAAAAAAAATCTATTTTTCGCGAATATTAATGATTATATTTCAGAGCAAATTACATACATATCTAATTCTGCAAATTGCGCGCCGAAATCTTTTTCAATCTTGAAATGCAATTATGAACAGATCTAGAGTAGTAATATTATATACTAAATTAACAAGCAACTTAATAATTTTGATGCTAATAAGTATTGTTAATGAATTATTTTACATTTTTGATTCAATTACAAAGAGATTTGTAATTGAGAATATTTTAATGAATTATATCATTTCAGTTCTTTGAGATAATTAATGCCTTTAATTAACATAACTTAAATAGATCTTATCTCGGATCTTACAGACCCCAATGTCAGTAAAGTGTCTTACAGATTTCGACGTCCGCTCCAGAAGATGAACAATAGATTACCTAATGCCGTCCGTCATTAAAGCCGAATCAAAGGAGGATAGAATTATGTTGTGGTTACTTGAATTATCTATCGGAGCGTAAACTTAGCGTACAATATCCACGTCACACGGATTATGCATAAACAACGGATAAACATCTGCGTGAAGGAGTTACAAGGCTTGGGCGTTCTTATTTTTTTATTCCGCATGTAAAGCCTTTGTAGAATAAAAGAAAAATAGAGAATGAACGAGAAAAATAGAGAATAAACTGAATTTACAATTGTTTTTTTCATTAAGTTTTCCCGATATCAAATGTACGTAACGTCAAAACAAATTCAGTTACGTTAAAATCAACATGATGCGGCGCGCGAGAATTTCTATAACAACGATATCTTCATTTTAACAAACTCGTACAGCATTGGCTTTTTACGCGCACAGCAACGAAGCACTGTAGAGAAACGTATCTGTATAATTACTGTTGCAGTATCTTTTATGAATAATAATTTAAACGTAGCGTATCGTGTTTTATATTATGTTCACCCAGTTCGACGTAAAAAGCGCGGAGTTAAATAAATTGCGCCGAACGATGTAAACGAATTTGCGTGCACAGCGCCATGTACAATATTAAAATGGACCGCGAAAAAAAATATGTATACATGTATACGCGCAGATTTTTTTTTATCAGCGCGCGTGCTAACTGAATTTAGATAGAAACGAACGACATTTCGGATCCATCTGTTTTCGTTTGAAAAAGCGACGAGAATCAAACGGTTGAGCGGAGCAGTTCGGACGAAATATAGTCCATTCAAAAATCATGCTCATTTATTTTAGCCAATGATAAAATAATAACTACCAAATAAAGCCAGCATTATATCGTTCCGTTTCTTATCGAATCACTATCGCTATCTGATCGAAACATCTAATCGGCATTGATTCACAGAGGAAGTTTCATAAAGAAATCTCATAAAGAGATTTCGTCACGCGCGACTGTGAGTGAAATGTTCCGGTAAAAAGTGTGACGCACCAGTTCACACTTTTTCCCCTGATTTTTCCTAATAGGTGTACCGCCCCGCTCGGGTAAAAAGCTGAGTTTCTGGAAGCGTGATAAAAAAATCCGTTCGCTCGCCGAGCGACGGAGTGAGTTCCACTCCGAAACTCGTACGAATGAGACAGCGAGTCGTTATGTGACCCACCGGTTTCGAGAGATTGCAAGAAAAAAACATTCAGACACGCCGTGCGAATAATGGAGCTTTCCGAGAACTGGTACTCATAGTTGATTCTTACTGTATTTGAGACTGTCTTAATTCCAGTCTTTCAAAATATCATAAACTAATCATAGCGCCGTATCAAAGGCTCGAAGCATTATTTAATCCTTGATTATAGTAACGGATCATTTGAATCTGAGTGAAAATTTTAGACAGTTGGTACAATCTGTATGATTGATACGCACGTGATCAATAATGCCTTTTCGCTTGAAGTTTCCTACGTTTCTAATAGATGTATTTAGGTGTTTGTATGTACGAACACAGTTTGTTACGACTTGTAGTTATACTGCAATTATTTATAAAACGTATGTTTAAAAACTTATTTTAATATTAATATGGTACATACATATGCGACGCATCTGCCTGAAAAACAGTTAGTTTCAAGCGAAAAGACATTAATGACTACGAGATTTTAAACTGTAGAGAAAAAAAAACTATCAATCACCATAAAATAGAGGTTTATTTGCATTCTGCACTTCAAACAAGACACTTTACACAGTAAATATGAAAGGAACAATGACTGCGTTCAGCAGAAAAAGCAGCTTTGCAACTGTTGTAAAATTCTTTAATACGATATGGTCTTGCCCTTAGTTCCTCACTGGATCTAAATGTATAAATCAATCATAAGAATTTTACAACAGTTGCAAAACTGCTTTTTATGCTGAACGCAGTCAATGATAACCTAATCCCTTGATTTAAATATTATTTCGTTATTTTTAACTTTTACGTGTATCAAAATGTAAATTAATCCATTTCTGTAGTTGAATTTATGTAGTTTCAAAACATTTGTATTAACGTATGCATTTGATAAATAATAAATTCAATTTGTGTCGAACACATTTTTTAATTAAACAGTTTAACTCTATTGTTTTAGTTGAATTAACGACATAACGAGAAGCAGTGGCAGCCTATAAAAATGATCAAAAATAACTCGAATTGGGTGTATAATTTGACATTATGAATTTAACAGTGTAAAACTTGAGCGTAGTTTTCACAGCTGTAGTTAAGGGTCAAGATAGGCCTGAAATAAGAACGGACTATAAATACTAACTCCGTCAATCAATCTTTATTTCTTCAACGTTTTCCTTGTCTCCAATTTTACACGTGAAAAAAATTTGTTTTTTTTTATCATTGCACTGAACTGCGCCTAGAATTTTCCTTCTGGTTTTTGTTAAATTTTAAACATATACCAACTTTAATCACTTTAATCACAAAAAAGAATACACAAGTTCAACTATAAAAAAAAAAAACAGATCTAAGCTCACGAGAAGATCGAAAAGTTTCGGTCATTATTCGAGGACGCCATCTTGTTCAACGAACGAGATCGAATTGTCAGATCGATGCAACGTCGCGTAAATCGACTGAATCGTCGCCAAGAACTTCCTTACGCGATTCGTAATTTAACACCTTACTCGCTTTCACGGCGACCTCACGCATTCCGCACCGGCGAATGCAGGCGTTCTTTGTCTCGCGGAAACGAGGGAACGGTTCGAAGTCTCGGAGAAACGATCGAGAAGAGACACTGACCTTGTTGCGCTGAGATTCCCTCGCGGCCGGCCGCAACAAAACACAGCGAGGCAAAGCGTCCCCTCCGCTTCTCGGAATTGTGCTTCAGGTAATCCAAAAAATTCCGCGTAGATACACCACTCGTCGCGTCGCGTCGCGTAATCAACCGTCGTCGTCCAACTGGCAGTCTCACATTCACGCGCACTGTATATATACGTTGAAAAAAAAACCGTGTCACTGCACTGTGAAGTTAGCCGCGAGCGCGAAACGATTCCACCGGTAGCCGGCGTTCGCCACGATTTTGTGGATCCACCTGCTCCTCCTACACGATATTATACATTCACTCGAGACGTCGCCGTGCAGCGCGACTCCACGAAAAACTCCACGCGCGCGACAATGAATCACATCGGCGACAGAGCGTTGTCGGAGCTCTGCCTCTCCACGTGGAAACGGACGACCGCCACAAATATACGTCCGTCACGTCGGAACGGCAAGCCGAGACTAGCGCGCCGCTGCGGACGCCGTGAAAAGCGAGCCTAGTAGACTATCGCTGTCTCTCTCTTTTCCCTTTCCGCTTCTCTTTCTCTCTCTCTACCCCCACCCTTCGTTCGCACAGCCGCTCGCAGCTGTCTCTCTCGTACACTCGCGACGACTCTCGCCGTTCGCGTGCGAGCCTCCTCTCGCTCGCACTTCAGCCTCTTTCCCCTCGATCTCCGTGATCGTTCTCCATTCCTCTCCCTGTTGATTCCCCGCACCCCTCTATGGCCGGTCGTCCCTCGTCCCTCGTCCCCGATCCTCACCTGCCGACCGCCCGATGCGCTCTTCCACGGCCAACGACGATCCCTTCTCTCCATGAACGATCTCTTAAGCCTATGTCGCACTACACGTCGGAGAGACCGAGGATTGCGAATTAGAAATTAGAATGTAACGAAAATAATTTTAATTCTATTTTGTTTCATTCCGCCTGACTGAATTTTAATCTTCATTTCGCAATCCTTAATCTTTAACGCGTAGTGTGACACGGGCTTTATGCCGGTCAGACCAACCCGATCCTTTTTCCAACCACACTCCGGTCTCCGGCGCGAACACGTTACCGCGTGCTCCCGTCGACGTCCCCCTCCCCCTCCCCCCCCCTCCCCCTCGCTCAATCCCTCTCAAAGTAAAACTCCCCACGTTATGCATCGTTGCGCCCAACACACGCAAGTTCGGGCACCGCACGCTTCTTCTCTCATTTCCTCTCTCTGTCTTTCTTTCGCTTTCGTCATGCCGGCCGACCGGCTGGTCTTACGTTACGATGCGTTTTGCCGTCCGCAATCAACGGTCGACACTCACGACTGGATGGCGGTCACAAAAAAAAGGGAGTCAGCTCGCGGGTGGTATTTAAATCTGAGAGGGGGCGCTTGCGTTTTGCCGGCTCAAAATCACGTGAAAACGTATTCAGGTAACGTAACTCCGAAAGAGCCGGTCGCGCGATAATAGAGAAGCCGATAAATTCGAGTGGATACTCGGCTGTTAGTCCGTGTCGATACGACGATGAAGAGGGAGGCGTTTTTGTTAGCCGATATTCAACGCGACATGGGTGGAAGTGGTTTTAATAGAGAGTACTCGCGTACAAATTGTTGCGCACTTTATAAATATATCGGAGTTCATGAGGGATAAGCCTCGAATAATATCACGGAAAGCTATACACGTTGGTAAAAGAAACAAATCTGTACTCGAAGAAGAAATTTCTGAAAGATTTGTTGCACCTGTTTTGTTTACATACGGTGAATGTAAAAAGTGTACTGTTTTTATTATGTCAAATTATATCCAGTTGAATTATTTTTAGTTATTTTTCCTATAAATCACCACTGTTCTTACTCGATATGTCATTATGAGTTATACAGTTTAACTCAAGAAATATTAATTTGTGTCAAATTTAATTTATTATTCACTAAGTACATATGTTAATAATAAATAAACGCTGCTTACTTTAAAACTAAACAATTCGATTTCAAAAATGGATTGATTTGATGTGATTGTCTTTTTAATCACATATATTTAAAATTATTATAATTAAAATAATACATTTTCATATATTTGAAAGTTAAAAATAGAAAATGTTATTTAATTTAAAAAATGACATTTAAATTTAATCTTTTAATTTTCAATAATGTATCGGTACAGGGGAGATTTTTATATAAAAAGCCTTGTTTGTAAAAAATAAACATTAATTAACAATTTTATACAATGAGTACGTTCTGTCATATACAAAAGAGTTTCATGAAAATAACCGTGTATATGATTTTAAAACAAGAATGGCCCTCCCCCTCCCCATCTGCAGTGGCATGTAAAAGCATTCTCAGTGGCACGCCTAAAGACCCGAGTTTACAAAGAAAAATTTTAAAAACCACAAATGATACAGTGAAATAGCAGCCATATTCCACTGCAATCTATTTTTTACATTTGCGCGCTCTTCCTCTTCCTCTCTCTCTCTCTCTTTCTTTCTCTCTGCGTTTTATTCGTTTTCATGCTAAAGGTATTAGATTGATATTTTATTACTGCATTTTTGTCACATGACAAAAATTTTTATCTCGTGACAAAAAGTATATATTGATTGGATATCGCATAATTTTCTGGGGAATTCTATTCGATAGTCAATCAAAAAACAAAAATAGAATAATGTTTTATACTCGAAAACAATAAAACGCATGCAATCTCTCATTCATATTTTGGTCTATTTTATTTATAGAAATTTGCTTTAAAATGAATGGAAAAGAAATAAACTTTGTTAAACAGAAAATGCGTCTTATATATAAGATATCTAAAAATATCTTTTAGACATCTTTTATAGATGTTTTTTCGATATCTTAGGCAACATGTATATTGCCTAGATTTTTGCTTTCAATGCAAGAGAAAAAAGTATAAGTAAAATGTCGATCTTTTTTGTTTACTTAATGCTGCAGCAGAATGGTGTACTGAAAATAATTCAGGTGTCCATATAATAGCACGTCATAAAGATCGTATCTTAGAAACTAAATTTCTCGATTGTATGAATACTTCGTGCGTAAATAAATCAAATAATACAATTTTTCATCTTTTATTTATTATTAAGATAATATACTTTTTATTTATATTTTAATTATTATACACTTTTTTTTAGATAAAATAATTTTGAAAAATATACAATCTATTTTATTCTTTGTTAATAAATTGCTAATTACAATGTTTATTTTTTAATACTAACAATAATTTTAACGTATCCTAAATGCGCTAACTTTACTGAAAATATATACTTCTACAGTTTACCTACAAATTATGTCAGTATTATCTTTTTTATATAAATTATTATTTTTTTTCATAATATTTATATTACTTTCTAATGCATCCACTTTGTGTTAAATAAGCACAAAGGCTTGAATGAACTGAGGACATATGCAATGTGCTAAATTTAATACAAATGTTCCAACACGAATACTTATACACTTCCTATATTTATAGATGGTAATTATACATTTAGCAAAATACACAGTACTGCATGCGACTGGCGATAATGCGCAAATAACGGAATTAATGGGTTGCATGTTTCATATTTTCGAACAACACAAGAACGTACGGCAAATATTATCTAGTTCTGCCGTCATCTTTGAACAGCTCATTATATGCAGATTACGCGGGGACTAAAATCATCGCGATAATATTGCCGATGCATTTAACAAACGCCATTGCTTCATAAAGCGATAAATAATTGCTCGGTGAGAAGAGGCATTGTACTGTTTTTTGGTAATCAGGCGTAAATAACAATGGTTAATCGTGCATGAAACGCATACGAAAGTATACACTTTGTTTTGTTTTTAATGCACCGTGGTTCGTATATCGATCAGAGCGTAATGTATTAGAAGCACTGTAAATATTTTTAAAACTCTCTCATGGAGTAATCGTAACATATTTACCTGCATGAAAAATTTGCAGCTTCAATTTCTAACGTTCACTGTACCAGCAAGCCATGTGAGCACACGAAATTTCATTATCTGATTATTTTCTTTGGAATATAATACAATTATCGACGATTACGAATATGTGTTAACCCTTCTGTGTCAATGTACAATTTTTTTACAACTTTTTCACGTTTCATAAGGTTTTCGTTAAAAATATAAAAGTGGAAACGAGATAAATGCAAAACTGTTTTTCGAAAAATGTGACTTTTGAGGCATTGAAACGCAAAACAAAAATAAAAATTGTTACTGTTTAAAATTTGATATAGCTACCTGAGTATTACCGATGCATTGACAGAAAGGTCAAACAAAATACTTAACGTTGGACAGGACGAATGTTACCGCTTCCGCGATTGTTTATAGGATATAAATTTTCAGAATACGCTCTAATTGACTCGTAAATTTTGCTCGTGCAATAAATCATACAATGTATACCTGCGTCTGCAAAAATTTATGTTATTATAACAGTCTCTTCGCGTGAGATTCTTCGTTATGCTCGATCTATCACGTTTCCGGAAAAAGGGTTTTATATGGGACAGCATTTATATCATGTCAAGTTAGCATTTAAATTTACGCACGGTGTCAAAGATGCAGATGGCACTTTAGACGACTCTAAATTGCGTCCACAGTGAGACAAACGCACGACCGCAGCCAGTCCTGTGTTTGCCCCGGTAGTTGCTAGTGACTAAGCTAACGGAGCCGACCATGTACCAGGAACTCGCAGAAAGGGACACGAACAGAAGGTCCCGTAGTCCTCTGTTCCTTCCACTACCCCCCGCTGTTCTTGTCTTATCGACGCCCTACAGTCCTCAGCATCTCGCTCGCCCTCACAGTCAGTTCGTTTGTGTGCTTGGACACCATTACCTTAATTAAGAGCGAAGTTTTCTCAAGCTGCCCGAGCGAACACTTCCTCCAAACTAAGTTCTCTCTCTCTCTCTCTCTCTCTCTCTCTCTCTCTCTCTCTCTATTGATTTTATCTTAATATCCTTAAGTTCTTCGCAGTTCTTCCTTTTATTCATCTTCCTCTCCACTCGAAGGCGCTACGTGCCGCGACTAAATGGCTTTACATGCATAAGACGTCTCGTCATTAATGTCGCAAAACTTATCGCCACCTTAATGAGAATTTCCCGTAACTTCATTTTTCTAAATATGACGCGCCGACGCGAAGACTGTTTGAGAATTTTTTAATATAGTTCAGCATTAAGTTCAGGATGCACTCTCTTAAATGATTTACGATGTTATACTTTACAGCGCGGGGATGTCTTTATCATAAGATAACGATAAAATACTTATCTTCTTTAGTAAAAGTAAAACTGCGAGGGAAAAAAATTCTCTCTCATCACGTCCATTATGTAATCTCTTTTCACGCGGGCACCTTCTAAAAGATTTCAGATATCATTATTGCCTTATAGAGTGGCAATTTTTAATAATTAACTGAAAGACATTAAGCTGAATACTCGCACTTCATTTTAGCGTATAACATTTAACTTTGTTTTATAACGCATAAATTTTAACTTATCTTTTTCATTTAAATATACCGTGTTATTTATTGACGGTTTCGCACTTTTCATTCCTGAACTTTATCATTTCCTTTAGATTTTCTTTGAATAGGTGAGAGAATAGAAAAAGACGACAGTAATGCGTTTATTTTTATTCAAACCCGTTTACAAATATTGCGATAGATCTAAAAATCATAGCGCTTGTGCTTGTATTAGCCCTTTTTATACTACTACGGATTCTTTTCGTTCTCAAATGTCTCTAATATCATAACATGCTTTACAAAAGATTCCAAGAGAGAATGAATGAGCTCTCTTCTTTAAAGGATAGGTATTCGAATTCCGACTTCGTAAAAGAGTCGATCAGTGTCACAAAGGAGGACAAAGATTATATACGTATATGTATCAAAGTATTTCAATGCACAGGTAATAAATTATCTAAAGACTCTTATAAAGAATAAGAATATAACTACTTAATAACAATTGTATTTTACAATTAAGCATCAAATAATATTAAAGATATTAAATTTATAAAATTAATAAAATTATACACTACTTTATTTAACGAGACTTTATTATAAAATAAAAAATATAATATAGAAATGTATTGTGGTATTTAGCTTTTTTTAATTCATTAAAATATTTTTGTCTATTATTGTCTAATAATTAAATAAGTATATCCAAAGATATATCTCAATTCAATTTGATTGGAACTTACACAATTGGAAAATTTAAACAAAAATAATGTGTTAGAATATAACACAACCATTATGTTAACATGAAAAGTGTAACATTTTAATACAATTTGTCGCAGCATTTATTTCTTCTAAAATGAATAAATTAATTTATATTAATTCATATTAATAAAATTAATTTATAATATGTTTAATTAACATGTATATTCATCTTTTATTCATGTATCTTATAACTTATATTTCGAATTATTTTTATGTTATTTGTTTACTTACTCATAAATTCTATTATTTTAATAGAAATGTTAGACATTATTTTAACATAAAATATTCAAATAACACATCACATTATGTTACTCAAATACATTAACAATTCAACACAAAATACTTTAACAAATAGCGATTTTAACTTAAGTATAAAATGTTTTATTGTATAGTATCACTCAAATTTACGCAAGCATTTTCCAATTAAACGTAACATTTTGCGTCATTTATTTTTGGCTCCTAATAGAAGGCCAAGAATTTTTCTATCAAGAGTTACAGGAATGGGTACGTTAAAGGAGACTCAGTAGAGATGATGAAGCGATGGATGGACGAACGAGAGTAACAGAAAGAGCAACGCTTTCAAGAGATGAGGAGTAACCGAGTAAAGAAAGAAAGATAAAGCCAAAGAGAATCAGTCAGTCGTGGTAGAGCCCAGTCGTGGCCCATACTGGACTCAAGGCTATCAACCTCTAAGCATCCATTAACTATCAGTCGTCGAGGTGTACGTGCATCACGCACATAGTGAACGCATACATACGCACATAGCGCGCACGGAGACGGCTACCCATTCCGCGGTATTTCACCTTAGGCGTCCGCAATTTCGTGGTTCCAAACAACAGTGCTGATTAGACCGCAAATGTCACTCCCGTTGTTATGACCGAACGCAAATCGGTGATGCCGAATGTGCTTTGTCAGATTGTTACGAATTTTATTTTGTGAACGTATACGTTTCGCTCGCATCGAATGTTCTACGTTCGTACATTTAAAACAAGAAATTCGTGATGACTGCGCAGTGCCGAAATATCGAACGCGAATTTGAAGTTGTGGTCATAATCAGAGAGGCGCTCCTCCCCCTTTCTAGATTTTAACAAAGAGAAACAATAAAATTATGAAATTCATTTTTATGACTAAAAGTTAAACGTTCATTGGTGGTTGGTGATGCGTTATTCATATGAAAGTTTGCTGAAGGACCATAACTTTAATATAAGTATTTTAATCAATTTTGTGTGAAGATAAATTTTTGCCTTCTCCTTCCAACTGAAATTCTGAGTACGTTCATGAATATAAAAATGTATTATTTTCTAGATATACTCAGACATCCAATATAGTGGTTGCTCTTTGAATCAATAAAAAATTGGTTGTAAAAAACCAAATTGTACAAAAGAATATGATTGCTTCGTAAAAAAAAAAAAAAAATAAGTAAATAAGATACTCACAAAAGGAGATTAATTTGAATTTAGGTTGAACTGATATTTTTCGCAATAAGTTCTTTATAGTGTAAGTATTTCAAAGATGTTCATTAGGATCAGTATTATTAAATTGTTTGCTGATTTAATATATGATATTACATATTCCAGCTGTAGTTTAAGACTGTGTTTTAAGGTTGACAAATAATTGACACACAATTTGGTTAAATTGGAAATTATTGCACACACACACACACACACACACACACATATCCATATATATATATATATATATATATATATAAAAGATTTCGGAAAAAATATTATTATACTGAGACAAATTTCTGATTGAAAATGAACGAACCAGAAGATTCTCATATCAATTAGAATTGTTAGCTTAAAATAGATTCGACTAAAAAATGATAATTTGTCATCAGAATTAATGCAACCACACTTTTTTCCAATGTAGAAATCAAAACCCGTTTTAATCAAATATATTTCACTTATTCGTGTTGGCAAAAATTTAATTAGTTTATTTCTTTAAGTTGTTTTCTAATATTTTGCAGCCATTATGCGCAACAGTATTACCTTATATTCTTACATCATGCTCACGACGCATGCGAAGAGCGGAGCGAAGCGATTCTTGAAAGAGAGATGCTGCTTGAGAGCAACAAGTGAAAGTCAGTTCGCCACGGAACAACATAGTCGGAAATCGTGCGCGGCTCGCATTATCTCGTTTCCCAGTCCGCTGCCTCCGCCCGGTATAATCAGCCTGATCATATCCAACACGTAAGATCTTCCTCGCTTTGGCTGGTTATTGGCCGTTATCAGCTTTGATTGGGATATTTGATCGTCGGTTGATACAAACGACCTCGTCAATACGCGTCCGTCGTTTCTCAATCGACGTCGACGCTGGTCGCCTTGATGAATTTAATCTCGCTGAGCTAGCACAATGGTAACGGCGCTAGTCCGTCCGTTCACGCCAGAGCTCGAACAAACCTGACCTGACCGACAAAAACTGGCTGGACAGGTAAGTGGTAGCGAAATACCTGACGCCCGTGAGGCTAAACGTGGAATGGTAGACGCTATCCTAGACGGAGTTGTTTAGCGTAAGCACGTTTCCTTCGGCCACGAATACCACACACACACACACACACACACACATACACGTGCGAGTTAACGAGTACGCGAGATGGATTGTTATTTCGTCGTGTATGATTTACAGCGACTTTAAAGATGAGATTGGCCTTTTGTTGAGTTGCTCTCGGGATGTAACACAACAGATTATCCGATGTGTCGGATAAAATTGAGCTGCTGAGCAGATTTACGAGAATTCTCTGCAGTTGACGCTACAATCTATAACACAATTATTGAATTGTAAGATACATTTAATTTATGTTAATTAAAAAATACTAATTATATAATTTCAAAATGACATAAAAAATGAATATTACACGGAGGTTTTGCTGAAGTACTTGAAATTGCATACAAATCTGAACAAATTGGTTGACCTGTCAAAATAATTATAAAGAACGTTTCAGAGAATGTTAAAATAGTAAAACTTTGTGCAGCACTGTTCATGCATTGAGTTTCTTACGTAATTATTTTGATGGTCCAACAAAATTATTTTTGGATATATCCAGATAGCTTAATCTATGTTAATTAAAAAGTATTAATTATATAATTTCAAGAAACCAAAATGACAAAAAATGAATATTACACGGAGAGAACGATTTTGCTGAAATATCTGAAATTACAGCGTACAAATCTGAAAAAAAATTGTGAGTGGTTGCTAAATTAGCAAAACTTTTGCAGCACCGTTCATCATGCTTGAGTTTTTTTACGTAATTACTTTGATAACCCAACAAAACTATTCAGATATCTAAATAGCTAAATATTTAGACACCTCAGTAAAATTATTCTTTCTGTAATTTAATAAGAATATTTTAAATTTGTAGATGTAACATAAAAAATTGAACAGTTTGATATTTTTAACAAAGAAATTCATAGTTAATTGAGTCCAATGGATCCACGTCAAATCCGGAGAGTTAACTCGAGTGAAAGTCAAGGAAATTATTATGATCACTTTAAACTAACTTGCAAAAGATGTGCAATATTACAAACAATTTAGACCACAAGAAATAAGTAAAGTATACTTTCCTGGCTTGCGTTAATCCGAAAGCACAGGTATACGTGCGTTAGACTTCGATCGATTCCAGAAGATCTCATCGGGGATCGTGACCTTCGTTCGGTCATTATAGCCGCCATAAATCATACAGGAAAATTACATCGCGGACTCCTCGTGATGAGAGTATTACTTGCCGACGAATACGGGAATATTCTCGGTGAAATCAGACGAAGGAACATCCTGCGTGTACTCTCGCTATAAAGATCGTGTAGATATTCATACGCAATCATAATACTTATTCACGGTACCGACATTAACGAGGAAATTTCGATTTAATGAGAAAAATTTACGTTTAACGTCGAGGGAAGATGTCGCGATGGGAGATGGGAAATGATCGGACTCAAATGTACCATGATGACTCGTTAATAACTAATGCGGAAACAGTTCACGAATGAACAAAATTCCCGTGTTCGTTGCACTGTACAAATCGATAATTGGAGCATCAGTCATTTTACGCTTGGAATTTCCAATCTTGGCAAAACACGGCGCGTATTTGGCAAATCTGTTGTATTTTTCGTTTGATTTTCACACACTGATTACATTATCGTTCATTTTACGGCGCCTGATGTTTCGATCGTTTAACAATCGCACGTGTTTTTTGCTCCCGCACAATTTGCGGATCTTTCGCATTTCAAATCGAATTAATTACTGCCGTTCGAAGTTTGACTTGTAAACAATCAATGCGATTATCGTAATCGAGAGTCGGTTCGCTCATTCACACCGGTGCGGCACGCACGCAGTTGTTTTGCTGACAGATGTTACATCGCGCATTGATTAAAATTGCAATCATCGGACGAGACCACAGAATCCGATAAAAATCGAAGGCTCAGACTATCTGCGAGGTATCGTCGAATAAATTGGCCACAGCTGGCCGTTCCGATTGTGTTATACAAACCATTTGTAAAGATTTAGAGACGATTGCGCGAAAATCTTTTTCGGTGAGCATAACAGTTTTGTAATTCCGTATATACATTGTTAAGAATGTATTACATTTATTTTTGTAAAGTGAAAAATTTATGAAAAAATTTACAGATTTTTCTATATTGTATTTGAAAATAATACAAAAAAATTTGGCAGCGATTTAGAATGAAGAATTATTCCAATAAGAAGTCGATGTTTTTTTTTTAATAATTGTGATAAAGTATAAAAAATTTTTATTTGAACTATAAAATTGTATTGCTAAATATAAATATTGATCTTAGCAAACTGTTTCATATGTGTATGTATAACATTTATTTTTATACGGAAAGTATAAATTTACAATTCCAATAACTTTTTGCACTTTATTCCAGAGACTATACAGCTGATATATTTTTAAATACTCACAATGTTAAATTACACTCAATTTAAGTTATTTTTAATCATCGTATAAGGTTACCACTGCTTCTACACAATACGTAGTTAATTTAACTAAAACTAGTGAAGTTAATCTTTATTCGAGAAATATATTAATTTATTTCGATTTTGGTTTATTATTTATTAAATGCATACATTAATAAACGCTGTTTACTTTAAAACTAAGCGATTTAACCACAGAGATGGTTTGAATAGCTGTGTTTTTTTAACCACATGTTTTGAATTAAAATAATACATTTTGATACATTTAAAAATTAAAAATGACAAAGTATTATTAAAGAATTAAATTTGTTTAACTTTAATCCTTTAATATTTAACAGTGTACTTTTATGATTGATCAGCGCGGACGACGCGACAGCGGTTTAACGTTAAATGGGCAAAATATGGGCTAAAGCGCCGCGGCCTGCAATTCTATTTACGTTCTACGATTTATTTCCGGTGACGGGCGCTCTGTAATATCAAGCAGTTTTCTGAGAAATGTAAAAACTCCGAACGAATCTTCTGGAGTCGCTCGGAACTTCGTTTCGGGGCAACTATTCCCGTGTAACAAGTCACCGAACTTCGTTTCCGGAAACTCGATTACGTTTTGAATAAATTAACGAGAGTCTTTTCCGAGCGCGCTCGTTACTCTCGCGGAAACTGGAACGCGACCTTCTTCACGCGACGGAAAAAGAACGTCCGAGGAACGTCAGTTTCGGAAAAGTTACAACTCCGTGACACCGGCCTAACTTTACGCCGCGAGCTTGGACAAAACGCTCGCAGGCAGAGTCTCTCTCTTGTCATCGCGCTAACAAATTACTGCGCGCAAACCATCGCTAGGTGCTAACATAAATATGGAACGTCATGTTGCAGATTGTTGCACGTAGACGCCGATACACGGGCGGATGCCCGTGAGAAGTAGCAAAGGTTGACCTATCGATAAACCGTCGTCTGCATCGATGGATCAATAAGTGTTTCGACATCGACGAACAATAGCTCGCCTACGCCATCGGCGGCCTTTATTTCAGGTGAGAATGGCGATCGGCAGGTGGAAAATGACAATAAAAAGTTTCCCGAAAGAATTATGAATCCCCGGCGACGATGGCGGCCGCGGTAGGACGCAGACCGTTCATTCATTCGTATCCCAACTGCGTTTTATGGGAATTCCGTCGGAAATATTTCAATACTCGCCGGAATAGTAGCCCGGGGTGGCTTTGCTCCGTCCAGTTTCTCGTTTTCTTTCGTGACGGTTCTATCATATTTGCCACACAATAAACCATAATACTAAGGATATTAAATATTTTTCAATCACCTGAAGTCGCGATATTGAAAACTCGAATAAGCTACACGATTAAAAATGTAAAGTAAAATAAATGAAGTTATATGGGGGGGCTTCAAGAATAAATCTAATACAAGTAAAACGTGCCTAAGTTTCCGCGGTTTTTAGTGTAAATTAGTTTGATGAAACCTGATTTCTGTATTGAAGAGCACTCAAATTCAGAGTCGAAACGTTTGCGACTTCGTTTGTTACATTTCAAAGTAAGTGCAATTAATTTGAGTACACTCCAATTGTTTGCGAATTATATCTTATCATCTTATGAATATATAATTTATGCATCAATCGTGAAACTTATGTAGGCATTTTACTTGTATTAAAAATGTAAAATTTGTATTTTGTTGTATTGGCAAAATGGACATTTAATATTTTTAGAATTGCTTTGATTCTCTCTACACGTATTGATTTAGTATTGTAAATGTAACTCGTCCAAAAAATCGAGTTCTGTTGATTTTTTTCAACGAATTATCCAGATGAGAAATTTATCTTTTCGACTGGGATATATGAGGCAATATACATACACGATGCGAAGCATTTCAAAGAGCCTAATACCGGGGAGTCGGTTTACAAAGAAATCCAGAGGCGTTAAGCTAATTCTGAATTAGATGTCTACTTACAATCTGCCGTTGTTGCTGAGATCGTGCACTTTATTTGTTGAAATATCGCGCGGCAGTAAGTGCACGAGTATCTACACAGAAGCGGTTTTGCATCTTTAAATTCCTGAGAAGATAGAAAAGGTTATTCACAGAGATGCGTTTATTCGCGAGACGATCGGGATTGCATTTTTTTTTTTTAGTGGATACCATAGCTTGACTCGTCCACCCACCTATATCACACATTGCAAGATTCACAAAACCAACACGTCCCCCTCCACGCATATATGTTTATATGCGCACATGTCTCAAGAGATTAATAAAAAGAAAGATATAGATATTTCAGTAACCGGTTCTAGGGATTTCTGAACTTTTTCGTGACGTGAGAGAATATCATTTTTATCGAGATTTTTTTGAAGGAATTATTCAAGCTTCACGGAAGCGAACATATTAGCTGTTTTTTTTACGGCAGATGTGTGCTGGATTATATTTCCTGTGAATTGAAAATAAGTTAGATTGGGAAAATTCCCTTAATTGACTTGCCGTATCACGTTTAATGCTCCAGTGAATAGCGTAACAATTTTCAAATGTAGCACCACATTTCCGTAATGTTATACCGGAGTAAAATTTCAATTTTCCGGGTCATAAAGTATACGGTGCGTAGGAGAGCCCACGAGCAAGCCGAACGATCTTCTAAGCGGATATCGATGAAATAGTATATCATCTATATTAAAATTACAGTAATTTTCTGACGCAAGAGAAATTCCACTGTTCTGAACATGAGTCCCATCATATTATTTCCTATACTCTTTGTAGGAAATTGTTTTATCAACTATATCCATTTTTTAAACATTGCATAACGTTAGAAGAGATATAACCAATTTTTTAACGAAATCGAACTTTGTCGCGAAGCATGATGTAGTCTTCAATTTGACAACGAAATCGAATCAAAGATTAAAGAGGAATAGGAGAGAAAAAAAAGAGTGGAAAGAAGAGATAGACAAATCAAGCGTGCCATGCATAATCGATGCTTACCGCAAGAGAACTCTTCGTAATCCAGTCTCGATTCACCTCTCGAATCTCGTGGTATTAATCAAGGCGTTACACTTTCTGTAATCTCCAGACCAAATTCCAAACAAATTATCCTGGGATCTCGGTGGACAAGTAGCTCGTGGCATTTTATAAATGATCTCCGCGGAATAAGGAATTGCGAACATTAGTAAAGGGTTGTCAGCGTTTTCTGCGCAGCATATCTGCTTCAGCAGCTGCCGTTACCGTCTCCAAGTGAGGAGAATTAAGCAGTCTTAAACGCTCTTTGATACCGACGTCGACATTTTGAAATATTTTTCTGCGCCATACTGCTCTACCGCGTTGATGCCTTCATTTTTCACGGCGTCTGAACCGCCGCCGTAATAAAAGTGTCGAAAAACCTTCTTATTGTTTTCAACGAAACTTCTTATGATCCGGCCAGTTGTATACGATATATTGTATTATATATTACGAATATTTTTTTATAATTGTAATTGTATAATCATTCTCTGATCGATATTTGCTTGTTTAGAATATTTGACGTACATATATACATATATACATATATACATATATTATAATATATATGTATATTCATATATATGGCTGTGTTTAAATATTAGCAGCAGTTGTTAATGCGAAATATTAAATTATTAACAAATTACATGAGGTTTATTTTCTGTGACAGAACCATAGTATATACTTTTGGAAACTGAGAAAGAGAGTTCTAATGCAGAAATAACAAACAAACCTACAATGTTTGCAAAGAAGGATGAGACAAACAATTTAAACATTTTGTTTCTTAATTCGTTCTCTTTAATCTGATAAGAAATGTATCAGACGTATGAAGACAGTGAAGTTCTGATTCTTTCTCCACAGTCAATTGAATAAGATTTTTGGTAATCAAGTTAAGTATATAAAATCTCTAAAGATCCAAACGCAATGCACTAAGAAAAGTCCGGAATCAGCATTCAACTTTAACTACATTAAAAAAAAATTATTAAATGCGTTCAATTCGTAATGATTATTTAGTTTAAATATTTATATATTTAAGTCAAAAAATTTAAAACATTATTTATCTGAATTAATAAATGTTTGTTTAACAGCCTATGACTATCACTTTAGTTAAATCAATTAATACCTTTTGATTCGGCAACTTTTTCTTAGCTCATTCTGGACTACTCTTAACGCAATGCCTTTGGATCTTTGAATTTTATATAATTTGACTATCAGAAGTTTTACTCAATTGACTGTTTTGGAAGGGAAATCAGAAATTTCTGTGTTTTCTATTTGTTTCATCGTATTTAAAAAAACTCAAACTAAAAGTTATAGCTGCACATTTAAATTACATACTATTCAAAAAAATTAAAGAATCACCTATTCGACTCAGTAAAAATAGGCAAATTTTAAGATAGAATAAATTCATCAAAAATCATCGTATCAAAATGTTAAAAAAGAATTTTACAGCTTAAAATCTATACTTTTCAAATCGATATTTTAGAAGACGGTGTGATATTTTGGAGTTACACAAACATAAATGAAGATGCATAAAATCTCGAAATTTTTTTGTAAAGTTCTACGACGCGAATAAAAAATTTCACACAAATGCAGTTTATATAATAGTATTCGGAAGAGTGAATGCTTTAACAAGTAATTATTTGCTTTATTGCAATACATGTAAATTGACCTTATGAGTTGTGTTTGGCTTTTCTACACACACACACACACACACACACACACACACACACACACACACACACACACACACACACACACACACACACACACACACACACACACACACACACACACACACACACACACACACACACACACACACACACACACACACACACACACACACACACACACACACACACACATATATATATCTAATCTATAATATTTTATATACTTTATATATATATATATATATATATATATATATATATATATATACATATATAAAATCTATAATGTTTTCTATATGCATTTAATTGTTAGACAGTCATGTATTACATATATGTAAAAAATATTGAAAAAAGTATACAGTCACATTTATGTTTATTTCTCTACTGCATAAATAATATAATAATAATATCAGATATATAATTTACTGGCATGTACATATATAATAATAAGAAAATAATAAAAAAAACAGTTGTATAATAAATAATCAATAAGTGTCATTTATAATAAATAACAAAATTATATAATTTATAATTCTTTAGACATAAGTCTTTAAACAGCACACACATGGATCGTTCCACTTGCTATTTCTAAAGGTCTTTATTTGTCATATAACTATCTGCATGGCTGGCTTTATAGCTCCCCTCCCTAAAAAATCTTTGTGATATGGTAAATATGTATAAAAGCAGCGGCGATATAATGACAGAAGTATTGCTGTCAGCATCAGCGACATGAAACACGGGGACCTCTGTGTGTTGTCGAGTAATGGAGTCTTTAACTTACGGAATTAAAAGATCCATATGTGCCATTTAAAGATGTCTTTTTCTCCTAGTAAATGACTTTAGTTATTTTGTTATTTTTGCATTTAGTACCTAATTTGTAGTATACAGGGTGTCCGGAAAATTGCCTACAATAGTTTGGGAAGAAGTGATTTGGGAAAAAGAAGAAAAAACTATTTAAACTAGGGATCCATCGGATCGTAAAAATACCGGATACTGTATCGGATATCCGGACAGAATGTAACATCAGATATCCGGTATCTGCTCTGCAGTAGTGAATTTTGAAATTCAATTGTATAGTTTGACTTTCCTTTGTTGCATGGATGTATAATGCACTTATTTTCATTTAAAATTATTTACACATAAGTTATTCTTAGGGAAATATTCTTTAATTTTTGTTTCCATTAGAGGAACAGATGCATATTTGTTTGTAGCTTACCATATGTAAAATCAGTGCTGAACATTATACGATTTATTTTGTATACAGTAGAGAAAAGCCGGGCTAGTTATGACACTTTTTCTTTAAATTATTATATAAATTATTATATATAAATCTTTACACAATTACGATACATAATTATGATAGTCTAATGATAAATACTTTAAAACGTTGCATCTGGCTTAATGATTAAGTATTTATAAATCCTTAATGTATCTTGTAAATAAAAAAAAATTACGTTAATTACAAGGTGCAAAGTGAATCAATATGCTCTACCTATGGATGATGTTGACCATCCTCAAAAGATTAGTTGAGGCATGAAGATAATCGTTTAATGAGGTTATATATTATTTAAAACATGAAAAAAAAAAGAATTATGTGTATATTAATCAAATTTTTATTATTCTCATCTTAAGTATAATAATTTGGAATTTGTACGTACTAAATTGAAAGTTACAAACAAATAGAATAATTAGAAGGATAACATTTGCTGGAATTAGACTTACATATAATTAAAACTGACTTTGAAATTAGGATTTCATTAAGAAATAGATTTGTATATACTATAACGCAGTATCAATTATTCTTTTTTCATAAGATCATAGGTTATTTCACACTCACGATCAGGAGAGTAGAAATTATAAATATCATCTGATGATTGATCAAATAATACTTGACGTTCTTCCATTTCGGGAAGTACTTCTTTAACGAGAACTTCTTCTCTCACTGGAAGTTCTTCTCTAGCGGGAAGTTCTTCTCTACCGGCAACTTCTTCTGTATCGTATAACTCTAATTCGGCGGGAAGTTCTTTTGCTATATTATCAATATTTTCAATATTTTCAAGAGGACTATTCGTAACATATTCTGAAGTCTTCGTTGCGGATCTGTATATATATTGTGATAAAAAAATTAAAGTTATAAAATGTAAATGTGTTGAACTGCACCGTTATTATTTGATATGCAAATCAGTGAGCGTTATTTGACTTACTTGTTTATTCTATACTTTTACTTATTATATTGTTTGCATTATATTTGATTCAAAAGACGAATAATGTTGTGCGTAATATCGCATATGTTACATTTTGATGTATAAATACACATTCAGTTAAATAAAGAAATATATTTTTTTAATTAAACCATCCATACTATGCATCTGTAACGTTTTCTCACATTCTTCCCTTAGATTTGTCGCGGTCAGTGTTGAGAAGCTAACTGATAAATGAGAAAGGCTGAATTTTCAGCGAGAGAGCCAAACATACGATTTTTCACAAACTCGCATTAAATAAAATCGTCTTCCAGGATTGACTATTACATCATATTGAATGTAAATCTCAGACTGAAAAACGCGTTACTTAATATATCGATACCATTACCTAAATCGGTAATAAAATCATAATAGTTCTAATTTTCGTATTTTATAGCTATTACTGCAACGTAGTTGCAGTATATTTTTCGGTACGATAACTAATTTAACAATTATTTTAGTCGCTATTTGCATTTTGAATTCATTTGTGAAATAATTTATAATGTCTTCGATTTTCATTTTTTGACTAATATTTATAATTCTATTGTTATATATTTAAGATGATTAATTTTTCTATTTAATCCATTAGATTTCAAAACATCCTTATGTGCATTTTCATTTTAAATTTTTACCACACGATTCACAATCAAAATTTTTAGACTATAATAGTATTAATTAAAATAACAAAAGTCCTTTCAAAAATCAAAAGATGAGACATCCGAAGAAAAAGATTAACGGTAAAGATAAAATAAAAAAGAAGTAATTGAATCTTACCTTTTTAATGATACACACAAATATTCAATATACAATAATAAATTATTTTATCTATCTTATGATTTTCTTCTCTTTAGAAGAATAAAGTAATCTAATTATTATTTTAGTGATCGACAAGTATAATAAAAATCAGTATCACACCGTATCAGTAGTAAGTATCAGGCTGGTCTTTGCCCTGATGTAAACAGCAAAATTCATGAAACGTTGGCATTTTAAGAATGGATCTGGACACGGAGAAAACCCGTCAAACACATAATCTTTACATAGAAAATACCCGTAGAAATCTCAGGAATATTATAATAAAAATTATGGATTCAGGAGATCGGATGTGTAAAAGGAAACATAAACAATAATACATTAGAATATAGGCTTTCTTTCATTTAATTAGAAATATTTGAAAGGAGGAGTACATAACAATTAGAAAAAAATATTTTTTGATATATTTCATGATATGAACGTTTCTATTCTTTGTCCGTATCTAAGTTTGAATAAACAGTTTTGCTAGTCTCAGTCTTTAACCATCTTCAAGTACCATAAAAAGATTTCGTCATATTATCTGACTTTCCTTGATAAATCATATCATTTTTTACAGTATTTTTAAAATTGTGCAAATATAAATAATGCTAGTAATACTAAAATTGTGCAATAGTAGTTAATGTTTTAGCTACCAATGGTACCTGATGAATGTTAATAACATATAAAAATAAATACAATAGAGAAAGTAATTGGTATATAAAAATTATCTCTAAATTTTTGGATTGGAATCTAACTGTAAAGAATGAAAATTGAGTGAGTCTTAAAAAAGAGTGTCACAATTTTTAATTCTTAAAAGTGAGACTTCACTCTTTACATTAAGAATTTACTCTAAAAGATTTATAAAGTATGTAAACGGATGAAAAATACATTACGTTACAATAAAAAATACAGTACATTGAAATGATGAAATATTAATTTTGGTTACGTATAAAATGATTTCATTTAAATTTAATTAAATTTAAATTGAAAATTTCAAATATAATTGATTATGTGATATGTTTCTAAACATACAACAGGCTGTCAAAAAGTAATGTGTTGTTCGACTGTCAATCAAAGATGTTTATTTTATTAGGTCGTTTAATTAGCTGCATTTGTCGTGATATTTCTTATATAAAACTACATCATATTTACATTATTTTTATTTTTTTCTCCATTACTTTAATTCCTTTCAGCGTTAAATAACCATCTTGTCTATTTTATATGTATCCTAGTGTCTTTATTTTATATTATTCGCAAAAGGTAAATAACGTAAAAGTAAGGTAAAATTTATAGTGATACATAAAATGTCATTGTTCAAATTGATACATGGAATTTCTTATTTTTTTTCAGCATATTAAAAATAGATAAGTTTTTATTCTTAATATTAAATAAGTCCAAAAGAATTTCTGAAAATTGCTTATTTTTGAAAATAACCTATATGAAAATGATGATATAAAAATAAATTAATGATACTAATTAAAAATTACAAAGAGAAAAAAATTACCTCTTTAACCGTGAATAAATAACCAGAAGTGACATTTAGTTACAAACAAATCACTTAATATCAACACATATTGGCACAGATATTATGAATAATCATTATTATATAAAGAAGTTAATTAAATTAATAAATAAATTTAAAAAAACGTTGTATAAAAACTGTACTACTAATATACTATTTATAGATAGTAGATAATGTGTATATTATAATAATTTATTCACAAATACATCTATATATTTAAAATGTATGATATTAATAGTAAATGATGTAAAATAAATTTTTATGTAACATAAAGTTATATGAAAATTTATATAAATAATAATTAAATACTTAAAGCGTACAACATAATTAATACAGCTTTAAGTGTTTATGTACCTGGATATATTTGTCTTATAGTTGTATTAAAAAGGAGGTTAACAATTAATTAAATTTAATTATCACTTGGTATTCGATTCAGGTGTAATGGTTCATTTAACGTATGTGTTTTTATTAGTGATGTTGTTAATTTTTATATCTTGAACTTAAACTTATATTTTGTTTTTGTTACATAGACCAAAATTATATGTTTATACATTCAATATCTCTTAAAAGGATCCTAAAACCGATTAATCGTAATGTAAGTAGGATTTATATACAAACGATTTATGTATCACTGATCTGTATGTACAGAATAGTATGTAGTACATAGATATCTTATGCACATAGAAACATAATTTTCATAAAAAACTAATTTCAATTATGACATATTATTAATTATACGTAAAAATCCAATTTTAAGAGCTCCACATTGTATCTTCGTGACAAATAGTACTCTGCAGATCACAGTTCTGTAAGTACAAATGGCATAGCTTTTATCTGAAGCTGATATAGCAGCTATAGATCGCCATACTAATAAATAGTAAATTGTTATAAATAAGAAATTGTAAAAAATACCACAATTTTTTAACTTGTATGTTCTGGGCATGAAAACTCTTTAAAACTCAAGCACACACAAGTATTAATACATATAGATTAGTTGTGACAAAAAATTCTCAAATCTATAAAAAAGAAAAGTAATTGTCATACGAGATTTGTGGTATTATTAACGGCTATTGGATCCTTAAGAGGCGGATCTTAAATGGTCTTCTGTTTATCGGTTGAACGTAATAATTTTCTTAGAAGGACATCGTACAATACAATAACTTTTATAGCATTTGAGAATCCTCTAAAATTAAAGTATATGTATTATTATGTGTCTGCAACTTGAAGTTTATGTCACGAACAACAATTTTTTAAATTGTTATGCTGTTTAAACATTTTTTAAATCTGAGTAACGTCTAGACTTTTCAAGTTTGTCGCAATATTTGTTTGATACAAAATTTGTGGAATTTGTACGTACAAAATTGAAAGTTACAAACTAATAAAGTAATTAGAAGAATAACGTTGTTGAAATTAGAATTACATGTAATTAAAACGATATCGCTTTACAAAAATTTATGTAGATATGTGCGTACGGCACTGAATTGCAGTATATAAGAATTAGTCAATGCGTCATATTTTATCAGTAAAATAGCAATTTCCTTCAGAGTTCGTTTTTTGAAATTAAGATCTCATTAAGAAATAGATTTGTATATACTATAACGCAGTATCAATTATTCTTTTTCTGGAAGATCATAGGTAATTTGGCCCTCAGGATCAAGAGAGTAATTATGAATGTCAGATGATTGTTGGTCAAGTGATTCTAGAAGTTCTCCTGTTTCGCAAGTTCTTTTCAAATCAAATATTCTTCTCCAAAGGAGGAAAGTTCTTCTCTATCGGCAACTTCTTCTGTATCGGATAACGGCTTTAATTCGGCGGGAAGTTTTATATTATCTATAGTTATATCAATATTTTCAAGAGGACTCGCAACATATTCTGATGTTTCTGAAGTCTTCGTTGCGGATCTGTATATATATATTGTGATAAAAAAATTAAAGAGTTATAAAATGTAATATATTTAATAATTATATTACTTGATAATTACATAAAAAACCTCATCTCTTCAATCTAAATATACGCTTAGAATAGCAAAATTCTGTAGTAACTTATGAATTGTTAAATTAAATACTTATATTTGTGGCTTTGTATACATGAAAGTATAAAAATGTCCCAAATTTATTGTTAGGATATATGTTATTATAATAATTAAAAAGGAAAAAGGGATACGAGCTTAAAAACAATCAACATAAAATGACAAACTGTATAAATAGTTAAAAAATTAAATAAAACATGTCATGAAATTAAAAAGGTTAAATTATAATTTGACAATCAGATTATAATTTGAACAAAACAAACGTTTCGATCCTTGTTGAATCATTTTCAATGTGACAAATAAATTAATAATAGAAATGTAACATAGATAAAATATAAGAAATTAAATAAAATTCGCATGTTTAAACAAGCACATAAGAAATAATAATGACGATAGAAAAAGAGTAAAATGCCGGCATTCATTGTATATATACATACACATATATATATTAGGTGTTGGAATTAATTCGTAGCGTTTTTTAATGAAAGAATGTTATTTATTTCACATGAGCATTAAAAAATACATTAATGAAAGTACTTCCCATCACTTGTAAAACGCTACGAATTAATTCCAACACCTAATATATATATATATATATATATATATATATATATATATATACAATGAATGCCGGCATTTTACTCTTTTTCTATCGTCATTATTATTTCTTATGTGCTTGTCTTATAATATCAAATATAATTTTTGCCTCTTTCTTTTAATTTTAATTTATTACTTGCGACTTGTTTTGAACCTTTCTTTTTATTGTTTGCGACTCGATTTGTACTTTTCTTATTATTTTTATTTACTTCCATCGTTAATTTATTATCATAATTTATACGTGCTAACAGAAACATGTTCGTTCTTATACACACGCACGGTTCGGAGGAGCACATTTGTGTCAACTATAATCGTTTGTTTGAGTTCCTCTCAATTTGGAACGACTTTTATAGTTAATATTGTGTCCGAATGCGAATTTTATTTAATTTCTTAGGTTTTATCTACGTTATATTTCTATTATTAATTTATTTGTCACTGAAAATGATCCAACAAGGATCGAAACGTATGTTATGTTCACCTTCTGATTGTCAAATTATAATTTACCTTTTTAATTTCATGACATGTTTTATTTTATTTTTTAACTATTTATACAGTTTGTCATTTTATGTTGATTGTTTTTAGGCACGTAGTCCTTTTTCCTTTTTAATAATTATAATTTATTAAGCCTTATTATTTTTATAATTTAATATGATATTATGTTATATGCGAAATAAAGGTACAATGGTACATAAAGAGAATTTTTTGGGGAATTTATCTTATATATATGACAGTCTTCGAATAACTTCGTATTTCGAAAAGCTTTATGTTAATCTCTGTCTCATTCTCTAATAAAACTATGAATAAAATATAAAATGAATGTAATTAATTTTACTGAAGTGCAGGGTATAAATCTTTGAAACATTGCATTGTATTTTAAATATTTAAAACAATGTACCACAACTATCATTTTTTCGGAATAAATTTTAAGACTGAATTCGTTCTTGAAGGCACATTTAATCATAAAATATATGTGTATGCATAAATATAAACTTCATTTCCTAAAATATTATAAACAAGAAAAAAACAAGTTAAATATATATGTCAATTCCTCAAAAATTAAACTATATCTAAATTAATAGCATAAAATCATAAAAATAAGCTTAATGAAAGCAATTTACCAAAGCGAGTGCATTACGCATTGCATGCAATAATGAATTTAAATTAATTTAAAGTGAATACTTACTCGTTAGGAACACATATTCTATCCGTGTCATCGGTCAAATTAGAAGCCATTGGTATTGAAGCTTCCTGATATTCCGCATCCTCCACAATCATACTGCCGCTTGCACTGGCACTTGTGCCATACATATAAGTATCTTCGTAAATAACTTCGTCTGGATCGAAGATTTTATTTCTATATAAGGAGTAACAATAAAAGTAAGAAACACGATAATTGTGCATAGAACTCCGTGAAAGAATTCCTACATTATTTCTCTTAATTCTTAAAAATATACTTATTGTATACTTACTTCTTCCTGTGTACTTTAAGATGAATCCCTAATCTATGGGCATCATAAGCTGGAAATATTTTTTTACACATATTGCACTTTGCATCGCCATCTGATGTTAGAGTAAAATAATCCCATGCCCAATGAATGTTATGTTCTGTCTTCTGTTCTTCTGTTAATACTTCCGGATGGTGCATGGTCAAGTGCTTGTGTAATGAAGAATAGTTTGTTCCATAATTTATTACTGACAAACAATATTTGCAAATTGCCAAATAATCCGATTTTGATGGTTTGTAATGTTTACGCAGATATTGACGAACTCGGACCTTGAATACTCGGATCTTGTTGCCTCTTAATTGCTGGTCTGCCATTATAATTGCGCGTTTTGTATTGCGGAATTTTAAAGCATTTAATCGGACTTAATCACTGAAGGTATAGAAACGATATGAGGAAGAATAAACTGCAGAAGGTCGAAAACAGAAGTATCATTCTTTCACAGAATATAAATATTGGTATGTTTAGTTTGAATATGTCTCTTCAGTGCTGTGTTTTTGTCTCGTTTCGGATTCTACGAAATCTTAGCGGGTCGAGGGATGTGGAATGTCTGGCTCCGTTTTGTGTTAATATTTCTGTTACACGCGCGTAAGGTGAGAGGGGATATGAAAATCAGGACCAAGCGATATTTCTTTGGTGAGGAATCGCTTTTGTGCGACAGAGAATGCTCGCGGAAATATAAGAAGAAATGAAAATAAAGATTGGACGAGTTCAAGACAGCAAAGCGGCTAGTCATGCTTACCGAACGATTGTATATGATTGTTTAAATCTATAAGTAACAACCAATTATGTTCATTTGCTCGGCGAGCAGGCTAGCCGGTTTGTCATCTTGAACGCGCTCAATAACTGTGTTCAGCAGAACGTTTATTGTGCAATTATTCGAAATTTTCTTCGCGCTGATTGGATTATGTTTTTAGATCTAAAAGAATAATCCTATTTCAGCAAATAATCATAAAATTCAATACATATAAGAATGAAGCTGAGAGCCAATATAATGTATCTGTTAGAGTATTCAAGACAATATCTTTGTTATATTTTGCTATTAAGTTTTGTCAGCGATTTTTCTACGTTTGTTTATAATTTTTATCTTGAATATTGTAACAGATATAATATATTGGCTCTTAGCTCTTTTCTTATATGTATTCAATATTAATCATTCGAGCCGTTTTCTTATAGTTTTGATCATGAAACTGTTGTGTTGTGCTGAACTCAGCCACTGTATGGTTCGACACGATTGAGGAGCCTTTATTGCGATAACATGATAGCAAAAACGCTATGTCTATTCGATTTGCTTACACTTTCAACATCTCCACTTTCTCTCTTTTCAGCGTCAAATATATATCTATCTCATTTTAAGTGTAAAAAGTGTAAAAAAGTGTGAACAATTCGAACAGACTAATTGAGAATTTCTAGCTTGTGAAAAGTTGATACATTGAACCCTGCAGAGCGGCCGATGGCAGTCGACATTATGAATGCAATTTGGGTCTTAGCAAATTGGAAATTTTATAGGCAGTGCACACCATTTTGTGATTCTCTTGTACGTTATTAGACAAGTTATACAAAGACATTCGAACGCTCATCATTGCCTCATGTCTGAACATGTCGGAAAAACTTGCTCGTGGGAGTGGAATATTTGACTAACAAAAAGGGGGAAGTTCAAAATGACTACCTTGTTCTTATTTATTATTTATTTTGTGCTTTTTATTATGTCCCTTTTTTTACATTTGCGAATTGCATCGATTTATCTAACAGTCGATAAGGTATCATTTTGGTCGTAATTTGTAATAATTGATCAATTTCATTCGAATATTCCCCTCTCATTCAATTGTAAGACAGTAATGCTCGACTATGATTAATGTGTCAGACAACGGCATACGGAACACGAATGAAGAATAACGATTTTAATTAATCAAAAATTAAATACATAAAAATTCACGATTTCTGACAAGTTGATGTCATTATTTTTTATTTCGTATTCCTAATTCCGTATTCCTGCTATTGTGGGTAGCCTCTTACGACCAGTCTAAATGATTCCTGAAAATTAAATTTCTATTTTACATACAGTTATACTGCCATTTCAAATATCGGTCGATATCCAGGCATAATATGTTAGAAAGTTCACAATTGATTTTTAATCCAATTTTTAGATTCCTTTAATATGAATTTCCATACTGAGTAAAATTTTAAGTATGGAATGCTCTATGATTCTACACCACAGTTGCCGGGCTTGTGTCTAAATCATTTGTTAGAACGGGTGAGAACCGCGATACGGATTTTCTAGAGCATATGATAACAGCTAACTCGCGATTATGGCCGTTTTCAGCTTACTCTCTGATTTAGCAAACTTTTCATTATGGAGTAT
Organism: Acromyrmex echinatior; assembly: GCF_024713525.1. Lineage (NCBI taxonomy): Eukaryota > Metazoa > Arthropoda > Insecta > Hymenoptera > Formicidae > Acromyrmex > Acromyrmex echinatior. Next base: position 11,246,450 of record NC_141859.1, read on the forward strand.
ATAATATATTTATAGAGTGTATAATATAGTTCTAATATTGTATATAATATAGTTTATAATATATTAGGTGTACAAATAAGTTTCCGCCGTTTGACGAAAGACAGCGCCACTAGCAAGTTATGGTTAAAATTGTCTGATGTAAAAAATTATATCGTAAGGTTGGACATCTGTCAACAACATAACCTTGGAATACTGGAGAGAGAGAGAGAGAGAGAGAGAGAGAGAGAGAGAGAGAGAGAGAGAGAGAGAGAGAGAGAGAGAGAGAGAGAGAGAGAGAGAGAGAGAGAACCACTGATGAACTAGATTCGCAATAATAAGAACACAATTCGTGTGCTATTGATATTAAATTTAAAGTGTAGTTCACCAGAGCGAAATAATACACTTACATATTTTTTTTTGGTTGTACTCTCGCTGTTTTTATTATTCGTTATCGAAATGGTTTTGTGATTTCTTTCACATCCGTTTATCCTACGATGTTTGACTACATCTCCGGGATTCCTACGAGTTCGAGAATCGCCGACTGACTAGCTTCAGTAACAGATAATTAGACATCGCTATGTGGGAATGACGAAGAATCGGTGCATGGGCTCTGCGTAGACGCACACCCGTGAGGTACCATTATTTCACTGCTGGGATGTTCGAATAATTGAACGTTGGCCGATACGTGGCAGCGAGTTGTATCGTATAACGGTTATTCACATGCTGCGAATCGTATCCTGCGGAAACGCCGAGTGCTTATATCAACCTGCGAGGCAGCACGATGTCTATTTCAAACCGCCAATCTTCCTCTCTTGTCTATATATACTTCTTTTCTCTTTTCATGTTTTCTTTCACTGTAATCATTGCAATATACAATGTATCCTACAAGTATATTGAGTAATCTTTTTAGCTTAAAACTTTAAATTTTATATCTATTTAACTAGCTTTTAAAAATTTTGGACGATTTTCTTTTGTGTTCAGCAGTTTTTCTATTCTTGACGCGAGACATTGAGAAAGTTATGTTTTGAATGAATTTGAGCGAAGTCTGTTTAAAAGTAAAATAAGATATTGTTATTTATTTGCACTTTCGAGACATAATTCGCTTGCAGCCTACATTTATCAACATTGAATAGTTGCCGTAGTCATGGCTTCGCTTTGAAAACAACCGTCATCCTTTCGTTTGTTCTTCAGTATCTATGCATGAAAGGCCACCTCGGACAATCGGACGGCTGTATGCGCTCATGTATTCAGTCCTCCCGTTATTTGCGCAGTTCGGCTCAGAGTAGCCTACGATAATCGAGCTGTATCGAAACCGATGTAATAAGATGTAAATAAAACATTTTTTGTTCGAGTTATTTCATGTGTATTGTCTTTTACTTCCCATCCTTTGCCTCGACGAGCCAGGAAAAACCATAAAAATTGAAAAAACTGTATCATACAAAAGAAACTCCTACTCTATGAATTCTTCCATCCTTTCTTCATTCAGAGCACGCGCGCTCTATCTTTCTCTAACATGCAAGCCTTTATTATAAGCGATTTTCCATCATCGCATCTGAGAACATTATATGTGATAGCGACATCTTCAATGGACATCAGCTCATCGATTGCGAACTATTAGCTTTAGTTTTTAATAAGTACGAAAACCGATGTAATAAGATGTAAATAAAACATTTTTGTTCGCCTTATTTCATGTGTATTGTCTTTTACTTCCCATCCTTTGCCTCGACGCGCTAGGAAAAACCATAAAAATTGAAAAAACTGTATCATACAAAAGAAACTCGTACTCTATTAATTCTTCCATCCTTTCTTCACTCATAGCACGCGCGCTCTATCTTTCTCTAACATGCAAGCCTTTGTTATAAGCGATTCTCCAACATCGCATCTGAGAACATTATATGTGATAGCGACCTCTTCAATGGACATCAGCTCATCGATTGCGAACTATTAGCTTTAGTTTTTAATAAGTACGAAAACCGATGTAATAAGATGTAAATAAAACATTTTTTGTTAGCCTTATTTCATGTGTATTGTCTTTTACTTCCCATCCTTTGCCTCGACGCGCCAGGAAAAACCATAAAAATTGAAAAAACTGTATCATACAAAAGAAACTCGTACTCTATTAATTCTTCCATCCTTTCTTCACTCATAGCACGCGCGCTCTATCTTTCTCTGACATGCAAGCCTTTATTATCGATACATTTTTAAAGAAAAGAAAAATATGTCATGGTCAAATTCAAACCTTTATTATCAATGCATTTTTTAAAGAAAAACATGGTCAAATTTTGATAACAAAAAAAGGAGCCCTATTGTGTAGGAGCTCTATTGTGTAGGAACCTAGACCTTTCCCCCTGTTTCCCCCGCGTTAGGTATCCTCCGCGCCAACAAGTACTTCCCCGCACCCCACATTTCCCTCTAGCCCCTGGGTTAGAAACCGCCTAGTATATCTACTTAAGAAAATATACACTGAGTATTTCCGACGACGCTAACAATTATCGCAACACATGAGCGGTGATCAGTATCGATCTCGCAGTGAACACAAAGTGATTTGGAACCTTAACTTCCGAGTTTTCACTTACTAACTATCACAGAGGCTTACACGAGGTCCGCACGCAGTACGCCATGACACCAGAGAGAACGAAAGGAGGAAGAGCCAGAAAGAAGGATCAACTTCAGCACCGCGACGTTCGCAGCGCTGCAACTGGCGGTCGCAGCGCTGCAGCCAACGCTCGCAGCGCCACAATAACTCGATGCGTTTGTGTTTTGTACTGGTGATTTTATTAGAAATTATTCTTGGACAAAATTAAAGTTCTTGCAGACGTGACACGAGATACTATTAAAGACCGACATTCTTACAAGAGTACGCATCCTTGTGAATATAAAAATGATTAGAATTAAAAACTGATAATATTGTACTAATATTGGGTCATCCGCGGTACTTTGTTACTAAATATATGACCTTCAACACACATCTAGTGACAAAAAACCGCGAATACTTTTTAGATGACAATATTATGATTTATTAGTTTAATAATATTTATGCATTTAAAACTCAATAATACTTAATTTTTCTTTAAAATTGTGATTTCAGTGTTATCGTCAAAGTTTGATTATTAACAGAGATGATAACTGCAGAGAAAATATTGTAATATTTCTGCAATAAATATAATATTATAGCTTTACAAGTATGCATATTTATTTATGGAACATTTATATAATAAAAAAATCATAAATTTAATAATGTATAAGCCAAATGTTTATGTTAATAATAGCAAATTTATATCAATTGTTGATAATGTTAGCGTTTTTCAATTATCTCCGGGCTCTTTTATACCGCTGAAAATTTACGCAGGTTTGACGATCTTTAATAGTATCTTCTGAAAAATGGACGTCTGAAAAATGGACATCTATAAATTGATTTTAGACGACTTGGAGAGACTTTCAGTCATATAATGTCTCACTTTAAAGACGACTGTAAGCCGATTTTAAGTCAACCATTCTAGGTTGTGATCCGATTCATGCCCACAATATTTTTTAGACGTCTTAAAGCAATAGTTGACTCAGAGTCGGTAGAGTCGATTTTGTGCTTTTAGGGAAGTATTGTAAATAACATAAAAAGTATGATTTTATATTATTTTGCGTGTTCCACTTCCGCTTATTCCGTTCAATGGGACATAAAGAACCATCTATTGGAAAAATAATGGATTTCTTTTTACTACACCTAATATTTAAAAAAATTCATACTGATGTGAGTTTGTCACTAGCCCGTGCCGCAAACCACGTGCAAACCGCGTTCCATATAATATCAGCGAAAGAAATAGGCGGTACGTGATACGTGATTCCTAATTGCCTAGTTAATTACTATTAGTACTGTTACTATACCGTACCATGTACTGCGCTCTATGTAATCCCTAAGTCGACTCTGAGTCGACTATAGCTTCTAGACGTCTGAAAAATGGACGTCCGTAAATCGATTTTAGACGACTTAGAGACGTCTCTAATGTGTAGTCTACAATGCTGTAATAGTAGTGGATGAGGTTGTAAGAGTAATAAATTGACCAATCACAGTTGAAGGTGAGAAGAATAATCGACTGTGATTGGTCAATTTCTTACTCTTGATACTGCCATTGTAGATCACGCATAAGTCATACAATGTCCCACTTTAAAGACAATTGTAAGCCGACTTTAAGTCAACTATTCTAGGCTGTGATCCGATTCATGCCCACAACGTTCAAGAACAGCATGCATCCTTATTTAACTATAGTTAAATAACAAGGATGAAATGATTCCACATTTAAGCTTTGTGAGCGTAAATCGCACTAGACGTTTTGAAGTCAATATTGGAAGGACGTCTATACAAAGTCGATTTGCAGTCGACTCTAAAGGCTGATTTGGCAAAATCAACTTACAGTCGACATATCGACGGTTATGCTGTTAGAGAAATCAACTACAGTCGAATGCGAAGAGAATAAGTGATTGTGATTCGTCCATTCCTTACAGTTTAAGGCTTAAAAATCTATTGTAGATCCGGAGTTAGGACTGCCGCAGACAAAATTTCTAACAGTAACCTTGAGACTAATTCTACAATGTGCTCTTTGTTTCCTGTTTCTTGCTGTTTGTTTCCGTTTGTCTCTTGCTTTTTTAGTCAATAAGACAAGAGACAAACAGCAAGAAACAGAAAACAAAAAGCATATTGTAGAATTAGCCTAAAACGTGAATTTAAGCCAATAAGCCAATCAAGATACTGCTTTAGATATACGTACTCTAACTAATAGAAATAGAAATAGCAGTAAAATTTATCTATAAGGCGAGTTTCAATTGGTTAAAATTCGCCTTATTATGAGATTATATTGGGTCATCTAAAAAGTATCCGCGGTTTTTTGTCACTAGATGTGTGTTGATGGTCATATATCTAGTGATACAAAGTACCGCGGATACTTTGTAGATGACCCAATAGATAAGATTACTGTTATTTTCATTTCCGTTAGATTATAGTTGCTTTCCATTTGCACACAAGTAAAACTGAGTCTAAAGTGAGCTGAGTATTTGATACTCAGATTAATGATGTCATTATTTGCTTACTTTGGTAAAAAGTTATCACATGACAACACAGGTTTGAGCCTCATTTTTAAAGTGAATTTACGAGATCTCTAAAGCACACGGACTCGATCTTATGCAAATTACAGGCAAAAACTCGATTAAACCTCACTTGTCAAAATGCAAAAGAAACGTGCATTCAACTGAGTTATAACGTCACAAGTGAGAATTATCTAAGAATCGATGTAAATAGAAAGCAACTTATGTAGATCTAAAGCAATATTTTGATTAGCTCATCGGCTTAAGTTTATGTCCTACGGTTATTGCGAATTTTATGTGTGGTATAGCCGCAGTACAGACTCTTGCATAATGCATAGTGCATAAGAGAATCAATCAATCGAAATTCTTCTTTTCCGTAAAATGGGAGGAAAGGAAAGATTCTGATTAATTGATTCGTTTATGCACTATGCAAGAGTCTGTGCTGTGGCCTGTAGCCTTTACTACCGAATGCGAGAAAAATAATCGCTTGTGATTCGTCCATTTCTTATGGCTTAAGGCTTAAAAATCAATTATAGGCTAATGCCCGTATTACATTAGCGATTGGAAATTGCGTCTGCGTTTGCGTTTGCGCTTGTGATTAGACGTTTTTCAATCACACTAACGATGATCAGCGATTAAATTTTGTCAGATATTTCTTGCAACGCATATGAAAATAATACAAAATTATAAAGAAGGAATTCACATTTTTGTATTTGCATCATCACTGAATTATAGATTTCACATTTTTCTAAGAGATATTATTGTCTTCAATTTTCGTTTTAATAATATATGAACTGGTCACATGACTACAAAGTCGCTTTTTAATTGCGTTTGTGTTTCGATTATGAAAAATAGACAAATATAAGACTGGTATTCATAATCAGATCTTATATTCAAGACCATCTTAAATACGGTCTTAAGAAGTCACGAATCAATCAGAGAGCATTAGCGTCTTGAGACATTACTTAAGACGATCTTGAAATAAGAATCAATCATGAATATCGGCCTAAACGGGAATTGTGAATCGTAATCGCCAGCATCTCTTTTCTGATTGGTCTAAAAATAATCGCAGGCGCAAATGTGAATGCAAATGTAATTTCCAATCGCTAGTATGGAACAGGCATAATGCGAATTTCCCGCAGTCTGACTGCGGGAACTTAATTCGTCGACTGGAGGCGTTTGTCAATTATTTCTCATTGTCCAATAAAATCAGATTAATTTTTTTTTTTTTTAAATCGGTAACATGCCTATACATTTTTACTGAAAGTGTATTAAGTGGAAATCCTACTAAAATCTTATTATTTCCAAATCATTTTCACTAAGTTGTAATTTTGATTCCGATAGACACTCTTCATTCCTATTAAATTTCAATCGATTTTTAATAGATTTAAATAGGTTTTAAGCAAAGTTTGGCCGCCGTCCCATGAGCGGAAATTTACAGCAGCGCGGAACAGCGCGATCAATCACAATCGCAGGAAAGAAAGCAAAGTAATGACTGCAGAGTTGCGCTGTTCCGTTCCGCTGTAAATTTTTGTTCATTTTGGGACGGCGGCCTTAAAAACGCTATAAATTGCAATTATTATTATTGTTATTTTATTATTATTGTTGATAGAGATATTTAAATAATAAAAAGAAATAATGGTACTATAAGGAATCATTTAAATTTGCAAGTAGAAATTAATATTTTGAAGAAAGTATCTGTGGCTTTTAAATTTGTAAAATATAAATTATACTATATATGTTTAAATCTCGATTGATCTTGATTTGTTTTAGTAAAGCGTTTTTTCTACAATTTTATATTTCGCATAAATTTTATTTATAAATTTTATTACAAGTTAGTTAAAGAGATTTCCAAAGAAAACAAGAAAATCAAAATAATGTCAATATGACGTCAAATTGACATTATTTTGATTTTCTTGTTCTCTTTAGGTTGTATGTAGTGATTTATAAATTTTATTGTATTTAGATATATTTATGTATCCTTCTGATATTCTCATGATAATTTTATTAAAACCACCGACAAGATACATATTAAAGATGGTTGATCCTGGGCAAATTTTTGTCCTCACAAGAAAAGACCCAGTTGGCCCGGAGGTAATTGAAGAACGCTGTTATTATCGACAATTAATAAATTTGTCAATAATCAAACCCGGGATAACATTAAAATTAATTTTAATTAAAGTTTTAAGTACAGTTTTAATTAAAAATCGAGTTAAAATATTGTTTAATTTTACATACATATATACATATATACATACATATATTTTGACTAGGGTTAACGGTTTTCAATAGTGTTTCGGCGATGCTAATAATACATATAAATATTGGTATAGTCGAATAGCCTATTTTAGCGATTGAATGAAATTGGAAGATAATAAACTCAATAAGATCCAAAAGATGATGAAATTTAATCGATTGTTTTTATGATTCGATCAAAACGAATTTATGTCGAGTCTTAAATGTTGAGTCTGCAGGTAAATTTTCGAGCTGCTCAAATCGGCTGTTTCAGCAACCAAAAAGATCACGTGATCAAAATTGACGAATATCGAGCATCCATTTTAATCACGTGATCTTTGTCGCTGAAACAGCCGGTTTGAGCAGCTCGTGAAAACTTACCTTTATGGACTGGTAAATAGATGACACTATAATCGCGTAGATGCTTTGAACGTTATTTGAAAAGTAACGTATACAATTGTGTGTAGGATTGTGTAGGTAGAATTTAGCGATTGCAATTCCTGGAGTTTTGTCCGTCAACAGATAAATATGGCTCCAGCGATCAGAGATAATATGAAAAACATATTTCACAAAGTACAATTAAATAAAACTGATCATATGCAGTACATGAAAAAGCTCACAAAATTGTATGAGAGGGTGAGTCTCTAAGGCTTCTTTCAATACAATTTGATTTTGCTTTCTTGAAGTAATATTGATTTTACAAAGATTTGAAGTTTTCATTTGATTGATTAGAATAATTTTAGAATAATATTTGCTACATATATATATATATTTGTCTTCTTGAAATAAATAATGGTATTTTATGATCTATTAATTCTTTTTTTTTAGACTGATTTAGATACATTTTGGGAACATTTTGTCTGGTGTCTGAAGGTGCCTCTTTCAACATCACAACAACATCCATATGTTGTAAACACATTAGAGTTTTGTGCTAAATTCTGTATGAGTTTCTACCCATCCTTGGATAATGAATCTATAGAACCAATCTCACCATTTCTTAGCAGGTTATTCGAGTTTCTTTTATCAAGTCACAATGCTAAGGATAAAGGAGTAAGATTTCGCATATGCCATTTTCTAAATATGCTTTTAAACTCTATGGGCGATAACGCTTTCATCGACGACAATTTATGTGACCAAATTACAGTCAGCATGATGGATCGATTGTTGGATAAGTCGCCTAAAGTCAGAGCACAGGCTGTTTTTGCCTTATACAGATTACAGGATCCATCAGATGAACAATGTCCTGTGATAAAAATGTATCTTTTTCATGTATCTAGAGATCCAAGTGCTGAAGTTCGTAAAGCGGTTCTTGCTACTATGGGTAAAAATCAGAAAACCTTACAGGCTGCATTTATAAGAACACGAGATATTGATGATTCTGTTCGTAAAAAAGCATATGAATTTATCAGTAAAATCACAGTGCGTTCCTTAACTATTGGACAAAGAGAGCGTTTATTAAAGGATGGTCTCAAAGATCGATCCGACAGTGTTAGAATATGTGTAAATAATGTTTTATTGCCAGCGTGGTTAAGATATTTCAAAGGAGAATATATGAGTCTTATTCATGCATTAGATGCAGGAATAGGAACAGAGACTGCAACTTTAGCTTTACAGATATTGTTCAAGTAAGTATTTCTCCTAAAGAAAATAAAGAATAAAGTAGTGTAGGGTAGAGTGGAACTTTTTTGTCCATTTCTCATGATAATGTTTATGTTTCTGAACAGAACATGTTGACTATTTAAAGGCTTATGCCTGTGTCTGTACCTTCAAGGGGTAATCATAATTGTATAAAATAATTGTATGTAATTATAAGCATGTCACTGCAAAGAGATTGTTTGCTATCGTAAATTTTCATATTACTTTAAAGTTGAAACTGATCAAAAATCACTCTGCCCTACCATATATCTGATAAAATAATACATACCATTTGTGTACATAGATATATATTCTTAAATAAATATTGTTTTTATACAGAAATGCTGATTTAAATACATTATTGATACAAGTACCAATAGATAAGAATACAAGATTGATTCCTTTGACGAGCTTAACAAATGAAAATGTTTTATATTGGAAGTGTGTAATACAGCATCTCCATCATCTTTCCTCTACGGAAGAGTTAGAATTAATGATTCCAGAGTTATCAGAATTCTGCAAATATATACGCGATTTTCTTGCTCTCATATCTTCTCAATCACATGAGACATGGGAAACAGAGAGTCACAAGTTTATTCTACTACAACTTTTTGAAATATCTACAATGTATGATCTCTCGGACGAGGTAGGCAGGAAGAATCTAAACGAAGTGATAATAGACACTTTAATGAGCGATCATTGCTCCACTAAAATAATTGAGTGTCTAGTGATTCATTTAGCAAAGGTGGTACCAGATGCCAGCAATATGCTGAATGCTGTTGCTAATGTTATTAGCGAGATTAGACTACCTTTGAAAGAAAATATAGTCACTCAGCAAATTACTGCAGAGCAACAGCATGAAAACAACATGCGAGTGAGTATTAAAATCTAATACTGTTAAAAAATAATATATCTGTAAATAATGAAAAAAATTTGATCATACAGGACCTTTCTGTATTTATAAATGTTTTTATTTTCCTAACAATTTGATTGTAGAAAGCTAAATTAACAGTTGACATAATAGAACTCGAAGAGGAATTGTATCAAGCAATCAAAGAACAGAATTTTCTACAAGCTGATAGCCTTAAAGAAAAGATTAATACTTTGAAAGAGGAAATAAATTGTTTATGTAATACACCCGAAACTATAATAACTGAGGATAATATGCGAGAGGAGAAAAATGATACTGTAACTATGGTCAAATGCCTTGATATTTTATATGTTGCAATACAATCTATTCGCGTATTAACACCTACACTCAGAAGTTTGATGTGTTTTGTTTTAAACAGCCTTGACGTAAGTACGCATAAATTTTACATGTGCGCAAGCGTATATGTGTGTGTGTGTGTGTGTGTGTGTGTGTGTGTGTGTGTGTGTGTGTGTGAAAATTTATATTTTATAGTCACTTAATTTAATTTATTACATTTTAGCATCCTCACGATAGTGTACATGTATTAGCACTAAAGACGTTATGTGTTTATTGTATCTTGGACAAAGAATTAGCTAAAAAACACATAATGATATTTTTTTACCAATTTTCTCTTGAGCAAGAAAATCAAGAAATATGGGTAGTCTCTTTGAAGGCAATATTCGATCTCTTGCTGGTGTATGGTTTGGAATATTTTAATATAATGCAAACTCCAGAAAATAATTCCGTACACAATAGATCTGAAAAGACTCGCTCACTGTATACACATGAGGATAGTTCACATGAAGACATTTCTATAAGTAAGCGGACTGAAATAGAGGAAGGTCCTTGCAATTTCATTAAAATCTTAACAGGATTGCTAACCAACGCGGTAAGTAATAATATTTTTGAGTTTTGCTAAAATTGAATGAGATATTTATACAGCAATTATATTCGAAAATTTATAGAATCAAGATTTACGCACTATTGCGGCGGAAGGACTCTGCAAATTATTGCTCAATCGACGAATCAATAGCAGTAATCTAGTATCGCGCCTGATAATTATGTGCTATAATCCAGTCAACGTCGATGACATTTATCTTCGTCAATGCTTGAGCGCTTTTTTTGACTGTTTTGTAGGGCGTGTATCTGATGCGCAAGAAATGCTCGAAAACGCATACTTCCTAACTTTGCAGGTTCTTTGTAACGCACCGGACATTAGCCCTTTACGGGAGATTAATGCATATCACGTATCTAGGTTTATACTGGGTTTAACAAGACGAGGCTGCCAGAAGAGTAGTGGGCAAACATTTTATACACATAATAACCTTGCCTTTGCTATTCTGGCTGAGATTTTAAATCCAAAAAGCAAAATAGATCAAGAAATTCTTATTAGATCTTTGACAGATTTATGCATTCAACTTGAGGACGATGATCTATCAAAACAAAATCTGCAAAAAGCCATCAAGAATGTTACGAAAATGGTATGTCATTTGTCCTTTATATTTCTGTATCAAGTTTTTCATATATTTCTCTGATCAAATTTCTGATACAAAATTATAATTTAAATGCATTCTGTTATAACACACATGTGTTAATTGTAATTTAATGTCTGGCAGGTGATGAATTATGATAAACGGTTGCTTAAATATATTCAGCAATTTAAACAAAAATTAGAGCCATCCGAAGAAACAGAGATTAATATGGAAGATGATAGTGACAGCGAATCGTAAATGACGCACATTTATATAATATGTATTTATATTTATTAAATAAAGGGAATCCTAATTCTTGAAAATATCAAAATTAAATTTAAGTTATATTATATCAATATATTTAAATAAGCATTAATAATTCTTTAAAAAAATAAACAGCAATTATAAGTTTTTTTTTTTCGTTACTAAATATATTGAAGATATTAGAAAATGAAGATTTAATTTGTATTGCCTAAGATACGAAAAAAATTTAATTTACATTTTAAAATATATTTTATAATTAAAAATATAAACAATTTATAAAAAAATTAAAAATTTAAATAATTTATAATTTTTAATATTAATATTCATAATAATTAAATTTAATAAGTTAAATTTAGTAATTTATGTAAATTAAAAATAATAATGATAAATTGTAATGCCAGCAATAGCGGTTAGACTATATGTTATAAGTAAATTAAATTAATTAGTAAATAATTAGATTTAGATAATTAATAAATTATTTAAATAAATTTTATATAGTGAAATATGTAAAAAATTGAGATATAATTAAAGAATATTTGAAAATGAGAAATAGAGAAATTAATAGTAAAAATTAGGATTAGATACCCTGTTATTTTAATTAAAAGAAGTGTATTAATTAAAAACTAAACTGTTAAAAAAATTAAATTTAAATAATTTGGCGGCATTTTAAAAAGTTAGAGGAATTTGTTTAATAAATGATTAATAAGATTTATTCCGTATTGCCTAAGATACTAAGAAATATGAAATCCTTAATTTTTACGTAATGCGTCGCGTCAATGTGTCATTGTATTGACGCACGATTTTCTCGATACTCGTAAAAATGTAATCCGCACAGCAATGCTGCGTAAAAACTGATAGTCCATTTAGTGGCTCTCTCTATCGGCACGCTCACGAGCATCAAGGCCGTCCAGATAATTCAGTAAACGTCGTTAATTCCTAATTGCATTGATCTTCGGCTTTGGAACCGTTTCCTCGTATAAACGATGGCCTCGATGAAGCTTCGCAAGGTTATCCGTGCGTACGTTTTTCCGTTTCCAAAATTATCGAGATTAACACCGACATGCACGTTACAGACGTAAATAAAGAAAAAAATTATCGCCTATTTTTTTTTTGCAGTATTATGGTGGAAGAAATATTTCTTCTATCATGCGCAGTATATCGAATATCTCATCTTTGACATGAGTGAATACTATTGTTAATTAAATAAGGTTCGTCAATAAGGCATAAGATATCTGTAACTATTACATTTTGTCATTTCATAAAATAAAATTTCTCATTTTTTTAGATAAGGAATTGTTTTAATATTGGTATTGATAGAAATTGCAGATGTTTATTTATGTCTACAATAATTTTTTAAATCAAGCATTTCCTTCAATTTCTATTTATTATCGCATGTTTTATATGAAAGAAGATGCTGTCAGTTATTTTTAATTAAGGTTTCTATTTTTAAAACAATTTATGTCATTAGCGCTGTTTATCCGTCGCAAAAGGTCTTTGATGAAGATGAGTAATGCATGAGAGACACGTATGATTCATGAAAACATCGCAGACGTATTATGACTACAAAACAAATATTAAAGCTGTTATAATTAATTAAATTTAAATTCCGTTAAAACTTTAAAGAATGAAATTTTTACGAAAAAAAAATTTTTTTAAGAATTTTTACGAAACTTTTTACTTTATAAATATATTTAAACAAGATTTCAATTTATTTATGGAACTATTTAACGGCATTAAAAAATTAAAATTAACTCGTAGACTTTGTATTTCAGAATCGAAATAAATCATAAGGTCTCGCGAAGTTAGTTATTTGTACGCACCTGGCAGCATTTTATCTACTTGACGTCGTCCGTCGACAGAGTGCAGTGTAGTCGCATGTCAGCAGCTGAACATGGCGGGTGTGTTGTTCGAAGATATTTTCAACGTGAAGGACATTGATCCGGAGGGCAAGAAATTCGACAGGGGTGAGTTCATATCAGAGTTTACATTTCGGCGCGTTCGCGTTTCGACTCGCCGTGACGATTCGCGCGCTATTTTCATTGCCAGAATAATAGCGTTTGACGAGTTGCTCGATTTTGCCGATAGCGCCGAGCGCCGGCATCATTATAAGCACATGGTGTAAGTAACAGCTGAGAGCTTTCGATCTCATCTCGAAATCCTTAAATAAATCTTATCCGCTTTATTTATTGCGACACGGCCGATGTGGGCCGATGGCTACAACGTCGATCGAGAAAAAGGATAATCTCGTGCATGACACCGGTGCGGTGACACTGATCTGACTGATCCCGCTCGTCGATCGGCACATATGATATGAACCAATGTGAACCGGCGCGAGCGTATCAATGGCGGGTTATTCGAACACTGAGATGGTACACTGAGAGAAAAATATATTAAATTTTAATAAATATTTATTCGAACATAGTGCCAATTGAATATTTATTAAATGTAAATATATACTAAATGTAAAATACACATTGACAATGACTATTGCAGTATCAACTATCGATAGTTTTTATTATCGATCGTTTATTTTCGATAATCACAAGATCAACTATCGATTATTTTAAAAGCGCATGAAATTTGAAGCCGGCTGAAAAGAATTTATTGTTAGACATTTCAAAATATACTAGAATTCGATTTTAAATTAATTTTTAAATTATTAATTAAATTATTTGAACTAAAGGCTGTGGCACACAAAAAACTTAAAATAGTAAGCAGTTAAGGAAATCAACATGTTATGCATGGTCTACAATGGACAATAACAGTAGTTGATTAAGGAGTAGGCGTAGAAATCGATCAATCATGGTTGAATGTGAGAAAAATAATCAACTATGATTGATCGATTTCTACGCCTACTCCTTAATCCACTACTACTGCCCATTGTAGACCATACATTAGATCGGCTACTGTTTATGTTATGGCCTTACGATTCTATTGTGATTAATCAATTCGCTTGCTGCTTTTTTTTTGTGCCATAGCCCTAAATAGAAAATTATTTTATTAAATAAAACAATAAAATTAATAACAAAAGTTATTGAATAATTTTGTTGACATTCCTAGACGACCAAGACAAATATTGATGTTGCTTTAAAAGGAATGTAAATAAAAAGAAATATATTAATTTTTTAAGTTTATGTATCATATTTTACATTTTCATTAAATTTATGAATTTATTTTTATTTGGAATATGTATTTCTATTACAATGAATTTTAACTATTACTTAATTTTATTACAAAAACATAAATGTAAACGTTTTATGAAAAATAATTTTTTGGTTTTAACGAACATTGACTATTTGACATAACTTGCCCTGCATCTGAGAAAACACATTCTAAAGGTACAATGTAGCCTTCGCATAGACTGAAAAAATAACAAAATGGTGTTCGAAAGTATTATCAATGGTTGGAAAAATAATCGATGACGTTCAATAGTAAAAAACTATCGACTAATAGTCCATTGAACGTCATCATAAAATACTTTTACTTCTCATAAAACAAACTAAATGACTGTTAAATATCAAATTATAATGGTATAATTAATTAATACTTAAAAAAGAATATTATTTTGTTATACATTAAGATAAAGTTTATGTTTTTGTAATAAAATTAAGTAATAGTTAAAATTCATTGTAATAGAAATACATATTCCAAATAAAAATAAATAAAGTTAATGAAAATGTAAAATGTGATACATCTATCGATAGTCTATCGATAGTTAGACAGCACTACTATTATTTAATTTCTTTGGATGTGGTTTTGCTTTTTACTAATATTCCATTGAACTTGATCATTAAGAGTGTCGAGAAAAGATGGAATTATATCTTCAAATATTGCAATATTCCTAAATTATGGATTTTTGTTAGCAGTTTAGTTTGTTCTTTATTTTTTTTTATTTGATGATCAAATTTATAAGTAGAACTTTGGGACACTTACTTCTCATTATCGGTAATGTCATGGTAATGGTTGACCTCCAAGAAAATATACTTGATAACATTGATTTTCCGATTAAATTTTTTTATAGTTACGTTGATGATATTGTGGCAGAGATTCCTATTACACAATCAATAATTTAAAAAAAATGTTTAACTCTGTACGTCCAAGATTACAGTTTACAATTGAGGTAGGGGGTAACAAAATTAATTTTTTTGATAACTATTTTAATTCAATACAAAAGATTAATATTTGACTGGTATTAAAAACCGACTTCTTCAGGTAGATACTTAAATTTTTTATCCAGACATCCGCTCTCACAGAAAAAAGGCGTGATCATAGGCATGGTTGAAAAGATGTTTTTCTTTTCTGATCCGAAATTTTATAAAAATTTTAAACTTATTAGTATTTTATTAAATAATGATTATCTTCTGTGTGTGTGTGTGTGTGTGTGGATTTTATTTTTAATACGATGTCTCAGAGAATAAAATATTTCTTTAAAAAATAGTGAACATGATTAATAAAAAGAATTTGGCTAATAAAAAAATTATATGGTTTACAATCCTCTATGTTAACAATATTTTAGATGAATTAAAGTGGCTTGAACACGCGTATTTACATAAATTACAAACAATACGGTATCCAAACTTGCATTTTACAGTATCAATGAACTTTGTAGTTTAATCAAGGTACAAAAAGATCCATTACCAACCAATTCACAGAGAAACGTGGTCTATAAGATTGCCTGCAAAGACTGCGAGGCTTCTTATGTAGGACAAACGGACCGACAATTACACACATTTCTGAACACTGAAATCACATTAAAAGTAAGATATCTTCCCATTTGGTCATTACAGATTATAATTTGACCATGAATTCGATTGGGAGGGAATGTAAATTTTGGATATAGAAAGAAATTACAACAAAAGATTAACATCCGAAATGCTACATATAAAAACCCAAAAAGGAAGTTTAAACCTCCACAAATAGATACGGGATTTTTAGACTATGCCTATACGTCAGTTCTTAATACAATTAAAAAAGTAATGTTTACAACTATACTTTTGTCTGTTTCGGATCGGTACTTGTATTGGTGGTGACATATGTTATTTGTCTCTGCGTAACCGAAGAGTGAACAACTGTTACATTTTGATCTATTCACTTGATGAAAAAATTTATTTGGATCACAGTTATTGTTTTATTTAATTACTCAAATAAGTATTATTCAATTGACTGCTATATGTGTATGTGTAAGTTGCATCAATTCGGTGAATAATAATCTCCTGTTGTTTCTCTTTTTAAAAAAATAATTTTATATATATATATATCTTTGACATTTTCTCTTATCATATTGTAGCTTTCATAAGAATTACTTGTTTCTTTCTGGTAAACTGGGATGAGTCTAAAGAATTTCTTTGATATGTTGGATGATGGCATGGTGCACTACCTGCATAAGATAGTATTATTATATTCAATTCCGTTGAGAATGACTTGAAGTAAGTCATCGCGGATATTATTCGGACATTATACATTTTTATATTAAAAATGGGCTTTTAAACATATCTATTGTTATACTTGCGCACAAAGTAC
This sequence comes from Acromyrmex echinatior, assembly GCF_024713525.1. Classification (NCBI taxonomy): domain Eukaryota; kingdom Metazoa; phylum Arthropoda; class Insecta; order Hymenoptera; family Formicidae; genus Acromyrmex; species Acromyrmex echinatior. Next base: position 11,263,538 of record NC_141859.1, read on the forward strand.
CGCGCTGACTCTTACTTCCCCTTTTATTCTTATCTTTAATTTGGTAAACATATACTTATTTGGTACAAGAACTATTAATTTAATTTACCTATTATTATATTTTATTTAACAAATATTTATTTTCCGTAAATAAATGTTGTATTAGTACTATTCAAACAATTATTTATTAAAATTTAGTACATTTTTCTTTCTCTCTTGTAAAGAGAAAAAAAAAGAGTTGAAAAGTTAAAACAATACTCGAGACAGTCTTATAGCGTTTTTTATTGGCAAAACTGATGCGCACTCAGTACATATTAAAGCTCAGTACACATTATACATTATTCTGCGCATCTGAATGTAAAAATAGGATATTTCAATTGATAAAATGCCCAATATATATTTTATCAAATAGCACGATAAAATATATTAAGGATTTCGCAGTTTTTAATTCGTTTCTACACACAAAAATATGAATTCTTAAAGAAATGTATAAATGCTTTAATCCAAGAATATTTTATGCTTAGAATAGCGCCAAGAATAAACAACTTCCGATTAACAATAAATTATTCGTAAAATAAAATAAATTTTATTCTTAATTCAAAACAAATTTTATTTCAATAAAAGAATAAAGTTGCACTCGTTCAACATTAAATATGCTTATGGTATATTGTATATTAGCATTATTTTTTCTTCAATGATAACTTTTGTCAACTTATTTCAAATTTCCAGTATGCTTTTTAGTAACATCAAGATGATAGAAACCAATATTGCAGTAAGTAACGATAGCTTTGTAAATGAAGTGCCACATTTATAGAGCATGCCTCTTAATGTGTACGGGACACAAGCTCCCAAGGAAAAACTAAATCAAACTTGGATTATACCATCTACTAATGTAGCTCAAAGGAAAGTAAAATGCTGAGACCGTTCTACCAACTTCCGTTAGCCGTATTGCAAATAAGGATGCAAACAGACGGTCAATCTCGTCACAAAGCTAGAGAACGCTGGCTGCATATACAGGATTGGCCATATTCGACGGAAAAATGTTTTTTTTTTTCAATCATGGGAAACGTCGTTACTCGATCTAACATCTCTTTCCCATGATTGAAAAAAAAAAAACATCTTTCCGTTGAATATGGCCAACCCTGTACAGGCGGATCCGCGACGGATCATCTCATTGCTCATCTCATCCATTTAACTTTGGGTAGCAAAATCCGCCCGCGTGTATAGATGACTCTTCGTCACGTCGCAGTAACAAAGTCGGCCGGCTGTTCGCGCATCCCCATTTGCAATATAACTAACAGAAACATTAGAACGAGCTGAATATTTCATCCATCCTTAAAAATTGGACCACGTTTAGAGGTATGTTCCATGAATGCAACAGTTCACTCACAAAACCACTGTCAATCGTTATTCACCGCACCCATGCACTTCCGACATCTTCATATTACTGAAGGGCCCTTATACATACTGTTGCCGCCTGCCGGCGAATTTTCAAATTTATAATTCTTAATCCAAAATAAATAATTTGTAAATAATGCGATTGAGTTTATTAGAACTATATAATGATTTTAGAAACAAGAATATAATTTTAAGAATAAAGTATACTTTGCATAAATCTATTTATTATTGATTGTGAACATTTATAACTGAAGAGAACATTATATACTTAAATGAAAGTAAATAACATTCAAGAATAAAAATATACGTGAATCAGAAATTCATTTTTTTCTATGTATTTTTATTAAACGTACTTTACGTCGATTTATGTACAATGACTTTAAAATATGCTGAATGCGTACTGGTTCTATCAATGAAAAACGCTAAAATAAGAACGGACTATCAATATACAAAATCGAAAATTGTTTTTCAAAATTTATCAATTTATGTTTTTTTGTGATTGTAAATAAAGATTGAAACTGATAATTCCCGAGAGAGATCTTGACTTTGTTGAATGAGATTTTCAGTTATATTTCTTAAAATGATCCTTGTTTCAAAAATTTTGGTTTCAATTAAAATATCCGATACTACTATTATTTTTTATTGTAGAAAAATACCTGCCCTCGTGTTTTCTTCCTTCATCCCGGAAGACATTTTTAAATCCGCGTTTACGTATGATATCAATATCTTCATGTATTTGTCTTGGAGGACATCGCGGCCCTGATAACTGCGGCCTTTTCGCTCTACGTTTTTGCTGCTCACTCGTGGACCACGAGAGAGAGAGAGAGAGAGGGGGGGAGGAATTTGTAAAGTGACGTAGATCGGAGGAGGCGACCATGACCGAATTCTCTGCCGGAATATATTGGATCTTCGCGGTATGTGTCCTGTTAACTTTGCCGCTCAAAAATTATCGATGTATTAATTTTTTTTCTAACTGACGTAACCTTTGGCAAATTGCTAATTCATTGACAGAAAACCGCCTGGTTCAGTCTGGTTGCGATTAGAATACTCGATAGATTAATTGTTTTGAAATAGATATTTTAATTTTTGAATAATTTGACAAGTGATATAAATGATAAAAATATAAAAATAAGTGATAATTTTTATTGATGTGTTTTTATCCTTAATATATATTCATTATTTTTTCTCCTAATATACAATTCTATAAATAATTGAGAAGAATTAAAAACACATTTTCTTGATCGATGACATTTAATTTGATCAAGTTTTGTGTCTTTACGTTTACGCTCTTAATCGGATTTAATAACATCCGTAGTTATGAAACTAGCCAATTATAGCTATTCCTCTGAATAATGAAATGACTGTGATTGGCCAGTTTTTTAACTACAGATGTTATTAAATCCGATTAAGAGTGTTCGTGTAAACGTAGTCTCTGATGCTAGAAATCGCTTCGAGATCTCAGACAGAGAAAGAATTAATAAATTATATTTGAACAATTCGGTCACATGACCAGTAACGTTGATTATCTCCTTCGAAATTCTAGTTGTGCCCATAATTTAACCTGATGATTATTTCTTTATGCAGAAATATATTCCGTACAGTTATAATCGTAAATCTCTTCTCACGTTCAATGTATATTATAAACAGAACTACAATACAAAATCGGTGATTGCTATCTCCGATTTAGATAACCCAGATTGTCAGCGACAGGTCCATTCGTGTAGCCTAGGATGCTCTTCCTCCCATTACCCTCTTTGCCTATCTCTTTCTCTCGTGTCATCTTTCATCCAACGTTCGATAAAACGCGCTATTACCATACACGACGTATATCGACCAACGAGCGCTCCTCTTCGGTGTGCGATTGTGAATTCCGAGTCGATAATTGGGTAGTGCCCATCGCTGGCTGACGAGCGAGCGTTGCAAAACGAGAATGTCGAGAGTGAGGGGGAATTTCTCCTCTCTTCCTCTCTCTATCTCCTTCCCTTCTCCTCTCTCTTTTGTGAGGGATGGAACCGGGTGCTCGCTTACGACCGGTCGATGCAGCGAGGATGCCCGCAGCAGCAGCAGCAGCAGCAGCTCCGAGCAACACGGCACTCACGTAATATGACGCGACTGCGTTGCTGAGCTGAGGAGAGAGAGAAAGAAAGAGAGAGAGAGAGAGAGCGAGAGGGCGAGAAAGGAGGCAGTAAGGATGGTGAAACGGTTGCGCGGAGAGCTATGAAGCAGCCGGGACGTGTGAGTTGTGCTGGTGGGGGTTGACACGGTCAAGGTCAGCCTCAGTTCTAAGGTCGCGGGGGTATGTCATCTCAGAAGGGAGTGCCTGAATAATACTTCATCTCTTTTTCTCGCTCGCTCTCTTCTTTCCGTCGCCTCTTTCTCGTTTTTGTGCTCGTTTTCAGCTTCGCTTTCGGATCAAGTCGTAAAGCGAGGACGAGCGTTCTTCGTCTTCTTCTTTTCTAGTTTCGTTTTTCTTTTTCCCCTTTTACGTTCGTATGCGTGTCAGCTTGGACTCGTCCATCCGCCGACTGATGGAAGAGTCGTATTTATTTCTTCATCTCGCCAACTTCCTTCGCTTGGTTGATGCGAGGATGCGCGCATAATTCCGTTTCGCGACCATAGAAACGTAAAATGATCTTCATGTACATATAAATTTTGGTATAAATAAATAAAATAAAAGAAATCTATAATTTAAGGTACCGCTTTGTGTCCGTGTAAAAAAGAATATTGTTTTAATATTGACACAAATAAGCAACTACATTAGATACATAAAACCATATAACAGTTTCGCATAATTTAAATGTTATTGTTGTTTCAAATGGTAGTAATATTCAATTACATTAGCCTTAGTGAAAAAGTTGTTTTAATGATTTTTTTACTATTTTTAATGTATTTATGTCTGTGTTGAACATGAATTCGTTTTCTAAATTTGGCTGTTATGGCACAATTTTGAAAAATAGCGTCAGAGGTAAAAAAATTTAAAAAAACGGATTCAAGCATTTAAAAAACTAGGAAACGATAAAGTTTGTTCAGACAACGATCCAAAAATGTAAATTCACAGGCTAGTGTTATTATTTTAAAATAATTATTTCGTAATAAACAGCTAGGATGAAGAATTTCATTTATAATCGGCATCTTAAGTTTATCGCGATATTAAGATGGACATATGTTTAGAAATCGGGAGATATAAATTAAGTGCTGGTTTTCAAATTGATTTTTAAATTTTATTGCCTTGGGAAGAAGTCCACCAGTCTAGTTGGGATCAAGTGTAATCAGGTTTTGGCTTTGCCGTACATTTTTTCCATTCGTATCTGTTTGCGAATCGAACAAAGTGATCATTAGAGCAAAAACTCATTTCTACTAATGTAGTTTAATTTTAGTCTCAACTAAAACTTTTCTCTTAAACTTTTCATCATTTTCTAGTCTAAGAAAAAAGATGAAGACTAAGTTGAACAGAGAAAGTTAATCTGTATTAATAGAAACGGACATTAGAGATTTTTGCATATATTCTCTATCGATTAGATGTAATCCAATAGTTGATGGATAATTGGACCTATAACGATCATTTTCGCCGATTATTAGATACAGAGGCTTAAAAACAAAATTAAACAATTTTTAAGATGGTAACATTAAAAATGTAGAATAGACTATTTTGTAGATTATTTTAAATTATAAAATTATAAATTATACATATAAAGCAGTTACAAATTAAGACAAGTAAATACAATTAAACTATTATTTCTTTAAATGCAAATGACAAATACCATAAAATTTGTTAGATAAATAAACATTTCAATCTTTGAGTTGAGAGAAAAATTATCTTTTCTATTTCAATCATCGAAATAGTTGGAATAATTTACTCAGGAAACTCAAGCAAATCGCCGGCACGGCGGGCGATAGTAATTTCCTCGTTCTCTCCAAGAAACGTGTGATGCTCTTGGTGTATGTTCTTCGATGTTATTTTTAGATTCAGAAATTCATCATGTGCACGTACAATGCGATGAGCAATTGTATTCTGCGAACGGCACAAAGATCACAGTTTTAATTTTGAAAATTTTTGATACTTGTAAAATTTACAACTTTGTGTCAAGTTATTCTTTTAGCATATACTAATAAAGTTTTTCATGTATTATATTGCAGCAATAATATTATAGCATTAATATTAGTATTATAACGAACACAGATGTGTCTGATGTTCGACCGTTATATGTTGTATTTGGTACTTTTACATTTTATGCGTTGCTGCTAAAGCAATTGCGTAATAATAGTTACAATTTTCTATATCCGTAAATAAATATTAATCTTTTTAGTCAATCAATTAGCCATTGAGAAATACATAGGTTGTATGATTAAGTTGACACTATCTTGATATCTTAAGGCCGGGTTGTTCCACTTTTCACTAATCTTCAGTTCACTGTCTTACTCTCTTACTCTTTTATGTCCTTTTATTCTTTTGGTTTTACTCTTTTATCCAGTAGGTGTAAATTACCACATATTTATCCGAAGATGGAACAATCTAAAAGAAATATACGCACTATAATGGCGTATAGTATCCAAATGGTTAACGCTGGAAATGGACGTGATAAATTTTGAATATACCGAGACGAGATATTGAAGCAAGAGATATTGACGCGAACAAAATAGGCGCATCTTGAAATTCATTTCGAGGATGTTCAAAGTCGTGACATGCCACATTGGACGATTTTGACCGCGCGCCAATAGTTTCTTTAACGATCCAATTAAATGTAAGTGCTGTTAAATAATTACTGGCTGAATCTATTCCACGGTGGTTTCCCGTAACATGTAAAACACAAGAGAATTCGTGAAATCAATGCACATTTAATGAAGCGTTATTCTCAACATTATTTGTGTAATTATAATTCCGACTGCATTATCTTCTTCATAAATGCATCAATAATAATTTATACTCTTAGCACTTTGACTGATGTATAATTAAATACTTTGTGTTTTTGCTTTTGTCGTAAAAAAAATCAAATTATTTAACAAAATACTTTTTAGAAAATCGATTTTAAGATGCGCCTATTTTGTTCACACTTACGTTGGAATGCTTCGACATGTTCAAAATTTGTCACCACGTCATTTATAGCATTAACTCTTTGGTTATTACGCGCTATTATAGTGCGCACGCTTCCTAATGATGTACGTGTCGAAGTAATGTCAACTTAATTATTACCTACATATTATATTTTCTAAAAAAGATTGATTTCAAGTTTCATGAACAAAATATGCAACTATTTTTTAACTGTTTCGATACATCTGTTTGTATCATCCGCTTATATTATCTAGATAAAAATTAAGGAGATTGGTGATTTTTTTCTTTTCCTTCGTAGTTTAAATATCGAAGAAAATAAATGTGCGCATTCATTTCATTCGATGCTCGTTCCTTCATTCCCGGCTCCTTTTCTCCTTGTCCCGGCGATGACGCAAGTGGGTCATGGAAAAACGGGGAAAGGGAACAAGCACGAAGGCTCTGTTCCTTTTCGTTTGTTTGACGATTAATTCGGTGTCGTTTATTATTAGCAAGATTAAATGGGTGTGTCTTAAGAATTTTCCTAATTCCCCATTTTTTCTTATCTGCCTACACCTGATTGTGAGACATTGTTATGCAATCGAAAACGTTCGACATATTTTACTTCGAATATTCATTAAAATATACACGATATCCCAAATTCTTGACGGAAAATGGACAAATAATATTGTTAAAAAATTTAATTTTTTTCTTAGCGAGTTTTCTATAAACGAAATGAAATCTTTGATATTAACTCTTGGTATACACGATCATTTTCCAGTTCTTAACTATACACGACGGATCGTTCACATGTATGAATGTTAATTTTCATCATTTTTATATAATAAAGTATTAGGTGATTTGTGTATATACACTTTTGAAAGTGTTATATAACATCTTTGGAAAGTATTTGTATAGTTGTGTATTTAAAATAAGAAAAAAATACACGGAGAAAACCATGGACGTGGATTTTTTTTCGGGGGAGAGAGTTCTATTAACCCAGGGATGTTTCTCGGATGTACTAGTGCTAGTATGAGAAAAAAAAAAAGAATTTTGCGATTGCATTGCAAAGAACGTCACTGTACCATTCATTGTTGTAACATTTATAACAATTTTTAACGTTAATGAATTTGGATACTTTATAGCTTTTAATATCTCCTCGTATCTCATTTTGAAAAGGAAAATCAAGTTTTATATTGGGTCGGGGAAAAAGTTTCTTCGTATTTTTTAATTCAAAATTGTATATACAATATCTTCGTCAAAAATAAATGAAATTTCAATTTAAAAAGAGAGTTTTAAAGCTTGAAATCTCTACTTTCGAAAGATTACTATATTTTTTCAGTTTCTGTGAGTTTGATAATTTTTACATCAAAAAAACTGTGAGCTGAAAAAGATGAAAATTTTTCTTTTCACTTTGAGGGTCTCTCACGTGTTCAAAAAAAAATTTACAAAAATTTTCGACTACCTATCGTGAAAACTCGAAGCTTTTCCTACAAAATCATTTTTTAAAAATGTTCCTATGATTTTTTGTTACTGAGTTATTCGCGAATTAAGTAAAGGAGCATTCTAACTTTGATTGCTCGTAACTCCGATAAAAATCATCCCACCGCAATTTAAAAAACAGATTCTTAAAGCTAAAACTTTGCTCCAACGAATAATATAATTGTAACGAAAATTTTGCAACAAATGAAAAACTTTTGCAACAAATTTTTTTTTAAATACGAAGAAACTTTTTCCCCGACCTAATATATCAAGTAACTTTTACTTTATTTTTTAAAGAAAGTATGGGCAATACAGCTACTACAAATAAAAATTTAATGTTTCAATATTGTTATTGTTATTATTATTACAAACATTATATAACTCTTAAATATAAATATTCTGTCTAAGCAGAAGAATACTAAATAAGAAGAATACTAAATAAAATTCTCTCTCTCTCTCTCTCTCTTATTCTATGATACTTTTTCAAAATTAAATGATTATAAAATAATTATAAAAATAAATATAAAAATATTGATCAAGCAGATGCAAGAGCTACTGAGCGCTCAATGAGCAATTGTAGTATTGAATATGTCAATTATAGCGTATATTTTGTTTTTCGAGTCAAAAGTTTTACGAAAATTTCCCTTATATATCGCATATTCTGTCAAAGCTCAAACGGAAGTATAAAAATTACTTATATGGTCTTATAACGAGAAGAAAAAAAATATTTTATGACAGCAAAAAACTTACACAAAGTCAAAAGTAAAATTGTATGTTTTTACAATTAAAAATGAAAAAGAGGGATTTGATAGAGTACATCGCTAATTGGCTAATTTAAAATGAATTATTCTTTTTAGTAAAGCAATGAAAAATTACCAGGCACTGACCGATGTGAGTTATCAGAATATGCGCTAACGGGATCATCCCAAAATAATAATTAATAAAAAATTTCGAGGGGGGGGGGGGGTTTGAATCCTCAAAACCATTTCCCCTGAATACGTCCATGAAGAAAACAGTGTGTTTGATCTACAGAAATTTGGTGATTCCAATTAGATTAAATAGTAGGTAAAATACGGAGCAATTATTTATATGGTTGCTTGAATAATCCATAATATAATGGTTGAATGACTTACTTGTAGCAATGACGGAGCTTTATAAAGCTAGGACCAAAATAGAATCAAATCGAATTTATCCCTACACTTATTTTGCACTAAATTATACCATTAATGATAATTTTGTATCGTGTACCATTTGGGAAAAAATCGTGGCACTGCTAGCTTAATATTAAGCTGATAGGATTCAAAATTTAAAATAAAAGAAAAAAAGAAAAATATTGTAATATCAGAAATCAATAAGATTGAATTGTACTATTTTGTATCAAAAACAATTCTATATTATGTGTTATTTCCAAGAAAACAGTGACGTTTCTAATTTAATATTTAAGCTGGCAGGACCATAAAAAAACAACACAAGGGCAAAAATTAAAACAACTGAATTTGTATTAATTTGTACCATTGAAAGTAAATGAATATTTTCATGTTTTCTCCTTAAAATGGCTATTAGTATATACATACAATCTATGAGGCATTCTACGTCAAACTGAGCACCTTTGAAACATTATTTTATTTTATTTTTTTAAATTTGCTTAACGTATTCTACAGATAAAAATATGAGACGTGTTTCGCGAAAAAGATGTGAAAAAAAATGTTTTTTTTGTGAAATTATATTGATGCTTGTAATTTGCAGAAGTTCATAAAAAAACGTTACTCATGCGAACATTCAAATTATTATATCGTCGAAACCATTAATCGTACAAAAAAAATGCAAAATTTTCCGGAATTAAAAGTACGATTTTAAAGATCTTGAATTGTTCTATGGATGGTTATTTTTAATTTAGCATTTTCATAAATAAATCATTTTCCATTTGTTTACCATTTTTATCAATATTTTTTATTATTGACTCGCCAATTAAAAATATATTTCCATTTCAATTATGAAGCAACCCTGAAAATTTTAAATGGAACTCGAATTTTTTAACTATACAGTCCATTCGAGTTTTATTTGAAATTTTCAGGATTGCTTCATAATTTAAATGGGAATATGACATTTTAATAAAATTTTTTAATTGATGAGTCAATGATGAAAAATATTGATAAAAATTATAAACAAATGGAAAATGATATAATTATATGAAAATGCTAAATTAAAAATAACCATCCATAGAACAATTCAAGATCTTTAAAATCGGACTTTTAATCCCGGAAAATTTTACATTTTTTTTGTACGATTAATGGTTTCGACGATATAATAATTTGAATGTATATAATTCGCATGAGTAACGTTTTTTTTATGAACTTCTACAAATTACAAGCATCAATATAATTTCACAAAAAAAACATTTTTTTTCACATCTTTTTCGCGAAACACGTCTCATATTTTTATCTGTAGAATATTAAAGCAAATTAAAAAAAAAAAAATAAAATGATGTTTCAAAGGTGCCCGGTTTGACGTGGAATGCCCCATAAATTGTAAGTATATACTAATAAAGTCATTTTAAGGAGAAAATGTAAAATATTAATTTACTTTCAATGGTACAAATACTACAAATTAGTACAAATTCAGTTGTGTTAATTTTTATTAACAATTAATTTTATCCTTGTGTTTTTTATAGTTCTGCTAGCTTAAATATTATAATAAATTAACAGCGCTATTATTTCCTTGGAAATGACATATAATATAGAATTGTTTTGGCAGTACAAATTCAAAATAGTACAAATTCAATCCTATTAATTTCTGATTTTATTTTTCTTTTTTTCTTTTATTTTGAATTGGTCCCCCAGCTTAACATTAAGCTAGCATCGTCATGATTTTTTTCGAAATGGACGATACAAAATTATCATTAATAGTACAATTTAGTACAAAATGAGTACTAAAAATTCCGATAGATCCGATTTGATTCTGCTGATTTGGTCCTGCTAGATCATAGAGACTTTGGAAACTATATTTGAGACAAAATCCAACCGTGTTGTTTGCTTTGTTACGGAGACAGAAATCATTAAGCAAGAATAAGAAGTCATTTCGTTACGATATGGATGAGCGTTGCAAGAATGCACTGAAACGAAACTGTCACATCTTATTGTATTATTTTGAAAGTACAATATGTACTCTCTAAAAATGAATCAATGTATTATTACTAACTTCAGTTCTACATTTATAACTGACGTAATCATCAGCTATAAGTATAGAACTGAAGTTAGTAATAATACATTGATTCATTTTTAGAGAGTACATATTATACCAAATAATATAATAAGATGTGACAGTTTCGAGCGTTTCAGTGCATTCTTGCAACGCTCATCCATAGCGTAACAAACTTCTTATTCTTGCTTAATAATTCCTACCTCCGTAACAAAGCAGACAATACGATTGGATTTCGTCTCAAATATAGTTTCCAAAGTCTTATGTAATACACAAACAAAATAAGAATGCGAGGCACATTTAACGTTAAATCTGGCTTTGCAAAAACATACGGATGCAACATTCGAGTCGAAGCTACCAAGCAATCTTTCGAAATTGTAATGAAACGATGAGAAACCGATATGACGATATAACTTTTTATCTTATTGCATGTTAATGTGGCATCACGACTGACGCAATTATATGGACAGATAGCTTATCCATGGTAAATGATCTTTCAACTAAGTTTTGTTTGTTATAACCAGATCATGCGTAACTACATTAGTGTAGTTGACACATCAAAGTTACGAATCATATCAACTATACACATATCTATCATATAAAGATAACTAGGATGATGTAGCTATTGTATTGCTCACAACTAAATATAGGGATCATCCCACCTAAATATAAATTTCTGGTTATGTGACCCATCTTTCTTTCTTCCGTTTTGGAAGTCAATTGTAACCGGCTTTTCAAAATACACTTATTATCTATTTTTCTTTGTTATTTTCTGTATTATTCTTATTATACTTAGCTCTTTCGTCCTTCGACAATTTTCTATAATGACCCTTCTGTTGCCGTCGCTAATTGTAATTATGTGTAACTAACGTAAAATAAGCGGAAATTTACGGTTAAGTGTGACACGCTCTCTCGTGCTTGGCGCCCAACTTGTTTTGAGAAAAGCTCTAAAATTTTGCGAAAATTTTGTTTGATTATCGAGTTATCCCATAAGAGATTTTATTTATTTGAGAAATATAATAGAGCACGCGACGAAGTTGTGCCGCCACTCGTGAGTACGGTCACAAATATCTTTTTTCCGTGTAGAGATCATTTTATAGTCACATGCTCGTAATATTTCAAAGAAAAAAATTGCGTACAAAAATGATTCAATCGTATGTACATATTGAGTATTAATGATGATTAACTTTCCGTTGAAATTACTTCCAAATTAAGCAAGCATAATTGTTTTTTTTTTACTACAAAAAGTTAAATCGTGAAAGAAAATATATTGTTCCCACTGATTAATGTCATGACATTTTCATTAAATGAAACGTAGGAGTTGAAGTTTTCCATCATTAAAGGTCAATTTAAATAGAAACGAAAACTTGATGCAAATGTTGTGTGATGCTATGAGCAAATTGATGATTAACATGAGCTGTATCGTCTAGTCAGACTTATACTATATATCTTATTAATCTAGACGCTTATGCTTTTATGTAACTTTGCGCGCGCGATCGTCTTAACGAGATCAGACTCGATGGCGAGTCGAATCGATGCCGTTATCGAAGTAACGGTATGAAACGAGGCGGTAACCGTATGGAGATTGGCCGAACGTTTATGTATGATAAAATGTAACGCAGTTAAAAATCGTGCGGGATTGTTATTATGCCAAGAGATTACGCTTATACTTCAAAATTTGAATTGATGACTCATTCACTGTGTGAAATGAGTCGTCGAACCACAATATGGATTTCTATATTGCTAGTATATAGCAATTTGAATATGGATGAAATTTTATTTATTAGGTGTTGGAATTAATTCGTAGTGTTTTACAAGTGATGGGAAGTACTTTCATTAATGTATTTTTTAATGCTCATGTGAAATAAATAACATTCTTTCATTAAAAACGCTACGAATTAATTCCAACACCTAATATATATTTTATTAATGATTAAATTGCAACTTACGAGCACTGATATTAGCACGACCAAATAGATATTGCTTTAAATTACCGCCTCTGTTGCAGAGGCAATTTTTGCGAACTATCCGGTTAATTGGTAAATATCAATAACATTACATTAACGTTGTAATTTCTCACTCATCAATTTTAATATAACACATCAGTTACATTGAGTTGAGTAACAAATTGTAACATCGATATTAAATAAATCAATGTTACAATTTCCTGTTACGTACATATGTTATATTAAAATTGTTACTGTTAGTTGATAATTTATTGGATAATTTTGCGTGATCATGACTTTTTCGAATGTATGATCATGTAGCTGTGAATAGAAAAATGATTGAGATTTTTCATAGCTTGTGGTTTTTCGTATGCTTAAAATTCAGGGTCTGTTGCATCAGAACAAAGGATAGAGATTAACGAGAGTTCTAGGGTAGCACCATGATCGTAATCGTATCAGGTGGAATATATACGAATTCATTTTTTTACTGTAACCTTCAACAGCAGCGGCTAACAATAATAGGAATAGCAATATTAATGACAATAGCAATAACAGCAGTGATTGTGGCCAGTGTTGTGCAGTATCAAGATACTTTTTTTTCTGGTACTTATATCTATATCTAGGTATTATTTTTCTTGTGTACACCGGTACTTATACTTACCTATGTAAGGTACTTATATAGGTACATTTTAGTTTTAAATGATACTTTCCTGCACTATCAATAAGGCAACTTTGTAATTGTTACAAGTTTGTATTACGTTTTGACATCATATTTAGAAGCTCAATCTCGAATTAGCACCGATATTTTTAAGTCAATTTATTACATCAAGTCATACAGAGTATTATATATGTTTTGTTATTTTGATCGTGATGTCTATTTCAACTTGATTTGATTTGACATTAAAAATTGTTATTTAATTGTACTAATAATGAACTAAAAACTTGGGTCGAAATGTTTCTGATTTCTCTTTTGTATTATCATTCTAATAAATTTATTTACACACTCGGATACTGTGTTGGCTCTTCGTAGGCATTTTATATTATTAATTTATTTAATTTATTGGGGCATTTCGTATAATGTAATATTTTATTGTATTAATTTTTAATGATGAATTGAGTAAATGTTAATAAATGGATATGAATAAAACTAATTAAGGGAGTGATCGCGTACCGGTCATTTTGTCATATTTTTCCGTTTTCTATTTATATTTTTCAATTTATTGGAACTATTATTGGATACTATTATTGGAACTATTTATTGGATACTATTATATTTTTACCTTTACGTAAATGTTTGTTAATGTTTTTTTCGTATAGTATGCGAAAATAGATGACGTAAATATGCTTATAGCTACATAAAATTTGATATACTTGTAACGGTCGGTCTAAAAGACCGTAGCGCGCGCACTTACGTTAGTCTTTTTTTTTCTTCTTTTATTAACTCTCGCAGCTAGTCCGCGATTTGGCTATAAACTAGTTCGAAAATGCAGGTAACAAATCAAAAAAGGAAATAATCATGAAAAAACTCGGCAGCTTGAAAAATTAGGGATGATGCAACACCCAAGCCAAGATGGAATACATCTGTCGGATGTGACGCAATAATACGTAAACTCACTTACGTTAATGTAATTAGTGTTTGTAGTCTCATTTTCTTATTAATTATTACTTATAGTAATTATAATCATATGTATTCTAGTTATAACATATACAGAGTATATAATGATAAATCTTACGCCTAGAGGCAGAATGGACTAAACTAAGAAGAAAAGTCCTCTACCATTTTGCACATTTCGCCATAGTTAACAAGATATTAATTGCTAAAAATTGCCGAAAATTGGTCTTCAATAAATTTTGTCTCAAATACTGTCAATTTTATAGAAAAACTGCAAAAGACGAAAATTGTTTATTTTCTTCTCATAGAACTATGAATTTTTTCAGAATTTTTTATCAACTCTTTAGTACTGCATTTTCTCATTTTTTACCAACGTGAGAAAATACAGTATTAAAAAATTCTGAAAAAATTCTAAAAAATTCTTAGAGTTCTATGAGAAGAAAATAAACGATTTTTGTCTCTTGCAGTTTTTCTGTAAAGTTGATAGTATTTAAGTAAAAAATAATTCAAAACCAATATTTGGCAATTTTTAGTAATTAATATCTTGTTAACTATTGTGAAAATTGTAAAATGATAGAGGACTTTTCTTCTTAGTTTAATCCATTCTGTCCCTATGCGAAAGATTTATCATTATTTTCCAAACACCCTGTATATGTGCAAAAATGTATATTCGATCAAAATTACCAGAACGCGTCTATTAACGTTAATTTCGAGATGCGCCTACTCCCGGGTTAATGACTTTATAAGTGTTACTTCATTTTATTTTACTTGCATAGAATATTTATGTATGTACAAATAAAATGTATGTATAAGTAAATATTATCTGTAGACACATGAAATACATAAATCATACCTAACAAGCAAGCTGTTGTCATTTTGACGTCAAATTAATGTTAAAGAAAACGTCGTTTTTTTTGTCAAAATGCAATTTATTTTGAAATTTTATGAAAAATGTTAAAAATGAAAGTATGTAGGTATTTAATTTTTCTAGTACCTGTACCTTAGTATATTTTTTCCAGAGTACTTGTACCTGTATCTAGATATTGAAAATAGAGTACTTTGCACAACATTGACTGTGAGATGATGGCAGTGCCGGTGTCGGCATAAAGTGAGCAGCAGACGTGCACGAGAGTAGGTAAATGTGCGAGATCGCGATTGGCCGCGTCGGTTGCGTCGGCCGCGGCGTCACCGTTCAACCAATCAGCGTTTGCGGCTGCGAGCTTCGCGCGCGCGGATCCGGTACCGCGGTCGAGGTCGACTTGACCAGTGTCGAGGTAACACACCGTGAATCGTTGAGAAAAACTGACCGATTGATTTGTATGTACGTAGGGAACGCGGTGCACACGCAAATCGAAAATACGCATCGCGGTTATCGATTCGAAGAAATGCGACACGTGGCTATTTTGTTTGACGCGACGCGACGCAACGCAACGCAACGCAACGCAACGCAACAGCGAGAGTGGACGCGGTAAATGAGACAAGGAGATGAAATTTGCGACAGTGAGTAAGCGAGAGCGAGAGCGAGAGCGAGAGAGAGAAAAAGAGAGAGCGCGCATGATGGAGGCCGTTCGCAGATGAGCGAGGACGGAAGAGGGGAACGGTGGGAGGAAAGAGGGAGAGTACCCGGCTGCCTTCAGTTTGGCGTTCGGTGTTGCTAGGCGCGAGGGCCACTGTCAGTGCCAAGGCGGCAGCCGGCAACCTTCTCTCGATCGTGAGAATCAAATCAAGCTTTCCTTTCTTTCTCGCCTCGGCGAGTGTCGTCCCGTTGGTTTTCGCGCGGCTTTCTTTTTCTTCCTCTCCTCCCTATCATCGCCTCCCTAGCCTCCGGGAACAGATGCATTTTCGAGAACATTCCCTGCGCGCGCGAGCGAGCGAACGAGCGGCGCCTACTCGTCGAATTTGCCGGCACTGTGGCCAGTGTGGCCTCCGCTCTCGATATGTTATGTCCCCATACTTGCGTGTGTGCGTGCGAAAAAGAACTGAGCGTGTAGAGACACGCGAATCACGAAATGTCTTAAACGGCGGATATACGATCGCGCATCACTTTCATCAATCATCGACGATTGACGTGATGATCTTCGATTAACGCGGAACACCGTGAGTATTCCGTCTGATTTTTTCATCATTAATCTTACGATTCATTGTACTTTCAAACCAATCATCTTCATTTTTTTGCATTACTAAACATCTCATAATATCCTATTGTGCCTTATTTTATTTTTTTAATAACAATTGATATCACAGCAATTGTTTACTTGTGTAATATATATATATATATATATATATATATATATATATATATATATATATATATGGTGAAATTATACCTCATATATTAATCGAACGAAAGGAAAGTATCTGAGTACATTAATTTTACAAATATTCGCATTTGTCATGAGCAGACATTAAGGATGTAGAAACAGTAAAAAAAAGAGGAAGTATTCTCATTAATAATGACATGATAAAATATGGAACATGTCAAGTTATGATGGATTTGATAATGTATTTTGTGTTGCAGTCGATATCTTATACATACACATGTGTGTGTGTGTGTGTGTTGTGTGTGTGTGTGCGTGTGCGTGTTGTGTGTGTGTGTGTGTGTGTGTGTGTGTGTGTGTGTGTGTATTGCACATTATGTATATAGCATGTGCATATATATGTATAAGATTTTCACTTAAAGTATGAGTTCATAAAAGTTGTATTTTGGCAGTAATTAATACTTATGTATTAATTAAAGTTAAAAAAGTAGAAATTATAATCAAACGTAAGTACCAATGTGAATATTTCAGGAAAGTTAGAAGTAATTTCCAAAGCGATTTTTTTGTAGCGATATCTCGATGATTCCAGGAACATGAATGCCACGTTCTTATAAATTAAGTACACTGAATGGGAGAGCCACGCAGTTGTGCGAATAAAACGTGATACGTAGTGATAGAGTGGATATAATCTTAAAAATTTGCTCGCAAATTTAAAAGTATAATTAACAAAAATACATCAATGTCTTGAGAACGTCTTTATTTTGACTTTAATAAATTAGACGAGAAAATTCAGTATTGCATTTAGTAATTTAAAAATAAAAATACATATACATATATGTATATATGTATACTTTTACTTGAGTCGCAGAATAATATTAATTATTCTTATTACAAGTAGTCGTATTATTATACTTACTGATATATTTCATATAATAAATAAACACCAAGTATATACATATATATACGAATATAATTATTCTTTGAAAAAAAGCGAAGCAAAACCATTGATTATCTTCTATACAGTTCGAGAATTACGAAACCGATGCGGACTCGATAAAACGGTTAGATCGCCGTTTTTGTCCGCTTTTGCGACGAGCGCGAGCGTAGCCGAATCATGTTTTCTTCCTTATTTGCGTTTCTGAGTCACGCGCGTGTCTGGCGGCTATCTATTCACGCGATCCGCCGACGCGCGCACTTGTATTATGTTGACGGTTATTTATTCGAACGTAACACCGAACGAAAAAAGGCCGGCGTTTCTACCTTTACTACGTAGAAATTTCAACCAATAGCAAATATCGTCGATAAAGAATTATTTGCTATATACTTACTTATGGATTGGATACTCTTTCTTAATACGTATATTTATACAAAAATAAAAGTAAACATTCTTATCTTTATCAGCTTTTTTAATCTACTTGTATTACATAAAGTCTTACAAATGCCTCGAAATTTGTAGAAAAAAGATAAACAAGTTCCGTTAATTCGAAAATTTATAATCATGTTTTCAAAACACAACTGATTAAATAAATAAAAAAAATAAAATTAATCTATGCAAATATAAAACAGCATATAAATAAATAAAAATATCAAATTTGTTGCGAAAATAAAAAAAAAGCGAACAATTATGACAAATTAAATCAATCGGATTGTAATAAGTTGATGAGACTGGAATTCGTCTATGCTGTATGCAAGATGAAAAACCGGTGGTTTTCAGTAATATTTCAAACAAATCGATCGAACAAAATTGCCATTTTTTTAGTTTGACAAATAATTAATGAAAGGGAGAAAGGAAAAAATTGTAAATACGTAAAATATACGATTAAATTTCGCATTGAGCGTAAACGAAAATAGAGTACAAATAGAAAAAGGAAGCTAGTAAATTTTATTAGAGAAATTCTATCATCATTTCTATTTCATTCTATTATTATTTCTTATTACACTTTTAAAATATATTTGCAGTTTGCAAGCACGCGCGTGTATTGATTAAACTGTTGTATGGTGCGATTTCTGTGGATACCAATCAGGAGACGGCTGGGATCGTTCGTCCCGTGAGGGATATATCGATAACAGAATATCGTTGAATGTGCCATTTATTAATCGTATACTATGCTTATATCTTTTAAATAGGTTTGCTCAAGCCAGGGAGTACAAAGGGTCATTGATTAAGTCGCGCGTTTCTTTTCTAGACTCGACATTACGAGGATCAAAAATCCCTTTTCTAAACCATACAATATATTCCATTGATTGCTTTAAACTGCAACTGTAAGTGCAGTATAAATAATAACAAATATAACGATAAATTTTTATGTAACAAGAAAATGAGTGTACAGGGTGTCTCACAATTACCGCATTTCCTCTTAAAAACGTATTCTTGAAATAATTTTGGAACGAAAATCCTAATACAAAAGTGTCGAGACTACAATAGTTTTTGAATTACAATTGATTAAAAATAGATTGTAATTTAAAAACATAGCTTCGATATTTTCGTACTAGGATTTTTGTCTATTAGAATGTTCAAAAGAATCCAGAAATAATAATGGAGGCTATAAAAGTAAAATAGTTTTTGATTTATAAGCATTTAAAGTTAGCTTATAATAATTAAAAAAATTATTATAATTTCGATATTTTCGTATTAGAATTTTCGTTTCAAAATTACCTCAAGAATACGTTTCTTAAGAGGAAATCCGCTTGTGAGACCTGTATACATAAAAAAAGAGAAAGACTGAATTATACATAATTATGCGTCTTTGTTTAGATGTTAAACATTCATGTTTTACATTAATATTAACAAATAAATGAGTTTTTAATTGTCAAACGTATGTGAAATTATACATTCAGACAGTGTCTTTCCTAGCTTGGTTATATCGATTGTTGTCAAAGTATATAAGTATATATTTATATCGAAGCTTTATTCAATAAAATAAAAAAAATATAGAAAAGAATTGCTTTTAATGCATTAAGTATATTCTGTATTTCTCAATACTTAATTATTTTCCATACATTTGTTTTTTTTACATATAATTCTTATTTTAATTTTCTGAAGTTGAAAATGATAAAAACGATAGCAAAATTCTTACTTTACGTTTGTCTAGCACAGCAAGACTAATTCTTGTACTATTATACAGCGAAATTATAAATACTTGCAAAGCCACTAGCTACGAATGATCTTCGTTTCGATCGATCGATACCAAGCTAATTGTAAGTCGTGCCACCGCAAAGATATGACATAATCGAGCATCGTTTCAGCTACATTTTTTCTTTGCACGTGGCGTGATTTGAAAGACCGGTCCCCACCTTGTCTGAGATCGTTCCCTCGAGCGGTCGACCTTGAGACCAGCTGACAACCGAGGAAGATGAACGAGGAGGAGAAGGGAGAGTATTGCGCAACGCTTCGAAATATCGTGATTTTGAGACCGACCATCGAGATCCTCATACGGTCTCTTTGTCTTTAGTAGAGAAGTAAATATTGGGTCCTTACCAGCAACGCGCGGAGCACAGTCACACTGTGTGATATAAGTAATACACAGTCTCGACTTGTATGAAACGACTGCTGAAACGTTGCTTACCTTTTTTTAATTTCATCGCCAAAGTGAAATAAAAAAAAAAGATCTATCTATGTCTGAATATATCCGAATATAATTGTAAAATCTCTCGTCGAAGTATTACTTCTAAAAAAATAAATGGTAATGAAATGTAAAAATTTTTTAGCATTCGTGAAGTGGTATGAAACGACACAGTCGAACACAGTATTTTAGCTGTGTACATTTGTTTCGACTTGTGTCATAATTAGAAAGCACGGAATCATACACTGTGTTACAGTGTCGTTTGTGTAGGTATTGGAAAGCATCCATTGTCGAGTTTCTTATATTAATAACAAATATTCTATCTTTTTCTCTTCTAAAATTTGTTTATTGTTATTAATCTAAGTTAAAGATATTTTATATATATATATATATATATATAGAGTTAAAAATATTTCGCCAAACTCTAATATCTTTTAAATGACTGTCTTATTCTTAGAAAGATAATACTATACAATATATTACAGAATCGTGTTAAGATTCTTCACATATTCAAGTCGGTTTTTCTTTAAAAGCTAGATACTATTATTTATTAGAATTCTTCAATCGTTAATTATAATTGTTGTTTATAAGTTATTTTATAAAATATTACGATTAATACATATTTATGTGTTGTAGCAAATTAAATATATTATATACTATTTTATACAATTATTTTCATCGTGATTATTAAGTAATATATCAATTTCCAATCTGCTCTCTTTTGTTTGTAAAAATTCATTGAATTATCGACATTCTTACCGTAACTCTTTTCCGAATTGCAAACGTGCAACAATCAATATTTTGTCAACGACTATCATATGAAAAATCTATTTTGAGTGTATGCTATACATAGATGAAGATTCGGTTTATCTCTAAAGAATGCGGTACTTTACGACTCGACAGATACATATAATTCTTGACCACCAAAAGATTTGTGACTGGATCACGAGACTGATCGTAAATTTTCATTTTCTGAGAAAATAGTAGTTTTGTCGATTCGTAAAGTCGTGATTAGTCTTGTTTTATAATCGATATAATTTATTTGATACCCATCTGGTATCTTGTTTGAAAATTTGTAAACATTTGTGTTACATTGGTGGATAGTTTTAGAAACGAATTTAGATACTGCAATATCTGAAAGAAAGAAATGCGAAAAAAATACTATACTTGATGTTTGATAAAACGAGGAATGAAAAATCGGTGAAAAATTGCAACCGATATTCTAAAGATAAAAAGCATTTAGTAAAGGAATAATGAATTTAAACGTGTTCATCATAATTAAATCAAAGCTTTCAGAAGAATCGAAAGCATTCTATACTCTTTTTAGTACATTTAACATATTAAAAAAAGTGTATTGGGAAAAAGTTTTTTATAGAGTACGCTAAGATCGAAATAGAGCGCGCGCCCGCGAGAGAGAGAGAGAGAGAGAGAGAGAGAGAGAGAGAGAGAGAGAGAGAGAGAGAGAGAGAGAGAGAGCTCGATTCGCGAAATAGCAAAAAAATAACGATGTAATTTTACTCGTCACAGAAGTGAGATGAGAAACAAAGAGCTAGGCCATCGTTGAAGTTTGAAAGCGGTGATAGGAAAAACGGAGTAGTAGCGGGTAGCAATAGAAGGCGGGAGAAACATTCTGATGGGAAGGGGAGTACCGAAAGAGGGTGGAAAGAGCGCCATGTTCGCCCTCTGCCGCTCTTTTGAAGGTCAAGGTTTTCCGTCCCTTGTTGACTCTGTGTGTGTGTATGTGCGTGCGTGTGCGCGCGCGCATGTGTGAGAGAGAGAGAGAGAGAGAGAGAGAGATACAACGGGGATAACTACGATAAATGTGGTGGAGGATGGCTCAGTCGTAGGAGGGATGAAGAGAAAGAGAGAGAGAGAGAGGGGAGAAAGAGAGAGAGAGACGGAGAAAGAGGGAGAGTGTAGGGAACATATACGTGGGTGGTTGAGGGTAAACTGTAGGAGAGAGGGAGAAGTGTAGGGGGTAGTGAGAGCCTGGTGCCCAGTATTTATAGCGCTTGCGAACTGGTCGATAACGAATAGCGACATTGCGCAGTTGGGAAACCCCCGCGTCGAAGCCAGCCCACGCATATCGCCCTCTTGTCGCCCTCTACCAACCCCTTTCGTTTTGACTCTTTTCCCCTCCTGTCCATCTCTTCCTCTTTGTCTCTTTATTAGCAGCTTAAATTTAATTTTTACTTCGACGCGGAGAGTAAACGTTTAATCTATTGTGTCGTTCCACTCTCTATAAAGATATTTCCTTTTTCTCGGGTTTTCTTTTTGTTGATAGATTTATTTTTATTCTTGTTAGTATTAACTATACTTTAGTGTTCCATGGCTTTATTTTTTTAAATGTGTATTGCTTTGAGATCTTGTTGTAAAGCGTAAAATGTATCCAGATCAACTTCACTGCGTCCTCAATTATAGATTTTTAAAATTAATTTTGAGTTAATTTTTTCTTATATTAGTTGTCAAAATATTTTAAAAGAAAAATAAGAAATGATGATAAAATCTCTAAATTTATTTTTTTTCTTTTGTATTTTATTTTTATTCAACAATTGTAAATTTTTTTAAATAAAAATTTATTAAATATATCTTAAATATATTTTTAGATACATATTTTTTAAAAAGAATCTTGAATATTTGATGAGTTCTGAATTTTGATTTTTTTTAAAGAAAACAAGAATTTTTTTGAGAAGTAAGAATATTTTTTGTGAAATCAAAATGTTCCAATGTAAAATTAAGTTCTATATTTGATTCTATATTTACGGGTACATATATTTTACATATATAATTATTAGATGCTTTATAGCATAAATATTTTCTCATACTCCGAACGTAATCAAAAAATAATGCTTCATCATATATCTTTAAAGAATTTTTCGTGATTGTTGTTTCGTATACATCAACTTTTTATTTTTGTAAAGATCTTAATAGTAAATTCAAGGTGGAAATTGCTGCGATAATTCATATCTGTTTGTTGCGTCGAACATGGCACATTTATCTATATTCTAAGTACCTTAAAGCTTTAATGACTTCCTTTATGTGTCTCTTTCTTCTTCTATCTACTTTTCTTGAATAATTCACCGGCAAACTCATTATAAGCGTGTTACTGTACTCATAGTCCTAAGTATAGCAACTTTACGTGTATTTTTGATGCAATTCATGGGATGAGTTATCGGAAAATGACCGAATGGCGTGGCAAGAGGTGTTAAATTAAAACTCGATTATCTAGAATAAAAATTGTTAATAAAGATTCTCAGAATGAATCGTCGCGTATGCGATGTGATTTCGTCATCACATTTTATTCATAAAAATATTTACAGTTAAAGAATTGTGAAATATTAGATAAAATATGAAATGTGTGTGTGTGTGTGTGTGTGTGTGTGTGTGTGTGTGTGTGTGTGTGTGTGTGTGTATAGATTTGTGTGATTGTATATCTATTTTTTATATAGTAAATATTTATCTATTTTTCATAAGTAAGTATTCGGCACACAGTAAGAGTTTTTTTTATTTCGTGAAAAAATAATGTTGTATTTATCTTAGTGTTACTCAATTAATTGTGATAACATAAAATATTTGTGGAAAAGCTATATATATATTAGGAAAGATTCTGCTTAAAAGTTAGCTACGACGCACATTTACATACATTTGTATGTGTATGTATATAAAATTTATATATACATTTTAAATTAAAATTTTTTCAGTTTATTCATTTAAGTAATTGTTTAAAAAATAGAGATTTCTCTAGTATTATTAGTGTGTTAATAATAGATGCTATTTCAGAAATTGCTCGGGTTACAAAACATTTTAGCATGAAATATAAAATGTTTGCGATTTTAGATTTGAAAAATAACGAGCGTTATGTGTTTTACGATGCTTTTTGTTGAACTCGCTTATGATTGAAAATTATTCACAGTCTTCGTATTTCGTTTGTCTCAACAGCGTTGCGCCGATTATTATTACTGAATCGTTAGTCAATCCATAATTAAATGGTATCAATAATTAATTAGTATCGTCGTAAAAACAAAGTTTTATGTGTTCTGCTGTGATAATTAATCACGAATGAAAGTACGAGGGATATTATATATCGGACGCGCTCGTTTAAAGTAATATGACACGAAGAATAGAGAAAGTTAACGCGCTGTGAAAAAAGGAAATGAGAGAAAATCTCGCAATTTGCGTTCGTTTTTAAAACGTACTCTTGTCTTAAGAATCGAGAACACAATGTTTGAAAATGTAAACATTTAATGTTGTTCGTATTAGTGAGTGAAATTCTGACGTTTTCGCGTGAATCATATTTTGTATAACAAGTTGTAAAGTCTATTATGGGAAAGGATTGAATTCGTGAAAAAAAATAGAGTAGCGAATTCGAGCGAGATAATTACGAACAAGATAAAAATTTAAAAATCCTTTCTGGAAAGCGAAATAGGGAGGGGAGGATAGGAAAAAAGGACTCGAAGTAGGCGGAGTAGTGTGAGGATACAGAGTGGTGGGGTAAGTGCATTGCCACCCCTTTCGTTCTGTGCTGAAGCGTATTGAGGATGGTTGATCGAGTCCTCTCTCTGTTCCCTTCGAAAAGAGAAGAGTGGGAGGGATCGTTTTGGTGCGATGCAAATAATGAATAGTTTGGAAAGATGAACACCGGCGAAGATTAGGTCTCATTGAGATAACGTCACGAGAGTGCAAAAGTCACCACATAATATCTTTTCTATGTTCTTTTCAAGGATAATTGAAATTGGTATGATGATTAATTGACATTAATGAGACAAAATTTCGATGTGAAGATAAAATAAAATTGTGATGCGTGTGGCATCAAATGTGGAACTATGTTCTACATTTGGTAAAAAAAAAAAAGAAAAAAAAACGAATTTACTGAGATTAAAATAATTTCTTTCGATCTATGTAATTTCGAAGGTACGAATCCACAAGTGGATGATTCTTGTATGTTCAAATGTATTCTATGATCAAGCGTGCTTTTTATTAAAATACAGTTTATCTTAAATTTTACTTTTATCAATTAATTAGCTTAAATTTTTAAGCTAATTTAATCTTGAATTTTGTAAATTCAATTTTTTATCTTAAAAAAATTAAGGGTTGACGGAAACTACCTGGCATCTGATTGATAACTTTCCAATAATTTTCCGTACTTACAATTTTGCTTTTACATGGAAATACTTTTCGTTATTATTTTTAAATATCTGTCATATCGCATTTATAGTATCATGTGAGTTAGAATCTTGCAAAAATATCCTATCGGACTAGTACTCGAATTTCTGAATTTTCAAACTTATTGATAACTAAAATTTTCTTCATTTATATCATTTATATCATACAGATAATATAATTAATAGAAAAAGATCAATTAGTAATAGTAAATACTATAATACTATAATACGAGAAACTAATTTCGATTAATGCAGAATATCAGACTTATTCTTAATATTTCTTTCCTCTTTTTCATTGTTACTGAAGAGTAACATTAATATAAATTTATATCCGAGAGATATAGAAAACAGACGATAGAGAGAAGTGTGAGAGGGTGGATGCACCCTTTTCCCCTCTCTTGATGAGGGATGGTACGAGTTGGTTGGGGAGGATGGCCGCCCTTTTCCGAGGAGAGAGGAGGCAACTCGTTGGAAAATTTATGCCGGCAGTGGATGGACCGTAAAGGTCGCCGTGGTTGCTGGTTGTCTCCTCACTTCGGCGCCGTCGCCGCCGGTTTGCCCTCCTTCGTAAAGGTTGCCAGCTGAGAGCAACGTCAGCAACGAGAGTAGATCGTAGTGTTGTCGCAGCTTGTCCCGGGATTAGTTATGTGTTCTATCATTGCGAAACGTGATCTCTTCTCTGGAAGGGACGAAGTGTTTTTCAATGGCGTGCTATTTATAGGAGTGAAATTTATAGAAATTAAAGTAATCAGTACACATGCGCGCGCGCGCGCACGAGAGAGAGAGAGAGAGAGGGGGGGGGGAATGAAAGAGAATGAGAAGAGAGAAAAGGACAGAGAAAAAGGAAGAACGAAAAGATGCGAGACAAAGAGCTGATGAAATCAGCTGGGAAAAAGTGTGGAATGCGTAGGTAGAAGAAAGGAAGGTAGTTAGAAAGAAGATGCGAATGAACGTTTTAAGAGTGTACATTATCAATGTACACTCTTTTTGATTCCGTTTTTTCATCCGAGACTTTGGGTTTTCGACGTAGTAAATTAATTGGTGAATTATTCGTGTAATGACTGAAATAAGGCGGAGAGGGAGGAGGCGCGAGATTAATTTCTGACAATTCTCAATTTATCATATTTATTCTTAGGTCATTTAATTCTTTAATAAAGATTGATATTTTTTTTGCACCATTTAACGATACATATTATCTTGACTTTAAAGTCCATATATTCAGAAGTATTTTTATCCATAAATATGCGTTTTTATTTCTAAAATTTTATGGTGTATGTAACGTGAATAACTATATATGCGCAGTAACAAGTGCGTGTTCTGAATACCTAAGGACCTAAGGATTTATTCACAAAACATTATGTTTCTAAAGATATTTGTTAAATAAGTTTCTTATGATGTGACGTTATATTATATTTCGGAATTGAATTTTTCATGTTACAGTGCGCGTTATTAAACAAAATTATCCAAACAAGATTACGTCACATTACGAAAAACGAAGCTACATTGCGATGCAAGCTTTAGTTATATATACATATATTTCTCTTCTTCATTACTCATTGACGTTGATCTATGATGCCGATAATGTTCTTCGCGAACACTCTCGAGATCAGTCGTGCCGCATGAGAATGATATCATGTCGATATTCGATTATTGCGATGCGGGTGGTGTCACACATTGACGAAATCAATATCGAGTGTGTGAGACCTTGTGTGGATCTCAAGGACATATATGGCGAGATAAGTCTGTCGGAAACATGACGCGTGCAATTTGTGATCATCCAATTGTTCGTCATTCATAAAAGGATCGATTGTTATCGTTAAGGCAACACGCACTTCATAGAACATTTTGCTCTCTTGTTGCATGTTAAGTGAAAGATCTTGTAACGAAAGATCTGTGGGCTCTTTTTAGGCAAATTTATTTATTTTATTGTTATTATATGTACCTATTATTATTTAGATTGTAGTATTGCTTAAAACATGAGATATATACGCTAATAGTATATGAATTAAGCTGCAAATTAAATTTAAAAAATTTGTTTTACTGATGATAACATAATGTGAAAGAAAATGCAATGTTTAATTTTTGTGTGCGTGTATTGTGCGAAGTTTCGATATGGCTCGTATATGCGAAAGATCAGCGACGGACTTGGAAATGTGGATATTCTTATTCTTTTACTGGCACTTTTCTTATCTAATGCAAAACACTAAAAGTTTCTTTGAAATATATTTTGCATTTTTGTTGCGAATTTCCACCGATGCAATTTTTCGCATTTCATTTCCTTGCTGAAAATGGTTACAGTTTCTCTGCTAAATGTTTTCTTTTTCCTTCCGTGTATTTTCGTTTGGTTATCAATGTTTCTCTTCACTTTGTATAAGCATACATAGAATGATCAGTTTTGTTAAATCATCCAAAAATTTAGCTAGAATATAAATCTGAACATAATTGTGTTAGACTATCAAAATAATTTGTAGACACTCAAACTCTAGGTGTATATATGATTATTAGAAAAAGATAAAGAGAAAAATTAAAAAATTGCTTAATAGAAACAAAATTAAAATGTTTTTTTTTTAAATTATTGAAGTTAAATGATATTTAAAAATGTTATAAAATTTAATCGCTGTTTCATAAACTTCATTTGAATTTATTCAAGCGCGTAGTTGTGGCAATATTATACGCATTTCGAATACGCTAAACATTTTAATTTTGTACTTTTTTTTTGGTTCATATGCAGTTTTAGTTTCAGCAACGTTGCATTGTGAGATTTCTTCATTCGAATCTGGAATTAATTATTATTATAACCCTAACGAGTGACGATATGGCAAAAGATGGCTCTTGGATAACTAGTGCAACTATTTTGTATTGAAAATGTTTAGCTAATGTGAATTGATATATGTATGAAAGAGAAAAAACGAAAGTGAAAGAAAAAAAGAGAAAAATATATGATTTGATCACATATATTCAAATGTAAGCAGGAATTAAATAGATATTTGAATATAGGGATGTGTGTGTATACCTGTGTATAAATGTATGTCAGTATCATCTCAGTATCGAATTGAAATTGCAAATTTGGTTAATCATTGATGACGTCAATCTGCGTCATCGCTGTGTCTTCGATTGAAAATGAGATTTTCCTCTCGATAATTCTTTTCAACAAAACTATGAATCATCTCCATAGTGTCGTATAATTAATCGTCCAATAATACATGACAGTATGTGTTGCACAATTTTTAACCGATGTTTTTTTTCCTTGTGGATTTCAGTGAACAGACTCCATTGCGAGTCGGAATCATTCAAAATGGATCTCATCCTGGACATCAACAGTTGGTTATACCCAATGGAACTAGGTGAGTCTTTTCTTATTGGTAAATTAATTGCTTTTGTATGCTGAAGCGATTAAAAGTGATATCTAATATTCGGTCACACTTGCACTATTGTTCTAATTACGATAATGCGTTAATTTGAATATTATTTTTAATAAACATATTGTATTATTTTTATTAAACATACTGTAAACTAAGAACACTGAATTTCTAAGAAAGATTTATTTGTAATTTTATCAAGAAAAAAGTGAGAGTACGAAAAGTCTTGGCTTATTTTCATTTGTAATTCCTAAACGAAATAATTAACTTGGCTATAGATAGGTAAATTTAACGTACAAGTGATCGAGGCCATTGAGCATTAAATTATGTCTTAAGTGGTTATTAGAAGGTCCAATTTATCATTGTAAAAGATAGGATAAGCTAAAAAATTATGTTCGTTATATCCCCCCAGAGTTGAACCCCTCAGGTAAGCAGTATTATAATAGAAAACCTGATAAAAGTGATTTCATTTTTTAAGCAATTTTGTGTTATTTTGTATTATATATTTTGCGGATGAGGTGATATACACATATATATACAATTGGATTATATGCCATTTTAAGAATATTTAATAATTAATATTAATAATTAATTTAATACTTATTCTTTCCTTCCAAGTTATAAGTTATTTATGTTTATAAAACTCTAGATTATATCCATATAGAGTTTGACAATCGGCCCACTACTAGGTCAGTACTGAGACTGCCATAGTTCAAGTACTGGCTAAGTACTGAATGATAACTTGGGCCCAGTACTGGCTTAGTCATTTTAGCCAATCATTTGCTAGTGATAGTCCAGTACTAATTGACAGAACCTTTGCCGTAAGTTGACAGTCGTAGCGTTGGCTAAGCGTTGGTTTCGTTCTAACTGCTGACGATCCTATATGAGTAAATACAAAATATTTTTTGCATTTAAAATATGAAATGTATGAAAAACTTGTATGTTATATTAATTAAAAATTGGTCTTATTTCCTTATACGTAAAATTTATGTATCGATAATAGTACACTATCACTGAATAGCGATAGCATTCTACAGTTAAATATTTTAGGTTAAGTAACTATACTTTCATACAATTTATATAAATATATAAAAAGTATAAAGCTACTTAATATTTTTATACAATTTTAAATGTTCGATAACTCGCGTAACAACATTTTATTTGTTTAATGTAACATTTGAATGATTACAATTTATTTTGCAACTATCTTATTCTATGTACCATACATAATTTGTCATTTTTTTATCATAAAATACGTTATTGTCTCGAAATCTTAAATTGAATTTTTATTCAGAAATGTATTTGTAAGGAAATAAAAATACATATGTACTTCATAAGAGTATCATTCCGTTGCTTCGTACAAAAATGTTATAATTTCTTATTTAATTGTAATTTCTGAGCCACCAGTTTTTTATGTTATTCTGAAATACAAAAATCAGCCCATTGTTCTGCATTTTTAATGTTATATTGAGAAGCGTGTTAAAAGCAAAAGTTCATTTCATATGTAATACACATGTGAATTGAAAGGTTTTATACAGAATATTAAAAAAGCGATACTAAAATGAGCTAATTTAAATGATGAATGGTAAAAATTGTTTATGCGCATTTTATTGCGATCAATGCTGATATAAAAAAAATATATATATATTTTGTATAGAAGTTTTATCAGACATACACGAACACATATCTTATTTAACATAGTTAAGCAAAGAAAATAGTGAAAATAGTTATATTTTTTCAAGGTTTTGGAATCTAATGAAATTTAATAATTTAATAATTTGGAATCTATTTTTGTGTGAATTTTATATTTTTTCCAAACGTCAAGCAAACTGCGTATCGATTATTTGTCGACCTGAAACCGAGTCCTAAAGACTGAAGCTGAAATTGACAAATTGTATAATATTATTGATGTACTAATGAGTATCTTTAAAATACTGTATAAAGAATTTATTGTAAAAAATATTACCTTTTATACACGGAATTCGATTCTGGTTCTTTCTTATTTCGTGCAGGCATTCTACTAATTCAATCATCGAGGCATGTGGTCATATTAATTGCGATAACTAATATACATACTTGTTGGAAAAACGTTTATATCAGTATTTTAAAGATATTTATTAGTGTCACTATTAATATTAAATTGCTTGTCTATTTATTTTGTGATATATTACTGTAAACATTGGATTTTTTATGCAGACAAAATATGAAAATGTGCAAATATTTTGATTTTACTTCTCTGCTTTCCCAAAAAAATATGCATATTTCATCCGATATCTAGATTTTACGTAATCCAGTTTCAGTTTAGGACTACGTTTCAAGACCGACAAATAATCGGCGCGCAGTTTGTTTGAATTGGAAATTATAAAATTCATACAAAGATATCGTTAAACATCACCCGCCTTGAAGATTACTTCCTTCGTTAAATCGTGTTGAATATTTCTCGATTGATTTTCACTTAAATATCTTATTGTCAGAGTGGAAAAAATTGCTAAATATATAAAATTCTTCTCAAGAGGATACTTTGTGATATCATTTAATTATGAAGTAGAATATTTTGAAATATGAATTGTATTAACTTTGTAATCAATTTTTTTTTATTTAAATTAATCTACGCAAAATTAACAATTATTTTATCAGATTTATTTAACATGTTTGTAAAATTTATTAAATATAATTTAATGTTAATATTTAATTGATAAAATTATTGTATTAATCGTATATCTTACAAGACTTTGCCTAGTTTGACTTAAAACTAGTTTTGATACAAGCCACTTAAATTTTTTTCCGCTAGTACATATTACTGTTATTATTATTGTTTTTAAAGTTCTATACACATTGTTTCCGACGTCTTTAGAAATTGAAAGATGCATAAAAGATTTTTGTCGTATGTTTTGAATTGCGTCGCGTGAAATTATGTTGGCGTTTATGTGCGAACATTCGAATCTTTCGAAATGCATTTGGCAACGGTGAGCGGTCGTGATATTCGGCTTTTCTCTCTTGTATGACTTCCAAACTTCGCCAATGGCACTTCCGGTCTCTTTCTTAAACATCGAAACTCTCTGTATCTACAGGGGAACTCTAAAATAGGTTTCAACTTTGCAACTTTTTTAGTTCATGTGTTCATGTTTTTTTAGTAAAAATGTTGAGGAAGTGTCAATTATTAAAAATTACAGATAGTTGAAAATAAATGATTTTAGGCTATAAAGATTTTAATAGCAGAATATATTTGAAAATATTGATATACTATAGAATTAATGCTATGTAATTAAATAATACAATTGATTATTAAAGGTGGATTTTATATTTCTCGAAAACAATATTTGCTCATATTTCTAAAAATACATGACACTTTTACAATATAAAAAGTTTACATTTTTAACGTATAATATTATTAATGTATAATATTATTAACATATAGTATTATAATATTATAGTTACAGTAATATATTAAAAATATTTTCCTTTTTTATTTCAAATATTAGCCTTTCATTCACATTTTCCAAATTTCTTGGCAAAAGACATGTAAGATTCATTTCTTACACTTTTTGCACTTCCGTCGCTAATGCGAATCTCTTGCAGTTTTAAATTGTCTCTGGCCAAATTTTGTGCGTGTGTGTATGTGTGTCATTTAATGTAGTAAAAGTCGGTAAGATCTAAGATAATATTTTATTCGTAGAGAGTAAATGCGTTTGATCAAACTAAGATTGCAGTAGCACATCTCTCTTTATAAAAGACATGATTAATCTCGAAATATTTCGTTTAAACACAGTCATTTTTTCTGAGAAAACCAAACAAGTGCAAATAAAATCCTCACGTGTGCTATTATGTCATAATTATTTTATATGTTCCAGAAAAAAAAACAAGATTTATTTTTTAAGGCCCCTCTCTAAAAGTCACAGCAATTTTAGATTGTGACATTAGAAACGAGGAAAACAAAAAGAAATTTTTGAAAATATATTGTATTGTATAAATATATTAAAATGTATTTTTTAATAAAACAATACTCTCAATTGATGGAATAGATTTGTAAAATATACCAAAAATTCTCCTTACGTTTTGGGAATCAATAAGTAATTATATACTTGAAATTAAATTATGCCTAACTAGAAATTGAAACCAGCTATATATACAATATTATTTTAATCCATTTCAAAATAAAAGTTGTCGATATCTATATTTTATAAGTGTACTCTATCAAATGCAAATATTGTTTTATTGAAAATATTTCTGTTTTAATAGATTTTACAGCAATTTTGATTGGATTTTTTTCGCTTCTGATATTGTTAATCTGAAGAGTATGATGAGTGGTCAGGAGCTTTATATAATCTTTACATATAATTTTTTTGATTTCCATTTATATATATTACGTGTTCGTAAATATTTTTCATTATACCTTCTATGTATAAGATAATGTATAAAAGTAATTCAATACGATAGAAGAAAAATTATATCAATTAAATATTTTTACAAAATTTCGCTCGTTTCTAGCATTTGAATATTTTTATTTTATTTATACAAAAAGTAACTTAATGATGACTACAATTTTAAAATTTAAATCTTAACATTTTTGGTTTTGCGTTATATTTGCCACGCGACAAATGATAGCGGTACCATGTGTGTATATGTATATTGTCTTTCGATTCATCTCTGCGCTAATCGCTACATTCACGGAAATAGTTTACCCCTAACATCTTTTTTCTTAACCCGCCATCTTTTCGCGATCGCTCGTCCGGTTATATCGGAGATACGATGACGTGCGATTTATCGTTGAGTCTGGCCATTTTGCTCCAGCGAGCACGTTGCGTCTCGTCGGAGAGCAGTGCGATCGCGGCGATTAATGCTTCCTCGTTTCTGAACTTGACCAATGGAAACTCGCTGACCGAGTCTGACTTCGAGGCTCGTCTTGACTCCGCCTCTGAATTACCGATGCGGTTGCAGCGATTGGTGAAGTTGATTCAAACTAAGGGCACCGATGCCTTATTTCGATACAACCTACTGTCTGTCGGATAAAGACGTTCCATCTCTTTGAGACGGGCTCAACGAAATTGGTCAATTCCAAAGTGAAATTGTCGATTTTATGGATCGAAGGTTTATTTGGTATTTTTAACATATGCGTATTTACAATGATGTGACATGACAATGATGTAACGTGACAATCATTTGCGACAGAAAATTATTTAAATTTTAAAAGTTTGAAATTATTGAATATTCTGGAATGCACATATGAATAATTATGAATAATTATATGACAAGGTATAGAGCGTCAGACTAAAATAAGATAAGAAACAAATAAATTACGATTGAGCAAAAGACAAATTTGTTACTTGATAGTTAATGTAATATTCGTAATATCAGATGTCGCATGATATTACGTCTGTTACATATATTCTTGAATTGAATTGTTTACACATTATCTGAAATCGTAACAAGCGTATATTTACGGAACACATACGATATAGATAGATGAGTAGATAGGTACGATTTATATACATATGTATATAATGCATATGTATGTGTGTATGTGCGCGCAAGAAGGTTAGTCCATAAGGGCCAGGCAGGCAGGCAGGCAGGAAGGCAGGAAAGCAGGCAGGCGAGTCTCGCCTCGCCTCGCCGCTGTATTGACGCGCGGCGTTCAGGCTTGCGCGAGATGACGCAATCTCCCTCCCACTATATTCTCTCTCTCTCTCACTCTCTTCTCACCCTTTTTACCCCGGGCCACTCATTCCGCAGCTCAGCTGCGCTCCCCACTTGGGCGCTCCCTTCCGCAGGCGCAGGTCTTCCGCCGCACACCTCGTCCCGCGTCCGGCGCCCACAAGTTCAATGCCAAGGTCAAAGCGGCCACGACTCGCAACCATGTCGGTCGTAAGTGCGCGCGATATTCGTTCGTTCTCGTCGGTTCGCTCGCGCTTGTTCCGTGTGCGCGCCCGGTGTCCCTCTTTCCGCGTACGCGCTTCTCGTCTCTTCCTCGACGACAGCGAGAGTAAAAGACGTCGCGCTCCGCTTTCCTCTCATCGTCCCGCTGCCGTCATACCGTCGTGCCGTCGTCGCCACTCGTCGATGCGATGTCGTCTATGTGTTGCTTTCGCAAATTAGGTTCGTGCGCGCTACGTGCTTCAAGTGCCCATCGACGAATTTCGCAGGTGCAAATTACGCTCGTATGTGCGTCAAATGCCCATCGTCTCGACAACGACGAATGAGCAGACATTTTGAATATGCGATATCCGCGTCGTAGTGTCGTTCGTTTCGAGGAAATTGTCGTGTATTTGACATTTGGATATTTTAAAATAATTTACGCGATGTTGTCGCGTAGATGGGACGCGAATATTTCGACGCGGATATTACTCCGTCTCTTTGTAAAAGCAATTCCGATGACGATGACAACGACAACGAGGAGACAGATGCGTGGGCGTCGACAAGGAGGGATGGAGAATACGTAGTGCGCGCTACCGATCGAGAGCGTCGATTTGTGTGATCTCGTGAATCTTCGCTCCGCGGAAGGGAGCAGGAAGGTCGGCAAGGTCGTACGGCGTGACATGGCGCTGCGCGGTGCGCGGTGCACAGAAGGAGCGGAATACCACGGAATACCCGCGGTCGCGGAGGCAGTAGCGCGCGGCGCGAGATTCGCGTCACGGGCCAAGATGGCGGCGGATTTCGGACAGGATCCGGACGGACGCTGCGCCGCGCCGCGCCGCGCCGCGTCGAGGTAAGCCGCATCGTTGTGTTGGATATATCTATATGTAGTATATCGCCGCCACTGTCACGCGTTATCGATTTCGTGGGAGGTCCTTTCTACGCGAGAATCGCAGTGGCTCTCTCAAGGTCACTCTCGTGAATCGCGCCTAATCTTTTGGGACTCGTCCTCTCGTTCCGCCGGAATCGACCGATCCTTTATTCAGGCTCAATTAGTATTCGAATGTAATCGATATTGCGTATCGTTGCGTCACTCTGGATCTATCTTTGAATTTGAATCATCTTATTATCTAGACGAGCGAAATATCGTTTTCGAATATGCCTTTTTTATTTCTCGTAAATAGAAATAATCAAATTACTCGTCATGCGCCTTGGAAAGGTTTACGTTTTACGTCGAGAGACAAATCATCCATCGGACATGGCGTTTTGGTTGAATGAGGGTTAATTTAAGCGCGAGAGATATTACCGCGCAACACTCGACCGGATGATCTATAGTAGCCGTCGCTGTTACGATGTGACACCATTATGATGTAAGCTCGTACCTACTCTTCGTGGAGAGCGGTGAGATCAATTGACCGGTTTTCCCGGACTCATTCGTGCTGATAACCACATTGCTATTAGCCTTTCATTTATTACGTGCACAAAAAAGCTTTCATATATTACTTGTGAAAATGTTCTAATATATATTATTTCTTATATGTATTGTTTAACGTTAAACAAGAACGATGGTAAATGGTAAAGATAATAAGAAAATAAATGAAAATAGAGATAAATAAGATATAAGCGAATAACGATGGAGCGAAAAACTTGAGTCTAAAATTTTGCTTGTAAATGGATAATCTTTTCTTGCTGCGCGGAGACGACGGCAGCGTAGCAACGGCGGCGGCGGTGGCGGCGGCGGCGGCGGCAACGGCGGCAACGATGTAGTATCGATTAAAACTCGCACCATACCTGCCGTTGTGTGTGCTTAACCTTGACCTTGCGTCCCGGGCTTTCTTACGTATCATTTCAGCTCTCAGGGCTTCGTATGGAAACTGGCAACTTTTTCGTACTAACGATTATGCTCGCTATATCTACATTAAAATTGCTGTATATGTTGCGACGACAGTCTCAAAAGGCCCTTTAGAATTTTTGCTTAAGACGAATCTGCGTACGTTCGCGATTTGAAGCGACGAATTCAATTCGAGATACATAGTTTACGTCTCTTGATATAGCGATGCCAGATGATTTATTCGTCAAGTTTTATTAAAGCGTGCCTTCAATTTTCTTTTTTCTTGCCTACTTTATTTTTGCTCCGACAATATATCTACGATGATATTTCTTTTAGCAGTTCTCCCTTTATTTTTCTTTCCTATTTCTTTTTATACCATTCCTTATATTCTCTCAACCTTATGTATGTTTCGGTTCTTTTTCTTTCTCGATATTGAACTTAATCGATTCTAACTTTCAATTCGCACGACTCGACTCACGTAATTTCATGCAAGCGAACTTACCTTGACATTATAAACACATCTGATGCAATAGAAAGATATCTTTAAAAATCGGATAGTAAATTAATTTAAAAATCTCTCAGACAGTAAATTAATTTAATTTAACGATAATTGAAAACGATTTAATGATACACGATTTAATGCTGATTGAATTGAAACTAATCTTTGTTTTTTTTCTTAATACTCACGATTAGCAACATTCCGTTGACTGTGTGAATAAAGTGTATTCTGTGTTCATAACAGTGAAATTATATTTTTACAAAAATGTTTCATAAAGATCTATTAATCGTATTAAATAAAATAATAAAACAATAAATGAAAAAAAAATAAAATTTTATTTTTGATATCTCAAGTTTTTATTACTTAACAATATTAATTAATTAGTACATATTAACGATATTGCTTTCACTTTTTCGCAATTTTACAAATTCTTATTTTGTTCTGTAAATTGTATTTTAACGGCTTGTTCAACGCAGTTGAAGTGCACTT
The DNA here is from genome assembly GCF_024713525.1 of Acromyrmex echinatior. NCBI lineage: Eukaryota > Metazoa > Arthropoda > Insecta > Hymenoptera > Formicidae > Acromyrmex > Acromyrmex echinatior. Next base: position 11,301,190 of record NC_141859.1, read on the forward strand.
TACGTAATCAGATGTAAAGTGAGTGCCACATATTTATCGAAATATTGTATGCATGGTGAAAAGGACAGTTCCGTTAGTTTACACACTTTAATAGCAACAATAAGTGGATGCAATGAGACTGATGCAATCGTGTAGCGATGTGTTTTCGATGCATTCGCGTGAAAGCTATTATTGGATCCGTTTATATTCCGTCATTGCATGGCTTGTCCATGCTTTTTTTATATTCAAGAAACATCGGGATTATCCTGCGTTGAAGCGGCACTTAATATTATACGCAGATAAAAATGTTTATAAAATGATTTACTTAGTCATTTAAGTATTAAGTATGATTCAGTATACTTTTTCCATCAATTCTTTTATATTTAATTTTTCTGCAAGAGATTTATTTTCTTTTCTTTTAGGAATTATATTTTTGTGTTAATGTACATGATACGTTCAGTAAATTTGTTTCTACGTATCTGTGCCATTATCTCTCTCTCACTCTCTGTGAGATATTACACATTTTTAACAGTAATGACGTTTATGTAATACATATTTATCTGCAAATTTTATGACTTTTCCAGTTATATACAATAGTAACCAAGTTATAAAAAAAATTGTTTTGCCTATATAATCAAAGACATTTTTCGCTCTAGTAATGTACAAAACAAAGATTTTAACGAACGAAAATTCGGTACGTGGGATAAAGCACTTATGCGTGTAACAAAATATCATTGTGTGTTTAGGAGATAAATTCCGTCTTGTGCTGTCGACGACGTTACGTGAAGATGGATATCCAGATGGTAACGAGTGGAATCCTATGGAACAAGAGGGAGGTTCCAGGGCGGATAGTTTTGAGTACGTCATGTCTGGCAAGGTGTATCGAATTGAAGGTGACGAAGCCAACAACGAACCCAGCAGCAGACTGTAAGTAGCCGTTGTTCTATTCTTCATATCAAGCGTGTAAGATCAGTCTGGAAAATTAGCTTTTTATCCTTTGGAAAACTTTAATTTATTGTATTAGGCAAGTTCAATTAGTAACATATGGAAAAAATTAACAAATATATATTTTATGATCAATTAAGAATAGAAAATTAAAATCAAGGAACGAGTTTTTTTCAGATTGATCTTACTAGTGAAATATATTTGGCAATTAAGATTTGTTTGCACTCTTTACGATCTTTGGCATTATGATTTTACCTTGAAATCTTGTATCATTGTTTATAAAGTGTGCGTACGATACGCAGCGATAGTTACATGAGAATAGATAAGCGGAACAACTTGTTATAGTAATCACATTTTGATAACAGTGCGATAATCTGTAAATTTTATACGAAATCATCAAAAATTGTTACGCTTAAACTGTTACTTTCTTTTAAAGTACAAAATACTTGGTCTTTATTTAAACACTCTTCATTATTAATTGTATCTTATTAGAGTATCTTACTTTGGAATAATTTTCCTTTACACATTTCAAGGTAAAAATAAATTTATACAAATTCTTGTTACATACAAAAATGATTAAAAATCTTGTAGTGCAAACGAATCTATACACTTCTTTTTGCAATATCCGAGCAGAATCCTGAAATCTTATTGCGTGATTGATCTGATGGTGTACGTTCGAAAATATCAATTACGAGAATTTATCACTGTTACTTATATGCATATTCTGTATTGATTTGATTCCGCTCGGATACACCATACGCTGGCCTGTATCGGGCTTATCGGGAAATACATACGGATACAGGATACGATACATGACGTCGCTCGAACGATACATTGATGTGCGACAAACATTCTGTTGTGCGATCTCTTATTGGCTCGTTTCCAAGCGCTCTCAATGAAGCCGCGTGAGCTTCCGAAAACAACTTTCTACGCCGCTTGTAGAGAAATTGGCTCTCTGTTGTCGTTGATTAGCGTTCTAAACAAGTTTTTTCGATTCGATCGAGGAGCGATACTATCAACACCATTGACCATTCTTATATAATTAGTGAATGGTAGAAAAAAATATTGAGCAACGCAAAGTGTTGCAAACAATTTTTTGAGATGATTTTAATAAAAACAAAATGAACAAAATTATGTTGCAAATAAATTAATGCAATAAATAAATGCGATATACTTTCGACACTTTATTTAAATAGATGTCACGCAAATAAGTTTTTGTGCGAAACTGTATATATTTAAAAAAGTATTATGATTAACAGTAATTGAATGGCAATAAAATTAAGGTTGTATGAATTACGTGATACGCAATTGCCCGAACCTTGGCACGATTGGCTGAGCACGCCGAAATAGTGCGTCATCGGGTGGGCCATTTTTAGCTTCGTCATTCATGAACTATGGACTCGCTATTTTTTCAAACGCAGTTTTTTTAGCTCTTTGTATATTATTGCCAAAAAAATGAGTGCGGCAAATAAATGTACATTGTAAAAATTAGGTTGAGAATTAGGTTGAGCTATTATATATATATATATTAGGTGTTGGAATTAATTCGTAGCGTTTTTAATGAAAGAATGTTATTTATTTCACATGAGCATTAAAAAATACATTAATGAAAGTACTTCCCATCACTTGTAAAACGCTACGAATTAATTCCAACACCTAATATATATACATAAATAAATATATATACATAAAAATATATATATACATAAAATTTAAATCATCAGATAATATTACATTTGTATCAGAGCTGGTAAAAATCACGTTTTAAACATGTTTTAAATTGCTTAATTTATATTTTTTAACATATTTTAAACATATTTTTTTGTAATACTAACGTTTAAAGCGTGTATGAAGCATTAAAAACATGTTTTAAAAAAATACAATAGTTTATTCTTTAAGAAAAAAATATTTTTTGCCAATCCTGTTTTTTAGAAATAATGCTCATGAATTCTTAGACAAGAATTTATAACGAAGAATAAAATTTTAAATTTTATTAATCGCCGAACAAGTGTTATGAAGAAAATTGTGAAATTTCTGTAATTTAAAATTGCTTTCCAATCGGACGGGAAACCGAAGGTTGCACGCGAGTGTTGGGCTTTCCATTTAAACGTGCTGAACGAAATGCGGAATTGCGCGATAACCCCGCGGTTTGACCGACTTATCGCATTGACCTTGGGACGTGGCCGCGACGTCGGTCGCATCGGTTGCGTCGCCGTTGATTTCGCCGCAGGTTGTACCACTACTGCGCGCAAAACATGCCGCGCTCTGTTGACGCTATTAAAGATAGAACGCAACGTTATAGACGGCACGATAAGAAGAGAAAGATAATGACGCGTGCTTTAAACATTTGAGTCTGTTAAGCGTTTTAAATCGGCCGTGCAAGTGCGGTACTATTTATCGAATGCGACGTCATTTTGTAGCGCTTCTTCATAATACTCAGAGATTAATTACTTAACATTTAATTTTTCATTAGCTTTTTTTCCATGCGCTGTCAATCTTCGTCTCAATTAAAGCGTAATGTAATCTCAGCTGTTTGTTATGTAATTTGTAAATGTAATTAATTAACAAAATATAGATCATACATTATATTCTGACAAGTGTAAGATATAATGACGATTAATAAATTTATGTCTATCGGAGTATCTTGAATATCTAAAATTTACAATTGAAAGAATCATTGGACCTTCTGGTATTAGAAAGATAAATGTACGTTTATCTTTTTTATTAATTTTGTTTGTCTGCCTTCTTTATGTATATAGTGTTTTCTATAATAATAATATATTTGCTTTTTTGATGTTATTTAATTAATATTTTTGTATATATTTTTAATTTTAATATTTTTAAAATTTTAAATCTCTTGAACAAAATTAGATTAGATATCAAATCTATTATTATATGATATACGTAAATTAATAATTCAAAAGATAAATCTTAAATTAATTTATTTTATTGTGCAATATATAAGAAAAAAAAACGTAGTGTACATATTTAAATATATTAGATTCGCTAATTGTATTAGAGGATCAAGATTTACATTTCTCAGTTATTCTTCCATAACTTGTATATTGATATTGACTCAAGATTGTTAAGTGGAATACGCCATGTGTAATCAGACAAGCCTACACTATATGCTTATTAATGATACGTGATAATTGTTTTTAGTAGCTTCTTAGTTTTTTTTTCTTACTATTTTTTTGCAATTGATTACTGAATCACAGATAGGATGAATAGTATTTTTCGGTATTTTTCTGGAGATTCAATAATTGTAACAGTGTCAATTAGCGCTGTGTGGATTATATTAATTTTTTTGTGGAAAATTCAAGTATCGCATCCATGTGTGTAAATGTTAAAAAACTTAAATACATATATAAGTTTATTGTATATTCTGTTGTTTTTTTTTCTATGTATGTTTTCCATAGCAAATACAATCAAAAGAGCAAGACAAGAATACAAATTGTAGAAGAAAGCATCTCATGAATATTATTTATAAGAAAGTATAGAATAGTAAGTAGAGTTGTTTTTATTTACGTAATAGGATATTTCATAATTCTCACTCTTTTGGTCATACTGTAATCATGTAATCGAAATATGATACGGGAGGATATTGAGCTCGATCGATAAGAAGATGTTTGGCAGAAACAATGTAATTCCACGTTGAGATAAGCGAACATTTGCAACAAGGCGATACTTCATGATGTGGCGTGACGATTATACGCCATTATCCGGTCGGTAAAAGAGTGCGCACGTACCAGAGAGATCAGCGGAACGAGCTTTCGGAGGACAGGGAGCCACTCTGCGTTCACTCGGTAGGTAATGAAGCGGGTGAACACAGCTGGTGGTATCTCAGTTTTCTGGGGGCATTGGCAACCCGACTGGCAAAAGTCGAAAAGTCGAGAGTAATCATCGAGAAAGACGGCCGAAAGCGACACAACAATAACAATAGACGAATTTAGATCGGATGTCTCGCTGTATCGAGCAATTGCAAAGTTCAATTCTTTTGTGATCGATGACTTCCTCCCCGGTTCTCCCATAGTGAGGATCTCGAGCTATACAAAATCAATTTGTACTTGTCAAAGTAAGATCAGTATCACATTTCAACATTTATATAACTATAGATATGGAATAAGATTACTTATTTTTTGTTATCTGTACTTCGTGTCAGATTTTCAGGGAAATGTTAGAATTTTATTTATAACTTTGTATCTTTATTTTTTTTAATACGTATTTTAATTTTTTAAAGTATCTTATATTTTATTATATGTTTATATATATATATATATATATATATATATATATACATATAAAATTATAAAAAAAAAATTCTATTCTCCCCTCTCCCCGAATCTAACACGAATATGGATAATTCAAAGTTTGCTTTAGATATTTGTCACCTAAATTGAAGATGGATACAAAAGTCTTGATGCTTTTTCAAGAGATGGCGTATCTGTTGATTTGCAGTTGCGAGATATGTTTATATATTAAATAGAATTGAAAAAGTAATGACGTTAATTCTGTAATGTGAATCGGTTTAATTTAATCGTATTTTCATGATGATAGAAACGAATGAAAATGAGCGTAAAAAAGTAAACATCGTCCATCATGCTACACAAGATGTTTTACAAGAGTAAATATCTTCTATCATCCTGTACCAAAGAGATTCAAACATTTGCAGCTATTGTGAAAATATTTCGACGTAGTTACTTCGATTTGGACGAGATTAAATAATACAATACTTGTACTATAATTATATAATTTAACTTTAGTTAATATTGCGTTTGTTCCTTCGTCTGCGAGGGGCGTGACAGCTGGGAAACGAATTATTGATCGGGGTAGCTCGAGACCCCGGAATGAATATAGCTGATACCCCGGCAACATTGGTAACGCGCAGGCACACACATCCTGTCGTCGTGACGTGATCCACTCTAAAAAAAATTTCAAAATTTCAAAATTATCGTTATCTAATTATTATATTTATTATTTTTTGGATTGTGGTACTTTTAATATTAGATATATTTATATTTTATTTTTATTATGAGTTGCTGATGTTTCTTGTAAAAAAAAACCAAGTTCCATAATATTTCATTTACTGTTGCGTTATATTAACATTCCTGTTAATACAATTTTTGAAATATGATAAAATTCAACGTAAATGAGTAATACAAACGTTTCATTAGTTTCCAAAATATTCTGTCGGGGATTTTTCTGTCGGAATTGAAATGTGAATTCTCTTTGCTTTTATTTAATCGGTATTTGATGCTGAGTAGATTATTGGAATGACAAGTCTCTTGACAGAGAACCTGTAGCACAAATTTCTTCGATCTCATCTCGGGGATGTGGGTTCTGCTAGAGTCAGCTGATCAGGATTAGTGCAGGCGCGTGCGCACAATGCAATGCTTCCCGATTGGTCGATACCTCGGCTAGGACGCGCAAGGTCGCCCGGGCTGTCAAAATCAGCTGACGCCGGAACAACCAATCAGCTGACGCTCGAGCTTAGGAGAATCCCCTCCTCCCCCACCGTTGGGTTTTACTTCTACGCTGTCTGATTTTTCGTCGGATTTTCCACGAGATTCACTTGAGAGTAAACTTGGTTTGTTAATCGAATAATGGAAACATTCTCGATCAGGATCACGCCAGGATCACGCCAGGATCACGCCAGGATCACTTATGATGCGCGCAAATAACTTTGGAGTGAGATTTTCTTATTTCTAATAATCAAGTTCGAAATACAATATTATACATTTTTGAGGAATCATGTCATTTATTTATTTATTTTTTTGACAAAATTCTAATTACTGCAACACGTATTTATTTAAAGTCTCTTTTGAAACTTATTGTATCCTTTTTATCGAAGTATATTATTTGTCAAAGAGAAAAAAAGTGAGAGAGAATGGGGAAATTAAATTTGATTAATCTTACTCTCAGTTTATGTATTGAATTTAAATTATAAATACGCAAAATTTGACTCTTCGATGCGTCACTGCGTTAAAGTATCATGTGTCCGTTGGCGGCAAAATTGTACTGGCTGTAAAATATGCGTTCATATGCGCAACATGTCTTGCGGTTTTTCTTCCTTGTGAGTCACGTCGACCGCCGTTCCACGGTCACATGTATCTCCTAATATCGTGGAGAGCAGCCTAGGACCGTGTCGGAAGGCGGTATACGTATACACAGCCGACTCGACGGAAAATTTAACCGCCACGTCATCCGACGTTGCGCTGCAGCGAGAAAACTCGGGCGGACGAGTAAAACTGTCACGGAATTGCCGCATTACGTAAAATCGCGAGGCGGAATTGCGGTATGCTGCATTTTTGGCAGCCGATATGCAAAAACATTTCCTTCTCTTTTTCGTGATGCGTATATACATGTATTGCGTGTATGTTATTGGCATGATTTTTCGTCAGGTATATTATGCGCCGAAAATCGCATCGATACGCCGCATGTTTGGCCGCAGTATAATCAAAGCAACGTCACAACCGATCTATGTTTTCTCGATTATGTTTTCATCTTCTTTAGATAATATTTATAATAAGTCTATGTTCATTTGCCCATCTGTTATCGAATTTATATTATTGCGGCTTAATAATTTTAAAAATACAATGGTTATATATTATTAAAGTTTTTTAATATTGGGAAATATACAAACAGCTTTGACATTGTTTAAATGTCATTTCTTAATAATTACCGTGTTGTAATTGTTAAAATAACTGTTATGTTCAATAAGATAAAATGTTAAAGGTTGATACCGTATTATACGCTTTTGCCATGTCCTAAGATTTCTTATTTTAATCTTTTTGATTAAAAATTCGAGCGAGAAAATTATTTTTTTTTTTAAAACAGATTGCAGACATATCATTCTTCGAATGATTGCGCTGACCCGTATAATTCCTACGACAGAGCGATACTGATGTTCGAGAATTAAAAAATCCGGATCAACCATTAATATTCTACATCAGTCTATATCGATATTACTCACACACGATCAATAATGTTAGTATTTGTTGGTACTGGACAATATTATTGATCGTATAAGATCCGCATAACATATTACTGCGATAGTGTGTTCTTTGCGAACTAGTCTACTTTTTTATACCTTTGTACTTAAAACATTGTGAACATATTATACTATACGCACAACGAATATGCGGAAAAAGGAAGAGCTCATTATTACATAACGCGTGTATTATGCAATTTCATCGCGTTGTTGTGTTTATCAACAACTGATTTGGTTTTCTTAGAGATGCTCTATTTATAAAAGTTTTTCCAAATTTTTCTTAAGAATCATTGCTCATGAATATTAAAGCTCTATAAAATATTAATTTGTTAAATTAATGATATACTCAAGTTGCGGTATGTTATTTATTACTAAATAACATATTTTAAATCTCAGTAATCAGCAAAGGCTAAAATTTATCTTTATTAAAGATCTTTTTAAGATCCCTTTTTGGAGTCCCAAAAGATGCCAACAATTAAACTTGTAAATAACAACGTATCATCTATTCACTTACGGATTAAAAAATAATCTTTGATGTATTTTAAGAACGTAGAAACATTTAAAGAACGTAGTGATAGACGATATTGTGAATATTTTAGAACGTTATTAATAAATTATGCGTGAATATTAGTAAAATGCGTGTAAAAGCATTAATAAGGTATAAAGTCACGTTATAACGTTTGCAAGTGATACATCGACTCTGTCCAATCATGCGCGTTTAAACTAATGCCGACGTCATTCGTTGCAAAAGGGGAGTTAGCTTGAGTTACTAAATTACGGTACGTTAAAATATCTCGTCGTTGAATCAAACATTATTTCTCATTCTAATAGCTATTCTGAAGAATCGTGATTGACGCACAGTCGTAAATTTAACACAGTAACTCGGTTTTTTTTTTATTAATTTCACATATACCTTTATATGTGCATTAAATGGTTAGTATAATATAAATATTTTATTGTTCCAAAATATTAGGTGTTGGAATTAATTCGTAGCGTTTTACAAGTGATGGGAAGTACTTTCATTAATGTATTTTTTAATGCTCATGTGAAATAAATAACATTCTTTCATTAAAAACGCTACGAATTAATTCCAACACCTAATATAATCGAAAATATTTCACGATATAGTATTTAGAAACTTATTTATTGCGAATTGAATTATGTGTAACATGAAAGCTTAGTCGTAAGATAATTAATAGGAGATTCACGATGAAGGAGTTCTCGAGCAGGTAATTTTGTACCTCGATATTACTGTGGGTGTTGTACCGAGTTGCCGCCAACACTCGCAGGCTCTCTTCTCTACCCGGATGTGAGCCAGGCTCTCTCCGGTTCCCAGGGGTGACCCAGTTTCGTTTATCCCCTCGGAGTCAGCCTACACTTGCCTGGCGAACACATCCCTCCTCCCTCATGCACACCTACGCGCATTTTCCATGAACTATATCCATTTACAGTTTTCTCGTTTTCGATTCTGTGTTATTTCACCGTATATTTCGCACAAATATTGTTTCAACGGCACTAAGATTAATTTTCAACGGTCTATTATTTAATTTACTTTCTTTTTTTAATTACGTTATGTGGTAAAAGATTTGTTGACAAAGATAATGAGATGATTATGTCTTTAGGATGTTTATATATGTAAATTAAGGCAAAGAGCCATATGTAGCTATTCGAATAGTTTTATTTCAACAACATTTTAAAATTGGGAATATATTTTAAATTGCGTAAGAACTTCATTTGAAAGAAATTTTAAAAGAGGTGTAAGCGAGTGTAACTGCTAGAATTAATTTTTTTATTTTACTCCAACATTTTTTTCTCACGCGCCGATTATTTTTCTGGTAGTAAGATCTACGAAGAATATACGTGCAATGTGTATTTACTCATAAAATTGAAGATCTCTCGTTTTGACGGGCGCTTGCCGCGCATCCTTGCCGGGACTGCTCCTGGGAAAAGGTCAGACAGTCAGAGGCTAACCTAGTGACTGGAATTAGGTCAACCCCTGACAGGGACCGTCCCCACTTTCCCCGAACACGCGGAAGAGTCCACGTTGTTACGTGTTCATAGCGAAGCCAGATTGCACGTAGCCGATACGACACAATGTCATTTTGATCTGAAGAATTGAATCCTCGATTGACCAAAGGTTAGCAGCTATTTAGTAAGAAGTAAGTACATGAAATCGAGATATGTAATTGTGTTAGAGAATAAATGTGACAATATACCGCGTGCTCGAATAGGTCGATTTAAAAATTGAGAAAAGGAGTTTAATTTTCGCCTGTTCTGAAATAAAATTATTATAAAAAGAAAAAAGAGGTCTTGAAACAAAATTATTACAAAAAATTATCGTTACAACGCGAAGCCATCAATTGTAATTTGCACTCACAATCATAAATGGTCGATTCTATTTTATGATAGATACGTATATTGACTAATAGACATATATGTATTAATAATAAATAAAAATTGTTTCGTTTGCAAAATTAATTGAACATGAAATCGTTCTTATCTCTTTAAAATTCATTGCATCCTTAATATTGTTCAAGGTCGACAAGTGCGAGCGTTTCTATGCCTACTGTTATAGTATTGAGAGTAAAAGCTGATTTTACTTGGATCGATACACCATCCCGTTCCTTTCCCATTTCTTCACGTTTTTAATATTCTTCGCGCTTCTTGCTACGATGTTTTGAGATAGTAAGGCGCTCTCATTTGCGCAAAGAAATTATATTTTAATTATATTTTTTGTTGTTTAATTTTACTATAACCTCGATTTTTATTTAAATAATTATATTTATGTGTAATTCGCTTTATATCGTTGTTTCATAAATTTTATTATATATGCAAATTCTTATTAGACTGAAAAAATAGTAATAATTTATTTTTAACAGACTCAAAATTTCTATTTGTTCCACCATAACATGCTCTAGAAGTAACAAGAATTATTTGAAAATTTTATGGATAAAAATACATTTTTAAAGAATGAATATTTCATATTTTAATTCTATGAACAGATTTGACATTATTCTGTTTGTCTATTGTAAATAAAGTCGTTCTGTCTTTCCCTACATGGCATACAAAATTTTGAAATTATGAAAAGTTATGGAAGAAAGAGGGAATGACTACGTCATGTGTCAAGTGGATTACATCAGTGTCATACAACATTGAAATATTCTTTGCGCAATTAAAAAGAATTATGGGAGATAAGAGGAAATCTCATTCATGGAAGCTTGTTGAATCTGTCGATCACATCAAGTTTTACGATTTTATATTTCGAAACTCCTTTTTCACTTTCTAAGTATTTTTTTGATTCGTAAATTTCAAACATTATTTTCGCATGTTTATCAATATGCGCCTATCAATGATAAATGTTATTTTTTCTCGAAAAATTGCTTGAAAACACATTTTGGTTATCATTTTTAAATAACATACCTTCATCATTATATCAATGGCGCTTAACATTTCTACATTTATCGCATTATATATCCAATACTCGAAGTAGCACTTCTGTAATATTCGCTTGACCCTTACATTAAGCAAAGTTATAGTTACTATCAAGAGTAAATTTAACTTTGGCGCATCTTCACTATTATATTATGTTACATTTTCTTTCATGTAATTTATTTAACATATTATTCGTCTGTTGTTATCCACACATTTGTTTTCCTCTGTTTATAGTTTTACATTTGTTTCTTGTCGTTACAACTTATATATGGTACAGGTTTAAAATCTATGCTTTCTCTTTCTCTCTTTCTATATATATATATATATTGCTGTATTATTATAAATATTTTATATGATAGTTACACTATTATTATTTTTCCACATTTTGCACTTTCTACGCGCGATATCGTGATAGTGCAAACCATGACATTGAGCGTGCAGCAGTTATGGACTTTGCTTTGCAGTCGAGCGATCGCGACTACGCGCCCCGACCGCCACGTGTTGCTTCAACTCCTCTACAACCACTCGTCGCATTTGCGGCATGGACGACATACAAGTAGAAAAGTTCTTAGTTATCAGCATCGCATGTTAGCAAAAGACCTGATTTTAATAAAGCGCTTCCAAAAATGTATGTACCTCGAAATTTAAAATGATTACAATTTGTCAAAACTGTTTGGAGAACTGCTGAGAAAAGCTAATTTATTATTTCACTGATATTTTATGTGTGCGTCGAGTACTTAAACATAGTATTATAATACGTATTATAATATATATTATATTATAAAATATTAGCTTTACAAATGACATTCAGTATTTAATGAATTAATTTTTTTCCGCTCATTTTGCACTCAAAGAATGGAAGGTGAGGAATCTCTCTAATATCATTGGAATCCTGCCTGGAAGAAATGATCATGTTCATTCGTTTCACTTTCCGCAAAATTCGTTTTCCGTATCAATATGTGTTTGGCTAAGCTATACGTTTGCATTTTCGGTATCAGGTCTTTTGTCATTTTCACAATGATTTGTAATGATTTCCACGATTAATAACGTGAAAATCAGCGATTCCAATAGTTCCAAGATCTTTTCAGTCGTTTTTGTTTCGCGTTACTAGTGAAAGCGCTTTTAATTATTCTGGATACCCGACGTACGATCAATTACCGTCGTGCGTTTAAACTGCACGATGGTGAACCAAGAATAGCTTCATTATATGTGCGCTGCATTGAATGACGTAGCCAAAGACATATAGCGTGTTGTGTACCGGCTTTCAATTACATAACAATGATATTTAGTCTGACTAATACGTCTATCCTGCACGTATACGTCTCTTACCGCATCACCGTCATACGTCGCGATAAAAACAATTTCGCGAGACAAGTACATTTCTCGAGCCGCATAATCGCTACGTCAACAGATAGCAAACGGCAAGATAATTTCGGGTGCAATGCACGACCAGCCTAAAACGAGAGAAAGTGTCACATTCCTTTACTTCAGCTGATTCTTTATTTTTTTCTTTCAACTATTTTACTGCGTCACATCATCTAATCATAGCCATATTTTTGAAGAAATAAGAATAGTATTTTTAATAATAGCTACGAGAAGTGTGTAAAATATGCAATTCGTCTGCAGCTGCTTACTGCTAAGCACGTCAAGTTTATTTCCTTGGTCTTTTCTTACATAATCAGTGCTCGCATTTGACGGTCGACCGCCATATTACCGCGTCTCTCTCTCTCTCTCTCTCTCTCTCTCTCTCTCTCTCTCTCTCTCTCTATTCATTATATGATATAGTAGTAGGAGAGCTCCCGGTTCTGAACGATAATCGACTCTCTCGAGTGCGCGTGTGTGTTGGAGTGGCGTAGGAGGATGAGGTACAGAAAGAGGAGGAGGGCACGAGGGGTGAGGAGGCAGGCCAAAGGTGCCTCCTCAACCCCTCCGCGATACATCAGTCGCGCGCGCGCGAGTGGGGAGCGGCCGTTCGACCGCAGGAGAGGCGAGGGAAGGCAGGAAGGGATGGAGTGCAGGGGGGTGTCGTGACGGGGACAAACGGGCCGCGACCGAGAAAACGGTGCAGGCAGCGCGCGCGCAGGTGTGCTCCCCGGTTCCTGCCGTTGTATTGCGTGTGTCGTGTCGCGACTGCCGCGATGTGAGATGGTGGCGAGACTTAAAGGCTCGTTTACACCATGTCGGACAGAGCGACGTGTCGCCTCGCGTCGCCTCGCGTTTCGGTAGTGACGAAAATTACGACCCACGGTGATGACGATGATGACGATCACTGCCAACGGCGTGTAGTGGTAGTAGTAGCAGCTGCGGTGATAGTGTGCGACGATGATGCGCGATAGTGGTAGCTGTCTAAGATTAAGTCGACCCAGGTTCTGACACTTACCTTGCCAAGGAAGAGGTGCACGTTGCTCCTCGTCGTCCCTCGACGACCACCCACCTGTCGCCGTTCTTCTTCTTCTCTTCTTCTTCTTCCTCTTCTTCCTCTTCTCTTCTTCTTCTTCCACTGCTACTTTTCATTCGTCGCGCATCAAGATTTTCGAGGACATCCCAGCATGTCGGAGCATCTTGAGAGTAACGCACTTATTTGCGTAAGCTACGTTTCGCGCGATTGTTCAAATCGACATTCAAAGATTTCATTACTTAATTCATACTTTGAATCGTTTTGAAATCTTTTTTTTCCTAATGAAAATTTGATAAATTAATTTTTTAATTTTTGTTTTAAAAATTAATAGACATTCAAAATTTTTACATAAAGAATAATTTGATATAATATTTTAATCGAAGGAAGCTATTGTCTAGCTTTGACTATTTCCTTATGCGATGTTTGATGCAATATTGTTATTTTTTTCAATCAGATGAAATTTATTATCATATACTCGATTACATGTTGCATTGACGTGAGAACAAATATCTTATAAATTCAATGAAAATATTATAATTTTGTGTCTATATCTAATTACAAATAGTAGAGAGCATGCCTTTTGTATTTTCACGCTAAAATAACCATCAAGAAAATTTCAAAGATAGATCTTGATTGAGGAAATTTATTCATAATGTAAGTTTTGCATTGATGTTGATGGTGTCGTTTGTTATCGCCTCTGTCTGCTTTTGATGTGATCTTTAGAGAATTATTTGTATAGTAACTAGCAAGATAATATTATTTTTCACTTAATTATACTCATGTTATATTTTTATTAGTCATATATACAAGGGGAGGGGAGAAGGAGAGGAGGGGGGGGGGCAGCACGTCATTAGATTGTAAATCGAATGCGTAAAAGAAAGATCTTACAGATAAATATACAGATAAATGCTTCTAAAGATTGATAATTGTTTTCTGGTTTTGTTCTTAAATAATACAAAAGTGTTACGTTTTAAGATTTGAGCGAATTACCGTTTTGTCACAGAAAGAATACGTAGTGTCATGAGGCATTCGCCATTATTACGTTGCACTTGATTAGTCGCGAAAATGCACGTGCGTGCGTAGTGGCATGCGCTCGATAATTAGCAACAATTATACGCGCGACAATGCGACGAAGGTCGCCTGGTCGCGCGGTCCGCGGAAACTCGCGCGCGAGTATAGGCTCATTATTGGACGCGTCCGTGTCTCAAGCCAACGCGCGAATCGATCGTTTCGGTCGACTGACCTATATCCCGTGCAAAAATCTATCAAAAAGGATAGCGGACAATTCGATTTCAAAGCTGTTCATCGATGGATATGTGCGTGTTGCTATCATCGATTGCAAAATTTCGTAGAACAAAATTCGAATTTGCGCCGACTCGTGTAATGACGATCTCTATTATTTACTCGATTCGTTTCCTCTCGGTTTTAATTGTAAGAATTCATTCTCGCGAGCACTCATTCTCTTTCTTTATTCTCTCTAAATCTCGTGGAGTGAAATCTCACTCGGAAAGACTGAAAATTGGAGTCAATCTCGAAAAAAGAGTGAAAATACTTCCACTCTTGTGCAAGAGTGGCAGATTTTTACTCTTTTTAAAGTGAGATTGACTCTTTTGAAATGAGATTTACTCCCAAGGAGTGAAATCTTAATCCCTTTTTTGGAGTATAATATTACGGTTAGATGGAACCTCACTCCAAAAAAGGAATTGATTCACTCCTTCGGAAAGAGTAAATCTTACTTCGAAAGAGTGAAAATCTGCCACTCTTGAATAAGAATGACTTTTTCACTCTTTTTTTCAAGACTTAATTTTCAGTCTCTCCGAATAAGACTTCACTTCACGAGATTTAGAGAATTCTTTCTGCAATAGTAGCTAAACGTAGCTGTTATACGTATCTCAATTTATATCTCAATATGTTTTAAGTTATTAGGTGTTGGAATTAATTCGTAGCGTTTTTAATGAAAGAATGTTATTTATTTCACATGAGCATTAAAAAATACATTAATGAAAGTACTTCCCATCACTTGTAAAACGCTACGAATTAATTCCAACACCTAATACATTTTAGATTTTTGATCTTGTCACGTAAAATATATTATTTCTGCTTGAAATTTTATTCTTTCTTTAAGATATTTAAAATTATTGATAAGAATCGCGCGCGCTGCTTGTTTTTCACTGTTCATTCGTCTAGTTTTATTTCTATCTCATTATCTCTTTTTTTGATGCGAATTAATATGACATAGCGTATCATACCGAGATCGAGCGTATTTTTGAAATATATGGACATAAAAATTTAAAAATTGTAGAAAAATACTTGCAAATTGTATATAATTTTTATAAAAGGAACGAGGGAATATGAACACAAAAGAATATTTATTACGAATCTAGCGTTCGACGAATAGAAAGAGATCTTCAGATTTATCATTGTCGATGCAAATAGAATGGCAGTAGTTGGCAGTTGAAATTAATTTCATGCAAACCGAACTCTAGCACAATCTGTGACTTGGACGATAAAGTGATTTGAGCTACATCTCGGTCGGATTCGATAACGTTTCGTTTAATCAGCTGTTGGGAAAGATTTTCATGCTAGTTCCGGAGACGATTTCGGCTCGATCATCTCGTAACATTTTAATTGAAGACGGCATTTTTTTGCTCTGTTATTTTATTATAAATCATAAGATCCACTTTACGTGTCAAGTTACATATCAATTAAAAAACAAATAATTAACTAAACTAATTGAGGTTAGATACATAGTTTTTTTGTATTTTCCGATAAGTACAAGACATTTGTGATATTTTTTCAAAGTTATACTATTACTGTATATTTAACTAATTAATTAGATATCCATAAAGAGATTTCTTATTTTATATCGCAAAATATAAATAATTTTGAAAATAACAGCTCGATGCAATATCCAAAGATCACCCTCGGGGAGGAGGGGAGAGGCAGGGGGGCAGGCAGGCAGGCAGGCAGGCGGATTTGTTTGGAATGAGCCAAGAGTAACTCTGGGCTTTTCGCAACGAACCCCGATAACGAACGAGACCAACCCCGTCTCTGCTGGCACGTCGCACAGTCTCTGGCTGCACGATAATGTTTCGAGGTTAAGCAGATGATGGGGCGTGTGTGGCCCAGCGCCACGCATCTTGGCATAGCTTTTTCGGCCACGCGGTTGCATAATCGCACGAACGCGGCACTTACCGTCCCCGGACCGTCCGCGTTAGTCGCGCTTTGTTCGCCGTACGGTCTCGCCGCGTATTTTTCTTTCGTTTCGAGCAACACGAGCTCCCTCGAATAGTTATAGATAGTTATAGCTAGTGATTAGTGAGATAGCATTAAGCATATGCGAATTTCGCGCCGAGATTTACAAATTTGTATCTCTTAGACATCGCGATTGTAAGAGAGAATCGAAATTTAACTGCTCCTTCTCATTCTGATAGCACAAAAAATTTAGTATAAATTTGAAATTATAATATATTACACCCGAGAAAGAAAAAGAGTATCATTGAAGAGAAAAGAGTATCACACGAATTTTGAAAATTAATTGAATAATTAATTGGTTCAATTAATACAATTATTAATTAATTGTCAGACTCTTATTTTGAGTGCGAATGTTTTATTCATCGTGATAAAACAAGCCAATTAAATGCAATTTTAATTTAGAGATTAAGCGTTTGTCCTTTTTATTTATGTTTTTAAAAACTTCTTCAGTTATATTACATTTTTTCTTCGAGACGCGATATACGTTTAATTGTACGTTTAATTGTTTCACATAACAGCTTCTATGTTTCTTGACAAAATTTTTGTTTTCTTTTTTGTTTGTTATTTTTAGAGTTTTCGGTATATGTGATTGACATCGAGAGCAGCATGATGATTTTTTGTTTATTGGTTTCTACAATCAATTAATTTGACTTTTATTTTCTTTTATTCTTTTTTTTCGCTGAGTTTGTCGTCACGTATATCTTTGGAAAAAGCAACGTGCCACTGCTATTAGCAACTCCGCGAGGTGACGATGTCGGAGGATCTGTCATGCCGATCTGTCTCGATCCCGTAGAAGGCACGATGTGTAGTACGGCAGAATCGATCGTTAAGCTCGTTTAACGGCAAAGTGGTCCAATTACATCGTTACCGTTGAAGCGAACGTCGCTTCGAATTTCCTACCATGTTTCGCTTCTCTTCTCTTGTTTTTCCTCGAACATCTCCTCTCGTATTCGATTTTAATTTACCTTAATTCTCGTATATCGCAACGATTTCATCGAGGAATGTTCTGAGGGATAGAATAGACGCATTGAAATTGGGGAATGCAATGCATACGTCACAATTTTTTGTACATCCGACGTCATCGCGCTTTTTGTCTCGATGTTCAATTAATACGTGTATAATACAGAGGTGAAAAAGCGCGAATTTTTTAGAGCACGTTGAAATTGAGCAGTAAAAATAGTTAAATTGTCTTTTAATATTCGTGTAATCTAAATTAATAATTCAAGTAGGATCCAAAATTGAAATTTATCGAAAACAACAATATATATTTGATTAAATTCACGGTTCTTGGATATCTGTTGGTTTTTTATCGATATCTGTTGTAATAATTGTTTATCCGATGTATATTTTCGATGTAATCTTTCGCGACTATCATACACATTCTGAATTATATTTAAATCGATATTAAACTGTCGGAAGGGTTTTAATCTGTTAAGTCAATCTTTTCTTTTGTATAGATCTAATATATTTTCGAGCATTTATAAACTACAAACTACAAATTATACAACGTTAAAATATAACCTCCTATGAATATTATTCGTAGTTTCACACAGACAGGTTTCATATTTTACGGGAATTTCAAACTTTTGGCACGCACGTTGGTTAAGGAGCAATGAGACAGCCGCGAGCGAGCGTGCATGCAGACGCGGATTGTATAACGCCTGGTGCGACTGGAAATGTCGAACCGTTTCTACTTGGCTCGCTGTTTCTGGCTAGTTTCTGGCTAGCGCTGCCGCTGCAGTTACTGGCTCATGCTCCTGCTCTAGGCTGAGTTTAGTCGCAAGCAGCTCTAGTCGTCGCTTAGTCGTTGTTCGTATCGCTCGCGAGTCGCATGACATTCTCGTACGCGATATATATAATATATTAATAGTATTGATCTCGCGCCATTTTTTCCCACTTGATTAGCCCGCAAATTCACGATATCCTCGATTCACACACGTTCATGTTGGTGTAAAATACTATTGTAGTAATATCAATTATATCGTGAGAAATCTAACTGATCTTCGAATCGTACATCGTAGTTACATCGCGCGGAAGGCGTCTACACTTCGATCTTGGAGTTTGATTTTAAGAGATTTTAAATATTCTCTTTGGAACAATCTTCATTGGTGCATCCTACTCTACAGTTATATTCAACATTGCAGATCGCGCGCACGCGCACGCGCGCGCGATATACTTCCCAAGATTGATTTCCATTCCGCGAGCGGAGATTTACTTGGCATGATAAATTCCGCGCTCACGGTCCAAGGTCGTGATTGTGTAACGTTATTGCTCTAGAGCAGTTGGACTCTATGTACGTGTACGTACATACAGTTCGTAAATTGCAATTGTCTCTCTTTTCACGAGTAGCGATGAAATACTCGATCCATGGAAAGTTGCCGCAAGTGCATTTCTCGTTATGAAACGATCGATGATTTTCGATCTTTTATCTTGCATTTTTTTGATGGATAGTCGTTATTATCTCCATTGCGATCGATTCTCAACGATGCTTGACGACATGTCCGATTATGCGCGGAAGGTCACGACGCGACCGGTCAAACGGAATTACCTGCTGCCGCGCCAGGATAATTTTGGATCGCGCGATGCACCTGTTGCGGATTAGGCAAGGTCGCACGAGTACACGATTGTGCAATTCCTTCCGCGTATCTAAAACGGCCGCAACGATCGACTGCGGATGCAGTGCATCGGCACCGGCATCGGCACCGGCATCGGCACCGGCATCGGCACCGGCATCGGTGCCGGTGGTGCCGCAGTTGTCGCTGGTTAATCACGAGGAATAATCAATGTCGACACGCTGCTGCACTGCGGTCTTGCTCTCTTGACTTTGGCAGAAAACAAGTTTCAAAGTGCATTCGCGAACTATCTCAGACGTCATCATTTTTATACTAATCAATCGCGCTGTAGCTCGTCGATGAAAAATCTCTGAAAAATCAGTAATACTAATAAATTGAATCAATAATTAAAAAAATATTTCTTCCGAAATCGATTAATGTCCGCGATGCATCATACCGCGTGGGCGCTTTGAAACGTTGAAAATAGTAACAACAGTGCAGTAAGATATTTTCTCAAACTAGTGTGAGAATTGAAATTAATTCGATATTCCCTGGGAATTCGAGCAAGCGATGTCGTTCTTTGCTTGATAATCTAGACGATAAAAGGATACACTATTTCTTTACTAACTGCAGAGATTGTTCCTTTAGTTTCACGATCTTGAACATTCGATATCGATCGTAATGCTAATCCCGGGACAAATTATGCAAACTAGACAATATGACTATTTGATGAATCTCAAATCAAAATTCATACCGGAAATAACGAACGCTTGCACTTGAATAGAGCATAATAATCTCATAATTCTATATGAAATTATCATACTCGTATTATTGTGAAAGCCACATGATTGGGTTAAAAAAAAATCAACGGTAGATAATCGCATTTATTTATCGTGCGAGGGGTACCTACTTCTTTTTAATACTAAATCAAATGAAAAATAATGCGATTTAAAATAAAAAAAAATTCGTCACTTGAGTATTAAAAAATAAACATGATATCGGTGTTAATTTTAAATAAATTGATATCGGTGAAAATAATTTTCTGACGGAAGGGAGGGCGAGGGGAGGGGGGGGGGGCGGGGTACGTGAAGAGAAGGGAAGGTAATTGAAATTGCCAATGGAAGAATATATTAATGTTTATATATATTTAAATTTTATGTTGAAACATATCCAGTGCAATGATTATAAACCACAATTTATATATCATTCAATTCTTTATTTGTTTAAAAAAATGTAACAAGAAAATCTTCTTTTCATTGGTCAACAATAATCATTATTGAGATAAATGATCTTGATAGAATATCTCGAAAATGCGAAATAAATAAATTTGAAATGATGTGTGCGTGAGACGTTTTCTTTTTAATTTGAAAGTTATCGTAACATTGGTAGCTCTCTTGTAATGTCCTTGGGACGCACCGGTGACGTTTATGAAAGGATTAACTGTCTAAAAGCATCGAGAGAGGAGATGCACCGACTCCGTCAGTGTGCATTAGCAGATCGCGCTAGCACGACAACGAAGAGACGCGTCTCGACGCCGGAGCGTCGTGGCACCGGGGACAGTGGCGGCTATTATTAGCAACGTCGTCCTCTTCTCGTTTCGCGTTTCGAGGGAAAAATAGCATCAGCTGACATCCTTCTGGACGACACGAAAAAAACCTTAACTCTATGCGTCGTCGTTTTTATCATTTTATCTTGAAGAAATTCGTGGACAATTTTTGATTACCTACTTCAATTCATCAAGCATGATAGTCAATTATCATTATTGCTACCAAGTTTTTTTTATGCCGTGGAATGAAGACTTAATTATACGTCAGAGATAATCGCGTGACTTGAAACGTCATTACATAAGTGTTTACATTTTTAACACACTCACACAGACATACGCGATTGCGATTAGAGACAAATTTAATATTATATTATTATTTAATGAGATTTCGTTATTAATATTGCGGTAAAAGAGACATTGTAATTTTATACGAGGAAGGATAAATTGGAAAGCAGACAAGCAGAAGGAGAGAAAAAGGAGGGATAGGTTGTGAAGATTAACGAATAAAAAGAGTATGAGAGCGAGCCGAGCGGAAGCGAGCCAATACGAGATACAGGGCAGTTGGGGCTCGTGCCAGATGCGCGTTTACACGGGCCCTGAATACTGTAAATGCACTATCTGGTACGACATCTCTTCTGTCGCCGCCATCAGTGATCATGTGGCAGGACGTCATCTTTTTAACATAGATATATGTATACGATTCGAATGTCGAAAAATCGACATTGATGCCAAACTACATGGTATCTTCGTCACAAACAAGAGAGTGATATTAGAAATTTTACGTATCGTCGTTACGTCCTTTGGATTATTCCAAAACTTGCAAAACTTGGGATGATTATATCTCTGTGCATATCTCGATTGTGTGTACATTATATACTAATATTTTTATAAGAATTATATTTTTACACAGGATTTTCAGGACTTCTTTTATATGTGTCTATATTAGTCAACAATCCCGGATTCGAGAGAAAGTTTAAATCAGAGATAAGATCCTTGAATTTTTTTTAACAGTTTTAGATTTTCAATTACATTAATATTTTATAATAAAATTTAATTAAAATTTTGGTTTAATAAAATCTATTAAACAACGTAGCAATTTTTTATGTTTCGCAATTTAATTATATTTTTCGTCTCTGGTTTAAATATTACTCTTTTAATGACAAAATCGATATCATATCGATTATGATAGAATTCGTACAAATTATCTTTCTGTAACTCTGTAAGTAGGGCATAGGAAATTTTACATCCATTATTCTTTGTCAAGTTTTTCTCTGTGATTCAAGTATAATTATTACAATTATAACAGCGAAATATGCGTTATAATATTAAGAATGTTATTCACAAGTATTTTTTTGGAGAAAAATATTAATTTAAAATTAATTTACACGTATAAAATATTGTGTTATCGTATTGGTAATTTTTATTCAGAAATATCAAATTTATCTGAAACAATAATTAATGATAGATAATATTGTAATTGACATTTGTTGACTGTGTAAATTTAATCTTTGGATAGTGAGTGTGTAATCTTTGGGTAGCGAATTTCCATGAAATCGGTCGGTACGATTCAACCAATAAAGAAAATAATTTTATAAAAAATCTATTCGAAACTACACAATGTGTATGAACTGCAATAAATATATCCTGTTAAAAAAAAAACTGTTATTGCCGCTTTTCATCTTGTTCCCTCCTTTTTATTCCGAGATATAATATCTTTTGGAGGAAGGGATGCGCAATTAAGCGAACGAATGCATGTTGCATTGATAAATGTTCTTTTTTTTTAATGCGATATCATCGGCAATGACAGTTTCGTATGAATAAATGGCGTAATGGCGTTTGATCATTCGTGACGAGAGATTTGTTAATGGAAGAATGCTTGTTGCATACTTGTTTCATGTAACAAGGCTTCACATAAACGTAACAATTTATGTGCACACATAAATACGCATTGCTTATACATAGGATCATATATTGTTGTGTATCAAATGGCAATAAAAATCATCTGATGCGTTTTTCATTTAATTTCACCAGCGCCTTTATTAGTGATTAATTTATCAGTAGAAATAAATTATATAGTTTCGAAAATTCTTTTTTCCTTTAATATTCTTCTAGTATCCAGATGCAAAGTAAAAGATATTTGCAGTTTTTTAAGATTATTTAATAACGTATCAAATCATCTTCGTAAACATTACATAAAATAATTAATATAATCCCCTCTCTCCCCACATTAGACTAAATATTAATTTTAAATTAAATTATTTATTTGCAAATGAAGTTTAATAATTTTAGTCGAGAAATCTTATTTTTTTCACTTCATCTATTTTCATTCATTTTATCTGTCATATATGATTATATATATATATATATATATATATAGGTTTGCAGATACAAAAGAAGTTAAATCGCTTAATGAGTTATCAAATTACTTATTGAAGTAAAACATTTTTTTAATTTTGAGAGAGAGAGAGAGAGAGAGAGAGAGAGAGAGAGAGAGAGAGAGAGAGAGAGAGAGAGAGAGAGAGGAAGAGTAAATATTTAATCGAAAATATCAGAAAAAGAAGTAGTAGAAATAATTGCTTCGAATATATGGGATGTAGATAAAACAAAGAATGATCACTTTAGAAGCATATTCATGTATACTTGTACATAAATTTAAAATCTAATAAAAAAGAAATTAAATATCTTAAAAAGTATTACGCCTTTATCATTTTAAAGTATTAACAAGCAGGCATAATTTTTATAGATAAATTATTATAATTACTGTTGCATTTGTAATGGGTATATTTGGTTAAGTTATCTGTTGAATTAGTAATACACAGTATCTTTCAAAGCTTTTTATACGCGATGAAAAGAAGAGAGGAAGCTAGAGTGTAAGTGGAAGCTCGAACTTGGCTAAAAATAATTGTCTCTTACAGAAGTGGAGTGCTTCTTAGAGTCAGAGATTCGACAAAGGCAAGGTCAATCGATAGGGAAATCTCGTAAAATATTTGCCGCGAGAATTCTCTTCGGTATTTTCGCACATTTTCCTTTCACAATTCTCTTCGGTATTTTCGCACATTTTCCTTTCCGTCTTTCACAAGTCTCGTAAAATTTGGATTTCATGTGTGTTTTGTATATAATGTATGTACATTAGCATGATGAGTAGAATGCATTTCGTTATCGAGATGATATACAATTAAGGATGTTTTATACATATTTTCAAACATAAATGATAACGAAATTATTAAAAAATTACAAATCATTGTAATTCACGTTTAAAAATAATACGACAAATTTGGTTTACTATCTGGATCATAAGTTATTTTAATAAATAATAATGTTTCTCAATATGTGCTCTGTGTGATATAAATATATAGAAATGTATTATAAAATGAATGATAAAAATCTCAACTTTTAAATATAAGTACATTATGTATTCAAGATTATTTACGTAGAATTATATTGCGATGTATGAACCAGTAAATAAACAAAATATTTATTTATTCTGTATCTTTGTAACTGATTAGTGAATTGCAATGAAACTTTGCATAAATTATTTTGAATATTTAAAGTGCTTGTAAAAGAAATATTATATATAAATTTTTTAATCATTTTTTAAATTTTAATTTTTAATAATAAAAATAATAACAAAATAAACTACAAAAATGTATTACAAAAGACAAAAATATCTTATCTATAATCTTATTCACACAACTTTCATTATAGTTTATTTGAAGTGTAAATATGAAATATATTTCTAAATTTAATTTTCTTTGCACACAGGGACTGTATATAACTGTATGTCTAATACATTTTTAAATGTACAATCGGACATTCAAAGATATACCACACGTACAGTCCCTGCAAAAAAAATTAAATTTCTAAATATGTTTATTATTTACACTTGAAGTGTAAATAATAAACATACTTAGAAATTTAATTTTTTGAATGTTAGAAAACTATACACATATGAAAGTTGTGTGAATAAGATTATATTTTTGTTTAATAACATTTTTGTAGTTTATTTATTTTATTTGTTATTATTTTTATTATTAAAAATGAAAATTAAAAAAAAATGATGAAAAATTTATATTTTTTTAATAAGTATTTTAAATAATCAAAATAATTTATGCAAAGTTTCATTGCGATTCACTGATTATAGTTACAAAGATATAAAAAAAGATTAATATTTTGTTTATTTACTGGATAATTAGTTCATGCATCGTAATGTAAATAATCTTGAATACATAATGTACTTATATTAAATGTACAAATTGAGATTTTTATGATTTATTTTATAATACATTTCTATATATTTTTATTAGAACACCAATTTAAAAAATATTTATTAAATACTTTATGATAATTTCCAGATAAATCTTCATCAAATTTATTGTATTATTTTTAAATTTGATTTGGAATGGTCTGTAATGTTTTAATAATTTTGTTATCGTTTTAATATATATATAAAACATTCTTAATGTTAATGCGTAATTTAAGAATTCTATTAGGTGTTGGAATTAATTCGTAGCGTTTTACAAGTGATGGGAAGTACTTTCATTAATGTATTTTTTAATGCTCATGTGAAATAAATAACATTCTTTCATTAAAAAACGCTACGAATTAATTCCAACACCTAATATTACTTCTATAATATTGAAGTTAACATGTTATTTTTTGGAAATGTATGCTTTTAAGGAATAGAATGTTTAATTTTAAGATGTTATAATATTTATATAAGTAATTAACTGATTGTCAAATAATGAAAAAGGTTTAGTGCTAAAGTCTTATTGCGAAAGTCTACGCAGTCGATAATTTTGGCGTTTAGCTCTACATAAATTTATGCATTTTTGGAGCTTTGTTTATATAAATTTATGCATTGTTTCATTACATCAATTTTTAATCTCAAGTTTGTGTATAAATTGTTATCCGCATTTTATTTGATTTTTAATACCAGGGTTGCCACAGATCTAGAAAACCGGGAAAAGTCAGGGGAAAATGTAAAAAAGACTGGAATTTTGAACTTTGCTCACAATTCCCTTAAATTGCTTCTATTCCAGATAAGTTTTATAATTTTTTGAATATTATATCTAACGTTTATAGTCAAATACTTTTAAAACTCGTATATTTTAAACAATTTAAAAAAAATAATTAAAATTATAATTTATATTTTATTCAGTAATTTTATTTGATCATCCTTTCTTTATCATAATTGCATTCTTTTTTCTAATACTAATTTATTTTTTGTTGACTTGAATTTGTCCTCAAAATTTTATTATGCTGTGCTAAGTTTCTTTTGTGTTTTTAATAATCTAAGCTAGTTTTCTTACAATTCTTGATAAATATTAAAATTTTTTACATTTTTATAATGTTAAAATTTTTACATATTTTATATTATGGAAATTTCCCATTTTTATTTAAAAAATCTGGAAAAATCAGGGAATTTTAAAGTTCATTTTCTATGGCAAACCCTGAATACATTTTTTAACGACTTGTATCATTTATTATCATTAATGTACTAAAACATTAATATTGCTGTGTAAAGTCTTGATGTTTGATACGTATGCGTTCAAAAAGAAAGATAAAATAAGACAACGATACGAGGAAGAAAATTATCACCAGTCGAGCTTGAAGAGCGGAATATTTGGAGGCACATCGATCCAACAGATACATCTTAATCGTTTAAAGGAGGAACTTCCGTTATATATATATATATATATATATATATATATATATATATATATATAATATACATATATGTATATATAAATATAAAATATATATATATATATATATATGCACAAACATATGTATAGCGATTGGCATGTTGGCAGTGTGGTTAGCTGGTTGTGTGGTCAATCTATATATCACGACCGCTATCGGCACTGCAATTATGACGGTCGCAAATCTGCTGCCAGGAGAAGCATTGTGGACGATCTTGAAAATTTCTTGGATATGAAAATTGTTCAAAACCGCCGAAAATTTAAAATGGCGTCAGAACAATATCATACTAA
Source organism: Acromyrmex echinatior (assembly GCF_024713525.1). Lineage (NCBI taxonomy): Eukaryota > Metazoa > Arthropoda > Insecta > Hymenoptera > Formicidae > Acromyrmex > Acromyrmex echinatior. The sequence goes on from NC_141859.1 coordinate 11,328,281, forward strand.
TAATTCAAAGTTAAAATTGTTATTTAAAAATCTTTCCGTTTTGCGTATTATACAGGATGTTTTTTAACTGTGTGTTTCTCAATACTTCAAATTAGCAGAGCCTAAATAAGAAAAAAAAACAAGCTGTATAAATACAAGCTCAATTTTAGGCATATTTTGAAATCATAATATTAAATCGTATCTGAACAATCATAATATGCATCAAATGCCAAAGGTGATAGGCATTTCGAATATTTATGTAGGACAATGCAAACTTGAATTGACCAGTTTTTTATTTTATTTCCAGATCTGCCTATGTATCTTTTGGAGGTCTGCTGATGAGGTTACAAGGTGATGCGAATAATCTGCACGGCTTCGAGATAGATCAACACATGTACCTATTAATGAAGAAACTTGCATTTTGATATTTCTATCGTCAATTTTTTATCATTTAGAAATTCTTTCAATAAATATATCTATTAGTGGAGAAATTTGAATTTTATATTCTAATTTGTAATATTAATATACCAACTGATTTATCATTTTTTTTTTACAATCATATAGACTTACTGTATTTATATTAAATTTTCTTTTATTTTAATGATTTACTCTGACAGGTTCATATATAATTTTATGTTCTAACTAACAATAAGTTATATATGTATATTAAGTAAGTTTACTACTGCCAAAATTACTATTAGAAAATTAAGGAAAATATAAATATTTTTCATGTTGGAATCTTTTTTATTCACCGATCCCTGTGTGTTGTAGTTATCATCATTTGTTAAATGTGGAACAGTAATAATATAATTTGTTTAATAGAATAATTTTTAAATGGAAAGATTGTTTTAAGTTATGAATTGAATTATTATTTTTTTGAATAGAAATTAATTTCTCTTAAAAATTCGAAAGATTAATACAATTAATGAAAAATCATTTAAAAGTACTTATCGACATCTAATATTTAATATTATTTTGATATTTAATAAAGAATCAAAGTTTCTAAAAATTGATCTTTCCATTAAAGATTAAATCGTGCTGATTATACAGTTGGGATTATACAGGAAAAGCAGTGCAAATCTTGGATGTTGACCAATTCGTCGCAAAGTGCATCACCAAGTGCGCCATCAAGAAACAAAAATAGGAATCAGGTATTGCATATACTTCTCTATTTGTTCACGTGTTCGTATATACACGCTCCTGTAAATACACATATGTATATTCCGCTATGTAATTAGCCAACCGATACTTGTACTCTCAAAATAGCAATCTATTCCTTTGATACGATTCTTTTTTAACTTTCGATGAATACATTGGCTGTGGTCGATTTGGACGCTTTCAGCACTTTTGAGTACTTTCATTTTTATTTATTACACCTAATAAATGATAAAGAAGGATGATTACAAGCGCTTATTAAAGCACGTGAGCGTTCAAATCGACCGCAATGTGTTGAGCAAATTAAGAAATTTGTTATATATATATATCCACACACATGTGCGCGCGCACACACACACACACACACACACACACACGAAAGGTGCGAAATTGTCCCTTGAAAATATCCGCAGTATTAGTACTATCATATTACAATAAGAAATAGAAAAAAATATGTCTTGTCAGAAAATATTTTATAAAAAATGAAAAGAAAAATGTTTTGAATAAAAATGGATGATGATGTAAATTATGTGCGATTATCTTAATTAAATTTCTTTGCACTCCTAATTTGTACAATCAAAATGATGGAACAAGATATACATTCAGACTTGTATTGGACGCGAAAGAGCGAAGGATCTAACAGTATAAATATATACTATGACGAGCGAGTGAGAGATGGACTTGGCGACGCGACGTCTAATTTATGTAATTAAAGCCGAGGTATTCCTGACCTTGCGTGCGCGGTTGCAATGCTATGCTCTCACGCGTTGTCGTTGGAATCGAGGTGCAAGCAACAGCGCGTGGGTCGAATGCATCTCAAATGGCGGACATCGCTTGGGATATTGCGTAACATTCACGTTCGTGTGCAAAATGGCCGATGCTTAATAAGGGTCCGATCCTAAATAGATTGGTCCAATGACACATAATTCGCTCTCGTCTCTGCTCACCATTGCATAATGTACTTTGCAGTTGGCAAATGAAAAATCGATGTCTCAAATTCAATCATGATAGATCGATGCCATTTAACGAACGAATTTAAAAAGTGCGTTATTCCTATTATTATTTGACTATTTCATCATAAAAAAAGTTGCATATAAAACAAAAACTCTTTATTTAATAGTTATCTTAAGCGTACAAAGTTAAAATGTCAACTTTTTGTTTCCACTGGTATAGGCTTATTTACATGTACTTTTTTGCGTTGTTTAATTAATATGTATTCAGTTTCGTAGTGATAATAACACGTAAGCATTGATCAAACGATGTGCAAATAGCAAGTCCTTGTTTGTCCGGGCTCCAATCCAAAGAACTAATAGGTTGCGACGAGAGCGTACAGTTCTGGAGCAAACTAATATTGCCCATAATTCCTTGTTCAATACCGTCAGCATCCGTAACTTTTCTTTTCTCTGGATAATTACTGTAAAGCAATAAACAATGGATTTTCAAACATTTTTACAGGATGTAATGTAATTGTGTAGTTATAAAAATATGAACATATATATTTACTATTTCCAAAGACAAATTGTTCCCCCACCGCCACATGTCGCAAATAATTCACGATTCTGCGGCAAATGCTTAACTAGCCATACCGTTGATTTGTGTGCCTAAAATCATGCAGTTGATAGATTATAAATACATATTCACAGAGAAAAATAAATATTAATTTTTATTCAAAATAATACCTTTTCAACAAGATAAGCAAAACCTTTTTTAGGATGCTGAGTCTTCAAGTCAAAAAGATAAAATTTGGATTCTAGTGTAGTAACAACTAGCTTATTCATGGGAATGTCCTTTCTATCGAATTCAAGACCGCAAACTCCATTTTTCAAGTTACTTTCCCATCTCAGTGACATGGCCCTTAAGTCGAACATTTTAACATCTCCGTTATCATATCCCGCTGCTACTATTCTTTCTTCGGAATTGTAAGAATTGCCGAATCCAACTGACCAACAGTCCCGTCGACTTTCTCCTTCCTTAGGTTCCATAACAGCAACTGGTTGATTCTTTTGCCTAGGATCCCATACTTTTACACTTCCATCTCTAGATCCAGTTACTAATTCTGGTGCTCCACATCCTATACTAGCACCTCCTATTCCATCAATGGCATTTATAATCTGTGTGTGAGCTTTAGTCGAATAAACGGGTATTGAAGGATCTTCTAAATTATAAATATTTAATTTACCCTGTAAAAGTAACTTTTGTAATTTATGAACCAAATGTCGCAATTAAAATCTTCCTGAACACTGAACACAACAGATATGTTAAAATAAGAGAAACCTTGAAATCACCAGTAGCCAAGTATCTATCACGAAGATTGGACGCTTTGAATGTTCCACACTTTATTTGATTAGATCTTTCTATATTCTTGACAAGCTTTAATTCGCCATTAGACACCTCGTAAATCTGTATAATACCGGTACCACGAGGGCGAGAACCCATAACCACGAATTTTGCGCTACATGGTATCCACTTTGCATCAAACAGCGAATAGTCTACCGATTTCTCAATGTGGCAAATTATTTGCGGCTTCGATAGTTTATCCATATTCGCGAAAATATTCTCTTCAACTTTAATATTGTCTTTTCAGGAAAATTTGTCTCGATTTTGACAGCATTTAGATTATTTGCACAAGTAATTATAAACAAACGTACACGCCATCTAGAAATCGCTGTTTCAGTCAAGAACAGGAACAATTAGCACCTCTATGTGCAACTCATAGTACTACAAACGTTCAGAACCGGGCAAAAAGAATTACGGCTGCATTTTCATGCTGACGCTCGAATAAAAAATGCAGCCTTAGGGCCTACGCATAATAAGGGAATAGGAATAAATATTAGATATTAGGAATAGGAATTAGGAATTATTTTGTTTTAAAACCAATGGATTGAATGAACCAACACTCAATAAAGGAATTAGAAATAAAAAGAATGAAATATTAGAAATAAGATATCAATTTAATAGTCGTAAACATGGCCGACCATAGAATTCCGTAACAGAAAATAAGGCCTGCGCACAATAAAAACAATAAGGAATTAGGAATAAAGAATCAACTATTTTAACCTATCAGAAATTGGATACATCGGAATACACGGTTTCTGATAAAGTTTCTGATAAAGTTGAAATTATTTTTTATTTCTAATTCTTTATTCCTTCTATTGTGCGCAGGGCTTAATTCTAATATTCAAAATGATGTTGAAAATGAAAATGTAGATGAATGTAGGCCAATATTCATAATTAGATCTTATATTCAAGACCGTCTTAAATACGTGATACGGTCTTAAGAAGTCACGAACCAATTAGAAGGCCGCATTAGTGTCTTAAGATATAATATTATTTAAGACGGTTTTGAAATAAGAATCGACTATGAATGTCAGCTGTAAAGAAGGAGAGGTGTTATTAATTGACTTAATAAGATCATACACATTTATGGAATGTTATGGAACAAAGAAAATAAAGATTACAAAGATGTAAATAAATGTGACAATTCTTGGCAAGAAATAGCTACTGTAATGCATCTACTCGGTAAACGTCTTTTTATTAAAAAAATAAATATTTGTATATGTTAAAATAAAATATTGTTTGCTTTGAACTTTTACATTATATTAAAATGTGAGAATTTATCGTATATTAGAGGTTATAATTTGTTTTATAAACGCTGCTAATATGCTAATATATTATATACTATATCTACACTTTTCAGTAAAGAAATGTATAAGCCAATGATATAGATTATGAGTATTGTTCAAAGGAAAGACAAAACCAAGAAAATATACCAAGGTTCTGCACCTAGAAAGAAGAGACCATGGGAATTATATGAGCAAATATCATTTATAGACGAGCATGTACACAAAAGAAGTGATATTTCATTTTTACATAGAAGAAGTAATATTCCATTTTTTCTTGCTAAAATTATTTGCTATTGTAAATTTGTTAATAGTTTTATTTTGATTGATATATGAGTTGCTATTTGCAAAATTTGCCTATTTCATAAATCCACATTTCATCTTTTTTATACAAGAAAAATAAAACTTGATTAAGAGACAATATAGATGCTTTTCAATAATGTATGTACACAAGCGACACTAACAAAAGAATGTACAATCCGGTACTTTCCAAACTTACGACACAAGTTGACACAATCGTAACAGTTAAGCTGAGTTCAACTACTTGTGTCAGTTGGAAAGCACTGGATCGTATACTGTTACATAGTGTTGCTTGTGATATTACTGAAAAGTACCCAATGTACAACTAAAATATTCGTGTAATTAACTATAATATTATCATTAGATTTAGCTACTTAAAAAAATAGGCAACTCGTATTTTTTTTTAAGTTACTATATTATTATAGTATTTAATATTATTATAGTATTTATAATAATATTAATATAAATATTATTATAATATTTAAGTTACTATATTATTATATCATCATTATCATTATTATTTTAGACGAGAAGATATACCAACATCAACAGAACTGTAAATGAACCCAGTTTACAGTTAAATGTAAGTCAGTGAGAAACACGCAATAAATATTTAAATTTAAACATGGCAAATGAGAATGTTAACAAACTCGAAAATTATATATAAATAATATATTATAAACTATACTACATCAAACATTTTTTTATTATAATTGTTTGAACGTTTCGACTTATTTTAGAGCTTTATCAGCTCAATATAGATATTTATTTATCTTTTGCATTAAAAAGTTTTTTTAATTTTTTTGTCATGTTTTTTTGTTTGTGTTATAATGTACATGTTCGTTTTGGCAGTGTTATCTCGTATTACAATTATTTCTCAAAGGATTTCTTTCACTTTGAATTTGACAATCTAGAAGTAATTATTTTTTGGTGGAGCATAACAAATTAAGACGTGTAATATTTACTGATGAAGACTCCAAAATTAATCGTAATATTCAAATAATTATAATAAAAAATTTTTTGATGTAGTATAGTTTAATATAGATATGATTAATTTGTTGCGCTTGTTAACCACGCCATTATTCTCATTAGCCTGATTTAAATTCATTGTCTTATTTTTGATAGAGTCCATACATTCTTTATTTACAATTTAACTTACAGAGCCTTGACATAATTACAATAATGTCTTGAAATTATTATAGTATATTAGTATACTTTACTAGTATATTAGTATACTTTTTAATCATTATGCGAGGTCTACTATAGTAGACCGAAGTCGCAAGAGCCATAGAGTCTTAAGTCTTAGAAAATTGATCAATCATTTAGTTGATTTTTCATCTCATATTCGATTGTGATTGGTTAATTTTCTACTTAAGACTATAATTTTTAATTGTAGACCCCTTATTATAGTATATTTGTAGATAAGTTATATATTAAACATACAGGGTGGGCCATTTATTGGTACGTTTTTAAAAATGCGATCAAATGAGCATACATTGATATTTTTTATTAATTTTTTTTTTGTTGTGAAGCTAAAAGTATCCGCGTCAAGAATGAAAAACGATTTCGTTCATGTGGCTCCCTCTACTGGCCTTACAGTATGCCATTCGGTCACCCCAATTATTAATGACATTTTGGACTACCTCGGCGCCAATTTCACTCAAAACAGTCGTAATATAATGTCATCCACTAACATCCCTTTCTCACGAACTTTCCTCACCAATTTGCGTATAGCTCCTTCGGTGGGTGCTCTATCACGACCCATATTTCTTTTCAAAATTCGTACAGTTTCGGCGACACAGCACTGACTTTGAAAATAAGTTTTTAAAATTTCAAAACGCTCTTCAAGAGAAAACATGTTGTTTCGTGCCGCGGACGGTATGACTAATAAACTGTCAAAATTTCGGGTCTGTAGCTCGTTCGGTGTTGCCATACGACGAAATTCAAAAACGTACCAATAGATGGCCCACCCTGTATATTGAGTGTGAAATTTTTTTTTTAATTTAAAGATTACGAGAAGTTAGGTAATAGAGTCAAATTCATAACAAATATTCATAATTTTACTGCAATTATTGTTTAAATGTTTTTTTTTTATTAACATCCACGATTTTTGTTGCGTGTTATTACCTTTTTTCGTAATTGAATTGTAAAACAATATATTATAATATATTGTAAAAGCCTATTGTAATTACTTTTATTTAGTTTTTATTTCATTTTATAGAAAATACTGAAAAATTTTTTAAATAACCCAATATATTGATTTGATTGATAGAGTGAAATTTTAATAATTAAATCTTAATTAAAAAACTGGCAAGTCTCTAAGTTAAATTTAATCTCTAAATCAAATTTAGATTTGCTACAGATAAGTTCATTTTTTTTTAATATTGGATTTATGTAATATAGAGACTGCAGAAAAAGATTATGGACAAGATCGCCTCTAAGTGATATAACCAATAAGGTAATGATTAAATTTTATGATTTGAAAATATTTTTATTAATTTTTTAAATATTTAGATATTAATTTTGATTTTTAATTTATTATGTCAAGGATGATATGCAAATTGAATCATTTATGTTTACGATGCCGACATCACCCACAGGATCTGATTCAGTAAATATTCTTATATTTCCTACAAGTTCTTAATCTCAACACCATCATCTCAACAATCAACTTTATCATTTCAGAAAAATAAGAACTCTCAAGAATCGCTTGATGTGCTGGAAAAATCACTTAGTTTAGTATCTCAATCTGCAATGGCAGCTCAAATGTTTTCAAATGATAATGTAAATGATAGAGATGAAGCTTTAACAAACATGATTTTGAATTATGAATTACGAAAAAGTTAAATACTAATGTATCACAAAAATCAAAACTAATGTTAATATTATCGTGAAGCATACAATAAACTAAATATTTTATGTGATATTTATCATTATCATTTATAAGTATCATTATTAAACTTCATATATAATTTGCGTATATAGATGTTATAAAACTATATGAAACAGTATTATTATCAGATTAAGAAAAGCATATATGTTATTTGCGTTATATAGGTATACATATTATTATGAAACAGTATTATCGTTAGATGAGTATGTATTTTATTTGCGTTAATTAGACATAATAGTTTTATGAAATAATATTATTATCAGAAAGATATATTTATATTTTATTTGCGTTACATAAACATATTGTTACGAAACAATATCGTAAGATGAAATATTTTATTTGCGTTACATGGATATAACATTGTTATGAAACAGTATTATTGTTAGATAAAGCATATATTTGTGTTATACAGATATTTTGTTATTTATATTCATTGAAGATTGTATTACGATTTAATTAAGCAACAAATACCATAACATTATTAATAAACGCTGTTCTGGAGTTGGTAGCATTCTTAAACTAGTTTTCATTATTGGTCTACAACAATATCTTTTTCAAAATACTATTGTACACTTCTAATGATATTCTAGTATAGTGGAAAAAGAGATTTTTATTTTTTTAAAGTTTTTCGAACTGAATTAGAACTGAACAGTTATCAAAAATATCCCTTCGTAAGTTGATAGGAATCCACCAACGTCTATTTCTCCATTTCTTATGTTTTATTTTTTTTCTTAACATACTTGAAATGCTTATTTGTAAAGTTATACACAATAATAAGAGAGATTTTTTCAGTAGTATCTTTCATAATTATTAATACTTATAGATTAAATACAGTGAGATTATGATGTCTACATGAACAGATCGGCAAATACAATATCTTCAAATTTTGCATGCACAACTTCTAATTTATTTATTCTTGTTCTCTTTTTGCAATTATTTATTTACTTATTTTATTAGGTGTATAACTTTGCTTCCGCCGTTTTTTTCCGAAATTCGAAGCTTTATTGTAAAAAAAGTGGTTATACATTTATGATTCAAAGTATTGTCCATCGCTGGCCACTACTTTCTCCCATCTTTCGGGCAGCGTACGAATCCCGCATCGAAAAAACTGATCATCTTTTGAGACGATCCACGAATCGATCCAATTTTTTACTTCTTCATAAGACCGGAAGTGCTAATCAGCCGTGTGCCATTAATCAGAACAAGTGATAGTCAGAGGGTGCAACGTCTGGAGAATACGGCGGATAGGGTAGGACTTTCCATTTCAATGTTTCCAAGTATGTCTTAACCACTTTCGCAACATGGGGTCGAGCATTTTCATGCTGCAAAATCACTTTATTGTGTCTTTCGTTGTATTGCAGCCGTTTGTCTTTCAATACTCAGCTCAAATGCATCAATTGCATTCGATACTGATCGCCTGTGATTGTTTCAGTCGGTTTTAACAGCTCATAATACACTACGCTGAGCTGATCCCACAGAGCATGACTTTGGAGTCATGAATATTTGGTTTGGCCGTCGACGTGGATGCATGGCTGGGAACTCTCTATGATTGTCTGCGCTTGGGGTTATCGTAATGAACCCATTTTTCGTCCCCAGTCACAATGCGATGCAGAAATCTCTTCCGTCTTTGCCTTTCAAGTAGCTGTTCACAAGCAAACAAACGCCGTTCAACATCTCTCGGCTTTAACTCGTACGGCACCCAATTACCTTGCTTCTGAATCATTCCCATGACTTTGGCGTTTTGAAATGGCTTGTTGAGTCACTCCCAATGATCGTGCCAATTCTTCTTGATTTTGACACGAGTCTTAATCAAGTAATGCCTCCAATTCTGCATCTTCGAAAATCTTCTCTCTTCCACCGCTATACCGGTCTTCGACATCAAAATTACCGTTCTTGAAGCGTTGAAATCACTCACGACACGTTCTTTCACTAATAGCAGTCTCACCATGAGTATTTGAGAGCATTCGATGAGTCTCAGCCGCAGATTTCTTCATATTGAAGCAGAAAATTAAAAACTCCCGCAAATGACGAAAAATTTGGCTCGTAAACTGACATTTTCAATCGAGAATAACTTTATGATGCAGACACAAATCGATTAATGTTTCTATGGGATTATGTTGACAGATGCCCAAGTTTGTTGTATGATCTATTTATTTCGATCACCACTTACCGCTAAAGCCATCTATAGGAAAACGGCGGAAGCAAAGTTGTACACATAATATGATACGACATCCTTCGTGAAGATAAAGAGATATTTGTATGAGATAGTATGAGATGTACGATAAATTTATATTTTATATCTCATTTAAACACATTATGTGTTACATTTAAGGTGCTTTCTAGCAAGGACACAGTCAGACATAGTGTAACATAGTGAATCATTACATCTTTTTGTTTGCCTACAAGGATGAAACGATTTTCTGTGCTTAATCCCCTTAATCTCTATTCCTAATATCTAATATTTATTCCTATTCCCCTATTGTGCGCAGGCCCTTAGGATACCGTCCCATGTATACGGAATGAACAACCGAACGGATTTCTTATTAGAAATGAGCATTAGCATTCTGTTCTGTGCTTCTAGCACACCAGTGCAATGTTCGTCGCGCGCGACATGCGATATCTAATAAGTACAGCTTTATCAATATATTATATATTTCATTCTAAAAGTATATTCTCATTGGATATCATGTGTCGCGCGCGACGAACATCGCGCTGGTGTATCGGAGCCAGAAGTTTCTCTATTGCATCGAAACCACCGGAATTATGGCCGGAATGGTATAGAAATACAGAATCAACGGAATGTTATGTCAATTGTAGGCTACGTCGATGCTATTGTTGATGGTTGAGAATTCGACAACTATGAAGAAAAAAATTAATAATAATTTTTATTTTTCAACACGACATATTCTTGTTTTATATATACATAGTCCAACTCCAGAGAGAAACCTGAGAGAAGACGCGACAGCCCAAAACCTGTAACTACAAAATACTGTCGCGCATTACTGCCCTCTAACAAAGCGGATGTAAACAACATCCACTTTTCAAGGCTGGAGATAATAAATCGATATTTGGTTCATATTAGGTGTTGGAATTAATTCGTAGCGTTTTACAAGTGATGGGAAGTACTTTCATTAATGTATTTTTTAATGCTCATGTGAAATAAATAACATTCTTTCATTAAAAACGCTACGAATTAATTCCAACACCTAATATAATGTACATATGTATAATGATGTACCTTAAGAAAAATGGATGTTGCTATGTAGTTTACATCTACTTTGTCAGAGGATAATAGTGCGCGACAGCATGTGGCGTTGCGAGCGTTAGTCGCGGCGCTGCGAGCGTTAGTTGCGGCGCTGCGAACGTTAGCTGCGGCGCTGCGTGCGTCAGTGGCGGCGCTGCATGCGTCCGTCGCGACGCTGATACGGTCGTTCTTTCCATGACTCTTCCCATTCTCTCGCTGGTGTCATGGCGTGCCGCGTGCAGACCTCATGTAAGTCTCTGCGATAGTCAGTAAGTTAGAACTCGGAAGTTGAGATTCCGAATTACTTTGTGTATTCCGCGAGACCGATACCGATTACTATTCATGTCTGTGGTAATTGTTAGCGTCGTTCGATAAATTCTTAGAGTGTATTTTCATAGTTCTAGCATTGTAACTCCGCGACACGATGCCGGTATCCGAGCCGTCTTACACGCGCAATCACGTCTCTACTTATTAATCAACATTTGTATTTAGTATTTAGTTAGTTAGGCATTAAGTGTGTATTAAAACGCCTCATGGCATAAAATCAGAAGCAGTGCGTAGCGCTCATTCTCAACCTAACTTTTTCCCGCCATACGTCTTTCGCCGTGGTTGGTAACCACCGGCGCCGTATTGCGTAGCACGTGATCCAATAGCCACAAACTTTCTGGTCCGAGATGCGCTCTAGTACTTTATGCGGTCCGGTATATGGTTGATCCAGAGGACGTCTGTTGCCTTCAACTCTGCAGAAAACGTGCGAGCAATTATATAATTCCTTGTGGAAAAATAGCTTAGGTCTAATGTGATGAGAAGTTGGTCTAGGCCGCAACTTTTGCATAATTACGCGGAAATCTTCGACGAAGATTCGTGGGTCGCTCGGCATTTCTTCAGAGGAGAAAAATTCGCCTGGTACCTTGAGCGTAGTGCCGTACACTAATTCCGCTACCGAAGCGCCTAGATCTTCTTTGAGACAAGTTCTCAATCCTAGTAAAACTATTGGCAGTGTGTCAGTCCATTGAGTTTCGCCATGACACATTAATGCTGTTTTTAGAGAGCGATGCCATCGCTCGATGATGCCATTAGACTCCGGGTGGTATGCAGTTGTCCGACAACGTTTAGAGCCAATGAGCTTAGTTAATGTGTCGAACAGCTGCGCTTCAAATTGCGAGCCTTTATCGGTCGTGATCAAGCGTGGAGCTCCGAATCTGGCTACCCAGTGAGTGAAAAACATCTTTGCTACCGTGTTTGCTGTAGAATCCTGTAATGGAATAGCTTCCGGCCAACGAGTAAATCGGTCAATCATTGTTAATAAATACCTGAAACTTTTGGATGGAGGTAGAGGACCGACGATGTCGATATGTACATGCTCGAAACGAGAATCTGGTATTGGTATTTTGGAGGGTGTGGTGTGGTTATGACGATGAATTTTGGAATGTTGGCATGCTAGACAAGTGCGGGCCCACTCTTTAATGTCCTTAGACATGGAAAGCCACACAAATTTTTGTGCAATTTGCCGGTGAGTTGCTCTGCCGCTTGGATGCGACATTTGATGCATCATGTCGAAAACTCGCCTTCGTAGTGGTCCAGGAATGTAAGGTCTGATCTCTTGTTCTGAAGTGTCGCAGTAAATGCTGGATGCTGTTTCCGATAAGGTAAACTTTTTGAGCTTCAAAGACGTTGATGTAGACTGCTTCAATTGCTGCAATTCATCATCCGAGGCTTGAGCTTCTGCAATCTCCTGCATATCGAGACTAGTTGGCATCACGATAGTGTCGGCGCGGGATAATGCATCTGCTACGATGTTATCGGCGCCTGAAACGTGACGTACATCAGTTGTGAATTCTGAAATGAAGAGTAAATGACGAGTTTGTCTTGGCGATATTTGATCTGACTTCTTCTTGAATGCGTAAATGAGAGGTTTATGATCCGTGATTACGTGAAAATTTCGTCCCTCTAACATATATCGAAAATGTTTGATAGCCGCATAGATAGCTAATAGTTCTCTATCGTATGCACTATACTTAGTTTGTGTAGGCGTGAGTTTCCTTGAAAAGAAGTTGAGTGGTTGGAGAAATCCGTTGCTGTGCTGTTGCAATACCGCGCCGATTGCTTTATCTGAGGCGTCTGTTTGCAACGAGAGTGTTGCATTGCTGTCCGGAAATGCGAGCGAGGTGGCTTGAGCGAGATATTCCTTGACTCGTCGAAAGGATTGCTTGAGCTCAGGAGTCCACTCGATTTTCGCATTGTTGTTGCGTTTACGCCCAGAAATTACTTTTAGCAATGGTGCCTGTATACTTGCGATATCCTTTAAAAACCGGTTGTAAAAATTGAGCATTCCCAGGAATCGTCGAAGTCCTTTTTCAGTGGCTGGTTCCTGGAAGTCAACAATCGCTCGAACCTTTTCGGGCAAGGGCTTGATGCCTTCGGTGCTGATCATATGTCCAAGGAAGTTGACACTCTGCTTCCTGAACACGCATTTGTTCGTATTGATCGCTATTCCATGCTGTTGCAGTCTACCGAACAGAATCTTAAGGTGCTCTTTGTGCTGAGTTTCGTCCTGCGAAGCGATTAGAATATCGTCAATATAAGTAAAGCAAAAATCGAGTCCTATGGTTACTCGATCCATGAATCGTTGAAAGGTTTGAGCTGCGTTACGAAGTCCGAATGTCATATACGGAAATTCGAAAAGCCTGAATGATGTGATGATGGCAGTTTTCGGAATATCCGATTCGCGAACTGGAATCTGCTGATATGCGCATACTAGATCGATCGTGGAAAAAACTGTTTTACCATGAAGAAAGTGTGTGCTGTCTTGAAGAAACGGGATTGAGTAATGGTCCGGGACGGTTACCTCGTTGAGCTTGCGGTAATCCCCGCACGGACGCCAGTCGCTATTCTTCTTCCTGACCAGGTGCAGTGGGCTGGCCCAAGGGCTCTTGGAAGGCCTGCATAAGCCTTGTTGAATCATATATTCGAACTCTTGCTTGGCTGCCTTAAATTTCTTCGGGCAGAGTCGTCTGGCTTTGCTTGACACCGGGGGCCCTTTTGTTTCAATGACGTGTTCTACCGCATGTGCGGCTGGCTTGTGCATACCCGATGTTCGAGTGATCTCTGGAAACTCTCTTAGTAATTCTTTAAAAGGGCAGTCGTCGGCGAAGGCTGTCAGCTTTACTGTCTTATAGACGTACTGTCTGTTATAGAGGTACTGTCTTATAGACGAGCTGTGCGTTAATCTTGAAGAGCGTGTCGCCATCGATAAGCCTCTTATGCCGGATATCAGGCAGCAAATTGTAGCGCGTCAGGAAGTCCGAGCCGATTATGCAGGTGTCCACTTCTGCGATGATGAAGGACCACTGGAACACTCGGCGGAATCCGAGGTCGAGTCGGAGTAGCTTCTGCCCGTACGTCGAGATGATCGTACCATTCGCAGCGTAGAGTACCTGCTTATCTAAGTGCGCAAGGTCGCGCCTTGAGGCGGGTACGATCGAGACGTCGGCGCCCGTGTCCACCAGGAAATTGGTGCCGATGACACGGTCACGCACCATTAAACGGCGATTCACCGCCGCCGAACTTCCTGCCGTCGGGGATAGTTCGGCTGTTAGTTTTCCTTCTCTGTCGACGCCGTCGGCTTCCGCACGGTTGCGTACATTTGAGTGCTCTGCCGCCGAAGCGTTGGTGATACCAGCACGGCTTGCTCGTGGGCTGAGACTTGGAGCGGCTTCTACGACGCGAATTATGCGAGGGCCGCGACCTGTCGCGCGATAAATGAGCTACTAGTTTAGTTACTTGTTCAGTAAGCGCGGATATTTATGAGTCTTTAGTGTTACTGTTCGTCGGCGCAACCGTTGCGACGGCCACGGCGCTGGGGCTAAGCACGTCCGTGATTCGGTCCGCTAATTGCGCTAGTTCCTCCAGCTCGTGCTTGCTGGACGTTAATATCGTCTGTACCTGTTGCGGCAAGCGCTGCAGCCACAATGATTTCAATACTTCTTCCGATGCGCCATTTTGCGCGAGATCCCGCATGCGGCGGAGCAATTGAGACGGGCGACGGTCGCCTAGGTCGACTTCGTTTAACAATTTGCGCAATTTTTTATCGGCGCTGTCCGCGAAGCTTCTCAATAACCTGTCTTTTAGCACGGCGTATCTGTCCATCGCGGGCGGATTAAGTATGATATCACTAGCTTCGGTCAAGGAATCGTCGTCGAGACATTGTATTACGTAATTATACCGCGTGTCGTCTACCGTTATGCCTGCGGTGAGGAATTGAGCTTCCATTTGCACGAACCAAAGATCTGGTTTTTTTTTCCAGAACGGTATGGACCTAATACCGACTCGCGAAAGCGCGGGTATCTCGATAATACGCGATGGTGCGCCGCCGTCCGGATTGCACGCCGGGGAATCGCTAGAGCCACCAGGCATGTCGGCGGTTTATTTAGATGCGCGCGTAAGGTCGAACACACGAAGTCACACACGCGCAAACAACAGCAAAAACACCGCGCGATCACGTCGGGGTCACCAGTTTGTGGCTATTGGATCACGTGCTACGCAATATGGCGCCGGTGGTTACCAACCACGGCGAAGAACGTATGGCGGGAAAAAGTTAGGTTGAGAATGAGCGCTACGTATTGCTTCTGATTTTATGCCATGAGGCGTTTTAATACACACTTAATGCCTAACTAACTAAATACTAAATACAAATGTTGATTAATAAGTAAGTAAGTAGAGACGTGATTGCGCGTGTAAGACGGCTCGGATACCGGCATCGTGTCGCAGAGTTACAATGCTAGAACTATGAAAATACACTCTAAGAATTTATCGGACGACGCTAAAAATTACCACAGACATGAATAGTAATCGGTATCGGTCTCGCGGAATACACAAAGTAATTCGGAATCTCAACTTCCAAGTTCTAACTTACTGACTATCGCAGAGACTTACACGAGGTCTGCACGCGGCACGCCATGACACCAGCGAGAGAATGGGAAGAGTCATGGAAAGAACGACCGTATCAGCGTCGCGACGGACGCATGCAACGCCACAAGCATGTGGCGTTGCAAGCATTAGTGCGGCGCTCGAGTTAGTTCTTTTCCCGGCTTTTCTTTCTCTCTCTCTCTCTCTCTCTCTCTCTCTCTCTCTCTCTCTCTCTCTCTCTCTCTCTCTCTCTCTCTCTCTCCCTCCCTCTCTCTCTCTCTCTCTCTCTCTCTCCCTCTCCCTCTCCCTCTCTCTCTCTCTCTCTCTCTCTCTCTCTCTCTAGTGTTTTGGTGTTCTGCGTGTGGACCTTTTGTAAGCCTCGGCGATAGATTATAAGTTAATGCTCGGTAAGATTAATCATCACTCTATGTTCACTGCGAGATCGACATCGGTTACTGCTCATGTCATTAAGTAATTGTTAGCGTCGTCAGATAAATGCTTATATTGTAGATTTTCTTAGTTTCTCTTGTATTCTAACCTAGCAATGTGATACCGATATCCGAGCTCTCAATCGCACGCAATTACGTCTCTACTTTTGTAACAACATCTGTACTTTTTAAACAATCATTTAAATTTGTATTAAACCGCCTTATGGCATATGAGTTAGAACCAATGAGTAACATTTATTTGTAAACTAACTTTTCCCGCCAATTGTCCTTTGCCGTTAGTCATCGCTGGCGCCCAACATGCTCGGCGCCACATTGGGCACAGCAGCCACAACGTAGTCACAAGCATTTTGCGGTTACAGATTTTGGACTATCATGTCTTCTTTCAAGCCGATTCTACATTAGTTGCAAGCTGATCGTAAGTTTGTTGCGACAGCCAATATGAAGTGTTGATTTCAAAATGCAAGCTTCAAATTACCAACAAACTTGCAATTGGCTTGCAACTAATGTAGAACCGGCTTCAGGTTTCTCTCTGGTCCAACTATAATGCCAGTAATTCTTTAAATAATTCCGAATTGTGTCATTCTGAAGTAATTGAAAAATTTCTCACGATCGGTCGTTTGCATTTTAAGAACTAAATTGTCACTTGCGCTTTGGAGACGCTTCATTCTTTGTGCAAACATTTACTGTATCCAGAATTTTCGTTTTCTTATATATTTCTGCTGTTGCAATAAAACGTTATAAGTAAAATAAAATTTTTGCACTCTCTTAAATATCAGTACGCCAACTTGGCACATTTCTTGCCTTTCGCAATAATTTTAACATTAGTAATAACACTGTTTCTTTATCCATTGTTGTAGATTTACAAAAAAAGTGTGAATATTTGTTTCAATTTTTAGATTCAACCAACTCAGCTGAATATGACATTCCGTAAAAATTTTCTCTACCCATTCTATGTAGCCGGAACGCAATGGAATTTTGGTAACAAAATATACTATATCTCACTCTTATAATTCACTCTTATAGTATTTTTGAGTAATGTTATAGATAAGATAATTGCATAAATTATGCATATTATTGCATTAAGATAACAAAATATCGATTAAATTAACCAAATTAGCTTGCGACTGAGGCGACATTTCGTTTGCTTCCATTTTATTCCAACTACATGGGACGGGTAGAGAAATTTCTTACGAAATGGAATTGTAGTGATCTCAAATTTTCTAGTAAGAAATTTCCGTTCCGTAGTTCCGATTCCGTGTACATGGGAGAGCACCTTTAGGTGCACTCTGGAATTGCTTGGAATGAGTTCTGATCGAAATTAGTTTTCCTACAGTTTCTTTAAAAAACACAATAGAAATGTAGGAAATAATTTAATTCTTTTGATCGAAATCTATTCCGAATAATTCCATTATGTTTTCTGATTGTTATTCGTTCAACAAGATGGATGAGTAACTAACACTGTAAGACAAAATTCCTTGCATTATTCTCTGTAATAGATCTCGAATGCTATTGTCATAGGATTTAATTATATCAGGTTTTGAAACATAATATAAAAATTAGAAATTGTTTTTGTAGGTTTTAACCGTTACTTCTTCAAAGTATTATGAAGTAAGTCTGAACATAAGTTAAGTTTAATTTTATATATAATTTAACAAAACTGACATCAGATAAAGAAGATATCATCAAGCATGATTATGAGATGATATGTATGCAACTATGTTCTCCATCAATTAAAAAATGCAATTACCAAGATGACTATGCAATATGTCTAATAAAAAAACAATACAGAAATAGGAACAGATAATACCATACAGTTTCAATTATATTTTTATATATTAAAGTATATTATCGTAAGTCTGAAAAGGAATTAATTTTTTTATATAAACAGAAAGGTTTCCTCCAAAATCAGATAATAAACAAAGAAGTTTGTTTAATTTTACTGGTGATGATTGTCTAAATGGAATCGATCATACAGTTATTGTGATTATGATGCAGAGACTAATTCATATCCTGAATTATTTTCGCATGTAAGTAGTTTTTAGAAAATATATTTATATCAAGTGATATATGAATAAAAATATTTTGGGGTGATCAATAATGCAACTTACATTTTCATCACCCTAACTTTACATAATACAAAAAGTAGAAATTATTTTATTGTAGGTTTTAACCGACACTTTGAAGGAGTGTCGGTTAAAATCTACAATAAAATAATTTCTAATTTTTGTATTATATTTCAAAATCTGATACAATTAAATCCTATGACAATAGCATTTGAGGTTTATTACAGAGAATGATGCAAGGAATTTTGTCTTACAGATCTCTTAATACTCATCCATCTTGTTAATCGAATAACAATCAGAAAATGTATAATGGAATTATTCGGAATGGATTCCGATCAAAATAATTAATTATTTCCTACATTTCTATTGTGTTTTTTAAAAAAATTGTAGGAAAATTAAATAATTCCGATCGGAACTCATTCCAAGTAATTCCATATGTCCTGGAATATCAAAATATTAGAGAGACTACCTATCCTGTCTAATGGAATTTCCGTGACCGTAGTTCCTATATCTATATTTCGGTCAAATATATGATATTTTAATATTTAATTAAAAATGTCTGGATGACTCACAAATGTTTTTAATAGTACTTCATAACTCTTCATACGAAATACAAACGATATATAAACTTTTGTTGAATTTAGATCCGGTTAATTATTTCGGTCAAGTACATGGTCCAAAAAAGAATGTTTAATTGTAATTAATATTATAGAATGATTCACAAACCTTTTTATTTGCACGTTAAAACTCTTCATACGAAATACAAACGATTTAAAATGATAATTTTTACAACCGGACGTTTTGTCCGGTCATACGAATAACCGCCGTATATATATATATATATACACACAAAATAACGTAAATATATAAATAAACATAGAAATTGATTAAATCGTGAAATACTCAATACATTTTATTATATTATTAGATAAAATATGTATTTTATAATTCGAATTATTTGCATTTTATTTTTATATTAAAATTAAATTAGTGTACAACGGCTTTAATATGCATCCTTATTATGCATAATGCTTCTAATCTAATTCGTTGTAATGCTTGTTACGAAGAAAGAGAAAATGTTTTTGGTAGTTTATTTCTGAAAAAAAAGCTATCGAAAATAATTATCGATGCGACAGATCTAAATTAAAAGCTATCGAAAGTAAGAAGACCGGTGTGACGAAATAAATTTGGAGGTTTGTTTGGTTATGAAGGCTGCACCTTTTCCTCAAGGAAACTCGTAACCTCCCTTGAGAAAAGGAAGCTAATAAGACTCTAAAAGCTTTTTGTTTGGTTAAGAAAAGTTTATGAAATGAAGAACAAGGAATCCTCAAGGAAGGACTATGAATACGGGTATAAGTTTCCAGGATAGCGATCATGTAACTTTTTCGCTAGAGCAGAAACGTGAAAAATGAAAATTTTATATATGTATGTTCGTACATATACATACGCACAAAGAATTTTCACTTTTCATGTTTCCGCCTTAGGAAAAAAGTTACATAATCGCCACCCAGATAAATACGAAGGTCAATATGATCAGAATACGAAAGTCGTATATATAAGTATACAAAAAGGCAATAATGTAAATTAAAATCAAAATAGATACATAAAATGAAGTCGGAGTAATGTTCTTGTATGTATGTGTGATTTCCGATTCGCAGGAATTTATTTTCTTATGCCTTCTTCATTGAGCCTACGGAAGCGCAATCAATGCGAGCCAATGACAAACGCTATTCTGATCTAATGAAATGACAAACGCTCTTCTGGTAGATCTTATTTCTTTCTTTTTTCGTTCTCTCTTTCAGAACCATTTAAATGTTCGAGTAGCTGAAATATGGATCAGAGAAAGAGATAGAAGAAAAGAAAATCATGATTAGTTTAGTTTAATTAGTTTAATTTAGTTTATTGCGAAGCTTTATGAGGAAGACTACATGTTAACAGAATAATAGACATGAAATATTAGGTGTACAACTTTGCTTCCGCCGTTTTCCTATAGATGGCTTTAGCGGTAAGTAGTGGTCGAAATAAATAGATCATAGACGTCATACAACAAACTTGGGCATCTGTCAACATAACCCCATAGAAATTATTCACATTAGTCGATTTGTGTCTGCATCATAAAGTTATTCTCGATTGAAAATGTCAGTTTACGAGCCAAATTCTCGTCATTTGCGGGAGATTTTAATTTTCTGTTTCAATATGAAGAAATTTGCGGTTGAGGCTCATCGAATGCTCTCAAATACTTATGGTGAGGCTATTAGTGAAAGAAACAAGGCAATTAATGGAAGAACGTGTTGTGAGTGGTTTCAACGCTTCAAGAACGGTAATTTTAACATCGAAGACCGGTATAGCGGTGGAAGAGAGAAGGTTTTCGAAGATGCAGAGTTGGAGACATTACTTGATCAAGACTCGTGTCAAAATCAAGAAGAATTGGCACGATCATTGGGAGTGACTCAACAAGCCATTTCAAAACGCCAAAGTCATGGGAATGATTCAGAAGTAAGGTAATTGGGTGCCGTACGAGTTGAAGCCGAGAGATATTGAACGGCGTTTGTTTGCTTGTGAACAGCTGCTTGAAAGGCAAAGACGGAAGAGATTTCTGCATCGCATTGTGACTGAGGACGAAAAATGGGTTCATTACGATAATCCCAAGCGCAGAAAATCATGAGGAGTTCTTGGCCATGTTTCCACATCGACGGCCAAACCAAATATTTATGGCTCCAAGGTCATGCTCTGTGGGACCAGCTCGGCGTAGTGTATTATGAGCTGTTAAAACTGACTGAAACAATCACAGGCAATCGGTATCGAACGCAATTGATGCATTTGAGCCGAGCATTGAAAGACAAACGGCCGCAATACAACGAGGGACACGAAGTAATTTTGCAGCATGACAATGCTCGACCCCATGTTGCGAAAGTGGTTAAGACATACTTGGAAACATTGAAATGGAAAGTCCTACCCCATCCGCCGTATTCTCCAGACGTTGCACCCTCTGACTATCACTTGTTCTGATTAATGGCACACGGCTGATTAGCACTTCCGGTCTTATGAAGAAGTAAAAAATTGGATCGATTCGTGGATCGTCTCAAAAGATGATCAGTTTTTTCGATGCGGGATTCGTACGCTGCCTGAAAGATGAGAGAAAGTAGTGACCAGCGATGGATATAATACTTTGAATCATAAATGTATAACCAGTTTTTTACAATAAAGCCTCGAATTTCGGAAAAAAAAGCAAAGGCGGAAGCAAAGTTATACATTTAATATGATACAAATAGACTATAGTAGTCATAACAAAATAAAATACAATACAATAGTTATTAGTAGTTTGCAAATGATTACGCAACAACAAAATTGTTGTTACAAAGCCCACCAGCAACAAAACTGGAAATAAGGCAACGATGCAATAAAAGGTGAAACATTAATTGAAATCACATACACGCGCGCGCGCGCACATGTACACACCTGCAAACACACTAATTTCGGCTGCGGTCAAAGTCTCACTACAAATACTTTGCAGTGTTTGACCAATTAAAAAAAAGAATTTTACAAATTGACCAATCAAAAAGTGCTTCAAAGCATTTGTAGCATCGCATTGACTATACTTTTCGTCAGTCTCACTTAAATACTGAATGATATGTATAATTGCTGGATTGCTTTCGTTTTAGCTAGAAATCTGCGTTTTATGTAGTGCAATTCTAATAATTTATAATACTAAAACGCAAGCGATCTAGCAGGAAAACAAGCATTGTATGCTGCAGTCGTTAATTAAAATTTTTACAGTATAATCTTAACAGCACAAGTCGACTCTAAGTCGAATCTGAATCGGCTTTGTGCTGTTTAGCTTCTAGGTGTCTGAAAAATGGACGTCTATAAGCCGATCTTAGACGACTTGGAGATGTCTCTATGTCATACAATGTCTCACTTTAAAGACGACTGTAAGTCGACTTTAAGTCAACCATTCTAGGCTGTGGTCCGATTCATGCCCACAACGCTTATGAATAGCATTCATCCTTGTTTAACTATAGTTAAACAACAAAGACGAAATGATTCCATATTTAAGTTTTATGAGCGTAAATCGCTCTAGACGTCCTAAAGTCGATATTGAAAGGACGTCTGTACAAAATCGACTCTAAAGGCCTGACTTAGCAACGTCAATATCGACATTTGTGCTGTTAGGATAATATTTGTATACAACATTTATATAATTTTATATTTTCTTTTTTTTGTATTTTTTTTTATTTCGCAATGCATTACAATTATAAATTTATTTCTTTTAGTTTTATTACATTTAGATTACTTTGATATACAAACGATTGAGAGAGAAAGGGGGGAAGGGAGAGAGAGAGAGAGAGAGGAAGAGAGGGGAAGAGAGAAAGGGGAGGGGTGTTGATCGAGCGCCGCAACTAATGCTTGCAACGCCACAACTATATGGTAACAGTACACAAAAAGTGTATGTACATGATATTATAGTACAGTGTATCAACACTGTACCTGTACTGTATACTGTTTAGATACATCATAGTACATAACTCGTATCAATGTAGAGAGCCTACAATCAGAGTGACGTCATACGGGTATCACTTGTGATTGGTCCGCCATGTTTTAGCCAGTTTTCCCTCCAGTTTTTTAAACGCATTATTTTCTAAATTTTGAATTCATGGTAAAAAATGCTCAAAAATTGTGAAAAATTAAAAAATGATAATAAATAAATATTGTATATAAAATAATAATATATATAATATTGTATATAAAATAATAAAACTTTTACATATATTATTTATTATAAAATTTCATTTATTTTGTACTATTGCAATATTGTACATTTTGTAATATTGCACATTACTTTATACAAAACGTTATTTATTGCACATTATTTGCGTTATTAAATGCGCTAGTTTATTATCCATTCTCTGTTCCCACATATTAGGAGCAAAATGCATCTGTAATAATATAAAAGAAATCAAAAATTCAGAAAAATACGAGGGGTATCCAGAAAATAAGTTCCGTTTTTTTTACAAATAAAATTTTTATTGAAAAAATCTAAAATTTACATGGATAATACTTGACAACTTCTAGTCTTTTTCTACATAATTCCCGTCAATCTCAATACATTTTGTATATCTGGAAACAAGCTTCGAAATCCCTTCTGCATAGAAACTTCCCGCCAGTTCTTTAGTCCAGTTAGTTACAGCTGTCTGAACTTCCTCGTCGCTTTGGAAGCGTTTTCCGGCCAAGGACTCCTTCAGTTTCGTAAAAAGATGGTAGTCCGATGATGCTAGATCCGGGCTATACGGTGGGTGGGTCAAAACATCCCAACTAAACTGATTCAAAAGTGCAGTTGTTGAAGCAGCGACGTGCGGCCGAGCATTGTCGTGAAGAAGGGACACACCTGCCGTCAACATCCCCCTTCTTTTGTTCTGAATGGCCCGACGCAGCTTTTTCAAAGTTTCACAATAGCGCTCCGCATTTATTGTTGCTCCTTGAGGCAAAAAATCAATCAGCAGAATTCCTTTTTGGTCCCAGAAGAGAGAAACCATGATTTTTTTGACGGATTTGACCACTTTGAACTTCTTTGCAGTTGGAGAATAGGTGTGCTTCCATTGCATTGATTGTCTTTTGTTTTCTGGTGTGTAATGGGCGACCCAGGTCTCGTCTCCAGTGACTATAGATTTAAGGAAGTCATTTCCCTCATCCCTGTAACGGTCCAAAAATTCTTTACCTGCAGTCACTCGTGTGGCCTTGTGTAGAGGAGTCAGTTCTCTGGGAACCCAACGGGCGCAAACCTTGCGAAATTCGAGTTTTTCTGAAACGATCTCATGGATAAGACTTCGGGATATCTCTGGAAAAAGGTTGTGGAGTTCATCTAAAGTTAAACGACGATCATTGCGAATCGCATTTTCAATTTTTGTCGTCAACTCATCCGTGATAAGGGAGGGTCTGCCTCTCCCACTTTCGTCTTCAAGCGAATGTCTTCCTGCCTTAAATTCTCGGACCCATCTCCGCACCATAGATTCACTCATCACACTCTCTCCATATACAGAAACAAGCTGTTTGTGAATATCAACCGATTTAAAATCTTGAGCAAAAAGAAACTGAATGATGCCGCGCAAAACAACTCGAGAAGGAATCGGAATGGAGGTGGCGGGACGCGAAGTGGAGGACTCCATTTTGATAATCTCTCCTGACCGTGTTTCACGAGCTACTGACGCCGAACACCGCTCATTCTATTCGGTAGCTTCCCCTCTTCAATGCTGTGTTGCCAGCTCGCTCATACATCGACCTTACTAAACGTATAATACAAACGGAACTTATTTTCTGGATACCCCTCATATTATACAGGATGTCTCTTAAGATGGGTTGGGGCTACATTGGGGGTGGAGAATGGATCAAAGGAAACAAAAAATTCTTTTACCATTTTAAGATACTCGCTGTAGTTTTGAATTAGAAAAGAAAATGTCTAAGCCAATATGCGATTAAGTCGCGCCTCGCGAATTCGTAGGACGGCCCACTCGAGCGGCGACGAAGCACTTTTTCCCCCTCTCTGCGCGCCGTCGCCGCTGCCGCTGGCCCCGACCCATCTTAAGAGACACCCTGCATATGTATATATCATTTTATAAAATATTATATATATTAAATATCGTAATTATCATATTATTTGATTTAAACTCACAATGCAATGATATATAATTGAAAAGATTACGACAAAAAGAGAAAGAATTAAATTCGTAACCAATGTGATGACTATACTTAGTGCCAAGACACTACCGTATCTTCAGATATTATAATTAATCTGTGTATATTTTATGTTACATTTTTATTTTAATATTTTAAATACATTATTTATAAAGAGTAAATTGCTTTAACTCACATACAGATGAATTTTTTGACGGTGTCCAATTTTTATATTTGCCATTTATATTCTTTAACCAATTCATTCGGCGTTCTGTGTCTTTCGGAATTATTTGCATAACATATCCTTTTTTTAATGAATTGTTACAAAACAGTATTGTACATCCAACCATATTTTAAAAATAATTTCGATAATTTTATTTTTATCAATGTACCTTTATGTACCTATGTCGTTCAATGCTGTTGCACCTAACCCTAAAACTGTCAGTTGGATAGACTGAGATCGTATATCTCTTTCTCTCTCGCAGAATTTCGCTAAAACATGATGTCATCTCTCGTATGGCGCCACTCTGATTATAGGCTCTCTATATCAATGCAGCGTACTATTATCGACAGGAGAGAGATTGTGGAGACCTCTAAAGACGATATACATGATAACTGGTACTTTGAAAATACTTCGTATGATTTCCTAACCTGAAAATAGTCATTATAACATTAAGATTATGCATTTCGAATTTCCTTCGTCCAGATTCATTCTTGGAATGCCAACTTAAAAAGCATCCGTGGAACCCGTCCCTCAAGAATATTAAGATTAAATATTAGATAGTAACTGACTGGATGTTCAGTAGAATTGTATAAATTTCTATCAGGACCATATTATTGAACAGATATATTATACATGCATGATTATGTAGGTGTTCAAGGATCATCGAAGTGCAGCGGTTTCCATGCGATTTTAGAAGTCAGTTAGAAAGATAGTGGATGGCGGTATGCAACCGGATGGGTGACCCAGAGTCAGTAAACTCCCATTGTATTTTCTTTACCCATGTTTTTAGCGCCTCTATAAAGCGTCTATGAAGCATGGAACTAAAAATCAATATGGCTGCAACCAATATGGTTGCATTCGATTGCATTGGCACTTCCCAATCTGACATACAACCTTGTACACAGCACGCTCTCACCATTTTTAACAATATAATTGAATATGTGTCGCGACGACTCATAGTTGGAGATCCACCAGTTACAGTGCTACTGTATTGATTTCTGGTTAACCTTTGTACACAGAAATTAAAATAAACATATGTCGGAGAACTGTATGTTCACATATAGAATTACTACCGCGTAAATTTTTTCGCACATGTATCATTTTTTTCTAAGAACCTCTGCTTTAACTTCATTTAATCTGCTTCGATTTTAGAGAAAAATGCAGTCGAAATGCAACGAAATGATCACAGCCATATTGATTTTTAGTTCGATGCTTCATAGATGTTGTGTAGATTTATAGAGGCACAAAAAACACGGGTAAAGAAAATACAATAGGAGTTTACTGGCCTTGGGGTGATCGTTTCGAAGCACTATGAAATTAGTTTTCGTATTCAAAGAAAAACATTTCTTTTTTTTATCATAATTTTATAATGTGTACTCTGGAATAAGATATTAATCAATAATAATACTCATTTTAGCAATAAAACTATAAAATTAATTAATTTTGGTAATATGCGTATCTAAGGCGTACATCCCAGCAAACGAGAATAGATTGAAATGAATTGAAATGAATTCAGATTTTCAGAAATATTGATTCACGAATGTTAAAATGAATGCTTTTCAATCTTGATTGCATTTTTATTCATTTATAGAAATTATTATATTAGGTGTTGGAATTAATTCGTAGCGTTTTTTTAATGAAAGAATGTTATTTATTTCACATGAGCATTAAAAAATACATTAATGAAAGTACTTCCCATCACTTTCTACTACTTTTGACCATCTTTCGGGCAGTGAATGAATACCGCGTCGGAAGAACTGTTCATCTTTAGATGAAATCCAGGAATCGAACCATTTTGTACAATCTTCGTAAGATGTGAACTTCTGCTCGCACAAGCTATGAGCTAATGATCGAAACAAGTGGTAGTCGCTAGGTGCAATATCAGGAGAATACGGCGGGTGCGGTAGCACTTCCCATTTAAGTGTTTCCAGGTATGTTTTTACCGGTTTTGCAACGTGTGGGCGAGCATTGTCGTGCAGCAAGATGACTTTATCGTGTCTTTCGAAGTATTCCGTCCGTTTTTTGCTTCAATGCACGGCTCAAGCGCATCAGTTGCCGTCGGTAGAGATCTCCAGTAACGGTTTCATGCGGTTTTAGCAGTTCGTAGTATATGACACCCTTCTGATCCCACCAAATACAGAGCAGGAGCTTTGAGCCATGGATATTGGGCTTTGCCACTGATGTTGATGGTTCGCCGGGCTTAACCCATGACTTTCTGCGCTTTGGATTGTCATAATGGATCCACTTTTCGTCACCGGTAACAATCCGATGCAAAAAACCTTTTCTTTTCTGCCGTTGAAGCAGCAGTTCGCACGTGAGAAAACGTCTCTCAATATCCCTTGGTTTCAATTCATATGGGACCCAATGTCCTTCCTTCTGGATCATGCCCAAACTTTTAAGACGTTTTCCTATTGTTGAGAAGTCAACTTCCAATGACGTAGATAATTCTTTAAGTGTTTGACATGAGTTTCATTGAGCAGTGCCTGCAAATCGTTATCTTCAAATTTTTTCGGCTGACCAGGTCGCTCCTTGTCATCCAAGTCGAAATCACCAGCTTTAAAACGTGCAAACCACTTCCTACACGTTTGCTCAGCCAGAGCATGTTCACTATACACATCCACTAAAATACGATGAGCTTCAGCTGCACTTTTGTTCATATTAAAGTAATGAAGCAAAACTCCCCGCAAAAACACTTTATCTGGCACAAATTTTGACATATTCAATGAATTATACAGTATTGTTATTTATGATTTCAAGAAAGGTTATGTACGGCAAATGACGTCCTATGATAGATGTTTACAATGTATACAGAACTATAGGTAACAACGAAATAGTGTACTGCTTGTGCCATCTCTTGTAAAACGCTACGAATTAATTCCAACACCTAATATATGGAGCATATCTCTATGCTTTTCAATCTAAAAAATAATATTAGCTTTTTCTGTGCACAACACACATTGTGAATATTCATTGTTGAATTCAAAATTTTGAATAGAAAATGCAGTTTTTTCAATCCAATTGCATTCAATTGAATCTAATTGAATCCAATTAAATCCAAAAAAATGTATTTGCTATTTTTTTTTTAAATACGCATTCGGATAGAAAAAAATTTCAATCCATTTTAATCCATTCTCATTTGCTGGGATCATCAGTATGGCATACCAAAAGTAAGTGTAAGCTTTAGGTACGTAACAGGTGCGATACCAGTACATACCTAGCAAACGAAGATGAATTAAAATGGATTGAAATTTTTTTCTATCCGAATGCGTATTTAAAAAGAAAATAGCAAATACATTTTTTTACCTAGGACCTCTGGATTATAAGTCTCCTATATTATATACTACACCACTTCAACTGATAAAGCGTGTTATTTATATTTATTTAAGTTTCAGAGACATCATTGAATTCGCGTGAAATTCAGACCCTTGAAAATGATTTTCAAAGAAATCCTCTGAAAGTCTTTGAAAAGTAAGATACTATTGTATTAAAATTCTATCTTCAGAGATATCACTGAATTCCCGAATTTCAACGAAATTCAAGGAGTTTTAGACACTTGGAAATGACTTTCGGATAATTCGTTGAAAGTCTCTGAAAAGTGAGGAACCATGAAAATTCTACCTTCAGAAACATCACTGAATTCTCGAGTTTCAATGAAATTCAGAGACTTAGACACTTGGGGATGACTTTTGGAGAATTCTCTGATAATCTCTCAATTTCTTTAAAAAAGTCTCTGAATGTCTAACTATGAACTAAAAATCTCTGAAAAATGATTTCAGACATTTTCAACGAAATTTTCAGAGATATTTTACCAGGGCACCGTACCAATACCGTGGAGGTAATTTTGCTATCTGGGTATTAACATAAATATTTCCATGATACATTACTAAATTCATGATTTTTTTATTATATAAATGCTATATAAATAACCCAGCAAACGAGAATGGATTAAAATGGATTAAAAATTTTTTAATGCATATTTTAAATCCCAATGGATTGAATGGATTGAAATGGATTGGATCCGAGCTGACACTAGTTCAATATTCGAAAAAAAAAAACATTCATATTTAAGAGTTACAAATTTTATTCCTAAGACATTTATAATAATTATATCTGAAATTAATATTTCAAATTGATATTAAAAAACCCACCTTAGTAGGATTTGGACCTCTGGATTATGAGTCTTCTACGTTACCCGTTATATCACTTCTTCAACTCATTACAACCAGCTAAATCAGTGCACAAAATTATATGGATATAATAAAAATCTCATAATTTAACAGATATAATAAAATATAAATAATTTACATTACTATGAGACAACATTGGATAAGTGTCGGATAATCTAATCTCGCTTGGCCGATGTCATGCGCCGTGATTAGTCTAATATTCGGGCTGTGTTCGACTTGGTTTGTAAATGTTCATATCGATCATTCATTTTTCAATCAAAGAGAAATAAAAGAACATAGCTCAATTATTTTTACGTTACAACTTTTTAGAACTTAGTTGGATTAAAACGAAAAATCTCCTACTTATAATTTCGAATAATTTAAGCACTTATAGACCACTTTAATAATAATTACAAATAAAAATTTTTTTTTATTCAATTACATTGAACTGCATTTCATATTCAGAATAAATTGAATAGTATTTATGTGTATGATTTCAGACAATGGATCTTTTCACGATCATTAATTTACGCTAATTTGTATCATCATTTTTTTGTAACACGATACTGAAGATGGCTAAAATAGTCGAATGTCTATATGTATATATATATATATACACAGTGCGACAAATATGTTCCCGGACATGAACCACATCTTAGCAACTAGTGGCGACATCTGTGCATTCAAACATGCATTTTAAAGGTTGAACATTTTGCTATCATCTGTCAAAGTTTCATTCATTTTGGTTGACATATAACGAAGATATGACAGTTCATGTTAAACAAGATTTTGGTCGAGGTAGAAATTTTAATATAGAACAAAGAGCAGTGATTAAATTTAACGCAAAACTTGGTAAAAGTGCATCAAAAACATTTCCGATCGATGCAACAAGTTTACGGCAGTCAATGTCTAGGTCGTACAGCCGTTTTTGAATGGCATAAGCATTTTTTGGAAGGCAGAGAGACCCTTGAAGATGACAAAAAATCAGGACGATCAATTTTGGTTCGAACATCCGAAATGATCGAAAAAGTACGTGATTTTGTTGCAAACGATCGCAATGCATCACTAAAAACGATGGAGGAGGCTTTAAATATCAGTAGAGAAACGATTCGAACCATATTACATGAAGATTTGGGTAAAACGAAGGTTTGTGCGAAGTTTGTTCCACACACATTAAGAAGCGATCAAAAATCAGCGAGAATCAATTATTCCAGAGACATCGTTGCAGCCGCAGAAAATAATCCAAACTTCCTAAAATCATTTGTTATAGGTGATGAAACATGGTGCTTTCAATATGATCCAGAAACTAAGTGCGGAATGGAAGTCAAAAAATTCACCACAAGCAAAAAAAGTACGAAAAGTTCCATCAAAAATCAAGACAATGCTCATCACATTCTTTGATAGCAAAGGTATTATCCACAAAGAATTTGTTCCAACTGGCCAAACAATTACTGATGCATATTATCTCGAAGTTTTAAAGCGATTGATGGGCAGAATTCATCGTATTCGCCCCGAATATCGTGATCCAGAAGATTGATCTTTGTTGCATGATAACGCACGGAGTCACACTTCATTGATTGTCCGTCAATGTTTGGCTCGAAATCTTGTCTCTGTGTTAAACCACCGTATTCACCTGATTTGACCCCCTGCGACTTCTCATTATTTCTAAAATTGATTGAAAGGACGCTTTTTTGATGACATTCCGATCAGCTTCTACACAGGCACTAGAGGCAATTCCGCAAATTGAGCTAGAACATGCATTTGAATCACTATTGAATCGCTGTAACAAGTGTATTAAAGCCAGAGGAGAATATTTTGAATAATAAAACCAAAAAATATGCATATTGTTGTTTCAATTATGATTTTCAGGCCCTGTCTGGGAACATATTTGTCGCACTGTGTATATGTTTATAATATCGGATTTATGTAATAAGCGTAATAGCGTAATAGAGCAATTACTATAGCGCCAATTCTCATTAGCCCTTTGGTTTGCACAGAAATTGCTGATATTATTTTTTAATTGATTGATTGAATTGAATTAAAAAAACTGTACTTTCTATTTACAATTCTGAGTTGAGTAGTATTCACGATGCACAGAAAATGCTAATATTATTTTTAGATTGAAAGGCATAGAAATATGCTCTATGCAATTTCTATAAATGAATAAAAATGCATTTATAAAAGAGGAGTCATTTTAACATTCATGAATCCGTATTTCTGAAAATATGAATCTATTTTAATACATTTCAATCCATTCTCATTTGCTGGGAAGCATATTTTTAATAATATAATATCTTGTATATTGCTGAAAAATTACAATTTTTCTTTTGTAATTATCATCTCTATTGATAATCAAATTCGGATAACAAGTATAAAAAGAAGAGCATAAGGAACCACAGTACAAGTTGTAGTTTGTGATATTTAATTATTATTACATCAATTAAAAAACATTAAACGTATCGGTCACAATCTGACCATCTTCAGTAAATTCATAATATTCTTAAGACGCAGAGTTACATCAAGTTGGCATTAAATTCAACCGTCATGTGTTATAATTATATAAACGTGTTCATTTCTATGAGAAGATGCTTCGTATAATAATGTTAAAACGCCCAAAGTCATATCACGAAAAGTGTAGAACGAGAATTTCCAGATTCTAATTTAAAATAAATTTATATATCATTAATATCTAATCGGAATATAAAAGAATAGAATCGTTACCTGTTTTACAGCAAAAAATACAACGATGAATCTCAAGTACATCGTTTGCGCAGATAGAAATTTGTCGTGACATTGTGTATTATTATTAGTCATATCGTATATTTTACCACTATTTATTAGGTGTACAAATAAGTTTCCGCCGTTGGACAAAAGACCGCCACTAGCAAGCTATGGTTAAAATTGTCTGATGTAAAATATTATATCGTAAGATTGGACATCTGTCAACAACATAACCTTGAAATACTAGCGATTTTGTATCAGCATCATATATTTTTTTTGTGCGAAAATGCCGAGTTTTGAATAAGCGTCATTTGCGGGAACTTTTGATTTACTTCTTTAATTTGAAGAAATCTGCAGCTGAGGCTCATCGATTGCTTGTAGAAGCATATGGTGAGGCTGCCTTAAGTGAGAAAAGTTGTCGTGAATGGTTTCAAAAATTTAAGATCGGTGAATTTGACGTCGAAGACAAAGAACGTAGCGGAAGGCCGAAAGTGTACGAAGACGCGGAATTGGAAGCATTATTGAATGAAGATTCGTGCCAAACGTAAAAAGAACTTGCACTTACATTAGGAGCGACTCAACAAGCAATTTTATCGTTTGAAATCATTGGGAATGATTCAAAAGCAAAGGAATTGGGTTCCATATGAACTGAAGCCGAGAAACGTTGAACGCCGATTTTCCATATGTGAAATGCTGCTTGTCAGGCATAAATGAAAGGGTTTTTTACATCGTATAGTCACTGGTAATGAAAAATGGATCCACTATGATAACCCAAAGAAGAGGAAATCATGGGGATCACCTGGCCATGCTTCAACATCGACAGCCAAGCCGAATATTCATGGAAAAAAACTCATGTTGTGTATTTAGTGGGATCAGCTTGGTGTCGTGTATTATGAGTTGCTCAAACCGAACGAAACCGTTACTGGGGCTCTCTACCGAACACAATTGATGAGATTGAGTCGAGCACTCAAGGAAAAACGCGCCCACTACTACTCCAGGCATGACAAAATTATTCTCCTGCATGATAATGCTCGACCACATGTTGCGGCGCCGGTTAAAACATGGAAACACTCAATTGGGAAGTTCTACACCACCCGCTGTATTCACCAGACATTGCCCCTTCCGATTACCATCTATTTCGATCGATGGCGCATGGCCTGTCTGAGCAGCACTTCACATCATATGAAGATATCAAAAATTGGATAGCCTCAAAAGATGAAGCGTTCTTCCAACGCGGTATCCGTATGCTACCAGAAAGATGGGAAAAAATAGTGGCTAGCGATGGACAATACAATAAAACATTATGTATCGTTCTTTCACAATAAATGCTTAATTTTTGATAAAAAACGGCGGAAACTTATTTGTACACCTAATATATATATGAATCAACAGTTTGGAAAGTTCTAGAATTATTTATTAAGTGAGAGAGAGATCTTTCTTTAGAAGAGAAAGATAAACATCAGGCAAACGTTTCGTGTCACTTTGCTTATTGATACCACTTATTTGACCTTTTATATGTATCATTTCAGAAATTCTTCTTTTCATTAATGATTGTTCTGTATCTAAAATTCTTATATTATCTCAATCAAATTCATGCATCTCATTCAAATGGTGACGTGAAACCACTGATATCTCGGAAGTGGGTTTTCTTATATCAACCCTATGTTCCTTTATACGAATTTTTCCTCTTAGTTTGGCCAACATAAGACGATTCGCAGTTTAAACAATTAATTTTGTAAACAACTCCACAATGGTCATCCTTAAGCAAAGGGTCCTTTCCTGTCTTTATAAATGTATTCAATTTATTCATAGGTTTATAAGCTATATTAAAACCATGAATATATGAAAGTTTTTTGAATTTTTCCGAAACTTTGCTTAAGTATGGTATCGTGAAAAATTTTTTCTTTGAATTCGCATTAGAATCATATTCATTATTATTTTCTTCGCGATTTTGATCTAGATTAGTTCTATTTTTCAATGTTTTTATTCTATTATTAATTGTTGAAAATATGAATTTAAGAGGATAACCATTACTTAAAAGAGTGTGAATTAAGTCAAAGATGTTTTTTTCATGAAATTTAGGATGGGATAAAAGCAAAATTGCCCAATTCTATCAAATTGCCCAATGATTACTCCCCTTTTATGTACTACGTATGATTCGAAAAATAATTTAAATATCTCCCAGAATTGGTAGGTTTTTTATACATATCAAAGATATTACTTCCTTCTAGTATCATTAATTTAACATCTAGAAAATTAATGCCGTTTTCATCGCCAAAGTCAACCGTAAATCTAAGCCTTTTATGATATGGGTTAAATAATTCCAGAACTTCTTCAACTTTTTCTTTATGTACAGCTAACACAATGTCATCTACATAACGAAAAAGACGAGATAATATTATTTGCAGTAATAATTTCTTGTTCTAAGTCTTATAGAACTATGTTCGCTAATATAGGGGATAAAGGAGAGCCCATTGGCATGCCAAAAATCTGTTTAAATATTTTTTTATCAAATTTAAAAAATGTGGAGTTAATTATAATCGTAACTGCCTTAATAAATTCATGTAAAGGAATCTTATTTTCAATCAAGTTCCATTTACGTTCAATGCTTTTTAATACTAAATCTGTCGGAATGTTCGTGTACATGGAGACTACGTCAAATGATATATTATAATACTATTAGGTGTTGGAATTAATTCGTAGCGTTTTACAAAGTATTTATAAGTTTTAAAAGTACTTTCATTAATGTATTTTTTAATGTTCATGTGAAATAAATAACATTCTTTCATTAAAAAACGCTACGAATTAATTCCAACACCTAATAAAATTTTTTTCGATTACCCTTCCATTAAGTTTATTTATTAGGTGTACAAAAAAGTTCTGAGCTTTAGATTTGATACAACCGAAATAACAATTTAAATTTTATATATCTTCCCGCCCTTTTGCGGTTTTAAAGTGTTAACATTTGGCCTTCTAAAATGCCATACGGTTTGGCGTTTGATGCACATAACCTCAAAAATCAGTAGTGTTCACGATGGCAATAACAAAAGAGCATATTCGATTTTCCATCCACTTCGCGTTTCATCTGAAGAAAAATGCTGCTGAAGCCACTGCAATGATTTGTGCTGCATATGGAGAGAACGCTGTAAGTCATGCTACATGTAAAAGACGGTATCAAAAGTTTCGCCAAGGAGATTTCAGTCTTAAAGATGAATCGCGTGCTGGACGCCCTGAAAAGATTGAAACGGATGAATTCTATCATCAAGGAATTCGCAAGCTCCCCGAAATATGGCAAAAGGTCGTTGATGCAAACGGAGAATATTTCGCTGATTAATATTTTTTCGTTTGTTTTTGAATAAAGATTGAATTTTACAAAAAAAAGCTCAGAACTTTTTTGTACACCTAATACTAAATCAAAACTATTTTTTACGTAACTGAAATTATTTTTATTACAATTGTCTATGATTTCTTTTAATTTCTCGTTCTACACTTTTCATGACTTTGGGCGTTTTAACATTATTATACGAAGCATCTTCTCATAGAAATGAACACGTTTACATAATTATAACACCCGACGGTTAATGCCAACTTGATGTAACTCTGCGTCTTAAAAATATTATGAATTTACTGATGTGCGAGAGCGAATCAGAGCGAGAGCGCTGACGTGAAATTTTTAAAGTGATGCGGCATTTGTCTAACAATATTTCTCGCTGGTTTAAATCCGGCTCGAAGGACCAGAAAATGTGCGAGAATGCACCGCGCGGAAAGTTTCGAGTGAGAGAACGGCACACGGTTGATATGATACACGACAGTAAAGAGAACTTCGTTTCTTTTTAATTTAACAAAGAATTTTCTTTAATATGATCAGTTACAGAGTCAAAAAATATAATTAATTAAATATTGGATTAACAGAATATCAAATGCGGTTACCCTTTCCAAAATTGTATTTGGAATCGCGGTGATGGAAAATCTCGGCGAGTTTCTCGGAAAGATTCGTTTTATAGCGGTTTTCACTAAGCGGTTGGCACGGCGGTTTTACGAAGCGATATAGTAGCGAGACTATGATTCTAAGAACTCGAAGAACTTTTAGAAGTAAGAACTCTAAGAAGTTTAAGAACTCTAAGCGGTGTAAACGGTTTAAGCGGTGTAACTATCTAAGCAATCTGCCCGGGAGGAACGGCGAGATCGAAGCATTTATTGCTTTCGGTCTGGGCTTTCTTCTTGGGAGAAATCCAATTAAATTTTGCCACAATCGTAATTATCACGTGGCATTGGTTGTACAAAATTGATTGGCGCTTTCGCTTCTTTTCCAACGACGTTCAACGTAACAGTCATGCGCGACAGAAAATCCGTACGCGGGATTGGTGACAGCGCGTGACGTATTCGTCGGAGTGCGACGCTCGCGTGCGCGAATTGAATTGTTCTAGAACTTTCGATGATCCGTTGCCGGTGCCTGTTTGCGTGTACCGAATTGTTTTGAAAAGACTAAAGAACAATGAATCCCTGACTTTGACGAGGTTTAATGTCAGGCTCGAGATGAAATCACGAGCTCGCCTTGTGCGTGCGTTCAATAACAATTTCCGTCGGTCGATCGAAGGAATTCTTACCTTTTTTTTTCGAATTACCGATCTCAAACATTCCCGCCCGCCTCGTCATCTCCGTGACGATGTATGTATAAGGTTACGCATTGAGATTACAGTAAAAAAACAGTAAACGCGTAAATAAGACAAGCGATACAATACAATGAATCCGTGGAAAAACTTGAATCGTAAACGAGAGTTATCTGATAAATAACATTGAAGAAATGATTCACGAAAGTACACGCGATCAATTCAAGCTCTTCTTTACATTTGATGCATTCGCGTGCGAGATAAACGCGGTAGCATCTTCCGGCAATAGAACTAATTTGACTAGAGGACGAATTAATTCGGATGAGGCGGTTTTGACTGTGACCACTCGCACTACGCCGTCGTCTCCAGGATGTAGCTGCGTGATCCGTGCCAGTGGCCACTTATTTGGCGGTGAGAGCTCGGAACGAAGGATGCATAGCGATCCAATGCGTGGTGGCACAGCGTCCTTGGTCCATTTCGGTCTGGTAGCCAGAGTGTGTAAGTATTCGCATGACCATCTCTGCCAGAAGTGGTCTCGCATTCGCTGAATCAGTTGCCACCTGGAAAGCAGATTCTCCTTGTCCGACAAAGCGCGGGAATTGCTAGCAGTGGTGCCCCGATGAGCAGGTGACCTGGTGTCAGAGCCGTGAGGTCGTCGGAGTCGTCTGAGATGGCATGCATGGGCCGGGAGTTCAAGCATGCCTCCACTTGTGCGAGCAGGGTGCTCATTTCCTCGTAGGTGAGCCTGGTTTCGCCGATGGTTCGGCGCAGGTGATACTTAGCCGATTTCACGACCGTCTCCCAGAGTCCGCCAAAATGTGGCGCCGAAGGGGGGTTAAAGTGCCACTGGATCCCCTCTGATGTAGCGACGTGTGCGATTCGTCGTCCTTCTGCCGAGGAGGCCCGGAGCATCTCTCGAAGTTGCCGGTCGGCGCCCAAAAAATTGGTGCCGCAGTAGATGTCCGTGCACAGTTCTCGGCGAGATGTGAATCGACGGAGAGCCGCCAGAAAGGCGTCGGTGGTGTAAGCTGAAACAGTCTCGAGATGAACGGCCTTGGAGCTAAAACAAATAAAGACGGCGATGAACGCTTTGTGAGCGCTGTGCCCACGCCCTTTGCTCGTCCTGATGAAGACAGGCCCGGCGTAGTCCACGTGAAGAAATGGTCCTGCCGGCGTCACTCTCCCTGGAGGAAGGTTCTTCATTTTTGGTTGCGGAGTGGCAGCCCTCCACCGAGTGCATGTCACGCACTGGTGCAGCCATCGCTTGACCACCGCTCGACCTTGTGGAATCCAGAACCGGAGGCGAAGCAATCCCAAGGTCATCTGGACTCCTCCGTGGAGAGTACGGCGATGGTAGGCTTCCACCAGCAGGCGAGTGAGCCATGACCCTGGAGGCACGATGATCGGATGTCGCTCGTCGAACGACAACGCTGCGTGCTTGAGGCGCCCTCCAACTCGCAGAACTCCGTGTTTGTCCATGTACGGGCTGAGGGTTCGCAGATGGCTGGATCTGGCAAGATCGCGTTTGTTTTCGAGAGCTGCCCTCTCCTCTTGATAATGCCGTGACTGCACTATGCGTATCCATTGGAGGAGCGCCGCGTCGAGTTCGGCTGGGAGAAGCGCCAACCCGTGGTGCTGAGCGTCCACAGAACCGACCGAGCGACCGCGGTGACGCCAACGCAAGCACCAGGAAGTCACTCTGAGCAACTGGTGAAGCGACGAGAATCTGCGGAGCTCCTCCGGCTCGCGGCTGCTCCCGATGACCGTCGCGAGTGCTGCGGCCCGCCGCTCTGGTACGTCCTTGATGGGCTCCAGGTTGACGCTTGGCCATTGCATCGGATTCCCGCACAACCAGGCGGGACCCGTCCATCACAAGGGATGGCTGAGGAGCTCGCGTGTAGGTGTCCCGGGAGGCACAGTCGGCAGGGTTGTCCTTGCCCGGAACGTGACGCCATTGAGCCTCTGGAAGTTGCTGCTGGATTCGTGATACTCTGTTGGCCACGTAAGTTTTCCAGCGAGAGGCGTGATCTCGAATCCAGTGGAGCGTGACCTTGGAGTCTGACCACAAGATTACTGGCGTTGTCACTAGGTTTAGCACAGAGCGCGTGTGCACGAGTACACTTGAAAGCAAGGCGGCGGCGCAGAGTTCGAGTCGCGGGAGAGAAACGAGTTTGATCGGCGCGACCTTGCTTTTGGCTGTCAACAATAGAGTCTTTGTTTGGTTTTTTGCGGTGATGCGGAGGTACATCCCGGCGGCGTAATCTCTTTCGGACACGTCTGCGAAGCCGTGCAGTTCGAGTTGAGAGCTCGTGTCGCCGGTGCCGAGCCAGCGGCCGACTCTGAGTTTCTCAAGCAGTGGAAGTTCTTCCCAGAGTCGCTTCCACTTTCCAGCGATGGTTGACGGCAATGGTGTGTCCCACTCTAGCTGCTGCAGCCAGGCCGACTGAATAAGAATTTTAGCTTGAATGGTCACTGGAGCCAGCCATCCGAGCGGGTCGAAGAGTCGAGCGATCTCCGACAGCAGGCTTTTCTTGGTGAACGCGACGACGGTGCGAGGAGGAACAGAGAAGGCGAATTCGTCCCTGGTTGGATACCAGCGCAATTCCAGCGTTGAGTGCTCTTGTTCCCTCGACCGCGAGTCTCTGGCGAGATAGTACTCAGACGGAATGTCGCGAAGAAGCTCCTGGCAGTTGGCGGCCCACTTTCGCAGAGAGAACCCGCCCGCCATGCAGAGGTTGCGGAGCTCGACTTGGAGAGCGATAGCGTTGTCTTTGTAATGCGCTCCGGTTACGACATCGTCGACGTAGCAGTCGTGTCGTAACGCATCTGCGCCTCGAGGGAAATGCGGTCCGTCGTCATCGGCGAGTTGACCATCGGCGTGATTGGCGGTTGAGCGGTGCACAAGGTCGGCTAGCTCATGATCTGCGGTGCACTGATGCGAGTGGCACTGTGCTGAGTTGGTTACTTGGTCGCAACCTCCCGATAAGATCCAGCCGAGCAGTGTCTTTTGAGCGATAGGCGCTTGGGGACCTCCTTTGCGAAGACCATCCTGAAAAATGATCGAGCATACTTCCGCTCCAAAAAGTAGCTCAATAGAATCGTTTGCTGCGTAGTCTGGATCAGCCAATTGGAGCCCCTTTAGGTGTGGCCACTCCATTCTGATCCTTGTGTGAGAGCCTTGGTAAAGCGAAAGACGTGGCAGAATGAAGGCTCCGACTGTGAAGTCGGTCCCTGTGGTTAACGAGGTCACCTTGAGAGTCACCTTTCCCCTGCTGGGCTTTCCCCGGAGCTTTTGCCGTTGATGCCGATGACTTCGATTGCGGATCGAGAGCGTGGCAGGCGTAGGCGCTGGACCAGAGCCTTGGACAGCAGAGAAATTTCCGAACCTTGGTCGATGAGCACGCGTGTGGTATGCTGATTGCCGTGACGATCAGCGATGGAAAGCAGTTGCGAGCAAAATAGCCTTGTGGTCGTTGTCGCGGCGCACTGCTGTCAGTGAGCTGACCTCGTGAGGTTTCGATGAAACGTACGCGTCGTGTAACATTGAGTGGTGACGAGACTGGCACGTAGCACACGTCCTCGTCGACTGGCACTTCGCGAATGTATGAGAGCCGAGACAGTTGAAGCACAGCTTGTGAGTTTCGGCGATGGCCTTGCGGTCGACAGCGGATTTCTTCTTGAATTCTTCACACACCATCACGTGGTGCTTACCTTTGCATAGGACGCATTGTGAAGATTCGGTGTGTTTCTTGACGTGATGCGACTTGGCAGATCGCGACGGGTTGTCGGAGACCTTGAGCGATTTTGGTTTCGCGGCTTTGAGAGTCAGCGTTCTCCTTGTCATGAAATCCAGCAACGTGTCGTGGTTTGGCAAGTCC
This sequence comes from Acromyrmex echinatior, assembly GCF_024713525.1. Taxonomy (NCBI): domain Eukaryota; kingdom Metazoa; phylum Arthropoda; class Insecta; order Hymenoptera; family Formicidae; genus Acromyrmex; species Acromyrmex echinatior. The sequence continues at coordinate 11,369,159 of NC_141859.1, forward strand.
GTGGAATTGCTCATGTGCGATTCCCTCTCGAGACGCGTTTTCGGGTCGAAAAGCTCGATGACTAGGTGATTCAAAAGGTCGAATCCATATGCGCCAACTGGTCTCTCAATACTTTCTTGGCCGTTTACGACACTGATCGTGGCGTTGTGAATGCGGCTAAGTTCCTCGGCGGTATCGCTTTTCATTTTCTGCACTGAGGTGAGCGCAACAACTCCCGTTTATTTTCATAATGCTTGCAGAGCAGCGCCCACGCGCGCGAATAGTTATCTCCGGTTACGGCCAGCGGGCGTATCAACGCCTCCGCGGGTCCCTCCAAGCAATGCTTTAAGTGGTGAAATCTCTCTACGTTTGAGATAGACGGATTGTTGCCAACGATAGACAAGAATATATCCCGAAACGATGGCCAGTCTTCGAACGCGCCCGAAAACGATCGGATTTTTAAGCGCGGCAGCGCCGACTTGGTAGAACAATCGGTTCCCGCACTTGGAGGAGCTGTACTAGAATTTTCAGCTTTGAACTTTGCCAGGTACTCGCTCAGCAGGCCGAGCTGCTGCACGTACGTGTTTTCGGCGGAATCGGCAAATTGAGACGTGTTGTACTCACTCTGATCGAAGGCTTCCTTGTAATGTGCTCGAATAAGCTTGTGTTGCCTTTCGAATTCCGTCCACATCTGGTCGAGAAGCGTCAAGCGGGTTTCGACATTGTGGCGGGTGATGTTGGCCGTCTCCAGTTTCTTCAAATTGGTTATTGACCTGGCCATACGACCATGGATGTCACTCTGGGCGCTCAGCAAGGCGGCTATTTCGTCACTCATGCTTTCACTTGCGAATTTTTCTCTCTCTGACTTTCTTGATGATGCGCGCATTGAATGCGATGCACTCGACACTGCGGATGCCGGCGAGAATCCGGCTCGAAGGACCAGAAAATGTGCGAGAGCGAATCAGAGCGAGAGCGCTGACGTGAAATTTTTAAAGTGATGCGGCGTTTGTCTAACAATATTTCTCGCTGGTTTAAATCCGGCTCGAAGGACCAGAAAATGTGCAAGAATGCACCGCGCGGAAAGGTTCGAGTGAGAGAACGGCACACGGTTGATATGATACACGACAGTAAAGAGAACTTCGTTTCTTTTTAATTTAACAAAGAATTTTCTTTAATATGATCAGTTACAGAGTCAAAAAATATAATTAATTAAATATTGGATTAACAGAATATCAAATGCGGTCACCCTTTCCAAAATTGTATTTGGAATCGCGGTGATGGAAAATCTCGGCGAGTTTCTCGGAAAGATTCGTTTTATAGCGGTTTTCACTAAGCGGTTGGCACGGCGGTTTTACGAAGCGATATAGTAGCGAGACTATGATTCTAAGAACTCGAAGAACTTTTAGAAGTAAGAACTCTAAGAAGTCTAAGAACTCTAAGCGGTGTAAACGGTTTAAGCGGTGTAACTATCTAAGCAATCTGCCCGGGAGGAACGGCGAGATCGAAGCATTTATTGCTTTCGGTCTGGGCTTTCTTCTTGGGAGAAATCCAATTAAATTTTGCCACAATCGTAATTATCACGTGGCATTGGTTGTACAAAATTGATTGACGCTTTCACTTCTTTTCCAACGACGTTCAACAGTCATGCGCGACAGAAAATCCGTACGCGGGATTGGTGACAGCGCGTGACGTATTCGTCGGAGTGCGGCGCTCGAGTGCGCGAATTGAATTGTTCTAGAACTTTCGATGATCCGTTGCCGGTGCCTGTTTGCGTGTACCGAATTGTTTTGAAAAGACTAAAGAACAATGAATCCCTGACTTTGACGAGGCTTAATGTCAGGCTCGAGATGAAATCACGAGCTCGCCTTGTGCGTGCGTTCAATAACAATTTCCGTCGGTCGACCGAAGGAATTCTTACCTTTTTTTTCGAATTACCGATTGAGATCGGTAACAAACAACTGAAGATGGCCAGATTGTGGCCGATATGTTTAATGTTTTAATTGATGTAATAATAATTAAATATCACAAACTACAACTTGTGCTGTGGTTCCTTATGCTCTTCTTTTTATACTTGTTAAATTTATAACCATGTTTGTTTTTATGAATTAAATTCGGATAATATTATTAAAATCAGTTTTAAATATAAATCGAATATTATTAAGTTTTAAATATATATGTATATGTCTACAAAACTAATGAATTATGAAATTAGTACCATATTACTAGTTTATTATTCTTAATCACTTAAATTTTAACAGGCAGTGAATTTTCATAAGCGCCGAGAGTCTTTAATAGTATCTCGTTGGTGCCATTAGTCATAAATCAGAAGTCAGAAGCTAAAAATTGACCAATCACAATCGTTAATTTTTAGCTTTTGACTTTATATTTATGATTAATGGCTTATTGTAAAAGGTCCATTAAAGGTACAATTTGAAATTCCGTTCTCAGCCGTCGGAGAGTGAACACTGCTCTGAAATACATACTGGTGGTTGTGTTTACTCTAAATGAAATCTATATATCTTTAATATAGTATTGGAAGCTTGATTACTTGCTTTTATTTGGCAATGGTAGCACACATGGTATACAAGTGATTTTGCCATTACTTGTTGCGCATTCAAGATTAATTGCGTCGCACGTTGGGAAAGAGGCTGTATGATTTTTTCTTTGAGATTGATATGGGAAGCCGGATCATTTTTGCACTTATTCATGATTCAAGAATGAGACGAGAAAGGAAAGAAGAAGATTAATCCGATCTGCTCAATCAACTTGAATATTTGATAAGCTTTTCAGGGTGTAAGTCCGATCTAGTGCAATTAAGGCTAACGCTTTGATTAAATTGTTATCTTGAAGTGAATGGAATATTCTTGAAGGATTGATAGCTGCTTAGAATGTTTGATTGATTGATTTTGAAAACTAAATCTGTGCTGATTTGCACTGGTATATTAGAGAATCATAGGCCGGTATTCATAGTCGGATCTTATATTCAAGATCGTTTTAAGTACGGTCTTAAGAAGTCATCAATCAGAGAGGATTGCATTAGCGTCTTAAGACATACTACTTACTTAAGATGATCTTGAAATAAGAATCGACTATGAATACCGGCCATAGATCTATTGGCATCGGAATTTTTGTTTTTGCAAGAGAGTTATATAGTTCTTTTCTATATTCTAGTGCAAGTTTGATTAAGTCTTTTCATTTGAATTTGATTTCGCTTTTACTAATTATATTGTTAAGATGCATAAGATTCTGCAATTTGATTTACTCTGGTTGTATTTTTTGGACCATGAATGTCTTTCTGTGAGTTGGATTTAGTTAGAATAATATTGTATAATGCAATGATATCATTTATTTAATTATAATATGTTATCCAGAATCGTTGAATGGTATAATATATTATACTATAATATATTAGGTGCGCAACTAAGTTCCCGCTGTTCTTAACAGATGGCTCCAGCAGTAAGTGAACAGTTTTATCGTGATGGTATACGAGCTCTACCAGAAAGAAGGGAAAAAGTAGTAGCTAGCGATGGGCAATACTTTCAATGATTCATTTGTAACCATTTTTTCACAATAAAGTTGCATTTTCATCAAAATAACAGCGAGAACTTAGTTGCGCACCTAATAATATATACATATTACATTAAATTTGAGAATATTTAATGTGTAAGTTTAATTTAGATATATTTAGTTTATGCTTAAGATTGTTTTGTTGGTTCTTTTTGACTTTTGAGTTAAGAATTTATTTTGAGGGGAATAGTTTTCTCCCTGAAACTGAATAACAGTGGCGAGAGCTGTTTTTGTCACATATATTTTGTATGGTTTTTGTGTGTTATGTTCATGCTGACTTGTATTATTTCTTATATTTAGCTTAATATTAAGAAAAGGAATTCATCTTCTTACATTTCTCATGTAAAATTGACTTTTATTTTTGAACTTTTCTATCGATAATAACCTTCGTTAAGATAATTGTTTTTTTTATATAATTATAATTGTTGTTAAGATAATTCTTTTACCTTACATTAAAAAAAAATTTTTTTTACTTATATATATTTTTCTTTTGAATTTCGCTTTTTGGTATTGTGATATTATATTGTGTCAACATGGATAAGAAAAATAAGTCTAATGAGAGTAATAAGAGTGTCAAAATGACAGAAAAAAAACGAGTTCTCCCACATTTCCGCTATCTAAGAAACAAAAAACACTTCAACAGGATGGGGAAGAGAGCTACTCAATGGATAACATTAACATTAATGATATAATAGGTCTGGAATCATCGGTGAATCCTTTGTCGTTACCTCTTCCAAGGTCTCCCTCTGGGGCTTTGAACGAGAGGACGATGGAATATGTGACCTCTATGTGATTGAAGAATAGAATTCTTAAATTCTCAGAGGAAAAATAATAAATAGATATAATGAGCGATCTGTTGGGCTTTTTATTGTGAGGGTGGAATCATCTGCTTCGGACTCTGGCGGTTCTTCGTCTATTAGTATCTGCATCCCATATTTATAGGTAAATTATTTTTTTTTAAATTGGATAAAGATCTTTTCAATGGCATACAGAAAATTAAAAAATTTAGTCCTAATATTATTGAAATCAGGTTTAAAATTTTTCTTGGAGCGAATCGTTTTGTCTTAATAAATGACAAATTTCCTAATAATTGGATTTTCTACTACGAGTTTTAAATTATATCGAACAGGAGTTATTAGAAATGTTGATCCTTCACTCTCAGTTGATGACATTAGGGCAGGCATGGACGAATTTATTTGAGATTATAGATGTCAAAGACTGAAATATTTTTCCAAAAGAAGTAATCAATTATTTGATTTCAATTCTATTAAAATTACTTTTAATTCTGGCTATTTACCAGAGATGATTTTCATTTGGAAAGTTAAAATTAAAGTGTTGTCTTTTATTAACAGAGTTAGGAAGTGTGATATCTGCTCTCGTTGGGGGCACTCTAATAAAGTTTGTAAAGGAAAATTGACATGTCCTAGGTGTGGAGAATACCATAAGGAGGTTGATTGTCGATCTCAGTCTGTTAGTTGCAATAATTATCGTAAAGACCATCATTCTTTTGATGTGGCTTGTCCGGTCTTTGAATATTTCAAATTAATTAATACAATTGTGCATATGCTAATGTAGACCCTTTGTTATCAAAAAAACTTTTAAGACAGCATAATATTAAAAGTATAAAAGAAAAGTATAAAAGAAATTGAAATAATTTTTTATCCTTTGGCATATAGAAGGTCTCGAGAAACGGATGAGAATGATACTTTGTTTTATTGTGATGTTCCTGACTCTTATGAAGTTTCGATATCTGAGGTACTGGATCGAGCCTTTGGTTTATCTGGTTTGAAGGGGAGTGGAAATGATTTGACATCTTTGGGAAAGGGTAATTCTAGGTTGAATCGCTTTATGTTTCGGTTTAAAAAAAAAGAAAAAAACAGCTTTTGATTATTACGGAGATGATGATCCTATTAAGGAGTTTGATAGGGTGGGAATTGAAAGAGAAGATGAGGATCAGGTTTCAATAGTGGAACTTGAAGATTCGGCAGCTATCACGATTAGTGATCTCAAGGAAGAAAGAACGTGGTTCATAAAATTGCAGATAAGAATTATGTCCAATTGGGAGAAAATCATGATGGAGATTCAGATGGGATTGCTTTTGAGGAAGCCACACTTGCTCAAATTTATTGCATGTTGGTTAAAACTAGTCTTCTAGAAAGCAAAAGATCTCTGAGATTGCCAAAATAGTATTTAATTCTATCTTAAATTAATTTTGTTCTATTTTATTTGATCAGTCTCTTGAAATTCAACATTTTAAATAAGCTTGTCATATACTTGATTTTCTTATTTCAATAATGTTTTGTATAATACAATGGAATAGTAAGGGATTACAATCTAAATTACACGAAATTTCCAACAAGATAAATATTTATGATGATGTTTGCATTCAGGAACCTTTGATTCCTAAGACCAGGTGTTATTATGGTCTTTCAGGGTCTTTACTGTTTTTCTCTCATAATGATAGATGGCTGGCTGGAAATGAATGCGATAGCCATCGCCTCGAAGGAAGTATAGTTATTATATGCAGAACCAAATGGGATTCATCAGTGTATTGTCTTGAATTTTTAGGATTGGAAATAACAGCGGTAGTTGTGAATGGATTTAAAAAAAAAAGTTGCTAGTAATTTCTTTATATAGATTTCCAAATGTGAAAATGAATCTTGAGGAATAGAAAACATTCTTCTTTGTATATCAAAATTAAATGAGTCTTTCTGTATTGTAATTTGTGGAGATTTTAATGCGCAACATTGTTCTTGGGGATCTATTAGAGCAAACGACTGTGGGAAAAATTTAATTTATGCCATCACGGATTTATCCTTGCAAATACTGAATGATGGCTCTGGTACCAGAGTATCCTGCAATAGGGAATACGTTAGTGTTCCGGACTTATCTTTCGTTTCTCAAGATTTGGGACAAGTTTTGTATTGGTCGGTGTTACCGGAACCATGGGGTAGTGATCATTATCTCTGATCTCGATTCAAGTTACTTTGGTTTATCAGAATGATTTTTGGACTCTTTTTAACAGACCTAAATTAATTACAAAATATTGGGATAATAAGACATTTCAGGATAAAATGAATGTACAAGCCAAAAATTTATTATAGAAACATTTCAGGTTGTGAATTGTACAATAATTTGCTATATTAAACTTTTTTTTTGAATTGGAGGGAAGATGTATTGATAATTGCTCTAATACTGTTAAATATGATCAAGATAAGATTATTAGGTCTAAACTTGAGGAATATCGGAGAATGAAAAATAAACCTTGGTGAAATGAAACGTGCGAAAAAGCTGTTAAAGACAATTGGCCTTTAATAATTTTAAAGTTTTCTCTAGAGAAAGTTTATATCTGTATCGACAATCTTCCCTTAAAGCGAGGAAAATTATTGCCAAAAATAAAAGAGAAAATTTCAGGAAATTTGTTAATAAAGTGGATCATAACTTCCAATTGATTTTTGGGAAATGATTAATATATTTAAGAATTATGTATTTAATAATGTTAGTGCGTTGACTATTTATGTTATTCATTCATTCGATGTAAGTGCTCCGCGCCCGCGTGCGTTAGTTGATAAATCCCGTCATGGCCCGTTACCTAGAGAGGGAGTCGCCTCGCGAGTGTACACGGATATTGGCGCGACGGTAGCGAGTGTGGTGACGCTGGGACGCACTTCCATGCGAGACGAGAAGACGTGCAAAAGTCCGCGATTGCCATTAAAGTTATCAGTGGTGAAACTATATTGAGTTAACCCTTCGAACATACACAACATTTGATCCTTCGAGCCAGATTCCACGTCTGGCCATTATGTCCAGTATTCGCAAAATTATTACGTTCGGGTAACGCACCGCAATATCCACGAATGTCGAGGTTACTAAAGAGACGATTTCAAAGATGTCGGAGATTGCTGATCTTCGCTGAACACGAGGTTATGTAAAGGCAAAGTTGACGAGATTGCGAACGAGAGTGACGCAAACTAACGATGGATCAGGCATTGAGCTTGACGAGGAACAAGCAGAGGCAAGGCTGGAGAAATTAGGAGACACGTATAACGATTTCGAGTCCATACAAAAGCAATTACTACAAAAAGAGGACGAATTCAATGACGAGGACGCACTAAAGCAAGAATGTTTCGAAGAAAGGTATTTTAAGGTAAAATCTTTGTTAAAGCGATGCATGAAGCTATCGTCGGCGTCGGACCGCGAGAAACAGACGCGGTCACTCGGTTGTTGCAACAGCAAACCGAGCTCATGGAACAAATGCGTCGCGATGCTCAGCACGAAGACGCCATGACACGTGGACGCCATAACACCGCGTAGTAATAACGAGACATTGTCGGCCATTCTCGCGCGACAAACCGACATACTTGACCGCGTGGCAAACAATGCAGGCACGATTAACACAGATACTAGAGTAAAGTTGCCTACCATCAAATTACCGAGATTTAATGGCAAAATCGAGGATTGGAAAGCTTTTTCTGACAGCTTTCGATCAATCATACATGTCAGACCGCAACTGTCTGATGTCGAAAAGTTTCAATATTTTAGTTATATATTTTATAGTTTCGTCAATCTCAGGGGACGCCGCTAAAATTATTGAGTTAATCAAGTTAACGGGTCAAAATTATTCGACGGTTTGGGAATTACTGTTAAGTAGATATGATGATCCTAAGTCGCTCAAGAAAAACATATTGAATGTTTGTTCGATGTGAAAACTCTTCGAGCATGGGAAGAGGAAATAAAGTCTAGCGAAACAGTGACGTTAAACGACATGGAATTTCTAAAAAATAGAAGCCTCATTTTAGAGTGTATCGAGTCACGATCGAATGACAAGGCTCTCAAGGAAAGGGAGTTGCAAGGGCTTTCATGGGCACTCTAAATCACAAGCTGGAAACAAAAGTGCTGTAAATCTCAAAACAAGTTCTCTAACCTCTTCTCTGAATAGGGGTAAGTGTTTCCTCTGTGATGGATCACATCTTTTATTTGTTTGTAAGAAATTTCTAGCTCTGTCGGTTGCCGATCGCATCAAGGAAGTCAAGCGTCTAAAGTTATGCATAAATTGCCTCAGAAACGACCATTACGTAAAGGCATGCAAAAGGGATTCCTGTTGAGAATATAATGGGAGGCATAATACACTATGTCATCAAGTGCAGGCTGACAGGGACTCAGCAAAATCAGAGCCGCAGGACAACAATTAGTTGCTAATATAGCGGTTAATCATGCATATCACAAGGTAAAAAGGCGACGAATTCTCATGGCTACTGCAAGGTTAGAAGCAACGCGATGTAATGGCTCGCTAATTCCGATACTTTTTGAGTGCCAGTGAGGCAAATTTTGTCACTCAAGCTGCGTACAACAAACTAGGGCTGAAAAAAAATAGGACTTTCGAAATTGTAATCGATCTAAACGAGGTTGAAAACAAGATTCGCAGTATTTGCGAAGTTCACGTAAAGTCGAGGTGCCAATTTCCAGGCCAGTGTTCAATGTCTGATCGTGCCCAAAATTATCAAGAATTTGCCCTCCATGAATATAGATCGCGACAAGCTACAGATATCGAGTAATCTTGTATTGTAGTTGACTCGGAATTCCACAATAACGATCCAATAGACATGTTACTGGAGACAGAATATTTCTTTGACTTGTTAGACGCGGGTAAAATCGAGCTTGGGCAGGATCAGCTGGTTTTACAAAAATACGAAACTTGGATGGATCATAGCAGGTTCCGTTCTGATAACGGCTTGCAGGGATTCGGCCATCGACAGGGGAGCGACGAGTACCTTGATTTGTTCGGTGGAGCCTTGCGATGTGTTAAAGGAATGTCTGGAAAGATTCTGGAAATTGGAGAATTACGACAGCAAAAAACAAGAGTGTTATCGAGAAAAGATGTGAGCAGCATTTCGTGCAAACTGTCACGCGAACAAGCAATGGTAGATTCATGATAAAATTACCTTTCCGCGATTCGAATTTATTGGTGATAACCGAGGAGTAGCTTTGAAGCGTTTGGAACGCACACTCAAGAACAATGAAGTCATGCGAGATCGTTATGTTAAGTTCATGCGAGAATATATCGAGTTAGATTACACATCAGTCCTGAAACCTCTGCTTGACGATTGTAAAGGCGCGGTCTATTTGCCTCATCATGGGATGTTAAAAGAATCTAGTACTTGTACAAAATTACGTGTTGTATTTGATGCATCCGCTAAAAATAATAAGGGCGTATCTTTAAATAACGCTCTTCTGATCAGATCCGTTTTACAAGATGGCTTAATCGACATAATTATTCGTTTTCGTATTTACAAAATCGCTTTAACTGCCAACTTACAGAAAATGTATCGCCAGGTGTTGGTTTAGGAAGACAATCGCGATTTTCAATGAATTTTATGGAGATTTTCGCCTGAGCAACCTGTACAAGATTATCGCTTAAATACTGTTACGTACGGCCAAACCTGTGCGTCTTGGCGGTACGTTGCTTGAGACAATTAGGTGAGGAAGGTAAAGAGAGTTATCCGCTTCCCATACTCTATTGAATGATACTTATGTCGACGATATACAATAATTTCAGGGACTAGCACGATTGAAAATGCTCGTTCTTTGCAAGAACAGTTAACTATGTTATAACGAGAAGGAGGATTCGAAGCGCACAAATGATGCTCTAATTCTGACGCACTGAAAGGAGTTCCGCAAGAGAAAGGAGTTCCTCTGTGAATCTGATTTTAGTTTCAAGATTGATGCGAATGATACTATTCGAGCTTTGGAGCTCGAATGGAATCCAAATTCGGACAGACTTCAATTTACTACAAATACAATAGGACATGCGTCCGCAAAGCGCAAGATGCTGTCCGCAATTGGTAAACTATTCGATCCTTTGGGTTTGATAGGCTCCATTTTAACGGTAGCTAAAATTCTGATGCAAAGTCTTTGGGAAATCAAAACAGACTGGGACGATCCACTCCCGGATTCGGTGCTAGACAAGTAGAAGGAATTCCGAGATTCTTTAAATAATACTCACGAGTTATATGTTTCTCGATTAGTTGTAGGTGTGTCAAAGGATTGTCGATATTCCATGTTTGGATTTTGCGACGCTTCTGAGAAAGCATATGGCGCATGTATCTACATACAATCGGTAAGCGAATCCAACGGAGAAACGATGGTTAGGTTATTATGCGCGAAAGCGAGGGTAGAAGCAATCTATACCTGGGTTAGAACTATGTAGCGCGTTGTTATTATCTAAACTGATCAATAATGTAAAACACGCCATTCACATTGAAATCGATGAAATATGGGCATAGTCGTGCTGTACTGACTTCGCGGCGACGTAGCATATTGGAAATCTTTCGTATCTAACCGTGTGTCGGAAATTAGCGAAATACTGCCTGCTATTCATTGGAACCATGTAAGAGGTTCGGAGAATCTGCAGACCTGATCTCAAGAGGAGTTTCACCTGCTCAGCTGAAAGATAATTCCTTATGGTGGAATGGCCCTAAATGGTTGTCATATATTCGTCTTCTTACAAGCGAAGGAAATCTCGATTTGGAATTTGCCGAGGATGCCGAGATTGAAGCCAAGCAACTCACTGCAGTTTGCAATCTCATCATACCTCAATCATTTCCAACGAGACAATCAACACACTCAACACGAACTGCTCAACGTTCACAAGGATTGAGCGGATATTTGTCTATTGCATTAGATTTCTTCATAATTGCCGCAAAGGACATGAAGACAGAGAACTATCTAAATTGACTCTATCTGAGTTGGAGTTATCAAGACGCGAGGTACTCAAACATCACAATGTGTCTACTTCGCGGAAGAGCCAAAATGCCTTCAAAACAAACGAGAATTAAACAGAACTAGTCCATTACTTCAGCTATACCCATTTCTAGACTAACATGGTATAATCAGAGTGAGCGGACGACTTCAGGCGGCGCCTTGAAATTTCGAAAGGAAACATCCCATCTTACTGCCCGCACAATGCAGGATCACACGTTTGCTGATCGAAAGAGAACATCGCGCTCTATTGCATGCTAGTCCACAATTATTGGCATCAATACGCCAGTAATACTAAACGCCGCTAAACGCGAGAAATTTGGTGCGTTAGATTTGCCGTTCCTGTGTCTGGTGTGCTAGACGTAACCCAAGAGGACTAACCCAAGCGATGGGATCCCTTCCCAGCGATAGAGTGCAGCCATCCAGAGCATTCGCCATCACCGGGGTCGATTTTGCTGGCCCAATTACTACCCTTATCAACAAAGATCGGAAAACATGCAAATCCTACATAACACTATTTATATGCTTCGCCACCAAAGCCATTCATCTCGAGGCTATAAGTGAATTATCTACGACGGCCTTCCTAGCTACTTTACGCCGCTTCATTGGTCGGCGAGGTTCGCCTCGAAAGATTTGTAGCAATAACACCACCAATTTTGTGGGTGCTAAATGCGAGTTACAAGAGCTTTATGCCTTTCTCCGTACATCTATCAACGGGGAAGTTGGCGACGCGTTGCAGGAGAGAGGGCAATACTTTGTTTACCTTTGAGGAATTGACAACGTCTCTCGTGCAGATTGAAGTGTGCCTGAATTCTAGGCCGTTGTCTGCCCTATCCTCTGATCCTTCTGATCTGGAACCTTTAACGCCAGGACATTTTCTCATAGGAAAACCACTAACCAGCCTTCCGGACAATGATCTAGCTGATATAAAAACAGCCTTGATAGGTGGGAGATGGTTCAACGCTCGGTCCAAGAATTTTGGAACGGTGAGCGGTCGAATACGTGTCCAATTTGCAAAGTCGTATCAAGTGGAAAACTCGCCAGGAAAATTTCCAAGTCCACGACCTCGTGCTATTAAAGGAGAATAATCTTCCACCGTTAAAATGGAGAATTGGACGCGTTACCGAAGTTCATCCTGGCAAGGACAATTTAGTACGCGTCGCGACGGTGCGCACGACCACTGGTATCGTTAAACGTGCAATTGCTAAACTTTGCAAGTTACCAGTGAATGATTCTATAAAGGAAGATTAATTGATTAATCTTGGTGGGTGGTGTGTTAGCGCGTTGACTATTTATGTTATCATTCATTTGATGTAAGCGCTCCGTGCCCGCGCGCGTTAGTTGATAAGTCCCGTCATGATAAGGCCCGTTACCGAGAAAGGAAGTCGCCTCGCGAGTGTACACAGGGATATATTTATGATCGCTGACGTAATCCGATCGTAGGGTCTGAGCACAAGAATTATATGTCGTAACACTTACTTAGAGACTTAAGTTGTAGACGTAAGTAACGCATAAACTTTGGCGTATGACGTACAATTTATTGCCGTCTCTTGAAGATACGGTAATAAATAAGTTGTACATCATATGTGAAAGCTTGCGCGTTATTTACGTCTACAATTTAAGTCTAAGGGGCTCCGCACAGAGAACAGAGAATAAGAATTTCAACCTATCAGAAACTGTGTATTCCACAATGCATGATTTCTGATAGATTGAAATTCTCTGTTCTATTCCTTGTTCCTTGTATTGTGTGGAGTCCCTAAGTAAGTGTTACGACAATTCTTGTGCTCAGACCCATATCCGGTCGTCAGGCCGGTATTTTAACAGTCATGAATGTAAAAATACAATAACTAAGAACAAAACGTGAACCACTAAAGTCGAACCCCAGGTATTCTTGTTACGAACCGTACCAATTGAAGTCTTTCTTTTCCTTCCTTTCCATGAAATAAAGAACTCTGATTGATTCAATTTCTTATACCTCATATGTTATGCGTTATACAAGAATTTGTGCTTTCTGCTTAAGACGGGAAGCACAGACTCTTGCATAACGCATAATACATATCCTGAGGGTTGATTGTGTATCTTGAAATGAGGTGAAAATTACAAAAGTGAATAAATTCACTAGAATTTTCATAATTTAATTCAGTGCTTGAAATTAGTTGTCCATTTTGGGCAGATTCCAGGCGACCTCCACTACCACTCGGCGAGCCCACATGACGCTGTGCCCCAGGAGTCGTGATACCAAAAGTATGCCGGAAGATGTGTGGGAACACATCTTCCGGCAAATATCATTAAAATATTTTCTTTCCTACATGATTTTTATTTTAATATTAAAATTTTTTATTATTAACATATTATGTGTATATTCTACACTAATATTATATAATATAATAAGCAATAATATATAATTGTAATTACGTCGTAATTACAGTATTATAATAATTGCTTACTATATTATTGCTTACTATATTATGGCTTATTATATTATTGTAGAATATACACATAATAAAAAATTTAAATATTAAAATAAAAATTATGTAGGAAAGAAAATATTTTAATAATTGCCGGAAGATATACTCCCAGCATACTTTTTGTATCGCGACGCTCCTGGGGCATAGCGTCACGTGAGCTCGACCGCCGAGTCTCGAGTGATAGTGGGGGTCGCCTCAGAAATCTGTCCGAAATGGGCAACTAATTTCGAGCTGATTTAATTGATCAATACCTAGTAACCTTTGCTCACTTTTGTAATTTTCATCTCATTTCGAGATACACAATCGATCCCCTGCATTCGTTTAATCCGGATTTACAATAGGTGTTTTAAGCCTCAAGTCGTAAGAAATTGATCAATTGCAATCGAATTTGAGAAGAATAATCGACTATGATTCGTCCATTTCTTATGGTTTAAGATTTAGAACTCTATTATAGATCCAGGGTAAATGAATGCATCTATAATGCATAAGTGAATAAATGAATTAATCAGTCTTTTATTTCCTTTCTTTTCATGAAATGAAGGGCTTTGATTAGTTGATTTTCTTATGTCTCATGTTTTATGTGTTATGCAAGAATCTGTGCTTCTCGTTTAATATTTAATAATTCGATTCGTGAAGCATATCACTATGTTTTTCTGCCCGATTCTTTCATTTTGAGTGAAAACGTGTCGAATAAATATATTTTTATCAAGTTTTGTGGTAATGCCCGTATTCTAAATAATTATCATAATAAATAAATAAATACAAATTTCTTATCAATAAAAAATTTGTTGCGTGAGATTTTATCTCATTTAATTCTGATTATTTTTATTTTTATTTTCAATTTTATTTATATCGTCTTTTCTTTATAATTACTCAATACATTGTACCAATTTAATTATTATATTATTAAATTATTATTTATTATTATTATTAAATTATTGTATTATTTGTTATTATTTGCGATAATTTTATGAAATTTTCAGATGCCTGTTGTGTATACATGTGGCATATGTGAAATGATCATAGATGAAAAGAGCATATCGATTCATGAATGTATGGAAGCATATAACCAGTTGATAATTCGTTGATAATGTTTTAATAATAATTTTTTTAAATCTATGTCACGTCGTTTTTCAAATAAAGGATCAATCCAAAATTTCTTTTTTTAAATTTTATTTTTAAATTTGTACATTCATTAAAGATGCCTTTTCATGCTAATGCTCGACGTTTATTTTTGGCATCAAAATAAGTCACGTGATAGAAATTGACGAATACCAAGCGGCTATTTTGATCACGTGCTTTTTGTTTCTTTCTTTTTGCTATTTTTTATATTTTATCTTTTTGTTTCTTATTCGGTTTTTTGTTTTATATCGCCTGAGATAAGAGTTAATGAACTTCGAAAGAAACAAAAAATACATAGCAAGAAATACATTATCGATAAAACAGTTGCAAAGGAGTTAAAAGCAAAAGATATTGAAAAAACAAGAAATTGGAAATAAACACATTGTAGAATAAGCTTTAGCAAAAGACACTTTAATGCATATAGCTGTTATTAATTTATTTAACCGTAATTTCGTTTTATTTTTGTTGTGGACAATTACAATCAACTAGACAGGTCCAATCGTAATACTGTTTTCGATATGACATTTTGGACTTTACACAACACAATTAATATAAGTACCGTTAAAAATTTATAGCTGCTAACCCATTTATATGAGCGATATTTGAGGTTAGCGGTATATGAAGTCACGTAATTCGTTTGTCGCTGAATATCAGAAATGCTATAATCAGAGTTTAGCGAAAACGGGCACAATTTTTAATTGATTTTCTATCTTGGTCCACTTGGATAGTTTCGTACATTGTTGCGAAAATGAGTGTGAAGAAAAAAAAGAGATAAGATGCATTCTATTTCACGCATGATGTACACAATGTATCATTTATCCTTGTTTAATATTTGGTAAACAAGTAAGGATAAACTCAGTCAGAAAATGATAATGGATTCGACATCGAATCAATGTCGATGATGTTTTCGATGTCGATTCCATTTCTGATTGGGAAATGATGCATCATGTGCATCATGAGTGAAACGGAGTATACCTATAGATAGCTACAAGCCATTTTTGATAAAAAGAGATAAAAAGAGATAATAGATACTGTTTTCTCGTATGAACGCATACGCAAAAAGAGTTAGAATACGTGATAGACAATACATGATGACATGATTCGCCAAATTCTGATTATATTATACAATAGAATCTTTAGCTGAATATGAACGATAAGCGACATCATAAACACGTATATTTAAACATCTTTCAAACATTTTCGAAAGATGTCCAAAAATTATTCAAGTTTTGGAACATGTGTAGCAATTTACATTATCGACTGCAAATTTTATTTACTCAATATCGAGTACATGACGATCAATCTGAATATAATATGTAACCTACAAAAATATTGGATATCAATTAATAAGGAGTTTGCATGATTTTTGAAAAATATTGTATTTTATAATTTTTATATATATATACACAGAGTGGCATGAATATACGGCCCCGAGCAGGTAGAGCGAACTAAACTGAGTAGAAAAGTCCTCTACTATTTTGCAATGCTCGCAATAATTAATGAGATATTAACTTTTAAAGATAGCCGAATACGCGCGTCCGTCCGACTTATTATTGTCAAAGATACGGCCCACTGAACGCATGGCGCGCGAGCCGCGAGGAGCGGGAATGGCCTAGCAGACTCGCGACGGTAAGCCCCGTTCCTCGCGGCCCGCGCGCTCGGTGGACCGTACTTTCGGCAATAATAGGTCGGGAGGACGTGCATATTTGGCTATCTTTAAACGTTAATATCTCGTTAATTATTGCGAGCATTATAAAATGGATAGAGAACTCAGTTTAGTCTACTCTACCTGCTCGGGACGAGTGGAGCCGTATATTCATGCCACCCTATATATATATATACAAGGTCTCTTAAGATGGGTCGGGGCTACATTGGGGGCGGAGAATGAATCAAAGGAAACAAAAAATTCTTATACAATTTTGAGATACTCGCTGTAGTTTTCGAATTAGAAAAGAAAATGTCTAAGCCAATATGCGGTTAAACTGCGCCGCCCGAATTCATAGGACGGCCCACATTCGAGCGACGACGAAGCGCTCTTTCCCCCTCTTTGCACACCGCTCTCGTCGCCACTCGACATTGTGTTCGTACGAATTCGCGCGGCGTGGCTTAACCGCATGTTGACATGATGACATGATACCCTGTGTATATATATATATATATATATATATATATATACAGGGTTGGCCATATTCGACGGAAAGATCTGGCAACACTGTAACTTTTGACAGAGATGTTAGATCGAGTAACGACGTTTCCCATGATTGAAAAAAAAAACATCTTTCCGTCGAATATGGCCAACCCTGTATATATATATATATATTAGGTGTACAAAAAAGTTCTGAGCTTTTTTTTGTAAAATTCAATCTTTATTCAAAAACAAACGAAAAAATATTAATCAGCGAAATATTCTCCGTTTGCATCAACGACCTTTTGCCATATTTCGGGGAGCTTGCGAATTCCTTGACGATAGAAACTCACCGGCTTCGAAGCGATAAAGTCATCAATGCATTTTCGTATCTCTTCTAATCTCACGAAATGTGTATCAGCCAAATGATGCTGCAGCGACCGGAATAGGTAATAATCGAAAGGCGCCATGTCTGGGCTATACGCCGCGTGCGGAAGAAGTTCCCAGCCTAACGCAAAGATATGGTCCTGAGTCGCTTTCGCAACATGAGGTCGAGCATTGTCATGAAGCAAGATCACTTTACGACGTCCTTGGCCAGTAAATGGCCTCTTTTCTTCTAATGCATCGCTCAAATTGGTCAATTGTTGTTGGTAGCGGTCTGCCGTGACTGTTTCACCCGGTTGTAACAACTCGTAGTACAACACACCCTTCCAATCCCACCAGATACAGAGCAAAACCTTCTTGGCGTGGATATTGGGCTTTGGCGTCGATGTCGAAGGTTGACCAGGATCAACCCATGATTTTCTACGTTTAGGGTTATCATAAAGAATTCACTTTTCATCGCCTGTAATGATTTTGTGCAGAAAATCTTTTTTCCGGAACTTTGAAAGTAAAGTGAGTGCAGTGTCACGCCGTCGATTTTTGTTGTCTTCGGACAATTCATGCGGAACCCATCTGCCTTCCTTCTGAACCTTTCCCATCGTATGTAATCGTACGGAAATGGCTTGCTGCGTAACGCCAAGCTGTTCTGCAAGCTCCTTTTCAGTTTGCGCAGAGTTTATATCCAGCAGTGCTTGCAATTCGTCCGTTTCAATCTTTTCAGGGCGTCCAGCACGCGATTCATCTTTAAGACTGAAATCTCCTTGGTGAAACTTTTGATACTGTCTTTTACATGTAGCATGACTTACAGCGTTTTCTCCATATGCAGCACAAATCATTGCAGTGGCTTCAGCAGCATTTTTCTTCAGATGAAACGCGAAGTGGATGGAAAATCGAATATGTTCTTTTGTTATTGCCATCGTGAACACTACTGATTTTTGAGGTTATGTGCATCAAACGCCAAACCGTATGGCATTTTAGAAGGCCAAATGTTAACGCTTTAAAACCGCAAAAGGGCGGGAAGATATATAAAATTTAAATTGTTATTTCGGTTGTATCAAATCTAAAGCTCAGAACTTTTTTGTATATATATATATACACCTAATATATATATATATATATGTGTGTATCTTTAACTGCAATTTTTTAAAATAATTTTTTAACGCAAATTGTGCAAGAAAATAAATAATAAAGTATTGCATTATTTAAAATGCCGAAGACGCTTCACATTATATATATTGCATTATATATATAATACGACCGGCCCTCCCGAACGTGCTGTGATATCACACTGTAACGGAACCACAATTATTCAATTTTATTTTAAAAATGAGCAAAGGAAACACGTACAAAATGTTTTATACATCTAAGGACTTTGATTCTTTCCTTCGGTTACTATTTAAAACTTCAAAAAATTCAGGTTATTTCGTTTTTATGTCAAATGATTTAGTTGTAAGCGGATGTAAGGTTTAGTCGTGTCGTTAATGGACTATGAGCATTAATGTAGAAAAGTGATTATTTCTCAATTTGTGAAAATTTCCGAGGGAAAAAATCCTTGGATGTATCTTTATGTAAAAGCACAATAATTAAAACACCGGAAAATTTATTCTTTTATGGTCGAAATTCATAGTCCGTCCTTAATCTCAAGGCAATCTCAAGAAATGTCTTAAAATATTAATACGGCTCTCTCATCGGTATTCATAGTCGGATCTTATATTTAAGACCGTTTTAAGTACAGTCTTAAAATATCATAAATCAGAGGATTAGCGATTTAAAACATTACTTAAGATTTCTTAAAATAAGAACCGATTATGAATACTGGTCTCTTATTTGTTTATGACATCTCAAGCATTAGCTCAAGACCATCTCGAATCTTAAGCAACGTCTATGGATTCCACCTTGAGTGTATATCAATTGCGCACCAGCCAATTGCGCACAAGCCAATCACATCGCTAGAAAAAATAATAAAAAAAAAACTCCTTACGCAAAAGTCGCTGTGACTGGCAGTGAGTAATTGCTACAGTGTACAAGTGAACCGCTCCCTTACGCCTTATGTGTCTCAAGCTGAAATGTGAGAAAAAAGTGGTTTAAAAGTATACATCGTGCCCAACAAACGAGAATGGATTGAAATAGATTAAAATGTATTCAGATTTTCGATATAAATTCATGAATCTTTTTCAATTCTGGATGCATTTTTATTCATTTATAGGAATTGCATGAAACAAATGTCTATTCCTTTTCAATCTTGAATGCATTTTTATTCATTTATAGGAATGGCATAGAGTATATTTCAATCTAAAAATAATATTATTGTATTTTGTGTGTAGGTGATGTGGGTGTATGTTTTGTGAATACTGCTCAATTCAAAATTGTGAATAGAAAATGCAGTTTCTCAATTCAGTAAATCTAAAAATAATATCGGCCATTTCTATGTATCGTGAATGCTGTTTAATTCAAAATTTTGAATAGGAAATGCAGTTTTTTAAACCAGTTGATTCTAAAAATAATAATCATTTCTGTACATCATGAATACTGCGCAATTTAAAATTCTGAATAGGAAATGCAGTTTTTTAATTCATTAATTCATAATTTTGAATAAAGTAGCATTCGTGACGCATTTTTAAATAAACCAATGGATTTTCTACTCACAATTTTGAATTGAATAGCGTTCATGATTTAAAAAAAAAATTCTTTTAATTCAATTGAATTAAAAAACTGCATTTCCTATTCAGAATTTTGAATTTTAATTCAACTGATAATGAGTTAAAAAAAAATTGTACCACAAAAATATATCATGAATTCTATTTCATTTAATAATTAAAAGAAACATAAAAAGAACTAAGTAAATACGTAAAAAACTAAGTAAATATGTACAATAAATATATAAATTACTTATTTTTAATTAATTTATATTAATTTATTTACTTTTACACGTATAACAATTTTATCTTTTTATTTTATTTTTTAATTTTTTTTAAAATTTTTTATATGGAAACGAATTTATTTTTATGGATTCAAAATATAAATTCAAAATATGAATATTCGGAAAATTTCCAATCCATTTCAATCCATTTTCATTTGTTGGGTGTTGATGAATCAGGAAAATGGAATTATTTTTGCTGTGAAGATTATTTCGATATAGATATTATATAAAATATGTTTTTTGTGCTCTTTAATTATAACAATTATAAAAATATCAATCATATTCGTGTAAAAATATCCAACATAATAAAACGTAAGCTAAAACATTGAATGTTAAATGTAAGGTATTTTGGAAATTTGTAAAATTATTCTACATCTAAAATTATTTCAAAATTATAATTCATAATTGATAAAAAAAACATGTTTTTAATGTGTAAATGCTATTTTTTAAATGTTTATAATCTTAAAATTTGTTCGCTCCAAACTAACCCAGAGAGCACTTGGAATCACAAGATGGTTGGAGCAGTTCATGTGCTCCAATATCAGTGACACGAACGGATTTAGGACAAGTGAGCATGTCACCTAATTTAATCCATGAGACCACTCGAGCGGGTCGGACATGTGCGGGTCGTCGTTTCATTTCGGATAGTATGCCCGATGAATACAAAAATTTGTATAATTGAGCTCCAAATGTATTCATTCAAAATTTTCACATAAAAAAAATGTAATCCTACATTCGTTCAAACTTTTGAGTTTTCAAAAAATATTTATTCACAAAAGACCTATGAGTATTTAATGAGTATTCATATTCATTCAAATAAAATATAAACTGAAAAAGAAAGCTTCAATAAGCAATCATTATCTCTTAATTATAACCGGGACTTTGATGACTTTAAGTAAAAAAAAATAAATTTTATTTATTTTTATGTCATTGTAATATTCAGATTTTATAAAGGAAACTTAGAAATTTTGAAAAATATTTTAGAAAGATATACATTTTTTATTTATAAATCTATCTATTTGATAGAGCGTCATACATACACAGTGCGACAAATATGTTCCCGGACACGAACCACATCTCAGCAACCAATGGCGACATCTGTGCGTTCAAACATGCATTTTAAAGGTTGAACATTTTGCTATCATCTGTCAAAGTTTCATTCATTTTGATTGATATATAACGAAGATATGACAGTTCAGTTAAACAAGATTTTGGTCGAGGTAGAAATTTTATGGAACAAAAAGCAGTGATTAAATTTAACGCAAAACTTGGTAAAATTGCATCAGAAACATTCCGATCGATGCAACAAGTTTACGGCAGTCAATGTCTAGGTTGTACAGCTGTTTTTGAGTGGCATAAGCGTTTTTTGGAAGGCAGAGAGACCCTTGAAGATGACAAAAAATCAGGACGACCAATTTTGGTTCGAACACCCGAAATGATCGAAAAAGTACGTGATTTTGTTGCAAACGCAATGCATCACTAAAAATGATGGAGGAGGGTTTAAATATCAGTAGAGAAACGATTCGAACCATATTACATGAAGATTTGGGTAAAACGAAGATTTGTGTGAAGTTTGTTCCACACACATTAAGAAATGATAAAAAATCAGCGAGAATCAATTATTCCAGAGACATCGTTGCAGCCGCAGAAAATAATCCAAACTTCCTAAAATCAATTGTTACGGGTGATGAAACATGGTGCTTTCAATATGATCCAGAAACTAAGCGTCAAAGTGCGGAATGGAAGTCAAAAAATTCACTACAAGCAAAAAAAGTACGAAAAGTTCCATCAAAAATCAAGACAATGCTCATCACATTCTTTGATAGCAAAGGTATTATCCACAAAGAGTTTGTTCCAACTGGCCAAACAATTACTGGTGCATATTATCTCGAAGTTTTAAAGCGATTGATGGGCAGAATTCATCGTATTCGTCCTGAATATCGTGATCCAGAAGATTGATCTTTGTTGCATGATAACGCACCGAGTCACACTTCATTGATTGTCCGTCAATGTTTGACTCGAAATCGTGTTTCTGTGTTAAACCATCCACCGTATTCACCTGATTTGGCCCCCTGCGACTTCTCATTATTCCCAAAATTGAAATTGAAAGGACGCTTTTTTGATGACATTCCGACCATCCAATCAGCTTCTATACAGGCACTAGAGGCAATTCCGCAAACTGAGCTAGAACATGCATTTGAATCACTATTGAATCGCTGTAACAAGTGTATTGAAGCCAGAGGAGAATATTTTGAATAATAAAATAAAAAAATATGCATATTGTTTCAATTATGATTTTCAGGCCCTGTCCGGGAACATATTTGTCGCACTGTGTATTTTGTTATAATTCGTTATATGACAGTGTTATGAATATTTTATAGGATATCTTGGGCGCGACGTTCATTATGGTCTGTGGACATTAAATTCCATATTATTTATTTTCATTAAAAATGTCTTTGTTTAATCTACAGGTTAAACAAGAACGTCCATCATATAAGTCGCGGACTAAGCGCACAGTGTAATCGTAGCCATTGTTTTTATAGATTTCTGTTTTCTCTTGTAGGTTTGCAAGCTATGTGCAGATAATACAGAGTAAAAGTGAATATGAAATGAAAACATTCGTAATAATATTTAAAAAATATTCATTCAAATTGAATAAAAAAATATTTATTCACACATATAAAAAATAAGAGCATAAAAAACCACAGCACAAGTTATAGTTTGTGATATTTAATTATTATTACATTCATTAAAACATTAAACGTTTCGGCCACAATCTGGCCATCTTCAGTAATTCAATAATATTCTTAAAACGCAGAGTTACATCTAGTTGACATTAAATTCAACAGTCGAGAGTTGTAATTAAATAAACATGTTCTTTTGTATGTGAAGATGCTTCATGCAGTAATGTTACACGGTCAATTGTCATATCAAGAAAAGTGTAGAACAAGAATTTCCTGATTCTAAATAAAATTGTATATATTAAAATCTTCTAGTCAGAATATAAAAAAATAGAATCATTACCTGTTTTACAGCAAAAAAACCAAACGATGAATCTCGAATATTTCTTTTACACAGTTAGAATTTTGTCGTGACATTATGTGTTGTTATTTGTCCTATCATATATTTTACTATTTATATATCTGAGTCAAAATTTTTAGAAAGTTCTAGAATTGTTTATTAACAGAAAAAGACATCCTTTTTTAGAAGAGGAAAATAAACCTCAGGCAAACCTTCCGTGTCACTTTGCTTATTGATACCACTTGTTTGTCTTTTTATATGTATCATTTCCGAAATTCTTCTTTTCGCTAAGGATTGTTCTCTATCTAAAATTCTTATATTATCCCAATCTAATTCATGCATCTCATTCATACGATGACGTGAGACCACAGAAATTTCGGAAGAAGGTTTTCTTATATCAGCCTTATGTTCATTAATCCGAGTTTTTAATTTCCTTTTGGTTTGGCCAACATAAGAAGATTCACAGTTTAAGCAATTAATTTTATAAACTACTCCGCATTGGTCATCCTTAGGCAAAGCATCCTTTCCTGTCTTAATAAATGTATTCAATTTATTCATTGGTTTATAAGCTATATTAAAACCGTACATATGTGAAAGTTTTTTAAATTTTTCCGAAACTTTGCCCAAATATGGTAACGTGAAAAATTTTTTAGAAGTAACATTAGAGTCACATTCATTATTAATTTCTTTAAGATTTTTATCTAAATTAGTTCTGTTTTCCAACGTTTTAATTCTATTATTTATTGTAGAAAATATAAACTTTAAAGGATAACCATTACTTAGAAACGTGTGAATTAATTCAGAGATGTTTTTTTCATGAAATATAGGATGGGATAAGAATAGAATTCTATCAAATTGCCCAATAATAACTCCCCTTTTATGTTCTAACGGATGATTCGAAAAATAATTCAGATATCTCCCAGAATTGGTAGGTTTTTTATAAATATCGAAGATGATATTTCCTTCCTGTCTCATTAATTTAACATCTAGGAAATGTATGCCGTTATCATCGCCAAAGTCCACAGTAAATTTAAGCCTTTCGTGATATGAGTTAAACAATTCTAGAACTCCTTCAACTTTTTCTTTGTGTATAGCTAATACAATATCGTCCACATAACGAAAATAAAACGATAAATTAATGTT
Source organism: Acromyrmex echinatior (assembly GCF_024713525.1). NCBI lineage: Eukaryota > Metazoa > Arthropoda > Insecta > Hymenoptera > Formicidae > Acromyrmex > Acromyrmex echinatior. The sequence continues at coordinate 11,393,643 of NC_141859.1, forward strand.
ATTCTTGGTAATGATTTCTTGTTCAAAATCTTGTAAAACAATGTTCGCCAGTATGGGGGACAAAGGAGAACCCATTGGCATGCCAAAAATCTGTTTAAATATTTTATTATCAAAACTAAAAAATGTAGAATTAATTATAATCATAATTGCTTTGATAAATTCATGTAAAGGAATCGAAGTCTTATTCTCCATAAGATTCCACCTGCGTTCAATGCTTTTTGATATTAATTCGGTCGGAATATTCGTGTACATGGAGACCACGTCAAATGATATAATACTAAAATTTGTATCAATTGCTTTTCCATTGAGTTTATTTACTAAATCAAAGCTGTTTTTAACGAAACTGAAATTTTTTATATTATTATTGTCAATGATTTCCTTTAAGAAAGTCGCCAGTGGATAAAAAGCACTATTAGAGAATCCTGATAAAAAGCACTATCAGAGAATCCTGATATTTTGATTACTAGAGCGGATAAAGGGAATACCACCGTAATTATGAGTCGTGATAGCTATAAAGAAAAAATGTATGAAATTCTTAATGATCATACTATATACGATTCAATCAAAAAAGATCCCACGAAGAAAATAACTGTTGAAATTGGTAAATTATTAAAAAATTGGAAAAATAAGGGGTACATTGATTCTAATTTATATAAAAAATTGTACGTTTCGGACGGCGAACTTCCGAGATCTTACGGTTTGCCAAAAATTCACAAAGAAGGTCACCCTTTAAGATTGATTGTCAGTTGTATTAATAGTGCTTTTTATCCACTGGCGACTTTCTTAAAGGAAATCATTGACAATAATAATATAAAAAATTTCAGTTTCGTTAAAAACAGCTTTGATTTAGTAAATAAACTCAATGGAAAAGCAATTGATACAAATTTTAGTATTATATCATTTGACGTGGTCTCCATGTACACGAATATTCCGACCGAATTAGTATCAAAAAGCATTGAACGCAGGTGGAATCTTATGGAGAATAAGACTTCGATTCCTTTACATGAATTTATCAAAGCAATTATGATTATAATTAATTCTACATTTTTTAGTTTTGATAATAAAATATTTAAACAGATTTTTGGCATGCCAATGGGTTCTCCTTTGTCCCCCATACTGGCGAACATTGTTTTACAAGATTTTGAACAAGAAATCATTACCAAGAATAACATTAATTTATCGTTTTATTTTCGTTATGTGGACGATATTGTATTAGCTATGCACAAAGAAAAAGTTGAAGGAGTTCTAGAATTGTTTAACTCATATCACGAAAGGCTTAAATTTACTGTGGACTTTGGCGATGATAACGGCATACATTTCCTAGATGTTAAATTAATGAGACAGGAAGGAAATATCATCTTCGATATTTATAAAAAACCTACCAATTCTGGGAGATATCTGAATTATTTTTCGAATCATCCGTTAGAACATAAAAGGGGAGTTATTATTGGGCAATTTGATAGAATTCTATTCTTATCCCATCCTATATTTCATGAAAAAAACATCTCTGAATTAATTCACACGTTTCTAAGTAATGGTTATCCTTTAAAGTTTATATTTTCTACAATAAATAATAGAATTAAAACGTTGGAAAACAGAACTAATTTAGATAAAAATCTTAAAGAAATTAATAATGAATGTGACTCTAATGTTACTTCTAAAAAATTTTTCACGTTACCATATTTGGGCAAAGTTTCGGAAAAATTTAAAAAACTTTCACATATGTACGGTTTTAATATAGCTTATAAACCAATGAATAAATTGAATACATTTATTAAGACAGGAAAGGATGCTTTGCCTAAGGATGACCAATGCGGAGTAGTTTATAAAATTAATTGCTTAAACTGTGAATCTTCTTATGTTGGCCAAACCAAAAGGAAATTAAAAACTCGGATTAATGAACATAAGGCTGATATAAGAAAACCTTCTTCCGAAATTTCTGTGGTCTCACGTCACCGTATGAATGAGATGCATGAATTAGATTGGGATAATATAAGAATTTTAGATAGAGAACAATCCTTAGCGAAAAGAAGAATTTCGGAAATGATACATATAAAAAGACAAACAAGTGGTATCAATAAGCAAAGTGACACGGAAGGTTTGCCTGAGGTTTATTTTCCTCTTCTAAAAAAGGATGTCTTTTTCTGTTAATAAACAATTCTAGAACTTTCTAAAAATTTTGACTCAGATATATAAATAGTAAAATATATGATAGGACAAATAACAACACATAATGTCACGACAAAATTCTAACTGTGTAAAAGAAATATTCGAGATTCATCGTTTGGTTTTTTTGCTGTAAAACAGGTAATGATTCTATTTTTTTATATTCTGACTAGAAGATTTTAATATATACAATTTTATTTAGAATCAGGAAATTCTTGTTCTACACTTTTCTTGATATGACAATTGACCGTGTAACATTACTGCATGAAGCATCTTCACATACAAAAGAACATGTTTATTTAATTACAACTCTCGACTGTTGAATTTAATGTCAACTAGATGTAACTCTGCGTTTTAAGAATATTATTGAATTACTGAAGATGGCCAGATTGTGGCCGAAACGTTTAATGTTTTAATGAATGTAATAATATTAGGTGTTGGAATTAATTCGTAGCGTTTTTTAATGAAAGAATGTTATTTATTTCACATGAGCATTAAAAAATACATTAATGAAAGTACTTTTAAAACTTATAAATACTTTGTAAAACGCTACGAATTAATTCCAACACCTAATAATTAAATATCACAAACTATAACTTGTGCTGTGGTTTTTTATGCTCTTATTTTTTATATGTGTTAATATTAGAACCACGTTAGTTTCAAAATATTTATTCGTTTCTAACGAATAAAAAAAAATGTATTCGAATGAGTATTTTCATTAATTTTTTATTCATTTATTCAAATATTAGATGTATTTATTGAACACTAACTGTTGAAGATGTAACACTAACTTTCGCAAATATAAAAGTGTTATATGAAAAATATATTTTGCAACTATCTTTCTCCAACAGTTACGCTAACATTTGGCAAATTAGATATTAATTATTTGTTTACATATGTCATATTTGCATCTGCAATTAAATTCACAAAAACAATTTTGTACTGATAATTCCGTACTTAATTGTTCAATTGGACACTTTTTATAGCGTATTAAATAAAGAAACATAGTTTATGTGAAATTTGTTAATGAGATATGCATTCCATACTCAAATGTGATTTTTTTAGTAATAAACCGAAAAAATAAAAATTCAAGAAAAGAAGAAGTAAAAATTTCATGGTTACAATTATTTTGCGAAACATTTGGTTAAGCTATTTGTTTATATCTCGTCGAGCCTAGATTAAAAAATCATGTTTCTCATGTCACACGTTGATGTATTGTTGAGAAAATGTAAATTTAGTAAACTTTAACGCACGAAATCAGATACTCGCGAGTCGCCGAGCGGCCCGATTTTTCTCACTCGATTGCGCGCCGGCTTCTCCCATTCCACTCGACGCGCTGCCTTGCCCGCGTTTCTCAATTTTTCAGTTTTATTTTAAATAAACTTTTTCGACAGCAAAAAATTTAAGAATTTTTTAACAGCAAATTTAATTCTTCCTTGACAAATTGGTGCCAGATGGGAATTCTCAATCTTAAAAATTAGAGCTAATGATTTTTTTTTACTTTAAATACGAAGCGCCACTACGGTCTGATGTTAAGATACGGTAAGATGTTAAACTATTATATACAGGGTGTCTGAAAAGTATGGAAACGGTCTAATATCTCATATATAATCAATAACCTAATAATAACCTATCCTACCTTCTTCCCTATTATCTACCCCTATCCTCTCTATCTATATTATATACTCATATTTTTATATGAGAATATTTTATATGAGATAAGAAATACTCATCGAATCAAAAAAATAAAAATACACGTATTCAATGGTTCCAAAAGAGCTATCTTGTGACACCTAACATAACCCTCCACCCCCACCCGCTGGGGATGATAGAGGAGGTAACTTAAAAATTTTAAATGGGAACCCCCAATTTTGATTGCAGATTTCTCTTCTTCAGAAAAAGTTACCTATTGAATTTTACCTATTGAAGTGTATGTAACGAACATTATGTACATACATATGTATAAGCGGAAGATCGAGCAGAATGCTATCATATGCTGCGTTTATCTTATGACAATAATCTTTTTTACATTTAACACATACTTTGTATTTACATTTCTTCTAATTTTGTAATAATTTTTATGTTTTTCACTATTTGCTTAACATTTCTTCCAGTTTTTAAAATTCTGTATTCGCTCCCCCGTTGTAATTGTGCATACAAAGTTTTTGACACAAAAAGAAAGGATCGAAATCCTTATTCTGCGAGGATGCGGCGATAAAAAAAGAACATACGAACAAGTCATCCGCCAATTTAATGATACCCATCCTGATCGTCTACCCATTTGCAAATCAACTGTTTGTAAGACTGTTTCTCGGTTTCAAGATACTGGCTCTGTTAATGATCGATCAAAATCGAGAAGACCAAAAACGGCCACGAACGAAGACAACAGTTTAGAGGTATGTGCAAGTGTCGTTGAGGACATCCATACTTCAGTGAGAAAGATTGCGCAACAAACTGGTATCGGCAAATCGTCTGTCCATCAAATATTAAAAGCAAATAAGTTCCATCCATATAAGATAAAATATGTACAAGAACTTTCGGAAGATGACTTCGATCGGAGATTAGAATTTTGTGAGGAAATGATGAGACGTTGTGACGAAAATGAGTTATTTCCTTTCTGGATATGCTTCTCTGATGAAGCTACGTTTCAGTTGAGTGGAGAAGTTAATAGGCACAACCTTTTGCTTTTTGGTTCTCGTGTTGTTACAACATTGAATTATTTTTCTTTTAACGCATCGATGTCTGATGGCCTTGTTTTTAATACTTTGTTCTTCAAAAAGGCCCGGAAACAATTGTCTAGAGGATTTAAATCAAGTGAACTTGGTGGCCACTCAGTCGAACCCCTCCTATCAATTCAAGGCCCGGGGAAAATGTTGTATAATAGAGCGCATAATCAAACCGAAATGACACGGGGCTACATCCCGTTCAAACAAGACATGAAATGTATGTATGTACCAGCAATATTTCGGATTGGCGATATAATCTGGTTATCCAATAAATTAATGTACTCCTCAGCTGTGAAATTATCTTCAATGAAGAAAGACCCAACGACTTGGTTGCTCAAAATTCTAACTCACATATTAATTTTCTATTCATGTTTTGTTTGGCTATCCCTCACACAATGGTGATTTTCGTCTGATCAATATCGTATGTTGTATCTGTTAACTTCTCCACCCAGCTGAAACGCAGCTTCATCGGAAGTGCATATTTAAAAAAGGAATAACTCATTTTCGTCACACCGCACCACCATTTCCTCAAAATTCTAATCTGCGATCGAAGTTGTTTTCCCAAAGTTCTTGCACATATTTTATCTTGTAAGGATGGAAATTTTTTCTTTTGATACTTCATGGACGGACGATTTGCCGATATCAACTTGTTGTGCAATCTTTCTAACTGCAGAATACACATCCTCAACGACACTTACACAGACCGCTAAACTGTTGTCTTTGTTCGTGGCTGATTTTGGTCAATCTTTGACAGTCAGTATCCTGAACCCGAAAAACAGTGTTACAAACAGTTGATTTAGAAATGGATTGACGATCTGGATGGGTACCATGAAATTGGTGGGCGACTTGTTCGTATGATCTTTTTTTATCACCACATCCTCGTAGAATAAGGATTTCGATTCTTTCTTTTTCTGTCAAAAACTTTGTATGCACAATTACAACGGAGGAGCGAATACAGAATTTTAAAAACTGGAAGAAATGTTAAGCAAATAGTGAAAAACAAAAATTATTACAAAATTAGAAGAAATGTAAATACAAAGTATGTGTTAAATGTAAAAAAGATTATTGTCATAAGATAAACACAGCATATGATAGCATTCTGCTCGATCTTCCGCTTATACATATGTATGTACATAATGTTCGTTACATACACTTCAATAGGTAAAATTCAATAGGTAACTTTTTCTGAAGAAGAGAAATCTGCAATAAAAATTGGGGGTTCCCATTTAAAATTTTTAAGTTACCCCAGCGGGTGGGGGTGGGGGGTTATGTTAGGTGTCACAAGATAGCTCTTTTGGAACCATTGAATACGTGTATTTTTACTTTTTTGATTCGTTGAGTTTTTCGCGAAATTTTTAAAACTTTTTAGAGTAATTTTTTAATTTCGCTGATTACAGCGCCATCTGTCCACAAAAATAATTATAATGACAGGTAAACTTTATGTAACTTTTTCTGAAGAACATAAATCTGCAATAAAAAATGGGGGTTCCCATTTAAAATTTTTAAGTTACCCCCTCTATCACCTCCAGCGGATGGGGGTGGGGGGTTGTGTTAGGTGTCACAAGATAGCTCTTTTGGAACCATTGAATACGTGTATTTTTACTTTTTTGATTCGTTGAGTTTTTCGCGAAATTTTTAAAACTTTTTAGAGTAATTTTTTAATTTCGCTGATTACAGCGCCATCTGTCCACAAAAATAATTATAATGACAGGTAAACTTTATGTAACTTTTTCTGAAGAACATAAATCTGCAATCAAAATTGGGGGTTCCCATTTAAAATTTTTAAGTTACCCCCTCTATCATCCCCAGCGGGTGGGGGTGGAGGGTTATGTTAGGTGTCACAAGATAGCTCTTTTGGAACCATTGAATACGTGTATTTTTACTTTTTTGATTCGATGAGTATTTCTCGAGATATTAGACCGTTTCCATACTTTTCGGACACCCTGTATATTTATATAAATGAATTAATTTCAGAAATGATAATTGCGTGCCGATATGACTGTTGGACTTTCAACGCAATCAATCTGAAATATTAATAATCCCCCCCAAATTTCCCAAATTAATCTTTAAAAAACTGTAATAAACTTATTATGAAAAATATTGCCTCGGCCGGGAGTCGAATCCGGATCTCTTGCATTCCGTGCGAGTGTTCTAAGCCTTTAGACTACCGAGGCCTTAGTAATAATCGATATGTATAGAGTTATGCTTTGTAGGCGAGCGTGTACAAACAATAAGATTGGAAACAAGACCGTTTATGTTAAATACATTACTTTAAATACGAAGTTACTATGGTCTGAATGTAAGATGTTGAACTATTATATATATTTATATAAATGAATTAATTTCAGAAATGATTTTTTTTTAATTGTTATCTCGATTCTTAATAATCGGAGGGTATCCTTTTCATTTTTAAATGCGTAGAAAAATGTCGAATGCTTCATACAGCTATTTGATATGATGCATATTAACGGAATTATTCCATTTTTTATACGAAAAAAAGATACCCACTTTTTAAAGTCATTTTATAATAGTTTAACTGCAAAAAATCGTTTTGTTACTGAATGTACGTGATAGTGCAACTCTTGAAGAAGATAAATCAAATTGTCCCTGTAAGTTGCTGTGCGGCTCAAAGATGTAAGTAATTTAGTTTTCCGCAGACAGGTTTTTAGTGAACAAATGACTTTTTGCAAAACTAATGAACATTTCAGGCTCGTTTAGGATTAGATTTGTTTGTCATTGCGAGGGCTACATTTTACAAAAATTTCGAAGCCTTGTGTTTAAATTTCAATGAACAAAGAGCGAGTGAAAAAAAACCTTTTCCGGTGGTTTATATATTTTTTTCTACTTAATTAATAGATCGATTTTAATGTTCTACGTCTCATTTTGTAGATATTTCGAATATCTGCATTTTTCGTACCGAACTTTTTTCCATACAATCAAAATCTTTCGTTTTATAAACGAAAAATGTGCTTTTATAACTATTCGATTTTTTTTCACATATTTTCTTGACAAGTCTCGAGTCTCAAACATATGCATTTCTGTTCTGATGGCCTTTTAAAGATTTTCTGAAGAGAAATGCTGGTTTATAATTTTTTTCCGATAAAATTCTACTTCTACTGAACTATTTTTGCTACTCGAGTTCATGAAGAAGGTATCCCTGCCGGAAATTCCTAATAGATCCATATAAAAAAAATATCCGTTTTTAATAAGCTGAATATATTTTTGAATTGTAATTTCTCATATATCTAATGAACATTCAGATCCGCAAATACAGATACGAGTCGATACAAAACATATCCGCATTTACAATCATATACGTATATAATGAATATCCGCATTTATGAGAAATTACGATTTCGAAAGCACATATTCAGCCTAAAAACGGATACACGACGAATGCACGCAGATACGAGCATATTCGCATTTAATATTTATCCGTATTTAACATTTATCCGCATCTGCAATTATGTACTATGCGCAGCAGATTCCTGTAGGTTGTAATTGTATCTGATGGAGATGCATACACAATCCAAATAGAAACAGATAGGAATCGTAATCGTAGTTGCAGACAAATTCCTATAGATTAACATTGCACACAGATGCAGGTACGTATGGTATCCGTAATTGTGAAAAAATATCATCAACATCCGATGTATACAGATTGCATTTAATACACACAGATAGAAACCGGCAAGTTTTTCTACTGCAAAAACTTGTAGATGCTAATACGCTGATAGATCTCCATTAAATGCAATCACATTTTCTGTCTACATTTGCAGATATAATAGTTGCTCACAGAAACGTATAAAAATTAAATATTCTCTTCAAACAATAAATATTCGTTAAAATTCGTTAGAAGTTCTATCTGTTTCTGATTGCTTCTAATTGTTTCTAATGGAAATTTTTAGGAGCAATAAGCCCATAAGTCACTCGGGAAAAGCAGTAACGTACGTGTACCAACTGCTAAAGTACAATATAACGCAAATTCGCATATAGGTACGGATAGAAACACAATAAGCTGCGAACAGATTACACAGTGCAACAATATTTTTCATACATGTGTTACGTACTGACGCCACGATTTTTTTTCTTCGGCTCCACGTCGCGACGCCACGATTTTTTTTCTTCGGCTCCACGTCGCGACTATGGTTGGCATCTGCGAGACTCGAGCGGAGTTTTCTGATAATGGTCTGACAGAATTGAAAAGAACGACAGGCTCCGCGAAAAGTTGTAAATACCAATCAACCCGGAAGGAATAACAACTTTAATGTAGGCTCTAAAAGAGACAAGATTGCAAAAGACATTATAAATGCACCGAGGTCATGCAATAGAAAATCTAGGCTTTGTCATCCCAGACTGATTAATAATTTCATTTTAGAAAACAGGCGCCACGTTGCACTTAAAAAATCGTAAAACACATAGGATAACTTCCCGGGAGCGTTATCTAAAATCAGACAATGGTAGCCCTGCACGCAAACCTATTTGTGCACGGTAACCATTTGTTTACCTAGTCATATTTTCCGCGAGAATAACAGAATTCGTCATCCGTCTCGGAGCAATCTTGGCTCTTTAAGAAAAACCGTAAATCACTTTCTCTTCTTCTCGAAACTACTCTATGTACTTTAGATCAACAATGATAGAACGTTATAAAAATCGTAAATCTCGCGTGACATTGCAACTAACTTTTGTATCCTAGACAAAGGGCACAATGCCCTTTTTTCGGGGTATAAATAGAGGTCCCGCGGAAGCGCAGAGCGTCAGTATAGTATTTTAAATCACTCGATCCACGTCAGTGAAGTTCGCGCTCAGTTACTCATTGTCTCATCTCGGGCAGTCCGAAAATTATTATAATCCGCGTTAATCACGCTAGTTCGCGATCCTATCCGAGTGCGAACTTGTAACCAAATCGCAACCGAAGTTACCATACGCCACGGCGACTGCTCTTCGGACGCTCTTCGTTGACAATGGATCTCCTTGACCACTCGCCTAGAACCTACCCGATATCTTGGGAACAGCTACTAAGTAAGTCGTAATTATTTACAGTCCACCCCCGCGTTTCCCCGCATGGAAAAACCCATTCATTGTGCATGAATACACATACACGCGTTTCCACGTATTCCACAACGAACGTACTCCAATTTTAATCCGTCCGTTCGTAGTGCGTACCATCAAGAAACGCGGAATACCCCCCTATAACCGGAGGAGTAGGCGGAACCGTTCCTCAGGGCCACTCACAATAGCGCCGCCACAATCGACTGGCGAACAATTCGCAGAAATCTCCTACTCACCAACACAAACCGTTAGATCTCACCTCTTCTCCTCTCTTATCGACCTCGATATCCAAGAAATCCTTGGTTATTCCCCTCTTCCTCTCGAGGAACGATTCTTTTCCCCTCCTCCTCTCGAGGAACGATTCCCTGTCCTTCCTCCTCACGAAGAAGGATTCCCATTCCCTCTTCCTCCTTCGGATCAACTCCCGCCCCTCCCATTTCGACTAAATCCCGAGCCGATCGACTGGGATCAGATGTTCCGATTCTTTACATCCGCCTCCTACGAAGGGGACAGATAGTCACGATATACATCCCCGGAAATCCCACACCTTACACCGTCCTTTTTAAGCACCTCATCCCGATGTGCTCCTGTAACACTTTCCTCGCTTCCCATACTCGCTAACCTTTTCTGCTCTCCACACACGTACACACACATATACGCATTCATTCATAAACTATAGTATGTATATTTTTTTGTAAAGAGAAGTTTTATAATGTATAAAATTCCTTTGTTTCATTATATTTCATTTTATTAATAAATATAATTTAAGGTATTCCCCTGTTTTTTATTGACATCATCGCATTCATTTCCCTCGAATACCCTGAGATCGTACGAGGTCCAGTTCCGGGTCAAAAGGATTAAGTTCTTTGACCGAAAAAGTAGGACCGACGTTCGCACTGTCCAGCGGAACAGGTGTCATAGCGTCCCTTCGGACGTTGACCCATATTCCGGGACTGAAAAGGTGCGACTCACAGGTGTTCGCCTCCGCGCGTATACCTGTGAGATTGAGTCTAACCGTCCTTCCACACTCTCTCCATTCTCCCTCCTTGACCAAATTTTCAAGGGTTTGGACGTAACACTTGAAAAACTCAAATTTTCTGTGAAAGTAGATGAAATCTAGTACCGGCGTGCGTTTATTAATTTGGCGATATCAAATCCTTTTCGGTTTTTGTGCACGTTCGAAATTTAGAGGAGATTACTTCGTCTGCGGCGCGTAAACATTATATATATATTTCCATAAAATTATTATGTAAAATTGATCGCTGAATGAGAAAATAATCAATTAAAGCGATTGGAGTAGAGCAAAATGATGAAAAAATGTATTTTTAGTCGAAAATCTATTTAGGCCGTGATCTGAAAATGCTCATAACTCATAACGCTTGTGTGTGTTTGTTTAACATTTAGTAAAGAACAAGAATGAAATGATTCGTAAGCGTTATAAGTCTGAATCGGATCGCGGTGTTATATGTAACTAACTTAAAAAAAAATGCGTTATAACCATTTTAGTAAAAAAGAAAATTTTGAATAATAAATTTTCAATTATTAATACATATTTTTAACATCTTTCTTTATTTCCGATTTAATTTTGTCATGTTCTCATTTAGTGACTAATTTTGTATGAAAAACATAATTTTCAGTCAATTTCTTTTTTTTTTTGTAAAATTTCATTTTGCACCTGAAATAACCTGTTCAAATGTGCGTAAAAAAACAAATGATTTGATATCGCGGAACGACTCGTACGTTTGTATTACATTTTGTCTCTATTTTTGAGAATAACTTGAATTTTCTATGTATGAAAAAAATTATTTTTGTTGCACAATGTTATACTAACTGACAACATTTGCTCAAATGCAAATAGAAACCGATAAGTCATGTATCCGCAAATATAATCACAATCCGGAACATTTAAAAAATGTAATTGCGGATAAATTTTGTGCACGACAAATGCAAATTCGTATAGATACGAATAAAAACACAATCATAAACTGCGGATAGATTCCAGTACTTGGTGACGATCACAAACACAGATCGATATATCCTATATTTATTCGCTAATGCAAATGTGTATCAGTATTCTATATGCAATTAGGACTTGATTAATTTGTTGTCAAATACAGATACAATGGAACATTAAATGTTGCGTGTAAGTGCATATAAGTACGCATAAATTTTGCATTTGCAAATGCATGGAAAAGCACATACATTTGATTGATTACGATAAATTCGAAAAAATTATGGGTTAGCATTTACAGATATATTCAATTTACAGTTGATGCGATAGAAACGTATAAGATTTTATAGGAATAGAAATTTTTCGATGCGGATACATCTAAATATATGCCAATAATTTCTCATAAATTCGGATAAATCTCATATATAGATTTATCGGTTTCTATTGAGAATTTCTGGCAGGGATATAACGCGCATGATAACACGAAAAATCGTAAACAATTAAATCTCGTGAATTGTTGCGTTTTAACATGATTTATACTATTCTGGATTAATGGAAGGTGTATACTATTACTACAATTTATTAAAACTTACATTAGTTATTTAAAATGATCCTCGTCTTTTATCGATATCGTGGGTCGCCGAGCGGATGAGAAGGCATTTTCGATCGCTTGAAATAAGCGATTAGTGTGAAAAAGAGCTCTCGGCGTACTGACGGCGAGAACACATACTTGGGCTCGTACTTGTATGTGTATTACAGCGCCGCATCACGATAAATGACTGAACTTTGACGTGGAAAAGTGACGTTTTGACGACGAAGTTTATGTTGCATGCCATTTCATTATTTGCTTAATTGTGAAAATGTGACTTGTCTTGTGTACTTATCAAAATCGTAATTATCGATGAAAACTAAAGTTATCTTGGAATTTTATATGTAAAAGCATATATTTTACTCGTTTCAACAGCTCGGACCGTATTTCTATTCTAATATAGGCTCATTTTATGTGCCTTTTACAACCATTTACTGACTGTCGAGAAGGAAAGGACAGTTTCCATCGATTTTTACAAGTGTTTTAAAGTCTCGTCATTCCGTTTCATCCAAATTGTCTTTATTTAAAAATGTGATATAAATTAACGTATCATTCTTCGCTTCTGCCGTCACGATTCCAACGTCATGTTTCAATCGCCGCGACTAGTCAGGAGCTTTAAGGATTATAAAAATCTTAATCATTAAACGGTAGATTCTTTAAAAAATATCGATATTCTGTAAAGACTGTAACAGTAGGATAAATTCCTAAGATCATTTTAAGATGAAAATTTTAATATCGAAATGTCAAAGCTATAATCGAGTTTTTAAATTATAAGCATTTCAAGTTAGCGAATTATATCGCCTAAAGTTTATGCGTTCAGGCATAGATGGTATTTTCGTCATACTATTGTGGCTATTGATGCGGTTGCTGTGCCCATTATGGCGCCGAGCGTGTCTGGGTGCTGGCGATGACTGACTAACAGCGAAGGACAATTGGCGGGAAATCGTTAGGTTGCGAATGAATACTACTCGCTGATTCTGACTCTTATGCCATAAGGCGGTTTAATATAAACTTGACTAATTATTTAACAAATATAGATTACAAAAATAGAGACGTGATTGCGTGCGTAAGACGGCTCGGATACCGGTATTGCATTGCTAGGTTAGAATACGGGAAATTAAGAAAATATACACTGAGTATTTATTCGACGACGCTAACAATTATCGCAAGACATGAGCGATGATCGGTGTCGATCTCGCAGTGAACTCAAAGTGGTTCGGAACCTTAACTTCCGAGTCTTAACACACTAACTATCGCAGAGGCTTACACGAGGTCCGCACGTAGTACGCCATGACACCAGAGAGAGCGAAAGGAGGAATAGCCGGAAAGAAGGACCAACTTCAGTGCCGCGACAAACGTTCGCAGCGCCGCAACCAACGCTTGCAATGCCACAGTACTCCCCTTCCAGTGTAAACGTTAAAGAAACATGATTACATTATCGCTAAAACGAAAATAACAAAAAATAAAGTTAAATGGAACAAACAGAAACATATACTTGTTGGTGGTCCACTACGTGGACGCGTTTGCTTAACGTAACATTGTTCGAATTAATTCTTAAAACTAACAGTCTTTCGCTTGGTTGCTGGACTAGGATATGTCTTTGGTTCATCTTGCACTGGAATGTTAGTTGAAGACGGAGACGCAGTGGACAGAATAGTTTTTGAGTCTTGAATTATTACATAAGCGGGTTTAAGTCTATCGACAGTAGCATTGATGCATTTGTCGTCGACTTCTATAGCAAAGACTTTGTCCGAAATGCGCTCTAATACTTTATGCGGTCCGGTGTATGGTTTATCCAGAGGACGTCTGTTGGCTTTTACTTTGAAGAAAACATGAGAGCAGTTATACAAATCTTTATGGAAAAATAGCTTAGATTTAATGATGAGAGGTTGGTCTAGGCCGCAACTTTTGCATAATTACGCGGAAATTCGTAGGTCGCTCGGCATTTCTTTAGACGAGAAAAATTCACCCGGTATTTTGAGCGTAGTGCCGTACACTAATTCCGCTACAGAAGTGCCTAGATCCTCTTTGAGACAAGTTCTCAGTCCGAGTAGTACTACTGGCAGTGTATCAGTCCATTGAGTTTCGACGTGGCACATTAATGCTGTTTTTAAAGAGCGATGCCATTGTTCGATGATGCCATTAGATTCTAGATGGTATGCAGTTGTCCGACAATGTTTAGAACCGACGAGTTTGGTTAATGTGTTGAACAGCTGCGCTTCGAATTGCGAGCCTTGATCAGTCGTGATCAGGAGCTCCGAATCTGGCTACCCAGTGAGTGAAAAACATTTTCGCCACCATGTTTGCTGTACAATTCTGTAATGGAATAGTCTCCGGCCAACGAGTAAATCGGTCAATTATTGTTAATAAATACCTGAAACTTTTGGATGGAGGTAGAGGACCGACGATATCGATATGTACATGCTCGAGTATCTGGTACTGGTATTTTGGTAGGCAAGGTACGGTTATGCCGATGAATTTTAGATTGCTGGCATGCTAGACAAGTGCGGGCTCACTCTTTAATGTCTTTAGCCATGGAAGGCCACACAAATTTTTGCGCAATTTGCCGGTGAGTCGCTCTGCCGCTTGGATGAGACATTTGAAACCATGTCAAAAACTCGTTTTCGTAATGGTCCAGGAATGTAAGATCTGATCTCTTCTTCTGAAGTGTCACAATGCACCGCGCGTAAAGATTAAAGTGAGAGAACGGTACATGGCTGATATAACGCACAACAGTGAAAAGAACTCCGTTTCTTTGTAGTTTGACTAAAGATTTACTTCAAATTTTACAACCACAAATTCAGTACACATAAATAATTATCGCAAAATATTCGATACAATCACCTTTTCCGAATTATCTTAAGTAATAGAAGTAATAGAAAATCGCGGTGATTTTCTCGGCAGTTCTCGAAGGAATCTTCCTTACAGCGGTTTTATTTGACGGTTCAATGTAACAGTCATACGCGACAGAAAATCCGCGCGTGGGATTGGTGGCCGCGCGTGACGTGTTCGTCGGAGCGCTGCGCTCGCGCGCGTGATTGAATTGTTCTCGAATCTTCGATGGTCCGTTGCCGTTGCTGTGTGTGCGTAACGAATTAATTTGAAATGAAAAAAACGACAAATTGGTAGCTTTAGCGAGAATTAAGATCGTGCTAGAGATGAATTTATAAACTCATTTCATGCACACATCTAACAACAATTACTGTTAATCAAACGAAAGAATTATTACTTTTTTACGAATTAACGATCTCAAACATTCCCGCCCGCCTCGTCATCTCCATGACGATATGCGCATAGAAGTGACCTCGGATATTGCTTGTTTGATCGAAAGCGATTATAACTGACAAATTTTGAGAATGCGAACATTTGATTTACGCGGTTGATAATTTCGTTGTACCTGCTGTCCCGAACTTTCAACTTGAGTTCATGTGCACGACACAACGCGTTGGTGCACACGTACTAAGTACTTGCGACGCGACAAACGAATCGAGATTACAATAATTGATAGTGAACATTTACAGGAGACACGCGGCACAGTACGATGAATGCATCCGTGGAAGAGCTTGAACCGTGAACGAGAGTTATATAACAGAATAAAATTAAAACAACAATTCACGGACATGCAAGCGATTGATTCATGCTCCTCTTTTCGTTCGGCGCATTATCGCGAGGTGAACGCATTGGCATCCTCTGGCAATAACATTAATTTGATTAGAGGACGAATCAATTCGGATAAGGCCGTTTTAAGTGTGACCACTCGCACCACGCCGTCGTCTCCAGGATGTAGCTGTGTGATCCGTGCCAGTGGCCACTTGTTAGGTGGTGAAATTTCGGAACGGATGAAACACAACGATCCGATGCGTGATGACAAGGCTTCCTTGGTTCACTTCAGTCTGCCAGAGTATGCAAGTATTCGCGTGACCATCTCTGCCATAAGTGGTCTCGCATTCGCTGGTTGAGTTGCCACCTAGAGATTAAATTTTCTCTTTCTTTAGCCAATGATGGCTCGGGGATGGCCAGCAGTGGTGCCCCGATGAGTAAGTGACTCGGTGTCAGAGCCGTGAGGTTGTCGGAGTCGTCTGAGAGGGCATGCATGGGCCGGGAATTCATACATGCCTCTATCTGTGCAAGCAGGGTGCTCATCTCTTCGAAGGTGAGTCTGGTTTCGCCGATGATTCTGTGCAGGTGGTACTTGGCTGACTTCACGGCCGCTTCCCAGAAACTACCAAAGTATGGTGCCGAAGGGGGGGTTAAAGTGCCACCGGATTCCTTCTGATGTGGCGATTTGTCGTTCTTCTGAGGAGGAAACTTGGAGCATCTCTCGAAGTTGTCTGTCGGCGACCAAAAAATTGGTGCCGCAGTCGGAGTAGATGTCCGTGCAAAGCCTTCGGCGAGATGTGAAGCGGCGGAGGGCAGCCAGGAAAGCGTCGGTGCTATAATCTGAAACAGCCTCAAGGTGAACTGCTTTGGAGCTAAAACAGACAAAAACAGCAATGAAGGCTTTGTGAGCGCTGTGATCACGCCCTTTGCTCGTCCTGATGAAAATAGGCCCGGCGATGCCCACTCTGAGAAATGGCTGCGATCCGTTAAAGATGACCCTGAGCTTGATAGTGGTGCTGGATTCACGGAGCACACTGTGATGAGGAAGGTAGCATCGATCCACTGGAATTCGGAGATTCTCGTGCCAATTTCGTGTGATCTAAGTCCTCGTATTCCTTCAGGAAGGCGCGGTAGAGATCTCCGAATCGTGAGTCTCGCTCACAGCGTCGCTCCATGGCGATCAAGAGTTGTTCAGCAGGTTTTCGAGTTTCAACTAGCGTCGTAGGTGGAGATGCGAAGGGTAATCGTACCACGTATCATTCTTCGGCAGTACGTTGATGCTACAGTGCAAAAATGTCTTCGCATTGCTGTTCCTTTGGCGTGAGAGTGGCAGGAGCGGGCGTCTCTCTCTCTTGCTCTCAAAAGCGGTGTACGAGCTCGGCTAGCTCATGATCAGCGGTGCATTGAAGCGAGTGGCGCTCCGTTGAGTTGATTATCTGGTCGCAGCCTCCTGACAGGATCCAGCCGAGCAGAGTTTTCTGAGCAATAGGCGCTTCTTTACGAAGATCATTTTGGAGGATGATTGAGCATACTTCCGCTCCAAACAGTAGCTCAATGGAATCTGAGTAGTCCGGATCAGCTAGTTGGAGCCCCTTCAAGTGTAGCTATTCCGTGTTGATCTTTGCGTTGGCGCCTTGGTAAAGCGACAGACGTGGCAGAATGAAGGCTCTGGCGGTGAAGTTGGTCTCCGTAGTTAACGAGGCTACGTTGAGTGTCACCTTTCCTTTGCTAGGCCCGGAGTTTTTGTCGTTGATACCGAGGATCTCGACTGCGGATCGAGAGCGTGACAGACGCAGGCGCTGGATCAGTGCCTCCGAAATCAAGGAAACTTCCGAACTTTGGTCAATGAGCACGTGATATGCCGATTGCCGTGACAGTCAGCGATGGAAACTCGCGCAGTTGTGAACAGAATCGCCTTGTGGTCGTTGTCGCACCGCTGACAGTGAACTGACCTCTTGGGGTTTTGATAAAACGTACGCGTCGTGCAACATTGAGTGGTGGTGAGACTTGTACGTTATACACGTTCTCGTAGACTGGCACTTCGCGATTGGATGAGAGCCGAGGCAATTGAAGCACAGTCTATGAGTTTCGGCGACGGCCTTGCGGTCAACGGCGGATTTTTTCTTGAATCCTTCGCACACCATCACGTGGTGCTTGCCTATACACAGGACTGTGAAGATTCGGTGTGTCTCTTGATGTGATTGCGACTTTGCAGATTGCGGCGGGTCCTTGGAGACTTTGAGAGATTTTGGCTTGGCAGCGTTGAGTAAGTGCCCTTTTGGTTATAAAGTTCACCAGCGCCTCATGAGTTAGCATGTCATTCGAGGCGCTTGAGAGTGACTCTCATTCCAGGCGAGTTTTTGGATCGAAGAGCTCGATAACAAGGTGGTTAAGCAGATCGAAGCCACGCGAGCCGATAGGCCTGTCGATACTCTCCTGACCGTTGACTACACTGGTCACGGCGTGGTAGATGCGGTTGAGCTCCTCTGCGATGTCGCTCTTCATCTTAGTCACGGTAAATATGGAAAAATTGGAGCGCGACAACTCCTTTTTATTTTCGTAATGCTTGCTCAGCAGAACCCATGCGCGTGAATAGTTGTCTCCGGTCACTACTAAAGGTCGAATCAGTTTCTCAGCAGGACCCTTCAAACAAGACTTCAAATTTCTCGACTGCTGAGATTGACGAATTGTCTCCGACAATAGATTGAAAGATGTCTCGGAATGTAGGCCAGTCTTCGAATGTGCCAGAGAAGGAATGAATATTTAGGCGAGGCAGAGACATTTTTCCGGAAGGCTCATTGCCACGTTCTGATTTGGAGACTGAACTCGGTTCCTTCGCCTTGAATTTCTGAACATAGTCATTGAGGAGGCTTCGTTATTCGACGTACGTTATTTCGGCTAAGTCAGCAAATCCGATACTCGCTCTCGTCGAATGCCTCTTTGAAGTGAGCTCGGATGAGCTCATGCTGAGCCTCAAATTTCGATCCCCACAATCGATCTAGAAGAACGATGCGAGTCTCGGCGGCGTGCAGCGTAATGTTCACTGCTCCGAGCTTTCTCAGATTCTGATCGATGACTGACCGAGCCATGCGGCCGTGGATGTCGCTCTGGGCCATTAGCAAAGTTTGCAGATCCTCACTCATCACTCACTCTTCTTTTTCAACACTAGCAAACTGAACGCGACACTGCGGTTGCCGGCGAGAATCCGGTTCGAAGGACCAGAAATGTGTGAGAATGCACTGCGTGTAAAGATTAAAGTGAGAGGACGGCAGATATAACGCACAACAGTGAAAAGAACTCCGTTTCTTTGTAGTTTGACTAAAGATTTACTTCAAATTTTATAACCACAAATTCAGTACACAAAAATAAATAATTATCGCAAAATATTCGATACAATCACCTTTTCCAAATTATCTTAGTAATAGAAGTAATAGAAAATCGCGGTAATTTTCTCGGCAGTTCTCGAAGGAATCTTCCTTACAGCGGTTTTACTTGACGGTTTTCACGGCAGTTTTCGACACGATATAATAGCGAGACTCTGAACACTAAGAGAGAGAGAGAGAGAGATTGGCGACGATCGGTGCATATATTGCCTTTGTGGCCTCTCTTCTTAATAAAATCCAATAAAATTTTGCCACAATTGTAATTTTTGCGTGGCATTTGTTGTATAAGATTGATTGGTGCCTCGGATTCTTTTCTAATGATGTTTGACATAACAGTCATGCGCGACAGAAAATCCGCGCGTGGGATTGGTGGCCGCGCGTGACGTGTTCGTCGGAGCGCTGCGCTCGCGCGCGTGATTGAATTGTTCTCGAACCTTCGATGGTCCGTTGCCGTTTGTGTGTGTGTGTGTGTGTGTGTGTGTGTGTGTAACGAATTAATTTGAAATGAAAAAAAAAACGACAAATTGGTAGCTTTAGCGAGAATTAAGATCGTGCTAGAGATGAATTTATAAACTCATTTCATGCACACGTCTATCAACAATTACTGTTAATCAAACGAAAGAATTATTACTTTTTTACGAATTAACGATCTCAAACACACAATAATTATTAGATGCTGTTTCCGATAAGATAAACTTTTTGAGCTTCAAAGACGTTGATGTAGATTGCTTCAGTTGTTGCAATTCGTCATCCGAAGCTTGAGCTTCTGCAATCTCTTGCATATCGAGACTAGTTGGCATCACGATAGTGTCAACGCGAGATAATGCATCTGCTACGATATTGTCAGCGCCTGAAACATGACGTACATCGGTTGTGAACTTCGAAATGAAGAGTAGTTGACGGGTTTGTCTTGGCGACATTTGATCTGATTTCCTCTTGAATGCACGAGGGGTTTATGATTCGTGATAACGTGAAAATTTCGTCCCTCTAGCATATATCGAAAATGTTTGATAGCCATATAGATAGCTAATAATTCTCTATCATATGCACTATACTTTGTTTGTGTAGGCGTGAGCTTCCTTGAAAAGAAGCTGAGTGATTGTAAAAATCCGTTGCTGTATTGTTGCAATACCGTGCCGATTGCTTTGTTTGAGGCTTTGTTTGCAACGAGAGTGTTGCCTTGCTGTCTAGAAATGCGAGCGAGGTGGCTTGAGCGAGAGATGTTCCTTAACTCATTGAAAGGATTGTTTGAGCTCAGAAGTCCATTCTATTTTCGCGTTGTTGTTGCGTTTACGTCTCGAGATTACCTTTAGCAATGGTGCTTGTGAGATCTTTGAGAAACCGGTTGTAAAAGTTGAGCATTCCTAGGAAACGTCGAAATCTTTTGACCATAGCTGGTTCCTGAAATTCGACGATAGCTTGGACTTTTTCGGGTAAAGGTTTGATGTCTTCAGCGCTGATTGAATGTCCTAGGACGCTCTTCTGCCCGAACACGCATTTATTCGGATTGATTGCTATGCCATGCTATTGAAATCAAACAGAATCTTTAGATGCTCCTTATGCTGAATTTCGTTTTTCTTGCGAAGCGATTAAAATGGCATCGATATAAGTAAAACAGAAGTCAAGTCTTACCCGGTCCATGAATCTTTGAAAAGTTTGTGCTGCGTTACGAAGTCCGAATGTCATGTAAGGGAATTCGAAAAGTCCGAACGGTGTAATGATGGCGGTTTTCAGAATATCCGATTCGCGGACTGGAATCTGTTGGTATGCACGCACTAAATCTATCGTGGAAAACACGGTTTTATCATGCAGAAAATGTATGCTGTCTTGCAGGAACAGAATTGAGTAATGATTTGGCATGATTACCTCGTTGAGTTTGCGGTAATCTCCGCATGGACGCCAATCGCTATTCTTCTTCTGCACAAGATGTAGGGGACTGGTCCAAGGGCTCTTGGAAGATCTGCATAAGTCTTGTTGTATCATGTACTCAAATTCTTGTTTAGCTGCTTTGAACTTTTCTGGACAGAGTCGTTTGGCTTTGTTTGACACAGGAGGATCCGTTGTTTCGACATGTTCCACTCCGTGTGCAGTTTGTTTGTGCGTGATCGACGTTCTAGTTATCTCAGGAAACTTGCTTAGAATCTCTTTGAATGGACAGTCATCGGCAAACGCTGTTAACCGTGGAATAGTTTTGCTGACAAGCTGAGCAGAGACTTTAAGAGACGTTACCGTCGATTAAACTCTTGTATTGTACGTCAGGCAGAAAGTTGAACGTGCCAGAAAATCCGAGCCGATAATGAAGGTGTCTATTTCGGCGATTATGAAAGACCATTGAAAAACGGAATCTCAAATCAAGCTGGAGTAATTTTTGTCTACGTAGGGATAATCGTTCCGTTTACGGCGTAGAATACCTGTTTACTAATATGAGTACGATCGCGTCTTGAGACAGGAATGTTCGAGACATCCGCTCCGGTGTCCATGAAATTTGATGCCGGTGACACGGTCCCTATCAGACGGCGAGTTGCTACGGCTAAACTATCTGCCGTCGGGGATAGTTCAGCTTCTAGTTTTCCTGTTTCGTTGGCTTCCAGCTGCAGGGTTGCGTACATTTGATGGCTTTTCCGTCAAAACGTCGATGATATCAGCACGACGCTTGTTCTCCGATTGTGACCTTGAACGGCTTTTGCGACGAGGATTCTGCGAGGCCCATGGTCTATCGCGCGATAAACGAGTTTCCAATCTCTCCATTCGATCTAGAAGCGCGGATATTTGCGAATCTACTAAATTAGCTTTTGTCGGTGTAACCGCAGCGTTAACGCCAGTGGATAGCACGTCTGTTATTTGGTCCGCTAGTTGCGATAGCTCTTCGAGTTCGTGCTTGCTAGCCATTAGTATAGCCTGCACTTGTGTGATAGGCGCTGTAGCCATAAAGATTTGAGCACTTCTTCTGACACGCCATTTTGCGCGAGATCTCGCATCCGACGGAGCAAGGCGACGGCGGTCACCTAGATCAACCTCGTTTAATAACCTACGCAGTTTTTTTTCGGCGCTATCCGCGAAGCTTTTCACTAACCTATCTTTGAACGCGACGTATCTGTCCATCGCGGGCGGATTGAGTAAGATATATCTCTAACTTCGGTCAAAGAGTCGTCGTCAAGGCACTGTATCACATAATTGTATCTCGTCTCATCTACAGTTATGCCCGCGGTGAGGAATTGAGCTTCCATTTGTACGAATCAGAGGTTTGGGTTCGATTTCCAAAACGGCATGGATCTAATTTCGACTCGCGTAAGCGCAGACATTTCCGCTATGCGGAACGTTGCACCGCTGTCCTGATTGCCCGAAGGAGGATCGCTTGAGCCGCTAGCCATGTCGGCGGCTTGTTAAGACGCGCGCGTAAGGTTAAACGCGTGTGAGAACGCTACGAATTCACGTCGGGGTCACCAGTTTGTGGCTATTGGTGCGGCTGCTGTGCCCAATATGGCGCCGAGCGTGTCTGGGCGCTGGCGATGACCGACTAACGGCGAAGGACAATTGGCGAGAAATCGTTAGATTGCGAATGAATGCTACTCGCTGATTCTGACTCTTATGCCATAAGGCGGTTTAATACAAATTTGACTAATTATTTAACAAATATAGATTACAAAAATAGAGACGTGATTGCGTGCGTAAGATACCGTTCGGATACCAGTATTGCGTTGCTAGGTTAGAATACGGGAAATTAAGAAAATATACACTGAGTATTTATCCGACGACGCTAACAATTATCGCAAGATATGAGCGGTGATCAGTGTCAATCTCGCAATGAACACAAAGTGATTCGGAACCTTAACTTTCGAGTCTTAACTTACTAATTACCGTAGAGGCTTACACGAGGTCCGCACGCAGAACGCCATGACACCAGAGAGAGCGAAAGAAGGAAGAGCTGGAATAATTCGGCGGTATAATTCGTTAACTTTAAATGTTTATAATTCAAGAACTATTATAGTCAACATTTTAGTTTTAAAATTTTCTCAAAATGACTTCAGGAATCTACTCTGGCTTGATTGGACACCGTATATATATAAAATATCTGATATATATCTTATATATATATATATATATTAAAAATTTTAATTACAGTGGGAGACAAATAGTTTTTTTTTTTAAGAATGTAATAAATTAAGTAAGCTTTCAGTTCAGTTATTCATCTCTAAATTTTTCTTGTGTAAGAAATTTTAAAACAGAATATAAGTTTGTGTATACTTTATTAAGGATGCTTTCCATTCGGACATAGGTCGACTTAAGCATTTTATCTTATTTATACAGCCAGTAAGTAACAAATCAAACAGCACTTGTGTCAAATTGTGATATTAAATGGAAAGCATCTTAAGATATACTTATGAAATGACAATGTATCTGCTGTGATCTTTTATATATATATTAAGTGTACAACTTTGCTTCCGCCGTTTTCCTGTAGATGACTTCAGCGGTAAGTGGTGGTCGAAATAAATAGATCATAGACGTCATACAATAAACTTGGGCATCTGTCAACATAATCCCATAGAAACATTAATCGATTTGTGTCTGCATCATAAAGTTATTCTCGATTAAAAATGTCAGTTTACGAGCCAAATTCTCGTCATTTGCGGGAGGTTTTAATTTTCTGCTTCAATATGAAGAAATCTGCGAATGAGGCTCATCGAATGCTCTCTAATACTTATGATGAGGTCGCTATTAGTGAAAGAACGTGTGGTGAGTGGTTTCAACGCTTCAAGAACGGTGATTTTGACGTCGAAGACCGGCATAGCAGTGGAAGAGAGAAGGTTTTCGAAGATGCAGAATTGGAGGCATTACTTGATCAAGACTCGTATCAAAATCAAGAAGAATTGGCACGATTATTGGGAGTGACTCAACAAGCCATTTCAAAACGCTTCAAAGTCATGCGAATGATTCAGAAGCAAGGAAATTGGGTGCCGTACGAGTTGAAGCCGAGAGATGTTGAATGGCGTTTATTTGCTTGTGAACAGCTGCTTGAAAGGCAAAGACGGAAGGGATTTCTGCATCGCATTGTGACGAAAAATGGGTTCATTACGATAACCCCAAGCACAGAAAATCATGGGGAGTTCCCGATCATGCTTCCACGTCGACGCCAAACCGAATATTCACGGCTCCAAGGTCATGCTCTGTATTTGATGGGACCAGCTTGGCGTAGTGTATTATGAACTGTTAAAACCGACTGATCACAGACGATCAGTATCGAATGCAATTGATGCGTTTGAGCCGAGCATTAAAAGATAAACGACCGCAATGCAACGACACGATAAAGTGATTTTGCAGCATGACATTGCTCGACCCCATGTTGCGAAAGTGGTCAAGACATACTTGAAAACGTGAAATGGGAAGTCCTACCCCATCCGCCGTATTCTCCATACGTTGCTCCCTCTGATTATCACTTGTTTCGATCAATGGCACACTGGCTGAGCAGCACTTCCGGTCTTATGAAGAAGTAAAAAATTGGATCGATTCGTTGATCATCTCAAATACAATAATCTCAATGACAGTTTTTTCGACACGAGATTCGTACGCTGCCCGAAAGATGGGAGAAAGTAATGGCCAGCGATGGACAATACTTTGAATCATAAATGTATAATCAGTTTTTTACAATAAAGCCTCGAATTTCGGAAAAAGAACGGCGGAAGCAAAGTTGTACACCTAATATATATATATATATATATATATATATATATATATATATATATATATATATATATATACGCAAACTTATATTCTGTTTCAAAATTTCTTACACAAGAAAAATTTAGAGATGAATAACTGGACTGAAAGCTTACTTAATTTATTACATTCTTAAAAAAAAAAGCTGTTTGTCTCCCACTGTAATTAAGATTTTTTCATCCAGTTTCCCAGACTACCGTCAAACTGCTTGCGGCATTTTGCATCTTTTTTTAAGAATGTAATAAATTAAGTAAGCTTTCAGTCCAGTTATTCATCTCTAAATTTTTACCCTGCTAGGACAGCATTTGTTTCAATCACTCTCTGGAAAAGCTATTTAAAGAGTCCCTATAAAATATCTTTTACCTTTTTGTATAAAAATAATAACAGTAATAAATTTGATGTATTACCTAGAAACAAATTGTACAGTTTGAGAGATTTCAAACCAATTTTTTTTATCACAATTATCTTTTTCACAATTCATTTCACTTGCTATTGTATTAGAAAGTAATTTACTTAATACATTTGTTGAACTTTTTCTTTCGGGATTATTCACATTTCATATAATTAGACATGTAGTGACACTGTGAACAAAAATCACAAAAATAATGTAATAAAGAATTTTTTTGCACGTCTCTCACTTCACAAAACCATAAATTCTACTTTTTATGCAACATTTCAGAGATTTATCCGAATACATCGACAATAATTCGAAAGGGCGAGAGATAGACAACAATAATAAACAAAGTGTATAGTGCATCATTGACAATGTTATTATTTGCCAAACGTGCTAAAGTTATGCATCTGCATTTTTTAAAGCAAAAGGAAACACAAATGTGATTTATGACAAACTTCGAAAAGTGTATTTTTTTATACACTTTTTCCTTTTTTAAAAAGTATACAAAGGGTGTCTCAAAATGATCTGACATTTTAAATTGCGCGCCATTTTTTTGCAGCGAACGTAACGTACTAACCTTTAACAACTGGCATCAGGAAGTATTGAGGTTTAGTCATGGAGAATTACACGATCGAGCAACGCATAGAAATTGTGAAAATCCACTACAGTTATTGCAGACGAAGTTTCATGGTCGTGTTATTTCGCGCCGCGGTGTGAATTGGCCACCAAGATCGTGCGATTTGACGCCATTGGATTTCTTTCTTTGGGGTTTTCTGAAAGGAAAAGTGTATGCCAATGATCCACAGACCATTCCGGAGTTGAAGGAAGAAATTAGACGTAACATTAATGAAATTAGTCCGCAATTATGCCAAAATGTCATTGAAAATTTTGTCAAAAGAATGAACGTTTGCAAACAGAGTCGAGGCGGCCATTTATCGGCAGACCGCGCCCGGAGGCGGCGACAGGGACTGGCGAACCGCGTCCGGTGGCGGCAGATCGCACCCAGCGGCCATTGACCCATGCCACATCTTCACCGCGATGCGCAAGTTTCCGCACACTCCCGCTACGTAATATTGTGTTCCACATATAACCTCCATGTTTGTACTTTATATTAAACTAAAAATATGTGTACTTTTCAAATAAATAATATGTTTTATTAATACATTAAAATGTCAGGTCATTTTGAGACACCCTTTACATATATATATATATATATATATATATATATATATATTATATATATAGGAAAAACTTCCTTGATTATCTAAAGAGATGAATTAAACTTACAGCAGATAACTTAGCAGCAGACAAATTAGGATCCGCCTCTAAAAATTTTTTAAATTCATTTAGATGTTGTTTTATATCTAGTGTATAGCTGACAAGTAGGATAGATTTTAATTCGAGAGCTCCGAGGGGAGTGAGGGGTGAAGGGATGCGGCAGGGATCCGCGGGAGGGGAGGGAATGACGTCACAAGACGAGGGGGATGACGTCATAGATGTCACTGAGCGAGAAAAATGACATCACAGGAGTGTGTGGGGATGACATCACAGTGGATGACGTCACGATGAACACGTTGCGGTGCAGAGGAGGAGGGGGATGTTCCGGGTGCGGGAAATTACGTAGCGGGAGTGTGCGGAAACTTGCGCATCGCGGTGAAGATGTGGCATGGGTCAATGGCCGCTGGGTGCGATCTGCCGCCACCGGACGCGGTTCGCCAGTCCCTGTCGCCGCCTCCGGGCGCGGTCTGCCGCCGTCGGTCCTCTCCATCACTAAATGCGGTTCTCACCGCACGCTATACTTATTATGTATACTTATTATCTCTCAAGCGTCGCCATCTTCTTCTTACATAGTCTTCTCTTCAGTGATTATTTATGCAAATATTTTTATTTTACTGAATTATAATTATTATTTTAGAGAGCGCGAAGATACAGTCGCGCGTGATGACGCGCGCATAATCGCACGAATGCCGCAGTGATAGAAAGGAATGATAGAGAGAATAAACAATTTTGAACACAGAGTTAATCCAGGTTAATCCATATTTATTTATTTTTACGTATATATTTTATCACATTTTAATATCTCCTCCTTTCCAATATAAATGTCATCATCTTCACAAATTGTATGTGAAGACGCATTGTAATGGAGAAGAACAAACGGATAAGCCATCTATAGAGAAAAATTTTTCACTAACAAATATAAATGAAATACTTGCTCAATTCATGTTGAATGTATGAATCCACAATGTTACGGGAATCTTTCAGACGGATGTACTCATTCTTAGGTGTCTATGATAAAAAAAATCCATGCTCCATTCGTCCCAGTACTTAGGCACATTACCCTTTGATAATATATTGTTACATCTTGACAACTCCACGATTCTTTTCTTTTGTGAAGAAAATCCGTTTTTCTCTCAAATGCGAATAACGGGATCAGCATGGCGGATCGAATATTGATTTTTGGAAAATAATTATTAGTGTTCAATTGAAAGCACGTGCAGTAACCCTATGACTCACAGATAAGCCTGATCACATTTTCTGACTTACATATAAAACGAAAACATTCTTTGCATCACATCCTGATATATATAGTCTTTCGGAAAAGCGTGGTCAGTTATAAAAAAATCTTTCGAGCAGTCATAAGTAATATTCAAAATCAGTCGACAAGTTTAATTATTCCAAATGCGAGGTTCTCGGCTCAGTGCAATCCAAATCAACAGTTCACGTTGAAGATCTTTCATCGTAAGTTAAGAGCCATCACTGAGACATCACTGAGGACTCCCACTATAGTTCGCCACTACTTCCAGCAAACAATAAGAATAAATTCCTTTTTTTCTTTCTCATGTTATTTTAATTTTAAAATTATATGACTATCAATATTCTCTCACTCCCTTATTCCTCCTCGATTCTCTCTTTAACCACAGACGCATCTTGCCTACTCTTTCTCTTAACAAATTATTTTAAGCGATAAAGCGCTTCAAGTAATTCTCCTTTTTCTCTGCTCCGAATTATTTAAGCGGTAAAACGCTTCAAATAATTCATCTCTTTCCTCTACATAGAATTACTCAAGCGGTAAAATGCTTCAAGTAATTCTTCTTTTCCGTATTCACCGTTACTTAAGCAATAAAACGCCTTAAGTAATAACCCACGGTTATTTTCCCTAGAACCAAACTATAACTCCTGGAAAATCTATGTCTTCCCCCTCCCCCCTCTTCTTTTTGGAATTATCTTCTCCTTCTACGTTTCTCTAATTATTCGTCATGGGCACTAACGAGAGAAAATTTTAATAGATGGTTTGACGGAACAGGCACAGAGTAGGACGCAAGAAACGAGCCAAGCTCGAGAAACTCAGAAAAGCTAACGTCCCAATTATTACGCGGATACAGACCGGGCAATTTATCTCTGCTCAAGCTCGTCGTCAATTAAAAAGGATTCATTTGCGCCAAAAATATCGAGATCAAGGCTCCCCCGACGTTCCTGTGATAGATCTTATCTCCGACAAGCCAACCGAAAAATGTAAATATACTATAAATTTATTTATGAATTTTATATATATTTTTAAATAATAACAATTTTTTACATTTCCCTCCTGACGGAAGAGACCATCATCTTCTCGCGGTTTCCGTGAACAATATGTACGTTATTTAAAATAAATAAGATGAAAGTAACAATGAAAGTACAAATAATTTACGTTATAAGTTATGGTGTAATTAAAAGTGCTACAATTAATTTCATTATAACATAACATAACATCTTAAATTAAAAAACGTACATATTGGCCGAGAGTGGATACTTTCACACTCACAAATTTTAATGTTGCGTAATTCGTAGAAGTATGCATTATAATAATATCTAATACTCACTTTATAGCGATTAATGTAAAATATATAGGAAAGTAGAGAAGGAGAGTGATATTTTGATAATAATATCGCGCGTAATAATATTGCATTGACAACCTGAGATTCTTGAGAATACGAGAGCGTTCATCGTATGGATTCTATATTGCACTAGTAAATGTCAAACTCAATTAATCGATGTGGCTGAATAAAATGCACGGACAGTACACTGATAATCTCACGCGAAAATCCTGTTTTTCCTTTTTTTTCCCTTAATATACTTTCGTGATACAAGTAATTTAATTAATTATCTGTATAAAGTCAAATAATATATTTTCACATAACAATTGCAATTATTCGTGTACCTTAAAATAAAAAATATTTTCTATTGTAGAAAAAATAATGATTCGATGTATAGTATGTATAGTATATATTCGATTTAATCGATGAAAGATTCATATAAAAAAAACATCTCTCTTACGTGGGCCAAACTAAAAGGAAAGTTAAAACTGGAATAAATGAATATAAAAATAACATTAAAAATTAAATAGCGCTCATAATGTGATCTCACAATATCAATTTGAATATTGTCACAAATTTAATTGAGATAATATTCAGATATTAGATATAGAACCATTCTTTCAAAAGAGACTAACCTCAGAAATAATCTTCATAAATAAACAAAATGACATGGAAAAATTATCAGAAGCATACTTGCCCTTGTTAAACATAACTTCTTCCACATAATTCTAGAATTTTCCACTCGCGGGACATAAATTGTATATAAACCGTCTTTCATGATTAGAGTTAGATATTTTGTTTTTCACTCTTGAGCAGTTCATATAATATAGTTTTTCAAGTCTTGGATTCCACAACTCAACTTATTGTTAACATAGGTATCATAATTTATATATATATATATATATATATGTATATACAATATATATATATATATATATATATATATATTAGGTGTTGGAATTAATTCGTAGCGTTTTTTAATGAAAGAATGTTATTTATTTCACATGAGCATTAAAAAATACATTAATGAAAGTACTTCCCATCACTTGTAAAACGCTACGAATTAATTCCAACACCTAATATATATCACCGTTAAATTAATTTTTTCAATTGAAGAGCTATTAACATTATTAATAAATTTCACATTTAATAGAATCTGGAAATTATGTGTTTCAATAAGTTCGACTAACTGTTGTGACAAAAAAAACGACAATTGACATCTGGAATATTTGATATAATTTTATGGACTAAAAAAATTTATAATAATAACCTGAGCTCTTTGAAAATATAATTGTAATTGAGCGTGAAAAATATTTTATCTCATTATTATAACGTGAATAAAATTTATTTGAAATTAATTGTTTTCAACATGTAAGAAAGTTATAACACACATTAATTTTGTACTGAAAATGGCCTGATATAAGGTCGAAATGTTTATTTTATTGTATTGTTTTTATTCTATGGTAAACTATTAAAACATAAATATTTCGATACTAACATCTCGTGGTGTATGCCTCTTTTCAATCACATTATTTTAAGTTTAATT
Organism: Acromyrmex echinatior; assembly: GCF_024713525.1. NCBI lineage: Eukaryota > Metazoa > Arthropoda > Insecta > Hymenoptera > Formicidae > Acromyrmex > Acromyrmex echinatior. The sequence goes on from NC_141859.1 coordinate 11,424,619, forward strand.
ACATTTTGACTTCTATTGTTAAAAAAAACATGTTTAATGATGTTGCGTTTATGACAAATACACTTTGTGTCGATCAATATTTTGTATAAAATATTTTTTTCTAACTATCACATTTAAAATTCTGTTAATGAACAAAATTTTGAAAATGAGATTACTAATAATATAAATAAAGATGATAACCAATATAATTTTGTAGTGCACAATTGAAAGCTTCATATGTTGTGTAATTTTAAAATAATTTTTTATTTGCTTATTGAAAAGCAAATCGGTTTTTTCCTATTATTGCTTAAAAATTACACATACGAATAATAATTTTAAAAATAATATGAAAATATATTTGACCTAATATATATGTTTACTACTAATTATAGTATTTATTTCCGATCTCATATTAGGTGTTGGAATTAATTCGTAGCGTTTTACAAGTGATGGGAAGTACTTTCATTAATGTATTAGGTGTTGGAATTAATTCGTAGCGTTTTACAAGTGATGGGAAGTACTTTCATTAATGTATTTTTTAATGCTCATGTGAAATAAATAACATTCTTTTATTAAAAAACGCTACGAATTAATTCCAACACCTAATATTTTTTAATGCTCATGTGAAATAAATAACATTCTTTCATTAAAAACGCTACGAATTAATTCCAACACCTAATACTTTACGCGCTCGACCACGCCAATTTCTTGTGGATCGAATTTATGACTGTGGTACATAACACGATTCATCGGAAAATCATAAACAGTTAATCTCAACTATCGTTATTATTTTGATACGATTTATAATATTCTGGATTTATGGGGATTATGATTATTACAATTTATTAAAATTTATATGTTATCTAGAACGTTCTCATACCTCCATGCCTCTTGATACAGTCTGACGCCGAGAGCCGAGAAAGCATATTTCGGTTGCTCGCTTGAGTGAAATAGCAAGGTTCTCTCTCGTTCTCAGCGCGCCGACAAGGCAAGCAATAAGAACGTGCAAAAAGGATAGAGCGATATAGTCGGCACGCTTCTAACTAAACAAATCACTTGGACACGAGCTCATGCTTGTGTTACTACCGGTTGCGCCGACCGGTGGCGCTAATCGCGTGCTGCTATGGGGATATGAGATTTGATTAACGAGTTTGCCTCTCAACACAAGCCCACGCTTGTCGTATGACGTGATGGAAGATGTAAAGATCGACCACTTTGCTTGGAATTAGTAACGATGAATTTATTACAAAAGCACGTATGGATATGACCGTACAGGACGAGCGCTATGCTCTAATAATCTCTCTTCTTATTTTCTGTTGACGCTGCTTGTAGGCAATTCGCAACCTACAAAATCTCTAGGCTTTCTCCGCTCGCTGCGTTAGTGAGGCATTGAGAATATATTAATAGTTCCCTATATACTTCCCCCCGCGTGACAACGAATCTAAACGCTGTGCTTATTTACTAGGTTGCTTATTTACAAAATACTGCTTTAGTGACAGGTACATTTATAATGCCACTTAGGTCTCAGTAATATCATATAAAACATATCATTGCATATTGCCTTTGGTGTCTGTCTTAAGCTAATTACATTTGTCGCTGGGAAAACTTATTATAATTATATGGCGAAGATGACTTTTTTGTTCGGACGCGCATATGTTTTTAAAACTTTTTACTCGTTGCTGAACGAATTGATTGTTTGCCCTGCTTCTGGGGTTGCATTACATAAGTCATCGCGTATGCAATAAGCTGGTTTTAAATTTTCGACCGATACACTACGCTGTGTACCGTTAACATTAATGTCGAATACGCGATCCGACACACGATTTACGATTTTGTGAGGGCCGGTGTAGGGACGTTAACGATCTCTTGGTACCGCTCACCCGTAAAAACACATGGGAGCATGAGTATAAATTTTTGAATACAAATGCGTGTTTCTTATGTTTATGCTCTACCGAGATTGGCTTAACTTTGCACATATGCTCGCGAAATTCTTTGATGAATATTTTAGGATTAATAAAGTCGTTCGGCAATACAAATTCTCCGGGGACGCGCAACGTCGTTCCGTAAACGAATTCCGCAAGCGATGCACCGGTATCAAGGCGGACATGAGTACGCAGATCTAATAGTACAGAAGTATGAAGTACTCGATAGTACGAAAGTATTCGTAACCAACCTTCATTAGCATGACACATGATTGTAGCCTTTAAGCTTTGATGCCACCACTCGATTATTCCTTTCGAGGCGGGGTGATACGCCGTGGTACGAATCCGTTGACAACTGATCAGCTGAAGAAGTGCAGTGAAAAGTTGTGCTTTGAACTGGCTACCTTGATCAGTAGTTACCGTTTTAGGTGCTCCAAAGTTTGCCACCCAATTGTCATAAAATGCGCGTGCCACTAGCTTCGATGTTTTTGAGAGGTATTGCCAATGCGAAAATCTATCAATGATCGTGGCACAATATTTGTACTCGTCCGACTCAGGCAAGGGATATTAAATGTGAACATGCTCGAAACGACCGTCGAGCGCGATAAATTTTTCAGGATTTAATTGAACGTGTCGGGTTATTTTTGACTATTGACAATCTAGACAATTTTTGCACTACTTCGCAATGTCGCGATGCATGTTAGGCTACACATACCGTTGATGGATTACCCGATCAGTGACTTTAGGACCCGGATGAGCTGCGTCATGGAACATGCGAAAGAAACGATTTCGTAAAGATGCCGGTATATAGGGACAGATTGCCTCGCCGGTCATTTCACAATAAAGTGTGGTATGCGTCGGCCCCCATTGAATTTGCTTCATGATAAGCGGAAATTCAGGAGAGTCGCAGATGTACCGTAGCTCCTCGTCTTGTTCCTGTTGCTGTGTGAGCTCATTTAGTTCAATCTCGGCAGGTAAGCGGATGGCTTCGATGCGGGAAATATTATCATTGCCCGATAGGTATTCCATACGCGTGATAAACTGCGAGATGACATTTGTCTCTGTTTCCGGGGTGACGCCTTTTCGGAACGTTGCATGAACGCGTAGAGGCTTGTGATCTGTCATAATCTTGAAATTCCGCCCTTCAAGGAAATAACGAAAGTATTTCACTGCCTCAGTAATCGCCGTAAGCTCCCGATTGTACGCGCTATAGTTTTATTGCGCCGAACTTAATTTGCGCGAAAAAAACGTGAGAGGTTTCCAAGAGTCGTCTAGGCGTTGTTCGAGGGCCCGGTGGCGAAATCTGACGCGTCACAAATGAGGTGCGTCTCAGCTGCATCGGAGAGATGAGAAAGTATAGTCGCGCCGACCAGATTCTCCTTGCACTTATTAAACGCTTCCTCAGCCGCCGGGGTCCATATGATTGGCCGTTTGTCGTTTTTGCGTAAGTCGCGAAGGTACTCGTTTAGTGGTGCCTGAACGGTAGCTGCATCATGTAGTACTCTACGATAAAAGTTGACAAGCCCAAGAAAATGACGCAATTCACTATAGTGAATTGTTAGTTTAGGCCTTGGAAACTCGCTAATGGCCTGAATCTTATCGAGTGTTGGTTTACAACTTTCGCTGTAACATTATGCGTAAGTGAACTTCGTGCTTTTCAAAAGATGTCGACGCTATGAGAATGAATGCAAACACAAATTCCAGATCACATAGTGCACGGAAGATTTGACGCTGAAAAGTTTGACTCGCGTTTCTAAGACCGTATGTCATAAATTTATATTCAAACAGCTCGAAGGGTGTAACGACAGCCATTTTCGGAATATCTTCCGGTGCCACTGGAATTTGGTTGTATGTCTGATGCAGATCTAGCTTAGAGAAAATGACTTTTCCACGCAGGTTGGAAGAGCAGTCGTGCAAATGTGGTGGCAAACGGGAAATTTATCCGGCACTGTGATCGCATTAAGACGATAATCGCCGCAGATCCTCCATGACCCGTCTTTTTTTTGTACCATGTGGATGAAACTCGAACATGGACTACTGGACGGTCGGCATATACCGGCTTCGATTAGCCGTTGAAATTCAGCTTTTGCTGCTTTTAATTTTACTGGACTTAACCGCCTAAGGCGTTCGGCTACCGGCAGACTTGTGGTAATGATGTGATGACGAACATCACTGCTGCAATTCGGAGTTGCCTGTTCTAGATCGGACCTCAGGGAATTCAGATAAAATGCGCACGAACTTCGTACTGGGATTGACCATGCTGATGGTACAGATTTGACAATACCCGACAAGTACACATTGTTTTGCGGATCGATGAATCTGTGACCCTTAAGGTCCGAAAGGAGACCATAATGTGCAATCAGGTCGGCCCAATAATTAATAATAGGTACGGAACTGATGCTACGCAGAAATTCCATGTGAGCGGGTGTATCCTTAAATGTAGGGTTCGGAACGACTCCCCATACGTGTTTGTACGCGTATTGTTTGCCGCATAAAGCTTGAAATTGCTCGGAATTTTGTTCTTCGCATATCTGCTGGGAAGCAACGAAATCTCCAAGGTCTATCAACAAGGAATAGTTTTCCGGTGACTCAATCGCGGATGTGAAGACGGACAGAAGAGTCGACACTTGCCATATCTGTCTCCTGGGTGGCAGACGACTCTATTCCCCTGCCTTCCCGTCCGTTAGAGCCTTGGGCTTAGGCCAAGAGCACGAGATTTGTCAGTTCCCTTACAAACTCGCGCCTGGTCCTCAAAAATTCGATGTGGCCAGCAGAGCGTCTACTTTTGGAACGCTTACGATTTTTATTTGCCCCGGCTCTTACCTGATCTGCTGGACCGTTCGACCCGAGCCGCGAGAGTGGCTACATTGGCGGCCAGACGGTCGATCTTAGCTTCTAAGTCGGACGGCTTCGATTCTGACAACGATGTGACAGCACACTGCGCAGAGTCACTCGCGGTTTCAGTTATTTTATTCGCCATTTTGGCTAGCTTGTCCAAATCCGTGCATTCGGAAGTTGTAAGAATGCCTCTAATGTACGGCGATAGGTATTCAAAAAATACAGTTTTTATTACAGCGTCTTCGCATCGCTTGTCAGTGTTCAAGTTGCGGAGTCGACTGAGGATCTGCGACGGTTTCCCTGACGTAAATACTTGGCCTTTTATTAGTTGTCGCAGTTGACTCTCTACTGATGCTGAAAAATTTTCAATAATATGCTGTTTTAATTTGGTGTATGGTTCGTTCTCATCGGACTCCGCGATGAGATCTTTGCAGCACGCGATGGCTTCGGCGTCCAGAGACATAATCACGTGATGCGCCTTAGTCTTTTGCTCTGTGATTCGAGCGGCCTTAACTTGAATGAACCAATGGTGGGAGGAGCTATGACTACATGTCTACCGTCGAAGCTCACGAACAATCAGTATTCCCTAACGGCCTTAAATACTAATCGTTAACGCGCGCGTTATGTAAACTATATTACTCGATTGCTTAATACTAATTTGTCAAACATAGAGAAATCGTTAATTAACGTTCATGCGTTAATCTCGCGAAGAAAATGCGGAGGATTTATTCTAATATTGTGCCGGATCATGCGCGCTAAAACTGACGCACTGCGCACGCTACTTGCCCGACTACAATGGCGACGACGACGCGCTTCACTGGTCACAATAGAGGCGATGTCGTTCTTCACTGGTCACAATGGCGGCGATGTCGTTTTTCACTGGTTACAATGGTGGCGATGTCGATGGCGATGGCGTACTAAACGCCGGCTCATGGGCTAGCTCGTCCAGTTCCCACGGAGGCGGCACGCTGCGCGCCTGTTGTTAGATCTGTCCCTGAGGTGCTTCCGACGGCGAGACTATTCTGCCGGCCCCGGCCTCAGCGATGGGACCTTGCGACCGGTCAGGATATCGGCGATGGACCTCCTGCCGATCACAACGTTGGCGATAGGCCTCCTTGTCGACCACGACGTCGGCGATGAACCTCCCTGCTGGTCGTATGGCGTGATGGAAGGTGTAAAGATCGATCACTTTGGTTGGAATTAGTAACGATGAATTTATTACAAAAGCACGTATGGATATGACCGTACAGGACGAGCGCCATGCTCTAATAATCTCTCTTCTTATTTTCTGTTGACGCTGCTTGTAGGTTTAACTCGCAACCTACAAAATCCTTAGGCTTCCTCCGCTCGCTGCGTTAGTGAGGCATTGAGTAGTTCCCTACACTGCAAGCGGCCTGGAATTCGCATCGTCTGAAGGAATCTGTGCATGAAAGATTCGTGCATGTGGGCGCCGGATGCGGACTCCATTGGCGCGTCATCGAAACGGCGTTCGAACGTATTTTGACGGGCGCGGTGATAAACTCTAAACATATCGAGCCGATTCCTCGAAGACGTGAGCGAAATTGTGCTTGAGCTTGTACATAGTGTAATGCAATGATATGACTCTATAAAAATAAACACTGTTTTTAATGGCAAGTTTTTGTGGCACGATGATAAACGTGCGAATCAAAGTCGTTATCCGGAACTATGAATTATATGCACCAATTTGTGCGAGTGTATGTATTGCGCGTCGTTGAGCCTATCTTATCATCGCTGGAAGTTTCAGGAATGCGATAGCGGATGGGCATTGTCGCGTGTACTGAATTTAATGGTAAACGCGAATAAACACAATCTTCTGCACACGGAATATCATATCAAACTACCGCGAGAAATTATGTTAAAGAGAGTGGTAATCAATGTGCAAATCGCGAATAATGCGTGTTTCGCATGATCTGTTGTTGCCGCTCTACACTTGGCTCAAGGAAATGCATCGAGAATCCTCGTATCCGCATTATACGTCAGTTCTAAATTTCTCGGGCATCGAATTTCTAATGACATTGAGTTAAATTAAGAAATTCGAAACTTTGAAATGACATTTCCATCAACGTCTACATCAATGAGAAGGGGATTGTGACACGACTCGCTGAAAGAGGATCAAACATGTAAATCTTTTGTGGAGAATGACAACGTGGGACACTTTGCACTCATCAAGAATCTATCACGACTTGTCAGCTCACAATTTACCAAAAAAGAACATAAGAAATATTTCCGCGATAGGTACGTAATAATAATAATAATAAACAACAATAATAATAATAATAAACTTGAAGTAACAGAACTCTTAATGTTTAAAATCCAACAACGTGATATAAAAGGTTAATGAGAGTAAAAAAAAACTTAATAAAATTCCATTATTCATTTAACATAAGTATAATTAATGATAGAAAAAATAAATCAAACTATAGAAAGTATAAAAGTTAAAGCGCTAGAATACAATTACATACATGTTTCGATCTTATATTTAGGCCCTCTTCAAATGTATAAAAAATTTTATTTCCCGGTGTAGTATAATACATTCAAAATTAAGAAAGCGATCGTAATTGTTCCGTTACATAATTAGATGAGAGTTAAAACAGAGAAAACGGAAAATTGTTCGTTAAGCGATTGGTTGATCGATTGCGAAAATTTCTCGTTGTTCTAGAGAGAACACAAAGAAACATAGAAACGTTATAAGTTATCAAACTTAAAATTTTTTTTTATTTATTAGGTGTTGGAATTAATTCGTAGCGTTTTACAAGAGATGGGAAGTGATGGGAAGTACTTTCATTAATGTATTTTTTAATGCTCATGTGAAATAAATAACATTCTTTCATAAAAAACGCTATGAATTAATTCCAACACCTAATAGCACAAGCATAATACGTCTCTCTGGTAAAAACTCATCACATAGTTCGATAATTGAGAAAAACCATATCAGTCTTATAAAAAAACTTCAAATTTCGATGTTAAAAGCGATGAAAAAATTAATATCACATTATAAGCGTATAACGTCCAATGAAAAAATATAAAACATAAAAAATAATAACATAAACCATAAAAAAATATAAAACAAAATAAAAAGCAGCGAAAAGCGTCTAACGTTCTCGACGGATTCGACTGTACTGCGATATTAAAAAATCTTGACAATGTAAAGTCAAATATTATCGGAATGTATGATTTGTGAAGACCTTCTGTGTTCTTCTATAGATTAAGATTAATTATTATTCTTTTTAATGTTAAGCATCTCTAAGACAAGGCACTTATTGAAAATCGGTTCTTTATCCAAGATTTGAATATTATTCCAATCAAAATCATGATCCAATTGCGATCGATGATCCATTATTACCGATTTAGAGCTGGTGTTCCAACGTATATGATTTTGATGTTCTGAAATCCAAGTTTTCATAATAATAATAATGATAATAATATAATATATATAATATAATATAATACATAATATATAATATAATACATAATATATAATATAATATGTAATATGAATATTTATATATAATATAATATGTAATATTATTATTTATATATAATATAATGTAATACTTTTTTTTCAGATGCTTCTACTAATTTAGCTCGAGCGCTAAATTGGAGATCCACAGCGAGGACTGTAGAAAATTAAACGATTGCGCGATTAAACTACCGAGCGAGGACGATAAATGATTGAGTTTTGACAACCACTGCAGGAAGGAACGCGTTGTCTACGCCGACCTAGAGTGTGCATTGGAAAAGACAGATGGGAAGCCTGAATCGGCTATATACATGTACCATTATCATAACGTGTTTAGTATCGGATACGACACTGGATGCACTGCTCGTATGACATCTCACTGTCGGGTTATCGTTTTCGCTATGATAAGGACTGTATAGCGTGATTCACGGAAGAACTTAGAAATTTGGCGCACAGTGTACAGTCTATAATTTCTAATGCTAACGTATCTATGGCAGATTTCACGTGAAATGATTGACAAAAATTCAACAACGATACGCACTGCCTCGTACGCAAGAAACGTTTGCATCAGACGATGCGCGGGTACGTGATCATTGTCATTTAACTGGGCGATACAGAGGTCCCGCACATTCAAATTGTAATATAAATTATAAGGATTCACATTGCATCCGTAGTGTTTCACAATTTATCTGGCTACGACGCGCATTTCGTCATCAAAGAAATTGCCACTGCGTAAGGATGCATTGATTTTACTGATAACTAAAGAAAAATATATCTCGTTTACATATCGATAGTACTAAAAACGATCAAAAGAATTGTGTAAAATAATAGTTTATAGGTTTATTCAGATTTCTCGTTTCTAGTTTGGACAAATTGGCATCTTTTCACAGTAAAGATAAGCTACGGGTACTGTAACGCGAATTTTCCAATTTGTCAGAAGAAAATTTTAATCTTTTGATATGAAAGGATGTTTTTCCGTTGACTGTGTCGAAAAGTTGGAGAAGCTGTATTTACTTCGTGAATCGTTTTATTGTTCATTGACAGACAATACAGTATCTGAGAACGATTACGCGCATGTCGTCAACGTGTGACAGCAATTCTCCATCCAGACACTCGGTAAATATAGCGATTTATATCTGAAGATGTTTTGTTGTTGGTCGACGTTTTCGAAAATTTCCGCGACAGTTGCATCGCGAGTTATGGGCTCGATCCCGCGTATTATTACACTTTACCGGGCTTCACGTGGAATGTTGATTCATGTTAAAGCACACGGATGTAAAATTGAACTGCTCACAGACATTGATATGATCATGTTTATCGAGCGCGATATACGCGATGGTTTGAGTCAGTGTTCAAACAGGTATGTGCGAGCCAACAACAAGTATATGTACGATTCATCAAAACCGTCATCGTACTATGACATCAACAATCCGTACGGCTGAGTAATGTCTCAACCATTATCTTACGCCGATTTTCGATGAGTCGACGTGCATAATTTCGACTTTACGACCATCGCGTTAGATTTGTCAATAGGCTATATTCTCGAGGTGGACGCGGAGTACCCCCAACATCTTCATGACGCGCACACTGACCTACCGTTCTGTCCGATGCGCGAGAAACCACCCGGCAAACGCGATGACAAGCTCCTGGCAACATTGCGATAAATAGCATTACATCATCGTAATCTGCAGTTTACTCACGGTCTCACAAAAGTTCACCGTATACTGCAATTCGTGCAATTTCCATGGCAATGCGATTATATAGAACTAAACACAAAATTTAGAGTTCTGGCTAAAAATAATTTTGAAAAAAATTTATGAAAACTTATGAATAACACGATATTTGGCAAAACCATGGAAAACGTGCGCAATCGCGTCGACGTAAAGTTATTAACAAAATGGGAAAACAGATACGGTGTTAAGGCAATGATCGCGAAACCAAATTTCCACAGCCGTAGCGTCTTTTCGGAGAATCTGGTCACGATAGAACTGCGAGATGAAGTTTGACAAATGCGTTAGTATGTGCATCCTCGAGATCCAAGATGTGTTTGTATGAATTTCACCACGAGTACTACATGGGCTGAAAAGTCCCAGGATTTTTAATGAAAACAAGCGTTTTTTGTGTAAAGTTATATTTATTCCTCAACATAATTGCCTTCGAGGGCGATACACTTGGTATAGCGATTTTCCAACATTTCGATGCCCTTTCTGTAGTACGAAACGTCCAAGCCTTCGAAATACGCCTCGGTTTCCGCGATGACTTCCTCATTCGATGTGAATCTCTTTCCCTGGAGCCACCGCTTGAGGTTTGGGAACAGATAATAGTCGCTGGGGGCCAAGTCTGGAGAATACGGTGGGTGAACAACCAATTCGAATCGTAATTGATCCAATTTGACCATCGCTTTCAAGGACGTGTGTGACGGTGCGTTATCGTAATGGTACAGAACTTTTTTCTTCGCCATATGGGACCGTTTTTTTCTTTATTTCATGGTTCAGTTTGTCCAATAACGCTGCATAATACTCTCCCGTAATTGTTCTTCCCTTCTGCAGGTAATCGATGAAGATTATGCCATGCGCATCTCAAAAAACGAAGACCATAACCTTCCCGGCCTAGCGTTGGTCTTTTGGCCGCTTTGGTCGGCTTTCGTGACTTTTCAGCCACTCTGCAGACTGCCTATTGGACTCAGGCGTATAGTAATGGACCCACGTTTCATCCATGTCACAAAACGTCGAAAAAAGTCCGCTCGATTACGCTGCAACAACGCCAAACCGACCGTTGAATCATCAACGCGCTGCTGTTTTTGGTCGATGATCAGCAAACGCGGCACCCATCGTGCCGATAGCTTTTTCATCTCCAAAACATCGTGCAAAATGTATCCCGCCTGTTCTTTTGAGATGCCCACGACCTCAGTTAACTCGCGCAACTTCACTTTACGATCACTCAAAACGATTCGATGCACTTGCTTTGCGATTTCCGCATTCGTAGCCTCTTTTGGCCTTCCAGAGCGAGGTGCGTCTTCGGTGCTTGTACGACCCATTTTAAATTCACTAAACCACCGATAAACTGTTGTTCTCGAAAGAGCAGATGTGGGATAACATTTCTGCAACCATTTCAATGATTGTTCAAAAGTTTTTCCCATCAAAAAACAATGTTTGATCAAGATGCGATATTCCTGTTTTTCCATTTTTTTTATGAAGGCGAAAGTAACGCCACTTAAACGACTGTAGCTTGTAAACGAATGAACGAAATGTCATGAAACTTCATACATAAACTAGTGACAGATGAATCTCTCGAAATGAATCATGTTCATTTTCTGGTGGCACCACCTATTGAAAAATCCCAGGACTTTTCAGCCCATGTAGTACATGGTACTGTTTCGCGAAAAATGCAAAATTATGTATACCGATACTGATAGTCTCACATACTATTAGAATGTGACGATGTTTACGATATCATGAAACGTGATATAAGTAGTTTGACATGAGCGACAATGCGTACGGCATTCCTTGTAAATAAAAAAATTCCTGGCCTTATGAAAGATGAGAACAACGATGCCATCATGATCGAATTCGTTGGGCTTAGAGCGAAAATGTATGTCTTACGTGTAGAAGGAAAGAAAGATACGAAGAAGGTAAAGAGCAACGTTGTAGCGAAGTCTATAATGTTCGAAGATTACACGCGGTGCTTGAATGCAATCGAAATGACGCGCAGGTAGTCATGCATAAGATCCAAATTGCACGAGATGTACACGATATTAGAAATAAAAATCGCTCTAAGTCCGCACAACGATAAATGGTATATCGTGCCAAGCTATGAAGGGCATTACCGATGTAAATGAAACACATTTGTATTGTATCGTATGTTTAATATGTATATAACATGTATAATATGTATAATATAGTATGTATAATATGTAAATACAATATGTATTTGATATTTATAATATATATAGTATTTATATTTTTTTATAATAAATATAAGTTTTATAACACATTGTCTTTATGTATCGAATTGTGCGAATTGTGCGAATTGTCAAATCCCAACCATTTCACAACTTCGTTCTTCCTTTTGCACAACACTTTTTTAATGAGTCGGGATTAGCGACGCTGTGTGTCGTATTCTCCAGCAATAGATTCTCCGCGAGAATCTTCCAGAAGATGCATCACTGGATTAGTTTGTTACACTTTGATAATTTTAAACACCTCTGTGCTCCAATTCGGCGTATAATCTTTATCAAAGATTGTCTTAAATTTGCTCATGCGTACCGAATCACTCACTCGCGCGAGTGCGGCAATCTAGCGATTGTAAACCGTGGTTAAAAGTCTTGCAATCGCGGGGATAACGTCGAGACGCATATCAATAGTTCGATGCTTGTACGTATTGTTGATACGAGACGTGGCAGGATGTCGATCCATTTGTAATTTCCATTATGCATAAATTGTTCCACATGTCGTTTTTCAACGTACGGTTGAATTGTTCGACGACTGAGGCCTTCATTACGGAATATGTAGAATAATGGTTGATGTTGCGCTTCTTCAAAAGTTTCTGCACATCCGAGTTGTAAAATTCCTTTCCTCTGTAAATTTTTCGGACATCTTCCATCGTCTTGAATCATCTTTGCGCCTTCGTCACCTCGTTCCCGCTTTTGGCTTTGAGGCCAATGTGTACTTACTCGGCCCATGTGTACTTACTCAGCACGTCGATAACAGTGAGAATGTAGTGGCAACTTTTGTTGAATCGCGTATAAGGACGCATCTCTACCGCATCCGCCTGCCATAGGTCATCGTATCCGTGTACTATGACGTGTCTTCGCGGAAAATTTTTTCTCATCCAGCATGTTTCTTAAACATTGCGAATAATTATTCGTCACGATGCACTTCTCGAATCATTGAAGTATGTTTAGCATAACCTGCACATTATTTTGTAAGGCTAATCTTTCTCTTGATTTCATTCAGATCTTTAAAATTTTGAACACTCTGCTGCATGTATCGTTTGCTGCAGCATCATCCACCAGTAGCGCTATTGGTTGAATTTTGCACGATTTTGCGTCAGCTGCGATAGTCCAAACTTATTGATCGGCATTGCGATGTCAACTGAATGATGTGTGTAGAAGAGATTAATTTATAATCAGACCGGCTTCGCGAAGCTCTTCGATAATCAATAAAATCTCGTTGTCGTGACCATTGTGACCCGCTTGGCGCGAGGCCTCGAGCAATCGCAGATAATTCACAATTTTGTTGGGATTGTCCCAATGGATATAGTCGATCTTGTTGTCGTTTAGTATCATTGTACGCAATAAATCCATTCTTTTATTTATTCCCGTTCCAACTTTTTTACCCGACACCAATGGCGCTATTATGTTCCTTACTTGTATCCCTTATTATCTATTACTCGCTTATTACCTGATTACTCGGGCTGAAGGTTTGTCGTCAGCAGAATGTTCCTATAGGTTTGTACGTCATCCATACAGATACTTTTGTTGGAAAATTTCATAAAAATTAAATTATACAAGCCTGATGTTTCATCATATTTTTTTCCCTCTATAATTATATTATCATTTTTTGTGCAAAGAAAATACGTTTGTCATCGAGCATCGTTTCCTCATTGCTAAAATAAATTCCATACACAACGTCTATGATGATGGCTTTTTTATCGCTAAGGATCGCAAATATTTCTGTCCCAACGGACCATAGTTTGCATGCAACTTTTCCTGCCTCTCGAGTGTTTGAAGCAGATGTCGAATGTTACGAGAGATTCATCGGTAACTTCGAAAATTTCTTCGACGAAGGGTTTTACGATAAATCGCGCAGTTGTATTATTTCAGACACTTCGTTTAATGTGAATAGTACAATTTGCGATTGATTCAACATTGATTTCACAGGTACGGAAGTCTGCATAAGATTGTCGTATAAAGCAGTCGGTCGATTTCTTTAGGGTTTTGGTTCCTCGTCTTCTCCCGAAAAGAATGTTTCAGTCATAATTCTTGGAGGATTCAACAGTGTTTTCAATAATCTGTTTCAGCGGGTCGATAATAGGTTTGAAGTGTCTCTCCAATGCGATATCCTCCTCCATTTTATCAGTCTTCAAAGCACGGTACTCTTTTTCGCTCGTTTTCGCAATTTTCTTATTTATCTTCTCATGATCTTTGCTGTTGTCCATGTCAACGTATCGAAGTCAACTGCTCATATCATGGTATTGCAAAGTCATTAAATTCTTTTCTGTATCGCCCATCGGTAAGTGCATTTGTTCTTATCAATCCTAGAAATCCATATTTTTGCTGCCAACATTTACAACATAAATCGCAGAAATTCTCGTAAGATATGTCGGTATTCACGCATTGTACACGCGTTTCAGATTGGTACCATCCTGTTTGAACAGGATCAACAAATTTGCATTGTCGCGTATAAAATGTTTCGGTATTTTTGCGTCTGACAGAGATACAAAGCAGTCGATGTCTGCGTCCCATTGCAAAATACTCTCTTATCGCGTCCTGCTTGTCATGCCACGTCATCAAAGATAAAGATGGAAGTCGGAAACGCCTCGCCCTGTGGAATGACGTCGGTGTTATTGGAAAACGTAAAATAATCAATTTCTTCGATCGGTGCTAACAAATTTGTCAGATATTGATATTTCGATTATTACAGCGATTTCGAGTATACTTATTGTTGGTTATTTTTGCTTTTACATCTTTTATATTTTTGCGCTTAGTTTAGATGCTAGTTATTTCTATTATTTTACAAGCGCCTGCATCCTCTTAATTGCGCATGTGTAGAGAACGTTCACGAAGTGAGTAAGTTACGCTTTTTTCCGCGGCTGTTGCTTCGCATCATTTTTATATATTAGGTGTTGGAATTAATTCGTAGCGTTTTTTAAATGAAAGAATGTTATTTATTTCACATGAGCATTAAAAAATACATTAATGAAAGTACTTCCCATCACTTTCTACTACTTTTGACCATCTTTCGGGCAGTGAATGAATACCGCGTCGGAAGAACTGTTCATCTTTAGATGAAATCCAGGAATCGAACCATTTTGTACAATCTTCGTAAGATGTGAACTTCTGCTCGCACAAGCTATGAGCTAATGATCGAAACAAGTGGTAGTCGCTAGGTGCAATATCAGGAGAATACGGCGGGTGCGGTAGCACTTCCCATTTAAGTGTTTCCAGGTATGTTTTTACCGGTTTTGCAACGTGTGGGCGAGCATTGTCGTGCAGCAAGATGACTTTATCGTGTCTTTCGAAGTATTCCGACCGTTTTTGCTTCAATGCACGGCTCAAGCGCATCAGTTGCTGTCGGTAGAGATCTCCAGTAACGGTTTCATGCGGTTTTAGCAGTTCGTAGTATATGACACCCTTCTGATCCCACCAAATACAGAGCAGGAGCTTTGAGCCATGGATATTGGGCTTTGCCACTGATGTTGATGGTTCGCCGGGCTTAACCCATGACTTTCTGCGCTTTGGATTGTCATAATGGATCCACTTTTCGTCACCGGTAACAATCCGATGCAAAAAACCTTTTCTTTTCTGCCGTTGAAGCAGCAGTTCGCACGTGAGAAAACGTCTCTCAATATCCCTTGGTTTCAATTCATATGGGACCCAATGTCCTTCCTTCTGGATCATGCCCAAACTTTTAAGACGTTTTCCTATTGTTGAGAAGTCAACTTCCAATGACGTAGATAATTCTTTAAGTGTTTGACATGAGTTTTCATTGAGCAGTGCCTGCAAATCGTTATCTTCAAATTTTTTCGGCTGACCAGGTCGCTCCTTGTCATCCAAGTCGAAATCACCAGCTTTAAAACGTGCAAACCACTTCCTACACGTTTGCTCAGCCAGAGCATGTTCACTATACACATCCACTAAAATACGATGAGCTTCAGCTGCACTTTTGTTCATATTAAAGTAATGAAGCAAAACTCCCCGCAAAAACACTTTATCTGGCACAAATTTTGACATATTCAATGAATTATACAGTATTGTTATTTATGATTTCAAGAAAGGTTATGTACGGCAAATGACGTCCTATGATAGATGTTTACAATGTATACAGAACTATAGGTAACAACGAAATAGTGTACTGCTTGTGCCATCTCTTGTAAAACGCTACGAATTAATTCCAACACCTAATACAATTGTAAATATTAAAGAAAATTCTTTTGTTAAATTACAAAGAAACGGAGTTCTCTTTACTGTCGTGTATTATATCAACCGTGTGCCGTTCTCTCACTCGAATCTTTCCGCGCGATGCATTCCCGCACAATATCTAATAATATAGATCTCAGGAATATTTCCAAATTCAATGGCACTTTCAATTCTGGAAGTTTCAGATCAAAATCATTCTGACCGCAAACGACATTCTTGAAATAGTTCAAGGAAAAACGGTAAAGCTTGAAGAAACTGCTGCAAAGAGTTGAATTAAGATGGCTAAGGCCATGTTTATTCTCTCATCCTTCATGGACAGCGCGAATATTTCATCACATGCGAATCTTCAGCTGAAATGTGGTCCAAGCTTTGTTCGATACACGAGCAGCAGAGTGAAATAAATAAACTACTTTGATGACACGCTTTCATAATTATAGAATGTCAGTGAACGACTCAGTTGTCAAGTACTTTGTAACAGTCGAAAATATAGCTCGTCAACTAAGAGACGTGGGCGAGGAAGTTTCGGATGTTATGATAATAGCAAAAGTACTTGGAAGTCTTCTCACTTCCCAAGTATAACTGTATGGGACAATGTCGACCCGTCAAAGCAATCGCTGTGATCTCGTCTTTTAAGAAAGAAAATCGATTAACGACAGTGGATGAAACAGCTAGCGCTTTTGCAGCTATCAGAATGAATAAATCAAAGCGTATAAAGCAAAGGAGTCACATAAGGACAAAAGATGACAACAAATCTTTTACTGAATGCTACTACTATCACAAAATTGGACATTCTATCAAATATTGTCACAAGAGGCTGCAGAAAATGAAGGACAGCGAATCAAAGTTGGATGAAAAATTGCAGAGCACAAGCACTTTTTACGTAAATTCTGATTTTGTAAATTCGGACCGTAAGAATCTATGATTCCTAGATGCTTCATGTCACATGACATTTCATAGAAATTGGTTCTACGAATTCTCAGAAACAAATAATGATTTTGTCTCTTTCGCAGACGAAGGCTTACACGAAGTCAAAGGTAAAGACACCATTCTGATTCATTAAAAGATTCATCGATGGCCCTTGGCATGATGACAAATTTGTGACAAATGTTTTTTACGTGCCTAGCATGAAGAAAAACCTTTTTTCTGTCGGAGCATGTACTAGAAGAAACTACACTGTAATTTTTATAACTAATCATGTGAAAATCAGTTTCAACGACCGTTTCAACGACATTCGAGCAGTGAAAGTAATGCAGGATAACAACCTTTATAGAATGCTTTTTTAAGATAATTTCAACTCATGAGGCGAATTTCGTCACTGTTTCCGATATTCCTTTATGGCATGTTAGATTGGGACACATCGGATACAAGTCAATGTGCGAACTGCATAAACAAGAAATCCTGCCGCTAAAAATTTCTCGGAAGAATGTTTCTATTTTCTGTGAAGCTTGCCAGTACAGAAAGCAGACTACCCTTCAATAAGGAAATTCTACCTAGGGATTTTAGACCAGGAGGGCTCATACATTCAGATGTTGGTGATCCGATGTAAGAACCATCAATAGGAAACTCAAAATATTATGTAAACTTCATGATGCCTCTGGCTTCAGACACGTTTATTTTTTGTAACACAAGTCAGATGTATTTGATAAATTCAAACACTTTCACGCCATGATTCTAAATAAATTTTATCGTCCAATCAAAACACTAAGCAACGGCACCGAATACATCAACGAAAGGATGGATCAATATTTCAAAACTCATGGAATACAAATAGAGACAATGGCTTCTGACACATCCTAACAAAACGGTTGCTCTGAGAAAGCCATAGTCGAATCTGCAAGAGCAATGCTGCATTCGAAGAAACTGCCAATTCGATTATGGACCGAAGCCGTGAATCGCTATGTTTTGAATCGAATATCCTCCAAGCGTAATAAAGGTAAAACGCCATTCGAAGTCTGAATGGGTACTACGTCTGATATATCTCATCTCAAGATTTTTAGATCTGAATGCTTTGCACACATCTCAAAGCAGCATCGCAAAAAATAGAATACAAAGTCCAAAAAGCTTCTGTTTGTCGGATATAACAAAGAATCATCTAATTATAAACTTTAATAACTAATTATAGTGTTATGTCCTACAGACGCCACGATTTTTTTCCTTCGGTTCCACGTCGCGACTATGGTTGGCGTCTGCGAGACTCGAGCGGAGCCTTCTAATAACGGTCTGACAGAATTGAAAAGAAGGATCGGACAGGCGAAAATTCGTAAATGCCAATCAACCCGGAAGGAATAACAATCTTAATGTAGGCCCGAAAAGAGACAAGATTGCAAAAGACATTATAAATACACCGAGATCACGCAATAGAAAAATTCTAGGCTTTGTCATCCGAGACTGACTAACAATTTCATTTTAGAAAAACAGGCGTCAAGTCGCACTTAAAAAATCGTAAAACGCATAGGATAATTTCCCACGGGAGCGTTATCTAAAATCAAACTCACAACTGACAATGGTAGCCCTGCACGCAAATCTATTTGTGCACGTAACCATTTGTTTACCTAGCCATATTTTCCGCGAAAATAACAGTATTCGTCATCCATCTTGGAGCAATCTTGGCTCTTTAAGTAAAACCGTAAATCACTTCTTTTCTTCTCGAAACTACTCTAACGATGTACTCTAGATCAACAACGATAGAACGTTATAAAAATCGTAAATCTCGCGTGACATTGCAATTATCTTTTGCACTAGACAAAGGGCACAACGTCCTTTTTTCAGGGTATAAATAGAGGTTCCGTGGAAACGCAGAGCGTCAGTACAGAATTTTAAACCACTCGGTGAAGTCCACGTCAGTGAAGTTCGCGCTCAATTACTCATTTCTCGGGCTGTCTGAAAATTATTAGAACCCGCGCTAATCACGCCAGTTCGCGATCCCATCCGAGTACGAACTTGTAACCAAATCGCAATTGAAGTTACCAGCCATACGCCACGGCGACTGCCCTTCGGACGCTCTTCGCTGACGACGGATCTTCTTGGCCACTCGCCTAGAACATACCCGATATCTTAGGCGAGCTAATAGTAGTCGCAACCATTTCTAGTCCACCCCCGCGTTTCCCCGCATGAAAAAACACATTCATTGTGCATGAATACATTTACACGCGTTTCCAACGAACACACGTCAAATTTGAGAAGTTTATAATGTATAAAACCCTTTGTTTTATTATTATTTTTTCATTTTATTAATAAATGTAACTTAAGGTATTCCTCTGTCTTTTATTAACATCACCTCTCGCATTCTCTTCCCTCGAATACCTGAGATCGCACGAGGTCCAGTCTCGGATCAAAAGGATTAAATTCCTTGACCCAAAAAGTAGGACCGACGTTCGTACTGTCCAGCAGAACAGGTGTCAGCATCCCTTCGGATGTTGACCCATATTCCGGGACTGAAAAGGTGCGTACGACTCACAGGTGTTCGCTTCTGCGCGTATACCTGTGAGATTGAGTCTAACTGTCTTTCCACACCCTCTCCATTCTCCCTCATTGTCTCCTTGACCAAATTTTCAAGGGTTTAGACGTAACAATAGACTTTATGACCAAGCAACTGGAAGAATTTCTATATCTAGGGATGTGATCTTCAACGAACAAGTAGACACGAGAATTGCATTAGAGGATAAAGATGTTTCATTTCCTGTTGATAATACCAGCAATCAAGATCTCGAAGATAAAGTTGGAGATTATAAATCTATTGTAAATCTGAATGATTCGACTGATTATGTGTCAATAGACGAACATAAGACTCCTCCCACTTCCCAGGAAAAAGCGTCACCGACATTTCTAAAAGAAGGATCTGTGCTTCGAGACAGGAGTAAAATAAAGCAACCGATAAGATATGAGGCACACCTGTCTGAAATGGAACTACAAACTTTTCATGAAGCAGTCAAATTGCTGAATCGTTTTAACATGATTGTAAATCTGTTAGCGTTCCTGCGGATCCAAATTCTCTCCTGCCTTTAAGTAGAAGCGAGACTATCGATATAATAGATATTCTTCCTACCGTGAGACCATAGGCAGTCTAATGTTTCTTACACAATTAACTCGACCTGATATTGCATACGTTATAAATTTTTTAAGTCGTTTTTCAGTGTGTTATTCCATAGAATATTGGAAAGTTCTAAAAAGAATATTCGAGTGGTACAAAAGGACTTGGAATACTTTATAAAAGATCAGAAGATTTATATAACTGCTTATTCCGATGTAGACTATGCTGCGGATTTGGAAAACAGACGCTCGACATCCGGATATGTACTAATTATCACTAGAAAATGTCTCCTGGGCTTCACAGAAACAAAGTGTGGTTGCATCACTGAATCAGAATACATTGCTGCTACACTGGTTACAAAAGAATTGGTTTGGTTTCAACAATTGTTAAATGATTTCGACTGCCCACATAGGGACTTATTGCTTTACTTGATAACCGTATCATCAGGCTAATTAAAAATCCGGAGTTTCACAAGAGGACCAAGCATGTGGACATTCGATTTCACTATATAAGAGATAAATTTAATGATGAAACTTTGATACCTAAATATGTTAAGTCAGATGATTAATGTACAGACTTTCTAACAAAATCTCTTATTAAAGATAGATTTCATAGATTCATTAAGAGTATATTAGAATATGGAAAGTACTCAAATAGTGGAAGTGTTGGTTATTTTTGCTTTTATATCTTTTATATTCTTGCGCTTAGTCTAGATGTCACGATGCTAGTTATTTCTATTATCTTACAAGCGCCTGCATCCTCTTAATTGCACATATGTAGAGAGTGTTCGCGAAATCAGTAAGTTGCGCTTTTTTTCGCGGCTGTTGCTTCGCGCCATTTTTGTACACACAACCTCCTTTTTACCGTTCACTACATAAAGAGGAATACATAAACATTATTGTAGTGGTAATCCACTGTGTTTAATGTACCTAAATATTGTATATATACACACACTCATTCATGTGAAAAATCAGCAAGTCTTTCATACGAAGAGCCTTCTCCTACCAACATCTTTCCCAACACATATATTATACATTCTCGAATCGTATACCATGCGGCTGACTTTCCAACAGTCTTATCAGCACATTCTTGTCGCAATTGACGGTCCGCAGACGATAGCGCGTATAGAGGCCGGTAGCATGTCGTCATGCTTGCGCATCTCTTTATCGGTTTATGCGCATCTCTTTGTCATCGAGATTCACTTTGATTGTGACTGGTGCACTAACCGCATGTTTTCTCTTTCCATAAAATACTGAAAAATATCGCGAGCGAGCCTGTTTACAGAGCTGCGTAGAGTGAAATTGATCAGTAATCAAAATGTTTCCCGTCGTGTCGGATGATCTGTACAGTTTAATCTCAAAAGAACTGGAATACATATCGAAAATTGTACTGCTGTGAGAGTTTGAAAATTGTATACATTTGTTGTGGGACAGATTACTAGAACATATACACATATGAGCAGATTCGGAGGTACAACGTCGGTGCCTGAAACATTATAATTTACCGAGTCATCAAATGCATATCGATAGTCCAGCGCTTCTGGTAAAGAATTGCAGCGTATATTGTCGAGAGGCTTATTAAATTGTGTGATAAAGGCGCTTCCTTTCGAACTACATATTCCCCGATATCAGTTTTGCGATTGGAGAAGCGATTAGCTAGAAGTGAATTAATTCATTGGATGCTGCGTGTCGCGAGCATGACATAGCGTATTCGCATAATTTCGTTGAAACGACAGGGGCTGACAATATACTCACCGAGAAGGCGCGGAAACGCTCGCGCGGAAATGGAATTGCTCGGCATTCTCGGGTCATTGGGCGGCGGCGCGGCGGAAGTCGCCAAGGCCGTAAACGATAAACAAAGCAGCGCAGCGTTAGCTTGAAGAACTGCAATATCATAATCGCGTGGAAGGCCACGGCGTTTATCTCCTTACAAGCGCGGACAAAGTATCGCGCGTAGAAAAAAAAAACGTCGATGAAACATTAAAAATGCCGAGGGGAATAACTACCGATGTGCAACAATTTGCAAACCATATGCGTATTTTAGAGGCATCTTTATACGCACTACATTATCAGTCGAAGGAGTATATCAAAATGAGAGCGGTATCGTAAATCTAAACATCGAGGGACCCGATACGCATTAGGTAGCGAAAAGAAGGAATCGCGTCATGTACTTTGACAGTTCTGGCAATTTTCGACCGCCGAAGGAACTCGAATGGTATTTGGCAAACAGTGTAATCAAATACAATCGCACGCCTCATTAACATTACAGTCAGAACAATTGTAGGCAAGTTTGTCTACAGTTTCTACGAACAGTTGACATGCAATTTAAGGACTGACATTACACCGTTTAATTCAGTGCTTGTTTGAAATATGTTGCTGACGTTGACCGGCAAGAGTAGCGTCCTCGCCGTAATCTACTTTCCAGCGATAGATTTGGGCGACGAGTCTGACGGACTTTGAAACATACAATACTATATTCTAGCCAATGTAAATTCAACAAACGACAAGTTTTACTATGGCAACGAGAAAATTGTCATTCCCGAAGGATCGCATGAATTGCGCAATATAGAGCGGTATCTGAAGCGTGAAATTTTACGTTCTCACAATGCGAAGGACAAGGAAGATGAAGAGTTTCTGCTGGTTATTCGCGCCAACAACAATACGATGAGAAGCGAGATCAAATGCGCCCTATCGGATAAATTTTGCAAAATCTCACAACATTGACTCGTTACTGGGATTTTCGTCGAATCGCGTACTGGAACCGCGACAATGGTATGAATCGGATATGTGCCGATAAATATCATCAATCTGAATATCATACGTATTGAGTGCAACGTGACCGCGTTGTGCCTACAGCAACGACAGGTGCGTGCACACGATACACGAGTTTTCACCGAACGTGCCGTCAGATATCGGAAAGGCCGACGCTGATTATTTACTTTCCGATCGTTGTACGGAACATTACGGATTCGCGTGGTGAACCAAGACGGTCAATTGATTTTCGCGGAGAAAAGATCACCGTTAGGTACATGTACGGCGTTGCTAATGTGAGATGCTTGTGTTGAACAAACAACCGAAATAGATGAGAGATACACCTTTTACTGGAAGGACTACACCTAGAAAGAAACTAACTGCGTCCAACGTTGCATTTTTAAAGTCGTTGGATTCTATCGTACGAAATGGCTGATATCTTGAATATTATCAATGAGCCGATTTTTGATGACCGCATCGTCAAGATTGACACACGTATAATCCGTACACTAACACTATGTTTGGACATAGCGACGAGATACGGATACAGTAGCAGAATTTGTACACGTTGCCATGCGACAGTTTTCTCTACGTTGAAGAAGAATGATAGTGAAGAAGAAAAACGACCAGACGCTTGGAAATAATTGCGTGGTATTCATGTTTGATGAAATTTGATATGAATTCAACGGTGTGGAGATTGACCGCAACAGAAACATCGGAATTACCAGTATCAAAAACTATGTATCGATGACAAAGCTTTGATTGCGCTGAACGCAGGATGGAACTCTTAATTCGACACGGAAGAAGGACACTTTAATTTTTGCGTGTCGCTCAACATGCTGTTGGGTTTTTGCGAGGATTACAAATTTTGCGTGGTCGTCAATGCTCGCCACGAATTGATTTTGATACGAGCACGCAACGATTACATTTGCTTAATGGGAAATCCTGCGACGAAGTTTGAGATTTAATTATTCAAAGTGCTGTGACGGATGCCTCACGTTGCGTTAAACGAGATCAATAAATTATCAATGCTGCGAGCATTGTAAAGCAGTCGTTATTTGAGTATGAGCTTTTGCTCGTGGGATCTGTACGAATATCCTCTGTTACAGAATACGATCAAGCATTCATCAAAACGACGACTT
Source organism: Acromyrmex echinatior (assembly GCF_024713525.1). Classification (NCBI taxonomy): domain Eukaryota; kingdom Metazoa; phylum Arthropoda; class Insecta; order Hymenoptera; family Formicidae; genus Acromyrmex; species Acromyrmex echinatior. Next base: position 11,448,901 of record NC_141859.1, read on the forward strand.
AACTTGAGAAGCCGCGATACGTTATCTTTGCTCTGCAGATCGGGCGAAAGAATGTCATGTCACGAGATGTTAGCATGTTCGATTGTAATTTGAGTAACGTGAAAGTATATTTAAATTCAGAATTTTATCTGTACGACGATTTAAATCTGGATTTTGGCAAAAAAGATACCCTCTGTTTGATATGTACGTGCGTTTTCGTGAAGTATATTATGGAATCAACTGCATCAAAACGCTGCTCAACGTGCTCTCGTTTTTCGAGAAAGGAACTTTTGCGGTCATTGATTGCTCGTGACAAAACGAATCTGTCAAGAGCACCACTGTGGATGTACGCATAGAATTTGACTGCAAGGAGAATGTGCTTGCCAATACTATCGCCTATTGTCTCATACACGATTGTGTAATCGAGTACTATTCATTGTCCAACATAGATTATGTAAATTGCAAAGTCAGTAAGTATTTAGAACTTTAAAAGGGAGAAAAAACCGGGATGAAGCACAGTTTTGAAGAATTGCTCGTTATGATACCAATGTTTATGGATCTGCAAGGAGTTATCATCGAAAAAGGTTTATCAAAGAAGTAATGATGCTAAAACAGGAGACCGTCCACACTCATTACATTTTTACGAGTTCTGTGCTATGGAAATTTTTGACAAGATCCGACAGGTCTTGCGGTTCCTGGTTGAGTGCTTATCATGATGGATTGCGATGGAGGACGGAATGGTCCTGTACAGCGGGAAACGTCTGATCACGGCAGCTGTATTTGAAGATGATGTTATCGTGTAAGTCAAGAGACGCGAGAAACGAACGTGGTTCTGGAACTTGCTTTTGGATGATGAGCGAGAATGTATATATATATATATTGTGTATATATAATAAGATTGGAAATAAGACTGTTTATGTTAGTTACATTATTTTAAATACGAAACACTACTACGGTTTAAATGTTAAGATGTTGAATTATTATATGTATTCACTTAAATGAATTAATTTTAGAAATTATAATTATAATACTTGCCGATATGGTTGTCGGACTTTCAACGCAATCAATCTGAAACGTTAATAATCCCAAATTTCCCAAATTTAATCTTAAAAAACTGTAATAAACTTATTGCGAAAAATAAATCCTCGGGAGTCTTATTTCCAATCTTATTTCTAATCTTATTATTGTTTATATACGCTCGCCTGCGTAACTCTCTATACATATCGGTTATTGCGAGGAATATTGCTGAGGTCTCGGTAATCTAAAGGCTTAGGATGCGCTCGCACGAAATGCAAGAGATCCGGGTTCGATTCACGACCGAGGCAATATTTTTCGCAATAAGTTTATTACAATTTTTTAAGATTAAATTTGGGAAATTTGGGGGGATTATTAATATTTCAGATTGATTTTCACGTTGAAAAGCCGTGTAATCCAACAGTTACAAGTTAATAGTGCGTCAGAAAGATAAACGTTTGCCCATTTGTTACGTATGTTTGAAGAATGGACATCTTACCAATTGTTGTTCTGAGAAAAGAGAAAACAAAGAGAGAGTAATTATGAAAGAAGTGAATTTATGCGATAGAAAAGCAGTTCAAGATATGTTAGACATTTCTGGTAAAAGTTTTTTTTATTTTTGATTCTGGATCTGAATGTTCGCTCATAAAGGAAAGTGTATCATCCGATATTAATGGTAAAATTACTGAATTATTCTTAGGGACATTGGCAGATTTGATATTACTTGTGTGAAACAAATTCGAACTGAAATAAAAATTCAAAATTTGTTTTGTATTGCGACGTTACATTTAGTTTCAGATTTTTCTAAATGAACCTATTTTATTGGGAAGAGACATTCTTTCTATGAGAGTTTCTGTTCAAATGGGTTCACGAGATTTGGAGATTTTTCCTCGTAAAACTTTAAATACTTGTAGAAATTGAATCATTCTTCGAATCCATTAAAAATAGATATTGATTTGCTTGGAAAAAGAAAAGAAACTCTTATAAATATTTTATTATGTTATTCTATTTATTTTGTTAAAGGAATACCGTATTAAAACAGGTAAAATGTAAATTGACCTTATAGACTCTCGTAAACTGATGAAAGACGCCTCTATCGTTTGTCGCTACTAGAACAAATTGTTAAAGATAAGATTCTTAAAGATTGTTAAAGATAAGGAACTCTTAGATGCTAACATTATTCGAGAAAGCAATTCACTTTTTGCCAGTCTTATATTGCTAGTAAAAAAGAAAGATGGTATAGATATATGTGTTGATTATAGAGAATTTAATGATAACACCCGATCTGGTCATTATCCTCTTCCTCGAATTGATGATCAAATTGATAGATTACATGATACGTACAGGGTGGGCCATCTATTGGTACGTTTTTAAAAATGCGATCAAATGAGCATACATTGATATTTTTTATTAATTTTTTTTTTGTTGTGAAGCTAAAAGTATCCGCGTCAAGAATGAAAAACGATTTCGTTCATGTGGCTCCCTCTACTGGCCTTACAGTATGCCATTCGGTCACCCCAATTATTAATGACATTTTGGACTACCTCGGCGCCAATTTCACTCAAAACAGTCGTAATATTGTTTTTCAAAGCTGGAATTGTCTCTGGATTATCCGCATAACATCGGTCTTTAACGGCACCCCACAGGAAAAAGTCCAGCGGTGTCAAATCGCAGCTACGCGCAGGCCAATTGACATCTCCTGAACGGCTGATTATGCGGTTGTTGAACTTGGTGCGCAGAAGGTCGATGGTAAGTCGGCTTGTATGGCATGTGGCGCCATCTTGTTGAAACCAAAGGTCGTCCACATTCATAGTGTCGATTTGAGGCCATAAAAAGTTGGTCAACATGGCTCTGTAGCGTTCGCCATTGACGGTAACGGCGTTTCCAGCATCATTTTCGAAGAAAAATGGGCCAATTATGCCACCACTCCAAAATCCACACCAAACTGTGACTCTTGGAGGATGCATTGGTCTCTCTACGATTGTGTGTGGCTGTTCCGAGCCCCAAATCCGGCAATTTTGCTTGTTCACATATCCGCCGAGATGGAAATGAGCTTCGTCCGAAAAGATGATTTTTCGACCAAAATCGACGTCATTATTGAGCTGGTCTATAGCCCACACAGCAAACTGATATCGAAGCGGATGGTCATTTGCTTTCAACTCCTGAGTCATCTGGATCTTGTAGGCGAATAATCCGAGGTCTTTGTGCAGTATTCTCCTCAGGCTGGTGCGACTAATGCTCAGTTGCTGCGATCGGCGTCGAGTTGAAGTCGTCGGATTCTGTCTCACACTTTGGGCCACAGCCTCAATATTCTCGGGTGTGCGCACTGTCCGAGCTCTGGGACCACTTCTGTCATCCACTAACATCCCTTTCTCACGAACTTTCCTCACCAATTTGCGTATAGCTCCTTCGGTGGGTGCTCTATCACGACCCATATTTCTTTTCAAAATTCGTACAGTTTCGGCGACACAGCACTGACTTTGAAAATAAGTTTTTAAAATTTCAAAACGCTCTTCAAGAGAAAACATGTTGTTTCGTGCCGCGGACGGTATGACTAATAAACTGTCAAAATTTCGGGTCTGTAGCTCGTTCGGTGTTGCCATACGACGAAATTCAAAAACGTACCAATAGATGGCCCACCCTGTAATATTTCATATCACTTGATATGACTTCTCGGTCTCATCAAATTTATATATAATAGAATCGATTGAGCGAACAGCATTTGTTACTTCAGATGGTCAGTTTGAATATCTTATTATGCTTTTTAGTCTTAAAAATGCTCTGCTCGTTTTTCAAGTTCTATAAATAAAGCTTTGAAAGGGTATGAGGCTCTTGTATATATGGATGATGTCTTATATATATATATATTGTGCGAGAGCGCACCGCGCGGACAGATTTGAGTGAGAAAACGGCACAAGGTTGATATGATGCACGACAGTGAAGAGAACTCCGTTTCATTTAATTTAACAAAAGAATTTCTTTAATGTATTCAGTTACAAAGTCAAAAGATATAATTAATTAAAGATCAGATTAACAGAATATTAAATGCGGTCACCTTTTCCAAATTGAGCTTGGAATCGCGGTGATGGAAAATCTCGGCGATTTTCCTCGAAGCTTCTCGAAAGATTCGGTTATAGCGATTTCACTAAACGGTTAGCACGGCGATTTTACGAAGCGCAACTATGACTCTAAGAACTCTAAGAACTTTTTGGAAGTAAGAAGGAGGACGGCGAGATCGAGGCATTTATTGCTTTCGATCTGAGCTTTCCCTTTTGGGAAAAATCCAATAAAAATTTGCCACAATCGTAATTATTACGTGGCATTAGGTGTACAAAATTGATTGGCGCTTTGGATTCTTTTCTAGCGACGTTCAACGTAACAGTCATGCGCGACAGAAAATCCGTGCGTGGGATTGGTGACAGCGCGTGACGTATTCGTCGGAGCGCGGCGCTCGCGTGCGCGAATTGAATCGTTCTAGAACTTTCGATTGTCCGTTGCCGGTAACGACAACTTGTTTGCGTGTAACGAATTGTTTTTAAAAAGAACAAAGAACGACGAATTTGATGATTTCAACGAGGATTAAAATCATGTTTGAGATGAAATCACGAGCTCAATTTGTGCATGCGTTCAATGACAATTAATGTCGGTCGACTGACAGAATTCTTGCTTTTCTTTCGAAGTACCGATCTCGAACATCCCGCCCGCCTCGTCATCTCCGTGACGATATGTGTATAAGGTTACGTATAGAGATTACAAAAACTGTAAACGCGAAAACATAACAAGCGATACAATACAATGAATTCGTGGAAGAACTTGAACCGTAAACGAGAGTTGTATGACAGATAACATTGACAAAAAATGATTCACGAAAATACACGCGATCAATTCAAGCTCTTCTTTACATTTGATGCATTTGCGTGCGAGATAAACGCGTTAGCCTCGTCTGGCAATAAAACTAATTTGATTAAAGGACGAGTTAATTCAGATTAGGCGGTTTTGACTGTGACCACCCGCACTACGCCGTCGTCTCCAGGATGTAGCTGCGTGATTCGCGCCAGAGGCCACTTATTTGGTGGTGAGAGCTCGGAGCGAATGATGCATAGCGATCCAAGGCGTGGTGGCAAAGCGTCCTTGGTCCATTTCGGTCTGGTAGCCAGAGTGTGTAAGTACTCGCGTGACCATCTCTGCCAGAAGTGGTCTCGCATTCGCTGAATAAGTTGCCACCTGGAAAGAAAATTTTCCTTTTTGTCCGACAAGGACGGCTCAGGAATGGCCAGCAGTGGTGCCCCAATGAGCAGGTGACCCGGTGTCAGAGCCGTGAGGTCGTCGGAGTCGTCCGAAAGTGCATACATGGGCCTTGAGTTCAGGCATGCTTCCACTTGTGCGAGCAGGGTGCTCATTTCCTCGAAGGTGAGCCTGGTTTCGCCGATGGTTCGGCGCAGGTGATACTTAGCCGATTTCACGGCCGCCTCCCAGAGACCACCAAAATGAGGGGCCGAAGGAGGATTGAAGTGCCAATGAATCCCCTCCGATGTAGCTACGTGTGCGATCTTTTGTCCTTCTGCCGAGGAGGCTCGAAGCATTTCTCGAAGTTGCCGATCGGCGCCCAAAATTTGGTGCCGCAATCCGAATAAATGTCTGAGCACAGTCCTCGGCGAGATGTGAATCGACGAAGAGCAGCCAGGAAGGCGTCGGTGGTGTACGCTGAAACAGCCTCGAGATGAACGGCCTTGGAGCTAAAACAAATAAATACGGCGATGAACGCTTTGTGAGCGCCGTGCCCACGCCCTTTGCTCGTCCTGATGAAAATAGGCCCGGCGTAGTCGATGCCCACGTGAAGAAATGGTCGCGCTGGCGTCACTCTTCCTGGAGGAAGGTTTCCCATCTTTGGTTGCGGAGTGGCAGCCCTCCACCGTGTGCATGTCACGCACTGATGCAGCCATCGCTTGACCACCGCTCGGCCTTGTGGAATCCAGAACCGGAGGCGAAGCAACCCCAGGGTCAGCTGAACTCCTCCGTGGAGAGTACGGCGATGGTAGGCTTCCACCAGCAGGCGAGTGAGCCATGACCTTGGAGGCACGATGACAGGATGTCGCTCGTCGAAAGACAGCGCTGCGTGCTTGAGGCGTCCTCCGACTCGTAGGACTCCGTGTTCGTCCATGTACGGGCTGAGGGTCTGAAGATGACTGGATCTTGCAAGATCGCGTTTGTTTTCGAGCGCAGTCATCTCCTCCTGATAGTGACGTGACTGCACGATGCGAATCCATTGTAGGAGTGCGGCGTCGAGTTCGGCTGGGAGAAGCGCTGACCCTTGGAGCTCATTATCTCCGGATCCGACTGATAGACTGCGGCGACGCCAACGCAAGCACCAGGAAGTCACTTTCAGTAATTGGTGCAGTGCCGAGAACCTGAGGAGTTCTTCCGGCTCTTGGTTGCTTTTGATGACCGCCGCGAGTGTGGTGGCCCGTCGCTCCGGTACGTCCTTGATGGGCTCGAGGTTGACGCTTGGCCATAGCGACGACTTCCCGCTCAACCAGGCGGGGCCTGTCCACCATAAGGAATGGCTGAGGAGCTCACTTGGTGTCAGACCCCGGGAGGCGCAGTCGGCAGGGTTGTCCTTGCCCGGGACGTGACGCCATTGAGCCTCTGGAAGCTGCTGCTGAATTCGTGTCACCCTGTTGGCCACGTACGTTTTCCAGCGCGAGGCGTGACCTCGAATCCAGTGGAGCGTGACTTTGGAGTCGGACCACAGGATCACTGGCGTTGTGGCCAGGTTTAGCACAGAGCGCGTGTGCACGAGCACGCTTGTCAGCAAGGCGGCGGCGCAGAGTTCGAGTCGCGGGAGAGAAACGAGCTTGATCGGCGCGACCTTGCTTTTGGCGGTCAACAACAGAGTTTTCGTTTGGTTGTTTGCGGTGATACGGAGGTATACCACGGCGGCGTAACCTCTTTCGGACGCGTCCGCGAAGCCGTGCAGTTCGAGTTGAGAGCTCGTGTCGCCGGTGCCGAGCCAGCGGCCGACTCTGATCTTCTCAAGCAGTGGAAGTTCTTCCCAGAGCCGCTTCCACTTTCCAGCGATGGTTGACGGCAATGGTGTGTCCCACTCTAGCTGCTGCAGCCAGGCCGACTGAATCAGCATTTTAGCTCGAATGGTTACTGGAGCCAGCCATCCGAGCGGGTCGAAGAGTCGAGCGGTTTCCGACAGCAGCCCTCTCTTGGTGAACGCGACGACGGTGCGAGGAGGGACGGAGAAGGCGAATTCGTCTCTAGTTGGATACCAGCGCAATCCCAGCGTTGAGTGATTCTCTTGTTCCCACGACCGCGAGTCTCTGGTGAGGCAGAACTCAGTCGGAATGTCGCGAAGAAGTTCCTGACAGTTGGCGGCCCACTTTCGGAGAGAAAACCCGCCCGCCATGCAGAGGTTGCGGAGCTCGACTTGGAGCGCGATAGCGTCGTCTTTATCGTGCGCTCCGGTCACGACATCGTCAACGTAGCAGTCGTGTCGTAACGCATTCGCGCCGCGAGGGAAACGCGGTCCGTCGTCGTCGGCGAGTTGGCGCAGCGTGCGAATGGCGAGAAATGGCGCGCAAGCGAGACCGTAAGTAACGGTCTTCAACGTAAACTCGCGTATAGGTTCGTCGATGCTGTGGCGCCAAAGTATGCATTGATGCCTTTGATCTTCGGGATGAACGAGAATCTGCCGATACATCTTTTCGATGTCAGCCACTAGCGCGTACCGATGCCACCGCCACCGCAGAAGTACGTTCGCGAGGGGTGGCAGCAAGTTAGCCCCAACTAATAGATGCGTATTGAGCGACTCACCAGACCCTGTGCGCTGCGATCCGTTGAAGACGACTCTGAGCTTGGTCGTGGTGCTGGATTCTCGAAGGACACCGTGATGCGGAAGGTAGCACCGATCCTCGCTGGAATTCGGAGGTTCTGGCGCCAATTCCATGTGCCCTTGGTCCTCGTAGTCCTTCAGGAAGGCTCGGTAGAGATCGCCGAATCGTGCGTCTCTCTCACATCGTCGCTCCATGGCGTCTAAGAGCCGTTCGGCGGATCTTCTCGTATCAATCATCGTAGTCAGCGGAGATGCGAAAGGTAGTCGCACGATGTATCGTCCTTCGGCAGTGCGTTGATGCTGCAGCGCGAAGATGTCTTCGCATTGCTGCTCCCTTGGCGTGAGTGCGACAGGAGCGGGCGCTTCTCGTTCCTGCTCCCAGAAGCGGTGCACAAGGTCGGCAAGCTCGTGATCTACGGTGCACTGAAGCGAGTGGCGTTGTGCTGAGTTGGTTACTTGGTCGCAACCTCCCGATAAGATCCAGCCGAGCAGCGTTTTTTGAGCGATAGGCGCTTGGGGGCCTCCCTTGCGGAGACCATCCTGGAGAATGATTGAGCATACTTCCGCTCCAAGAAGCAACTCAATAGCGTCGTTTGCTGTGTAGTCGGGATCAGCCAGTTGGAGCCCCTTTAGATGTGGCCACTCCGTTCTGATCCTTGCGTGAGAGCCTTGATAAAGCGACAGACGTGGCAGAACAAAGGCTCCGACGGTGAAGTCGGTCCCTGTTGTTAACGAGGTCACCTTGAGTGTCACCTTTCCCCTGCTGGGCCCGGAGCTTTTGCCGCTGATGCCGATGACCTCGATTGAGGATCGAGAGCGTGGCAAGCGTAGGCGTTGGACCAGAGCCTCGGAAATTAGAGAAATTTCCGAACCTTGATCGATGAGCACGCGTGTGGTGTGCTGATTGCCGTGACGATCAGCGATGGAAACTCGCGCCGTTGCGAGCAAAATGGCCTTGTGGTTGTTGTCGCGTCGCACCGCCGACAGTGAGCTGACTTCTTGAGGTTTCGGTGAAGCGTACGCGTCGTGTAACATGGAGTGGTGACGAGACTTGCACGTAGCACACGTCTTCGTCGAATGGCACTTCGCGAAAGCATGAGAGCCGAGACAGTTAAAGCACAGCTTGTGAGTTTCGGCGACGGCCTTGCGGTCGACCGCGGATTTTTTCTTGAATTCTTCACATACCATCACGTTGTGTTTTCCCTTGCATAGGACGCATTGTGAAGATTCGGTGTATTTTTTGACGTGATGCGATTTGGCAGATCGCGACGGGTTGTCGGAGACCTTGAGCGATTGTGGTTTGGCGGCTGTAAGAGTAAGTGCTCTTTGGTTTATGAAGTTCATTAGCTCTTTAAGAGTGGGCATGTCGCTCGAGGCGCGTGAGAGTGACTCCCACTCCAGGCGAGTTCTTGGATCGAAGAGCTCGACGGCAAGATGAGTTAGTAGATCGAAGCCATGAGAGTTGATAGGCCTATCAATGTTCTCCTGGCCGTTGACTACCCTGGTCAAGGCGTTGAAGACGCGGTTGAGCTCCTCCGCACTTTCGCTCTTCATCTTAGCCACGGTGGTAAACTTGGAGAAATTAGAGCGAGATAACTCTCTCTTATTTTCGTACCGCTCGCTTAGCAGCTCCCATGCGCGTGGATAGTTGTCTTCGGTCATCGCTAATGGTTGAATCAGTTCCTTGGCAGGACCCTCCAGACAAGTTTTCAGGTAATGGAATTTCTCAATTGCTGAGATTGATGAATTGTTTCCGACAATGGATTGGAAGAGATCTCGGAATGTAGGCCAGTCTTCGAATGCGCCAGAGAACGAACTAATCTTGAGGCGAGGCAGCGACGGTTTTCCGGAAGACACATTACCTTCTGTTTTGGAAGCTGAGCTCGGTTCTTTCGCAATGAGTTTCGTCCGATACTCGTTCAGCAGTCCTCGCTGCTGCACGTACGTGTTTTCGACGGAATCGACGAATTGAGACGTGTTGTACTCACTCTCATCGAAGGCGTCCTTGTAATGAACTTGAAGAAGATCGTGTTGCTTCTCAAATTTCGCCCACATCTGGTCGAGAAGCGCCAAGCGGGATTCGACCGTGTGGTGGGTGATGTTGGCCGTCCCCAATTTCTTCAAATTGGTTATTGACCTGGCCATGCGATCATGGATGTGGCGCTGGGAGTTCAGCAAGACGTTTATTTCGTCACTCATGATTTCACTCGCGAATTCTTCTTTCTCAGATCTTCTTGATAACACGTGCACTGAACGCGATGCACTCGACACTGCGGATGCCGGCTAACATCCGGCTCGAAGGACCAAAAAATGTGCGAGAGCGCACCGCGCGGACAGATTCGAGTGAGAAAACGGCACAAGGTTGATATGATGCACGACAGTGAAGAGAACTCCGTTTCATTTAATTTAACAAAAGAATTTCTTTAATGTATTCAGTTACAAAGTCAAAAGATATAATTAATTAAAGATCAGATTAACAGAATATTAAATGCGGTCACCTTTTCCAAATTGAGCTTGGAATCGCGGTGATGGAAAATCTCGGCGATTTTCCTCGAAGCTTCTCGAAAGATTCGGTTATAGCGATTTCACTAAACGGTTAGCACGGCGATTTTACGAAGCGCAACTATGACTCTAAGAACTCTAAGAACTTTTTGGAAGTAAGAAGGAGGACGGCGAGATCGAGGCATTTATTGCTTTCGATCTGAGCTTTCCCTTTTGGGAAAAATCCAATAAAAATTTGCCACAATCGTAATTATTACGTGGCATTAGGTGTACAAAATTGATTGGCGCTTTGGATTCTTTTCTAGCGACGTTCAACGTAACAGTCATGCGCGACAGAAAATCCGTGCGTGGGATTGGTGACAGCGCGTGACGTATTCGTCGGAGCGCGGCGCTCGCGTGCGCGAATTGAATCGTTCTAGAACTTTCGATTGTCCGTTGCCGGTAACGACAACTTGTTTGCGTGTAACGAATTGTTTTTAAAAAGAACAAAGAACGACGAATTTGATGATTTCAACGAGGATTAAAATCATGTTTGAGATGAAATCACGAGCTCAATTTGTGCATGCGTTCAATGACAATTAATGTCGGTCGACTGACAGAATTCTTGCTTTTCTTTCGAAGCACCGATCTCGAACATATATATATATATATATATATATATATATATCCGAAATCGTTGAAAAAGGATTAGAACGCTTTAAAGAAATTCTTAAAACCCTTACGGAAGCTGGATTTTCATTTAATATCAAAAAATGTCATTTTATAAAATGAGAAATTAAATACTTAGGTTATTAAATTTATACTAGAAAAATAAGATCTAATCCCAGAAAAATTATTCAAGTCTTAGTTGAAGCTCTGATTCTTCATACGGGTACCCACGTCCGACAATTTATAGGTCTTGCTTTATTTTACTTTTGTTAGTTTATGTAGAATTTTTCAAAAATAATGGAGCCCTTGCATAATCTTATTCAACGTAAAGGAGAAATTACGTGGACTACAAAATATTCGAAGAAATTCGTAAAGAAATAATTAATATTTTAACATCTGAACCTGTTTTAGTCATTTTTGATCTTGATGTTCCTGTGGAATTATATACCGATGCGAGTTCTGAAGGATATAGTTCTATACTCATTCAAAGAAAAAATAAAGCATCATAGTACGAGGTTCGTATATGTAATAACAATAAGTTCTTAGAAAATCTGTTAGAGGGCACAGTGTCATGTCACATTACTTTTTGACAAGTAGCATCTTTCAGCTGATTATTGTCAAATTTTGAGCGGAATTCGTCGCGTGGTTTCATTTCTCTAGACGATTAAAGCGAACAACCTTAGTACTTTTTGCAAAATGGAAAAAAACAAGTTTCGTGCAGTGATCAAACATCTATATATAATATAAAAGGTTTAACGCCGAAAGAAATTAAAGCCGAGTTGGATAATGTTCATAGCATATCTGCACCAGCGTTTGCGACTGTATACAATTGGGTAAATGAATTTAATTTTGTGGTCATACATCCACATGTGATGCACTTCGTTCGGAACGTCCAATTGAGGCTGCTATGCCAGAAATCATCAATAAAGTTCACGATAATATTTTGACTGATCGACGAGTGAAAGTGCGCAAGCTTGCCGAGGTCACAGGCATATCACATGGCATAGTGATCTCAATTTTGCATGAACAATTGAGTATGAAAAAGCTATCGGCAAGATGGGTGCCGCGTTTGCTCACTATGGACCATAAGCGCGACCGTATGATGATTTCAAAACAATGTTTGGAGATGTTTCAACGTAATCCAGATAAATTTCTGCGTCGATTCATTACTGTGAACGAAACATGGATCCATTACTTCACACCCGAGACGAAGGAACAGTCAAAACAATGGACTTCACCAAGTGAACCAGCTCCGAAGAAGGCCGAAGACCGTGAAGTCGGTCGGAAAGATGATGGCCATAGTTTTTTGGGCACGCGGTATATCGATTACCTTCCGTTCGAAGCAAACGATCCATGGCGATTATTATGCAGCCTTATTGGACCGTTTCAATAACATTTTAAAGAAAAAATATCCTCATTTGGCGAAGAAGAAAGTGTTTTTCCATCAAGATAATGTATGGGTTCATACGTACCCGGCACTGATGCTAAATTCAACTATGAATTCCGCTATGAATTGCTTCCCCATCCAGCATATTCACCAAATTTAGCCTCCTGCTACTATTTTCTGTTTCCAAACCTGAAGAAATGATTCGGAGGAAAGAGATTCACCACCAGAGAGCAGCTCATCGCCGAAACAGAGGCTTATTTTGAAGGGTTGGACAAATCATATTATTTGGATGGCTTGAAAAAGTTGGATCAAGTGTATCGAGCTGAAAAGAGATTATGTTGAGAAATAAAAATGAATCGATCAAAAAAAAATGAATCGATAACAAAAAATGTATTTTACTATGTTTTTCTAAAAACTTATTGACTTACCCTCGTATTATAGTCGATATACGGAAGCTTATCATTCATATGAATTAGAAACTTTGGCGGTAGTACGTTTAGTTGAAAATTTCCGTCATTATCTTTTTGGTCGTCATTTTACTGTACACCGATTATAATGCTTTGAAGACATCTCGTTCTAAAAGAGACTTAACTCCTAGAGTTCATAAATGGTGGGCTATTCTCCAAGGCTATGATTTTGATATCGTTTATAGGGAAGAACGTAATATGGCTCATGCAGATTATTTATCAAGAAATCCATTCCCAAATTTAAATATCACTCCAACGTTGGACTCTTCAATTGTAATAACAACAAATCCAATGCCTGATGTCAAGAATGTTCAGATTGTTGAGCTTCAATAAGGGTGGTTAGCAGTGGAACAACAACGTGATTCTGAAATTGTTAATATTATTTCAGAATGGTAAAATAAAGAGTTTTCTGATGACATTGCACGTACTTATGATATTAGAAATAGTATTTTATATAGAAAAATTGAACGCAATAAAAAGATATCATGGCCAATTGTGCCTCGTTCTCTTATTTAATTACTTATAAATTACGTTCATTTTAAAATTAAGCATTTAGGATCTGAAAAGACTCTTGAAAAGCTTTACAAAATGTATTAGTTCCCGAATATAACAAAGACAGTCAGAAAATACAGGGTCCATTATGAAAGTAATGCGCATGATTTTATTGTGACGCGAATATCCATTGCAGCGGGGTAAAATGGGTCGGGAAATGTGGTGGGGGGTCTGCCCTTCCAAGGCAGCCGGTCGCCAGTTTGCTCCGAGCAGTCTGAGTGGAAAGACGTGCCTCCGCGTGAAGTGTGTTTTTCGACTTTGTAACACGGCGCGGAGTGTTCGCTTGAACAGCGATACGCCATCAAGTTTTGCGTGCGACTTGGAAAGCAACCGAAACATTCCAGATGCTTCAAGAGGCCTTCAAGGACGACTGCATTTCAAGGTCACAGTCCGGGAGGTGGCACAAGGCGTTCAAGGAGGGCCGGGAGGAGGTCGCCGACGAACCCCGTTCTGGATGCCCAACAACGGCCAGAACCGACGAAAACGTGAATCGTGTGTGCGAAGTTTTGCGTTCCGATCGTTGATTGAGCATCCAGTACATCGCTGACACTCTAAACATGTCCACATTTGCGGTACATAGGATAGTGACGGAGAATCTGCAAATGCGCAAGGTCTGCGCGAAGCTTGTGCCGAAAGTGTTGACGGAAGACTAGAAAGAACTTCGAGTTTCGCACTGTCAAGAATTGTTGGATTTGATTCAAAATGAGCCGGACTTTCTTAACTCTGTCGTAACCGGAGACGAATCTTGGATGTTCGAGTACGACCCAGAATCGAAAAGGCAGAGCAGCGAGTGACACTCAAAATCATCCCCCCGCCCCAAGAAAGCGCGAATGAGCAAGTCTCGCATCAAAACGATGCTCATTGTCTTTTTTGACGTCCGAGCAATCGTCCATTTTGAGTTTGTACCGCAGGGAGAAACTGTCAACTCAGCCTTCTACCTGGAGATGCTCAAGAGATTGAAACGCCGGGTCGCGCGCGTGAGGGCTGACATCAAAGATGCGATCAAGCTCCACCATGACAATGCCCCCAGCCATACGGCCTTCATCGTTGCCAACTACCTGGCCCGGAGCAACACCCCGGTGGTCCCCCAGCCCCCTTACAATCCCGACTTGGCTCCGTGCGACTTTTTTTTGTTTCCCCGTCTGAAGAGAGAGCTGAAAGGAAAGCATTGGGAATCCGTGGAAAACATCCAAAAGCATGTTACAACGTTCCTAAGAGACATTCCCGTCGAGGAGTTTCAGCGTGCCTTCCAGGCGTGGCAGACACGTCTCCGCAAGTGTATTGATTCAGGGGGAGAGTATTTTGAAGAATTTTGAGCATTTGTACCGCTACGATCAATAAATCTATTTTTCCCAGAAAATGCGCATTACTTTTATAATGGACCCTGTACGTTAATGTTTGCTTGATCTATAAAGCTTCAAAAGATATATCAGGTGCACAACAAATACAGTTACATCCTATTCCTTAAGTTTCTGTGCCATGGTATATTTTATATAGACGATATTTTACATATAGTAGTAAATTGAGTGGTAAAAGTGCCAGAAAGGAATATGTTTATGTAATCATTGATGCATTTACTAAATATGTTTTATTAAGATATACACTCATGCTTAATTTGGTAAGTGCAATAGAAACCATGAAGTTCGCTATGCATTTGTTTGGAACTCCACATCGTGTGATCGCTGATCAAGGACGTTGTTTTGTTAGCTCTGATTTTAAAAACTTTTAAAATGTATAAAAAGAAGAGCATAAGAAACCACCGCACAAGTTATAGTTTGTGATATTTAATTATCATTACATTAATTAAAACATTAAATGTTTCGGCCACAATCTGGCCATCTTCAGTAAATTCATAATATTCTTAAAACGCAGAGTTACATCTAGTTGACATTAAATTTAACCGTCATATGTTGTAATTATATAAATGTGTTCTTTTCTATGTGAAGATGCTTCGTACAATAATGTTACAACGCCAATTGTCATATCACGAAAAGTGTAGAACGAGAATTTCCAGATTCTAATTTGAAACAAATTTGTACAATATATCATTAATATCTTCTAATCTATAAGAATATATAAGAATAGAATCGTTACCTGTTTTACAGCAAAAAAATAACGATGAATCTCAAGTACATCCTTTGCACAGATAAAAATTTGTCGTGACATTGTGTGTTGTTATTTGTCATATCATATATTTTATCACTATTTATATATATGAGCCAAAAGTTTGGAAAGTTCTAGAATTATTTATTAAATGAGAGAGAGATCTTTCTTAAGAAGAGGAAGATAAACATCAGGCAAACCTTCCGTGTCACTTTGCTTATTGATATCACTTGTTTGGCCTTTTATATGTATCATTTCAGAAATTTTTCTTTTCATTAATGATTGTTCTGTGTCTAAAATTCTTATGTTATCCCAATCCAATTCATGCATCTCATTCAACTGGTGACGTGAAACCACTGATATCTCGGAAGTGGGTTTTCTTATGTCAGCCTTATGTTCTTTTATACGAGTTTTTAATTTCCTTTTTGTTTGACCAACATAAGACGATTCATAATTAATTTTGTAGACTACTCTATAATGGTCATCATTAAGCAAAGGATCCTTTCCAGTCTTTATAAATGTATTCATTTTATTCATAGGTTTATAAGCTATATTAAAACCATGAATATGTGAAAGTTTTTTGAATTTTTCAGATACTTTGCTTAAATATGGTATCGTGAAAAATTTTTTCTTTGAATTCGCATTAGAATCACGTTCATTATTATTTTCTTCACGATTTTAATCTAAATTAGTTCTACTCTCCAATGTTTTTATTTTATTTTTTATTGTTGAAAATATGAATTTAAGAGGATAACCATTACTTAAAAGAGTGTGAATTAACTCAGAGATATTTTTTTCATGAAATTTAGGATGGGATAAAAGCAAAATTCTATCGAATTGCCCAATGATTACTCCCTTTTTATGTACTAACGGATAATTCGAAAAATAGTTTAAATATCTCTCAGAATTGGTATTTATGATGTATTAAAAACTTTTGTAAAGATAATAACATAGTACTTTATCTCTTAGCTTCCTAAAGAGATGATTAATTTCGATTCCCATCGCATTACCTAATCGATAACACATCATTTTGACATACATAAGAAACATGTTCGTCCTTATACATACACACGGTTCGCAGGAGCACATTTGTGTCAACTATAATCGTTTGTTCGATTTCCTTTCAATTTGGAGCGAGTTTTATAGTTAATATTGCGTCCGAATGCGAATTTTATTTAATTTTTTATGTTTTATCTACGTTACATTTCTATTATTAATTTATTTGTCACATTGAAAATGATCCAACAAGGATCGAAACGTTTGTTTTGTCCATCTTCTGATTGTCAAATTATAATTTACGTTTTTAATTTCATGACATGTTTTATTTTATTTTTTAACTATTTATACAGTTTGTCATTTTATGTTGATTGTTTTTAGGCTCGTAGCTCCTTTTTCCTTTTTACTTATTTTAATTTATTGAGCCTTATTATTTTTATAATATAATAACATAGACTTACACCTCATAGTTACTGGAGCAAGTAGAGCTGACGGGCAAGTTGGAAGAGTTATGCAAACATTAAAAAGTTTATTAACGATAATCGAATGTGATCCTAATAAAATATGGAGAGATGAACTTGGAGAGATGCAACTAGTGTTAAAATAGCACACGATATAGAGTTACTGTTATATTCCAATTGAACTGATGTTTAGTGTTCAGGCTATTTCTAGGAAAAGTAAATCATAAAAGTAAATCAACGTGAAGAAATTGCACGTCTTGATTTAAGTGTAGCTCGAGAAAATGCTTCGAAAATGATTGAACGGTTAGCTACAGTCGAGGCTCGTTTCAAAAAATGACACATATCACAAAAATGCACTTTAACAATATCAGACCTTGTTTTTTTTATTTTTGGGGATCGACAGTAAAGTCTCTGTCCAATTCCCATTCTCTTTTCAAAATATTTTTTTTGGCCCATCTTTATGACTGCGATAAAACCTCTTCGGAAATACGTTAGAACTTATTGAAACATGTTGAAACATGTTAAAAAGTGCAGCAAACCAAATGATGCATCTTTCCATATTATATAAAACGAAAAGATATTCTTTTCTAGAAACTCATTTTGTCAGCAATCAGTTTAAAGTGACAATATGGATCAAACGGAGCGTGATCTCATAACGCAAGCCGCTCAGTTGAATACGCGAGAAGAGTTTCTTGCGTGGAAACAGCATTGTGATAATTTCATCGAATCGCTGGACGAATAGAATCGCGCTAAACGTTCGCGATTATCGATGGTGTTAAACAATTGTTGATTGCTCGTATCGCGAGACTCGAAAATTTAAAAGATACTATGCGCGAAAGTTTTGTGCAAGTGAGTGCCGAATACAGCGCGGGACTTCGATGGCGCGAGATTGATACGGTGTTTGAAAGCCGTATATTGACCGGTGCCGTGAAAAATTCTGGATACATCGAACCTCGCCAGTTTCTTAAAGACGCGAGAGAAATAGTGCTGGAATGTGCATGCAGAGACATAATAATATTAAGATAAACACCGCATTTAATTTGTATCGGGTGATAAACGTGCAAATAAAAGTGTTAGCACAAGAAACTATAATCTTTTCGTTTGTCTGATTTGCAAGAATGCGTAGCGCGTGGTCGAGCCTATCCTGACATCGCTGGAGGAATTCCAGGAACGCGGATGGACGCTGTCGCGTATTCTGAATTTAATTGTAAACGTAAATAAGTACAATCTATTGCACGCGGGATATCACATTGAACTCCCGCGAGAAATTAAAATGAAGAGAGCGGTAGTTAACGTGCGATCCATGGACAATGTATGTTTTGCCTGGTCAGTGGTTACCACTCTACATCCAGCTAGAAGTAACACAGATCGGACATCTTCGTATCTTCATTATATAACGGTATTAAATTTAACAGACATTATATTCCTAATGACGCTGAATCAAATAAAAAAATTCGAAAATCATAATAACATCTTAATCAACGTACTGCATCGAGTAAAAAGAAAAAAAAAGGATTCTTCCATTACATCTTACAACTCACCGATATGAAGAGGAATAAGCACATCAATTTGCTATACGTACAGAATGATAACGCGGGACACTTCGCGTGGATAAAAGATCTGTCCCGCCTCGTGAGCTCACAAATCAATAAATATGGACACAAGAAATACTTTTGTGATAGGTACATGAATATATTTAATTGAAAATTATGAAAATGTTTTTTGAAATCTCTTTGTGACAATAAAAAAATTATACTTTTTTTTCAGATGCCTGCACTATTTTGGATTTAGCGCAAAGCTGGATATCCACGAAGTAGACTAGAAAATTAAACGATTAAAGGCGCCATCAGGTTGCCGAGCGAGGACGACAAGTGATTGAGTTTCAACAATCACTGCAGGAAGGAGCGCATCCCATTCGTGGTTTATGCTGACCTGGAATGCATCCTGGAGAAGACGGAGAGACTCGAATATGTCAACATATAGGTACCAACATCACAACTGTTTAGCATCGGATATTACGCACATTGCTCGTACAATAACTCGCTGATATGTTTTCGTCGCGGTAACGATTGCGTCACGTAGTTCACCGAGGAACTCAGAAGTTTAGCACATAATGTAAATACTGTCCTGTCTGCTAATGTTCCCATGGCAGATTTTTCGCGAGAAGATTGGCAAAAGTTTAACAGTGCCATGTACTCCCACGTGTGCAAAAAACCATTCTCGCCTGATACACGGGTATGCGATCATTCCCACTTGACAGGGCGATATAGAGGTCCCGCGTATTGCAACTTAAATTATAAAGATTCACATTACATTCCCGTAGTTTTTTATAATTTATCGGGTTACGATGCACATTTTATCAAGGATACAGCTACCGCGTATAAAGGACGTTACAGAACTACTTCCCATAATTAAAAAAAAATACATTTCATTTACGAAATATATCGATAAATGATCATCAAAAATGATCAAAAGAAAACTTATATGTAAAATATCGATTCATTTAAATTTCTCAGTATAGTTTAGAAAAATTAGCGTCGCATCTCGATGAAGATAAAAATTGCGCGGTCAAAATTTCTTAATCTCGACCTGGAGGATTTCGATCTACTCACGCGTAAAAGTGTATTTCTGTACGAGTACGTTGACTGCGTCGAAAAATTGGAAGAAGCTGAATTACCATTATGCGAATTTTTATAGTTAACGGGCGACATTGTATCCGAGAGCGATTACGCGCACGCCGTGAACGCATGGCAGTGGTTCACCATCCAAACCTTCGGTGAATACAGTGATCTATATTTAAAAACAGATGTATTATTATTAACCGATATATTTGAGAATTTTCGGGATAGTTGCATCACCAGTTATAGACTCGATCCTGTGTATTATACACTACTAGGTTTTACATGGGACACGATGTTGAAACATACTCACATCAATTTTGAACTTCTTACCGACATTGATGGTATTCATCGAACGTGGCATACGTGGCGGTCTGAGTCAATGTTTAAATAGAGATATGCGCAGGCTAACAACAAGTACATGCAGTCGTACGATTAATCAAAACTATTGATATATCTGATGTACTATGACGTCAACAACCTGTACGGCTGGGCAATGTGTCAACCATTGTCATACGCCGATTTTTGCTCGGTCGACGTAAACAATTTTGATGTTATGAATGTCGCGTTAGATTCACGGATGGATTACGTTCTCGAGATTGACTTGGAGTATTCGCAATATGTTCATGATACGCACTCCGATCTATCGTTTTGTCCAACGCGTGAGAAACCATTCGGCAAACGAGAGAAGAAACTCCTCGCGACATTGTATGATAAAAAGCGTTACGTCATACATTATCGCAATCTGCAGCAATGCAACTCGTCATAGTTTCCGCATTACAAAGATCCATCGTATATACTGCAATTCGCGCAATCTCCATGGCTTCGCAAGTACATCGAACTCAATACAAATTTTAAAACTTTAGCAAAGAATGAGAAAAACTTATTCAAATTAATTCGAGAAAAACTTATTCAAATTAACGAACAACGCGGTTTTCGGCAAGAACATGGAGAATGTGCGTAATCATGTTAATGTGCGACTCGTAATGCGTTGGGATGGGAGATACAGTGTAGGGGCAATGATCGCGAAATCAAACTTTCACAGTAGAAGTATTTTTTCCGAGAATCTAGTCACGATAGAAATGCGGAAACTCGAGATGAAGTTCGATAAACTGATATATGTGGGTATACGTGGGTATGTGCATCTTCGATATATCTAAAACGTGTTTGTACGAATTTCACCACTAGTACATATTACCGCTCTTTCATGAAAAATGTAAAATTATGTATCGACACGGACAGCCTTATTTATCACATCGAGTGCGATAATGTCTACGCTGTTATGAAACACGATATCAATAGATTTGATACGAGCGATTACGCGATCGACAATGTTTACGACATATCGCTAGTAAATAAAAAAGTTCCCAGTTTAATAAAAAATGAAAACAATGGCGCGAATCATGACCGAATTTGTCGGGCTTAGAGCGAAAATATACACCTTGCACGTCGATGGCAAAAAAGATACTAAGAAGGCAAAAGGCATCAAGAGCAACATTGTAGCGAGATCCATAACGTTCAATAATTATACGCGATGTCTCAATGACACAATTGAAATTGCGCAGTCGTAAATAAGATCGAAATTGCATGAAGTATACCAAAAAGGTATACACCGAAGTATCCAAAATGAAAATTACTCTGAATCTATAAGTGGTACATTGTTTCAGATTCTACCGATACGCTGCCATGGGGACATTATAAAATATTATTATAAATTTATTTTTTTTTCGTATTTATATATTTTTTTATTAATAAAAACACACTTGTATATGATGTATAATATGTTTAATATGTATATTATGTATAGTACGTATAATATGTATATTATATATAATACGTATGTTATGTATGTACGTTGGTACGTATATATATGTATATATATATATATATATTGGGTATGGGAATAAGTTTCCGCCATTTTTAAATGAAAAAAATGTGTTTATTTAAACAAATCTATATAAGTGAGTTTATTCAAAGTATGCTCCTTCGGAAGCGACAACTTTCTCCCACCTTTCCAGTAATAAACGGATTCCTCGAATGAAAAAATTTGGTTTTTTTGAAGCGATCCATTCATCAAGCTATTTTTTGATACCTTCATAAGAATTGAATCGTTCTCCAGAAAGGGCCGATTGCATGAATCGGAACAAATGGAAATCTGAAGGGGCAATGTCCGGTGAATACAGCGGGTGGGGCAGAATTTCCCACTTTATTCCTTCCAAGTATTTTTTGCCCGGTTTTGCAACGTGTGGCCTAGCGTTGTCATGTATTAGGTGTACAAAAAAGTTCTGAGCTTTAGATTTGATACAACCGAAATAACAATTTAAATTTTATATATCTTCCCGCCCTTTTGCGGTTTTAAAGCGTTAACATTTGGCCTTCTAAAATGCCATACGGTTTGGCGTTTGATGCACATAACCTCAAAAATCAGTAGTGTTCACGATGGCAATAACAAAAGAGCATATTCGATTTTCCATCCACTTCGCGTTTCATCTGAAGAAAAATGCTGCTGAAGCCACTGCAATGATTTGTGCTGCATATGGAGAAAACGCTGTAAGTCATGTTACATGTAAAAGACGGTATCAAAAGTTTCGCCAAGGAGATTTCAGTCTTAAAGATGAATCGCGTGCTGGACGCCCTGAAAAGATTGAAACGGACGAATTGCAAGCACTGCTGGATATAAACTCTGCGCAAACTGAAAAGGAGCTTGCAGAACAGCTTGGCGTTACGCAGCAAGCCATTTCCGTACGATTACATACGATGGGAAAGGTTCAGAAGGAAGGCAGATGGGTTCCGCATGAATTGTCCGAAGACAACAAAAATCGACGGCGTGACACTGCCCTCACTTTACTTTCAAAGTTCCGGAAAAAAGATTTTCTGCACAAAATCATTACAGGCGATGAAAAGTGGATTCTTTATGATAACCCTAAACGTAGAAAATCATGGGTTGATCCTGGTCAACCTTCGACATCGACGCCAAAGCCCAATATCCACGCCAAGAAGGTTTTGCTCTGTATCTGGTGGGATTGGAAGGGTGTGTTGTACTACGAGTTGTTACAACCGGGTGAAACAGTCACGGCAGACCGCTACCAACAACAATTGACCAATTTGAGCGATGCATTAGAAGAAAAGAGGCCATTTACTGACCAAGGACGTCGTAAAGTGATCTTGCTTCATGACAATGCTCGACCTCATGTTGCGAAAGCGACTCAGGACCATATCTTTGCGTTAGGCTGGGAACTTCTTCCGCACGCGGCGTATAGCCCAGACATGGCCTTCCGATTACTACCTATTCCGGTCGCTGCAGCATCATTTGGCTGATACACATTTCGTGAGATTAGAAGAGATACGAAAATGCATTGATGACTTTATCGCTTCGAAGCCGGTGAGTTTCTATCGTCAAGGAATTCGCAAGCTCCCCGAAATATGGCAAAAGGTCGTTGATGCAAACGGAGAATATTTCGCTGATTAATATTTTTTCGTTTGTTTTTGAATAAAGATTGAATTTTACAAAAAAAAGCTCAGAACTTTTTTGTACACCTAATAACAGAATCAGCTTGCCTATTGTCCTATTCCGATCATTTTTCTTTCAAAGCTTGGTTTAAACGTATCAGTTGTAGCCCATAACGATCGCCAGTGATGGTTTCGGACGGTTTGAGCAGCTCATAATATATAATACCTCTTTGATCTCACCAGATGCACAACATAATCTTCGAAGCATGGATATTTCGTTTTAGCGTTGATGGACCTGGTTCACCTGGCATCACTCATGCCTTCAAGCGTTTAGGGTTATCATGTAGATCCATTTTTCATCGCCAGTTACGATACGATGTAGAAAACTCTTCCTTTGTTGTCATTGACAAAGCATCTCGCAAATGACCAAACGTCTTTCCATGTCTCTCTCTTTCAATTTATATGGCACCCAATTTCCTTCTTTTTGCATCATTTCCATTGCGTGTAGACGTTTTTCAACAGTGGATCTATCAACATTTAACTCTTTTACCAATCTATCGAGCGATAAACACGAATCTTCTTCGAGTAATTGTTGCAATTCTGCATCTTCA
This sequence comes from Acromyrmex echinatior, assembly GCF_024713525.1. Classification (NCBI taxonomy): domain Eukaryota; kingdom Metazoa; phylum Arthropoda; class Insecta; order Hymenoptera; family Formicidae; genus Acromyrmex; species Acromyrmex echinatior. Next base: position 11,472,530 of record NC_141859.1, read on the forward strand.
AATTTTTTCGGTGCACCTTCGCGTTCTTTGTCACGCACGTCAAAATCACCACTGTTGAATCGCCGCAACCATTCTTTACAACTAGTTTTCGATGGAGCATGCTCACCGTAAATATTTACGAGCAAACGATGCGTTTCCGCAGCACTTTTCTTTAAAATAAAATAATGGAGTAAAACTTCTCGCAAATATTGCTTTTTTGGAATAAATTCCGACATCTTCAACGCAAAAAAAGTTACTCTTTGTTACGCTTCGAACGAATGCCATCTATTGGGCTCAAAAGTTTGGACACATACCTTTCAAAAACATGTCTTGCCGTTCTATCGAACACACGAGCAATGCTACTAACGATATCTTTCTGTAATGGGCGGAAATTTATTCCCATATCCAATATATACATATATATGTGTGTACGTATGCATCTGTAATATGTGTAATGTGTAAAACATGTATAATACGTTTATATTTAATATATATTTATATAGGGAAAAAAAAATTATTACAATTTGTAATAAATTTTATTTTTATAACACACTATGTATCCAAAAGTTGTGTGAATTATCATTTCCGAGCCATTTTACGTAAACCTTGTCTCCTTTTTTAAGCAATACCTTTTCAACTAGATATATCGGCGATATATTAGCGATGCAACTCATACTCACAGAATTCTCCAGCGACCGATTTTTCGCAGTAATCTTCTAGTAAATATGTTACAAGATTAGTTTTCTGTACTTTGACGATTCTAAACACCTCCGTGATGTAATTTGGCGTGTATCCTTTCTCAAAGATCATTTTGAATTTGCTCACACGTACCGAGTCATCCATTTTGAATCGCTTGAGTGCGACGGCCTTTACGCTACTGTACACTGTGTTTAAGAGTTTGTCAGTGGGAGTCACATCGATGGGCCCCACACCGATGGTTCGATGCTTTCGCGCATTGTACTCAGACACGAGACGTAGAAACAAGTTGATACATTTATAATTTGCATTGTGCGTAAATTGTTTTCACATATCGTTTTTCAATGTACGATTGAACCGTTCAACGACAGATGTCTTCATTATGGAATATATTGAATAATGATTTATGTTGTGTTTTCTCAAAAGTTTTTGCATGTTTGCGTTTAAAATTCTTTTCCCATATCGGTTTGCAAATTTTTTGGGCATCTTCTATCATCTCGAATTATCTTTCGAATTATCTTCGAATTATCGCTGTAGCCTTCTCATTTCCACTCTTGGTTTTCAGCGGTACGGCCCATGCGTGTTTACTCAACACATCGATAACGGTGAGAATGTAATGGTAACCTTTCTTGACTCCGTGTGTAAGAGCGTATCTCGATCATATCAGCCCGCAACAAGTCATCTGTAAATTATGACACGTTTGTGTGGAAAATTTTTTCCAGCATGCAGTTCTTTCACCAGTCGTCATTTTTCTTCTCAGACATGTTACGTTTTATTATGATTATTACTGCATAATGCGTAAAATATCACAAAGTTCTTACGAAAATGTTGTTCATCGCCATTTCGATATCAACTAAAATGTATCCTGTTTCAATTTAATAAAGCCAGCTTCACGAAGCTCCTCGATAATAAAAAATATTTCGTTATTGTGGGCGTTGTGATGCGAGGCGTCAAGCAATCGGAGACGATCCACTCGTTAGGATCATCCCAATGAATATAATCGATTTTATTGACATTTAGGGTCATCATGTGTGGTACTACACATTTGCCTTCTTTTTTATTCTTTTATCTATTGTTTAGATTCTTGGCGCGTGATATACCCGTTTCAACCTGTATCTTATCTAATGCCAAGGCTATTATATTCTTATATTTGTATCCTTTGTTACCCAATATTGGATTATTCGCATTATAGCTGCGTCTATGAGCATTCGTTACCAACATTATACTTTTGTTCGTTAGTTTATCATTCTCTGTGTAAATAGTATCATCGGGGATTCGTTTGAAAATTAATTCGTACAAACCATGTTTATCTTTGTACTTTATTCCATCTACGATCACAAAGAAATTCGTGTCTACATCGAACTGTTTATCGTCGAGCATCGTGTCGTTCTCGCTGAGGTATACGCCATAAACGTGATCGATTTCCTTTTCTCTGTCACCACCGAGAAGCATGTTTACATATTTTTGCAAGGATTGTTTAACTAACGTTCAAACGATTTATTAGGCGTTTTATAAACGTCTTCGACTGAGGAAACATGCGAATGTTCGTAAGATATTTCGCATTCAGGTAACGCATAATTTAAATTCGACATTCGATTCTTTTGCTTTTTAAACGATGATGTTAATTGCAGCCATGAATTATCCATCCAAAAGCCATCGCCATCATCTTCATTATCATGAACATCTTCATTATCTTCAGGTTTTCTTTTCTTAATATTTTTATCTTTTACAATGTTGACTTTTTTCTTAATTGGTTGAGATTTATCATTAGCGGTGTTCTCGACAATCTGTTTTAAAGGTTCGACGATAGGCTTAAATTTTTTCAATACTATATCTTCATCTATTTTGCCGGTTTTTAAAGCGCGATACTTTTTACGAATCAAGACATCGTTTTCGCAATTTGTTTTGCTATCCTCTCGTAATCCTTGAGTTCTTTGTTATCCATATTACATTCGAAAGGAAATGTTGTGTAGTTGATGTATTGACAACGACTAATCACGTTAAAGTATCGCATGCTCATTAAATCCTTTTCTGTATTGTCTATTCGTAAGCGCTGTCTTTGTCTATCACTACGAATCCATATTTTTGTTCTCAACAGCAACGACACTGTTCGCAGAAATTCTCATAAGAGATGTTACATGTCGATGGTTACATGATCATTGTATACATGCTTCAGATTGGTACCTGTTTAAACAGGATCAACAGATTTGCATTATCGCATATATGATGCTTCGGTATCTTTGCGTATGTTTGACACAGATAGAAACAGTCGACGTCCGTGTGTCAACCCAAAGTCACAAAGTACTCTTTGATCGCGTCTTGCTTCTCGCATGCCACGTCATCGAAGACAAAAATGGAATTTAGAGCGCCTCGGTAGTACTACATCGTTATTATTGCAAAGTATAAAATAATCAATTTCTTCAATCGGTGCTAATAAATTCTCCAAGTATCGGTATTTTGGCTGTTGCAACGACTTCGAGTACACATATACGATCTCGAAACGTATGTGGACTTTCCGGCAAACTTATCAACACGTTTGTTTTGCTGCAATTTAATGACTGCAGATGATTTTGCGTATAAAAATGTTTCCATGCTTGCGTATTTCTTTTTCAGTTTGTACTTTATTGTCGACATTAGTCACTTTGATCGTCTGCGATTGTCGCACGAATTTCATTTTCTCCCTTCACGACACTGATAATAAAAATGGATTTATAGTAGCGCGCAATACGAAACCGCTCAGTATTCAAAATACTTCTTATCGTGTCGGACAATTGTAATGTACATAATTTAATCGCCAAAGAGTTGGAATATATACCGAAAATTATTTTGTTACGAGAGTTTAAGAATTACATATAATAGATCAACTGTGGGACAGACTACTCGAGCATATAAAGGCTGATTCAGAGATTCAGCAACATCGTCGGTGCTTGAAACATTATAATTTGCCCTGCCATCGATCGCATATTGATGGTCCAACGTCACAGCTGTTTGGGTGGCTATGAAAGCCAAAATAAAAATTGATAAAAACATATGTGTATTCCATATTTTAGAGGTATTTTTATGCATACTACCTTACCAATAGAGGGAGTGTATCGAAACGATAGCGTAAATGTGAATAATGCTGATGGATTCATTGGGTGGCGTACACGAAGCTGGGAGATAGTGCTATTTACTTTGATAGTTTCGGTAATCTTCGACCACCGAAGGAATCGGTGCAATATTTGGATGTATAGCAAATCGAGTAAAATCGCATCTTATCAACGTTACGATCAAAGTAACTGTGGACAATTGTGTCTACAGTTTTTACAGACGATCAATTTAAGAATTGACCTTGCATTCTTTCAACTCATTCATTCAAACATGTCACTGACATTTACGTTCACCGGTAAGAGTAGTGTCCACGGTCAGCTACTTTCCGACTATAGATTTGAGCGATGGCGATTACAAGCACGATTTGACGATTTCGAAAAAAAATTGTATAAACTAATGAACAACGCGGTATTTGGCAAAACCATGAAGAATATGCGCAATGTCGATGTAAAATTAATATTAGGTGTACAAATAAGTTTCCGCCGTTTTTTATCAAAAATTAAGCATTTATTGTGAAAGAATTCATAATGTTTTATTGAAAGTATTGTCCATCGCTAGTCATTTTTTCCCATCTTTCTGGTAGCATACGGATACCGCGTTGGAAGAACGCTTCATCTTTTGAGGCTATCCAATTATCGATCCAATTTTTGATATCTTCATATGATGTGAAGTGCTGCTCAGACAGGCCATGCGCCATCGATCGAAATAGATGGTAATCGGAAGGGGCAATGTCTGGTGAATACGGCGGGTGGAGTAGAACTTCCTAATTGAGTGTTTCCATGTAGGTTTTGACCGGCGCCGCAATATGTGGTCGAGCATTATCATGCAGGAGAATAATTTTGTCATGCCTGGAGTAGTAGTGGGCGCGTTTTTCCTTGAGTGCTCGACTCAATCTCATCAATTGTGTTCGGTAGAGAGCCCCAGTAACCAAGCTGATCCCACTAAATACACAACATGAGTTTTTTTCCATGAATATTCGGCTTGGCTGTCGATGTTGAAGCATGGCCAGGTGATCCCCATGATTTCCTCTTCTTTGGGTTATCATAGTGGATCCATTTTTCATTACCAGTGACTATACGATGTAAAAAACCCTTTCATTTATGCCTGATAAGCAGCATTTCACATATGGAAAATCGGCGTTCAACGTTTCTCGGTTTCAGTTCATATGGAACCCAATTCCCTTGCTTTTGAATCATTCCCAATGATTTCAAACGATGTAAAATTGCTTGTTGAGTCGCTCCTAATGTAAGTGCAAGTTCTTTTTGCGTTTGGCACGAATCTTCATTCAATAATGCTTCCAATTCCGCGTCTTCGTACACTTTCGGCCTTCCGCTACGTTCTTTGTCTTCGACGTCAAATTCACCGATCTTAAATTTTTGAAATCATTCACGACAACTTCTCTCACTTAAGGCAGCCTCACCATATGCTTCTACAAGCAATCGATGAGCCTCAACTGCAGATTTCTTCAAATTAAAGAAGTAAATCAAAAGTTCCCGCAAATGACGCTTATTCAAAACTCGGCATTTTCGCACAAAAAAAATATATGATGCTGATACAAAATCGCTAGTATTTCAAGGTTATGTTGTTGACAGATGTCCAATCTTACGATATAATGTTTTACATCAGACAATTTTAACCATAGCTTGCTAGTGGCGGTCTTTTGTCCAACGGCGGAAACTTTGTACACCTATTTGTACACCTAATAAATAGTGATAAAATATACGATATGACTAATAATAACACACAATGTCACGACAAATTTCTATCTGCGCAAAGAATGTACTTGAGATTTATCGTTGTATTTTTTGCTGTAAAACAGGTAACGATTCTATTCTTTTATATTCCGATTAGAAGATATTAATGATATATAAATTTATTTTAAATTAGAATCTGGAAATTCTCGTTCTACACTTTTCGAGATATGACTTTGGGCGTTTTAACATTATTATACGAAGCATCTTCTCATAGAAATGAACACGTTTATATAATTATAACACACGACGGTTGAATTTAATGCCAACTTGATGTAACTCTGCGTCTTAAGAATATTATGAATTTACTGAAGATGGTCAGATTGTGACCGATACGTTTAATGTTTTTTAATTGATGTAATAATAATTAAATATCACAAACTACAACTTGTACTGTGGTTCGTTATGCTCTTCTTTTTATACTTGTTATTCGAATTTGATTATCAATAGAGATGATAATTACAAAAGAAAAATTGTAATTTTTCGGCAATATACAAGATATTATATTATTACAAATATGCTTCCCAGCAAATGAGAATGGATTGAAATGTATTAAAATAGATTCATATTTTCAGAAATACGGATTCATGAATGTTAAAATGACTCCTCTTTTCTAAATGCATTTTTATTCATTTATAGAAGTTGCATAGAGCATATTTCTATGCCTTTCAATCTAAAAATAATATTAGCATTTTTTGTGCATCGAGAATACTACTCAACTCAGAATTGTAAATAGAAAGTACAGTTTTTTTAATTCAATTCAATCAATCAATTAAATTCAAAAATAATATCAGCAATTTCTGTGCAAACCAAAGGGCTAATGAAAATTGGCGCTATAGTAATTGCGCTATTATTACATAAATCCGATATTATAAACATATACACAGTGCGACAAATATGTTCCCGGACAGGGCCTGAAAATCATAATTGAAACAATAATATGCATATTTTTTAGTTTTATTATTCAAAATATTCTCCTCTGGCTTCAATACTTGTTACAGTGATTCAATAGTGATTCAAATGTATGTTCTAGCTCAGTTTGCGGAATTGCCTCTAGTGTCTGTGTAGAAGCTGATTGGATGGTCGGAATGTCATCAAAAAAGCGTTCTTTCAATCAATTTTGGAAATAATGAGAAGTCGCAGGGGGCCAAATCAGGTGAATACGGTGGATGGTTTAACACAGAGACACGATTTCGAGCCAAACATTGACGGACAATCAATGAAGTGTGACTCCGTGCGTTATCATGCAACAAAGATCAATCTTCTGGATCACGATATTCGGGGCGAATACGATGAATTCTGCCCATCAATCGCTTTAAAACTTCGAGATAATATGCATCAGTAATTGTTTGGCCAGTTGGAACAAACTCTTTGTGGATAATACCTTTGCTATCAAAGAATGTGATGAGCATTGTCTTGATTTTTGATGGAACTTTTCGTACTTTTTTTGTTTGTGGTGAATTTTTTGACTTCCATTCCGCACTTAGTTTCTGGATCATATTGAAAGCACCATGTTTCATCATCCGTAACAATTGATTTTAGGAAGTTTGGATTATTTTCTGCGGCTGCAACGATGTCTCTGGAATAATTGATTCTCGCTGATTTTTGATCGCTTCTTAATGTGTGTGGAACAAACCTTCGTTTTACCCAAATCTTCATGTAATATGGTTCCAATCGTTTCTCTACTGATATTTAAAGCCTCCTCCATCATTTTTAGTGATGCATTGCGATCGTTTGCAACAAAATCACGTACTTTTTCGATCATTTCGGGTGTTCGAACCAAAATTGGCTGTCCTGATTTTTTGTCATCTTCAAAGGTCTCTCTGCCTTCCAAAAAACGCTTATGCCACTCAAAAACAGCTGTACGAGCTAGACATTGACTGCCGTAAACTTGTTGCGTCGATCGGAATGTTTCTGATGCACTTTTATCAAGTTTTGCGTTAAATTTAATCACTGCTCTTTGTTCCATATTAAAATTTTTACCTCGACCAAAATCTTGTTTAACATGAACTGTCATATCTTCGTTATATGTCAACCAAAATGAATGAAACTTTGACAGATGATAGCAAAATGTTCAACCTTTAAAATGCATGTTTGAACGCACAGATGTCGCCACTGGTTGCTGAGATGTGGTTCGTGTCCGGGAACATATTTGTCGCATATTTGTGTAGGTCCGTTGTAGATATTTGATGTTGTAATATATTTGTTGCTGACTGGTGGTGCGGGGGGGGGCAGCCAATGAGAGAGCTGCTTTTTCCTCCCACCACCTCTCGTGGTGGTTTTCCTCTCCGGCCCTCATCTCACGGGCGCATGTGTGTGGGAGTTCGTGACGTCACGATGTGACGCGACGATCTTGTGAGCTCGAGAGCAGACGAGTGACTGAGAGAGTTCGCGTGTTTTTTTCTCGCGTGCACTGTCGCACCAACGCCCGACGCCATTAGCTCGCATGCTCTCGCTCGCACTCGCATTAACGCTCGTTCGCACTCGCACTAACGCTCGCTCGCACTCGCACTAACGCTCGTTCGCACTAACATCGCTCGCTCTCGCTCGTTCAGCGCTAGTGATAACTATCTATCATATGATTCCACATCCTTTCCATTTCCTTTTGTCACTTTTTTTCCTTAAAGTTTGTGTCAGCGTGAATTTCCTTTTCCTCCTTTATTTAAAGATATATATAGGTAGGGATATATGAAATACTTTTTATATTTTAAAAGTTATATTTTAAAAGTATAGTTTTATTGTTAGTGTTAAATGACATACACAATTAATGTTCTTCGAAAACCAAAGCGATCAACTCGCAATCAAGTATGTCGTTGCGATCTAAGGATTATCATACATTGTTTTTAGCATGTTCGCAGATTTCGTGACAGTGGACGCGATAGCGAGAAGTTGCGAAAATTTTTTGTCGACGTTATCAGTCATTGCGGTTAAGGAGGAAATGAGACGATTTACACAGTATTCGAAATTAATTATATTAAGCACAGTGCTTTTCGACATGGATAGACGAGCTGTATTTGTTTCTAGACGCAGTACTGGTAGATTATTGATTCGTCCGAAGCGTAACGTTAGATTTCTAACCTACATTGGGGACGGCGCACGTATTCCTCTATTATTCTCGTCGTACTGCAAAAGGGACAAAATGATGTGTTTTTGTTCGAGAAGCTCTCTCCAGATGTCCGGTGAAAGCGGAATCTCTTTACTGATCCCCCAAAATGATGGTTACGTAAGAAGGGAGTTTGACATCAATATCAATGTTCAAGTATTTGCAGCCAGTTACAGTTAACGGATATCTTCTCTCGAGAATGCGTACGATGGGACGATGTGTGATTTGATGTCTGTAATTAAAGAAAAAAATAGTAGATGGAAAAAGAGCCGCAAAGAAAAAAATACCTACTTATTTGATTTGTTTTCTTTATCTGGATTTTTATCAGTTAAATCGTCGAATGTTTTCTTCTTGTTCGCGCTTCGTTCATCACGATCGTTCTGTTCCATGAGATAATTTTCGATATCCGTGTTGTTGAGCATTTTTGTATATTTTTTTCGCAGTATCGTCCTCACGATCGAAAACTTGGAAAGTGTGTACGAACGATGTTATTGGAATGATTGTTCCTTTTATACTGATTGTTTAAAACTATTATAGTATTTATTATATGTCCTTCCATCCTTTTCCTCTTCCTCTTCCTTCTTCGTCTTATTTCTCGTTGCATCATGTCAATATGTATTACTCGATCTAATTAGTCAACCTAAGATCCTGCATTTGTTGTAATAATCCGTCTCTCGAACATTCGACGTTGAGTATGTTTATATTAAATTTATCAGCCTCTGTTACGGTTCTCGTGAATTCGTTATTTGTAAAATAAATAAATAAATTTGTAAAATTGTTTTTTGCCAAAGTACAGATTACCATTCATATATCGGAAGGCCAAGGTCGGAGCTGACGGTATTCCTGGGAATACCGCTTGTAAGGATTGATACGAGCGAACACTCATACTACATTTGTCTATCTGCGCTACATCATTATTATTGAAGATTGCATAGGTTTGTCCTCTGTTAGTATTTACTACGGTATCAATCAAAGCATTCGGGGGAAATCCTAGACTCGAGAGATGTTTTGGCCAACTTTCTTTCAATTTGAAACTGGGATACTCGATCATGTAAATTATTTACAAACAGTTCACCCGAAGGCCTTTGATATGCGGCTAATAAGAAGAAATTATCCGGAAGGAAATTCATGTAGCTGTTTATGTGTGGTCCGTTGTATTTTGTATCATCTATATTTATCATACGTAGCGTTGATACGTGATGAATATTCGATGATGTAATACCAACACTGTATCCACATATTGTAAAGTATAGAAATCTACGTACTCGGGTTTATTTGTTGTAATTTCGGTAGTTGTTGATGTTGGTGGTGTGTAGTTGTTGTTAGTTTTGTATTTTTAATTCCATAGAGTTGTTGAATGGCTAAAATGTCCTCTATGTTGAGTTTAACGATTTTATTATTTTTATTAGCAGTGACAAATGCGAACTTATGGAGTCTTCACGCGAACTATGTGTTAATCCTAATGCGTGTCCAATTTCATGTGTTAACGTGTTAAGCAGATAGTCCTTGTTATTAGCAGATTTTTCGGTTAGATATATATGCCACGGTTCTGCACTATCTACGTGTATTTCGGCGATGTAATTGGCAACGTTTGAAGGATAGAACGCGTAAAGGTCCATCGAATGAAGAAGTGCAAATTTCTTCGTTACGTGTACGATCAGTATACGTGTGTGTGCCACTACAATAAGATATTAAGATGTCAGGATTTAACGTTTTACGTTGGAAGGATAAAAACGAATTCGCTGCCCATAGCGAGAATGCGGTAGTTTTCAAGATGTGCGCATCCGCTAAATGGAAGTTCCACGTGAGATATGTTTTCGCCCATTTCTTCCTACCTGTATTTTGCTCGTGGTGCAGAATATCCGGGAGACCACATCGTGGTTTATGCATTTGATACAATGTATAGTTATTCAATGTACCGTCACTCTGTATTTGATAATATTCTTGAAATAATGAAATCGCCTGTTTAATTTCTCCCTCTTCGAATGATAATTGCGTATTATTTTCAGCGTTACTCAAGTAGCCGTACTTTTGTAAATACAGAATTATTTCAGTATCTATGGTTTAATTCGTCGCTGCCGTCGATGTTGTCGTCGTAGTAATCGTAACGAAGACGATGATGATGATAAACGTGAGAGACATCGCGATGTAACATAAGTATACGACACGCAATAAAAACGATGTGTACTTGAATGCTTTGTCGAGAGTAATGAATCGTACTTTGTTTCGTAATGTTTCGTACTTTTTATGTGTTTTACATTACATGATGTGTGTGAAATTTGATAAAGAAGGAGAGAGAGTTTGAAAAAAATATTATATATAATTATATATAAAATATTATATATTTTGCGAATAACATTAGTCAATGGATTGTACTCTATCACCCTATCGTGAATAATAAGACAATAATGGTGTTCAATGGAATATTTTCTTTACATTCGAATTCTATACGAATATCCACAGTAGCGCTTTTTATAGATTCGTTTTGGCGGGAACAATCGATCACTACGAATGGACCGTGTACAAGAAATTCTCCGATAGATAACATAGCATCGTGATTATTGTAACCGTAGTACATCTTTTGAAATTTTACATATATGTCGTAGAGTATAGCGTATTTCTTGTGTTCGAAATCTAAATTCATATCATCGTAAGGATAAAAATCAGATTTTAAAAAAAGTTTCACATTAGTGAGATTACATACGTCGAATTGCGAACCATTTTGCGACGGCATGTTTCTTTTTCCGGTTTGAAACGCAAAAAGTACGTATCGCGGGTTTTTCAATTGCGATGTTATTTTAACAGCCCCCGAATGCTTGTGCTTTAAAGCAAAGGAAATTCGTACAGGACCCACGACTGGAAACACATGCTGAGATATCGTCCACCTTCCAACGTTCGCAAAAGTGATAATTTATCGTTTAGCACTACATGTGGCATTTTCCATTGTATCTTCAATAGCGTGATTTTAGGTTCTGTCGATTCGTGCGCAATTATTATCGTTACGCGCACGTATCAGGATAAGTTTGTGTCGTGTGTTTATTACTATGCGTTTGTAAAATCCTCTCGCAAAATCCTAGGAGTGTGTTGAGTGGTACGCAAAAGTTGAAATCCTCGTATAGCGGTGTGCGAAATAAGTGCACTGTACCGTCCCATCCTGCATTTTCTAACATTATACTCTTGCTAATAGTTAACAATATGAAATTTTTGATCGTACTGATAATACCAACCAATTCTAGATCTATCGATTTCCACACCGTCTAACTCGTACCGAATCTCATCGAACATGAATGCGACGCAATTATTCGATAGTTTTGGAGGCTGTTCTTCGGATGTATTTCAATCTCGTTTTTCCGTTGAAAATTTTCCCTCGACGTAGAGAAAACTTTCACACGGTAACATGTACACATCCTGGTGTTGTATAGGTATTCGTATTTCATCGCTGTATCCGAATGTGATGTTAGCGTATGGATTGTAAGTGTGAGTCTCGATCTTAACGATATGATCGTCGAAGATGGACTCACCCTCTATATTTAGAATATCGCGACTCATTTTTCACGGCGAATCCCAGAGATCGTAGAAATGCGATGTTCGCAGCGTTCAATCTGTCCTCCGTTCCTCTCTGCTTTCTTCCAACGTATCGTTCGGTGAGCAATGATAATTGCGACGTCTGCGGTATGATTGTAGTGGATGTATTCTTATCACGACTCGTTCAGAACGAGCATCTTTCGTTCGTGAGCATATTTTTTATCGTCTCCGTCGTATATGAGGTCGAATCGATATCTCTTCTCCACGAAGATTTATCAATTGTCCATTTTGATCCACTATACGTACCGTTATATCGGTAACGTTTCTCGCGATGACTGGGAGATAAATAATGTGTGTGGGAGTATCGGACAATTTATATCCAGGTGGAACGTTCACCGCGAACTCGTGTATCGTATGCGTTGGTTTATCGTTGTTGTACGCACCCGAAGTAATGTTACATTCTATACGAATTATAATTACATTCATAATGTTTACAGGTTTATCAGACGTGTACTACTTGTTCGGTTGTATTATACGAGATTTTGAATAATAATAGCGAACCGATGTTATTTGGTGTCGTAAAATTTATTTGGTACGCACATTTGATCTCGCTTCTCATAGTATTCTCATTGACTCGAAGAATCAGTATCTCTTCTATATGAGTACTATCATCGCCGTCGTCGTCGAATATATACTCGTTATTATTACCTTTATCATTAAGTGTTCGTCGTCGTATGTAACGAATAGCAGCTCTCAGATATTTATTTATAGCACTCAATTCGTACGATCCTTCGGGAATCATGATTATTTTATCGTCGGTATCGTAGTAAAATTTATTATTCGTGGAAGTAACATTCGGTATTGCGTTGTATGTTTCAAAATTCGTAAGACCTAATTCGTATTCACCATTACTTAAATCCAACGCAGGAAAGTAACTCGCTGTGAGGATACTAGTTGTTCCAGTCAACGTGAGAGTCAACGACATGATGTAATCGAAGGTAAACGCTCAACTGAGATGACTCACGCGACATAGATATATTTATTAGATAGACACGATTATTAAATATATTTTTTCCTCCAATCTATTTCTCGAAGAAATCGTAGACAATTGACCACAAATACTCTGAGCGAACGTTTGATAAGAGCGATTATACGTTTGCTTCCCAGATAGTATTCGAGTTCCCTTGATGGTCTAAGATTGTCAAAACCATCGAAGTAAACGGCGTTATTTCCTTTTTTTGCATAAGCAACTCAGTGTGTGGCCGCATTTTCCGAATTGTCGAGATTTACCGCTTTTATTAAGATGCGGTTTTGTCGGTAACACGTCATGCATAAACACACCTCTGAAGAGTAGAAGATAAACGCAAACGATACGCCGCACAGCTCAACTATTCGTTCGTTGTGATACTGGAGAGCAGTATTTTAAGAATCTCTAACGTTTCCACGATGTTTATTTTATCCCCTGCCTTTCTTTTCCTCACACTACCACAACGTTTGCAGGGTGCTAGATACAATCCGATCCTTCCGTCTGACGTCGAGCGACTTTGGGATCGCTACGCTCGCCGCTCCACCGATCAAAGATCCGAACGCACCTAACATTAGTAAAATCGGAAACCTCCATCCGGTTTCATTACCGGAAGTAGTCTCTTCCTTTTCGTTTTTTTTCTTCTTTTCATACCCATTCCTAATTTCGTTTTTGCTTTCATGGCTGTCCATACAGCGGTTGCGGCAGCTTTCTCACTAAATGTCGAATCACTCGCCGTTATACGTTCGCGTGATCTTTCGGCGAGAACTCGATCGGCAATGTAACGATCAGCGAGATCGTTGATTCGCGAATAGGCGATCATGTTCGCGACACGCCGCGTCTAATCGATTTACACCTCGATCAGTACGCGCTAGTCTTTTCGCGAGACGAGTAACGGAGCCACAAAATTGATAACCAAGTATATATACTTCAAACGAAAGCGCGTTTATTGTCTTGTCAAGTAAACTTGCACCATACGCAGGAATTATTCCCTCTTCACGTTATCTTATCCCATACGACAGCGACATTGTCGCAATTTTTAATAAGTGGTGACGGACCGTCTACGTGTATTCGTTGCCACGAACGATTAAAATTCTCTACACGGACGATAGCGTTGCACTTCAGGATTCATTTTTAAATGTTCGGGTAATCGATTCCACAGTAACTCCACGTAATTCTAAAATTCATGTAGAAGAATAACCTTCGGTATGAATTAAATGCAATTGCTCGGTGGTAAAATCGAGAATCCCACGTTTATTCATTAGAGAAAAACATTTTTGCGATAACAACAATAAACGTTCTTTATAGTAAACTATGCGAATCGAGCGCCTGCTCGGGGATATACATAGTGACGAAAAACTCAATTGCGTTACATCGCGAACGCGCATTATACAAGTAAATGCGATTAGTACGACAAACACGAATGAAAATTTTTTTTAATATTGAAAAAATTGCATTTTCTGAATAAAGCAATTTTATTGCAATTTTCTAGGGATACACTCCAACTGCATCATTGGAGAAATGCAGTGATAGATTTAATCCTTACAATGCAATTTTTTTGAATATTGAAATAATTGCATTTTCTGAATAATGCAATTTTCTAGGGATTCACTCAAAGTGCATTATAGGAGCATGCAGTGATAGTTTTTATCATTACGAAGCATTTTTTCTATTTTGAAAAAATTGGATTTTCTGAATAAATGCAATTTTAAGGCAATAGTCTAGGGAATCACTACAATTGGATTATTGGAGCAATGCAGTGTTAGATTTATTGTAAAATGTAAACTTTATAAATATAAAAAAAATTTTTTTTTATTGCATTTATAATGCAATTTTCTAGGAATTCACATTAAATGCATTCTTGGTGCAATGCAGTGTTAGATTTATCGTAAAATTGAAAATTTTATGAATTTAAAAAAAATTCTTGATTAATGCATTTTTAATGGAATTTTCTTAGGATTCACTTTACATGCATTTTTGGAGCAATGCAGTGTTAGATTTATCGTAAAATTGAACTTTAATGAATTTAAAAAAAATTTTTTTTTTGGCATTTTTAATGCAATTTTCCAGGGATTCACTTTAAATGCATTATTTGTGCACTGCAGTATTTGAATTATCGTAAAAATGCGACTTTTTTTAAATTAAAAAGAATTCTTGTTTAATTCATTTTTAATGCAATTTTCCAGGAATCCACTTTAAATGCATTATTCTGGCACCGCAGTATTAGATTTATCGTAAAATTGCGCCTTTTTTGAAATTAAACAAAATTCTTCTTTAATGCATTTTTAATGCTATTTTCTAGGGATTCACTTTAAATGCATTTTTTGACAAATGCAGTGATAGATTTATCGTAAAATGCAACTTTTTATGAATTTAAAAAAAATTTTTTTTAATGCATTTTTAATGCAATTTTCCAGGGATTCACTTTAAATGCATTATTCGTGCACTGTAGTATTAGATTTATCATAAAATTTGGACTTTTTTGAATTTAAAAAAAATTCTTGGGTAATGAATTTTTAATGCTATTTTCTAGGGATTCACTTTAAATGCAATTTTGGTACAATGCAGTGATAGATTTATCGTAAAATTATAACATTTGAGCATTTAAAAAAAATTTTTTTTATTGCATTTTTAATGCAATATTCCATGGATTCACTTTAAATGCATTATTTGTGCACTGCAGTATTTGAATTATCGTAAAAATGCGACTTTTTTGAAATTAAAAAGAATTCTTGTTTAATGCATTTTTAATGCAATTTTCCAGGGATTCACTTTAAATGCATTATTCTGGCACTGCAGTATTAGATTTATCGTAAAATTGCGCCTTTTTTGAAATTAAACAAAATTCTTCTTTAATGCATTTTTAATGCTATTTTCTAGGGATTCACTTTAAATGCATTTTTGGACAAATGCAGTGATAGATTTATCGTAAAATGCAACTTTTATGAATATAAAAAAAATTTTTTTTTTGGATTTTTAATACAATTCTTCATGGATTCACTTTAAATGCATTATTTGTGCACTGCAGTATTTGAATTATCGTAAAAATGCGACTTTTTTTAAATTAAAAAAAATTCTTGTTTAATGTATTTTTAATGCAATTTTCCAGGGATTCACTTTAAATGCGTTATTCTGGCACTGCAGTATTAGATTTATTGTAAAATTGCGCCTTTTTTGAAATTAAACAAAATTCTTCTTTAATGCATTTTTAATGCTATTTTCTAGGGATTCACTTTAAATGCATTATTCGTGCACTGCAGTATTAGATTTATCATAAAATTTGGACTTTTTTGAATTTAAAAAAAATTATTGGGTAATGAATTTTTAATGCTATTTTCTAGGGATTCACTTTAAATGCAATTTTGGTGCAATGCAGTGATAGATTTATCGTAAAATTACAACATTTGAGCATTTAAAAAAAATTTTTTTTATTGCATTTTTAATACAATATTCCAAGGATTCACTATAAATGCATTATTTGTGCACTGCAGTATTTGAATTATCATAAAAATTGCGACTTTTTTTAATTTAAAAATATCCTTGTTTAATGGATTTTTAATGCTATTTTCTAGGGATTCACTTTAAATGCAATTTTGGTGCAATGCAGTGATAGATTTATCGTAAAATGCAACATTTTATGAATTAAAAAAAAATTTTTTTATTGCATTTTTAATGCAATTTTCCAGGGATTCACTTTAAATGCATTATTTGTGCACTGCAGTATTTGAATTATCGTAAAAATGCGACTTTTTTTAAATTAAAAAGAATTCTTGTTTAATTCATTTTTAATGCAATTTTCCAGGAATCCACTTTAAATGCATTATTCTGGCACCGCAGTATTAGATTTATCGTAAAATTGCGCCTTTTTTGAAATTAAACAAAATTCTTCTTTAATGCATTTTTAATGCTATTTTCTAGGGATTCACTTTAAATGCATTTTTGGACAAATGCAGTGATAGATTTATCGTAAAATGCAACTTTTTATGAATTTAAAAAAAATTTTTTTTAATGCATTTTTAATGCAATTTTCCAGGGATTCACTTTAAATGCATTATTCGTGCACTGCAGTATTAGATTTATCAAAAAATTTGGACTTTTTTGAATTTAAAAAAAATTATTGGGTAATGAATTTTTAATGCTATTTTCTAGGGATTCACTTTAAATGCAATTTTGGTGCAATGCAGTGATAGATTTATCGTAAAATTACAACATTTGAGCATTTAAAAAAAATTTTTTTTATTGCATTTTTAATGCAATATTCCATGGATTCACTTTAAATGCATTATTTGTGCACTGCAGTATTTGAATTATCGTAAAAATGCGACTTTTTTGAAATTAAAAAGAATTCTTGTTTAATGCATTTTTAATGCAATTTTCTAGGGATTCACTTTAAATGCATTTTTGGACCAATGCAGTGATAGATTTATCGTAAAATGCAACTTTTTATGAATTAAAAAAAAATTTTTTTATTGCATTTTTAATGCAATTTTCCAGGGATTCACTTTAAATGCATTATTTGTGCACTGCAGTATTTGAATTATCGTAAAAATGCGACTTTTTTTAAATTAAAAAAAATTCTTGTTTAATTCATTTTTAATGCAATTTTCCAGGAATCCACTTTAAATGCATTATTCTGGCACCGCAGTATTAGATTTATCGTAAAATTGCGCCTTTTTTGAAATTAAACAAAATTCTTCTTTAATGCATTTTTAATGCTATTTTCTAGGGATTCACTTTAAATGCAATTTTGGTGCAATGCAGTGATAGATTTATCGTAAAATGACAACATTTGAGCATTTAAAAAAAATTTTTTTATTGCATTTTTAATGCAATATTCCATGGATTCACTTTAAATGCATTATTTGTGCACTGCAGTATTTGAATTATCGTAAAAATGCGACTCTTTTGAAATTAAAAAAAATTCTTGTTTAATGTATTTTTAATGCAATTTTCCAGGGATTCACTTTAAATGCGTTATTCTGGCACTGCAGTATTAGATTTATTGTAAAATTGCGCCTTTTTTGAAATTAAAAAGAATTCTTGTTTAATGCATTTTTAATGCAATTTTCCAGGGATTCACTTTAAATGCATTATTCTGGCACTGCAGTATTAGATTTATCGTAAAATTGCGCCTTTTTTGAAATTAAACAAAATTCTTCTTTAATGCATTTTTAATGCTATTTTCTAGGGATTCACTTTAAATGCATTTTTGGACAAATGCAGTGATAGATTTATCGTAAAATGCAACTTTTATGAATTTAAAAAAAATTTTTTTTTTGGATTTTTAATACTATTTTTCAGGGATTCACATTAAATGCATTATTCGTGCACTGTAGTATTAGATTTATCATAAAATTTGGACTTTTTTGAATTTAAAAAAAATTCTTGTTTAATACATTTTTAATGCAATTTTCCAGGGATTCACTTTAAATGCAATTTTGGTGCAATGCAGTGATAGATTTATCGTAAAATTAAAACATTTGAGCATTAAAAAAAATTTTTTATTGTATTTTTAATGCAATATTCCATGGATTCACTTTAAATGTATTATTTGTGCACTGCAGTATTTGAATGATCGTAAAATTGCGACTTTTTTTAATTAAAAAGAATTCTTGTTTATTCATTGTTTAATGCTTTTTCCAGGAATCCCACTTTACATGCATATTCGGGCACCGCCGTATTAATTTATCGTAAAATTGCGCCTTTTTGAAATTTAAACAAATTCTCTTTATGCATTTTTTTAATCTATATTCTAGGGATTCACTTTAATGCCTTTTTGGACAATGCCGTGTTTTAGATTTTATCGTAAAATGCAACTTTTTATGATTTAAAAAAGATTTGTTTATTGTCATTTTTAATGGCAATTTTCCAGGATTCACTTTAAATCTATTTGTACCTGCCGTATTTTGGAATTACGTAAAAATGCGACTTTTTTTTAATTAAATGAATTCTTGTAATTTCATTGTTTAATGCAATTTTCCCAGGAATCCACTTTATGCCTTATCTGGCCCCGCAGTATTAGATTTATCGTAAAATTGCGCCTTTTTTGAAATTAAACAAATTCTTCTTTAATGCATTGTTAATGCTATTTTCTAGGTTCACTTTAATGCATTTTGGACAAATGCGTGTTAGATTATCGTACAATCAACTTTTTTATGATTAAAAAAAAATTTTTTTATTGCATTTTTTAATGCAATTTTCCAGGGATTCCACTTTAATCATTATTTGTACACTGCAGTAATTTGAATTACGTAAAATGTGACTCTTTTGAAATTAAATAAATGCTTTTTTTTTGGTTTAATGTATTTTAATTGCATGTTTCCATGATTCACTTTAAATGCGTTTATCGGCACTGCAAGTATTATATTTATTGGTAAAATTGCGCCTTTTTTGAAATTAAACAAAATTCTTTCTTTAATGCTTTTTAATGCTATTTTCTAGGGATTCACTTTAAATCATTTTTGACAAATGCAGTGATAGAATTATCGTAAAATTCAACTTTTAAGAATAAAACAATTTTTTTATTGCTTTTTAATGCAATTTTCCAGGGATTCACTTTAAATGCATTATTCGTGCACTGCAGTATTGAATTATCGTAAAAATGCGACTTTTTGAATTAAAATGAATTCTTGTTTAATGCATTTTTAATCAAATGCAATTTGTGGGCAATGCATGATAGATTTATCGTACAATTAAAACATTTTGAGTCAGATAAAAAAAATGTTTTAAATTCATTTTTATGCCATATCCATGGCTTCACTTAAATGTCATTATTTGGGCACTGCAGTATTTGAATTATCGAAAAAGGCGCCTTTTGTTTAAATTAAAAGAATTCTTGTTAATTCATTTTTAATGCAATTTTCCGAGGAATCCACTTATGCATTATTCTGGCACCGCAGTATAGATTTATCGTACATTGCGCCTTTTGTTGAAATTAAACAAAATTCTTCTTAATGCATTTTTAATGCTATTTCTAGGGATTCCTTTAATGCATTTTTTGGAAAAATCAGTTGGGGGAAAAAAGAAAAAAAAAAAAGAAATTTTTAAAGATTTATCGTAAAATGCACCTTGTTATAATTTAAAAAATTTTTTTATTGCATTTTAATGCACATTGTCCAGGTTCACGTAATGCATTATTTGTGCACTGCAGTATTTGAATTATCGTAAAAATGCGACTTTTTTTAAATTAAAAAAAATTCTTGTTTAATTCATTTTTAATGCAATTTTCCAGGAATCCACTTTAAATGCATTATTCTGGCACCGCAGTATTAAATTTATCGTAAAATTGCGCCTTTTTTGAAATTAAACAAAATTCTTCTTTAATGCATTTTTAATGCTATTTTCTAGGGATTCACTTTAAATGCATTTTTGGAAAAATGCAGTGATAGATTTATCGTAAAATGCAACTATTTATGAATTAAAAAAAAATTTTTTTATTGCATTTTTAATGCAATTTTCCAGGGATTCACTTTAAATGCATTATTTGTGCACTGCAGTATTTGAATTATCGTAAAAATGCGACTCTTTTGAAATTAAAAAAAATTCTTGTTTAATGTATTTTTAATGCAATTTTCCAGGGATTCACTTTAAATGCGTTATTCTGGCACTGCAGTATTAGATTTATTGTAAAATTGCGCCTTTTTTGAAATTAAACAAAATTCTTCTTTAATGCATTTTTAATGCTATTTTCTAGGGATTCACTTTAAATGCATTATTCGTGCACTGCAGTATTAGATTTATCAAAAAATTTGGACTTTTTTGAATTTAAAAAAAATTATTGGGTAATGAATTTTTAATGCTATTTTCTAGGGATTCACTTTAAATGCAATTTTGGTGCAATGCAGTGATAGATTTATCGTAAAATTACAACATTTGAGCATTTAAAAAAAATTTTTTTTATTGCATTTTTAATACAATATTCCAAGGATTCACTATAAATGCATTATTTGTGCACTGCAGTATTTGAATTATCGTAAAAATGCGACTTTTTTGAAATTAAAATGAATTCTTGTTTAATTGCATTTTTAATGCAAAGGGATTCACTTCAAATGCAATTTTGGTGCAATGCAGTGATAGATTTATCGTAAAATTAAAACATTTGAGCATTAAAAAAAAATTTTTTATTGCATTTTTAATGCAATATTCCATGGATTCACTTTAAATGTATTATTTGTGCACTGCAGTATTTGAATTATCGTAGAAATGCGACTTTTTTTAAATTAAAAAGAATTCTTGTTTAATTCATTTTTAATGCAATTTTCCAGGAATCCACTTTAAATGCATTATTCTGGCACCGCAGTATTAGATTTATCGTAAAATTGCGCCTTTTTTGAAATTAAACAAAATTCTTCTTTAATGCATTTTTAATGCTATTTTCTAGGGATTCACTTTAAATGCATTATTGGTGCAATGCAGTATTAGACTTATCGTAAAATTGCAACTTTTATGAATTGAAAAAAGAATTTTTTAAATTTCATTTTTAATGCAATTTTCCTGGGATTCACTTTAAATGCATTATTCGTGCACTGCAGTATTAGATTTATCATAAAATTTGGACTTTTTTGAATTTAAAAAAAATTATTGGGTAATGAATTTTTAATGCTATTTTCTAGGGATTCACTTTAAATGCAATTTTGGTGCAATGCAGTGATAGATTTATCGTAAAATTACAACATTTGAGCATTTAAAAAAAATTTTTTTTATTTCATTTTTAATGCAATATTCCATGGATTCACTTTAAATGCTTTATTTGTGCACTGCAGTATTTGAATTATCGTAAAAATGCGACTTTTTTGAAATTAAAAAGAATTCTTGTTTAATGCATTTTTAATGCAATTTTCCAGGGATTCACTTTAAATGCATTTTTGGACAAATGCAGTGATAGATTTATCGTAAAATGCAACTTTTTATGAATTAAAAAAAAATTTTTTATTGCATTTTTAATGCAATATTCCATGGATTCACTTTAAATGCATTATTTGTGCACTGCAGTATTTGAATTATCGTAAAAATGCGACTTTTTTGAAATTAAAATGAATTCTTGTTTAATGCATTTTTAATGCAATTTTCCAGGGATTCACTTTAAATGCGTTATTCTGGCACTGCAGTATTAGATTTATTGTAAAATTGCGCCTTTTTTGAAATTAAACAAAATTCTTCTTTAATGCATTTTTAATGCTATTTTCTAGGGATTCACTTTAAATGCATTTTTTGACAAATGCAGTGATAGATTTATCGTAAAATGCAACTTTTTATGAATTTAAAAAAAATTTTTTTTAATGCATTTTTAATGCAATTTTCCAGGGATTCACTTTAAATGCATTATTTGTGCACTGCAGTATTTGAATTATCGTAAAAATGCGACTCTTTTGAAATTAAAAAAAATTCTTGTTTAATGTATTTTTAATGCAATTTTCCAGGGATTCACTTTAAATGCGTTATTCTGGCACTGCAGTATTAGATTTATTGTAAAATTGCGCCTTTTTTGAAATTAAACAAAATTCTTCTTTAATGCATTTTTAATGCAATTTTCCAGGGATTCACTTTAAATGCATTATTCGTGCACTGCAATATTAGATTTATCAAAAAATTTGGACTTTTTTGAATTTAAAAAAAATTATTGGGTAATGAATTTTTAATGCTATTTTCTAGGGATTCACTTTAAATGCAATTTTGGTGCAATGCAGTGATAGATTTATCGTAAAATTACAACATTTGAGCATTTAAAAAAAATTTTTTTTATTGCATTTTTAATACAATATTCCAAGGATTCACTATAAATGCATTATTTGTGCACTGCAGTATTTGAATTATCGTAAAAATGCGACTTTTTTGAAATTAAAATGAATTCTTGTTTAATGCATTTTTAATGCAATTTTCTAGGGATTCACTTCAAATGCAATTTTGGTGCAATGCAGTGATAGATTTATCGTAAAATTAAAACATTTGAGCATTAAAAAAAAATTTTTTATTGCATTTTTAATGCAATATTCCATGGATTCACTTTAAATGTATTATTTGTGCACTGCAGTATTTGAATTATCGTAAAAATGCGACTTTTTTTAAATTAAAAAGAATTCTTGTTTAATTCATTTTTAATGCAATTTTCCAGGAATCCACTTTAAATGCATTATTCTGGCACCGCAGTATTAGATTTATCGTAAAATTGCGCCTTTTTTGAAATTAAACAAAATTCTTCTTTAATGCATTTTTAATGCTATTTTCTAGGGATTCACTTTAAATGCAATTTTGATGCAATGCAGTGATAGATTTATCGTAAAATGACAACATTTGAGCATTTAAAAAAAATTTTTTTTATTGCATTTTTAATGCAATATTCCATGGATTCACTTTAAATGCATTATTTGTGCACTGCAGTATTTGAATTATCGTAAAAATGCGACTCTTTTGAAATTAAAAAAAATTCTTGTTTAATGTATTTTTAATGCAATTTTCCAGGGATTCACTTTAAATGCGTTATTCTGGCACTGCAGTATTAGATTTATTGTAAAATTGCGCCTTTTTTGAAATTAAACAAAATTCTTCTTTAATGCATTTTTAATGCTATTTTCTAGGGATTCACTTTAAATGCAATTTTGGTGCAATGCAGTGATAGATTTATCGTAAAATGCAACTTTTTATGAATTAAAAAAAAATTTTTTTATTGCATTTTTAATGCAATTTTCCAGGGATTCACTTTAAATGCATTATTTGTGCACTGCAGTATTTGAATTATCGTAAAAATGCGACTTTTTTTAAATTAAAAAGAATTCTTGTTTAATTCATTTTTAATGCAATTTTCCAGGAATCCACTTTAAATGCATTATTCTGGCACCGCAGTATTAAATTTATCGTAAAATGCGCCTTTTTTGAAATTAACAATAATTCTTCTTTAATGCATTTTTAATGCTATTTTCTAGGGATTCACTTTAAATGCAATTTTGGTGCAATGCAGTGATAGATTTATCGTAAAATTAAAACATTTGAGCATTAAAAAAAAATTTTTTATTGCATTTTTAATGCAATATTCCATGGATTCACTTTAAATGTATTATTTGTGCACTGCAGTATTTGAATTATCGTAAAAATGCGACTTTTTTTAAATTAAAAAGAATTCTTGTTTAATTCATTTTTAATGCAATTTTCCAGGAATCCACTTTAAATGCATTATTCTGGCACCGCAGTATTAGATTTATCGTAAAATTGCGCCTTTTTTGAAATTAAACAAAATTCTTCTTTAATGCATTTTTAATGCTATTTTCTAGGGATTCACTTTAAATGCATTTTTGGAAAAATGCAGTGATAGATTTATCGTAAAATGCAACTATTTATGAATTTAAAAAAAATTTTTTTTAATGCATTTTTAATGCAATTTTCCAGGGATTCACTTTAAATGCATTATTCGTGCACTGCAGTATTAGATTTATCAAAAAATTTGGACTTTTTTGAATTTAAAAAAAATTATTGGGTAATGAATTTTTAATGCTATTTTCTAGGGATTCACTTTAAATGCAATTTTGGTGCAATGCAGTGATAGATTTATCGTAAAATTACAACATTTGAGCATTTAAAAAAAATTTTTTTTATTGCATTTTTAATACAATATTCCAAGGATTCACTATAAATGCATTATTTGTGCACTGCAGTATTTGAATTATCGTAAAAATGCGACTTTTTTGAAATTAAAAAGAATTCTTGTTTAATGCATTTTTAATGCAATTTTCCAGGGATTCACTTTAAATGCATTTTTGGACCAATGCAGTGATAGATTTATCGTAAAATGCAACTTTTTATGAATTAAAAAAAAATTTTTTTATTGCATTTTTAATGCAATTTTCCAGGGATTCACTTTAAATGCGTTATTCTGGCACTGCAGTATTAGATTTATTGTAAAATTGCGCCTTTTTTGAAATTAAACAAAATTCTTCTTTAATGCATTTTTAATGCTATTTTCTAGGGATTCACTTTAAATGCAATTTTGGTGCAATGCAGTGATAGATTTATCGTAAAATGACAACATTTGAGCATTTAAAAAAAATTTTTTTTATTGCATTTTTTATGCAATATTCCATGGATTCACTTTAAATGCATTATTTGTGCACTGCAGTATTTGAATTATCGTAAAAATGCGACTCTTTTGAAATTAAAAAAAATTCTTGTTTAATGTATTTTTAATGCAATTTTCCAGGGATTCACTTTAAATGCGTTATTCTGGCACTGCAGTATTAGATTTATTGTAAAATTGCGCCTTTTTTGAAATTAAACAAAATTCTTCTTTAATGCATTTTTAATGCTATTTTCTAGGGATTCACTTTAAATGCATTATTCGTGCACTGCAGTATTAGATTTATCAAAAAATTTGGACTTTTTTGAATTTAAAAAAAATTATTGGGTAATGAATTTTTAATGCTATTTTCTAGGGATTCACTTTAAATGCAATTTTGGTGCAATGCAGTGATAGATTTATCGTAAAATTACAACATTTGAGCATTTAAAAAAAATTTTTTTTATTGCATTTTTAATACAATATTCCAAGGATTCACTATAAATGCATTATTTGTGCACTGCAGTATTTGAATTATCGTAAAAATGCGACTTTTTTGAAATTAAAATGAATTCTTGTTTAATGCATTTTTAATGCAATTTTCTAGGGATTCACTTCAAATGCAATTTTGGTGCAATGCAGTGATAGATTTATCGTAAAATTAAAACATTTGAGCATTAAAAAAAAATTTTTTATTGCATTTTTAATGCAATATTCCATGGATTCACTTTAAATGTATTATTTGTGCACTGCAGTATTTGAATTATCGTAAAAATGCGACTTTTTTTAAATTAAAAAGAATTCTTGTTTAATTCATTTTTAATGCAATTTTCCAGGAATCCACTTTAAATGCATTATTCTGGCACCGCAGTATTAGATTTATCGTAAAATTGCGCCTTTTTTGAAATTAAACAAAATTCTTCTTTAATGCATTTTTAATGCTATTTTCTAGGGATTCACTTTAAATGCATTTTTGGAAAAATGCAGTGATAGATTTATCGTAAAATGCAACTATTTATGAATTTAAAAAAAATTTTTTTTAATGCATTTTTAATGCAATTTTCCGGTTTTTCCTTTAAAAAATGTTTTACTCTGACGCATATTTTTTATCAAAAATTTAAAATTTTGAATTTAAAAAAATTCTTGGGAAAAAAAATTTTTAATCTTTTTCTGGGGATTCTTTTTAAATGAAATTTTTTGGAACGGAAATTTTGAAAAATTAAAACTTGAGCTTTAAAAAAATTTTTTTTTTGTTTTTTAATAATATTCCCTTTACCTTTTAAAACTGCTTTTCGTGAAATGAAGTTATTTCTGTAAATTGGACTTTTTTTTTTTAAAAAAAACCCTTTGTTTATGTTTTTAAAGAAATTTTCTTTTGTTACAAAAGAATTTTGACCAATGCATTGTTTTACGTAAAAAAACGTTTGGTTTAAAAAACAAAATTTTTTCTATTCTTTTTAATGTTTTGGGATTTTTTTTAAATTTATTTTCGTGGGGAGTTTTTATAAAAAAACCCCTTTTTTTTTTTAAATTTAAAAAAAAAATTCTTTTTTTTTTTTTTTAAATGAATTTTTTGGGGGTTGTTTAAATTGTTTCGGTTTAAATCGAATTTTTTAATTTTAAATGAAATTTTTTTTTTTTGCATTTCCGTATTCTTTTTGGGAAAATTTTTCGGGGCTTTTTCCCCAATTTTTTGGAGAATCATGGTGTTGTTTTTTTACGAGCTTTTTTTGGAATTTTAAAAAAATTGTTTTCTGAAAATAAAATTTTTTTGGGTTTCAATAATTGCTATTGGAGAATTTCTGTGAAAATTTTCGTTACGAAATTTTTTTAATTTTTGTCGTAAAAGCTTTTTTTGGAAATGAATTTTCGTCAATTTCCATTGGAAACCCAATTCCATTTGGGAATGCAGTTTATTTAACGGTAGCATTTTTTTTTATTTTGAAAATTTGCTTTTTCTAAATAAAATTTCAATTTTTTTTAGGGTTAAAAATGCATTGTTGAACAAATGTGTGATTTAAACTTATCATTTTTTAAATTTTTTAAAATTTAATTTAGAATAAAAAATTTTTTAAACCAAAAAAAATTCCTGACGCTAAAAAACACAATTAAAAAATAAGAATTGGAAAGTGCAAAAATTTTTTTTTAAAATCAAAAAACAATTTTTTTTTAATTTTTTAAAAATTGAAATTTTTGGGAATTAACCCAAAATTTGCTCAAAAATGTTTAAGTGAA
The DNA here is from genome assembly GCF_024713525.1 of Acromyrmex echinatior. Lineage (NCBI taxonomy): Eukaryota > Metazoa > Arthropoda > Insecta > Hymenoptera > Formicidae > Acromyrmex > Acromyrmex echinatior. The sequence continues at coordinate 11,499,976 of NC_141859.1, forward strand.
CCCAAAAAACATTAAAAAAATTTTTTTTAAGTTCAAAAGTTAAATTTTTAAATACATTACACAGCATTGCATCATAATGCATTTAAAGTGAATACCTAGAAAATAGCATTAAAAATTCATTACCCAAGAATTTTTTTTAAATTCAAAAAAGTTCAAATTTTACGATAATTCAAATACTGCAGTGCACGAATAATGGCATTTAATGTGAATCCCTGGAAAATTTCATTAAAAATCCAAAAAAAAAATTTTTTTAAATTCATAAAAGTTGCATTTTACGATAAATCTATCACTGCATTGGTCCAGAAATGCATTTATAGTGAATCCCTAGAAAATTGCATTAAAAATGCATTAAAGAAGAATTTTGTTTAATTTCAAAACAAAAAGGCACAATTTATGATAAATCTAATACTGCAGTGCAAGAATAATGCATTTAAAGTGAATCCCTGGAAAATTGTATTAAAAATACAATAAAAAAAATTTTTTTTAAATTCATAAAAGTTGCATTTTACGATAAATCTATCACTGCATTGGTCCAAAAATGCATTTATAGTGAATCCCTAGAAAATTACATTAAAAATGGATTAAACAAGAATTTTTTTTAAATTGAAAAAAGTCTCTATTTTTCGGTAAATCCAATACTTCATTGCACGAATAATGCATTTAAAGTGAATCCATGGAATATTGCATTAAAAATGCAATAAAAAAAATTTTTTTTAAATGCTCAAATGTTTTAATTTTACGATAAATCTATCACTGCATTGCATCAAAATTGCATTTAAAGTGAATCCCTAGAAAATAGCATTAAAAATTCATTACCCAAGAATTTTTTTTAAATTCAAAAAGTTCAAATTTTATGATAAATCTAATACTGCAGTGCACGAGTAATGCATTTAAAGTGAGTCCCTGGAAAATTTCATTAAAAATACAATAAAAAAATTTTTTTTTAAATTCATAAATTTGCATTTTACGATAAATCTATCACTGCATTGGTCCAAAAATGCATTTATAGTGAATCCCTAGAAAATTACATTAAAAATGGATTAAACAAGAATTTTTTTTAAATTGAAAAAAGTCTCTATTTTTCGGTAAATCTAATACTTCATTGCACGAATAATGCATTTAAAGTGAATCCATGGAATATTGCATTAAAAATGCAATAAAAAAAATTTTTTTTAAATGCTCAAATGTTTTAATTTTACGATAAATCTATCACTGCATTGCATCAAAATTGCATTTAAAGTGAATCCCTAGAAAATAGCATTAAAAATTCATTACCCAAGAATTTTTTTTAAATTCAAAAAGTTCAAATTTTATGATAAATCTAATACTGCAGTGCACGAGTAATGCATTTAAAGTGAATCCCTGGAAAATTCATTAAAAATAAATAAAAATATTTTGTTTAAATCCATAATAGTTGCATTTTACGATAAATCTATCACTGCATTGGTCAAAATATGCATTTATAGTGAATCAATAGAAAATTGCATTTAAAATGCATTAAACAAGAATTTTGTTTAATTTCAAAAAAGGCACAATTTTACGATAAATCTAATACTGCAGTGCAAGAATAATGCATTTAAAGTGAATCCATGGAATATTGCATTAAAAATGCAATAAAAAAAATTTTTTTTAAATGCTCAAATGTTTTAATTTTACGATAAATCTATCACTGCATTGCATCAAAATTGCATTTAAAGTGAATCCCTAGAAAATAGCATTAAAAATTCATTACCCAAGAATTTTTTTTAAATTCAAAAAGTTCAAATTTTATGATAAATCTAATACTGCAGTGCACGAATAATGCATTTAAAATTAATCCCTGGAAAATTGCATTAAAAATGCAATAGAAAAATATTTTGTTTAAATCCATAATAGTTGCATTTTACGATAAATCTATCACTGCATTGGTCAAAATATGCATTTATAGTGAATCCCTAGAAAATTGCATTAAAAATGCATTAAAGAAGAATTTTGTTTAATTTCAAAAAAGGCACAATTTTACGATAAATCTAATACTGCAGTGCAAGAATAATGCATTTAAAGTGAATCCCTGGAAAATTGTATTAAAAATACAATAAAAAAAATTTTTTTTAAATTCATAAAAGTTGCATTTTACGATAAATCTATCACTGCATTGGTCCAAAAATGCATTTATAGTGAATCCCTAGAAAATTACATTAAAAATGGATTAAACAAGAATTTTTTTTAAATTGAAAAAAGTCTCTATTTTTCGGTAAATCCAATACTTCATTGCACGAATAATGCATTTAAAGTGAATCCATGGAATATTGCATTAAAAATGCAATAAAAAAAATTTTTTTTAAATGCTCAAATGTTTTAATTTTACGATAAATCTATCACTGCATTGCATCAAAATTGCATTTAAAGTGAATCCCTAGAAAATAGCATTAAAAATTCATTACCCAAGAATTTTTTTTAAATTCAAAAAGTTCAAATTTTATGATAAATCTAATACTGCAGTGCACGAATAATGCATTTAAAGTGAATCCCTGAAGAATTGTATTAAAAATCCAAAAAAAAAATTTTTTTTAAATTCATAAAAGTTGCATTTTACGATAAATCTATCACTGCATTGGTCAAAATATGCATTTATAGTGAATCAATAGAAAATTGCATTTAAAATGCATTAAACAAGGATTTTTTTTAAATTAAAAAAAGTCGCAATTTTACAGTAAATCTGATACTTCATTGCACGAATAATGCAGTTAAAGTGAATAAATGGAATATTGCATTAAAAATGCAATAAAAAAAATTTTTTTTAAATGCTCAAATGTTTTAATTTTACGATAAATCTATCACTGCATTGCATCAAAATTGCATTTAAAGTGAATCCCTAGAAAATAGCATTAAAAATTCATTACCCAAGAATTTTTTTTAAATTCAAAAAGTTCAAATTTTATGATAAATCTAATACTGCAGTGCACGAGTAATGCATTTAAAGTGAATCCCTGGAAAATTGCATTAAAAATAAAATAAAAAAAATTTTTTTAATCAATAATAGTTGCATTTTACGATAAATCTATCACTGCATTGGTCCAGAAATGCATTTATAGTGAATCCCTAGAAAATTGCATTAAAAATGCATTAAAGAAGAATTTTGTTTAATTTCAAAAAAGGCACAATTTTACGATAAATCTAATACTGCAGTGCAAGAATAATGCATTTAAAGTGAATCCCTGGAAAATTGTATTAAAAATACAATAAAAAAAATTTTTTTTAAATTCATAAAAGTTGCATTTTACGATAAATCTATCACTGCATTGGTCCAAAAATGCATTTATAGTGAATCCCTAGAAAATTACATTAAAAATGGATTAAACAAGAATTTTTTTTAAATTGAAAAAAGTCTCTATTTTTCGGTAAATCCAATACTTCATTGCACGAATAATGCATTTAAAGTGAATCCATGGAATATTGCATTAAAAATGCAATAAAAAAAATTTTTTTTAAATGCTCAAATGTTTTAATTTTACGATAAATCTATCACTGCATTGCATCAAAATTGCATTTAAAGTGAATCCCTAGAAAATAGCATTAAAAATTCATTACCCAAGAATTTTTTTTAAATTCAAAAAGTTCAAATTTTATGATAAATCTAATACTGCAGTGCACGAGTAATGCATTTAAAGTGAATCCCTGGAAAATTTCATTAAAAATAAAATAAAAAAAATTTTTTTTAAATTCATAAAAGTTGCATTTTACGATAAATCTATCACTGCATTGGTCCAGAGATGCATTTATAGTGAATCCCTAGAAAATTGCATTAAAAATGCATTAAAGAAGAATTTTGTTTAATTTCAAAAAAGGCACAATTTTACGATAAATCTAATACTGCAGTGCAAGAATAATGCATTTAAAGTGAATCCCTGGAAAATTGTATTAAAAATACAATAAAAAAAATTTTTTTTAAATTCATAAAAGTTGCATTTTACGATAAATCTATCACTGCATTGGTCCAAAAATGCATTTATAGTGAATCCCTAGAAAATTACATTAAAAATGGATTAAACAAGAATTTTTTTTAAATTGAAAAAAGTCTCTATTTTTCGGTAAATCCAATACTTCATTGCACGAATAATGCATTTAAAGTGAATCCATGGAATATTGCATTAAAAATGCAATAAAAAAAATTTTTTTTAAATGCTCAAATGTTTTAATTTTACGATAAATCTATCACTGCATTGCATCAAAATTGCATTTAAAGTGAATCCCTAGAAAATAGCATTAAAAATTCATTACCCAAGAATTTTTTTTAAATTCAAAAAGTTCAAATTTTATGATAAATCTAATACTGCAGTGCACGAATAATGCATTTAAAATTAATCCCTGGAAAATTGCATTAAAAATGCAATAGAAAAATATTTTGTTTAAATCCATAATAGTTGCATTTTACGATAAATCTATCACTGCATTGGTCAAAATATGCATTTATAGTGAATCAATAGAAAATTGCATTTAAAATGCATTAAACAAGGATTTTTTTTAAATTGAAAAACGCACAATTTTACGATAAATCTAATACTGCAGTGAAAGAATAATGCATTTAAAGTGAATCCCTGGAAAATTGTATTAAAAATACAATAAAAAAAATTTTTTTTAAATTCATAGAAGCTGCATTTTACGATAAATCTATCACTGCATTGGTCCAAAAATGCATTTATAGTGAATCCCTAGAAAATTACATTTAAAATGCATTAAACAAGGATTTTTTTAAATTAAAAAAAGTCGCAATTTTACAGTAAATCTGATATTTCATTGCACGAATAATGCAGTTAAAGTGAATAAATGGTATGTTGCATTAAAAATGCGATAAAAAAAATTTTTTTTAAATGCTCAAATGTTTTAATTTTACGATAAATCTATCAATGCATTGCATCAAAATTGCATTTAAAGTGAATCCCAAGAAAATAGCATTAAAAATTCATTACCCAAGAATTTTTTTTAAATTCAAAAAGTTCAAATTTTATGATAAATCTAATACTGCAGTGCACGAGTAATGCATTTAAAGTGAATCCCTGGAAAATTGCATTAAAAATAAATAAAAAAATTTTTTTTTAATTCATAAAGTTGCACTTTTTACGATAAATCTATCACTGCATGGTCCAGAAATGCATTTATAGTGAATCCCTAGAAATTGCATAAAAATGCATTAAAGAAGAATTTTGTTTAATTTCAAAAAAGGCACAATTTTACGATAAATTACTACTGCAGTGCAAGAATAATGCATTAAAGTGAATCCCTGGAAAATTGTATTAAAAATACAATAAAAAAAATTTTTTTAAATTCATAGAAGCTTGCATTTTACGATAAATCTATCACTGCATTGGTCAAAATATGCATTTATAGTGAATCAATAGAAAATTGCATTTAAAATGCATTAAACAAGGATTTTTTTAAATTAAAAAAAGTCGCAATTTTACAGTAAATCCTAATACTTCATTGCACGAATAATGCATTTAAAGTGAATCCATGGAATATTGCATTAAAAATGCAATAAAAAAAATTTTTTTTAAATGCTCAAATGTTTTAATTTTACGATAAATCTATCACTGCATTGCATCAAAATTGCATTTAAAGTGAATCCCTAGAAAATAGCATTAAAAATTCATTACCCAAGAATTTTTTTTAAATTCAAAAAGTTCAAATTTTATGATAAATCTAATACTGCAGTGCACGAGTAATGCATTTAAAGTGAATCCCTGGAAAATTTCATTAAAAATAAAATAAAAAAAATTTTTTTTAAATTCATAAAGGTTGCATTTTACGATAAATCTATCACTGCATTGGTCCAGAAATGCATTTATAGTGAATCCCTAGAAAATTGCATTAAAAATGCATTAAAGAAGAATTTTGTTTAATTTCAAAAAGGCACAATTTTACGATAAATCTAATACTGCAGTGCAAGAATAATGCATTTAAAGTGAATCCCTGGAAAATTGTATTAAAAATACAATAAAAAAAATTTTTTTTAAATTCATAAAAGTTGCATTTTACGATAAATCTATCACTGCATTGGTCCAAAAATGCATTTATAGTGAATCCCTAGAAAATTACATTAAAAATGGATTAAACAAGAATTTTTTTTAAATTGAAAAAAGTCTCTATTTTTCGGTAAATCCAATACTTCATTGCACGAATAATGCATTTAAAGTGAATCCATGGAATATTGCATTAAAAATGCAATAAAAAAATTTTTTTTAAATGCTCAAATGTTTTAATTTTACGATAAATCTATCACTGCATTGCACCAAAATTGCATTTAAAGTGAATCCCTAGAAAATAGCATTAAAAATTCCTTACACAAGAATTTTTTTTAAATTCAAAAAGTCCAAATTTTATGATAAATCTAATACTGCAGTGCACGAATAATGCATTTAAAGTGAATCCCTGGAAAATTTCATTAAAAATAAAATAAAAAAAATTTTTTTTAAATTCATAAAAGTTGCATTTTACGATAAATCTATCACTGCATTGGTCCAGAGATGCATTTATAGTGAATCCCTAGAAAATTGCATTAAAAATGCATTAAAGAAGAATTTTGTTTAATTTCAAAAAAGGCACAATTTTACGATAAATCTAATACTGCAGTGCAAGAATAATGCATTTAAAGTGAATCCATGGAATATTGCATTAAAAATGCAATAAAAAAAATTTTTTTTAAATGCTCAAATGTTTTAATTTTACGATAAATCTATCACTGCATTGCATCAAAATTGCATTTAAAGTGAATCCCTAGAAAATAGCATTAAAAATTCATTACCCAAGAATTTTTTTTAAATTCAAAAAGTTCAAATTTTATGATAAATCTAATACTGCAGTGCACGAGTAATGCATTTAAAGTGAATCCCTGGAAAATTTCATTAAAAATAAAACAAAAAATTTTTTTTAAATTCATAAAAGTTGCATTTTACGATAAATCTATCACTGCATTGGTCCAGAAATGCATTTATAGTGAATCCCTAGAAAATTGCATTAAAAATGCATTAAAGAAGAATTTTGTTTAATTTCAAAAAAGGCACAATTTTACGATAAATCTAATACTGCAGTGCAAGAATAATGCATTTAAAGTGAATCCCTGGAAAATTGTATTAAAAATACAATAAAAAAAATTTTTTTTAAATTCATAAAAGTTGCATTTTACGATAAATCTATCACTGCATTGGTCCAAAAATGCATTTATAGTGAATCCCTAGAAAATTACATTAAAAATGGATTAAACAAGAATTTTTTTTAAATTGAAAAAAGTCGCTATTTTTCGGTAAATCTAATACTTCATTGCACGAATAATGCATTTAAAGTGAATCCATGGAATATTGCATTAAAAATGCAATAAAAAAATTTTTTTTAAATGCTCAAATGTTTTAATTTTACGATAAATCTATCACTGCATTGCACCAAAATTGCATTTAAAGTGAATCCCTAGAAAATAGCATTAATAATTCATTACCCACCCAAGAATTTTTTTTAAATCGCAAAAGTTCAAATTTTATGATAAATCTAATACTGCAGTGCACGAGTAATGCATTTAAAGTGAATCCCTGGAAAATTGCATTAAAAATAATATAAAAAAATTTTTTTTAAATTCATAAAAGTTGCATTTTACGATAAATCTATCACTACATTGCACCAAAATTGTATTTAAAGTGAATCCCTAGAAAATAGCATTAAAAATTCATTACCCAAGAATTTTTTTTAAATTCAAAAAGTTCAAATTTTATGATAAATCTAATACTGCAGTGCACGAATAATGCATTTAAAGTGAATCCCTAGAAAATTGCATTAAAAATGCAATAAAAAAAATTTTTTTTAAATTCATAAAGGTTGCATTTTACGATAAATCTATCACTGCATTGGTCCAAAAATGCATTTATAGTGAATCCCTAGAAAATTGCATTAAAAATGCATTAAAGAAGGATTTTGTTTATGTTTAATTTCAAAAAAGGCATAATTTTACGATAAATCTAATACTGCAGTGAAAGAATAATGCATTTAAAGTGAATCCCTGGAAAATTGTATTAAAAATACAATAAAAAAATTTTTTTTAAATTCATAAAAGTTGCATTTTACGATAAATCTATCACTGCATTGGTCAAAATATGCATTTATAGTGAATCCCTAGAAAATTACATTAAAAATGGATTAAACAAGAATTTTTTTTAAATTGAAAAAAGTCGCTATTTTTCGGTAAATCTAATACTTCATTGCACGAATAATGCATTTAAAGTGAATCCATGGAATATTGCATTAAAAATGCAATAAAAAAATTTTTTTTAAATGCTCAAATGTTTTAATTTTACGATAAATCTATCACTGCATTGCACCAAAATTGCATTTAAAGTGAATCCCTAGAAAATAGCATTAATAATTCATTACCCAAGAATTTTTTTTAAATTCAAAAAGTTCAAATTTTATGATAAATCTAATACTGCAGTGCACGAGTAATGCATTTAAAGTGAATCCCTCCAAATTGCATTAAAAATAAAATAAAAAAAATTTTTTTTAAATTCATAAATGTTGCTTTTTACGATAAATCTATCACTACATTGCACCAAAATTGTATTTAAAGTGAATCCCTAGAAAATAGCATTAAAAATTCATTACCCAAGAATTTTTTTTAAATTCAAAAAAGTCCAAATTTTATATTAAATCTAATGCTGCAGTGCACGAATAATGCATTTAAAGTGAATCCCTAGAAAATTGCATTAAAAATGCAATAAAAAAAATTTTTTTTAAATTCATAAAGGTTGCATTTTACGATAAATCTATCACTGCATTGGTCCAGAAATGCATTTATAGTGAATCCCTAGAAAATTGCATTAAAAATGCATTAAAGAAGAATTTTGTTTAATTTCAAAAAAGGCACAATTTTACGATAAATCTAATACTGCAGTGAAAGAATAATGCATTTAAAGTGAATCCCTGGAAAATTGTATTAAAAATACAATAAAAAAAATTTTTTTTAAATTCATAAAAGCTGCATTTTACGATAAATCTATCACTGCATTGGTCCAAAAATGCATTTATAGTGAATCCCTAGAAAATTACATTAAAAATGGATTAAACAAGAATTTTTTTTAAATTGAAAAAAGTCGCTATTTTTCGGTAAATCTAATACTTCATTGCACGAATAATGCATTTAAAGTGAATCCATGGAATATTGCATTAAAAATGCAATAAAAAAAATTTTTTTTAAATGCTCAAATGTTTTAATTTTACGATAAATCTATCACTGCATTGCATCAAAATTGCATTTAAAGTGAATCCCTAGAAAATAGCATTAAAAATTCATTACCCAAGAATTTTTTTTAAATTCAAAAAGTTCAAATTTTATGTTAAATCTAATACTGCAGTGCAGTGCACGAGTAATGCATTTAAAGTGAATCCCTGGAAAATTTCATTAAAAATAAAATAAAAAAAATTTTTTTTAAATTCATAAAAGTTGCATTTTACGATAAATCTATCACTGCATTGGTCCAGAAATGCATTTATAGTGAATCCCTAGAAAATTGCATTAAAAATGCATTAAAGAAGAATTTTGTTTAATTTCAAAAAAGGCACAATTTTACGATAAATCTAATACTGCAGTGCAAGAATAATGCATTTAAAGTGAATCCCTGGAAAATTGTATTAAAAATACAATAAAAAAAATTTTTTTTAAATTCATAGAAGCTGCATTTTACGATAAATCTATCACTGCATTGGTCCAAAAATGCATTTATAGTGAATCCCTAGAAAATTACATTAAAAATGGATTAAACAAGAATTTTTTTTAAATTGAAAAAAGTCGCTATTTTTCGGTAAATCTAATACTTCATTGCACGAATAATGCATTTAAAGTGAATCCATGGAATATTGCATTAAAAATGCAATAAAAAAAATTTTTTTTAAATGCTCAAATGTTTTAATTTTACGATAAATCTATCACTGCATTGCATCAAAATTGCATTTAAAGTGAATCCCTAGAAAATAGCATTAAAAATTCATTACCCAAGAATTTTTTTTAAATTCAAAAAGTTCAAATTTTATGATAAATCTAATACTGCAGTGCACGAGTAATGCATTTAAAGTGAATCCCTGGAAAATTTCATTAAAAATAAAATAAAAAAAATTTTTTTTATATTCATAAAAGTTGCATTTTACGATAAATCTATCACTGCATTGGTCCAGAAATGCATTTATAGTGAATCCCTAGAAAATTGCATTAAAAATGCATTAAAGAAGAATTTTGTTTAATTTCAAAAAAGGCATAATTTTACGATAAATCTAATACTGCAGTGAAAGAATAATGCATTTAAAGTGAATCCCTGGAAAATTATATTAAAAATACAATAAAAAAAATTTTTTTTAAGTTCATAAAAGCTGCATTTTACGATAAATCTATCACTGCATTGGTCCAAAAATGCATTTATAGTGAATCAATAGAAAATTGCATTTAAAATGCATTAAACAAGGATTTTTTTTAAATTAAAAAAAGTCGCAATTTTACAGTAAATCTGATACTTCATTGCACGAATAATGCAGTTAAAGTGAATAAATGGAATATTGCATTAAAAATGCAATAAAAAAAATTTTTTTTAAATGCTCAAATGTTTTAATTTTACGATAAATCTATCACTGCATTGCACCAAAATTGCATTTAAAGTGAATCCCTAGAAAATAGCATTAAAAATTCATTACCCAAGAATTTTTTTTAAATTCAAAAAAGTCCAAATTTTATGTTAAATCTAATGCTGTAGTGCACGAATAATGCATTTAAAGTGAATCCCTAGAAAATTGCATTAAAAATGCAATAAAAAAATTTTTTTTAAATTCATAAAGGTTGCATTTTACGATAAATCTATCACTGCATTGGTCCAGAAATGCATTTATAGTGAATCCCTAGAAAATTGCATTAAAAATGCATTAAAGAAGAATTTTGTTTAATTTCAAAAAAGGCACAATTTTACGATAAATCTAATACTGCAGTGCAAGAATAATGCATTTAAAGTGAATCACTGGAAAATTGTATTAAATATATAATAAAAAAAATTTTTTTTAAATTCATAAAAGTTGCATTTTACGATAAATCTATCACTGCATTGGTCCAAAAATGCATTTATAGTGAATCCCTAGGAAATTACATTAAAAATGGATTAAACAAGAATTTTGTTTAAATTGAAAAAAGTCGCTATTTTTCGGTAAATCTAATACTTCATTGCACGAATAATGCATTTAAAGTGAATCCATGGAATATTGCATTAAAAATGCAATAAAAAAATTTTTTTTAAATGCTCAAATGTTTTAATTTTACGATAAATCTATCACTGCATTGCACCAAAATTGCATTTAAAGTGAATCCCTAGAAAATAGCATTAATAATTCATTACCCAAGAATTTTTTTTAAATTCAAAAAGTTCAAATTTTATGATAAATCTAATACTGCAGTGCACGAGTAATGCATTTAAAGTGAATCCCTGGAAAATTGCATTAAAAATAAAATAAAAAAAATTTTTTTTAAATTCATAAAAGTTGCATTTTACGATAAATCTATCACTACATTGCACCAAAATTGTATTTAAAGTGAATCCCTAGAAAATAGCATTAAAAATTCATTACCCAAGAATTTTTTTTAAATTCAAAAAAGTCCAAATTTTATGTTAAATCTAATACTGCAGTGCACGAATAATGCATTTAAAGTGAATCCCTAGAAAATTGCATTAAAAAAGCAATAAAAAAAATTTTTTTTAAATTCATAAAAGTTGCATTTTACGATAAATCTATCACTGCATTGGTCCAGAAATGCATTTATAGTGAATCCCTAGAAAATTGCATTAAAAATGCATTAAAGAAGAATTTTGTTTAATTTCAAAAAAGGCACAATTTTACGATAAATCTAATACTGCAGTGAAAGAATAATGCATTTAAAGTGAATCCCTGGAAAATTGTATTAAAAATACAATAAAAAAAATTTTTTTTAAATTCATAAAAGTTGCATTTTACGATAAATCTATCACTGCATTGGTCCAAAAATGCATTTATAGTGAATCCCTAGAAAATTACATTAAAAATGGATTAAACAAGAATTTTTTTTAAATTGAAAAAAGTCGCTATTTTTCGGTAAATCTAATACTTCATTGCACGAATAATGCATTTAAAGTGAATCCATGGAATATTGCATTAAAAATGCAATAAAAAAAATTTTTTTTAAATGCTCAAATGTTTTAATTTTACGATAAATCTATCACTGCATTGCACCAAAATTGCATTTAAAGTGAATCCCTAGAAAATAGCATTAAAAATTCATTACCCAAGAATTTTTTTTAAATTCAAAAAGTTCAAATTTTATGATAAATCTAATACTGCAGTGCACGAGTAATGCATTTAAAGTGAATCCCTGGAAAATTGCATTAAAAATAAAATAAAAAAAATTTTTTTTAAATTCATAAAAGTTGCATTTTACGATAAATCTATCACTACATTGCACCAAAATTGTATTTAAAGTGAATCCCTAGAAAATAGCATTAAAAATTCATTACCCAAGAATTTTTTTTAAATTCAAAAAAGTCCAAATTTTATGTTAAATCTAATACTGCAGTGCACGAATAATGCATTTAAAGTGAATCCCTAGAAAATTGCATTAAAAAAGCAATAAAAAAAATTTTTTTTAAATTCATAAAAGTTGCATTTTACGATAAATCTATCACTGCATTGGTCCAGAAATGCATTTATAGTGAATCCCTAGAAAATTGCATTAAAAATGCATTAAAGAAGAATTTTGTTTAATTTCAAAAAAGGCACAATTTTACGATAAATCTAATACTGCAGTGAAAGAATAATGCATTTAAAGTGAATCCCTGGAAAATTGTATTAAAAATATAATAAAAAAAATTTTTTTTAAATTCATAAAAGTTGCATTTTACGATAAATCTATCACTGCATTGGTCCAGAAATGCATTTATAGTGAATCCCTAGAAAATTACATTAAAAATGGATTAAACAAGAATTTTTTTTAAATTGAAAAAAGTCGCTATTTTTCGGTAAATCTAATACTTCATTGCACGAATAATGCATTTAAAGTGAATCCATGGAATATTGCATTAAAAATGCTATAAAAAAAATTTTTTTTAAATGCTCAAATGTTTTAATTTTACGATAAATCAATCACTGCATTGCGCCAAAATTGCATTTAAAGTGAATCCCTAGAAAGTGGCATTAAAAATTCATTACCCAAGAATTTTTTTTAAATTCAAAAAGTTCAAATTTTATGATAAATCTAATACTGCAGTGCACGAGTAATGCATTTAAAGTGAATCCCTGGAAAATTGCATTAAAAATAAAATAAAAAAAATTTTTTTTAAATTCATAAAAGTTGCATTTTACGATAAATCTATCACTACATTGCACCAAAATTGTATCAAAAGTGAATCCCTAGAAAATAGCACTAAAAATTCATTACCCAAGAATTTTTTTTAAATTCAAAAAAGTCCAAATTTTATGTTAAATCTAATACTGCAGTGCACGAATAATGCATTTAAAGTGAATCCCTAGAAAATTGCATTAAAAATGCAATAAAAAAAATTTTTTTTAAATTCATAAAAGTTGCATTTTACGATAAATCTATCACTGCATTGCACCAAAATTGTATTATATTTAAAGTGAATCCCTAGAAAATAGCATTAAAAATTCATTACCCAAGAATTTTTTTTAAATTCAAAAATGTCCAAATTTTATGATAAATCTAATACTGCAGTGCACGAATAATGCATTCAAAGTGAATCCCTCGAAAATTGCATTAAAAATGCAATATAAAAAATTTTTTTTAAATTCTTATAAGTTGCATTTTACGATAAATTTATCACTGCATTGGTTCAAAAATGCATTTATAGTGAATCCCTAGAAAATTGCATTAAAAATGCATTAAACAAAAATTTGTTTAAAATACATAAAAGTTGCAGTTTTATGATAAATCTAACACAGCATTTCACCAAACATGAATTTAAAGTGAATCCCTTGGAATTTTCATTAAAATTGAAATAAACAAACATTATTTTAAATTTTATAATAGTCTCAATTTTAGGATAATTTTAACACTGCTTTTCACCACATAATGCATTTAAAGTGAAACCATAGAAAATTGCATAAAAATTGCATTAAAAAAGATTTCTTTAAAATACCTAAATGTTGCAATTATACGATTAATCTAACACTGCATTGCATCAACAATGCATTTAAAGTAAATCCCTAGAAAATTATATTAAATTTGCATTAAACAAAATTTTTTTAATATTCCTAGAAGTTGCAGTTTTATGATAAATCTAACACTCCATTGCACCAATAATACATTTAAAATGAATCCCTAGAAGATTGCATTAAAATTGCATTTTACAAAAATATATTAAAATTCATAAAGGTTACAACTATACTATAAATCTTGCACTGCATTGCATCATAATGCATTTCAAGTGTATCCCTAGAAAATTGCATTAAAATTGTATTAAACAAAAATTTTTTTATAATTCATAAATGTTGCGATTATACGCTTAATCTAACAATGCATTGCTCGAATAATGCATTGAAAAGAATCCCTAGAAAATTGCATTAAAATTGCATTTAACAAAAATATAAAATTCATAAAAGTTGCAATTATACGATTAATTTAACACTGCATTGCACCAATAATGCATTTAAAGTGAATCTCTAGAAAATTGCATTAAAATTTCTTTAATCAATAATATTTTTATAATTCATAATAGTTGCTATTTTGCGATAAATCTAACACTGCATTGCACCAAAAATGCATTTTAAGTGAATCCCTAGAATATTGCATTAAAAATGCAATAAACAAAAATTTTTTAATAATTTATATATTTCGCAATTTTACGATAAATCTAACTCTGTAGGAGTGTTTTTTTTAGAAATTTGTAGAACTTTTTTAGAAATTTATATTAGCCGTTGGAATTAATTCGTAGCGTTTTACAAGAGATGGCACAAGCAGTATAC
Source organism: Acromyrmex echinatior (assembly GCF_024713525.1). Classification (NCBI taxonomy): domain Eukaryota; kingdom Metazoa; phylum Arthropoda; class Insecta; order Hymenoptera; family Formicidae; genus Acromyrmex; species Acromyrmex echinatior. The sequence continues at coordinate 11,514,976 of NC_141859.1, forward strand.
TATTTCGTTGTTACCTATAGTTCTGTATACATTGTAAACATCTATCATAGGACGTCATTTGCCGTACATAACCTTTCTTGAAATAATCATAAATAACAATACTGTATAATTCATTGAATATGTCAAAATTTGTGCCAGATAAAGTGTTTTTGCGGGGAGTTTTGCTTCATTACTTTAATATGAACAAAAGTGCAGCTGAAGCTCATCGTATTTTAGTGGATGTGTATAGTGAACATGCTCTGGCTGAGCAAACGTGTAGGAAGTGGTTTGCACGTTTTAAAGCTGGTGATTTCGACTTGGATGACAAGGAGCGACCTGGTCAGCCGAAAAAATTTGAAGATAACGATTTGCAGGCACTGCTCAATGAAAACTCATGTCAAACACTTAAAGAATTATCTACGTCATTGGAAGTTGACTTCTCAACAATAGGAAAACGTATTAAAAGTTTGGGCATGATCCAGAAGGAAGGACATTGGGTCCAATATGAATTGAAACCAAGGGATATTGAGAGACGTTTTCTCACGTGCGAACTGCTGCTTCAACGGTAGAAAAGAAAAGGTTTTTTGCATCGGATTGTTACCGGTGACGAAAAGTGGATCCATTATGACAATCCAAAGCGCAGAAAGTCATGGGTTAAGCCCGGCGAACCATCAACATCAGTGGCAAAGCCCAATATCCATGGCTCAAAGCTCCTGCTCTGTATTTGGTGGGATCAGAAGGGTGTCATATACTACGAACTGCTAAAACCGCATGAAACCGTTACTGGAGATCTCTACCGACGGCAACTGATGCGCTTGAGCCGTGCATTGAAGCAAAAACGGTCGGAATACTTCGAAAGACACGATAAAGTCATCTTGCTGCACGACAATGCTCGCCCACACGTTGCAAAACCGGTAAAAACATACCTGGAAACACTTAAATGGGAAGTGCTACCGCACCCGCCGTATTCTCCTGATATTGCACCTAGCGACTACCACTTGTTTCGATCATTAGCTCATAGCTTGTGCGAGCAGAAGTTCACATCTTACGAAGATTGTACAAAATGGTTCGATTCCTGGATTTCATCTAAAGATGAACAGTTCTTCCGACGCGGTATTCATTCACTGCCCGAAAGATGGTCAAAAGTAGTAGAAAGTGATGGGAAGTACTTTCATTAATGTATTTTTTAATGCTCATGTGAAATAAATAACATTCTTTCATTAAAAAAACGCTACGAATTAATTCCAACATCTAATATCTTGAAAATATAGATATTGCTGGAGTTATATTGGCGGCTTTTTATTTTGAGACATCTATTCTGAAATGTAAGATTATGCCGACAAAAGAGTACTTCAAATATTGATATTTATAAACACCCTCGTTTTCGCAGAAAGGACTTTTGCATTTGGAAACACCCTCCTCTTCGTAGACACAGGCTTTGGACCGTCAGTGGCAGAGTTATGATTTTTTTGTTTTTTTTTAAATTTTTTATTCTCTTTTTGTATTTTTGATAATTTTTCAAGCATTACTCCGTTTTTTCGCTCTGATTTTATCGATATTTTTTACGTATATAATTTCACTTGTCTGTAGAATATTTCATAACAATTTTTTTTTTAATTTTTTATACATAATGGAACATGTACAATTGAAAAAAGTTTTCTGTGGAATGGTTTCAGTGCTGCAACAGACGCAACGTCTTTTTTTCTCATAGCTGGAATGTGTGGCATTTGAGAAATCTTGTTTCATCTGACGTGCTTTTCTTGAATCTAATCTCTTTGTGATTTTCTGCCTCTCTTTTTACGACTATTATATCCGATGAGCTTATCAACAAGAATTAGTCGAAAATCTTTCAAAGTCATTTTAGTATCGGAATTATTTTGCTTAAATAATAATTGTAAATAATTGTAAATAATAAATCAATTTACGACTGTAACATCAACAAAATGCTAGAATATCTTGTGCTTTATCCACACAATCCATATAAGAATTATAATCATAAACAATTTGTGGAGAAGTTATTTGAAGGATGGTTTTATCTTTCTGTCGTCTACCTATTTTTACTATGACATAGGGATCATGAAAATTAGACAAAAACTTGACAGATTTATTGTCCATCTATTTTATCCAATTAATGCCCTTGTAAGATGTTCGAAATTCAGAATCCCCTCTCGTTATATTTTTGTCAGCTATCTGATTTTTCGGTAAGTCCTTTCTATTACTCCTTACGGTTCCACATGCTAAAATGCCATCATGCTTTAGAGAAATCATTAAATCTACGCTTGTAAAATAGTTGTAAAATAAATGTGATAATTTTTAGAGATTAGCTCATGTGATAAATCTTTGACAACTCTTTCACCTAAATTTTTCTCCGCGACGTTAATTATAATAATTTTTTCTATGTATATCTGAAACTGACAAACAAAACTATTTATCTGCTCTAACCCAAATTTTAAAATCTCTTTTGATAGATTTCATCGGGCAATATTGTCTGAACGAAATTGAATATTGGATGATCAGTAATCGCGAGTGGAAGGTAGTGGAAGGTAAGCTTTTGATTCCCATCATGATGTTTATACTTAAGAATTTTAGTATTTCTTCTTTCATTGTTTCTTTGAACATTGTTTTTAGTAATTGCTCGCAATATAAATTAGTTTGTTGTACTAGTTTATCAATTAGAGTGTCTGAAAATAAACAAAAAAAATGTCTAAAGGTGAATTATGTGGAAGGTTTGGTTCACATTCTTTCGAAAAGCTTATGTCATCATATTTATATCTTTTTCTTTCTCAAATACCATCTAAATCACCATTTTTAGACAAAGTGGTCTCTCATCGTCACCATCTGATTCAGTACAGTCATTTGCATTATTACTACTGTTTCTTATTGAGTCAAGTACCTAATCAGTTGTATCATCAAGTTCATTTTGATCACTTTCGTGTTCTGTACTGTCAGAGTCATCATTTGTCTCGTACTCACCATCTTCACTTTCGTCACTGCTTTGAATTTCAACAAACTCCATGATAAACTTAGATGGCAATGATCTTTTTAGTACAACACAGATATTATATTGTAAATTTTCAAAAAATTGTATAAAAATTAAATTTATATTATTATAACTTATGTACAAAAAAGGACACAGTAATTTTAAAGTTAAAAAAATATGAATGAATTATTTAGATGTTGCGCTTAGAAAAACATGGATAATAGTAGTAATGAAAAAATACTCAGTTATTACAAAATATTTTTTTATATTAGGTGTTGGAATTAATTCGTAGCGTTTTTAATGAAAGAATGTTATTTATTTCACATGAGCATTAAAAAATACATTAATGAAAGTACTTCCCATCACTTGTAAAACGCTACGAATTAATTCCAACACCTAATAATTTTGATCATATTGAATCTGCCATTTTGAATCCCAGTCATTTTGAATTGTCGGTAGAATTTTGTTCGGGAAAATATAAAGATCCATTTAGAAATAAAAAAATAATCAATAACCAAGCATTTCGCACAATAAACCATAATCATTTTCGCACTTCTAACCGCCATATTGGATCCGCCATGTTGAATGCAAGTAATTTAATGGACAATTCAAACTAATTGTTTTCAAATATTGGGTATGGAAATAAGTTTCTGTTCATTGTAGAGAGATGTCGTAGCACTGCTTATGTATTTGATAAAATGGCAATACATGTTTTTGAAAGGTGCGTTCACACTTTTGAACCCAATAGTTGGCATTCGAAGCGTAAACAGGAGTAACTTTTTTTGAACATGTCGGAATTTATTCCAAAAAAGTAACATTTGCGGGATGTTTTATTCCATTATTTTAAGAAAAAATGCTGCGGAAACACATCGTTTGCTCGTAGATATTTATGACGAGCATATTTCATCGAATACTATTTGTAAAGAATGGTAATTCAACAATGGTGATTCAACAATGGTGATTCAACAATGGTGATTTCGACGTGCGTGACAAAGAACGCGAATATCGAAAAAATTTGAAGATGCAGAATTGCAAGTATTACTCGTAGAGTGATGTCAGATGAATCAACGCCAAAATGATATATCCATGCTTCGAAGATTATTTTGTGAAGATTATTTTATATCTGATAAGATTAAAGGGATGTTGTATATTATGAGCTGTTCAAACCGTCCGAAACCATCACTGGCGATCGTTATCGACTACGTCTAAACCTGATACGTCTAAACTAAAGCTATGAAAGAAAAATGACCGGATGTTCAATAGGTATAACAAGCTGATTCTGTTACATGATAACACTAGGCCACACGTTGCAAAACCGATCAAGAAATATTTGGAAGGAGTGAAGTGGGAAATTCTGCCCCACCCGCCGTATTCGCGGACATTGCTCCTTCAGATTTCCATTTGTTCCGGTTCATGCAGTCGGCCCTTTTTGGAGAACGATTCAATTCTTATGAAGGTATCAAAAAATGACTTGATGAATGAGGATCGCTTCAAAAGAATCATATTTTTTCTTTCGAGGAATTCGTTTATTAGGAAAGATGGGAGAAAGTTATCGCTTCCGACGGAGGCTTCATACTTTGAATAAACTTATTTTGTATTGTTTTGTTTAAATAAATATATCTTTTTCATTAAAAAAGGGCGGAAACTTATTCCCAATACATTAACAACAATAATATATAGTGTTAAAAATGACTGATTTAATGCAATAATAATTGATTGCAAAAATAATCACTTTTTTTTAGTTCTGGCCGCCATATTAAATTCGTCATTTTGAATTTTAAAAGTCTGATGATGGATTTGAGCGACTTCAAAAACATTAGAAACAATGATTTGCAATGCATGTTTATTGTCAAAATCTGCCACAAATGAATTAAATTTGGAAAAACATGCATTTTTTAATATAAATTTGTTTATAACAAAAATTATTAGATAATCATGAAACATGCCCTGCTTTTTGAATGTTATTTTATCTAAAAATGCAAAAAATCCCATGAGTTTATTCTGAAAATAAAAGATATGGTAAAAAAAGAAGGCCAAAAAGGTCCCTTATATGGCCCGCTGTGACTGAAAAGGTTGCCTCTCAGATGGTAACAGATTTACTGTTAACATATATTTCCAAAATTCTTTCTAGAAAATTTAATCTATACATATTATCAAGTTTTAATAAAGAAACTGTGAATTATATTATTATTATGTGACTGATGTACTACCTCTTATATTTTACACGATTTCATAATGATTTGACAAAATATTTTTTCTTAAGAAATAATAACTGCGACTACGTTGATGAATGTTTTATTGAGATGTTGCTGTTGCTGGTTTTTTACAGAGTTTAAAAGTAGATAACTTTTTAACAGATTTTTATTTTATTCAGATATTTATCTTTTTATTTTATTTATTGGTTAACTAATACATTTCTTTAATTAGAGTATCATGAAATTCTGAACAGTTAGTCTTTAAATCGCTTGCAAGTAATTCATGTTCTCCGTAAAGCATTCATTAAAATTGCTATATAAATTGGAAAACTTTCATCACGATCTTTCTATGATCATGGCATTCAATGAATTTAAGGAGTGAATTTTGTATTATCTGAGGATGGTTCAATCCAAGAGCCGAAACATGTAATGTAATATGTTATGTAAGCTGTTATTTACAGAATTTCTTTATACATTTAATATATCATATCATAATTCTTACGTATATGCTTAATTACATTGACTCTTATGTGCCCTATACATCTTTGTATAATCTTTTTGAATATAATATTTAAATTTCAAAAAATCTATAGAAACTCAATTTCTTGGAAAAATACCAAAATTTTTATATGTACATTTATGCACCTTCTAGACACTTTCTGTATTATTTTTTAAGTATATCTAAATTTTTATTCATTAAAAAATAAAAGAATACCTTCAAAATCGGTTCTTAAACGTAAAATTCCCTTTGAGAAACATTTTTTTCAATAAACGTGAAATTTTATATGAAATTTATGCTTATTATTTTACCTTTTTCTACAATAGATAATCATACACCCGTAACCGTAACAAAAAAAAATCTAAAAAATCATCAGTTACAATTATCGATAACAAAGCTTGGATTTCGGATTTTTCCGATCAAAAACTGAAAAAAATCGAAAAAGACTGTTATTGGTAAAAGGATCGAAACTGGAACTAAAATCAAAATTGGATTCAGCCTCTGATCAAAAATGAAATTTTGGTCCGAGTACCTGGTATGTTATAGATACATAGTCATAGTACATAGCCATAGTACTGCAATCATATTATATTTCAATTATAATTTCAAAATATAAAATTTATAAAATAGAAAAGACTATATGCCCAGTTTTATAGGGGAATTTGGGCTTGGATAAACAAATTTGAGACATGCCTAAAATTTTAAGATATCAAAAGAGAATAATTCCATAGGCTCAACTTTATAGAAGAGGTTTCCTGAATGCTGGAACTATACAAAGTTCGCTATTATGACCATGTACCACAAGTTTTATTCAATTTCTCTGCCCAGTAAACAAGAATAAATTGAAATGGATTAAAATGGATTCAGATTTTCAGAAATACGGATTCATGAATGTTAAAATGAATCCTTTTTAATCCTGAATACATTTTTATTCATTTATAGGAATGGCATGGAGTATATTTCTGCTTTTCAATCTAAAAATAATATTATAATATTTTGTGTTCATCGTGAATATTGCTCAGTTTAAAATTCTGAATAAGGAATGCAGTTTTTTAATCCAATAGAATCTAAAAATAATATCGGCCATTTCTGTGCATTGTGAATACTGCTTAATTTAAAATTATGAATAAGAAATGCAGTTTTTTAATCCAGTTGAATCTAAAAATAATATCAGCCATTTCTATGCATTGTGAATAATGCTAAATTCAAAATTCTGATTAGGAAATGCAGTTTTTTAATCCAATTGAATAAAAAAAAATTTGTCTTGTAATGTCACTTTTTTAAAATGGGTCATGAATGCTATTCAAAATTGTGAATAGAAAATTTATTGTTTCATTTAAAAATACATCATGAATGCTATTTTAGAATTATGAATAAGAAATAGTTCGTTTTAATTCAATTGAGTTAAAAAAAAGTACCATAAATATATATCATAAATGCTATTTCATTTAATAGAAATTTAAAAGAAACGTTTAAAAGAAACATAAAAAGAACTACATAAATACATATGTACAATAAATGTTACATATGTAAATTCCTTATTCTTAATTAATAAATTAATCGCTTTTATGTATATTTTATGTATATTAATATACATAATGTTTCTTTTATTATACAGTTAGCGTATATTTTTTGTATAAAAGTTTTAAAATAATACTATAGAATTTCATATAATTATTACTTTAATTTATTTAAACTTTCACACGTATAAAATTTTTTTTTTATTATATATGGAATTCAATTTATTTTTATGGATTTAAAATACGGATAGATTTGGATAGATTGAAAATTTCCAATACATTTTTGTTTGCTATGTGTGTCCACGACACCTCCCCTCGGTGACGGTGGTAACAGATTGTACCAAAGACATTGAAGTAATATCTAAAATGTATTTGGTACAGTTCATTAATCCGGTTGACAGTTATGTGGTATCTGGAATATGCCCAACACTTTGATACAGACATCCTTATCCATCAAACAAGAACAGATTAAAATGGATTGAAATTTTTTTCTATCCGAATATTTTAAATAGCGCATACTTTTTTTTTTATTTAATTGGATTCAATTGGATTTAATTAGATTCAATTGAATGCAATTGGATTGAAAAACTACATTTCCTATTTAAAAATTTGAATTGAACAGTACTCATAATTGTGTTTGTGTACACAGAAAAAGCTAATATTATTATTAGATTGAAAGGTGTAGAGATATGCTCCATGCAAATCCTATAAATGAATAAAAATGCATTCAGAATTGAAAAGCATTTATTTTAACATTCATGAATCAATATTTCTGAATCCATTTCAATTCATTTCAATCCATTCTTATTTGCTGGGTATGCCAACAAGAACAGTTAATGATGTTTTTTTATTTTTAAAAAGTTCCGATGAAAATGCTGAAGAGAGATAAGGTCCATATATTGGTCATATCAATTAGGCAATTAAAACCTTTTGTTTCATATTCTGAATGTCTCTCTCTCTCTCTCTCTCTCTCTCTCTCTCTCTCTCTCTCTCTCTCCTCTTCATCGATTAATATATATCACTTATAACTATTCATTTGGGGTCCAAAAAAGGTTTTAATTTTCTTCGTCAAGATTGGACATATTCCAGATACTAGATGATTCGGGAAATAAAATCAATCCTGCATGGTACATAGTACATAGTCATAATATAATAACAAACTTTGAACAGCTGTAGTACTCATTTTACAAAGCATATAGAATTTTTTAATTGTTTTTTTTTTATACTTTACAATCTTAGCTGAGTCTCAATGCTGTTCAGCCGGGGCCCAATGTGGCATAATCCTTTTTTAAACAAATCTTCGAGAAATCAATACTTCACGTTAAGTAAATTTTAAGTAATAATTGCTTATTACAAATTGAAATTTCAATTCGATTTCGGATTTGGCAGAATTAAAAAAAAAAAGATAGATCAGAGCTGTTCAAGGTCGATTTTTTGGCTTGAAATCGAAATGTGTCCGCAATCATTCATTAATTGAGTCATCTTTTGTGTATGCATATTACAATATATTCAATGATATGTACTATAAAATATAAAATAAGAGCGTATAATTGAACAATTTTAATGGCTGTACTGATTATATAAATAAATTTGAGATGTAATATTTTCAACTTATATATGTGCTATATAATATAATTAGAATTCAACCGAAAATTAAATTTCGGCTTTGATTACTGCTAGTTGAAATGAAAAATTGAAATTTCAGTTGGGTTTTAGTTTTGGCAGAAATTAAAAAAAGTAATTATTACAAATTGAGTTTTAGCCCAAGCAAACGAAAATGGATTGAAATGAATTGAAATGGATTCAGATTTTCAGAAACATTGATTTACGAATGTTAAAATAAATGCTTTTTAATCCTGAATGCATTTTTATTCATTTACAGAAATTGCATGGAGCATATCTCTATGCCTTTCAATTTAAAAATAATATTAACTTTTTCTGTAAAACATAATTGTGAATACTGTTTAATTCAAAATTTTGAATAGGAAATGCAGTTTTTCAACTGCACTTTTTTTATAATTGCATCAATTGAATCTAATTAAATCCAATTAAATCTAAAAAAAATTTGCTACTTAAAATACGCATGCGGATAGAAAAAAATTTCAATCTACAATATTTTAATCCATTCTCGTTTGCTGGATGGCTTATGAATCTTCTCGGTGTCGCCTTTTGTCCTTGCGACATAATCCAGCCAATAAACGAGTCTGTCAGAGAGTAAGTTTAATCTATCGCTATCGCGTATCGCTACCGAAATCTTTCATGCATTTTCACAGTAATAAGTTTATTCTAGATTTTAATACCTGAGAAATGTAATAAAAATCCTCAAAGAAATTGTTTTTTATTTAGTGCAATTGTGAAATTTTTGGGAAAAAGAAAATTTAGGTATCTGAACGCAGCAAACGAAAATGCATTGAAATGGATTGAAAATTTTCAGTCCATCCGAATTCGTATTTTAAATTCAAAATAAATTGAATTTCATATTAAAAAAAAAGTTTATACATGTGAAAGATTAAATAAATTAAAGTAGTAATTACATGAAATTCTATAGTATTATTTTAAAACTTTTATACAAAAAATATACGCTAGCTGTATAATGCAGGAAATGTATTAATATAAAATATATATAAAAGCGATTAATTTATTTAATTAAAAATAAGGAATTTACATATATACATTTATTGTACATATGTATTTACATAGTTCTTTTTATGTTTCTTTTAAATGTTTCTTTTAAATTTCTATTAAATGAAGTAGCATTTATGATATATTTTTACGGTACAACTTTTTTTTAATTCAATTGAATTAAAACAAACTATTTCTTATTTATAATTTTAAAATAGTATTCATGATGCATTTTTAAATGAAACAATGGATTTTCTACTCACAATTTTGAATAGCATTCATGGCCCATTTTAAGAAAAATTTTTTTTTTATTCAATTGGATTAAAAAACTGCATTCCTTCTTGATGCTTCCATGGGTGTTTTCTATATAATTAATCTGCTTCGCGGGTTTTCTCCATGTCTTGGTCCATTCTTGATGTGCCAACGTTTCGTGGGCCTTGCAGTCCACTTCATCAGGGCGAGGAGCAGCCTGATACTGAGCTGTTCCTCCAGGTCCTTCCTTTTTATGTTACGCTACTTGTTGAGGTGGGAGTTTTTTGGTGGTGGAGGGGGGGGGGGTTAGAGTGATGGGGGAGACAGATAGTGGAATCTTGGTCGGTCTTTGCTGGTCGGGAGGATGGTCTTCCATATCTTACTTATGTTATAGCCATTATCCCTGTTTAGATTGTTAGGGTGTTTTTGTATTTCTATGACTTCTCTGTATTTTCTTGGGAAGTATGATGTGGTGTTGGTTATCGTGGTTGCTTGGTCAAACAGTATTTGATGTCCTGTTTCGACGTTATGTTCTGATAGTGCCAACTGTGTGACGTGTTTCAGTCTGACGTCTCGTTGGTGTTCTTTTATCCGTAGGTTTACCATTCTCCCGGTTTCCCCGATGTATACTTGTCCGCGGGAACACGGTATTCTGTATACTCCTGCGGAACTGAGTGGCGGTCTTGGATCTTTGGGGTTTCTTAAGATTTGTCCTATCTTTTTGGGTGGTTTGTAGATAGTTCGGATATTGTGTTTGTTCAATATCCTGCCGATCCGGTCTGTAGTTCCTTTGACGTAAGGGAGAATGGTTAGGGTCCTGTCGTCTGTTTGTGTGTTCGGAGCCGTTGTCTTGTTTGTGTGTTTGTTGATTGTTTTGGTTATGTCTTTTTTGTCGTGTCCATTGTTTTGTAGGGCCTGTTTTAGATGGTTTATTTCTGTCCGTAGATGTCCTCTGTCGGAGATGGCGAAGGCTCTGTGTACCAGTGAGTTTATTACTGATTGTTTTTGTGCTGGGTGGTGGTGTGACTCAGCATGTAAGTATCTGTCCGTGTGTGTTGTTTTTCTGTACACTTGATGCCCTAGGGTGCCGTTGGCCTCCTTTGACACCAGCACATCTAGGAATGGGAGTTTCCCGTTTTCCTCTATGTCTATGGTGAAACGGATATTGGGGTGTTGTTTGTTGAGGTGGATGAGGAATTTTCGGAGTTCAGATCTGCCGTGTCTCCATATCACAAATGTGTCGTCTACGTACCGGAACCAGACTTCTGGTTTCTTTGGTGCTTTCCTGAGAGACTCTTTCTCGAAGTGTTCCATGAAGATGTTAGCGATTACAGGAGAAATCGGAGAGCCCATAACTGCTCCTGACGTTTGTTCGTAGAAATGGTTGTCGTAGGAGAAATACGTGGTCGTTAGGCAGTGCTCTATTAGTGGGATGAGGTCGGAGGAGACTTTTTGTGAGGTTTTTATTATGTTAATCGTATCTTTTATTGGAACTTGTATAAACAGGAATTCTACGTCGAAGCTAACGAGTAGATCTGTGGGCTGTAGTCGGATTTTTTGGATTTTATGTATGAAGTCCGTTGAGTTGGTTATGTGTGATTCTGTTTTTCCAGTTAGAGGTTGTAATGTTTTGCTAGGAAGCGGGATAGGTTAAATGTCGGGGACTTTATGGCGCTAACAATTGGTCTGAGGGGGACGTTGGGTTTGTGTATTTTTGGTAGTCCGTATAGTCTCGGTGGGAGAGGGTTTGTGGGTTTTAATGTTTTTTTGGTTTCGTTTGGGATGTTGCTTTTTTCCACAAGGTCCCTGGTGTTCTGTGTGATTGTGTTGGTTGGATCCTTGTCAAGCTTTCTATACGTTTTATCCGAGAGCAGACCTTTCATCTTTTTCTTGTAGTCTGATGTGTTTATGACTACTGTCATGTTGCCCTTGTCGGCTGGCAGCACGATGATGTCTGTGTCCCTGTTTAGGTCTTGTACATAAAATCTTTATACATAAAATCCAAAAAATCCGACTACAACCCACAGATCTACTCATTAGCTTCGACGTAGAATTCCTGTTTATACAAGTTCCAATAAAAGATACGATTAACATAATAAAAACCTCACAAAAAGTCTCCTCCGACCTCATCCCACTAATAGAGCACTGCCTAACGACCACGTATTTCTCCTACGACAACCATTTCTACGAACAAACGTCAGGAGCAGTTATGGGCTCTCCGATTTCTCCTGTAATCGCTAACATCTTCATGGAACACTTCGAGAAAGAGGCTCTCAGGAAAGCACCAAAGAAACCAGAAGTCTGGTTCCGGTACGTAGACGACACATTTGTGATATGGAGACACGGCAGATCTGAACTCCGAAAATTCCTCATCCACCTCAACAAACAACACCCCAATATCCGTTTCACCATAGACATAGAGGAAAACGGGAAACTCCCATTCCTAGATGTGCTGGTGTCAAAGGAGGCCAACGGCACCCTAGGGCATCAAGTGTACAGAAAAACAACACACACGGACAGATACTTACATGCTGAGTCACACCACCACCCAGCACAAAAACAATCAGTAATAAACTCACTGGTACACAGAGCCTTCGCCATCTCCGACAGAGGACATCTACGGACAGAAATAAACCATCTAAAACAGGCCCTACAAAACAATGGACACGACAAAAAAGACATAACCAAAACAATCAACAAACACACAAACAAGACAACGGCTCCGAACACACAAACAGACGACAGGACCCTAACCATTCTCCCTTACGTCAAAGGAACTACAGACCGGATCGGCAGGATATTGAACAAACACAATATCCGAACTATCTACAAACCACCCAAAGATAGGACAAATCTTAAGAAACCCCAAAGATCCAAGACCGCCACTCAGTTCCGCAGGAGTATACAGAATACCGTGTTCCCGCGGACAAGTATACATCGGGGAAACCGGGAGAATGGTAAACCTACGGATAAAAGAACACCAACGAGACGTCAGACTGAAACACGTCACACAGTTGGCACTATCAGAACATAACGTCGAAACAGGACATCAAATACTGTTTGACCAAGCAACCACGATAACCAACACCACATCATACTTCCCAAGAAAATACAGAGAAGTCATAGAAATACAAAAACACCCTAACAATTTAAACAGGGATAATGGCTATAACATAAGTAAGATATGGAAGACCATCCTCCCGACCAGCAAAGACCGACCAAGATTCCACTATCTGTCTCCCCCATCACTCTAACCCCCCCCCCCTCCACCACCAAAAAACTCCCACCTCAACAAGTAGCGTAACATAAAAAGGAAGGACCTGGAGGAACAGCTCAGTATCAGGCTGCTCCTCGCCCTGATGAAGTGGACTGCAAGGCCCACGAAACGTTGGCACATCAAGAATGGACCAAGACATGGAGAAAACCCGCGAAGCACAGATTAGTTAACTGCATTTCTCATTCATAATTTTAAATTAAACAGTATTTATAATGCACAGAAATGGCATTACTGTTTTGTTTTTAGATTCAACTGGATTGAAAAACTGCATTTCTTATTCATGATTTTAAATTAACCAGTATTCACGATGCATACAAAATATGATAATATAATATTATTTTTAGATTGAAAAACATAGAAATATACTCCATGTCATTCTTATAAATAAATAAAAATGCATTCAAGATTGAAAAGAAATAGATATTTATTTCATTCAATTCATATAAATGAATAAAAATGGATTCAGTATTCATTTTAACATTCATAAATTCGTATTTCTGAAAATCTGAATCCATTTTAATCCATTACAATTCATTCTCGTTTGCTGGGAAATGTTATGTCTAAAATTAGTGAATATCTAGACACTCACTTCCTCAATAGCGAACACTTACTATGGCTTTCGAAATATGTTATTATATGTAACAGATATATTATTAATATTATTAATATTATTGAATAGGAAATTATAATAAGAAATTAATTCTCAACAAATCTTACTGATTTCATTTATCTGCTTTCACAATGCATCGAATTAATAATTATTTATCGACTTAATATTGATTTATTAATATTAATATTAAATTTATTATTAATTAATTATTATCCTGCGAATTGTATTCATTTTATTTCACTGTCGATATACAGTACTAATGATTTATTAAATTAATATACGTATTTCATTTATTTGTCTTATAATTCACATTTTAAAACACATTATATTACTTATGAATTATTATATTACTTATGAATGTTGAATATCAAATCCTTTAAGTGACGTAATTATTATGTTAAATTAATATTCAATTATTTTAAAAAGATTCAACACAATCTACTAATGAAACCATAGGTAAATCAATAAATGAGAGTCGTGTGGGGAATTCTTAATGCCTCACTAGCGCAGCGAGCGTAGTAAGCTTAAGGATTGTGTTGGTAACGAGTTGCCTAGCAGCGTAAAAAAATAATAAAAAAAAATATTATATTAACAGATCAATAGAGGTGTTCGTCCTGTACGTTCGTATAAAATTGTACTCGTGAAATAAATATTATATTTACAGTTACAAATTAAGTCTCGATTGTAAATTTCTTTATCACATCACACGACAAGCGTGGGCTTGTCAAAAGGACTCTGACTTATCCATTGAGTCAGATTTCCCACAGTCGCAATAAACGAGTGCCATCTACCATCAAAAATATGAAATGGAAATGATTTTTTAATGCGATGACGTATCTTACTTTCTTTAAAAATTTAACATTTTGGATTTCGCATCACGATATATTCGTTCGTAGGATGTATACAAGTAAAATAAATACTTATTATATAATTCTGATCCATGTTGTTCATTGAGCTTATATTCAGAAATCGATCGGTCCAGCCTTTATTGAAAAACCAAGTGTGGGACCGATAAGCTCGCAACTCGCTAACTCGCGTAAAGACATGAGGCGGTCTAGCGTTGTGCGTTCACTTGGCGCGAGACACCGTGTCTCTTGATTATTGCTGTTATATATACAATATATATATATATATATATATATATATATATATATATATATATGTTATATCAATATATACATAATAAACAAAAATTGTGTATTTGTGTCGGAAACGGTCCATTCACGTTCTGTGTTCACAGATTGTGTTGAATCTTTTTAAAATAATTGAATATTAATTTAACATAATAATTACGTCACTTAAAGAATTTGATATTCAACATTCATAAGTAATATAATAATTCATAAGTAATATAATGTGTTTTAAAATGTGAATTATAAGATAAATAAATGAAATACGTATATTAATTTAATAAATCATAAATGTTAACTTTTTTTAAATATACTTTTCCGGTTTATTTACAAACTGTCGATATTATCTTTTTTGTATTTATTTTCTTACATAATATTTGTTGAGTAACATATTCATTTTGTATTAAATTAACCCAAAATTAGAATGAATTCGTTTGCGACATGCGGTTTATATTAAATTTGGTACATTTTTCCCAACAGTGTACATATTTTAATTTTTTATTTCATGTTGAAAATTGCATTGATTATATTTTGAAGACGTTATTAAAATTTGATTTATTTAGTAAAAAGATTAAGCAATTATATTCGAATTAATATAAGACAATAAGCATAAATGTTTATATGTCATATAATACGTATTACTTTTTATTACATTTGAAATTTTTTACACGAAATTTTTTCAGTGTCTTTATGCGTACCTACAGATATCATTTCCAGTTTCATTCAGTTAATAGTCAACTTTCGGCTGAAAAGCTGAATTGAGGTCAACCTAGAATTGATATAACTGTGAATATACTGTACCTGGAAAGATCGTATCCATGAACAATACAGTACTTCATTGCATTAACGTTTTGTGCTGACCAACTCATTTTACTTTGAATATTATTGCTCAAATATTTCAAAGCTACATTTTGAAATGAGCAGAACAATGAGCGAATAATTTATATTAATTGTTCAATAAATATTTACTGTTTTTTAACGATGGTAATACAAAATTTTACCATAAAATTAACCCTAAGTTTACTTGTAATTTTTTAAGATATGAACTTGCATGAATTCTTTTTTTATTTGTTCAAATTTATTGCTGACTTTTCGATTACAATATTTGATTATATCGAATACATAGTAACAACTTGTTCGATAAAAATAAAATGTGCAATCAAAGATGTAACATAATTATAAATTTGCATTAAATCAGTTGCACATTATCTACTTATTATTACAGAAAATAGTCTATTATATTTATCAAATATTTATAAAATGAATATAGAATTAAAAGATTGAGCTATACAAGTTTTAAAACAAACTTTTCATTACTTCCATTATTTTGTCAAAAAAAATTCCTAAAGTTGCCTATGATTTTTAGACTCTTAAGATGATATAACGCTTTAATTGTTAAATTTTATTACAATATTGATTGGGAAATATTAACAATTTATTTACATTTTTCAATAAATATTCTATTAAAACACATACACACACACCCACACACACCCACACACCCACACACATACACACACACACACAGGAATAGATTACAACGTAATAAATTAAATATAGCTTATTGGTAAATGAGTATTCTTCGTCAAGAATTCTTTAACAATGATGCTTTATAATATAAATTTACAATAAATATCTGTATAAATCGGTCTATCCGAGATTATACTATAAATCTTCTATTTTATCTAATTTGATATTCATTCTATATAATTTTATATTTATAAATATTTAACTATATATTAGGACTATTACAAATAATAAATGTTGTTGTTATTAATACACAAATACTTACAATATGATTCATAATTATAACTGTCTGAAAATCATCTGGTTTATAATTACTATCAGTATTATCATTTCCATAATCATAATATTCATCCTTACTACAATTTGTATGTTTACAATTGTTTTCTGTAAATTCTATAAAATATTTAAGTCCATTTTATAACTGCACTTTGTAAAAGTTATTTAATATTTATTTAATATTTATTTTAATAACATCTGGCTATATAACAAAAAATTGGATACCCACTTTATAAATAAATTATTCATTAATTTAAATTCAATTTATTAACCAAAATTTCGATTAAATACTAATCATGTTTTTGAACATTTTTTTGATAAACGTATACAATAGTTGATACGTATGTTATTTACGTAAGGAAAGATATCAATCAATGATATCCCACCACTTTCTTTTTAGACAATATTTCTTGGTAAACAAAAGGTAAAAATACAATTTCAAAAACATAAATACAAACTAAAAAGTGTCTTCTATCAGAGAGTATAAGCAATTTTTATAATATTGTATGTAATCTTGCAATAATTAAATTTTTCGTAAGATAAGCAAAAATGAGGTTCTAACAAAATAGACTACAAAATTAAGACATAGCAGGCAATATGCCTATATTCCTATTCTATAGGATAAAAATATATCTTATTCTATAAATAAAATTAATTTATGAAACTATAAGCACTTATTATAACATGATATAATAATATCAATAATACAGCCACACACTATTATATAAATTACGTAATTTGCAAAAGAACACCGTAAAAATTTTCTCCTCCGATTCATAGAATTTGTTTTTAGCTGATTTGACATAGAAACAAGCCACAAATATATGAATTATGAGTTTGTATTTCTTTAATTAGCTAAACAGAACACGTTTTTATTAGTATTAATAAAATGCAATTGTTTCTGAGAAATAAGGGGGTGCCGCTTTAGGAGACATATGTCAATATCGGTAATTTTCCCCTATATATATCAGTATTTTCCATATAATGACATATAAATGTTATTAATATAAAGTTATACTTCTAGTTAATTAAATTCTATTTAAAATCAAAGAATATTTCATTGTTCTCTGTTTACAAAATTAGTATTTTGAATAATTTTTTCAAAAATTTACTAATAACAAATAAATGTTTACGTGCAAAGAATAATTAATTCATTGTCAGTCGAGTTCTTTAATCATTGTTTAAATTTAAAAATTGATCTAAAAAATTTGTACTAAAAATCGAAAAATCTCTATTTCCAGTTTTTTCATTCCAGTTTATCATTTTATGTGTTATTATTTATATATTATTTCAACTTGCTCAGCCTTGCTCTACAAACTATGAGTGCGGATTCTTCACTGCGTGGAGAAAAAATTTATATACTCTCTCACAAGAATGGGACATTATTGTTGGATGCTGCACATAAAAAAATCAGAAAGCAAAGCACAAAAAGAAAAGTTAAAAATGCAACTTCTTTGGCAAAAAAAGAAGGAACAACTAAGCGTTTTATATAAGATTTAAATGTAATGGAGTTATACAATTTTTGTAAATTTTTTGTAACCTATTTTAAATACTTAAAATATATTTTAATTGTAAAAGTTAATTTTTTATTGTAAAAGAATTGTGGGTGATAGAGCAAATTTTAGATTATTATCAGATTTGAATCATCAAATTCTTATAAAATCAATATACATAATTTTAAAAAATTGTAACTTTATTGCCTTGTGTTATGAAAGAAAAACACAGGAGAGACCGGGTCTCATTGGCACAGTTTTCACAATTTCGGCATTAGATTTTTTAAACAATTAACTATTATGATTAAAATACATCAGTGTGATAGAGAGAACCTTTTTCTCTACATTTTCATACTAATAATAATCCTATACACTGTTTACTTTCTGCAATAAATGAAATACCAACATGCTGCATTGTAATTAACTTGCCCCAATATGTGGGGTAAATTGGTACATATCATAGTATAAATTACCTTTGTGATAAATTCTATATTAAATTAACAGAAACATAATAGGAAAGTAATAAAAATAAAAATTAGAGAGTAGATGTATACTTCTTAGTAAAAATTGTATCTTTCAAAGTTATTTTGTAATCATCAAACAGCAAAATGTTGTTACAGAAAAACAGATATAAATTATTTTAATTTTACTTTATTTTAATATAGAAATACTAAATATAGAGTATTTTGTAGAGTTAAATTGTAAACGAATGTTTACACGTGCGGAATAATAAATCAACTTAATCTTTTCTTATAATAGCCAAAGTATCCCATCCCCACACATGTCTAATTTTGACTATTTTATTATAATAAATTACTATTGTTACTCAAAATAACGTATTGTATACTAACAACCACTTTTCTTTTAATAACTAATAATACATCACTTAGATTTGTTTTTTTAAGCCGATATTAATATGAAATTATGAAATAATCAAAAATTTACTTGCTTGCGAATTAAATTTTTTTATTTTTCTATGGTAATACTTATTTAATTTAAGTGAAACTTAGGAAGAAGTACCTATGTTACAAAAGAGATATTTTACAGTAACTTTTCTTGCGTGGGAACAGCGTTGGGATAATTTAATCGAATCATTGGAAGCACAAAATCGTGTTAAACGTCCGCGATTATCGATTAAACAATCATTGATCGCTCGTATTGTGCGACTTGAACGTTTGAAGGATTGTTGTGTGAATGTTTTGTGCAAGTGGGTGCTGGGTACAGCGCGGGACTCTAGTAGCGTGAAACGCCGAAACGGCGTTTGAAAGCCGTATACTGACCGATGTCATGATAAACTTTGAACACATTGAGCTTCGCCAATTTCTCGAAAACGCAAGAAAAATAGTGCTGGAACGTGTGCGAGACGTTATCCAGAAAAATGATAATATCAAGATAAATACTGCTTTTAATGGTGAATTTGAGTCAGGTGATAAACGCGCGAATAAAAGTGTTAATATAAAAAATTATGAACTCTTTCGTCTAATTTAGAAGAATGGTACGAGTTGCGCCTATCCTGACATCGCTGGAGAAATTTCAAGAGCGCGATAGCGAGTGGACACTGTCGCGTATCCTAAATTTGACCGTGAACGTGAATAAGTTCAATCCGTTGCATGTGAGATGCTACATCGAACTCCCACGAGAAATTAAAATGAAGAGAGCGATAATCAACGTGTAATCTTTAGGCAACGCATATTTCGCATGGTCGGTAGAGTAGCCTCTACACCCAGCTAAAAAGAATACGGAGCGAGAGTCATCATATCCGCATTATTTTATAATGCTAAATCTCACAGGCATCTAGTTTCCAATGACGTTGAGTCAAATTAAAAGATTTGAAAGTCTCAATGACATCTTCATCAATGTTTACATCATCGAGAAGCAAAAAAAAATTCTTCCATTACGGCTCATCGACCGAAAGAGACAAACACGTCAATCTTTTATACGTGCAGGATCCATGCAAAATACAGAGCATTTTGGATCAAGAATTTATCTCACTTTGTGAGATCGTAAATTACAGCAACAAAGAATAGAATATATGTCTGTGATAGGTTCGTATAATTTAAAAAAGAAAAAAATTATAAATATTTTTAGCAACATTATTTTTTAAATAATAATAAAAATTTGTGTTATTTTCCAGATGCCTGCACTATTTTCATACAACTACGAAATTAGAGATACATGCAATAGACTGTGGAAAATTTAACAACTGCGCGATCCGGCTGCCCAGTGAGGACAACAAGTAGTTGAGCTTTAGCAACCACTGCAGGAAGAAACGCGTCCCGTTTATGGTCTACATCGATCTAGAATGCACCCTAGAGAAGATGAAGATGGACATGGAAACATCCAGCTATACGTATCAACAACATTGGGAATTTAGCTTAGCATACTACGTCCATTGCTCGACAATTCGTTGTGTATGTATCGGTTTCGTCGCGGTAACGATTGCGTCGCATGGTTCGCCGAGGAACTTAAAAATTTAGTGCATAGTTTAGAATCTATACTTTCGGCCAATGTACCCATGCCAGATTTTATGCGAGATGATTTTAAGCAAAAATTTAACAGCACCACTGCCATGTATATGAAAAACTGTTCGCGCCGGATGACATGCGATCATTGTCACTTGATCGAGCGATACAGAGGCCCCGTGCATTCAAAAATTGTAACTTGAATTACAAAGATTCATATTGCATTCCTGTAGTTTTTCATAATTTATCGGGATGTGATGCACATTTTATTATTAAGACATAGTTATCGCGTATAAAGGACATACAGAACTACTTTCTATAACTAAAGAAAAATACATTTCATTTACAAAATATGTTGATAACACCAAAAATGATCAAGAAAACTTGTATAAAAATACGTTTTGTAGATTCATTTAAATTTTTCAGTATCAGTTTAAAAAATTAGTATAAAGATAAGTAGTTAACTCGATAAAGATAAATTGAAAATTACGCGGTCAGAATTTTTTAATCTCAGCGCGGAGAATTTGGATCTTCTCACGTATATTTCCGTATGGGTACGTTGACTACATCGAAAAGTTGAAGGAAATCGAGTTACCATCGTCCGAATTATTTTATAGCTCACTGATAAGTGATATCGTATCTGAGAGTGATTACGCGCATGCCGTGAACGTATGGCAGTGGTTCTCCATCCAAACACTCGGTAAATACAGTTATCTATATTTAAAAACAGATGTATTGTTGTTGGCCGATATATTTGAGAATTTTTGAAATAGTTATCTCATCAATTATGGACGATCTATTATTATACACTATCAGGTTTTACGTGGGACGTTGAAACATATTCGCATCAATTTCGAACTTCTTACCGACGATGGTTCTATTCGAATGGTATATCGATCATGGCGGTCTGAGTCAATGTTCAAACAGGTATGCGCAGACCAACAATAAATATATGTATTAGGGGTACAAATAAGTTCGTGCGGTTTTGAAAGAGATGGCGTAACTACTGTTTCATTCCACCGTTCCGTATTTCTAAGTATGCGTTGGATAGTTGTAGTAGGTATTAAGTTCAGTATGTGTCATTTGTTCTAATTGTAAACAACAATATTTTTACTTCGTCAAATATGTCGAACTTTGTACCAAATAAAGTGTTTTTGCGGGGAGTTTTACTGCATTACTTCAATATGAAGAAAAGTGCTGCCGAAAGTCATCGTATTTTAATGGAAGTTTATGGTGACCATGCTCTATCTGAGCGAACGTGTCAGAAGTGGTTTGCACGGTTAAGAGTGGTAACTTTGACTTGGAAGACCAAGAGCGTGCTGGATGTCCAAGAAAGTTTGAAGACGCAGAATTAGAGGCATTACTCGATGAAGATCCATGTCAAACGCAAGAAGAGCTTGCATTATCATTGGAAGTGACTCTGATTACATTGTAATCGGTTTTTCACAATAAAGCCCCAAATTTCGAGAAAAAACCGCACGAACTTATTTGTACCCCTAATATAATAGTTGTACGATCCATCGAAACCGTCAACGTACTTGATGTACTTTGACGTTAACAACCTGTACGGTTGGACAATGTGTCAACCATTGCCATACACTGATTTTCGCTGGGTCGACGACGTAGACAATTTTGACGTTACGACCATCGCAATAGATTCACCGACGGGTTCTTGAGGTGGACTTGGAATATCCACAACATCACCATGATGCGATCTACCATTTTGTCCAACGCGCGAGAAATTACCTGGCAAGCGAGAGGAGAAGTTCCTTGACATTGTATGATAAAAAGTGTTACGTCATACATTATCGCAATCTGCAGCAATGTACTCGTCGTCTGCATTACAAAGTAAGCAGTCTCTGCATTACAAAGATCCATCATATACTGCAATTCACGTAATCTCCATGGTTTCGTGAGTACATTCAACTCAATACAAATTGTAGAACTTTAGTAATGAGTTCGAGAAAAACTTATTTAAATTAATGAACAGCGCGGTTTTTGGCAAGACCATGGAGAATATGCGTAACTATGTTAATGTGCGATTCGTAATGTGTTGGGATGAGAGACACGGTGTAGAGGCAATGATCGCGAAACCAAACTTTTACAGTGGAAGCGTTTTTCCGAGAATCTGGTCGCAATAGAAATGTGAAAACTCGAGATGAAGTTGACAAACCAATATACGTATGTGTATCTTGAACATATCCAAGACGTATTTGTACGAATTTTACTATGAATATATGACACCGTTGTTTCGCAAAAATTGTAAAGTATGTATACTGATATAGTCTAATTTATCACATCAGGTGCAATGTCTACGCTGTTATGAAACAGGATATCAATTGATTTGACATAGCGATTACGCGGTCGACAATGCGTATGAACTTCTATTCGTAAATAAAAAAATTCCCGGTTTAATGAAAGATGAAAACAACGGAGTGATCATAACTGAATTCGTTTAGAGCGAAAATGTATGCCTTGCGCGTCGATGGCAAAAAAGATACTAAAACGGCAAAGGGCGTCAAGAGCAATGTTGTAGCGAGATCCATAACGTTCAATGATTATACGAGGTGTTTGATTGATGCAATTGAAATAACGCGCAAGCAGTCGCGCATAAAATCGAAATTGCACGAAGTATACACCATATCCGAAACGAAAATCGCTTTGAGTTCATACGATGATAAGCGGTACATTATTTCAGATTCTACCAACGCTGCCATGGGGACATTATAAAATATTATTATAAAAAATTCATTTCTTTTTTTCGTATTTATGTATTTTTCTTTATTAATAAAAACACATGTATATGATGTATAATATGTTTAATATATATATTATGTATAATACGTATAATATGTTCACAGTGCGACAAATATGTTCCCGGATACGAACCACATCTCAGCAACCAGTGGCGACATCTGTGCGTTCAAACATGCATTTTAAAGGTTGAACATTTTGCTATCATCTGTCAAAGTTTCATTCATTTTGGTTGACATATAACGAAGATATGACAGTTCATGTTAAACAAGATTTTGGTCGAGGTAGAAATTTTAATATGGAACAAAGAGCAGTGATTAAATTTAACGCAAAACTTGGTAAAAGTGCATCAGAAACATTCCGATCAATGCAACAAGTTTACAGTAGTCTAGGTCGTACAGCTGTTTTTGAGTGGCATAAGCGTTTTTTGGAAGGCAGAGAGACCTTTGAAGATGACAAAAAATCAGGATGACCAATTTTGATTCGAACACCCGAAATGATCGAAAAAGTACGTGATTTTGTTGCAAACGATCGCAATGCATCACTAAAAATGATGGAGGAGGCTTTAAATATCAGTAGAGAAACGATTCGAACCATATTACATGAAGATTTGGGTAAAACGAAGGTTTGTGCGAAGTTTATTCCACACACATTAAGAAGCGATCAAAAATCAGCGAGAATCAATTATTCCAGAGACATCGTTGCAGCCGCAGAAAATAATTCAAACTTCCTAAAATCAATTGTTACGGGTGATGAAACATGATGCTTTCAATATGATCCAAAAACTAAGCGTCAAAGTGCGGAATGGAAGTCAAAAAATTCACCACAAGCAAAAAAAGTACGAAAAGTTCCATCAAAAATCAAGATAATGCTCATCACATTCTTTGATAGCAAAGATATTATCCACAAAGAGTTTGTTCCAACTGGTCAAACAATTACTGGTATTATCTCGAAGTTTTAAAGCGATTGATGGGCAGAATTCATCGTATTCGCCCCGAATATCGTGATCCAGAAGATTGGTCTTTGTTGCATGATAATGCACCGAGTCACACTTCATTGATTGTCCGTCAATGTTTGGCTCGAAATCGTGTCTCTGTGTTAAACCATCCACCGTATTCACCTGATTTGGCCCCCTGCAATTTCTCATTATTCCCAAAATTGAAATTGAAATTGAAAGGACGCTTTTTTGATGACATTCCGACCATCCAATCAGCTTCTACACAGGCACTAGAGACAATTCCGCAAACTGAGCTAGAACATGCATTTGAATCACTATTGAATCGCTGTAATAAGTGTATTGAAGCCAGAGGAGAATATTTTGAATAATAAAATCAAAAAGTATGCATATTTGTTGTTTCAATTATGATTTTCAGGCCCTGTCCGGGAACATATTTGTCACACTGTGTCTATATATATATTATATATATATACATATATATTGCAACCTCACTCACGAGCGTGGCGCAACTTCGTCGCACATTCACAGCTAAGATTTTCGTAGGCGATCGGATGACGGATGGCGTTAAACGAAACGTGACAGAAATGCGTCTTCACGCGGCCGCTCTTAAGGGCGGCATATAATCACAAAACAATAGTTGGGCGCCAGGCACGAGCGAGCGTGACACTCTTTCTAGAAATTACGCGATATTTTCTTTATGCCATTTTTAATAAGTCGCGAATGTCGACGGGCTCTCAACCGGTAGCTCAGCCTCGGAAATGGCAGAGGGGGCGGTCGAGGATAGCAGATCGTTTGGAGGAGCGAATAGGGGCGAGAATAAAATACACACAAGTCAACAATAACAAAAGTAACAAATATATTAAATAAGTCTTCGACTTGCATTTACATCTGCGATACAATCGACACGATAAGTTCTACTTGAGCACGATAACGGGCTCACGCAGGCCCCGAGACTTTACGCTGGAAGTATCAACTTCGTTAGATTCTCGCGACACGAGTTCACGCCACACAGAGATGCTCTCGCGAATTATGCGAACAATACCTCATTGCCTCGCAAATACTAAGGAATTCGGCAACGATGTTAGCGTGGACACGGAGTGGACACCTCGTGCGCGCTCGCGGGGCCTCGCGCCGCTCAGCTGAGATGCAGAGAAGGCTCGAATATGTGCAAACTCGATGCTACGCAGTCTCGATACGACAGAATACGCACAATCAATTGCTATTATTAAATTGTTATTAATGACTCTGACACAGAAGATCGAATAGACATGCAAATCTTACGCTACAGACGCTCGACACGATACGCGACAACATTACGGTACGGAACTTCGACGCAACATATGATCCGCGATAAGAAAACCGACAACGAGTGACGAGGCCTTGGCGGACGCAGTAGGATTATCCCGACGATAAGGACCGTTCCGGGAGGCGACACGCGTACTTGAAATCCTCGAAAATCTACCGCACGGCAATGCCACGTGCACTTAATATCATACACCCAACAGAATCCCGATAAAACGACGTCTCCCAGACGCGGAAATCGGCGACTTTACAATTGTGATGCTTGTTTCATCGCAGGTACTCGTCCGGTTGATCCTGGAAAGCTCTCGTTTCTCTTGCGCCCTGCGTCCTCTCACGTACCTTCGCTAAGCGGGCCACAGCACAAGTGCTAGGCGCTAATCCTCCCGGGCGCACGCAGGGTTCGTTATCCCCGCGAGGGGGCCTTATCGCATCTGATTGGCGCGTGGCTCCGCGGCTCCGCTAATCGCGGGAACCGCGTCATGCCCGTGTCGCATGTCCTGGCGCGCGAAATTCGAGAGATCGCGGGAATTTTTTTCGGGCCGCCTTGTAGCCTCGAGGTGCCTATTCGGGGTTCTCGCCGTCCTTGGGGTGTAGAGTGACCTTCCCCGTCATGTCGTTCCACTCTCGGTCCGCTTTGCGCCTGGAAGAGGGTGCGATAGGAAATGCCTTGCGAAAATAAAAAGGACGTAATAATGAAGGATATCACCTTGCATGCAACCCGGGGTCAGGTGTCGTGCGCATCCGGCGGGTCCGTCAGCAGCGGTCGTCTCTTGACTCCCAATCCTGGTCGTTCATTCTCCTCTTTTCTCCAGTGAGGTGGTCATTCTGTCAAGGTCGCGGGAGTCGCCGGCCTCTGTAACTCTCGGTACGGGAATACACAGAAACGGGAAAACGAAAACGGCACCTCGGAACGCGTAAGGTACGTACAAACGACGTCGCGGGAAAAAAACGCAGGTGCGCCCGTCCCCAAAATGTGAGAGGACTCAGAACGCTAGACTGCACTGTTCGGTCAGACCATACGGCTCTTGTGACGGACGGAAAACGTCACGTCACAATATATATATATATAGGATTGCCAAGCCTAATACCAATATTTCCAGGACATGCCTGATAGTTGAAAAAGAGATTTTTATAAATTATTTGAATTAAGCCTCTTGTATTAATGTGCCCACATAAATTATAATACCGATAATTTTTTATGACATTTTAAGTAAAATAACTTTTTTTTTTAAATAGTGTTTGAGATTGGTAATTCGAAAGAAAAGCAAGAATTCTTTCAGTCGACCGACATTAATTGTCATTGAACGCACACATAAATTGAGCTCGTAATTTCATCTCGAGCATGATCTTAATCCTCGTTAAAATCATCGATTTGGCGTTCTTTGTTCTTTTTAAAAAACAATTCGTTACACGCAAACAGGCACTGGTAACGGACAATCGAAAGTTCTAGAACAATTCAATTCGCGCACGCGAGCGCCGCGCTCCGACGAATACGTCACGCGCTGTCACCAATCCCACGTACGGATTTTCTGTCGCGCATGACTGTTACGTTGAACGTCGTTAGAAAAGAATCCAAAGCACCAATCAATTTTGTACACCTAATGCCACGTAATAATTACGATTGTGGCAAAATTTTATTGGATTTTTTCCCAAGAAGAAAGCCCAGGCCGAAAGCAATAAATGCTTCGATCTCGCCGTCCTTCTTCTTAGAGTCTAAGAGTTCTTAGAGTCATAGTCTCGCTACTATGTCGCTTCGTAAAATCGCCGTGCCAACCGCTTAGTGAAAACCGCTATAAAACGAATCTTTTCGAGAAGTGCCGAGAAAATCGCCGAGATTTTCCATCACCGCGATTCCAAATACAATTTGGTAACGGTGACCGCATTCAATATTCTGTTAATCTAATATTTAATTAATTATATTTTCTGACTTTGTAACTGTGTATATTAAAGAAAATTCTTTTGTTAAATTACAAAGAAACTGAGTTCTCTTTACTGTCGTATATCATACCAGCTGTGTGCCGGTCTCTCATTCGAATCTTTTCGCGCCGTGCATTCTCGCACATTTTCTGGTCCTTCGAGCCGGATTTGAACTAGCGAGAAACATTGTTAGACAAACGCCGCATCACTCTAAAAATTTCACGTCAGCGCTCTCGCTCTGATTCGCTCTCGCACAAATAGAAAGGCAGGTTGAAAACTATAGGAAAATTATAATATATTAGGTGTTGGAATTAATTCGTAGCGTTTTACAAAGTATTTATGTTTTAAAAGTACTTTCATTAATGTATTTTTTAATGCTCATGTGAAATAAATAACATTCTTTCATTTAAAAAACGCTACGAATTAATTCCAACACCTAATATTTTATTATATAATACTATATAGTAAAACTATATAATTATATTATTAATATTAACTATATAATTATATTATTTAAAAAATTTTTTTTATAATTATTTATAAAAAAATCTTTTAATAAAACTCGGTGATGCCACAATACACAAAGTTAAGTATGAATAATTGTCTATAAATCTTAAATGTAAGTGCCAATGGATCGTAAAAAGTGATTTAAAAATGTGAGACGAAACCTAAAATTTCGTTAAAATTATATATTTCTGGTAATTTACGGAAAATCCCAGCCATCTAGCAACCCTAATTATAGTATACCAATTTTCATTTATATTAATATTTATAATAAATATAAATAGTACAGATTTATTATTAGAGATGCATAAGATCTTAAAATTACCGGAAACTGGATATCGGATATCTGAGAAGGCAATTTCTTCGAGTCGGATATCCTACATTTTCCGGACATATCCGACCGGATACCGCGAAAGTGTTTTCTAAAAAAAAGGCTATAGAGAAAAAAATTATAATTTTACAACAATATATAAGATATTATAACATCATGAATATGCAATATGCTTGTTTCTAGAAAATTTGTATAAGAAACATTTTGTATAAGAAAAAATTAACAATTTAATGATATCTAATCGGATACATTCTCGAATATTAATGATATCCGACTATCCGATAGTAAAAAAGTATCGGATAATACCGGATACCGGATACTTTCTATTTATTATCAAAGTAATTTCGATATTCAATCTTCGCTTACGTTGAAATAATAAATTGTTTGCACTAACTTCCATCGTGTCGTCGTCTTCTTTCGTTTAGCTCTTCCACGCTGTGTGTGCATGTATGTGAGTCGCGTTCGCGAACTAATATATAAGTATCCAGGTTTTGCCGCAACTATGCGCTATATATTATTGTTGATTTTTGCTCGCATGGTCGCAAGTAGTATTGCCACATCATTTTCAATATTATCTATAATATTGAAGGTAAGATAGAATTTCACACAATATACTACATATATACACACAAATATACATTCCATATTTAAATATTTAGTTATATATTTAGTTTATATATTTAGTTAGCAATATAGCGATATAGAGACAGACGTGTAACGAATTAACTAAAAAACGTAAGCAAAGTTTTTCAGAAGCTTGGTTTACAGACGAAAGATACAAATTTTGGATACGCGAAGTATCATCTGATAGCAGTATATATATATATATTACTGCAATGTGTGCAATAAAAATTATTCATGCGATTCAATACATGTTTCGAGACATGCGAATTCTGCGTGTCATAAAAATAATCTTGAAAAGAATATATAGTATTGTTCATTAATGGCGATACTTAATTTCATCATCTATTAACGATACTTCAATTGAAAAATGTAACAATATATCAACATTTAAAAAGAAATGATTATTTTTTGAGCAGTTCAAATGTTGATTACGTGAAGTGCCACATGATGAAAACTTATTTTATTCTTTAATCTGTAATACACTCTTACTTTACTTATTTATCTCACATCTATTGTCACGCAGAATCCGAAGTATGTGTAAACAAATGTTAAAGTTCTTTTAATGAAACAATGAATCGAATGAAAATTTAAATATACAAAATAATAAATTGCTTTTGTTATTCGAGAAGTGTATAAAAGAAGCAGAAATAAGATTTGCCACATTAATCGCGGAAAAAATATTGTTCATACAATTATAAATGAGATTTTTAGTTTATTCCAATATATTGGAAAGGATCCTAATGTATTACAGAGCAAATGAGTTGTAAAAAATGTACAAATATTATTACAAATGTTTTGAGTCCAGTTGAAACGGAACGTGTTGTGAACAATCAGAACACAAAATTTACAATATTTATCGATGAAACATTTGATATTTATAATGACAAATGAATGACTTTTCTTGTTCGATACATTGAGCCAAAAACATTAGATAATCGAACGCAATTAATCAAATTAATTGATATTGATGATTAGAGATTGCAGCGCAGAAAAGTTGTATGAAAAAATATAATGTGGAAGTTGCATTTAGAAATGTAATGTGGACATTACAGATACCATTTACAAATATTGTTGCCTTGTTATGCGATAATGCGTCATGACAGGGAAACATTTATCGTTTAAAAAAAAATTGGAACAATGTGGGAATAAGTGACTCAATGGATAAGTCAGATTCTCTTGACAAGCCCACGCTTGTCGTGTGATGTGATATAGAAAATAATCGAGACTTTATTTATAACTAGTAATAATAATCTTTATTTCACGAGCACAATTTAATATGACCGTACAGGATGAACGCCTTTATTGATCTGTTATTATAATTTTTCTTTTTTTATTATTTTTACGCTGCTAGGCAACTCGCTACCTACATAATCCTTAAGCTTTCTACACTCGCTGCGCTAGTGAGGTATTAAGAATTCCCCACATACTCCCCCTCGAGTGACAACGAATCCGGCACTTAGGTCTACCTTATAAAATATATACAATGTGTCATACAAAATATCTTAAAAGTGTCTGACTAAAGTTAATTACATTTTGGGAAGATTTATTAAAATTATAAGGCGAAAGTCACCTTCCTCTTCGGGCGCGCATACGTTCTCAAAGTTGGTCGCTCGTTGCTAGACGAATTGGCTGCTTGCCCTGCTTCTAGAATCGCACTACACAAATCATCGCGTATGCCATACGCTGGCTTCAAATTCTCAACTGATACACTGCGCTGTGCACCATTAACTTCAATATCGAAAACTCGATTCGAAACGGTTTATAACCTTGTGAGGGCCGGTGTAGGGACGCTCTAATGCTCTCTTGGTACCGCCCACCCGTAGAAAAACATGGGAACATGAATATAAATTTTTAAATACGAATGCGCGTTTCTTGTTCTTATGCTCTATTGAGATTGGCTTAATTTTGCGCATATGTTCGCGGAATTCCTCTATGAAAATTTGCGGACTAGGAGTGAAGTCGTTCGGCAGTATAAATTCTCCGGGGACGCGCAGTGTCGTTCCATAAATAAATTCCGCAGGCGGTGCGCCGGTATCAAGGCGGACATGAGTACGCAGACCTAATAATACGATCGAAAGTACTCGTGACCAACCTTCATTAGCATGACACATAATAGCAGGTTTTAAACTTCTATGCCACAGCTCGATCATACCGTTCGAAGCGGGATGATACACCGTGGTACGAATTCGTTGACAGCCGATCAACTGAAGAAGTGCCGTAAAAAGTTGCGCTTCAAACTGGCTACCTTGATCAGTAGTTATCGTTTTGGGTGCTCCAAAATTTGCTACCCAGTTGTCGTAAAACGCGCGTGCCACTGTAATGACTTCAATGTCTTTCACAGGTATTGCTACTGGCCAACGCGAGAATCTATCAATCATCGTCACACAATATCTGTACCCGTCCGACTCAGGCAAGGGACCTATTAGATCCATGTGAACGTGTTCGAAACGCTCGTCGGGTGCGACAAATTTTTCAGGATGTAATTGAACGTGTCGGGTTACTTTTTACTGCTGACAGTCAAGACAATTCTTACACCACTTTGCAATATCACGATCGCGTGCAAGCGACCCGGAATCGCATCACTGATTCAAGACGATCTTTGAGAAAAGTTACACATCAAATTGGATCATTGGATATTTAGAATTATCAAAATACGGAAAATTAATCCCATGACGTATTTATTGGAAAGTTAGTACATAGAAAACCTATGAAGAATTCTCGAGTACGAATTGCATCGTTAATGCCGTATTTCTAGTTGAAAAGGTGTTGCGTATAAAAGGAGATAAGATTTAAATGAAATGGCTGGGATTCGATAATTTACACAACTCTTGGATATACAAGGATAGTGTGTTACAACAATAAAATTTATTACAAATTTATTATAAACTGTATAATTTTTTTTTCTTTACGTAAATATTAAATATGAACGTAAGTAGCTATAATAGGCTGGTTCTAACTCATGGAGCTGGAAGAGGGCGCGGGGAAGGAGGAAGAAGGCGCCCGGCGCTATCGGTGTTAACGTAAACGTTGTGACATCACATATTATTGGAGCCCTATCGTCGCGATTGCCGCCGCCGTCGCGGTCACTGCCGCTTTCTGTAAGATGAGAAAATAATATAACTAAAAATATATATCAATATATAAATATTATATGTATCCTTTAAATTTCGTCAATAAGATTTTATTAAACTTACAATTCCAGTCTTCAGGCTCCGGATCAGGCTTGTACGGCCGGAGACCGATTTAATTCTTTTAAATTGAAACTGGATTCCTCCCATATGTCCACGCGTTTTTCTCGCTTCCACTGTCTCTCAGCTCGTATCATTTGCCAATTAGCAATATTTATAAATCCTTTTATTTTAATATAGTAACAAGGTACACACTGCAAAATGGATTACAAAGTAAACTTAAAAAAAGTATTATAAAAAGTAAATTAGGAGAAATGAATTAGAAAATAGATCTATTTATTATACTTACCGAGAGGATGATCTGTATCCCCACTTCCGTAACTGGAACCTGACCTGCGATTTATTATCAACCATAAGATACTGGAAAAAGGAAAGTAAAAAAACGTTAGAAACACAAACATATTTGATACAAAAGAAAAAAGCTATTTACTCCCTCAACGGAATTCTTGTAACGGATCTCTAATACATAAGACAGGTTGCGTCTCGATTCAAACTCAATATGAGGACACAGGTAATAAAAGATTTTTTCTAAAAAAATCACATTACAATTCAAATCACACACTAATATAACTGTCACTTTCATTTGATCACATAAACGTGCAAAAATATTCTATCACTTAAATGGTAAAATAATCTTGCACGTTTATAAAAATCTCTCACGGTGCAAATTCTTCATTAGTTCACTATAATTCGAAATATAATTCGAAACGACTAACGAATACTTTGCGCAGATGAAATTCGGCAAAGACTGATGCTGAGAAGTATCCTTTGCCATAGCGAGGCTATCTAGGATATATTTACGCTGCATATGAAACACTTAAATAATAAATGTTTGCAGACTATAGAACTATAGAACTCCAGATGTTACAAAAAATGCTTAGCTAACAAAGGCTCGCATGTTAGAGAAAGATAGAGCGCGACGATGTGGGAACGCGTAATGTGATATAAATGAAAAAAGGACGAAAGAAATGAATTAATAAAGTAAAAGTCCCTTTTCTATTCATTTATGACGCAGCTTTTTCTATACGGTTTTTTAATAGCGCATTGAGGCAAAGGCTGGAGAGTAAAAGAAAGTACATATATAGTGATGCGAACGAAAATTTTTTTATTCACATCTTATTACACTGGTTTTTTTGTACGTAAATTAAAAACTAAAGTTAATAACTCGTAATCGACGAGCTGATGTCCATTGAAGATGCTCCGTACTGTGTACATACATAATGTTAAAAAAAACATTTCTTTTGTATATAGAATGTTGAAACTTACATGTTATATTCCTTTTTCACATCGTACGATGTGTTGATCTCTTTGACGAAGTACATTTTTTTCAACTGTTCGTACAAGCGGGTATCGTAAGACTGATTGCATCTGCGTAAATTGTGACGTATATGGTAATACTTCTGGAATCAAAGAGGGGAAGCAAGCCCTCCCCCTCTTTCCAAGAATTTTGAAAGTGTCGCGATACGTTTTATCATGTCAATCTACGTATTTTCTTTGTTACGAGTTAGACATACGTTTATACGTGCGTTCATACATATGTTCATTCATACGTTTATACATACGTTCATACATGTATTACAAAGAAAGGGAAAAGAAATACATAATAAATACGTTAACATATTTTTATTTAAAAAATTCTTTTGCAGTTACATATTTTAAATACATTTTATAACGCGTAATTCTTAACATGTTCGCATCGTGTAGTATTAGTAACATCTAGATTAGATAAAGATTTCATGTCTTCGTAAACTGCAAGGTCTCGATGTACATGCGTTTTCGCTTATCATCCAGAAGCTAATTCCACAGTCACGTTTGTTTCTCGTATTCCTTAACGTATACGATAGCATCATCTTCAAAGCCGCCGTGATCAGGCGTTTCGCCTCATTGTAGGGATCGTCTCGTCCTCCAATCGCAACCCATGGTGATAAATAATCAACCAGGAAGCGCAAGACCTGTCGAACCTCGCCAAAAATTTCCATGGCATGAGATTCATAAAAATGTAATGCGTAAAAACGGTCCCTTGTTTCAGGATCGCCACTTCCGTCACAATAAATTTCTTGTTAATGATGAATTCTTGCAGATTCGCGAACGTTGGCACGGGCATGTTGTCGAAAAGACTGTGGTCAATTGCGACGTATCGTAGATTTTATAATATATCATGTCGAAGGTGCACTTAGATGATTTTGCGCACAACGTTGGTCAATGGATTATACTGAACAACGCGATCGTGTATGATGAGACAATAGGCTGTTGTATTTGCGGACACGTTCTCCTTACATTCAAAGTCTAATCGCATGGTGTCACTCTCGATTGATTCGTTGTACCGAGCCTAGAAACGCGCGTACAAGTCGTACAGAATTGCACATCTGTTTTTATCAAAATCCAGATTCAAGTCAGCGGATAATATTTAGAATTCAGGTAGAGTTTCGTATTGGTTAATTTGCAGTCGTCAAATCAACTTATATTCTCAGACATGATGTTTTTTCGACCTGTTTGAATAACGAAAATAATGTAGCGCGGCTTCTCGATGTAGCCGTTTTGATGGTCCACGAATGCTTGATTGTGCTCTGCAAGAGCGAAAACTTGTACAGATCCCACAAACGAAAAGCCATGCTCAGATATCGTCCGCTCTTCAAAACGCGCATCGACAGCTTGTTTACCTCGCTCAATAATACTGCGGCATTCGCCACTGTACTTTGAATAATTCGAGCATTAACTCTGTCGCTGGATATCCCGTCAGATAATTGTTGTCGTTGCGCGCTCGTATTAAAATCAACTCGTGACGAGCGTTGATAACGAGCGTTTGTAATTTTCGCAAAATCCCAGCAGTACGTAGAGCGGTACACAAAAATTAAAGTACCAGCTGCAGTAGTCTGCGCATCCCAGCCGGCATTCCATAGAATTACGCTTCTGTCGGATGACATTGTTACATAATTTTTGAGCATATTAGTTATGCCAACGTTACTGTTATGATCAATTTCCACACCGTTGAGTTCATAATGAATCTCATCGAATATTAACACGATGCAATTATTTCAAGCGCGTCGTGATGCGGATGTTTCCGTAAAATCGTGCGTTTCAAAAATTCATTTATGTCTCACACTTCGTACGAATCCTCGGGAATTGTAATTTCCGTGTCGTCTTTGGCAAAATAAAATTTGTTGTTCGATTCACGTTCGATATCGTGTGATAAGTCAAAAATCGCCAGACCGAGCTCGTAATCGTCATGAAATCTATGGCGGGAAAGTAGTTTGCCGCGAGGATGGTGTTCTTCCTAATTAGCGTAAACATCAGCGACATGACGGAGAAAACGTTCGACTAATATTAAGATTTCAAAGCACCTCGAACTTTTTAAATTCACATGCGTTCACAAACTATCGTTTGTAGAAACTGCAGACACATCTGTCCGCAGAAGCTCTGATCCTACATCTATAGGACGTGAAATCGACGTATTCTATCGTCGTAGTACCATTCCTGAAATATCGCATCAATTCCTTGAGCGATCGAAGATTATCGAAACTGTCAAAGTACACGACGCGGTTGTTCTTCTTCGCGTACTCTACCAGTGAATACCAGGCACCGTCGCATCGTCCAGATTCGCGATACTGCTTTCGTTTCGGCGCGCGCCGTTCGTCGGTAACCCGTTACGCATGAAAATGTTCTATAGCATGGTACGTGCATACGTCTCGCGAGCTCATTCAATTGCACAGTTTGATAGTTGCGTCAGATGGCATTTTTATCATCCCTTTGACATTTTTTTTTCTTTGTAGCTACATCCTATTCGCGTTTATATGGGCTGAGATACAGTCCGCGGCTCTGTTCCATCGCGCGATCGTGACGTTGCAGCTCTTCGAGCTGATGACGCGGCTTTGCTGTCGTTTATCGCTTTCGCCATGCTAGCCGTTCCGCCGATCAATTACCCGAGCACGCTCAACATTGGCAGAAACGGTAACGCATTACCTCGTTCACTGTTGGAAGTATTCCCTTTTTCGTTACCTTTTTCCTCGTCGTCTTCTTCTTCAGTTTCATGTCCATACTGATCTTGATCTTGGCTTTCATCTCTGCCCAGACGGCAGCAGCGGCGGCTCTCTCGCTCAGAGCCGTATCACTCGCAGTCATGCGTTTCCGCGCCTTCTCGGCGCTAGTACCTTGTCTGCCGCGTGTCATTCAGTGAGATTATTGCTGTGCGAATATGCAATCGCGTTCTCGCATATCGTATCCAGCAGATTCATGTCCGTGTCATCTCTGGCTAATCGCTTTGTAAGCCAAGTGCCCGGGCCGCAAAACTGATAGCCCGGAATATGTAACTTGAAAAGAAGCGCGTTTATTGCTCGATTTACAGACTGCCGCCCAACGCTAGCATTCGCTACTGTTCTTTATTTTAGGTGCGGGACCGTCGATATGTGTCCGCTGCCACGACTAATTGCAGTGCTCGTCGCAGCGATGATAGGTTCGAACCTCCGAATCTGCTTTCACGTGTTCCGGAAGCTTGTCCCAGACGTTCGATATAGTCGCCATACGCGCGTAAGAATGAGAACGACTTTTGATATATATTGCAACTGCTCAAATCTCGAAATCGGAAAGATGACACTGCGCTTGTAGATTAAATAGTCGTTCAGGAGCGCACAGCCCGTAATGTGAGTATGAAATTCACGCTGCAATCGCTGATGATACGCGTCCCGAACTGCGACGCGAAATCGTGAATGATGGGAGGCAGCGCGGAGAAGCGCAAGCACGGCGAAATGCTGCCGAATACCATATGCGCGATCATTTGCGATCCGTCGAATAGTGGCAAAACCAACATTCGCATAAACTTAATCGAGAGCCTGAACGGAGTATGTTTCAAGAACCTGTATGTCTATTCGAAATCGTTGCAACAGCCAAAATATCGGTATTTCGAAAATTTGTTTACGTCTATCGAGGAAATCGGCTACTTTATGTTCTCCAACAACAACGACTTCGTTCCACCGAGGCGAGTTCAAATTCTATTTTTATCTTTGATGACGTGGCATGCAACAAGCAGGATACGGTGAGAGAATTTTCGTCACGAGAACGTCGACTACTTCTACCTCTGTCAGACATACGCGAGGATACCTGATAAGACATCTGATACGCGACAACGCGAACATTCTGATCCTGTTCAAACAGGACGGTACTTGAAACAACGATCATGTGAATACCGACATGTCGTACGACGAATTTTGCACGTTGTGCCGCGACTGTTGGGAAAAATATGGATTCATAATGATAGACAAAGATAGTGCGCTCACAAATGGACGATACAGGAAAGGATTTAATGAGTTCGCGATATTTTAACGTAACCAGTCGTTGTCTATACTTAGTCAGAGACGAACATGGCAGATATGCGTGAGCGTGAAAAAATCGCGAAAGAGATCGAGAAGAGGATCGAATCGATCCGCAAGAAACATCGCGCTCTGAAAATCGGTAGAATCGAGGAGAATATCACGTTGGACAGATATTTTAAACCACTTATCGAGCCACTGCAACTTTTCGTCGATAGCCCCGGTGTGCGCGCGACAAAGAGAGAGTCGCGCGACAAAAATGCAACATCTGTTCCCAAATATGAAAAGAAAGAGGAAGAGGAACTAGAGGAACAAGAGGAGGGAGAAGAAGCGAGCGAGACGTTCGAGCATTCCATGACTCCATATAAATCCAATGATCGATCGCACAATAATGTATAACCGATAACCTTCATCCTGCGTGCCAAAGTCGACGATAGGGTTGTTGCAGAACGTTTTCGAAACGATGAAAGACTCGCTAGCGACGGAGTTTTAAAAGCTGCAAACGTTGGTAGGTCGAGAGGCATTACGAGCTCGCTTAGGCTCGCCGGGTCAAAAGTACGTCGATGCTGTCCCGAAGAGAGCGTAAGATAAAGAAAGCGGTATATATCACGTGTACGGCGTTTACCTATAAAAGATAGGCTGATGTTTGACAATAAACGTTTCGACATGTATGATGTGGACAATATATCGACATAATTATCGACGGCGTACGGTACACCCGGTCTTTATGAATTGATTTTCAAAAGAATTCCCGTCGATGCCCTCTACACGGAAAACGATATACATAAGTATAAGAGCGTGCTGTTGGTAACAAACGCGCACATACACAAGTTCCATTCGCAGGGTCGATTATTGAGTAACAGGGGATTCAAGTACAAACATGTAATCGCGCCGTTGAATCGTGTCAATCATACAAGAAACAGAAGAAATCTGAAAAGAGATTACCTCACGAAATGATATTGAACGACAACGCGATTAATTATGTGCATTGGGATGATCCTAACGAGTTGATGAATCGTTTGCGATTGCTCGACACTTCGTACCAAGTGGGCAACAATGTTCACGACAACGAGATGCTATCGATCATCGAGGAACTTCGCAAAGCAGATCTTATTATAAATTAAATCGCGTATCCATGAAATGAGTCAGTCGAGTGACACCAGCAAGAAAAAAGACATTATTTTCTTGTACCGTGTGTATTACACGTCGAGTTAAAGAAATCTGATGAAAAGAGAGAAAAAATTAGATCCGAGAGATCAGTTCGTCGAGGAATTGCATGCTTCTGCGAAATTTTCCGCAAAGGCGCGTCCAGGGATATTACGATCTGTAGCAGGCTTATATCTTTAAAATGCGCTCGAACTTGGGCTTCAACAAAGGTCACCACTATATACTCATCATCATCAATGTGTTAAGCAAATACGCGTGGGCCATATCGCTCAAGAATAAGAGTGGAAGTGAGACAGCTGATGCTATCGCTGAGATCGTTCGAGAGAGTGGAAAATGTCTGAAAAATTTACAAATGGATATAGGGAAAGAGTTTTACAACGCTACGGCAATCATAAGTGAGTCGACGAGCTGTCGCATTTGGTGTCAGACAACGCGCGCAAGCATCGCATTATCGGCATGCGACCTGTCGATGTGATTTCCGCGATCATCGAAAGACTCTTGGACACAATGTACAGCACAATAAAGATCGCGGGTCCTGCAAAATTCAAAGTAGGTGATTTGGTACACGTGAGCAAGTACGACGATTTTTGAGAAGAGTACACGTCAAATTGGACCACCGAGGTGTTTACGATCGTGAAAGTGCAGCGTATCAATCCCGTAACCTATTTACTTGAGGACTATCGCGGAAAATCCATCGCTGAAGCATTTTACGAACACGAGTTGCATCGCGCTACTCCGAATGTGTATCTCGTGGAGAAAGTGCTGCGCAAGAAGGAAGACAAGGTGTACGTCAAGTGACTGGGATTTGATGGATCGCATAATTCATGGATACACTAAAACAATGTTATTTGATAAAATTTTGATTCATATAATTTGTATAGATGTAACAAATATATAAAAATATTATATAAATATATAAACGTATATTTTTATTACTTCCCATTCATCTTTATTTTGGCGTATACAGATATAAAATACATATATAAATGTATAATACATGAAATGTACATGAAATGAAAAATAATATAAGGCGTATGACTGCTCATGTGGTTTTTTTCCGAAATTCGAGGCTTTATTGTAAAAAACTGGTTATACATTTATGATTCAAAGTATTATCTATCGCTGGCCACTACTTTTTCCCATCTTTCGGGCAGCATACGAATCCCGCGTCGAAAAAACTAGTCATCTTTTGAAGCGATCCACGAATCGATCCAATTTTTGACTTCTTCATAAGACCGGAAGTGCTGGTCAGTCAGATCGTGTGCCATTGATCGAAACAAGTGATAGTCAGAGGGAGCAACGTCTGGAGAATACGGCGGGTGGGATAGGACTTCCCATTTCAACGTTTTCAAATATGTCTTGACTTTCGCAACATGGGGTCGAGCATTGTCATGCTGCAAAATCACTTTATCGTGTCTCTCGTTGTATTGCGGTCGTTTGTCTTTCAATGCTCGGCTCAAACGCATCAATTGCGTTCGATCTGATCGCCTGTGATTGTTTCAGTCGGTTTTAACAGCTCATAATATACTACGCCGAGCTGGTCCCACCAAATACAGAGTATGATCTTGGAGCCGTGAATATTCGGTTTGGCCGTCGACGTGGAAGCATGGCCGGGAACTCCCCATGATTTTTTGCGCTTGGGATTATCGTAATGAACCCATTTTTCGTCCCCAGTCACAATGCGATGCAGAAAGTCCTTCCGTCTTTGCCTTTCAAGCAGCTGTTCACAAGCAAACAAACGTCGTTCAACATCTCTCGGCTTCAACTCGTACGGCACCCAATTTCCTTGCTTCTGAATCATTCTCATGGCTTTGAGACGTTTTGAAATGGCTGATTGAGTCACTCCTAATGATCGTGCCAATTCTTTTTGATTTTGACAAGAGTCTTGATCAAGTAATGCCTTCAATTCTGCATCTTCGAAAACTTTCTTTTTTCCACCGCTATGCTGGTCTTCGACGTGAAAATCACCGTTCTTGAAGTGTTGAAACCACTTATGACACGTTCTTTCACTAATAGCGGCTTCACCATAAATATTTGAAAGCATTCGATGAGCCTCAGCCGCAGATTTCTTCATATTGAAGAAAATTAAAACCTCTCACAAATGATAAGAATTTGGCTCGTAAACTGACATTTTCAATCGAGAATAACTTTATGATGCAGACACAAATCGACTAATGTTTCTTTTTGGATTATGTTGACAGATTCCCAAGTTTATTGTGTGACGATCTATGATCTATTTATTTCGATCACCACTTACCGCTAAAGCCATTTATAGGAAAACCGAATGAGCAAAGTCATACACCTAATAGTAATATTAGGTGTTGGAATTAATTCGTAGCGTTTTACAAGTGATGGGAAGTACTTTCATTAATGTATTTTTTAATGCTCATGTGAAATAAATAACATTCTTTCATTAAAAAACGCTACGAATTAATTCCAACACCTAATATATAATAAATGATACTACATAAAACATAATGATAATACTTATATACAGTAAGTCAAGATCATGGTCGGCTTTACTCAAAGCTCATAAAAGATATCGTCCTAAATCTATCGTGAATCCATAAAGAGCATCTTTGTCCTTGATGCACTATCAAGGAAGATTCAGTTGTCATTGAACTTTCTTAAGAGAATCACATTAAGCGTCATGAGTACCAAATACGCATCACACTATGAAGTTGTGTTCCTCTGCACTCACTCAAAAATGTTACAATTAACGGTTGCTAAATATATGAAAAAGTCGAAATAATTCGTACAGAAGTGGGTGCAGCGATATAATGTGACAAAAAATGTCGATAATTTATCGAAACGTAGCTCGAAAGTGCAAAGTGGACAAAAAAGACGTAAAAAAATAGTGAATCAGTTTTCGCGGAATCCTGGCTTAACACTGCGTCAAAGACAAGCAAAATTGAAGCAGAAAGGTTTAGATATATCGTATGAAACTATTCGAATCTATCTATTAAGGCTAATAACATGAAATGGTGCAACACCACGCTGGTTGATCACGCTCTTACTTGACTTACTGTATATGTAAAAAACATGCATGACGTATAAATTATAATGATAATAGTATTGTACATAATAGTATGTACACCGTATGAAAATATTTAAAAAATGTAGAAAGACATATACGAAGTACAAATTATAAGATAATATATAAGAAAATAGTATATATACCCTGTAAAAAGAAATCCATTATTTTTCCAATAGATGGCTCGCGTTCGCGAAATACAGATTACTAAATCTATTGGAAAAATAATGGATTTCTTTTTACTACACCTAATATAATATTACAGATATCCGCCAATGCCCACGGTCTCTGTCGAGTCCGGTACGATATATCGTTCGTCGTATGGACTCAGAGCGATTTTCGATTTGGATATGGTGTACACCACGTGCAGTTTAGGTCGTATACACGATTGACGGCGAGTCATTTCGATCTCTTCGTTCAAACACCGCGTGTAATCGTCGAACATTATCATTCGTGTTACGATGTTACTCTTTACGCTTTTCGCCTTTTTACTATCTTTCTTACCGTCCACTCTCACCGCATACATCTTCGCTTTGAGACCAACAAATTAAGTCATTATCACCGTTATTTTCGTCCTTCATCAGACCGGGTACTTTTTTGTTCGCGAGAGGAATACCGTACGCGTTGTTCATCGGATAATCGCTCGTGTCGAATCTAGCAATATCGTGTTTCGTAATCTCGTAAACGTCCTCGCACTCGACGCAGTATATAAGACTGTCCGTGTCGGTATACATAATTTTACATTTGTCGCGAAACAGTGGTAACATATACTCGTGGTGAAATTCGTACAAGCAGATCTTCGATATGTCGAGTATACACATATTCATGTAAATCGGCTTGTTGAATTTCACCTCGAGTTTGCATAGTTCGACGGCGATAAAATTTTCCATAAAGATGCTACGGCTGTGGAAATTCGGTTTTCGAGTCGGCGATCATTGTCTCCGCGCCATTGTACTATCCGTCCCATTTTATTAATAATTTTACGTCAATGTGATTGCACACATTCTCCATAATTTTGCCGAATACCGCGTTGTTCATTAATTTATATAAATTAATAATATATTATAAATTAATTTTTCTCGAAATCGTTTTTACCGCGAATTCTAAATTGTGTATTAAGTTCAATGTACTCGCGAAATCAGGCGGATTGAGCAAATTGTAGCACCCGATGCATCTTTGTTACGCGAAGATCGTTGTTACATGACGAGTACATTGCTGTGATAATGAATAATAGTGATAACGTAACGCTGCTTATCGTATAGCGTCGCTAGGAGTTTATTCTCGCGCTTGCCGGGCAGTTTATCGCGCGTCGGACAGAAAGGTAGATCAGTGTATTGATCGTGCAGATGTTGTAGATACTCGAGATCAACTTCAAGAATGTAACCGGTGGGTGAATCCGAAGCGATCGCGCTCACGTCAAAATTCACAGCGTCTTCGATCAAAATTCGGCATATGGCAATGATTAATACATCGCCCACCTGTATAAATTGTTAACGTCACAGTACATCAAGTATAATAAGATGACAGTTTCGATGAATCGTACGAACGCATATACTTGTTATTAGTCTGCGCGTATCTACCGGAACATTGATTGAAGCCATCACATATACCGCGCTCGATGAACATGTCCATATCAATATCAGTGAGCAAATCTTATACGAGTACGCATATGTTTTAACATCGCGTTCCACGTGAAACCAGGCAATATGTAGTAATGCGCGGGATCGAAACCGTAACTTGCAACTATTGTGGAAATTTTCGAAAATGTCGACCAATAACAAGACATCAAATACAGATTACTTGAGCGTTCGGAGAATCGCTGCCACGATACATACATTCAGCGTAAGCGTAATCGCTCTCGGATACTGTATCGCCCGTTAACGAACTATAAAATGATTCGAGCGGTGGTAAGCGCGTGTCCTGCAATTTTCCGACACAGTCAACATACGGAAAAATATCTTTACGAATCAGTAATTCAAATTCTTTATCCGATAGTGTTGAGAATTTGGAACGTACGATTTTTAATTTGTCTGCTTAGAAACGATGCCAATTTATCGAAGTTGTATTAATAAATTTAAATGAATCGATGAATGATCGTAATTTTATACATTTTCGCGAGTCTGCTTTCTTGGCGGTATCTTTAACATGTTTAATAAACGAAATAAATTTTTTTTTATTATATATATAATAGTTATCGGTAACACATCTACATGTCCTTCGTCCGCGATAGCAATTTCCTTAATCATAAAATGTGCGTCGTAGCCCGATAGATTATAAAAAATGATCGGAATATATAATGAATTTTTATAATTTAAGTTACAGTTTTTTTGAATGCGTTGGACCACGGTATCTATCGGTAAGATGGTAATGATCGCGTTCCCGCGTGTCGTCCGACGCGAACGGTTTCTCGCAAATGTGACAATTTGTTGTGCTACGGTATGCTTCCCATTGTTCTTTTGAAACAGCATTTTCATTGGCATGTTAATGGATACGATATTTTTTACATGATGCGCTAAGTTTTGGAATTGTCGCGCGACCATGCTATGTCTTCATTGCGACGGAACTGATGTGATGATAACGTGTCGTCGTATGAACATCGCACGTAATATCCTATACTAAATATCTCGTGATACGTGTACGACGACGCATCTTCCCTGTCGGGTTCCGTGTTCCGCAGAATGCACTCCAAATCAGCTTAGA
Organism: Acromyrmex echinatior; assembly: GCF_024713525.1. NCBI lineage: Eukaryota > Metazoa > Arthropoda > Insecta > Hymenoptera > Formicidae > Acromyrmex > Acromyrmex echinatior. The sequence continues at coordinate 11,559,580 of NC_141859.1, forward strand.
TAATGAATGGGATGCGCTCCTTATTGCAGTGGTTCCCAAATTCGAATCACTTGTCGTCCACGCTCGGCAATCGAATAGCGCAATCGTTCATTTTCCCACAGTCCATTGCGTGCGACTGCAATTTTTCGTTCATACTGAAGTAGTGCAAGCATCTGAAAAAAAAAACAAAAAAATTATAATTATTACCATTATTTTATTAATAAGACGGAAAATAATAATTTTTTATGTGTACTTATCGATCGCAGAAAAATTTCTTGTGCTCTTTTCTGGTGAGTTGCGAGCTCACGAGACGGGATAGATTTTTTATCCACGGAAAATGCCCAACACTGTCGTCACGTGATCTTACAAGTACAGCACGTTGACGTGTTTCTGCTTCTTGTCACTGGTGAGCCGCAGAGGAAAGATCTATTTACTTTCTTCTTCTGTACATGTTGATCGACACCGTTGATCGTTCAACCATTCAAATGTCTTTTAAAGTCATTGGAAACTCAATCTTCATGAGATTTAATACTGTCATATAATGCGGATACGATGACTCTCGCTCCGTATCCTTTTCAGCCGGGTACAAAGCGGCGACCACCGATCACGCGAAGCACACATTGTCCGTCGTCGCCAGACGAGAGATCTTTCGTCACGACTCGCGTACCAATGTGCACGAAACGTCGCTCTAATTGTGTCTTTGCACCTGCGAGTCGCGCGATCCTCGCTATTACGAATTGTCTGTGTCTAATAGCGAGGCACGGACGTTTGGCACGACAAAGCCGCTCGATGCACTCGTCACATCGTTGCAGTCACACAAAACACTCCAGAGTAGCGACTTGGCGTACTGCTCCAACAGTTCGCATTCCATTTGCTCATGATTTTTCATATCTTTTTTTTTACAATATTTAGTATTCACGTCACACTCTTACATGCAGCACTTGCACGTGACTCGTTCACATATGTTGCAACACTGCTTTATTTAGAATGTCATAGTGTTTTCACTTTCGTATTATGTTTATCTAAGATACACTTTTTACAGAGATAGCATAATTGATTACGCATATACTTATCACACAAGTCTCGAAACACTTTTTTAGCAGGATTCTCCTCGCGGTCGTATGGCATCACTAACTTGTCCATTATCATCACTTTGACGCACTTCTCACCACCCGCGGGAATCTTAATACGCAGGTATATTGAATCTTCTTTTCATTTTGGATTGAGTTTTAACACTGTTCTTTTATTAAACCGAAAGCTTTGTCCCAAAATCTCTCTTCGAAGTCAATGTGCACCGTTTCATCTCCTAATCGTCTGTATCAATATTCCTTTTTATCATCGTTATCATCATTGATGATGACTCCCTGTTTCGCACCACAGTATATCTATTTCTCGATTGCACAGAAACTGTATCGGCGATATTCGCACATCTTTGTCTCTCCTCCACGGATTACAGTTTTCAGACACACTTTTTGCGCGCGCGCACGTTCATTTTTTTCACAATACTGTTCATAATAGTTTTTCAATGTGTGAAGTATGGACACTTGTTGCATGGAAATATAGTGTACATTAGCACTTTGTAATTTGTGCAAGACCGACTGCCTAGCGCATCAATATAATCGATATCGTGCTTCCATACAAAATTACCATACATTCCCACAACATCGGTGTCAGCTAAACGGATCATGCAGTATTTAGTACAGTCGTTCACAGTGCACAAATTTCTCTGCATGATTCATATCGTGCTCGCTCGAATCATTAGCATAACCAGTATTGTTGGATAACACTTCTTCGTCGGAATCTTAGTTCATTATTTCCTCAAAATCTACTTCCATTCCTTCGAATACTTCGTCTCTAATATTCACGAACTATTCTGGCTCCACATTTCTAATATATTCTAATATATTTCTAATATTTGGCTATATTCTCAATGTTCGCACGATGGTTAGCCATACTTTTTCCATTATTCTTATTGCGATTAATTCGTTCGTCTTCCAGGACACCAAATGTGGAACTGAGCGCTTATAATCCATTATATATTTTATTTGTGACTTCTTTGTCCCTTTGTCTATTGCTACACTTTCTTTAAAAATAGATAAGGCAGCATCGCGAGCGGTTCTAATTTATATTTTTCACACCTCATTGGTATGTTTATATAAACAGCACCAACTTCTCTTAATGTCGCATCGCGACATACGATCTTTTCCCAGAAAAAGTCATCAACACTTCTTCGAAGAAATTTAAGGGCTGTGGAAACGCAGTGTGATTTCATACTTTTCAAAACTAATTCAAATTGGCTCTTGAAATATTAATACAAATAAAAAATAGAATAAAAAACGAGCAATTAAGAGCATTAATACGCGGTAGTTGGTGCGAATATCATAAATATGCGTATTAATGCTCTTAATTGCCCGTTTTTTATTCTATTTTTTCATTCTTTTCACTGAGTATCACTTTCATTTTACTGTAGAAGAGTTATGTTTAGTTTAACAGCCGAAACATCAGCGTTTCTCTACGCATCGCGACATGTCATCGATCTGACAGTGTATATAAACAATAGCTTTTTTCATTCAATCGTAAGGCTTCGATTACGAGCGATAAGACATGGATCGAGTAAAAGAATATATACATCGAAAATCGATCCGGCGCAAGGGATACCATCCCTTGTCATCAGGTCCACCGAGGGAAAAAACGAGATATTGGGAATGTCCTGGTTAAAAAGCATTAAAATTGCCAACGTGTTCCTCATCATCAACGTCATCAATGCCATCAAAATATAAGCCATAATGTACCTCATTTAGAGTGACTAGTGCTAATACATTTTATTCTTTGCTGAAAAAACGAATAGTGGTCAAAAAATTGTTTCGTTCTCTTTTTCCAGAAAGCGCTGCTAGCGATGTTCGAGCCATTGATCACATTCGATCACGCTGTCGATTGCAAAACAGTATAATAAAAAATGAGAAAAAAATCAGTGTAACAAGTGTAATGTGAATAAAAAAAAATTTTGTTGTCACATCATTGTGTGTGTGTGTGTATGTGTGTGTGTGTGTGTGTGTGTGTGTGTGTGTGTGTGTGTGTACTTTTTTTTACTCCCCATCCTTTGCCTCGACTAGTAAAAAACCGTATTGAAAAAAACTGTGTCATAAAGAAAAAGAAAAGGGACTTTTACTCTATTGATTCATTTCTTCCTTCCTTTTTTCACTCATATTATGTTACGCTCCGACATTGTTGCGCTATCTTTTTCTAACATGCGAGTCCTTGTTACTTACGCATTTTTGGGGAGGGTGGTGGGACGATGACGGGCGGCGGGTGGTGGTGGCGGTGGGTGGCGACGGTGGCGATAGCGGCGGTGAGTGGCGGCGATGTCGACAATGGCGGTGGCGGGTGACGAAAAAAATAACATATAGCGGAATGTCATGTTTATGTGATCATTGGCCGGGGTCCTATGTTTATGTAAACAGCGATGCCGCCGACCGAGGACCTTTTCTCGCCTTTCCTTTCCTTTCTTGCACCTAAGAGTACCCCCGCGCCTTCCCCCGCGCCAACAAGTACCTCCGCGTCTCGTGCCTCCCCTCTAGCCCCATAAGTTAGAACCGGCCTATTATATTTACTAACGTATATTATACATATTATATATATTATACACATTACACATATTATACATGCATACGTACACACATACTAATACATACATACATACATACATACATACGTACTTAAATTGTTTTGTAAACAATCTCGATGAGACCTCTGTAATATTCTCCGCCCGAAGTGATGCCTCATATCGATATGCTTTGATCAATTGTGATGAATGGGATTATCGGCCAATTTGATGGCTCCACAGTTATCACTGAACAACTTCACCTTCTGAACAATTGCTATGCCAAGTTTAACGAGAAAATGTTGAAGGTAAATCGCTTCCTTGGCGATCTCACTCAAAGCTATATACTCAGCCTTTGTGGAAGAGAATGCGGTAATTGGCTGTTTTCGCGACTCCCATGTCGCGGAATTTCCGGCCAATATGAAGGCAAATTCAGTGTAAGATTTCCTGTCGTCTAAACAGTTGGCCCAATCGGCATCCACGTAGCCTGTGAGGGATTTCATTGTCTTCTTGAATGATAATTTGACGTTTCTAGTGCCCCTCAAATATCTCAGCATGCGTTTAGCGACCGATCAATGAGTCGAGTCGTGATAGTCATTGTATTGGCTCAAATAGCTAACAGCGTGGGCAATGTCGAGTCTGGTACATATCGTCAATCATGGCTCCGATCAGTTTACGATAGGAAAAGTTTCTCCTTTAGAAACAGACTCTTTCAATCGATTCTCGAACTTACTCTTGTTTAAACTTCTATCTAGGGTATAGACATTGTTCCAAATTCATGGAAGTGACGTACGTCTGGCATTTCAATTTTCCATTTCGAAAGAAGTTTTCCCGCCTAGACTATGTGAGGGACATCGGTTTCTTATGTGATTTGCGGTGTTTACAGCCTCTCTTCAAAACGATGGCGATAATCTAGATTGAATTAACAAACATCTCGCCATTTCTATAAGCGTGCGATTTCGCCTTTCCGCAACGCCGTTTTACTCCGGGGTGTGTTACAATTAATTGCCTGCTTATACTGTGTTTCTTAAGAAAACGATCGAATTCATTGCTTCGATTCATTCCTTCCCGTTATTAGACTAAAGGTATCTTATGGACTTTCCGGTTAATCTCTCGACGAAAGCTTATATTCTTTGAACGCGTCTAGAACCTCATCTTTTCGCTTTAGTTGTCGAATCTCGCATTACCTCGAGTAGTAATCGTCGATAAAGATAATGATGTACTTTACCTTGCTGTTGTTCGATTCGACACGTATCGTTCCTCACATCGCACAAAGAGCTTCGAATTTCTCGCAGACGCGGTCGGAAATGGTCATCTTGCCGCGAATACAGATTTCGCAATTAAGTTCGTTCTTAAGGACGCCTAAATCGATGTTTCTCAAGTTTCTATTGCGAACGCCGTACGCGAGATTTCGTACATTGAGATGGCCCATTCGTCAATATCACAACTCGAACGAATTGCACGCCTCGTCCTTTTTGATTGCATTACATTCGGATTTCGTTTCGCGCAAATAGTAGAGATCTTTTGTGCGGTCGGCAATGAGCGCAATGTTCCCTTCCTTATTGATTACTTTACCGAAATCTCTATCAAAAATTACGGTGTATCCTTTATTCACGATTTTACTAACTGAGAGAAGATTCGTTCTCAGTTCTAAAATGAAGAATGCGTCCCGCACGCTAACTCGCTTGGACCTTCCGTTGACCTCCGTCGCGAATGAAATCTCGCCTTTCGCCGTTATATCTGTTGACGCATTATTCGCGAATCTTTTCACCTGTCACACTTGACGATTTTACAAAATTGAGCGTGTCCTTACATAAATGCGTGGAATAGGCACAAGTCTCCAGAGTATATTATTGTCCTCCGCTTCAAATGTCATTTGCACAGGCGCTTCCACCGATGATAAGATGATAAGCTCACGTCGTCCGGGCAACAGTTTTGATGCTTTGCAATCAAGCTCACTCGTATTTGAAGGTCTTGTCGTTCTTCGAGCTGCGCTTGCCGCACTGGCTGTTCTTCGAATCGCGCTCACCAGTCTGCTTCGATTTTGCTCGCTGTTTGATGCGTGGCTTCTTAGCCATCACGGCGTTAGACGTGCGCACGTCAATTTTTCGCGCGTCGTACTCCTCCACGATTTTTACACGTAAAGTCTCCGGGGTGGGTAAGCTATCGCGAAACTATATGGCACATCTGAAATTTTTAAAACACGGAGGTAAACTGTACAATAACATGATCGTTAACAAATCATTGTTTATCTCTATTTCCATTTCTCCGAGTTTGTCCACGATGTCGAAGAATTGATTCAGGTGCTCGCGAACATCCTTTCCATCGTCCATTTTATGCAGAGTCAGCTGGTTGAGCAGTGTGCCTTTCGCGCGAGTCCGATCGACTAATATATAACAACTTACGCCATACCTTGTTCGACGTCTTACAGCTCTTGATCCGCTTCAATTCGGTCGAGCTTATTCCTAAGATGATGTCGGATTTGGGCTTCCGATTCTCTCTTTCCCACGCTTCGGCAGCTGTCGTGCTGCTTCGCTGGTCACTACCAGAGGTTTCGTTTTCTCTCCGTCACGTATGCCCACATATCATTCTTGACCAACAATGCCTCCATTTGGATTTTCCACGTGTCGAAATTGTCTCGATTTAATGGCTCGATCCACATAGCGTGATGAAAAGCCATCTTGTCTCCTTTTTGTCGACGATGCTCTCGATCGGACTTAACCGCGATTTCGTACGTACGTTTTTTTTATTCTCGCATTTTCACCGTGAACTCTGGGCTCATAACCTGTCGTTCGCAGAGCAGGGATTCACAATGGAGAATACGCACTTGAGATTTGACAATATTCTTTATTGCGATCGTCGCGTACACACGAGTACAAAAGTGTGTGCAAGCAGAAAGAAAGAAGAACGTGGACTAGACTAATATACGCAGGATAGAGTGCTCTCAACACGCAACTACAGAGGGCGCGCATAATTGTCCGCGTGTGGGGGGGACTACGTTCTCAATACCTCACTAGCGCAGTGAGTGTAGAAAGCCTAGGGATTTTATAGATTGCGAGTTGCTTACAAGCAGCGTCAGAGAACAAATAAGAAAACAGATAGATTATGGCGCTCACCTTGTATGGTCATATTCATTTGAGTTCGAGTAATAAAAATTCATTGTTACCAGTTACAAGTAAGGTGTCGATCATTACCTCTCATATCACATCACACGATAAGCGTGGGCTTGTCTTGAGAATTTGACTCATCACTTATTCCCACACGCGTACCGATAAGATAATTGAATTTACCGACCTCAACAAACATATACAAATGTGTTTTATTAAAAATACAAAAACAGAAAAAATGAATTTATAATAATGTTTTATAATGCCTCTATGACAGCGTATCGGTAGAATCTGATACAATATACTGCTTATCGTCGTGAGGACTTAGAGCGATTTTTTCTTTTCTGAAATCCACCTCGTGCAATTTCGATCTTATACTCGACTGCCTGCGCATCATTTCGATTGCGTCATTCAAACACCGCGTGTAATCTCAAACATTATGGATCTTGCCACAACATTGCTCTGCATTTTGCCTTTTTCATATCCTTTTTTTCTTCTATACGCAAGGCGTACATTTTCGCTTTAAGCCCGACAAATTCAGCCATGATCGTGCTATTGTTTTCTTCTTTCATCAAGGAACGTTTTTATTTACTAGCGAAATGTCGTAAGTATTGTTGATCGTGTAATTGTTCGTATCGAATCTGTTAATATCGCGTTTCATAATATCGTATATGTCGTCGCATTTGATATGATAAATTAGACTGTGTTAGTGTCAACATAACTTTACAATTTTCACGAAACAGCGGTGTCATATACTCGTGGTGAAATTGATACAAACACGTCTTGGATATATCGAAGATGCACATATCTATGTATATCGTATTTATTGAACTTCACTTTGAGTTTCTATTGCGATCAGGTTCTCGGAAAAAACACTTCTACTGCGAAAGTTTGATTTCGCAATCATTGCCTCTACACCGTATCTCGCAACGTGAGTTGCACATCAACATGATTACGCACATTCTCTGATCTTCACGAAAATCACGTTGTTCATTAATTTGAATAAGTTTTTCTCGAACTCATTTTTTGCTAAAATTCTAAAATTTGTATTAAGTTCGATGTACTCACGAAGCCACAGAGATTGCACGAATTGGAGTATACGATGAATCTTTGTAATGCGGAGACCGTGATGAATACATTGCTGCAGATTGCGATAATGTATGACATAACAATTGTTTGGCATATCCCAGATACCATGTAACTGTTATTATGTGCACACAATACGACAACCATTTTTACAAGAGCAATAATATTCTGGAATTGGCTTGAGCTCCTTCACGTTCTGCAAAAGCATACACAGCGAGTACGATTCATATGCCTAGATTGTATACAAGTTTTGACGAGAATAGCACCATATGCAATTATACTATAATTAGCAAGATTTGTTGCCTCAACATCATGACTTATCTGTATAAAACATTGTCCCGTAGTAACCATATGTTTTTTATAACATGATCTGGCCTGACAATTGATCATTATTGATTGAATGATTTAATCTGATATGATTCCAGATTAATCCTATATAAATCAATTCTATCAATCTTGAAAACTCTTCTAATTCATATGCATCCAACAAAACAAATGCGACAATTCAGATTTTATTCTTGGATTAATCAAAATAACAGATTTAGTTTGTGCAATCGATCTAACATAAGTTGTGCAATCTTTTCCGAATACTCATCGACTGATATGATGACTGAATGAAACATATTATGAAGAGCAGCGATGTTTCGAAAATCAGTCATTAAATGGGAAATCGATTGGATACGCCATAAACAATTAAAATACACGAAACAAGTTTTAAGATGCTCATTGATAATTTCCATGATAAACTTAACTTTAGTGACTAATCGCGAATTATTAGCAAGCGAATCGCTTAGTTGACTTTCACCAGGTGATATTGGTATGATATTTGGTATTTTGACCACAAATTTCTTACGTTCCAAATATTTCCTAATATCACGAAAACCTCTGTCAACAACAAATACATCCTTGTGAAATCTATAACGCACTTCAAGCATTTTTTCCAGAATTGTTCGCATGATGCTTGCATCATTTTTAGTGGCTTTGAAAGGTCCTAAACCGTCTATGATATATCCATTAAGAGCAACAAATAACATATATTTTATTAAAGGACGTTATTTGTGCATTCTATAGCAGGATCTGTGAGAAATATTGTTCAAAAAACTTTTATATATATATATATATATAAAACCATAAATGCCATTCCATATTGTTATTAAAGACGTTTCTTTAGGAAGTAATAGGTTATAGGACATATTCGTATGTTTTTTAAGTATTTGATCTCTGTATTACGTCCAAGCTCCGCATGCATGGAGGGGGTGAACACAACAGGTACCGAATTATTAGACCAATTTGGTGTCCAGGCTTCGGACCGCAAGGGAGCCGTGGAAAAGGACCGACGCAAGTCGGGAGACACTTCGCTTCGTTCTGAGGCTCCTAACGAGCCGAGTCGAATGGACGAAGTGGAAACCTCAACTCGTGCTCCGCTAAACGGACACATGAGTCGGACGTACTTTTAATTTAAAGGGCTCATATTGGGTCAATGTGCCAAGAGGGCTCACTTTAACGCCAGATGTGCCTATACGCCCGTGTGCCCTGGCTTTCGGAACTTAATCCAAATGACTGGAGAGGGCGAAGTGCAACCGTGGGAGAGCTTACAATAAATACAAGAGGTTTTTCAAATTAACAAATGAAGGTTTAGTTTAATAGTACTATAATAAAAATTTTTAGTAATACATTTTTCTTAAGTATAAAAATATAATAAATCTTTTGGTTCTCTATTTTGTTAGAGATATGTTAGCATACGGACTTATGTATATGTGAGTGTGTGTGTGTGTGTGTGTGTGTGTGTGTGTGTGTGTGTATGTATGTGGAAAGAGAGTTGCGTGTAATACTGATGTTATTTTGTGTGAGGAGGATTTGGAAGGAGGAGGGGGAAATTAAAGTTGTGTAGGATCATATGGTTGAAGGGAAAATGGATCGATGGGAATGAGGGATGGTATGGAGACTGAAAATAGGCAAGTGGATCCTGCAATGCTGACTATCACTCGGTCATTAGTGGAAGGAATAAAGTAAGACATGTATGGGACAACAACTGATGGGCGTTATGAAAGAAGAGAGGAAAGGGATTAACGGGGGAATAAGCGTTGAACAGGAGGAATTGAGGGAGTGGTATGCGAGACAGGAAATTCCGCAATTGGGGGTGGTGATATTGAATGAAATAGGGGGAGGGCTGGTCGGGAAAAGATCATCGAAGAAGTCTGAGGACAGATTGGAGATAGGAGAACAAGAAAGTTCTAATAGCGGTGAAGTCGAGGGTGGAGAGTGAACGGCCGATGTCTAAATTAGCGAAGATTGTTCCCAAGAGTTTTGCGCGGTGTTAGAATGGACACGGGCGGTGAGTCAGCGCGTGTTGTTAATCCCCGCTAGGGGCGGAAGAATTGCGTGAACGCATAAAAATTTGATCGTATTTAAAGAGGAACCACCAAGAAGAGGAGGGACCATCCAGTGTACTACAGCGAACTCAGAACTTACTACATGGCGATAACGATGAATAAGATGTACGAGAGACCGTCGGAGAAGGTGTCGTTGACTGCGGGATGCTAAGCGCCAGGTCCGCTTCGTCAAATTTCCCGATCAGACAGTGCCGTTGGTCTTAAGTTGATAATATGGTTTTGCACTGACTCTACTGGAGAAAAAGGACTTTGAGAATCGGATGAAGCTTTTTTCAAATGTCCCGAATAACAACTATAGCTTCCCAAAACTCAGAGAAAAATCTGAGGGCCACCGCAGGTTTTTATACTAATTGCTCCTGATTACTCCAATTTGGATTGGTGGAATAGGTTTCGTTAACTAGTAATAGGATTTTTCTTTGCTCTTAGATTGGTCAAGATCTTAGGCGATGTTGACCGGAGTTTGTAGTGTGGAAAAGTGTTCTCCTAAATTTGACCTTAAAATTTATTAAAACGCAGTGCATCAAGAAAGCACACGTCGTGCAGCGTCGGCACGAGACCACCAGAATCTACCCCTGAACGTCGCTTCTTAGATTTTGTGATCACAGACGCATGAGAATCGTCTGCGATTTGATCATTAAAAAATATTTTGGCGCCAGTCTTACGCTTCCAATGATATATTTATTATTATTTTATGCAGTATCCGAGGCACAAATTGGAGGCATTGATGTTTTTTTTATCCTGCCGCTCATGTACGTGCACCGATTTTTAATTTATCTCGGAGCGACATTTACGAGGAGATACTGGATTTTTCATTTTAGTGGGAAAAGAAAATTTTTAGTCTTCTCTAGACTATATAATGCTTGTGCGTTATTCGCAGTTGTCTTTTTAATTCAACGAATTCCAGATCTTCACGAAAGAAAAGAATCGTGGGAGTCCGCTGGACGTCTGCTTAAATGTGAAAATCCTAGATATTGAGATGTAAAGTCCATTGTGATTGCATTTTGTGCACTTTTCATTAATCGCTCCGCAGTACTACATTTATCATTTACGAAAATATGAACAAGATTTTGGTCGCTATGTCCTGTTCTTAGTTTTGCAAAATAAATCGCAAGCGCACATTCAGTATGATGCTATTCACTGTGTCATAAGGATGGCAACTTATTTAACAATCGTGAGAAGTTTTCTTTATTGAACCCAGTTCAATGTTCCACAACAGTATTCTCTATATCTTCAAAATAATCGAAGTTTATTGTTGAACATTGTTGTTTAATAATTTGATTACGTAACAAATCGATCATATCAGTTATCTGATCCGCTGTCAAAACTTGGGTTGTTTTAATAGGAACCTCTATCCACAAGTACTTATTGTGATGGTCACGCACTTTTGTAGGTATATAAAAGCAAAAATCTTTCGCAATCTGAGTACGAGTATTCTCCGACACACGATATCGATCGTGGGATATCAATCAAATATACACTTTTTTGACTGCAAGATGTCTTACTAATGTCCAATTTGATTTGACAAAGAGGCTGTGGTTTACTATTTTTAACGTTTTCATTTTTCGTTTTCTTTTATAATAGTATCAACAAGCATGACATACATATTTAAATGTGTTGAGTGGGGCACTTGTGGAACTATTAGGCTCTTGTTTCAAGAAATCTTCCTCAGCCAATAAATGTTTATGCGACTGATTTTTTAAATATGTTTCACATTTCCCACGGTGGATCTCATCGCAATCAGTAGCTGCTTCGGGGTGATCCTGTACCAAGCTGGTTTACTCCGATTGGTACATTCGTTGCTTGTCCATCTCTCCCTCCCCCCCCCTCCCTAGGATGAACTGCAGGAGCATCGTCGTAATTACAAGCAAATCCAAATTTCTGTTACATGATGACATGAATCGCGACCAGCGACTTAGCCGGATTAATGAACTGCACCAAATACATTTTAGATATTACTTTAATGTTTTTGGTACAATTCGTTACCGTCGTCATCGGGGAGGTGCGCTGGACGCAGAGAAATTGGATAAAACTACCCAGATAGCAAAATACCTCTATGATATTGGTACGGTGAGCGTACGGCGTATGTATGCCTGTACCGTATCAGTCATATACGTGCGTACTTAAAACTTACAAACAGATGATCAGATATATGTCGGTAAAGTAAAATTCTATATTACATACTGTGGCACAAAAGCATGGTCAGTAGCTTTTTGAAAGAAACCGAATTTCACAAAAATAATAAAGTATTAGGTGTACAAATAAGTTTCCGCCGTTTTTTATCAAAAATTAAGCATTTATTGTAAAAGAACGATACATAATGTTTTATTGATGTAAGTCAAAATGTAAGTGCAAGTTCTTTTTGCGTTTGGCACGAATCTTCATTCAATAATGCTTCCAATTTCGCGTCTTCGTACACTTTCGGCCTTCCGCTACGTTCTTTGTCTTCGACGTAAAATTCACCATTCTTAAATTTTTGAAATCATTCACAACAACTTCTCTAACTTAAGGCAGCCTCACCATATGCTTCTACAAGCAATCGATGAGCCTCAGCTGCAGATTTCTTCAAATTAAAGAAGTAAATCAAAAGTTCCCGCAAATGACGCTTATTCGGCTCAAAACTCGGCATTTTCGCACAAAAAAAAATATATGATGCTGATACAAAATCGCTAGTATTTCAAGGTTATGTTGTTGACAGATGTCCAACCTTACGATATAATGTTTCACATCAGACAATTTTAACCATAGCTTGCTAGTGGCACTGTCTTTTGTTAAACGGCGGAAATTTATTTGTACACCTAATAATATTTTAAAAGTACATTACATTCAGTAAAATGCATTTACTTATTAATATGATGTTCAATCGCTATTATTGAGATAATAACAATTATGTAGGAAGGAAAATATTTTCATGATAATTTATTCGAAGATATGGTTGCAGCATGTTTCTTATACTGCGACACACTTGAGATACATGTCCGCGAGCGATACGATTCGACCGTCGAGCATTGAGCAGTTGTGAAGGAAAAGTAGGCAGCACTTCATAAATCGGCCCGAAATGCGCAATTTATTCCGAGCACACTGAAGTACACGTATAATTTCTATAATTTTATAGAAAACATATTTGGAGCAATATGTTTATTAATAACGTTATTTAATATTCTTGAGACTTCTACGGATGCTATCTATATAAAGATTATGCGTTTCCTGGGTTTCCTGCGTGTCCAGATCCATTCTTGGAATGCCAACGTTTCGAGAACCTTGCAGTCCACTTCATCAGGGCGAGGAGCAGCCTGATATTGAGATATTCCTCAAGGTCATTCCTTTTTTATATTACGCTACTTGTTGGAGTGGTTAGAGGGAAAAAAGAGAATTCTGGGAGGGGGAAAGGTGGGGGAATCGGTCAGTTTTCAATAACCGGGAGAATGGTTTTCCATATTTTATTTATGTTGTAGCCATTACCTCTATTTAGATTGTTATGATGTTTTTGTATCTCTATGGCTTTTCTATACTTTCTTAGAAAATATGATAATGTTGGTTATTGTGATCGTTTTGTCAAACAGTATTTGATGTCCTGTTTCGATGTTGTGTTCTGATAATGCTGATTGCGTGATATGTGTTAGCCTGACATCACGTTGGTGTTTCTTTATCCGTTAGGTTGACCATTCTCCCAGTTTCTCTAATGTATATTTGCCCGCAGGAACAAGGTATTTTGTATACTCCTGCGAAGCTAAGTGGAAATCTATGATCTTTAAGATTTCTTACGATTTATCTTTTTGGGTGATTTGAAGATAGTTGTGTTTGTTTAATATCCTGCTGCAATCCGATCTGTTGTTTCTTTGACATATGGGAGAAAGGATAGGCCTTTCGTTTGATTATCAGAGACCATTGTTTTTGCACGTTTATTGATTGTTTTGATAATGTCTTTTTTGTCGTGTCCGTTTTTCTGTAAGGCTAATTTTAAGTGATTGAGTTCTGTCTGTAGATGTTCTTTGTCAAAGATGATGAAAGTTCTATGTACATTACGTCTAGCTCTATGTCAATTACATAATTGATTGCAGACTATTTGTGCTGGGTGGTGGTGCGACTCGGCATGTAGGTATCTATGTATGTTGGTTTTTATACATTTGATGGCCTAAGGTCAGCTTTCTTAGAGACAAGAACATCTAGGAAGGGGAGTTTTCCGTTCTCCTCTATGTCTATAGTGAAGTGGATATTTGAATATTGATTGTTGAGGAAAATAAGGAATTTACAAAGTTCGGCTCTGCCATGTCTCCATATCACGAATGTGTCGTCTATATAACGGAATCAAACTTCTGATTTCTTGAGTGTTTTCCTGAGAGCCTCTTTCTCAAAATACTCCATTACGATTACAGGAGAAATAGGAGAGTCCATTGCCGCTCCTGAAGTTTGTTCATAAAATTGTTTGTTATAGGAGAAGCAAGTGTTAAGCAGTGCTCTATTAGCGAGATGAGATCGGAGGAGACTTCATGTGAGGCCTTTATTATGTTTAATGTCTCTTTTATTGAGACTTGTGTGAAAAGACTCTACGTCGAAATTTACAAGCAGGTCTGTGAAACGTAGTCGGATTTTTTGGATCTTTTGTACGAATTCCGTTGAGTTAGTTATATGTGATTCGGATTTTCCATTGAAGGGTTGTAATGTTTGTGCTAGGAAGCGGGATAAATTGTACGTCGGGGAGATATGGCGCTGACAATCAGTCTGAGGGGGATGTTTGGTTTTGTGTACTTTTGGTAGTCATGGTGGGAGAAGATTTGTAGATTTTAATGTTGATTTGATTTTACTGGGAATGTCGCTTTTTTCCACCTTGGTGTTCTGCGCGATTGTATTAGTTGGATCTTTGTTGAGCTTTTTGTATACTTTGTCCGAGAGAAAGTTCTTTATCTTTTTCTTATAGTCTAATGTGTTCATGACTATTGTCGTGTTGCCTTTGTCGGCTGGAAGCATGATGATCTGTGTCCCTGTTCAGATCTTGGAAGGCCAATCGTTCTTGTCTAGTGATGTTTGGTGAAGGGGATTTGGCTTTGGAAAGGATATTGGTTACCTGTCTGCGGATATTATCTGCTTGTTCTGATAGAAGTCGGTAGATAGTTGACTCTATTTGGCTGATAATCTCTTCCTTTGGAATGTTTCTAGGTCATTGCGAAATTAGGGCCTTTGGCAAGCGCAGATATAGACAGGTCTTTATTGGATAGGTTCTTGACGTTAAGTAGAGAGGATTGTGGATTTTTGTGACAAGGTTTATTTCTGTTTCTGTCTTTCAGAGAATTGTGTGTGGACCTTCGTGGCTTGTTCGTATGTAATACGATCTAGGGTTATCAGATATCATGCCGCAACGTGATGGATAGGAGCTTGGATTACGCACTTCGTCCTGTGTCGACTCTTATTAGCCATAAATTGGTATTGTTATTATTTTAAGTATTGAGAGTTCGATTAAGATTTTCGATTTTATTATTTTAATATAGAATTTTACTTTACCGCGTCATATATTTGATCATCATTTTGCATTATTTTTTAATGGAATAAATCTGGAAGATGCACTTAAAAGACGCATCAATAATAGAGCTGCAAAGATAGAATTTTTTCAATAATGTGGATATAGATACGGTAAAGTCAGATTATCCTTTTCTTAAATAATAAAAACTAAGAAGAAGATAATGTGATTATGATATCGATTATGTACATTTTTTTTATGGCGAAAATGTGAAAATTTTTTGTATGTATGTGTGTATATGTACATGCATACATACATAAAATTTTTAATTTTTCCCGTTTTCATTCTAGAGAAAAAGTTACTTGATCGATACCCTTAGCGTTCATCGTATCTGGTATAAACTGTGTTGCAAAAACTCTTTAATATGAAAAGTTATTATTCATTATAATTATCATATTGTAATTATTGTATTATTGTCAATTATATCATAAAATGCAAATATTATATATTCTTTATTATACTTATATATATTTTCCTTTCTACATAATTATAATTTTCTTTATTAAATCAAATTTTCTACTAATATATATATATATATATAGGAAGAAAAGTAAAGGATTATTTGCTGAAAAGTACAGTTGCATATTTCTTATAGTGCGATGATCCTGAGATACATGTTCGTTTGCGATCCGAATCATGCGGCGACTCAACTGTCGAACGTTGAGCGGTAATAGGCAGCGGAGGAAAAGAAGGCGATGGTTGGATTGCCAAGAATGAATCTGGAGGAAGTTATCTATAATGTCCCTTCTTCTCTTATTAGAAAGAGAGAGAGAGAGAGAGAGAGAGAGAGAGAGAGAGAGACAGATTCTGAAGGATAGACTTGCTGTTTCGTTCGATGAGCCTAGTTCGGCCTGCGGAGCCTCACCGATTTCAATCGGAGCTTTTATACTTTTTTATTTTTTCTCTGTCTCATTCTGTAGTACTTCTGTTTCAATAATTCATTCTGCAATTCAAGAATGTGAATTCTAACGATTCTAGTTTGGCATTTACTTTTCGCTGATGCGACAAGGATGCACGATTCCTTCTTTAAACAATGATATATATTTCTATATATACAAAAATATATTATTATTATGACGTTTCCAGCTGAATACAATAAAATAGAATATAGAGAACTTCATCAAACAATTTTAAGATTATAATTAATTATCCAGCAAATATAAGGACGCTCATCATGCTCACAGAGCACCATATCGCAAACATTACTATAAAAATAATTCAAGAACCGGCTCTTGATAATGTTGGCTAGTCAGTATCAAATACAGTGAGTCACATTTTGTTTTTTAGTTAGTAATTTTCTGAGATAACAAATGGAAAAATGTATCATTAAAGCGTTAATCAATTCCAAGAACCAGAAAGTTTGAAAATAATCGATAAACACGCCAGAAAGATTCATTATGCGTATGAACAACACTGACTGACTAGACATGACAACAACTCAAGCTTTTATAACTTGTCTATGATCGGGAAGGCCTTGGGAAACCCCTCCATATCCCTTTGCAAGTTGAGTCCATGCGTCTGTTTCCTGATGAATATCATCTCCAAAATCAATCTCTTCCAGTAGTGAGGCTCCTCGACCAGTATTGTAACGTTGTACCAATCGAAATCATGGCCTTCTTGTAACTGTTCCGTTATGACATTACGAGTAGAGGTGTCCATCGGATTGGTTCTTATGCTACGTGATTCTTGACCTCAGCTGTCTACATGTTTATGCCACATAACTTGCATCGCAACTCTTACACGAAATCTTATAAACAACATTCGACTTCTTGTTACGCGGTAAAGGGTCCTTATGCACTCTAATGAATTTTCGCAATTTATTAATACTATATAATGATACCCTCATGCTTGTTATTCAATCTACTAAACTTCTCAGTAGAAGTTAGGTAGAAGTTAAGAACGAAAGGAATAGTGAATCATGAAGGCTGCACTGCTTCGATCCTATTATCATTAACAACACTCTTCCTATTACTAGCCATAATAATTTTCTTCAAATGATTGTTAATATTCTCAAATATAAATCAAAAATATAATTCAATGGATAATCATTCTCTAATAATACTTTAATATTGAAACACAAATTATCAAGGTGAAATTTAGGATTCGAAAGCAAAACTACCTCAACTAATCTCGCAATCGTACCTATTTTTTGAGAAACTGGATGCTGTGACCAAAAATTCAAATCTATCTGAAAAAATCGACTTGTGATACTAATTGAACTCATTATCCCTATCACTGCAACGTCCAAAAAATTCAATTTATCACCCTTTACCTCCGTAGTGAACTGAGGCCTAGGATGCTGAGAATTAAAAATATCAAGAATGGAACTAACCGAAGACGTAGATGCCGCCAATAATATGTCATCAATAAATCTATAGTAAAAGGGTAACGGAAACCGAATCAAAGACAAAGCTCTAACCTTCAACTTTCGCATAACTAAATTCGCAATAACGGGAGATAATGGAGAGCTCATAGGGTTCCATAGGAGCCCCGTCCGATTCCCATAATTCTGCCTATATATAACACTATCAAAAACAAAGAAAATAGAATTTAAAACGAAACTGAATCACTTTGATGAATTCCTTCTCTGGTAAACAACAATCTTTAGAAATAAATCGCCAATGGTCTTTAATACAGTCCACCGCATAGTCAATGGGGACGTTAATGAAGAGGCTCATATCCAGTGAGCCTATTAATTGAATCTAATTCATCACTCAAACATCTATCATCAAATTCCTTAACAAATTTAAAATTATTTTAAGCGCGTTTTAATGAATAAAGAAGTTTCATATTTCATAGATATACGAGTATTATTTGCGCAACATCTTCTGCGCTTGACTCCTACTGCCCGTATCCTTTCCTTTATATATATATATATATAAAGAACTGGATATATTAGGTGTTGGAATTAATTCGTAGCGTTTTACAAGAGATGGGAAGTGATGGGAAGTACTTTCATTAATGTATTTTTTAATGCTCATGTGAAATAAATAACATTCTTTCATTAAAAAAACGCTACGAATTAATTCCAACACCTAATATATAATACTTTATATATAATACATTTATACTACATATATAGTAGTAGGGGAGACCGGGGCTAATAGACTCATTTTTCAGTTTCGAATTTTTACAGACAAAATTAAGAGACTTATCGAAAAAATGAATTCTACATCAGTTACTATATACATTTGACTATCTAATAATATTTTATCTAGTAATAAGGGGCAACTGATAATTAATATGAAAAAAATGCATTTTTCTAATGCATTCTATCTGATTCAACTAGCCGGGACCGGGATAATTCGACTAAGATTATTAAAATAAAGATTAATGTATTTTAAGCTACATCTTTGGCATATTAATAAAACTTTTATAAAAATATATTTTAAACACAAACATTCGCTTTGCAGGGCAAACAATACTTCTTTTTGCAAAATTTATTCATTTCGTAAAAAACACGTCGAATAGCCTAGTTTTTGAGATTGGACATGAGGGAACTAAACTTATAACATTTACCACTGAGGAAAATCTCTTTAAAGGAATAAAATTTTCAATAAGTATTATAAGAGTCATTATTAAATGAATCATACAGTTCCATGTGGTTAATCTACTAGTCCCATTCATTTTTTAAAAACATTAACAATATAATAGAGACACATAAACAAAAAAATCTGTTGGACTTTATTAAGTAAGAACTACACTTACTATCTAAGTATAAATCAAATACCTCAACAACAAACAATCATATACGATAGTAAAACAAAAACTTTAAGAATAAAAATATTTACTTAGGTATACGATTTTTTAAAATTGTGGCACTAACTTTTATCATAGATGTGTTCGCAACAAGATGTTACAGCAGACTTAGCGGCAGTCGCTGCTGCGTGCTTAGATACGTTTACGCATGTCTCGCATGTTTTGTTTTTAATGTAGCCTCGATTACTCTATTTACCCCTATATTTAACTCCGGTCTCTCTTATATATGTAGTATATAATAATTCAAGATTGAATTATTTTAAATATTAAAAAATCCAGCTTCGACCGTTGTAGGCTTTAAATTTTTAGTATTGATTGTATTCTCAATGCGATCTAAAAATAAAGTTTCTTAATATTTATATATATATATAAATAAATAAATATATATATATATGTGTGTGTGTGTGTGTGTATATATATATATATATATTAGGTGTTGGAATTAATTCGTAGCGTTTTACAAAGTATTTATAAGTTTTAAAAGTACTTTCATTAATGTATTTTTTAATGCTCATGTGAAATAAATAACATTCTTTCATTAAAAAAACGCTACGAATTAATTCCAACACCTAATATATATATATATACACATATATATATAGGGTAGCATGAATATACGGTCTCACTCGAGCAGGTAGAGTGGATTAAACTGAATAGAAAAGTCCTCTACTATTTTACAATGCTCACCGAGCGCACGGCGCGCGAATTTCTAAGCTCGAACGGTGCGGCGCGCCTGCTAGGTCATTCCCGCTCCTCGCGGCCCGTGCGCTGTGCGCTCAATGGGCCGTACCTTTTCATTAATTATTGAGCATTGCAAAATAGTAGAGGACTTTTCCACTCAGTTTACTTACTTTAGTTCGCTATATCTGCTCGGGACCAGTGGGGCCGTATATTCATGCCACCCTGTATATATATATATATATATATATATATATATATATATATATATATGGCGCCAAGTTAAATTTTATTTAAAAAATTATTGCATAAAAATTATATTATGTTCCTATTTTGTCTTAAGTAATATAATATCACAAAATTCTTAATATTATATAATATAGACTATCTTTTTTATACAGCTTGACATTTTCATATTATAAAACAATGAGGGAAGAAAATTCAACTGCATAACTAAATGCATAGAGGAACAGACGACATGACATAGTCGACCTCCGTTCAACGTGAACGTATCGATTTTGCATTCATATACACGACCAGATGTTTTACCAAACCAGATTGTTTACAAATGCCTTGATAATCGTAATGTACTGTCCATACAATTGCGCGCTCTTCCGTATGTGTATTTTCTTTAATATAATTTAGCAAAATTCATAACGTCTTTTACTTGTTGAAGTGGCTTATCTCTTTTTTGGATCAGTTTTAAAATGAAAAATTTGAAAACTTCCAAATTAGAATGCGTTAAAGACACTAGAGTATCAAATTGTTCCACATCGAATATTAAATGTGGACAGATGATAAAATATTGCATTCAACTCCATAGATTGCAAAAGATTGAACAAAAATATTTATAATTTCCGAGTATAGTAGCCGTTAAAGAGGATAATGACATTATAAGCGAGAAATGACACGTTGAAGTTCCTTGCCATTTGTAAATAAAGAGAATTTGGATAAAACAATTAAATAATAAAATCGCTTTAAAACACTTGTAAAAAAGGCTAAAGCTATCTTTCCTGGCAATCAGTAAATAGTCATAAAAATCACATAAAGTGTGTTTACCGATGTTTACTTATTCGCATAGGTGGTTTATTTTCACTTCATATGCCCTTTATGATTATTTACTGACTGTCACGATGTCATGAACGTTAAAAATAACTTTGACTTATTTGACTTATTTTTACAAGTGTTTTAAAGCAATCTTATTACTTTGTTTTATCCAAATTCAGGTTATTTACAATGCAAGAAATTTCAACGTGTTATATGATTCAATATGACTGTGGCGACTACTTACAATTAGAAGACTTAAAAGTTTTTTTTTATATTCAATTAATTGAAAATTTTATATACAATATAAATCTAACAAAATTTTAAAGAATTCATTAATATACTTTAATTTCTCACAATATTATATAAAATATTAACTAAATATCGTATATAAATAATATATAATATATTATATATAATAACAACTGTGATGTGTCACCATAACGTTACTGTGATCCATTTTTTTCGGACATCTGAATTTGAACATTCCTACTAGAATTCAGCAGACCATCCGGTATCTGACGAACTTGTTCGCATGGTTATGATTCGCACTCTCTTTTGAAGCGACTTATAACTTAAAACTATTATAAGTTATGAAGTTTCTGTATCCGATGATAACTGATTAATTGTATCTCTCAGTTTATTGCATTTCTTATTACAATATAAATTAATATATTTGGATTTAACAGTCTCGATGTCGGCGTTAATTATTATTACTACTGATTGTCATTTGCTCGTGTCATTGTATTTTTTAAAAATTGTACACAAACTTACTTTTTTAAAAAAAGGCCCTAACAGCGTGTGTTTATTCAATGAAACTAATTTACGGTAAAATATAAATATTTAGACCTAAGTATCACAAAATCCTTAATACTATATAATACAGATAACCGTCCTTTTATACATTTTGACATTTTTTTATTAAAATTATAAAATGATGGGGAAAAGCGGTGGGATTTTGTAAAATTATATATATAAACTTACCTTTTTAAAAAAAGCGTTAAGAACGTGCTCTCATCCATAAAACTATTTTACGGTAAAACTTAAATATAATAAAACCTAGATGGTACATATTGAAAAAAAATTAGTGTACCAAATTAAAAAGTACAACCGAAGTGGTATTATTTTTACTAAGTAATGCGATACATCTTTTTATATTTTTATTGAAAATCTTCCTATTTCAATCCTTCTTCCTAAAAAAATAATAATAACTTTCAAAAAATGAAACACAAGTGGTACTATCCTTATTATTTTTATTTCATTCTAATGACACGTATTATTTATATCTTTATAAAGTTAATTAATTAAATTCAAATTAAAAAATAAAATCCAAGTAGTACTATCTTTTTATTATCTTTTTATTTTTTACTTAACTCTAATGATATGTATTATGTGTATATAAGATTTAATATTAATAACAGATGCTAAGTTAATACATTTATTATTTACTTATCTCCAATAACATACCTATTATTTGTATGAAAGATTTGATATCGGCAATGGCATAAAGTCGAATCCCACAAAATTGTTAAGAAATTAAGTTCTATCAAATTAAAAAGTAAATAAAACCCAAGTGACACTATCTTTAAAAACCCAAATAGTACTATCATCATTATTTATTTAATTTTAAGGATATGTATCATTTGTATGAAAAAAATTCCAAATGGTGCTATTTTACAAATCCAAATGGTACTATTTTTATCAAGTGAAATTTTATCAAATTAAAAAAATAACATCTTAGTAGTACTATCTTTATCAAGTTAAAGTCTGCCAAATTAGAAAGTAAACCAAATGATACTAACTTTAATCTTTATATACAATAAAACCTAAATATAAATCTTTGTATTTCTATTTTGGATTCAACTTTGTGCCATTTCCGATATCAAATCTTTTATACAAATAATAGATATATCATTGGAATTAAGGGGATGCTGGAGTGTCCTGTTTTATCATTAAATTTTAAAAACGCCTTTCTCGTAACTATATTTATGGATTGAAAAATCCTTCTCCACAATTAAAGTATCGACAACAACGCAAATCGCTACATTTGAATATGAAAAACGAAAGAAAATTAAAGACTTACAGTTTTGTTATCGGCTTCTGTAGTCAACACATCACAATATGTATTGCATATAAGAGTTTCAGATCTTGCATGTTCATAAAAAATAGCTGACGAATTGCGGAAAACCTAAACGAACAATCCTATGCTTTTAGAAGCGCGGTAGGAGTTTTAAATAGTATAAGAGAAAGGCGTATACAAAAATTTCGTTTGTATGTTACGAGTGAAATTGACGTGAAGCCATGAAACTAAGCAGTATTTTAGTTCTGCGATATTTTGACAACGGCGCTGTCATGAAAAGTGCGTCGCTGAACCATAGAAATGATCTGAATTATCGACCTACTCAGGCCCATATCAATAAACGTGCCCTGGTCAAAGTTTTTTCTTTTGAGAGGAAAAATAATAAAATCAATATGATATTAGTTATTTCAATTTTGTTGAAATAATTTCTTCCTAAACAAGAAACATACCATATTATTTACATATGAATACAAATGAAGATAATTATTTTAATTACACTGTTCTGTCTTTTACATACATTTTATTTAGTAAATTATTGATGCATGTATATAAAATAACACACACATATATATATATATATGTATATATATATACATATATATATATATATACTACTGTGGGCAAAAAGTATCGATAATTTGTTTGTTTTTCAAAAATTCTTTATTTATTCATCCACATTCGTATCATCCCCCTCAAAGTAGTCCCCCCCGGTTGCAATGCAACTGTGCCAACGCTTTTTCCAATTTTCGAAACATGCCGCATAGTCGTCTGTAGGTATGGCCCGCAGCTCACTCGTCGTTTTTTCTTTTATCTCTTCAATCGTCTCGAAACGGTGTCCACGGAGTGGCCTTTTGAGTTTTGAGAACAGCCAGAAGTCAGATGGTGCTAAGTCAGGCGAATACGGTGGTTGTGGAATGATATGAGTTGAGTTTTTGGCGAAATGGTCACGAACTACGAGTGATGTGTGCGACGGCGCATTATCGTGGTGAAGGAGCCAAGAGTTGTCGGCCCACAATTCTGGTCTTTTTCGGCGCACGGCATCACGCAAACGACGCATAACACCCAAATAGTATTGGCTGTTGACAGTTTGGCCGGTCGGAAGATATTCAAAGTGAACTACACCACGATAGTCGAAGAAAACTGTCAGCATCACCTTGAACGCTCTCTCGGCCCTCTTTAAACATTCTGTGCAAAAACTCTTGCTTGTGACAAAGCGCCATCACCGTACGCCTTCTGACACATTCTCAACGTTTCGGCTGCAGAAATTCCATTCCGAACACAAAATTTTATCGCACTTCGTTGTTCCATAATTTCAGACATTTCAAAAAACGACAAATCACTTTTTACGTGCTTACAAACAGACGCTTATCTCAAACACTAATGACTATTTTGACGTGTACCTTGGCGCAGCTGTCACTGACAGAATTGCCAACTTCAAAATAAATTCGGTTGTCCCTATCGGAAACCCCGGGAAATTTAAATTTGAAATTATCGATACTTTTTGCCCACAGTAGTATATACATATATATATATACATATATATACATATACTATATGTATATGTATATGATATGTATGCACGCATACATATGCATACACGCGCGCGCGTGTATGTGTGTGTACATATAATATATACAACATATGTCTGAACTTTATTTACTGAATTATTTACACATGCATATAAGATTCGGAACGCAATGTGTGTTTCGGTTGAGCTTCCATTCTGCTCGTACGTCGGAACGACAAGCGGCGATCTCGTAGCACACGTAACATATAAATGAAATTTTTAAATACTCTTTGCTCTTATACTAAAACTCATAACTAATTTCTGCAAGCATAATATTGTTCTTTGAGGTTTTCTGTAAATCGCCAGCTACTTATGCAAGGTCTGAAATTATTGTATATAGCACGTTTTTGACTCGATTCGGATGTCGAAATGTCGACTTAGTAAGAAGCGCCATTCCTCTTATCGCGCACAAGCGAAGTACCGCTATTTAATTACAGAAATGGATTGAATCATAGTATAAACCAGCAATATATTATCGGTTGGAAACGTTATAATAATAATATATTTTTATATATATAGAAATATATATCAGGATCGTTGTTTAGAAAAGGAATCATGCGTCCTTGCTGCATCGGTGATGATGTCAGAATCGATAGAAATCATATTCTTGAATTGCAGAACGAATTATTGAAACAGAAGTACGACAGAATGAGACAGACAAAAACAAAAAAGGATAGAAACTCCGATTGTAATCGGTGAGACTCCGCACGCCGAGCTGGACTTGTCGAACAAAACAGCGAGTCTATCCTTCAGAGTCTCTCTCTCTCTCTCTCTCTCTCTCTTTCTCTCTCTCTCCTCCCTCTCTCCCTCCCTCCCTTTCTCTCCTTCCCCCCCTATATATATATATATATATATATATATATATATATATATATATATATATATATATATATATATATATGGTCGCTTGTTTCTAGCAACTGAAAATGCTTTCTGCCGCTCAATGTGTATAATTAAGAGGAGAAGGAATATTATAGATAACATATAAGTTTTAATAAATTATGCCAATCCTATATCCCTCCAATTTATGTATAATGGCAAAAATAATTTCAAAACATGATAATTTGCGAGATATTGATATTTCTATGATTTTCCATGAGAGGTATATATCACGTTCATAGAAGTGATTTGCAAGATCTCGGCATGGTCTCACGCGTAAGATGCGAGACCTGAATGTTAGAGATTTCATGATCAATTCCTTTTTTCTTTTTTCATAATTTTTTTTTTTAAATAAGTGACATTGTTAACAAACATATATTACAGGCTAAATATATTTTTATTTAATTATTGAAATTATACGTGTATTTCTAAAAGTTTTAATTTACCTTTATTTACCTAAAAAATCCAAAAAAAAATCATTTCTGTAATAATGTTACGTCGATCAGTACTTTCTATGAAATGTTTTTTTTATAATTATCATCCGAATGAAAATTCTGATAATCAATCAAATCGCAAAAGTGCGATTAATATAATTATAAAAATGATTAATATAATTATAAGGATGATGTCAATATAATTTTATAATTAACAAATCAAAAAGCCTTTATATGTGCATTTATATGCAATATACAAATAATTTTTTATTTATCTATTAAAGTGATTCGGTATTCTTCCTATAGTTACTGGAATACATGTTAAATTTTGGGTCGACTTTTGAAGCATCGCCTTCTTTCCCCCCGCCACCGCTGCTCAATGCTCGGCTGAGCTGCACCGGATCGCGCGCGGATGTACATCTCAGGAGCGTTGCATTAAGAAATATGCTCCGTATCTTCTAACAAATTATCAATCCTTTACTTTCCTTAGTCTTCTGTGATGTCTTCTTTATTCACATATTGAATAAAGAACACATCACGGAGTTATTGAAGTTGAATCATTCCAGTTTAAAATTACGCATCTCATTCTGTATCGACTCTTATTAGTCTTAAATTGATATTATCAGTATTCTATATTAAAAGATATTACATTTTGTGGCACATAAGCGTGGTCAGTAGCTCTTTGAAAGAAAACCGAATGTATCAATGTAATGTATAAAAATAATAAAGTAAATATTTTAAAAGTACATAATATTTAGTAAAATGTATATACTTATTAATATGATGTTCAATCACTATTATTAAGAAAATAACAATTATGTAAGAAGGAAAATATTTTTATATATAATAATTTTCATGCTAAAATGTCATGATAATTTTCATGTTGGAAGGTATGATAGCAGCATATTTCTTATACTGTGACGCTCCTGAGATGCATGTCCGCGCGCGATCCAGCGGTTCAGCTGTCGACTGTTGAGTGGTTGTAAAGGAAAAATAAGCAGCTTCAGAAATTGGCTCGAAATGTGTAACTAGTTCTGAGCACACTAAAGTACACATATAATTTCTATTAGGTGTTGGAATTAATTCGTAGCGTTTTTAATGAAAGAATGTTATTTATTTCACATGAGCATTAAAAAATACATTAATGAAAGTACTTTTAAAACTTATAAATACTTTGTAAAACGCTACGAATTAATTCCAACACCTAATATAATTTTATAAAAATATATTTGGAGTAATATGTTCATTAATAACCTTATTTGTTTAAAAAAAAATTAAGAAAAAAAAGGAAAAAGCAGGATTGAATATAGGATCCTCAACATTCTGATCTCGCACCTCATCAATGCCCGAGACCACGCTGAGTTTTTGTAGACCGCCTCTATGAACGTGGTACATAAATTACATGGAAAATCGTAAACTATATCTCGTAAACAAACGGATAGAAGCTCCGATTGTAATCGGTGAGTCCGCGCGGACACGCCGAACTGGGTTCGCTAGCAAAACAATGAGTCTGTCTCTGTCCTTCTCTTTGTGGTCGCTTGTTTCTAGCAACCGAAAATATTTTCTCGACGATCTCGGCCGCTTAGCGTGTATGATAAGGAGGAAAGAGACATTCTAGACAATACATAATTTTTATTAAATTATATTAATCCTTTGCCCTACGATTTAAGTTACGGCGCGTGCCACAATTAACAGCCTGGAACATATTGTTTATGTATGGCCCGATAGACATACCACGGTTCTCATCAATGATACTTATGTTTGGCCCGATTTCTTTACCACGAGTCTCACACGATATTAGTGAAAGAGTTAATCATATACCTTTCTCATTAATATATAATAGCAAAAAATGATTTCAAAACGTAAACATTGATGAGATATACAATAGTTTACGACTTTCCGTGCACTATATGTATCGCGTTCGTCGAGATGATCTGCAAGAACTCAGCGTGGTCTCGGGCGTTGGGTGCAGGATCAGAATATTGGAGATCTTATGTTCGATTCTGCTTTTTCCTTTTTTCATAATTTTTATTTAATAAATAACGTTATTAATAAACATATTACTCCAAATATACTTTTTATAAAATTTCAGAAATTATATACGTGTACTTCAATGTGCTTGAAATTAGTTGCGCATTTCGAGCCGATTTCTGAAATGCTGCTACTTTTCATTCACAACCGCTCGACACTTGACGGCCAAACCGCTCACGCGTGGACGTGTATCTCAAGAGTGTCATAGTATAAGAAACATGTTGCGATCATACCTTCCAGCAAATTGTCATGAAAATATTTTCCTTCCTACATAATATTGTATTTTCTTAATAATGGTGAATATCATATTAATAACTTAATGCATTTTACTAAATGTAATGTACTTTTAAAATATTATAATACTTTATTATTTTTATGATACATTCAGTTTCAAAGAGTTACTGATCACGTTTTTGTGCCACAGAATGTAATATAAAATTTTACTTTACCGCATCATACATCTGGTCATCTATTTGTATTTTTTTTTAGTGGAATAAACCTGGAGAATACACTTAAATGACGTATCAATAATAGAACTTCAAAGATAATAGAGAGTTTTTTTACAATAACGTGGATTTAGATACAGTGAACGCCTTTTCTTAATTAATCGGAAGGAAAAGATAATGTAATCATGATATTGATTATGTATCTTTTTTCTTAGAGTGATAAATAAAAATTTTTTGTATGTATGTGTATATATACATGTATATATATATATATATATATATATATATATATATATATATATACATATAGTATATCATTTTGCGTGACGCTGTATGTGTAGAAAACAACGGTGTTATACGAGTCAATCAGCTGTAACCAGTATGACCCGCGTTCACAGTATCATTGCCGCACAACAGTACTGTCAATGTAGTGTAGTAGTGTTCTACACACAACCATATATATATATATATGTGTGTGTGTGTGTATGTGTATGTGTGTATGTGTATATAT
Organism: Acromyrmex echinatior; assembly: GCF_024713525.1. Taxonomy (NCBI): domain Eukaryota; kingdom Metazoa; phylum Arthropoda; class Insecta; order Hymenoptera; family Formicidae; genus Acromyrmex; species Acromyrmex echinatior. The sequence continues at coordinate 11,588,687 of NC_141859.1, forward strand.
GTGTATATATACACACACATATATATATATATATATATATATATATATATATATATTTATATAGTGTTTTTTTGTTCACAAAATAGAAAAAATGTAGTAGTAGAATATTGTCTGCCTTTGATAAGAGAAGGTTATGGGTGCTTTATAACAAGCGACAGTACAATACAGTGCAATATTTCATCCTTGTATTATCGAACAAGATTGTGATGATGCACCGTGTCGCACTGTGTCTCTTGTTAGAAGGCACTCTAGAAGGCCAAAATTGGTTATTGTGATATGTGTTTCTTGTTGGCACCCTATAAAGCCAGAATGAGAAAGGTTAGCATCTTTATGTTATTCGTGAAAATATCACTTTTATTTATCATACAAGTGATATGATTAAATTTATTGTTATAACAATAAATTGCGCTTTGCCTAATTATGATCCAATGTCAGAGGCGTTCATCGTGGGCTGACTATTTTTAATTTACTGCCAGAGGCGTTAATCGTGAGCTGGCTAGCTATAACAAAATGTCACAGCCATAAATCATATTTTGGCTAGTTATAAACAAATGTCAGAGGCGTTCATCGTGGGCTAACTATTTTTAATTTACTGCCAGAGGCGTTAATTGTGAGCTGGCTAGTTATAACAAAATGCCACAGCTGTAAATCGTGCTTTGGCTAGTTATAGACAAATGTCAGAGGCGTTCATCGTGGACTGACTATATTTAATTCACTGTTAGAGGCGTTAATTGTGAACTGGCTAGCTATAACAAAATGCCACAGCCGTAAATCATGCTTTGGTTAATTACAGATAAATGTCAGAGGCGTTTATTGTGGACTGACTATTTTTAATTTTTTGGCAGAAGCATTTCGATTATTAAATTTGGTGAAATACAATTACGGAACCAATTTATAGAATTTTGCGTTTGCAATTAAAGAAATGCAATAGATGCATTGTCATGATGGAATCAAAAGCTAATTGCTTCACATAACCGAAACAAAGAAACTAATGAAGAAAAAAAACTGAATATCAGTAAATAGCTTCTTTGAAATCTTACAACTTTTGTCTGAAGCGTTTTTTCTAAAAACATTATGTAATAGCCTTAGCACAAGGATGGTCGTAATTGAATCGTAGATGAATCATAGGGCAACGCATTATATTTTGGCGTACTATGCATGCCGATACAAATTCACATTCCTTTACGATTAGTTATAGTCACCTTTATATTCAGCTCCTAAATCCGGAGTCTTTTTGGACACCCTATATAATATATATGTTATACATATATGTATATATATGTATATATATGTATATATATATATGTATATATGTATGTATATATATATTAGGTGTTGGAATTAATTCGTAGCGTTTTACAAAGTATTTATAAGTTTTAAAAGTACTTTCATTAATGTATTTTTTAATGCTCATGTGAAATAAATAACATTCTTTCATTAAAAAACGCTACGAATTAATTCCAACAGCTAATATATACAACATACATTACACAGTCAATAGTCCCATGCATAATTTTTGTACGAATTTTTGTATTGCTATACGTTTATGAAATATATGTAAGTATATCATATTCAAAGTATTTTAACAAATATATACACTTACAGGTCAATGTACGTTGACTAACAGCAAGTTACAATAAGTATATTTTTACTAAATGAACACTCTGACTGTGACTTAGATATATTTTCGGATGCAACCATGTATTTGAAATACATGTATACACGTGTAATAGTACTTTTTCCTTTATTCCCAAAGTCATTTTAACTTATGATATAACATACTATATATTGTCAGTACGTACATACATATATTGCTATTCCATCTCTTTTTATTATGTTTAATGGGCCTTTTACAATTATAAGCCATAAATCAGCCATAAATAAGAAGTCAAACGTTAAAAATTGGCTGTGATTGATCAATGTTTAGCTTCTGACTTCTGATTTATAACTAATGTGTTATTGTAGAAGGCCCATAATAAAAAGAGATAGAAGTTACTCATACTTAGCTTTTCATGCAGATATAATATAGACACATTAGTGAATATTAGAATTATATTTTATGTGCATTATGATGTGTACATTATAAAATATATTTCTAATTCATATTCACATACGTGTGTAACTACTTCATCTCTTTTTGTTACGTGTAACAAAAAGATATACTGATGTCCTCTTTTTTCTACGTTTAATAAAAAGAGATATGTTTTTTTATGATCAAATATTAGTGATATATGCTTTTATATTTTCAATATCAGAATATACATACAACTAACATAAATCAAAGCTAACGATAGTCAAACGCAGATGATCAGACGTAACATCTTAAAAAAAATAATCAAATTACGAATCCTCTGATAAATCCTCATTTTATGTGTGTATACGATATATATATATATATATATATATATATATATATATATATATTAGGTGTTGGAATTAATTCGTAGCGTTTTACAAAGTATTTATAAGTTTTAAAAGTACTTTCATTAATGTATTTTTTAATGCTAATGTGAAATAAATAACATTCTTTCATTAAAAAAACGCTACGAATTAATTCCAACACTTAATATATATATACGCATTATATATATATATATATTTTATATATGTATACAATTTTAATATTGAACATTTAAACACAGGGAATGCATAAACAGCTTAGCATTGATAACTTCTATTTGCAACATATGTATTAGGTGTTGGAATTAATTCGTAGCGTTTTACAAGTGATGGGAAGTACTTTCATTAATGTATTTTTTAATGCTCATGTGAAATAAATAACATTCTTTCATTAAAAAACGCTACGAATTAATTCCAACACCTAATATATTCACACATTATATTATAGTACATATATGCAATATTGTACAACATTGCCTATATGTGTATTATATTTAAGTACATCACTAAATTTTAAATGATTAACTTCTACATAATTTTATTAAACATAGCAAAAAATGGTGTAGCTATGTATATTACATGTGTAATACAATATATCTATGTATAGCTAATACATATCACATCCTGATCTAAAATGACATTGTACGACAGGAAAAATGCTTAGGCCCATGTGTCAATGTACACTGTCAATACTGAAAATCTATAGTTACGTATTTTCATTACTAGCAGTGAATATCGAAATACAGTTGTAGTATCACTTTTTCCTATGATCAATATCATTTAGGGTTTAGTCAAGATGTAACATATTATTGTCAATATATGAACACGTGTTTCATATATATATATATATATATATATATATATATATATATATATATAAATGAATACGACATTGCACATACATAATGTAACTCTTTTTACTCTGTCTAATAAAAAGAGATAGATACTTATAGTACTTATACATTACTAATATGTCGACTATATATCTAATATAGAAAATTGTATGTACATTATACTAATACTGTGTTTGAGATCGGTAATTCGAAAGGAAAGCAAGAATTCTTTCAGTCGATCGACATTAATTGTCATTGAACGCATGCACAAATTGAGCTCGTGATTTCATCTCAAACATGATTTTAATCCTCGTTAAAATCATCAAATTCGTCGTTCTTTGTTCTTTTTAAAAACAATTCGTTACACGCAAACAAGTTGTCGTTACCGGCAACGGACAATCGAAGGTTCTAGAACAATTCAATTCGCGCACGCGAGCGCCGCGCTCCGACGAATACGTCACGCGCTGTCACCAATCCCACGCACGGATTTTCTGTCGCGCATGACTGTTACGTTGAACGTCGCTAGAAAAGAATCCAAAGCGCCAATCAATTTTGTACACCTAATGCCACGTAATAATTACGATTGTGGCAAATTTTTATTGGATTTTTCCCAAAAGGGAAAGCTCAGGCCGAAAGCAATAAATGCTTCGATCTCGCCGTCCTCCTTCTTACTTCCAAAAAGTTCTTAGAGTTCTTAGAGTCATAATCTCGCTTCGTAAAATCGCCGTGTTAACCGTTTAGTGAAATCGCTATAAACCGAATCTTTCGAGAAGTGCCGAGAAAAATCGCCGAGATTTTCCATCACCGCGATTCCAAACTCAATTTGGAAAAGGTGACCGCATTTGATATTTTGTTAATCTAATTTTAATTAATTATATCTTTTGACTTTGTAACGGAATACATTAAAGAAATTCTTTTGTTAAATTACAAAGAAACTGAGTTGATTTCACTGTCGTGCATCATATCAACCTTGTGCCGTTCTCTCACTCGAATCTTTCCGCGCGGTGCGCTCTCGCACATACTGATAATTCTAACATTGTTATAACATATAACAAAACATTATTAGTGAATATAAATTATAATTATATTTTATATGTATTATAATGTACATATACACAATAATGTACAAAATATAATTTTAATATTGCATATATCATTAATTCACTAACATGTTTATGTCTTCACTAATATGTCAATAATAGTATAATATTTTTTGTGTTATTGTGTATATACACATATATTATAATACACATAAAATGTAATTGTAATTCGTATTCATGAATGTCTTTTTATATACAACGTTAGAATTACATTTTATATATCGTTATACACATTATAATATAAAATTTTAATATTGCATAAAAATGGACATAGAGAATATTTGCATGAATATCCATATGTATATATATTATGATATTCATTTATGATAATATATTATCGTAACCTAAAATGGCATTGGATGTAAGAAAAAAGTGCTATTACGGCTTCGTATCGATATATCTATTAATTAAAAATCTGTATTTTATGTATATTACAGACTTTTAATACTGGTGATATATATTAGAACACGGCCTACCATTGCATGTGTATACATAATACAACTAAATATGTATATAATGCAACTAAATTTCTAAGGTCCGATTCTACAAATATAAGATTAACTTCAATTATGTTTATTTTTTTTTCAATTCTAAAATTGGAAAATTTTCCAAAATAAATCTACATTGTGGAACCGACCCTAATACACGTCCCTGTTAAGATGGTAATGTAGGAAACGGAATAAAAATATCGATAATTAATCGATCGAATTTCCTGCATGATCATATTAACTCAGAGGGCGTAAGCAGCTTATACATTGGAAATGAAAACCTGTAATATGGACCTTGATCAACTTCGGCCTTCGCTCCAGTAATCCCCTTAAGTAAATAATAAATGTACTAGTCTAACTTGGCGCTTGTAGTGGATATCAAATCTGTTATACACATTATACATATCATTAGAATTAAGTAAATAATAAAAAGATAATAAAAAAATAGTACCACATGAGTTTTGCTTTTTTAATTTGGTAGAATTTAATTAATTAACTTGATAAAAATACAAATGATATGTGTCATTAGAAGTAAATAAAAATAATAGGGATAGTACAACTTGTATTTTATTTTTTGAAAGTTACTACAATATTATTTTTTTAGGAGGAAAGGTTGAAGTAGAAAGACTTTCAATAAAAATACAAAAAGGTTTATCGTATTACTTAGTAAAAATAATACCACTTGGATTGTACTTTTTAATTTGTTACACAAATTTTTTTCAATACGAATTATTTAACATAAGATAGGAAACAAGACTGTTTATGTTAAATAACATTACTTTAAAATCCGAAGCACTACGATCTGAGTATTGGATGTTGAACTAATATATATATTTTCAAACAAATGAATTAAAATTTAGAATAATAAATTTCAGAAATGATAATTACGTGTCGATATGGTTGTTGGCATTAACGCAATTGATCTGAAATATTAATAATCCCCCCAAATTTCCCAAATTAATCTTAAAAAACTGTAATAAACTTTTTGCGAAAAATATTGCCTCGGCCGGGAGTCGAACCCGGATCTTTTGCATTCCGTGCGAGCGTCCTAAGCCTTTAGACTACTGAGACCTTAGCAATAATTCTTCGCAATAATCAATATGTATAGAGAGTAACGCATTTTTTCAGCGCGCGTGTATAAACATAAGATAGGAAACAAGACCGTTTATGTTAAATAACATTACTTTAAATCCAAAGCGCCGAAGTTTATTTAAGTTTTATCATATTTAGGTTTTATAGTAAAATAGTTTCATTGAATAGCATACGCTCTTAGCGTCTTTTTTACCTTTTTTTAAAAAGATAAGTTTGTGTATAATTTAAAAAAATACAATGACACGAACAAATAATAATCAATAGTAATAATCATTAACGCCGACATCGAGAATGTTAAATTCAAATATATTAATTTATAATAAGAAATGCAATAAACTGAGGAATATGATTAACCAGTTATCATCGGATACAGAAACTTCGTAACTTATGATAGTTTACAAAGTTAAATTATAAGAGAGCGCTTCAAAAGAGAGTGCGAGGTACGAATCATAACCATGCGAACAAATTCGTCAGATACCGGATGGGTTTGCTGAATTCTAGGGATGTTCAAATCCAGATATCCAAAAAAAAATGAATTACAGTAACGTTATGGTGACATATCACAGTTGTATTATTATATATAATATATTATATATATAATTTATGTACGACATTTAGGTAATATTTTGTATAACATTGTGAGAAATTAAAACATACTAATGAATTCATTAAAATTTTATTAGATTTATATTATATATAAAATCTTCAATTAATTGAATATGTGAAAAAGCTTTTAAGTCTTCTAATTGTAAGTAGTCGCCACAGCCATATTGGATCATAACATTATAAAGTGAGAAATAACACGTTGAAATTTCTTGCATTGTAAATAACCTGAATTTGGATAAAACAAAATAATGAGATCGCTTTAAAACACTTGTAAAAATAAGTCAAAGTTAGCTTTAACGTCCATGACATCGTGACAGTCAGTAAATAATCATAAAGGTCATATGAAATGAAAATAAACCACGTATGCGAATAAGTAAACATCAATAAACACACTTTACGTGGTTTTTACGACTATTTTCTGATTGTCAGGTAAGGTAAAGATAGCTTTAATCTATTTTTACAGTGTAGTGTTTTAAAGCGATTTTATTATTTATCCAAATTTATTTTATTTACAAGTGGTATGCATGAAACTTCAACGTGTCATTTCTCGCTTATGACGTCATTATTCTATGTGACCACGGCGACTCGGAAATCTTAACTCGGAAATATTTTTGTTTAATCTTTTACAATGTATGGAATTAAATGCAATATTTTAAATAATTTGTCCACATTTAACATTTGATGTGAAACAATTTGATATTCTATTGTTTTTAACGCATTCCAATTTGAAAGTTTTCATATTTTTCATTTAAAAAAACTGATCCGAAAAGGAGATGAGCCACTTCAACAAATAAAAGACTTTATGAATTTTGCTAAATTGTATTAAAGAAATTACACACACCCAACACACACAGAAAGAGTGGGCAAATGTATCAGTAATAAGTCATGAATCAAGGCATTCGGTAAACAATCCAGTTCGGTAAAACATCCGGTCGTGTATATGAATGTAAAAGTCGATACGTTCATATCGAACGAAGGTCGACTATGTCATGTCGTCAGTGCGGTCAGTTATGCAGCTGAATTCTCTCGAATCGATTTGAATCGGTATATCGGTGGATGACAATTGGAGAATGGTGATAGCATTTAGACAATATCACTTATCATATCTATTATGAAAATGACATCGACATTAGTTTCCGAAGTTAACGGCGATGGTAGAATCTATCGATTGAATCAGCACGTTGCTGCTTTTATATGTAAGTTCAAAAAATGCTTGCTCAAAAAATGTTTGCTACTATTCTAATTGTAAGCAATGCAAATGGCTTTTTTAGAGATTATATAATTATTAAAATAAAATATATCGAAAATGGCAAATACAAGTCAACATACGCGATTGTGCAGAAATATAAAAATACACACATAGAAATAAAAACATAATGAAATAAAATTTAATTTACTTTCCGACTTATTCTTCAAGTCATCTTCAGAATATTACGTGTTGATATACAAGAAAAAAAATTACATTATTGTCGATCAAAAGGTAAATTGAAGAACTCTTTGCATAAAACATTCTGTGAATAGCTTAAAAATGAATGAGCCAAAACGTAAATTAAATTTTATATCACTATATTTTCTTACTTATATGTATATGTACTTTTATATTTATGTGCTCCATTACCTACCTTGACTCGTATTTATCATTTCAAATACATTTTAGGACTTCTTTGCAAGCCCTTGTTATATCATTGTTAAAATAAGAGTTTAAAAATAATATATTTATACGATATATGTATGTATATAGATTATAATATACATGTATGTGATACATGTACAGTACATGTATGTACTGTACATGTACTGTACATGTATCACATATCCTTACAGTACAGTGTTTCAGAAGCATATTATTTTTTTTAATGTTATACTATGAAATTAAATTATGAATTTGATTAATAGCCTCTTATGGTTGTATATTATATTAATACATGAGGCATACACAAATTTTTAGTGTTCATTACTTTTGAAATGAAATTGGTTATGCAAATATCTTAATTGAATATATAACAATAATTCATATGCTTTTTGTTAAAAATTATGTTATTAAAATACTTAAAATGCCAAGAATGTCTTGTGACTTAAAATATTAAGAATATCTTTTTTAATAATTCTGTTTAGAATGTTTGTATAATTATGATTTCGATAAAGTTTTAAGTCTAATCATTTTCATGTAGATAAACATACCATCACATATATGATGTAATGCTATAAGTGAGAAAAAATATCCTATCATTGTACGCGCATAATATTTTGAAATATATTACACATAATTCGAATTCGAGCATTGAATTGTTTCATAATATATTAAGAAAAATAGATTATTAAGAAATTGAACAATATATTAAAAAAAGGAAAAAATAATAGTAAGTAACATAAATTGTTCACTCACATTTGAATATATTTGTATGAATCATATTTGAATATATTTAAATGGATTCACTTTCAGAGCTAATATAATTCTTTTAAGCACATATTTGTACATATTAAGTACAATAAAATATTGATTTTTGTTGTTTAAAAATTTAGCTTCTCTCGGCGGTTTCGCTCTTGGTGTCACAATGGGATGGAATTCTAGCGCCGGGGAAACTCTTCGAAACATCTTAAATGTTAGCGATACCGAAATCGGCATTATCGGTGGTATAGTGAATGTTGGTGCTTGTATCGGCGTGATGTTTATACTTTTTTTTATCAAGTATTTCAGCCGTATCACAGCCATGTCCTTGACTATACCAGTATTCATCGTCGGTTGGATGTTTATTTGCTGCGCCGGTCAAAAAGTATGCCGTAATGTTAAAGAAGGATGTAAAGTTGGGACTGTTTCTCGGCCAAAATGAAAAAGTTCCGAAATGTACAAATTACATGTCATAATAAAGGGTTATTTAAATAGTGCCGAGTGATGGGTGGGAGTTATTTCATATGGAAGTCGTGCGCCCCTAAGCAGGGGAGGAGCTGGGGTGAGTTCGCTGGGGGGGTCACTTCGCGTGGAAGTCATGAGCTTATGAAGCAGGAGGGGGAGGTGAGGTGAAAGTAGCTTCGCGTGAAAAGTTATTACATAAGGAAGGATAAAGAATAGTTTTTAATATTATAACTTTAATATTAATATTATTATTAATATTAATATTAATACTAATATTATAAATTTAATATTGTAATTTTCTTTGTTAATAAATTTTTAACAAGTAATGAGTGACGGCTAAAACTTGTTGGAAGTCATTCAGAGTCATGACTTTGTCAAGGTCAAGGTCATTGGAAAGGAAGCTCCTTTAAATAGAATATTTATCAAAACTATAATTTGGAATCAAACAATTATTTTGTATCAGATTATTTGTCGTTCGTTAATCGCTTGAAAATATTTCTCTAAATTATATTTGTTTAAGCAACAAACATTTGTTGTTTAATTTCCGGGATAATTTAATGTTTCAGTTAATAATTTTTTATTAATAAACTTTATTAATAAATTTTTTATTATTAAAAGTGATAACATTAATTTTATTGACTTCTTATCATGATTTTTTATAGTCCCGATGTTTTCCCATAAGCGATATTACAAAAATTGCCGAATATTGGTCTTCAATAATTTTTTATTCAGATACTATCAACTTCACTGAAAAATTGCAAGAGACAAAAATTATTTATTTTCTTCTCATAGAACTCTAAAAATTTTTTCAGAATTTTTCAGAATTAACTTTTTAGTAATACATTTTTTTTATTTTTATCAATATGAAAAAAAATACAATATTAAAAAATTCTGAAAAATTCTCAGAACTTTATAAGAAAAAAAACAAACAATTTTTGTCTCTCGCTGTTTTTCTAAAGTTGTTGGTATTTAAGTAAAAAGTCATTGAAAACCAATATTTAGCAATTTTTAGTAATTAATATTTCGTTAACCATTGCAAAAATTGCAAAAAGAGGACTTTTCGATTTAGTTTAGTCCGCTCTATCTATGCAAAAGCGCTCAGCAAAAACTTATGGAACACCCTGTGTATATATACTTATTATTAGTCAAAAAAAGAAGCGATACAGCAGAAAAATTAGAAAAATTTACGAAACTTCCAATGCTTGTAACTCAGTAAATAATTATGATACAGAGATATTTAAAGAACGAAAACGAAGTATTTTAAGAAACTTCTAATGCGATTGAGTGGCACCAATAATTTTCGAATGGCCAATGATAGAGTGAGCACGTGCAAAATTAACAAGTAGAATCTCCTGTTTCTGGAGTTAGCAAAGAGTAAAGCAATTGACGCAGCTTAATGGGATAAAAAGGGCGTGAAATTTTAAAATCTCCCTTTCAAAATGCGTGTTTGCAAAACTCGATAATTTTTTGTCAAGTTATGACAATTAAAAAAAAGTTTTTTATACAAAATAATGATGAATTGTGAATTGTAATGCTATCATTATCACTTTAAACCATAACAATTCTAAGATGTAATTGTTTGAAATTATATTTGCACACGGGCACGCGCGTTCGTTAGAATGTGTGTACCTGCTGTACACGCGCGCGCACGTATGTGTGCATGTAAGCTGTATATGTACACTCGCCTGAATGTTAATAACAGTGTTAATAATGAGTGTATCACTCATTTGTACACTGGAGCTTATGATAGGTCTCTGAGATTGACAGGTTGTTTTGCCAAATTTCTTAATCTATCTCTTAATCAATCATTATTTAATACAAATCTGAAATGACATTCCGCAGAAAAAAAAAAGAAATTAGGGCTTGCATTAATATGAGGAATCGAGCAAGCAGTAATCGAGCAACGCGAAGGCAACACGCGTTACTGAAATTTACACGCAAAAACACGATGTGTAAAATCTACACACACACACACACACACACACACACACACACACACACACACACACACACGCACACAGAAATACGATGTACAACATTTATGCAGCAATCTTGTCATGCATATTCGGTAATGCAGGTAATATAGTATATGTTAAAAAATGCAAGGATAATTTTAGAGTGTTGTAATTGCGAAAAAAATAACAGCAACTAGCTTTTTTTTAAATTAAAGGGGAAAGTTTGAACTTTATGCCGCTGCAAATGGCATTCCTCCAAAAAATTTTACAAAGTCCATGTATTCCGTCATACTTTACAATTTTCAATATGACAAATACACATCTTCATATTTTGATAGTTAATAGTGCATCAAACTTATATATATATATATATATACACTCTGGCCATAGCGTCTCAAAGTAGAAATTTCAAGCTGTAATTTAAAAAAAAACATTTTATGATAATTTTTCGTTATTGTTAGTCAAATTTGATGTATTTTTGTCCACAATTTTTCTATACCATAACTTTTTTGAGCAGTACATATCCTATATAGCAAGATTGGGTATTAATTAGTTGAAATATTAAAAGTTAAAAAGTTAATAACTTTTAACTTAATTGAAAATTTTTCTATTTTTTTTAATGCTAATATTTTTTTTCTATAAAGTCTTGAATATTAGAGAATTAATTTAGAAGAAGTTCAATGATTTTATGATGAGAGACTCTGTAATAAGAGTCACACCATACGGCAGCCAGTTTTTATTGACTCGCTAGATTTTATCAATTCCTGTTTATATTTGAATCATACTAATTTTAGGTATCATAAACGTTATATTAGGGGTACAAATAAGTTCGTGCGGTTTTTTCTCGAAATTTGGGGCTTTATTGTGAAAAATCGGTTACAATGTAATCAGAGTCACTTCCAATGATAATGCAAGCTCTTCTTGCGTTTGACATGGATCTTCATCGAGTAATGCCTCTAATTCTGCGTCTTCAAACTTTCTTGGACATCCGGCACGCTCTTGGTCTTCCAAGTCAAAGTCACCACTCTTAAACCGTGCAAACCACTTCTGACACGTTCGCTCAGATAGAGCATGGTCACCATAAACTTCCACTAAAATACGATGACTTTCGGCAGCACTTTTCTTCATATTGAAGTAATGCAGTAAAACTCTCTGCAAAAACACTTTATTTGGTACAAAGTTCGACATATTTGACGAAGTAAAAATATTGTTGTTTACAATTCGAACAAATGACACATACTGAACTTAATACCTACTAATGACAGCTATCCAACGCATACTTAGAAATACGGAACGGTGGAATGAAACAGTAGTTACGCCATCTCTTTCAAAACCGCACGAACTTATTTGTACCTCTAATATTTCAACAACATAAATATGAAATGAGTCTTAGATGGAGAATTGTTGTAGAACAGAGTTGCATATCCACTAATTTTCCAAATTTTTATGTATATTTTTGTAACAAATATCTAATCGAGGTAGTCGTAAACATGCATGAACAGTCATTTCAAAAGTTAAAGAAAGAGAAATAAAACAAACATATACCCTTCTCTCTCGCAAAATCTTGACAAAAACACCTTATAGTGTGACTCTTATTATATATAAATAACTTACATGTAGATATAAAATTAAATTTGCCTAATAATCTATATTTGTAAGGGTTATTTAAAGTAATTTCATTTTAAGAAAAATTAGAATATTCTGATCTCAAAAATAATTTTTTTCAAAATTAACTTTTTTTTAATTAACTTAAGTTAATTTAATCTTAACTTTTATTAAGTTAATTCTTTATTCCTTCAACTTTCAACTTAATTTTATTAATTTTATAAATCATTAACTTTAACTTAATTTAGTTTAAAAAAAACATTAACTTATCCAATCCCGTATATAAATAGTCTTTTAACATAATATTATATATAATTTGTATATCTCGGAATTTTTTCATTTTGGCTGAAAAACAGTTCTAACTTAATATCCTTTTTTTGTCAAAACGTTATTTGTGTATAATACATTATGTCTAATAAATTGCACGAAAATAAAGTGAGAGTAAATAAGTTTTTGCTAAAGCAATCTTAATGTGTAGTATTTTACGTTACTTCGTCTCAATATTAAATTTTAACAACAAAAACTAATCAAATTAGTTCAAATATCATAAAATTGTTTTAATGTTGTAACATTTTATTAAATTTTACAACTAATAAAAATGATGTATAATAACTAAACTAAATTTGTACAGATTTCTCTCCTTATAATTGGTCGATTCGTATGTGGTATGAGTGGTGGAGCATTTTGCATTCTGACGCCGATTTACATCGCAGAAATTGCAGATCAGAATTCACGAGAACGACTTCTTATATACTTTCATCTTTTAATTAACTGCGGAATTATGTATGCCTTCGTAATCGCCCACGTATTAAATGAATACAATACTATATGGAGGTACTTATAACAATGACTATACGTTATATTTCTAACAAAATTTATAAACTTAATTACAATAATTATATATCCAATATTAATTATATATTATTATTTTAATGTTTCTTTCATTTTTATCTTTAGCATTGTTCAATTTTTAATTACAATTAAATATAGGTCTGTTTCTTTATTCCTGCACTAGACTGCACTAGAATTCTCTTTATCATTTTCGTCAAACATTAAACATATATTCTCTATCCCACTTAAGTTTCAAAAGTGTACACTAATTCAACCCTAAAAAACAAACCCTATATTTTATACCAATTTAACAGAGAGACATTAATAGAGGAGAAGGTGATATCATGGCACCGGCGAATTTTGTACAATAATTTGATTAATATAATCAATATTTAAATTTAAAACTTAACGATTACATTGGTCAAAATATTGTTCGATTGATTTTAAATTCAAAATTACGAAGTATTTATTCCTTTGTGCACTATGTATAAAAAAGTGGCAACATTGCATAATGGCTTGGAGAAAAACAGAGGTGGTAATATGGCCTTCCATAAAAATAGAATAAAAATTTTTTGTTAAAAAAAAAATAATATTTGGTGACAAAATAAATAAAAAAATAAATTAATGTAGAATGTGTACAGAGTGTTTCTTTTTAATCTAGTCAGGCGAATATTTCAAATGCTGTTGAGTTTATAGAAAAATGTATCAGATAAAAGTTGTAGAGTGCGGAGGGGGACACAAGATGGTGGTCTTGAGTTTTTGATGAAGGTCAAACTGAAGGTCATTTCAAGGTCAACTTTGATTGTTTTAATGGAATATAGTATTTTTCATTGCATATTCTGAAAGAGCATAAAATTCTGCGTTAAAGTTGTCTGACACGTTTTTCATGAAAATCCATTTTATTGTGGAAATTTAAGCAAAAAAATTCCTAAAAAGAATCATGCATCAAGTTGTACATGTTCATGATTTTTCGTTCTTAGAATTACCCAGAATCAACGGCGTGACGAAAATCTGATCCCATTGGGATGCTTGATTTACATGAGTCCCCTTGCCTCTCACGTTCGGGGTGTTTGATTTACGTGAGTCCCCTTGCTTCTCACGTTCGGGGTGCTTGATTAAAGTGAGTCCCCTTGCCTCTCACTACGTATCAGACTACTGTAACATTACAGGAGATGTTCAAAAACATCTCCTCCAACGGCTAGGCACATGTGCAATCGACGTTGAAGTGAAAGCGTCGTTCTTCGTAACATTTCTTCAGGAATTAATGCCATTGCATTCACGTATGCGATTCTGCATGTTATCGGGAGTTGTTGGCTCTGTAGCAAAAGCCATTTCTTTCACGTAACCCCATAAAAAATAATCGCACGATGTAAGATCTGGTGAATTCGGTGGCCAGCGAATGAAACCATTTCTGCCTACTCAATGTTAAGGAAACCTTTCATTTAAATAATCTCGGACATACGCGGGCATCATCGTTCATTTATGTTCGTACGTCCATTATTGCATTCTTACATCGTATTGAGCTCATCCTTGGGCAACATTTCAGTCATTACAAAAGAAAGAAGTATCGGTCAATTACTTACATGATTTAACAGAATTATTCATACTATATGCTTCATAAAATGTCACCGTATGAGATACATTTTAAGTTTTAACGAGCATTGCAACAATGGGTGATTATTCACGGAAAGTAGACATAATAATTGAATACGGCAGAAGTAATGAAAATGCTAGAGAATGTGCTCGTCTTTATGCACTTCGATTTTCAAATCGTCGACATCCTTCTCGTCAAACAATTTCAAATCTCATCGCTAGAGCACGTGATGGTCGATTGAGACATCAACGAAAGAAAAAAGATCGCACAGAGGACACCGTGTTGAATATCGCTATTTTGGGGATGGTTGTATTCAACATTAAGTCAGCTCAAAATCAGCCTCGAATTGAACACCTCTTTTCCTACAGTAAACCGAGTTTTAAGGGTGAATCACTTCCACCCGTATCACATTGAAAGACATCAGACTTTGACTGATGATCAGAAAGGGATACGGGTTCAATTTTATTAGTGGGCTTTGCAAAAACTGGAAGAAGATAACACTTTTTTCGACAGGATGCTTTTTAGCAATGAGGCCTCATTCCACAATAACGGAGCTTTAAATCTCCCATTACTATGCAGACGTTAATCCCTTTTGGTTACGTCGCGCAGACAATCAGCACCAATGGAGAGTCAATACTTGGTGCGGAATATTAGATGGGCAAGTTGTTGGACCACTTTTTAAATACAATTTAAATGGAGCGATGTACCTGCAGTTTTTGCAAAATGATTTTGGGTTGATGGAAGACATCAATTTGCAAACACGCAGGGACATGTGGTTCCAACACGATGGCGCCCCGGCACACTCTGCAGGTGTTGTTCGAGATTATTTAAATGAAAGGTTTTCTCAACGTTGGATAGGCAGAAATGGTTTCAATCGCTGGTCACCGAATTCACCAGATCTTACATCGTGCGATTATTTTTTATGGGGTTATGTGAAAGGGATTGCTTTTGCTACAGAGCCAACAACTCCCGATAACATGCAGAATCGCATGAGTAATGCAATGGCATTAATTCCTGAAGAAATGTTACGAAGAACGCTTTCACTTCAATGTCGATTACACATGTAGCCGTTGGAGGAGACGTTTTTTGAACATCACCTGTAATGTTATTATACAAAAATTTGATACGTAGTGAGAGGCTAGGGGACTCATGTAAATCAAGCACCCCAATGGGATCAGATTTTCGTCACGCCGTTGATTCTGGGTAATTCTAAGAACGAAAAATGTTCCTGAACATGTACAACTTGATGCATGATTCATTTTACGAATTTTTTTGCTTAAATTTCCACAATAAAATGGATTTTCATGAAAAACGTGTCAGACAACTTTAACGCAGAATTTTATGCTCTTTTAGAATATGCAATGAAAAAACTACATTCCATTAAAAAAAATCAAAATTGACCTTGAAATGACCTTCAGTTTGACTTTCATTAAAACTCAAGGCCACCATCTTATGTCCCCCTTCGCACTCTACAACTTTTGTCTGACACATTTTTCTATAAACTCAACAGCATTTGAAATATTCGCTTGGCTAGATTAAAAAGAAAAAACCTATATATTGTATATATATATATATATATATATATATATATATATATATAATTTTTTCTACATATAGGCTACTTAATATTGAAAATCTGTCGTAGGAGAGACTCGAGTCAATATAGACTATAGGAGTAAGTATAATAATCGAGGTTATGCTTAAAAACAAAACAAGCGAGATAAACGTGTTTGATTGAGCACGCAGCAGCGACTGCCGCTCAGTCTGCTGTAATCTCGAATATATCTGTCATAGAAATATGTATAGCATTTTAAAATTGGCTGCAGCAGCTAATCTTTCATTTCAGTGTATAATTTTAAAAAATCGTACATGTAAATAAATATTTTCATTCTTAAAGTTTTTGCTTTACAGTCATATGCAATTGTCTGAAATATTTGATTTCCATTTAGATAGTGAATGTAGTTTTTACTAAATAAAGTTCAAAAGATTTTTTTCGTTTATTTGTCTTTATTATCGTATACTATTAATGTTTTTAAAGAATAAACAGATGAGGATGGTAAGCTAACCACAGCATAGGGTTGTATGACTCATTTAGTGACGACTTTTATAATACCTCAATATTCCTTTAAAAAGATTTATCTCAGTGGTAAATGTTATAAATTTAGTTCCATCACGTCTAATCTCGATAAAATAAGACGCATTCGATGTGTTTTTGCACAAAACGAACGAATTTAGCAAAAAGAAGCATTATTCTGCCCTGTGAAGCGAATGTTTGTGTAAAATATATTTAAAATATATTTTTATAAAAGTTTTATTAATATGTAGCCAAAAATGTAGTTTAAATACATTAATCTTCATTTTAATAATCTTAGTCAAATTATCCCATACTATTAGTCACTTTACTCCGGTCCCGGAGCTAGTTGATTCAGATAAAATGCATTAGAAAAATGCATTTGTTTCATATTATTTTCGTAGTTATTAGTTTTTTTCATAGTTATTAATTTCTCCTTATTATTTAAATATTATTAAATAGTCAAATGTATGTAATAACTGATGTAGAATTCATTTTTTCGATAAGTCTCTTAAGACTCCTGACTAATCGCGGCCATATTGGAATTGTGACGTCAAAAGCGAGAAATACACGTTAATTTATGTTTAATGCCATTTTTAAATAAAGATAATTTGGATGAAACGAAATGACAGGACAACACGTTTTAAAATACTTGTAAAAATCGACGAAAACTGTATTTTTCTCCCTTGACAGTCAGTAAATGGTCGTAAAAGGCACGCAAAGCCTATATTCGGGCAGAAACACACGGTCTGACAGTTGTTGAAACGAGTAAAATATATATAAAATTTTTTACATATAAAATTCCAAGATAACTTTAGTTTTTGTCGATAATTATGACTTTGATAAATACGAGACACGTCATATTTTCACAATTAAACAAATAATAACGAAATGATATGCAATATAAATTTCGTCACTTTTCCACACCTATAAGTTCAACTATTTATCGTCACTTTTCCACATCTATAAGTTCAACTATTTATCGTGGCGAGTAATACACATATAAGCATGAGTCCATGTACATGTGCTCGCTTTTGGCGCGTCGAAACATGGACTCGTGCTTGTGTGTGTGGGGCTACAGTTTCATCAGACCGTCATCTGATTCTGTGTTGCTGGCTGAGTAGTCAGAAGCCTTAATTTCGTCTGTAAAAATTCGAAACTGAAAAATGAGTCTACTAGTTCCAGTCTCCTCTACAATATAAATATATACATTAACTATACATTAACTATACATTAACAGTAAAGCTACAATCGACTTATGGAATAATTATTTTGATGTGGAAATCTCGAAAAAAGCTATTAATAATCAACACGCTTAGTAGGCCACTTGAACAAAATGTCATGTTATTATTTAACTTTGTAACTCGAAATTTATACAGCCAAATAAAATGTTAACAAACATAAATATATAACTATTATATTACTTCCATATAACAGAATATAACAGATAACGCGTGCATGACATTCTACGTCTACTTAGTTGTAATTTCCCATTCACAAACCATTGCAGCTATATAATATATAATAAATATAACATGTAACTTGAGATATTATATAATAGTCATATAATAATAATATAATTTGCTACGTTATTATTATAAAACTAGAATGTGATTATTGCTAGCGTAATTTGCTTATTCTAGCGTAATTTAATGCATTACTCCCAGAAAAGATCTTGGAATTAATTGTAAAGCAAAAACAAACGGAACAGTTTGTTTTCGCTTGAAGTTGACATATTCAGGTGAGGAAATTTATCGATAGCATTAAGGGTTGCACAAATTCTTTCAGACTTTTAAACACAAATTTTCTACTTAAAAAAATTCTTTTTTAAAAACACTAATTTTCTGCTTTTAAATTATTTTTCTAATAATTTTTGTTTTTATAATAGAGAATTTGTTTTTAAAGCAAAGAATTTGTTTTTAAAATAGATAATATCAAAACTAATCAAAACAAATTCTCTGCTGTAAAACTAAAAATTATATAGAAAATAATTGTATATGTTTCCTGATAGCAAAACATTAGCAAATTTGGGACCAGATTAGCAGCAAACTCGATTAGATTTTGATTACGAAATTATAACCATCTGTGTATGGCTGTGTATCCGCTTTTGGCTATGGCTTTGTCGATAAAACCTGCTGACAAGCTGTGTCAGCAAATTGGCAAAAAACGAGCAGAATTTTCTTCTCAATCTACTCTCAATCTGCCGTCAGGTTATGTAGGACTTTGTTCATTTTCTGCTATCAATCTGCTGGCAAAGCATGTCTAACAAGCTTTATCATATTTCTGATAGCAATTTGCTAACCCTGGTGAAAATTTTTCTCATAATTTTTATGCTAATGGAACATTTTTCAAAAATACTCAGAAATATTTGGAAAGTTTACATCTTCTCTCAGACAATCTTCTCATACAAGTGAATTCTGAAATATTCCGAAATTTCTCATCCCATAATTTTTAAATTTAAATTTAAATTTAACTTTAATTAAAAAGTATTTTTAAGTTTTTTTTAGATTTTGTAACATTTTATCAGAAATTATACTTACAAAAAATATTAAAAATCTTACGGTATTTCATAATTAACATACGTAGGCAAATCAATAAGTACCTGTGTTTCAAGACAGGCGACGTTACTGATGCAAGTTGGCATTACTATCGTATACTACCATCTTTCAAACGACACCATACAAAATTTCAGAGTGATTCATTCAATATTTTGCATGATAACTTGGGAATGAAAAAGCTGTCGGCCTGATGGGTGCCGCGATTGCTCACACCTCCACAATCGCCATAGCCAAATTGATCGAATTGCGCTACGAATTGCTGCCGCATGTACTCTCCGGATTTAGCCCTCTGTGACTTCTTCTTGTTTCCAAACTTGGAAAAAATGGCTCGGTGGAAAGAAATTCATCGCCGAAACAGAGGCCTATTTTGCAGAGTTCAACAAATCGTATTTTTCTGAGAGGTTAAAAAAATGGCAGAAGCGTTGGAAAAAGTGTATTCTCCTAAAAGGGGATTACGTTGAAAAATAAAAAAAAATTTTGTGAAAAGCTTGCGTTTTCATTATTAACACGGGTTATTTATTGATTTGCCCATTATATGAAAAATTCTGAGAAAAGATGTAAATTTTCTGAGAAATTTTTCAATTCGTATAAAAAATGTGAGAAAGTTATAAAATTATTGAGAAATTCTGAAAAATTATATAGAAATTGTAAAAAATTATATGAAAAATTCTCACCAGGAAATGTCAGATAATGCAAGCTTTGGGTACAATTTATTGCCTTTCTGCAATCAAAAATTGCAAGCCCTGCTCAAAATCTGTTTCTATAGACTTTGCTATACCAGGATTTTCCAAACAGAGAATTTATATTTTTAAAACAGAAAAATTGTGTTTTTAAAGCAGAGAATTTATTTTTAAAACAAAGAACTTGTGTAATATTGAAGCAGATATTATTATAGCTTCACTTACATATTCTTATATCTATCTCTATGCCATCTCTATCGACGTGACAGAGATTTCCTAACGTGAATAGTCTTCACTATAACGATTAATATTTCCATTACGGAGCAGAGCGACTTACTTTATTTACGAAATTCATTCATTTCATGCAAAAACGTATCGAATAAACTTAATTAACATCGGAGGTGTACTGAAGGATAATCTCAACAATTACTACTTTTACATTTAACTTCACTATTGGAACAGCTTTTAGTATGCACTGATATAATTTGTAATGCAAGCGATTGAATTCATTAATAATATTCTTCTGTAGCCCAAATAATACTCATTTGTTCATAAATTCTAATGATTCAAATACAAATTGTCACGTGTGTTTTGCTTTGTCACGCTCGACAGCTCAAAGCTCGACTGACACAGAGCTTTGCGGCATCGCGGATAGAAACCATAATTTAAATTCTATAGCAGTTGCTCATTTCGGGCCGATTTCCGAAGCGATGCTCATTGTTCCTCCACTATCGCTTGCCGCTCGACAGTCGAGCCGCCGACGCGGCTGACGCTATGCCTCAGGAGTGTCTCTTAATACGCTGATAGCGTACCTTCAGGAGAAACTTGTAAAAAATTTTACTTTTAATATAATTTTTATAATGACAATAGTGTATGATAATTAAAATTTAGATAATAGTTTTCTTTATCATCTTTGAGGTACTATTGCAGATGCGTTTTTTTTTTAAGTGGTTTCCCTAATAGGCCTAATCCATTAAAAAATCGATGAAGATAAACTATACGACTTGAGAGTAAAATATTTTATAGTGTAAAACATTTAATTACATACAAACAAGAGAAGTCGACTAATTTTCTAAATAGTTACAATAATTTGATCTTCTGGATCGTTTGCACGGTGAAGATGATATATCCACAGGAATTGTAGATGAACTAATTTGCATCAACGAAGATAATGATGCAGCGTTCAGACGAGAATATTTATCTGTTTTCATAAACTTCATTTTAGAAAAGAAACATTTGCAAAGATATGTGGCCCCAAACATAGAAAAAATTCGAAGAACAAAATTTCTTAGTCGTAGGTAACGCAATACATCTAAAATTTTGAAAAACTCGATCCCCTTTTCTTGTCGTATTTTTATAGAAATATCACATTGTAAATCGCAAAGTTCTTTCTGAAATTCTAGACTTTGTTTCTGGATTTGAGAGGATTTTCAAAAAGAATTAAATCTTGTCTTAATGTTTTGAAATCATTGAAACGCATATTAAATTGACTTATTAAAGATTCAATTATATTAAATTGTTTTTTGAACACTTTTTGCCGTGTTCTTCAGAAAAAATCTGGCAGGAGGGGAAAAAAATGAAGGTTATTATTTTCTAAATGATTTTTAAATAATGTCAGCTTTCTGCAGAAGGAATCGATATAACTAATAAGTTCCAAAATGGTTTGGTTAGTTTTTTGTAGCTTTAAGTTTAAAATATTTAAATGATTCGTCATGTCAGTTATTAGAGCAAGCTCAAAGTGAATCTAAAATTTAAATTTATTACTCAGCAGCATTTATTATATCAGCAGGAAGCTAATCTTGTAAAAAGAAAGATCTCTTTTCTTATTGCAAAGAATTTTTCTAAACATTTCTCTGCGCTGAGTCATCGAATTTCACGATACAGAATTTACAAGCACATCCGTGTAAATAGCATTATGCTCCCCAAGAAAGTTTTGAAATTCTTGATGAGAAAGGAATTTTTGACTGCCTTTAATTAACGTTAATTTTTGTGACGATTTGCATTGCAGTGCATAATTTTACAACTTTTCTGCATAACGCTTCTTGATGTATGATGCAATGAATAACAGAAAATTTTAAATCTCACTGCTTTATTAGATCGAAGAATCCATTTTTCGAACTTATCATTGCTTTTGCACCATCGGTTACGATCGCCGAACTTCGAAAAATCAATATCAAATTTTTGAAGACTTTGATTAACAGCTTCGAAAATATCACTCCCCTTGTTGTATTATGCATGGCACTAAATCTAAATCTTCAATATGTGAGAAATCGTTTTGCACAATTCAAGCAAAAATACTCAATTGACTCATGCTAATAATCGGTGCTTTCATCGAGACATAATGAGAAGAAAGAGTAAGATGCTAATAAAGATTTTAATTTTTTTTCTAAAAAAGAAGCATCAATTCTTGATTTTACAGTTTTGTCACTTAATGCTGCTAGTTTCTTCAAGAGTCACAGAATTTCCGAACAACTCTTCTACTGCGATGAGATATTCTTTTACAAATTTTCCATCACTGAACGGCTTTAAATTTTTTGCAGTTAAATTCGAAATTGTGTATGACGCTGTAAGAGCTTTTTCTGATGGTATAGCATTATCTCACGCGACAAAAGGACTCGAACTACAACCTTGTTGATGATCTAATTTTAATCCCTCAATCAAATCGAATTTCTCCTTGTCCACATATTTTAAATATTCACTTGAATGTTTAATACTACAATGTCTATAAAAATTAATATATTTTTTTACGACAGATGACCGGTTGATGACCATACAAAAGATAGATGGTTTTATTATGAATAGATGCAAAAAAAAAATTTTCCACGTCTTATCAAAAGATTGCACGTTTATCCATTTTCTAAACGCATTTAGTAGTAATATACCAGAAAAAAAGAAATAATATTCACAAGTTTTATACTTGTACTTTTTTTTATAGTAGTGGATATTTCGCTTGTAGTATTGTGAAATGCAGCATTATATAACTCTATCATAGATAAAATTATCACACGTAGCACTATCATATATAGAACTATCATACGTAGCACAATCACATGTAATACTAACACTATTATCATGCTAATAGTACCTTCTATTTTTATAAATTTACAGTACGAATTCCCAAAACTCTGTATTTTAATAATCTCGAATAAGATCTTTAACGTACACGTCATACACGTATCGCTAGCAAGCGATCTTTGATGAACAGCGAAGAAGAATAAACAATTATATATCAGCGCGCAGCAGGTGCGTGTTTGTGAGTTTGTGACGTTGTCACCTTGGATGGAAGACTCGCTCGCCAAGGCGGTGTGTAATAACGACTCTTTTTGTTGTAACAATTCAGAGTTTATTGTTGAGTTGAATTAAGATTGGTTCGAAGTAGGCGGTAAGCGATGCTCGTAATCTGATAATTAATGCGTTCGGTTAGATGTGTGCACGGTAATTCACACTTGATACGAGTAGTTTCTCACAGCCGTTCGAAAGAAAATGTATTACGACCAGCAATGAGACCGGCAAATCTCGCCGAAGATTCAAGTAATCCTTGTGCACTGAATGCCCTTGCGGTACGCGTATACCGAGAACGATAGGTGACAAAAATGCAGCGATAATACGCGATGGAACTTCGATGTGGCTCGAACTTCAGATTCGAGATAAGAAGCGTTACGAATGAATAGCGATACATGATCCATATTGATCAGAATTGGAAAGCGAACTGAATTGTCATACGCGAAACATGTGCGCGATCAATCTTTTGAGTGTCGCGTGCCATTTGAGATAGAGCGTGATTAGAGCAGGAGCGAGATATCCGCATGTTTTGAATGGACGGCTTGGCTTTATGAGCTGTTTGCTTACCATCGCCGAGAATATATTCAAGGTAACGATTATTAAAAAACTGTAATAAACTTATTGCGAAAAATATTGCCTCGGCCGGAAGTCGAACCCGAATGTCTTGCATTTCGTGCGAGCGCCCCAAGTCTTTTTCGCAATAAGTTTATTACTGTTTTTTAAGATTAATTTGGGAAATTTGGGGAGATTATTAATATTTCAGATTGATTGCGTTGAAAGTCCGACAATCATATCGGCACGCAATTATCATTTATGAAATTAATTCATTTATATGAATATATATAATAATTCAACATCTTAACATTCAAACCGTAATGGCGCTTCGTATTTAAAGTAATGTTATTTAACATAAACGGTCTTGTTTCCAATCTTATTGTTCTCATGATTTTATTATTATATATAATTTTATATCATTTATAATAAATTGTTTCTCAACGATTTTTTGGTAGAGAAACGTATAAAGGTCTTATGCGACATTATATAGTTTTGGGGATTCACATTGTGCGTAAAAAAAAAAATAGCGTGCTAATAGTGTTTGTAATAGATGATAATATTACATATGGTAGAGTTACGCGTGTGATAGTTACACATGAACGTTTCATAATACTACGTATAAAAATATAAGCAAAATATAATAGTGTAATTGTGAATATTATTTCCTTCTTTTTAGTATAATGTCTGTGTTTAATTAAATGTTTAATTAGAATATTTTACTCTCGAGCCATATGTCTTATTATCTTCTTCGATATTTTTTTAGTGGAATAGACATATGGGGGAAACCATTAAAAAAAAAATGCATCTGCAATATTATCTCAAAGGTGGAAAAATATCTTAATTCTAATTATCGTACATTATTGTCATTTATATTTTTGCAAAAAATATATATCTAAATAATAGAAAATTTTATTTATAAAAATTATGTTAAAAATTTTTTCACTAAGTGACACTCCTGAGACATAGCGTCAGCCGCATGATCAGCGGTTCGACCGTCGAGCGGCAAGCGATAGTGAGGGAACAATGGATGTTCGGGAATTGGTCCAAAATGAGCAACTAATTCCGACCACTGTTATATAGTACTAATATCAATTGAAGCAATTGTTATGTAACATGCAATGAATGCCGTTATTTTGCTGTTCGTTTATTATAACATATAAATAAGGGAACAAATAATTTCATAACCCGGTTGTATTATATATATATATATAGTATAGTTATATATATATATATATATATAATATATATATAGTATAGTTATATAATTATAACATAAATAGGGTGTAATATCTATTACATTATTTGTTACTTCGACGTAATATTGTATTTATATTTGGTATTTGCTGTAAAATAACAAACAAATGGGGTAGAATCGGGTATTATGAGCACTTTAAGAAAACATTTTGATAATATCTAGCATACTGAAGAATAAAAAAATCTTATGCATATCATTTGATAGATTTTTTGATGTTTTATGTATCTTAGTATTAACATTGATTATTTTAATGCAAATGTTAAAATAGTGCTCTTATTACTCGCCCAATGCTCATGTCACTCTTTGGACAGATTAATATGAGCATAAGGGTAATATAAGCACAGGAAACTTTTTGTAAAAAATTATGCAGAAATGAAAGATTGAAATGTATACATATATATATATATATATATATACATATATATATACATATATATATATATATATATATATATATATATATATGAAACATTTTATTAGAACAAATGCCAATCAAATGTTTGTTTAATAAAATCAAAAAAATAATATTACATTTACAAATATTTATTAAATATTTCCAAATGGTAACACTTTGGTAATACTTATTAAATATTTATAAAAGTAACATTATGTTTGATTTATAATAATCAAACATTTGATTGACATTATCTCACCATTACTATTACCAAACTCTAAGGGGGTCAACCATAGCTAAAAAAATGTACACTTAGTGTTAATTATAGCATTACAACACACTTTATTGCTAGAATTGCTATTGTATTGTTAATATTATTATCCAATGTATTGCTACCTATTATAAGAATATTGCGCGCAATATTCTTAAGTATTGTTAATATATTACTATGTACTATTAGGTTGGTGCATATAAAATGTCGGATTTTCTTTACATATGAACGTTTGTCTCCCTGTTTTCGTTATGCTTTTGTTTTTGGCATAACCTTGTTTATAGTCGTATTGTCCATTGCCAGAGTCACATTTCAACAAAGAAGATTTTCTCAAAAGTGTTCCATTTTGTTATTTGTTTTGAATTTCGTAAGGATATGAATTCAACCGATATTCATGTAATTTTTTTATATGAGTATAAACTTGGTAATAATGCTGCAAAAGCTGCACGCAATATAAACCAGGCATTTGGCGAGAATACTGTTAACGATCGAAAAGTGCAGCATTGGTTTGAAAAATTTCGGTCTGGTGATTTTTCCCTACAAAATGAATCGCGTGGAAGACCCAAAATGTCTGTGAAAAATGATGTTCTGAAAGCATTGGTGGAAACGAATCCAACTGTATCTACAAAGGAACTTGCTATCAGAATGAAAGTTGACCATACAACGATATTGCGACACCTTTCTGAAATTGGCAAGGTGAAAAAAATGGATAAATGGGTACCGCACGAACTAACCGAGCGAAATAAGCTGGATCGATTGAACGTATGCTCATCATTACTAACCCGATTTCATCGAGAGCCATTTTTCGATCGGATTATTACTTGTGATAAAAAATGAGTTCTTTACGACAATAGGAAAAGGTGTGCTCGGTGCCTTGATAGGAATGAGGCTTGTGCTCATACTCCAAGGCCATCACTTCATCTACGGAAAATTTTAATAACAGTTTGGTGGAATGTGACTGAAGTAATTCATTACTCATTCCTTCGAACTGGGAAGACAATTACAGCCGAAAAGTACTGCCAGTACATTGAAATACATGAAAAATTGAAAATTATACGCCTATTACTTGTTAATCGGCATGGCCCAATACTTCTCTATGACAACGCTCGGCCGCATACGTCGTACAAAACAATTGTGAAATTAAATGAATTAAAATATGAAATTTTGCAACATCCAGCTTATTCACCGGATCTTTCGCCAACCGACTTTCATTTTTTTAAACATTTAGAACAGTTTTTACGGGCTAAATAGTATGAAAATGAAGACAGAAAATGAAGACTGAAAAATTCCATATCAGAGTTTATTGATTCTAAAGATCAGAATTTCTTTAAGACAGGTATCTATGAATTAAAATCTCGTTGAGAAATTGAAACAAATGGAGCATATTTTGATTAAATAAACAGCTTTTGAAAAAAGATATATAGTTTTATATATTCACTTATAAATCCGATATTTCATACGCATCAACCTAATACTATATATTACTAGCATATTGCTAGTGTATTGCTAATACTGCTAGCATTGCCTATTTTATTACTATACTGTCGCAATATATTTCGAAAGAAATGTACACTGATTGCCATAGTGATTGCCGACCCCAGACTCTTTTTTTCTGTGTATAATAAGGAATAATGAAGGTGCTCATATAATACTCGACCATGCAAACCTATCTGAAAAACTCCCGTGTCTAATAAATCAATAATGATCTCGGGATTTTTGAAGAATAAATATTTAGAATGGCTCAATATTGTTTACTTTATAAATATTAACATGCAGAACAAAATATCTTATCTCAATGTAGATTGGGAACCTAAAGTTAGAGGAAAAAACGTAAGAAATAAGAAAATAACATACATACCTATTTAATATGATAAATATCCAAAGTACTTAAATTTACTTATTTAAGTGCTCAAATTTTGTAGCATATTGGAATATCGCTAAGACAGATACATCTTTCTACAACAGTTGACACTACTGATATCAACCATTACAGAAATATAAAAGATGCTCATATTATCTACAGTACTCATAATATCCGATCCTATTCTATATAATATATTCATGTAAAAATAACTCAAATTAATATAACGAAGAATACCTTAAAAACATTTTAAAATACTTGAAAGTAAATATACGTTATAATAAATGCAAACTATTGCGTATTGCATATTAGTATCATAATGTAACATCAAATTACTAAATAAAAAATTCTATAGATAATCATTAGAATTTGCCCTTTCATATCAGAGATATTAAAAGATGTCATTATAATTTACTCTGACCATAATATTACCTTCTTTCTATTAATGGGATGTATTAATACTATGATTCGAAATGTTTAAATATTTTGCTCAATGATAAACTTTTAAAGAAGCTACGTGATTATCTCTTTGTCTTGATATATTATATTTATTAAATGCCAATGTTTTGTAAACATTGTAGTTTATTTGATTATAACGAGAAATAATTTAATACTCAGTCTCATGAAATAACTGAAACATTAGTATTTATGATGATGTATTGACACAGAGAACTCTCAAATTGCGTAGCTGTTATTAAAATAATACATATGGGAGCTTCAAAAGTGATAAACTTTTGTCTAAGTAAAAATAACATTAACGTTAAATGTAATATGCCAATTGTTGTACGTAACATTAAATTTTGTAGAATATGAATATCTTTTCTCTGACTATAATAATAGAAAATTGATAAATTTTTATGTTGATTAAATTTTAGTTATACTTATTAAAATATACTTTTGTATATTCTACGTTAATCAAAATATATTACATACCAAATGTAAAATTTAATCGAGTCGAAATCTAAAAATTATAGAATCATAGAATAGTTAACATAATTAATAATAATAACACATAAAGTGATTAGGTACAGCTTAATTTGTGCCGTGACATGCTTCGTGATTGCTTTGGTAAATCTATTGCCCGAAAGTCCTTTTTATCATCTCACGAAGAATAACGAAATAAAAGCGAAGGATTCTTTAAAATGGTACCGTGGCCAAACTTATGACGATATTGAAATAAAGGAATTGAAATATCTTGTGAGCCATTTAGGAAAGGTAATACGCTATATTTTGTCATCAATAATTGTTGGGAAAATTGGAATATACAGAGTGTCCCAAAATTTTTGCCAAGCGCTCTTGTATAGATAGAAATACTATCAACTTTACAAGAAAACTGCAAGAGATAAAAATTGTTTATTTTCTTCTTATAGAACTTTAAGAATTTTTTCAGAATTTTTTATCAACTTCTTGGTACTGCATTTTCTTATTGGCAACTATTTTACTAACATAAGAAAATACGATATTAAAAAATTCTGAAAAAGTTCTGAAAATATTGTCAAAACTTTATAAGAAGAAAATAAACAATTTTTGTCTCTCACTGTTTTTCTGTAAAGTTGATAATATTTAAGTAAAAAATTATTGAAAATAATATTCAGCGACTTTTAGTAATTAATATCTTGTTAAATATTGCAACAATTGCAAAATAGTACAGGAGTTTTTTATTCAATTTAGTCCGCTCTATCTAAACAAGAGCGCTTAGCAAAAAATTTTGGGACTCCCTGTATATACCTATATAATAATTAAAATTTCCATAAATTATTTCCATAATTTACAGCACCGAAAGTTTTTAGAAACATCTCAGAAATACGTATTTCAACTGAAAAGTGAAACATTTTATAAAAATACGTCTGTAACATTTCTGAGACAGCTCTGAAATAACAAATAGAGTCCACGATTCTTGTATATGAAATCTTGTTGAAAGGTTGATGAAATGTCATAGAAAAAATTCTTAATCTCTCTAAATATTATCAAAATTTCAACCATTTTTTACAAAAATGATATTTAAGTATATATTTGATTGATACTTAAATAATATTTTAATTTATTATGTTGACATAATAAATTTGAATATTGTTTAAGTATCAATTAAACATATATTTAAATATCATTTCTGAAGTACTTAAAATTTGTTGAGAGTTTTTGTTGTGATCTATTTACAGATTACAAATCTTATTGAAATAAACTTCAAGTATTTCTCAAAAATAGTAATTATATCGCCAACTATTTTGATTAATTAATACTACATATTTTCTGCACAAAAGCACTTATACATAATCATTATTAAAAAATCACACCTGCAGTTTTTACACAATATCATTTCATATACAAAGTTTTTCGCAATTAAAGCAGAACAAGTAATTCATATACAAAAGTTTTTTGCACTTAAAGTAGAACAAGTCATAACATCAAAATAAACCCAATTGCGATCAATGACTTTTAGTAAACATTTTGGAACCATTTTAATATGATGATTTTTTGTTCTGTATAAATATGTTTTTCAATTTATTGCATATGATAGATTTTAGAAACATTTCTGTTAAAACATTTCATATAACGTATGCGGAATCCTTTCAGAGTTGTTGCATGTGAGATGTGAAAGGTTGAAACATTTCTGAAAACTTTCCGCAATAATCGGTGCTGTATGGATTGCTACAATAGTTTATAATCTATGTTATATCGTAGTTATATTCAATAATGTTTGCTACATCCTAGCAAACATTATTGAATATAACTGCGATATAACATATATTTATATTTACAAACATGTTGTATAATAGTTACATGGTGTAATAAATAAAAAAAGGTATCTTGTTACGCAAGAAGATGATTAATCAATGAGAATGATGGAATAAGTGTTTTTTGACTGCTGATTAATCAAAAAATGCAGGTGAAATGGCAATTTACGGAGATCGCTAGCGGTATTGTATAAATCAATAACTGAGTGATCGGTCTCTTTCATGTTTTTATAAGGTTGTAGAACCATTTTTTATATGTTGACCTAAAACAGTACTGGAAATAAATAATCCTACAATTGAACATTTGACCGCCTATTAGTTTTTGTTTGTAATATGTAGTTTCCAGACCAAATTACCGTCCCCCCTGCCGAACACAAAGCTAATCGCCTTAGGGAGGAGATGTTCATTTCGATTACAGGCGTGATCACAACTTACCCCCACGGTGAATAGATACAGCCATCCTAGAGCGACTGTTGAAAAACTAGTTAGAAGCATTTGCAGCAGAAGAGCGATCAATAGATGCTCAATATATTGCGCAATAGATTGCAGCATTGTTGCTGCAACTTTTGTACTGTAGGGATTGTGTACACAAAAGAAAAATCGGACTTTACCGTATGGATTTAAAACTTTATTTTCATAAAGTTTACCTTTACTTCATGGATCGCATTAGTAATAACAGTTTTGGCAATGCCGTAGTGCGCAGCTGATACGAAGTCAAAATAAATAATCATCATAAATTAATCTTCAAGAACTTCTTACTATTAAAAAGAAATTTAAAGGTAACGGCGCAATAAGAGTCGGGCACAATAATTATTGCGCGAATAATATACAAATATAACACAAAAAATTCTTTATTACTCTTAATAACGCGCTTATATGTTTCGGCTCATTTTTTAGCCGTCTTCAAAGAATAATTATAATTAATAATAATTAATAATTAGATAATAATTAATAATTATAGATATAGACAATATAAATATTAAAAATAAAAAATAATATTTATATTATAATTTATAATTAATTTTAATTTAATTTATTTAAAATAATTTTATAATATAAATATTAAATATATATTATTAATAATTATACAATAAATTATATTATTATTAATAATTATATGTAAATACATATCAAAAATATTACTTATTTAATTTTTATATTGAATTGAAGAGCTATTATATATTATTATTAATCATCACAAATTGATGTGTATTAATAAAAAAATGTTACTTATATGACACAGTAGCCAAACGAAACACCTATATTAACACTACATACATACACACATATTTGTCGCCATTTTGAGAGCACTTCCGCCGAATGTCCAGACTCTCTTCTTCTAGGGACTCTACGCATATCGATATGTTTTTATACTGTCACAGCAATACCTCACGCAACCTACACGCAGTCAATTAACACGTACGTGTTAATTTTCATATAACAAATTCGTAGCGATAAAACGTCTAAGTCTAATTCTAAGAATTCGACGTTGTTTGTTTGTGTAAACTACATGTCTGGAAACCACTATTTCGCATGTACAGGTTGCGAAGCTTTCATGTCAAACAAATCTCGCAACGCGAGATACAGATTACTAGTCATCTATTGGAAAAATAATGGATTTCTTTTTACTATGCCTAATATATCAATTTTAAAATTTTTTTTTCTCGTCATAGACTCCACTTTCCAGACAAGTATTAGAGCGTATACTTTAATTATGAAAAAGGATTTTTGAATTGGAAAAAAAAGTATTTCTTATACAAAAAATATATGTGCTTACGTGGTAAAACAGGAGGATCCTCTTAAAGCAGAGAATTTGTCTGCTTTATTCTATTTGGAAAAGAAACGAAAAGTTAAACATACGAGTCAATAAGTTCTTAGAAAATCTGTCAGGGGACATTCGCAGTATCATGTCACATTACTTTTTGACAAGTAGCATCTTTTAACTGATTACTGTCAAATTTTGAGCGGAATTCGCGTAGCTTCATTTCTGTAGACGATTAAAGCGAACAACCTTTTTATTTTTTGCAAAATGGAAAAAAACGAGTTTCATGCAGTGATCAAACATCTACATATGAAAGATTTAACGCCGAAAGAAATCAAAGCCGAATTGGATAATGTTCATAGCACATCTGCACCAGCGTTTGCGACTGTATACAATTGGGTGAATGAATTTAAACGTGATCGTATATCCACATGTGATGCACCTCATTCGGGATGTCTAATTGAGGCTGCTACGCCAGAAATCATCGATAAAGCCCACGATATTGTTTCGATTAACCGACGAGTGAAAGTGCGTGAGCTTGTTGAGGCCACAGGCATATCACATGGCACAGTGATTTCAATTTTGCACGAACAATTGAGTATGAAAAAGCTCGGCAAGATAGGTGCCGCGTTTGCTTACTGTGGACCATAAGCGCGACCGCGTATGACAATTTCAAAACAATATTTGGAGATGTTTCAACGTAATCCAGATGAATTTCTGCGTCGATTCATTACTGTGGACGAAACATGGATCCATTACTTCACACCCGAGACGAAGGAACAGTCAAAACAATGGACTTCGCCGAGTGAACCAGCTCCGAAGAAGGCGAAGACCGTGAAGTCGTCCGGAAAGGTGATGACCACAATTTTTTGGGATGCACGCGGTATAATTCATATCGATTTCCTTCCATCGAAGCAAACGATCAACTACTACTACCGTTTCAATAACATTTTAAAGAAAAAACGTCCTCATTTGGCGAAGAAGAAAGTGCTCTTTCACCAAGACAATGCACGAGTTCACACGTCCGATGACCAAATTCAACGAATTCCGCTACGAATTGCTTTCCCATCCAGCGTATTCGCAAGATTTAGCTCCCTGCGACTATTTCCTGTTTACAAACCTGAAAAAAGTTCGGAGGAAAGAGATTCACTACCAGAGAGCAGCTCATCGTCGAAACAGGGACTTATTTTGAAGGGTTGGGGACAAATCACATTAATCATATATCGGACGGCTTGAAAAAGTTGGAAAATCATTGGATCAAGTGTATCCAGCTGAAAGGAGATTATGAGAAATAAAAATGAATCGATAAAAAAAAAAGTGTTTTACTATGTTTTTCTAAAAACTTATTGACTTGCCTCGTACCAACCTATAAGTGTCTATGGTTTTCAGACTATGAAAGTCGACATGTTCTTTACGAGAAACAATTTATGGCCGTCGGCTGGCCAATGTGTTTCAACAGATTTTCTTTTATAAGTTTTTATGGTGAATTTACTAGAAGCTTTCAATATTTACTTAGTTTATATCACTTGATACGTGCACTTGATACGGATACTAACTTTCTATTAAATATTTTAATTTCGGCGATACATGTAAAATATATAAACATAATATCACAGATTAAAATTTTCCCATGATTTTGATTGGGAGAATATAACAATTTTGAAGAAGAAAATTTGCATAAAATATTAACATCTGAAATGATTTTTATTAAGAAACAAAAGAATATCTCAATATAAAAAAGGACACAGAGTTTCTTAATCCAATATATTCAAATTTATTTACGGGGAATTAATGCTCCCCTCTCTGAGATTTTGTTCAAAACAGTCGAATTAGATTGTCGTTGTCATATGATCTCAAGCGTGCGATCTGATGAGGTCACTACACAGGTTATACCAAGCGTTTTTCATGTAAGTTTAGAATCAATGAGACATTATCTTTTTGTAATAATAGGAATTAAATATACAATTATTTTTAATTAATAGTTAACTTGGCAATTAATATAAATGAGTTCTTGGATACATAAAGACTTAGATAGAAACAACAGCAAATAAACCAACATTAATCCGTTGATATAATTTAAAATTTCATATTATTTATATGACGAATACTTTTCAAGTATTAAACATTTGTATTGATAATGATCGAAATCGGTAATCAAAACATCTACAATTTATGTTTAACTAACAAATTTATCATACATGACTAACCAATGTTGGCTCTTATAGGCACCTTTATACATTGATATACATGATATGTGTATTTAATTAATCATTTTGATGCATATTGTACCAATTTAGTACATCTTTGAATACATCGAGTTAAAATAGAAAGTTATTAGCTAAGTACGTGTATCAAATGTACGATGTAAACTTAGGCCACTGTTCTATGTGGAATTGCATGCATTGATTAATCTATCGGTAATAATAGAAAATACCCCTGTAATGTTTATAGTTTTTAATTTCTTGGAAATAAAATTATCTTATACAGCACAGAAACTTGCAGTAACATTGCAGAAATGTTGCAATATTGCAGAATGCGCTGTAATATTGCTACAACATTATAAGTGTTAGGAATTGTAATATGTATATATATATATATATATATATATATATATATATGTATATATTACAATTCTGAACACTTAGAATGTTTTGTATATATTAGATGTACAAATAAGTTTCCGCCGTTTGACAAAAGACGGCGCCACTAGCAAACTATGGTTAAAATTATCTGATGTAAAACATTATATCGTAAGGTTGGACATCTGTCAACAACATAACCTTGAAATACTAGCGATTTTGTATCAGCATCATATATTTTTTTTTGTGCGAAAATGTCGAGTTTTGAGCCGAATAAGCGTTATTTGCGGGAACTTTTGATTTACTTCTTTAATTTGAAGAAATCTGCAGCTGAGGCTCATCGATTGCTTGTAGAAGCATATGGTGAGGCTGCCTTAAGTGAGAGAAGTTGTCGTGAATGGTTTCAAAAATTTAAGAACGATGAATTTGATGTCGAAGACAAAGAACGTAGCGGAAGGCCGAAAGTGTACGAAGACGCGGAATTGGAAGCATTATTGAATGAAGATTCGTGCCAAACGCAAAAAGAACTTGCACTTACATTTTGACTTACATCAATAAAACATTATGTATCGTTCTTTCACAATAAATGCTTAATTTTTGATAAAAAACGGCGGAAACTTATTTGTACATCTAATATATGTGTGTGTGTGTGTGTGTGTGTGTGTGTGTGTGTGTGTGTATACAGAGTGGCTCACGTAAAAAGTGTTACAAGCTAATAATATTTGTCTAAAAATATTTGTCCTATCAAAAAGTTATTCATGAGAGAGTTTCATATATTTGACTTTTCTAACTACGTAAACAAAAATCTACCCCCGTCCCCCCTTGATAAGGAACGGGGAGTAAATTCAAAGTTTCAAATGGGACTCCCTGTAAAATGTTACATATTTGGATTCTACGGGAAAAAATAAATAAAATAAATTTTATCTGAAACATTTCTTTGGAAAATACTCCTATCAAAAGTTATAAACATTTAAACTTTAATGTAGAGTGCATTGAAATTAATGATAAATTAAATAAGACTTGTAGTTTTTCTTTTTTTTTTATTTTATTAAATGGTCGAACTGTTGACCATTAACATCTAAACACACTTATTAATTCTTATTACAAAACTTTGCTTAACTCTAAACAACAATTTCTGGATTCACCTCAGTGCAAGCTGTATGTATTCTTTGTTTTAAATCTTCTTTCGTCGTAAATGAGATTGAGGAATTGAGATGACTTCCTCTTTGATATACCCCCATAAAAAATAGTCCAAAGATATAATATCAGGTGAACGAGGGAGTCATTCAACAGGACCTCTTCCACCTATATATCCGAAATATTTTATTTAAAAAAGTACGCGTTGCACTGAAAAAATGAGGAAGTGCATCTTGTTGAAATCACATGTCTCTTCTTACATTAAGTGATAATTGTTCTATAAGTAAGGAAAGATGATTCTTTAATAGATTACAATAAGTATTTAATAGACTACAATAGATTCAGTATTAATAATATCATCAAAAAAGTATGATCCAATTACGAAATCGCCAATTATTTCACACCATAAATTTAATGACCAATGATGTTGGAAATAAACGTCGCACATCCAATGAGGATTCTCATATAACCAATAGCGCATTATGTCTATTAAGGTGTCCATTGATAAATATTGCTTCATCAGAAAAAAGAATATTTTGCAAAAATGAATCATTTATCATAGCATTACACATCCACTTAAAAAATATTACACGACGTTCACAATCAGTTTCTAAAAATTCCTGAGTCAAAATCAAACGATACGAATGAAATTTTGGTTTTTTTTCAAAATCTGCTGTATTGAAGATCGTCCAACTCCAGACGTGTTTGTTAATTCGCGTTGATTGACATGTGATTTACTTCAACTGCTGCTGAGAATGTTGACACTGTTATCATAATTAACTATTGGATTTGCTTTTTGTCTTTTAATTGCACTTTTAATGTACACGCAAACGATTTTCTAAATGAAGAAATGCCATATGCGATTTTTAAATATTAAAACGTTCTAAAATTAATTGCCTAAAAAAGGACTAAAAGTTCAAATGTTCATAACTTTTGATAAAAATTTTTTAAAGGAATATTTCAGACAAAGTTTACTTGTTTTTCTTTGTAGAATCCAAATATGTAACATTTTACAGGGGGCTCCTTTTGAAACTTTGAAGTTACAAGGGGAGACGGAATGGATTTTTGTTTACGTAGTTAGAAAGGTCCCTCGAATACATGAACCCCTCTCGAATATATGAAAGGCCCCTCTTTCTAATGAACAACTTTTTGATAGGACAAATATTTTTAGAATTATTAATTTGTAACACTTTACATGGGCCACTCTGTATATATATGTTAATTGTAGTTTTTGGGGACTTTTATTAACACACTGTTTTTTTGGTATACATAAATGCGGAATCACCCACTGAAGTGTACATAATGCGTCTTTTTTATTTGTACATATTTGTATTAAATGTATAAGACGGGGGCTACATATAGTACATCTACAAATGTATATCGTTCATTTCAGAGACATCTACAAATATATAGTTTTCTAGTATATATTGTATATTAAATTTGTTGAGTTGTGTTATGTGAAATCACTCTACAGAGCAACAACGCAACACAACTCAATAGATATTATACATATACTAGAAAACTATATATTTGTAGATGTCCCTGAAACGATATATAATACATTTGCAGATGTATATACATAGTCCCCGAAAATAACACCGTCTTATACATTTAATACAAATCGCTATATAGAACGATTTCAGGTGACTTTCTTGATTACGAATATCGTAATTAAAACGCGATTTACAGTATTTTAGCTGTAATTTCAACATTAAATATAAGTGGCCTAGTTTAGAATATTTAAACCGGATCAGAATATAAGAGTCAACTACAGTACAATTAACAATCGAACAGGAGAATGCTCGACTATAGTTAGTTCTCACATTCTGATCCGATTTAAACCTTCGGTGGAAACTAGGCCAGTGATATGTCGAGGGTAAAGCTGAAAACACAATAGAAAGCACAGGAAATGGGAACAAGGAATAAGAACCCGGTAAAAAATTGTTTATGCATGATTATGTATAAATATGTATAAATATTCATAACATGTATAATCATACAAAGGGTGTTCCATTTTAATGTCCCCAAATAACTTTTTTATTCTTGATCTGAGAAAAAAATATTTCAGACAAAAGTTGTATGGCTTTGACATAAGAGGGGGGACATAAGAGGGTGTCATTAATTTGATCTTGAATAGTTGCTTGAAGATCACGTGAAGGTTACCTTCAATTTTTTAAATGGAACTCCCTACTTTTTATTCACATTCTTGTAGATCATCTCGAGAGATTTCCGAAACTATTATATAATTAAGTTTATTTTCATTAAATGCTTTTCGAGTTATAAGGCTGCAGATTACAGCACCACCGGCATTAACATTATTCAAGGTGTCCGACAGTTAGAACCTCTTAAATGTTGTTCAGGATTATGACCTAGATAACATTTATCAAAATCAAGGTCATATTAGGTTGTACCTCTTATTTTCATTTTTACGTAAATATATATAATTTTCAGTGCAATTCATCGAATGTTAAACAAGGATTAAATAACTCTCTGCGCTAACCGCTGCGCAAACAAATACATCTTTTATGAATATTCATACATATTTATACATACTCATGCATAAAAAATTTGTTATCGGAAAATTTCAGCCTATTAAAAACACAATACATGATTTCTGTAGGTTGAAATTTATTTTCTATTTTCTGTTCCCTGTTCCTTTTATTGTGCGGAACTCTTTACTCCCGACGTGTCTTACAGCCTTAGGCCAATATAATACGGGGTTTACAATAGAAATCGTAGAATCTTAAATTGTAAAAAATTAACCAATCACAATCGAATATGATGGCAATTCTACAATAAGCCATTAGTCATAAATCAGAAGTCAGAAGTAAAAAAATTGTAATTGGTCAATTTCCAAACTTCTAACTTCTGATTTATGATTAATGGCTTATTGTAGAATGGTCATGAGAAGAATAATCGACTATGATTGGTCAATTTTCTACGACTTAAGACCATACAACCATTATGACTTCTATTGTAGATCCCGCAGTACATGCGTCCGTTTTTTGTCGTATAACAAATTTTTCAAGCTGTTGATTGGCTATGGGAAAGAGGTCTGAGATCCTTTTTGTCTTACAGCTAACTAACACGCTTGAAAAATTATTGCCAAAATTTGCCAAAGATGTACGCATGCGCAGAATAAGGTCACGCTTTTTAATCACAGAATTATATACGATATCTTGAACCAATCATAGGCTGGTATTTAAAATCAGATTTTATATTCAAGACAGTGATTACGTTTTTACATGGTCACCCTTAATTGGGTTTAATAACTTTCGTAATTGAAAAACTAATCAATCACAGTTCCATTTTTCAGAGGAATAGCTATGATTGATCAATTTCATAATTACAGATGTTATTAACAGTTCATAATTATTGATCTTACGGATGCTGTGTAACGTAGTTCATCTTAAGAAGTCAAAGATCAATCAGAGAGCCGCAACCAGAGCAATGTGTCTGTCTTGTTGATAGCATGTTGCTTGCTAAGTATATATTGCTAAGTATGTTGCTAGAATTGCAGCAACTTATCTTCAATTGTTGGCAACTTGATGTCTTAATATGACTTTGAGTAGTAAGCTTAAGGGGATGCTGGAGCGAAGGCCGAACTTGATCAAGGTCGATATTACAGGTTTTTTCAATTTCCAAGTATAAGATGCTACGCCTTGAGTAATAGGATGCAGGCAGGACATTCGAAGATTTAAATTAGCGAATTTTTATTCCGTTTACTACATTCCTAGTTCCGAGTACTGTACGAGAGCTCAAAATGGCATAAGGCATTATAAGTATCTACCTTCTGTTCACGCACTATCTTCGTATCAAATGACTTGCTTAAGGATAACAAAATCGAGGCTTTTTCGTAAATTTTGGAAAATATTTTCCAAAGTTGTTTAGATTTATTTTGTAAAAACATTTTGTGTATAATAACTTATATTTAAAACTACTTTGAAAGTTCAAATTTTTGTATTATATATAATTTTAAAATCTTTTTTTTTGGATTAAAATAGTGTACCTTTATATAATAAAATAACATTACTTGTATAACATCTTTTTACATACACTGCATATACACTTGGCGCATTTTCTATCTGTTTTTTAAATTTTAATTTCGGCACAATGTTTAATTTTGAAAATATTGAATTTGATAAGTGTACAAAGACAATTTAAATACTAGATTAGCACCCGTCAACAAACGATAGTATTAATTCTGTATAGTTCACGCTGCGTACGCGATACTGCGCAATACATAATGTAGCTACAGTCGGTGGCCCTATTCCCCTAGCACATTGTCCTCGTCGTATAGTTCATCGATCATTGTCGCCCCGAGACAATGATTCGGAGAAATTGTTGTTTCCTACATTGCAGCGTGTAACGAGTGCACATGGTGTCGAGTACATTCAAGATACGCTGAAGCAGAGGCGATGGTGATGACAGCCGTTTGGTTATCCAGACGGACACCCTTGATGTCAAGAGCGATCTGCAACGTTGTACTCTGCTAAATGAAAGTTCTTTATATTTCACTTATTTTACTTTTGTAAAAATAATCCCACGTATTTAAAAAAAAAAAAAGGTAAATATATTAATTTTATACGTGCTTTTACACGTGTTATTAAATTTCTGCATAATTACTCTGCAGAATTAAAAAGTATTTTAGACTTGAATAGCTGTAAAAATTGAGATCGATTAGTTGAAACTTGGATTCGGTACTTGTTATTGACATGATCGTTGTATTCATCCATTGTATCGATGTTTTCGCTCGATTACCTTTTTCCATTCGGTTCGATTAAGCTTTTCTTTAAAGAAATTCTCGTATATTTGTTCGCAGTACATTGTAATCTGCTGATGGAGATCGGCATCCATTTCTCAACAAAAATCAACGCAGGCATTAAGCCAATGTCAACTCTGGACACGCCTTACTATATATATATATTCCTTGTTATTTTCTCATGAGAGCATGTTGTATCGTACATCCAAAGCCATTAAAGAGTTTACTATATTAAGTGGTTAAATTAAAAGACAATTATTTATCGATAGCCTCCTATCCTCACAATTGGTAGCAGAGCGTGGTTGGCTTAGTGTATCCGTGTGAGGCTATCGAATATCGTGAGAGTTTGCTTGAGCATAAAAAAGACGCATTTTCAATATGGCTGAAAATTGGAATTTGAGTTGTGTGGAACCGCTTGACGACACGAATTATTTCCTGTGGAGCGAAAAAATAGAAGGAATCTTAAGGGCAAAGAAACTTTGGAAAAAAGTAATGAATGTGAAGCCAACAGACAAACCAGAAGAAGATGATGAAAGATATGCGGAAAAATTTAAGCTATGGAATGAATGGGACGATGATAACTACGCCGCACGTACAGTCATGATAAACACGATGAGTAAAGCTCAATTATTGAAGTACAGTCACGAAAAGGATGCAAATAAATTATGGAATCTAATTAAAAACAATATGGCAGCGGAAACTGAGCAGTTGAAGGCGAGATCATTAAGTGAATTGTCAAATCTAAAAATGAATAAGGACGAAAGTGTAGACTGTGCGTACGTTAATAGAGCGGAGGCTTTGAGAAACCAATGCGGACAACTTGATAAAAACATAGAGGATTACGAATTGAGGATGTATATTATACGAGGACTAAAATCTGAATTCGATCAGAATGTACGAGTGTTTGAAACACAGAGAGAGCTAACCATAAATGACATAAGATATGCGTTAAAACAAGAGGAAATACGAAGAGACAAACATAAAGATGAAAAAACATCGAAAGAAGAATATGTAAGAAAAGCCAGAGATAAATCAAGAAATAACTATACATGCTACAATTGCGGAATGAGTGGTCACATCAAGCGAATGTCGTAACAGGAAGAAGTGCTTTAATTGCCAGGGATACAATCACATCGCGGTTGATTGCAGAGAACAGAAGAGAAACGTTTCACGTGAAAGATGATTTAGAGGAATCTCAAGAGGAAGAGGAAGAGGACGTAGTCAAGGATATAATGAAAGTACATTAAAAACTACAGATGAAGCGGTATTAAGAGATCGATCACACGTGAGTACAACAAAAATAAATAAAGAGCCTGAGCATGAAATAAAAAAAAAGGGGACAGAAGGTTATATATGACTATTAGATTCAGGTGCAACAAGTCATATGGTAAGCAATAAAGTCGTATTTGATAATATAGAGGACGATACAAGAGACGTTACTTTGGCTGACAAAGAAGAAAAAAACTAACCTCAGATGGTCGAGGTGAAATAGTAATAAAACAGAATTTTAATAAAGATAGGATACGGTTAAAAAATGTATTATGTGTACCAGACATTAATATAAATTTATTATCGGTAGCAAAAATCACCGATCATGGTTACAAAGTAGAATTTGATAAATATGGAGCCATTGTTTACAGGAACAAGGATGAGATAAAAATGACAGCCGTCAGGGAAGAGAATGCGTACTATGTCAAATCGTCTGTGATAAAAAATGAAACAGCAGCGAGAACTGAAGAAATGGACATTTGGCATAAGAGATTCGGACACACAAGCAAGAAGATCATCGAAGAAATGAAAAAAGAAGATCTAGTGACAGGATTAAAAGAAACAGACAAAGAGATAAGTCAATGTGAGACATGCGTGGAAGGAAAAATGTGCCGTAAAGCGCATCCCAGATTAACACGTAGAAAAACCAACAAAATAATGGAACTATGGCATATAGATCTAGTAGATAAGAGATACATATTTACCATTATCGACGACTATTCGAGAGTAAT
The DNA here is from genome assembly GCF_024713525.1 of Acromyrmex echinatior. Lineage (NCBI taxonomy): Eukaryota > Metazoa > Arthropoda > Insecta > Hymenoptera > Formicidae > Acromyrmex > Acromyrmex echinatior. The sequence continues at coordinate 11,631,947 of NC_141859.1, forward strand.
ATTTATCGATTTTTTAAAGGAAAAAAATGAAGCTGGTGAAAAATTAAAGAAGCTAATTTTACTGAAAGAGAATCAAACTGGAATGAAGTTAAAGGCTATCAGATCTGATAATGGAGGAGAATTCGTAGGAAAGAACTTACAAGAGTGGTTCAGCCAGAAAGGAATAAAACACGAATTAAGCCTGGCAAGAACACCCCAGTGTAATGGTGTGGTAGAAAGAGCTAACAAGTCAATAATAGAAATGACAAGAACAATGATGACAGACTCACAAATGACGCTAGTTTTTTGGGCTGAAGCAGCGTGTACAGCAGTGCATATAAAAAATAGAAGCAAGACATCAGTGCATGGGAAGACACCCTATGAAATTTGGAATGGTAGGAGACCGAATGTAAAATATATGAGGAGATTCGGATGCGTAGCATATTTATTAAACGAGGAACCACAAAGAAAGAAGTTTGATCCCAAAGCTATTAAAGGAATATTTATTGGATATGCAATGAACAATACAGAATATACATTCCCAAAAATGGAAAAGTAAAAGCTGATTGTGATGTAAGGTTTGATGAGACAAGGAACGGATGTGAGTTATTAAATACCGAAAATTCTAAAAAAATTAAGAAAGAAGAATTAATAGTTATAGGATTAGAGTACAAAGATGAAAAAGAAACTAGAGAAGAAGAAGGGATCGAAAAAAATGAAGAAAATGCAAGAACAGAAGACGAAAGCAGTGAATATGAAGAAGCAATTGTAGGAGACTCTTCAGAAAATGAGAGCGATGACATCACATCAGAAAACGAAGATATGGAAACAGAAATACAACAGATGGAAAAGAAAAATAGAGGAAGACCAAAAGGGACTACAAAAGAAATGATAGAAGCTCGAAAACAACAAATAAGAGAGGAACAAAGGGAAGAAGGGGAATACAGAAATCTTAGAAGGTCTGAGAGAATTAAAGGGCAGCAGATGGCATTGATGACAATGGAGAATGAAGTACCGAAGAATATTCAAGAAGTGAAACAATCAAGTGAATGGGTACAATGGAAACAGGCAATATTTGAAGAATTAAAATCGATGGAAAAACATGAAGTATGGAACACTGTAACTAGACCTAAAAATAAGAAAGTGATCAAGAGCAAATGGGTATTCAACATCAAGGAAGATCCAAATGGACAGCGACGATATAAAGCACGATTGGTGACCCAAGGCTGCGGACAACGTCCTGGAGTGGATTATGATGAGACGTTCGCTCCTGTGGTAAAAACTGAAACAATAAGATTGCTATTCAGTATATCTGCTCAAAAACAGAGAAAAATGAAGATTTACGATGTAAAGACCGCATATTTACACGGGAAGTTAAAGGAAGAGATTTACATGGAACTACCAGATGGGATCCAAGAAAACCACGAAAAAGTGTGTAAATTAAAAAGAAGCATTTATGGTCTCAAACAGGACCGGAAAATGTTGGAACGAATTTCTGACAGAGATTATGATTAAATGCGGAATGAAATATTCTAAAGAAGATCCGTATTTATTCTATGCAATAGAAAAAAATAGATTCGGATATAGCGGTATTCACGTTGATGACATGATAACAGTATCAAGCGATGATGAATTCGAAAGAGGATTTATGAAAAAGATTGAACAGTATATGGAAATTAAAGATCTCGGAGAAGTAAAAACTGTACTCGGAATGGAAGTGACCCAAGAAGAAGGCAAGGTGTATGTAGATCAGAAGAATTATATAAAAAGATTACTTGAATTATACGGGATGGAAGAATGTAACATCGTAAGATCTCCAATGGATTTAAACGTAAAAATGGAAGAGTACAAAGAGAGCGAAAGAGTTGACGTCCGAACTTATCAAGAATTAATGGGACGACTGATGTATTTAAGCGTCCATACCAGACCAGATCTGTCTTTCGCATTAAGTTGCTTATCACAATTCAATACTGACCCAAGAGCAATACACATGACAGGACTGAAGAGGATCCTTCGATATTTGAAAGGAACTATCAATTATTAACTACAGTTTGGGAAGCAAAGAAACATTAAAAAATTAGAATGCGAAACCGATGCATCGTGGGACAGAACAGAAGATGCCAAATCGATCAATGGAATCCTACTTTATTGGAATGGAGATTTAGTACATTGGAGATGCAGGAAACAAAAGAGAGTTGCATTATCTTCTACAGAAAGTGAATTAGAGGCAATGTTAGAAGGAGTAAACGAGCTTACAAACTATTGCAAGAGATTGGATTATCGAATGATATACAGTGTGAACTGAAATGCGACAATTAGAACGCCGTCAGACTAGCTAATGGTGGAAACTTTAAAACAAAATCTAAACTAATGAATAGAAGATGCCATTACATCCGAGAGACAGTGAAAGAACAGAACATTCTCGTTAGACATGAGCCAAAAGATAACATGAGAGCAGATTGTTTGACTAAACCCTTAAGTGGCCCCACTTTACTGAAAAATGTAAAGAGATTTATGTCAACCATGGATCAATAAAACCAAGGGGGCTGATTGTGAGAGGTTGTTTTTATTATTTATATGTAAGATTTTTATGTTAATAGGTAGACAAGCAGACATAAAATTCACTAGGATTCAGAGACCAATAGGAAACGATCTTAAGGATAGATAGATGGCAATACGAGATCGTGACTCGATATTCTATGTTGGCAACTCTGGACACGCCTTACTATATATATCTTACTTGTTATTTTTTCTCACGAGAGCGTTGTATCGTACATCCAAAGCCATTAAAGTATTTACTATAATACGTGGTTAAATTAAAAGTCAATTATTAATCGATAGCCTCCTATCCTCACAGATTTATCGTAAAATTGTAACTTTTTTGAATTTAAAAAAAATTCTTGTTTAATGAATTTTTAATGCAATTTTATAGGGATTCACTTTAAATGCATTCTTGGTGCAATGCAGTGTTAGATTTATCGTAAAGTAGCGACATTTAAAAATTGAAAAAAAATTTTTTTTTGCATTTTTTATGCAATTTTCCAGGGATTCACTTTAAATGCATTCTTGATGGTTTGCAGTGTTAGATTTATTGTAAAATGACGACATTTAAAATAAAAAAAAAATTTTTTTTTTCCATTTTTAATGCAATTTTCTAGGGATTCACTTTAAATTCATTGTTCGTGCACTGCAATATTAGATTTATCTTAAAATGGCGACTTTTTTGAATTAAAAAAAAATTTTTTTTTTTTACTTTAATGGAAATTTCCAGGGATTCACTTTAAATGCATTCTTGGTGCAATGCAGTATTAGATTTATCGTAAAATAGCGACTATTTTGAATTTAAAAAAAATTCTTGTTTAATGCATTTTTAATGCAATTTTCTTGGGATTCACTTTAAATGCATTTTTGGTGCAATGCAGTGTTAGATTTATCGTAACATTGCGACTTTTTTGAATAAAAAAAAATTCTTGTTTAATATTATACATTTTTAATTCAATTTTCTTGGGATTCACTTTAAATGCATTTTTGGTGCAATGCAGTGTTAGATTTATCGTAAAATTGCGACATTTAAAAATTTTAATAATTTTAAAAAAATTTTTGTTTTATGCATTTTTAATGAAGTTTTTTAGGGATTCACTTTAAATGCATTTTTGGTGCAATTCAGTGTTACATTTACGGTAAAATGGCGACATTTAAAAATTAAAAAAAAAATTTTTTTTTGCATTTTTAATGGAATTTTCCAGGGATTCACTTTAAATGCATTATTCGTGCACTGCAGTATTAGATTTAACTTAAAATTGTGACTTTTTTGAATTTAAAAAAAATTCTTGTTTAATGCATTTTTAATGCATTTTCTTGGGATTCACTTTAAATGCAATTTTGGTGCAATGCAGTGTAATGCTTATCGTAAAATTGCAACTTTTATAAACTAAAAAAATTTTTTTTTATTGCATTTTTAATGCAATTTTCCAGGGATTCACTTTAAATGCATTATACGTGCACTGCAGTATTAGATTTATCGTAAAATTGCGACTATTATGAATTTAAAAAAAATTCATCTTTATTGCATTTTTAATGAACTTTTCTTGGGATTCACTTTAAATGCATTTTTGTTGGAATGCAATATTAGACTTTCGAAAATGGCGTCATTTAAAAATTTAAAAAAATTTTTGTTTTATGTATTTTTAATGAAATTTTCTAGGGATTCACTTTAAATGCATTATTCGTGCACTGAAAAATTAGATTTATCGTAAAATTGCGACATTTTTGAATTTCAAAAAAATTTTTGTTTAATGAATTTTTAATGCAATTTTATAGGGATTCACTTTAAATGCATTCTTGGTGCAATGCAGTGTTAGATTTATCGTAACATTGCAACTTTTTTGAATAAAAAAAAATTCTTGTTTAATATTATACATTTTTAATTCAATTTTCTTGGGATTCACTTTAAATGCATTTTTGGTGCAATGCAGTGTTAGATTTATCGTAAAATTGCGACATTTAAAAATTTTAAGAATTTAAAAAAAATTTTTGTTTTATGCATTTTTAATGAAATTTTCTAGGGATTCACTTTAAATGCATTTTTGGTGCAATGCAGTGTTACATTTACGGTAAAATGGCGACATTTAAAAATTAAAAAAAAAATTTTTTTTTTGCATTTTTAATGGAATTTTCCAGGGATTCACTTTAAATGCATTATTCGTGCACTGCAGTATTAGATTTAACGTAAAATTGAGACTTTTTTGAATTTAAAAAAAATTCTTGTTTAATGCATTTTTAATGCATTTTCTTGGGATTCACTTTAAATGCAATTTTGGTGCAATGCAGTGTAATGCTTATCGTAAAATTGCAACTTTTATAAACTAAAAAAATTTTTTTTTATTGCATTTTTAATGCAATTTTCCAGGGATTCACTTTAAATGCATTATTCGTGCACTGCAGTATTAGATTTATCATAAAATTGTGACTTTTTTTAATTTAAAAAAAATTCTTGTTTAATGCATTTTTTATGCAATTTTCCAGGGATTCACTTTAAATGCATTATTGGTGCAATGCAGTGTTAGATTCATTGTAAAAATGAAATTAAAAAAAAAAATTATGTTTCTGGTCTACGTATCATAAATTATTATTTCTTATGTGCTTGTCGTATAATATCAAAGATAATTTTTGCCTCTTTGTTTTAATTTTAACTTATTACTTGCGACTTGTTTTGTACCTTTCTTTTTATTGTTTGCGACTCTATTTGTACTTTTCTTATTATTTTTATTTACTTCCATCGTTAATTTATTATTATAATTTATAATTGCTAACAGAAACATGTTCGTCCTTATACATACGCACGGTTCGGAGGAGAACATTTGTGTCAACTACAGGGTCCGGCAAAATGATCTCCCACATTTTAATCTTTAATAAAAACGCCATTGTAAATGCTGTTTGATTTTATTTTTATTAACTGAAAATTTATGCTATGCCATTTGTTTTTTTGAGTTTTGAAAATTACAAAGTCCAAGTGGCGACTATTTTTTTTGATACACATTCGAAGCTGATTTCTAAAAGTTTCCAAAAGTACACTCGAGCAATAATTTGAGGCGATATTCCTGTAATTTCTTGGCGTATTGCTGCTTTTAATTCGTCAATGGTTCGGGGGTGGTGTTGAAAAATCTTCGCTTTCAGGTAGCCCTATAGGAAAAAGTCGCATGGGGCAAGATCGGGTGAACGCGCAGGCCACCCAACGTCTCCACTTAACGAGATTACGCGTCCTGGAAGTTCTTTGCGTCATAATCACAGATTCGTTACTTTTATAAATGTTTCGATAACGAAGGCACGATGCTTGCCCGTCCAATTCATGACGAAAACTGAAATGGCAAGGCGCGAGCTACCAACCGACTACGCTAAGCTCCTCCTCTCTTCAGTGGTTCGGGGACAGTGGTGGTGTAAAATGTGGGAGATCATTTTGCCGGACCCCTGTATAATCGTTTGTTTGATTTCCTCTCAATTTGGAGCGAGTTTTGTAGTTTATAATATTGCGTTCGAATGCGAATTTTATTTAATTTCTTATGTTTTATCTACATTACATTTCTATTATTAATTTATTTGTCATTGAAAATGATCCAACAAGGATAAAAACGTATGTTCACCTTCTGATTGTCAAATTATAATTTACCTTTTTAATTTCATGACATGTTTTATTTTATTTTTTAACTATTTAAACAGTTTGTCATTTTATTCAAAAAATTATGTTTCTGTGTTCATAAGATATCTGTGTACTACATACTATTCTGTACATACAGATGCGTCAGTGATACATAAATCGTTTGTATATAAATCCTACTTACATTACGATTAATCGGTTTTAGAATCCTTTTAAGAGGTATTGAATGTATAAACGTATAAAATATAATTTTGGTCTACGTAACAAAAACAAAATATAAGTTTAAGTTCAAGATATAAAAATTAACAACATCACTAATAAAAACACATACGTTAAATGAACCATTACACCTGAATCGAATACCAAGTGATAATTAAATTTAAGTAAATTGTTAACTTCCTTTGTAATGCAAATATAAGTCAAACGTGTCCAGGTATATACACACTTAAGGCTGTATTAATTATGTTGTACGTTAAGTATTTAATTATTATTTATATAAATTTTTATATAACTTTATGTTACATAAAAATTTATTTTACATCATTTACTGTTAATATCATACATTTTAAATATACATATATACGTATAGATGTATTTGTGAATAAATTATTATATTATGATATACACATTATTTAATTTCTATAAATAGTATATACTTTATAATTAGTACTGTTTTTATACGTTTTTTAAAATTATTTATTAATTTAATTAACTTTTTTATATAATGATCACATTATTCATAAAATATATGCGCTAATATATGATATTAAGTTGATATTAAGTAGATGATTTGTTTGTAACTAAATGTCACTTCCGTTCATTTATTCACGGTAGTTTTTTTCTCTTTGTAATTTTTAATTAGTATCATTAATTTATTTTTTTATCATCATTTTCATATAGGTTATTTTCAAAAATAAGCAATTTTCAGAAATTCTTTTGGACTTATTTAATATTAGGAAAAAAACTTATCTATTTTTAATATACTGAAAAAAAACAAGAAATTCCATGTGTCAATTTGAACAATGACATTTTATGTATCACTATAAATTTTACATATGTTATTCACCTTCTGCGAATAATATAAAATAAAGATACTAGGATACATACAAAATAAACAAGATGGTTGTTTAACGCTGAAAGGAATTAAAGTACTGGAGAAAAAAATAAAAATAATGTAAATATGACGCAGTTTTATATAAGAAATATCGACAAATGCAGCCACTAATTAAACGACCTAATGAAATAAAAATCTTTGATTGACAGTAGAACAATACATTACTTTTTGACAGACTGTTATATGTTTAGAAACATATCAGATAATTATTAGGTGTTGGAATTAATTCGTAGCGTTTTACAAGAGATGGCACAAGCAGTACACTATTTCGTTGTTACCTATAGTTCTGTATACATTGTAAACATCTATCATAGGACGTCATTTGCCGTACATAACCTTTCTTGAAATCATAAATAACAATACTGTATAATTCATTGAATATGTCAAAATTTGTGCCAGATAAAGTGTTTTTGCGGGGAGTTTTGCTTCATTACTTTAATATGAACAAAAGTGCAGCTGAAGCTCATCATATTTTAGTGGATGTGTATAGTGAACATGCTCTGGCTGAGCAAACGTGTAGGAAGTGGTTTGCACGTTTTAAAGCTGGTGATTTCGACTTGGATGACAAGGAGCGACCTGGTCAGCCGAAAAAATTTGAAGATAACGATTTGCAGGCACTGCTCAATGAAAACTCATGTCAAACACTTAAAGAATTATCTACGTCATTGGAAGTTGACTTCTCAACAATAGGAAAACGTCTTAAAAGTTTGGGCATGATCCAGAAGGAAGGACATTGGGTCCCATATGAATTGAAACCAAGGGATATTGAGAGACGTTTTCTCACGTGCGAACTGCTGCTTCAACGGCAGAAAAGAAAAGGTTTTTTGCATCGGATTGTTACCGGTGACGAAAAGTGGATCCATTATGACAATCCAAAGCGCAGAAAGTCATGGGTTAAGCCCGGCGAACCATCAACATCAGTGGCAAAGCCCAATATCCATGGCTCAAAGCTCCTGCTCTGTATTTGGTGGGATCAGAAGGGTGTCATATACTACGAACTGCTAAAACCGCATGAAACCGTTACTGGAGATCTCTACCGACGGCAACTGATGCGCTTGAGCCGTGCATTGAAGCAAAAACGGTCGGAATACTTCGAAAGACACGATAAAGTCATCTTGCTGCACGACAATGCTCGCCCACACGTTGCAAAACCGGTAAAAACATACCTGGAAACACTTAAATGGGAAGTGCTACCGCACCCGCCGTATTCTCCTGATATTGCACCTAGCGACTACCACTTGTTTCGATCATTAGCTCATAGCTTGTGCGAGCAGAAGTTCACATCTTACGAAGATTGTACAAAATGGTTCGATTCCTGGATTTCATCTAAAGATGAACAGTTCTTCCGACGCGGTATTCATTCACTGCCCGAAAGATGGTCAAAAGTAGTAGAAAGTGGTGAGAAGTACTTTCATTAATGTATTTTTTAATGCTCATGTGAAATAAATAACATTCTTTCATTAAAAAAACGCTACGAATTAATTCCAACACCTAATAATTATCTTTGAAATTCTTAATATGACTTTAAATTCAATTAAATTTGAATGAAATCGTTTTATACGTAACCAAAATTAATATTTTATCATTTCAATGTACTGTATTTTTTATTGTAACATATTGTATTTCTCATCCGTTTACATACTCTATAAAATTTTTAGAGTAAGATCTTAATGTAAAGAGTGAAATCTCACTTTTAAAGATTAAAAATTGTGACACTCTTTTTTAAGACTCACTCGATTTTCATTCTTTACAGTTAGATTCCATTCCAAAGTGTAGAGATAATTTTTACCTACCAATTACTTTCTCTATTGTACTTATTTTCATATGTTATTAACATTCATCAGGTACTATTGACAGCTAAAACACTAATTACTATTGCATAATTTTATTATTACTAGCACTACTTATCTTAGAATGTATAAGTAGTGCTAGTAGCACTACTTCGTACAATTACTTACTACTTACTTCGTACAATTTTAAAAATAAAAACTGTAAAAAACTGTAATTTATCAAGGAAAATCACATAATATGACGAAATTTTTTTATAGTACTTGACGATGATTGAAGACTGTAGAAAAACTGTTTATTCAAGTTAGATACAAACAAAGAATAAAAACGTTCTTATCATGAAATATCAAAAAATAGTTTTTTCTGATTGCTACATACGCTCTATATACATTCTTACTTTCAAATATTTTTAATTAAATGAAAGAAAGCCTATATTCTAATGTATTATTGTTTGTGTTTCCTTTTCACACATCAGATCTCCTGAATCCATAATTTTTATTATAATATTCGTGAGAATTTTATATATAATGGTGTTTTCTATATAAAGATTATGTGTTTCACGGGTTTTCTCCGTGTCCAGATTCATTCTTGAAATGCCAACGTTTCGAGAATCTTGCTGTTTACATCATCAGGGCAAAGAACAGTCTGATACTTACTGATACAGTGTGATACTGATTTTTATTATACTTGTCGATCACTAAAATAATATTTAAATTCCTTTATTCTTCTAAAGAGAAGAAAATGATAAAATAGATAAAATAAATTATTATTGTATATTACATATTTGTGTGTGTCATTAAAAACGTAAGATTCAGTTACTTCTTTTATTTTATCTTTACTGTTAATCTTTTCGGATGTCTCATCTTTTGATTTTTGAAAGTACAACTTTTGTTACTTTAATTAATATTATTATAATCTTGATTATGAGTCGTGTGGTAAAAATTAAATAAAAATGCACATAAGGATGTTTTGAAATCTAATGGATTAAATGAAAAAATTATTCGTCTTAAATATATAACAATAGAATTATAAATATTAGTCAAAAAATGAAAATCGACATTACAAATTATGTCACAAATGAATTCAAAATGCAAATCGCGAGTAAAATAATTGTTAATTTCGTTATCGTACCGAAAAAATATAACTACGTTGCAGTAACAGCTATGAAATACGAAAATTAGAACTATTATAATTTTATTACCGACTTATGTAATGGTAACGGTATATCAAGAAACGCGTTTTTCAATCTGAGATTTACATTCAATACGATGTAATAGTCAATTCTGAAAGACGATTTTATTAATGCGAGTTTGTGAAAAATCGTATGTTTGGCTCTCTCGCTGAAGATTCAGCCTTTCTCATTTATCAGTTAGCTTCTCAACATCGACCGCGACAAATCTAAGGGAAGAATGCGAGGAAACGTTACAGATACACAGTATGGATAGTTTAAGTAAAAAAATATATTTCTTTATTTAACTGAACGTGTATTTATACATCAAAATGTAACATATGCGATATTACGCACAAGATTATTCGTCTTTTGAAATATAATCCAAACAATATAATAAGTAAAAGTATAGAATAAACAAGTAAGTCAAATAACACACTCACTGATTTGCATATTAAATAATAACGGTGCAGTTCACAACATAGATTACGTTGTAGCATCAATTATATTAACAGCAAATGGTATTTAATTAAAATCAAAATTAATTAACCATACTGTAATGTAAAAAAGAATCAAAGAACTAATTTTTAATCACTTCCTTTGATATTGATATAAACAAAACTGCATTAGTAAGGTATGATCTGACAGTGAAACACAATGACATTATCATTTTATATCATTTTAAACAATTGTATATAATTTTAATTATTTAAAATTATATATGAGACATTTTTTCAAAAGATACAAGGAGCACAATATGTTCGATGGCGTTTACCAGACAACAAAAAAAGCGATTTAACAATACCAAAAGACACTATTAGCATGTGTTGCATCAACTTATTGGTCAAGTGATGGTTACTTAATAAATGTAAAATCTATTAGAAAAAGCATTACCTTTTTAAAATGTAATCAGTCGATCAATTTTACGTATGTACCTCCTAGTGAGAAATGACAATGAAATTGATATCAAATTAACATCTTTATTGATTCGATGACTTACAACATATTGATCAATTGGTTAGATTATTTTATAAATGTAAAATTTTTCCTAGAAGGTATTACGTATTAAAAATTAATAGATTGATTAACCTAATGAGAAATGATAGTGGAATCGACAACAATCGACAATTCGATTCGATGTCGATTACATTATCATTTCTCACTGGGCTAATCAATCGATAAATTTATTCGATACATGTATAAAATAATCTAGTCAACTGTTGACCAATACGTTGATGCAACGAACGATATACTGTTGCAATTGTTCATTGACAATCACATCGAAAATTTCGTATCTTTAGAGATTTTTTTCTATATTATTTTCTAGCGTTGTAATTAACTGGTGTCCAATAAAATGTGTGAAACTATATTATATACTATATTATATACTATATTAGAATTATATTATACACTCCATAAATATATTATACATAATGAAAAGTTTGATATATCAGAGAGTAATCTGAAAACGGTCATAATCGTGAGTTAGCTGTTATCAAATGCCAGAAAATCCGTATCGCGGCTCTCCACCGTTCTAACAAATCATTTAGACACCAGCCCGGCAACTATGGTGTGGAATCACTCTATACTCACTTCCTTTGATATTGTATAAACAAAATGCATTAGAAGGGAATCTGACAGTGAAAAACAAAAGACATTTCATTTTATTAAATTTTTAAAAAATTGTAATAATTTATTATTAAAAATTTAAATTTAACATTTTTCAAAAAAACAAAGATTTACTTTCAGGAACATACCACTGGTAGTAAGAAGCTTCCCCAATAGCAGGGAAAATACGGGATAGGAATACGAAATAAGACTTAATGCATCACTTGTCAGAAATCGTGAATTTTTAGTATTCAATTTTTTATGATTAAAGTCGTTATTCTTCCATTCGTGTCCGTATGCCGTTTTCTGACACTTTAATATAGGTCGAGCGATTTATGCCCCCTACCCTACTATCTTCCATTTTTCTTTGCACAAGGACTGATGGGAGATTGAGTTGATATGACACATGATACTATATTATTACGAGCCTCAAAGTTCCACGGGCAAAGAAAAAGATACCATGTCAGCGCTGGGATACATAAATCAGATTCGCAATTCGCAAGATTTAAAAATAAGACGACAGTGTAAATAAAACACAGTATAATAAAAAATACGAATAAGGTAGGCCTTTGAACTCTCCCTTGTGTCGTTCAAATATTCCACATCCACGAGAAGTAAGTTTTTGGCCCTGTTCAGGACCATGAGACATGATGAGCGTTGAATGTTTTGTATAACTTGTCCTACCTTCTGTTCACGCACTATCTTCGTATCAAATGACTTGCTTAAGGATAACAAAATCGAGGCTTTTTCGTAAATTTTGGAAAATATTTTCCAAAGTTGTTTAGATTTATTTTGTAAAAATTACAATACACATTTTGTGTATAATAACTTATATTTAAAACTACTTTGAAAGTTCAAATTTTTGTATTATATATAATTTTAAAACCTTTTTTTTTGGATTAAAATAGTGTACCTTTATATAATAAAATAACATTACTTGTATAACATCTTTTTACGTACACTGCATACACTTGGCGCATTTTCTATCTGTTTTTTAAATTTTAATTTCGGCACAATGTTTAATTTTGAAAATATTGAATTTGATAAGTGTACAAAGACAATTTAAATACTAGATTAGCACCCGTCAACAAACGATAGTATTAATTCTGTATAGTTCACGCTGCGTACGCGATACTGCGCAATACATAATGTAGCTACAGTCGATGGCCCTATTCCCCTAGCACATTGTCCTCGTCGTATAGTTCATCGATCATTGTCGCCCCGAGACAATGATTCGGAGAAATTGTTGTTTCCTACATTGCAGCGTGTAACGAGTGCACATGGTGTCGAGTACATTCAAGATACGCTGAAGCAGAGGCGATGGTGATGACAGCCGTTTGGTTATCCAGACGGACACCCTTGATGTCAAGAGCGATCTGCAACGTTGTACTCTGCTAAATGAAAGTTCTTTATATTTCACTTATTTTACTTTTGTAAAAATAATCCCACGTATTTTAAAAAAAAAAAGTAAATAGATTAATTTTATACGTGCTTTTACACGTGTTATTAAATTTCTGCATAATTACTCTGCAGAATTAAAAAGTATTTTAGACTTGAATAGCTGTAAAAATTGAGATCGATTAGTTGAAACTTGGATTCGGTACTTGTTATTGACATGATCGTTGTATTCATCCATTGTGTCGGTGTTTTCGCTCGATTACCTTTTTTCATTCGGTTCGATTAAGCTTTTCTTTAAAGAAATTCTCGTATATTTGTTCGCAGTACATTGTAATCTGCTGATGGAGATCGGCATCCATTTCTCAACAAAAATCCACGCAGGCATTAAGCCAATGTCATCGAAAATGATTTTGAATATGACATCAAGCGCGATACAGCACTTTAATTTCGTGTGAAGCGAAATGCTCAATTTCCTGTACGCAAACTAACACGAACGTCCACGATTTAATTATTTGCGTGTTCTAGTAAATTTATCGATAGATCTATATGCAGAAGTGCATTGTGCATATCAAACACTGGCGCTATAAAGCCCGAGATTAAGTGCCATAACAGCCACAAGCAGCTCTAATAAAATAATATGTATAATACTATGAGCGATTAGTCTTTTCGAAAAAAAAAAAAAAAAACGATTTTATTGAAGTATCTAAAAACTTAGCATTTCTGAAAATAATTTGTTGGATTATCAAAATATTATGTCGCGTTAAGTTTTTATAATGTCGAAACTTTTTACGATATTGCTCATTATTTAAACGTCTTACACAATTATTTTAATAGCCCAACAAAATTATTTTTTTAGATTTATATTTAACTAAATTTTTAGATACTTTAGTAAAATTATTTTTTCCGTTTACAACTTTTTCATACAGTATTGTACGTTAGTTACTTATTTCTAATGCTTACCACATATACGTAAACTTTAACAATTCTCTCCTTTTGCTCTTTGTTTCAGAGCAAACTGAGGAACATTTACAACTTAACACATATGATTTTACTTATTAATAAACAATTCCAAATTCTATCTTTAAGGATAAATTCCTCAAATATTTGACGTCGTATGCAAACATTTTCTACAAAGGTGATAGCATGAAGCTAGTTAATTTCTCTCTAATGTTTCTGTACGATGCGTTTCTCTACCAGCAAATTTTCTCGGTCGGTATCCCTCTTTGTCGGTGCTTTTAGGATGTTCTGCAGCCACATTTGCGGCCAGCTACAAGCAATTCAGCAATCTACAAGCCACTTATAATGCCGCTGATGTCCCACTCAACTTTGGTGTATGTCGCATGTGCACAGCCTTCTGGTTACCGAATCCCATCCCTACCTATACCTTTGGAAATATGTATTCACGCACACCTGAAGCAAACTACATTGGAGAACAAGACAACTAATTGCCAGCAATAACGACTTATCACACAGATACCCTGTAATAGTCCGCGAAAGATTTATTATACAATCGGAAACACAGTCCGATTGTACGACAATATTTCTCGAATAGCCGTTTACCGTTTGCTGCTTGTACTATACTTCAATTAAGATATAATCTCATTAAAAGTTTAAACCTTTATAGTGCAGTGGAAATGTATGTTATATAATAGTTTCTGCAAAAACACTTTATATTTTTTGCTATACATAACAATATGTTAGTTACAAATTCTTCACTCGCGTTGCTTTAAAATTATGCAATGTCAGTTGTTGTTTACTGAGATAAAATTCTATCATCCTGCGAGACTGATTTCAACCGCGTCTTGTTCCAACGCTACTCATCATGCGTGCACAATGTCAAACATCACATTGGAAAATGGGTATGTAGCGTCCTTGTATTTTTCTTATTGGATGGACGTTTCGCGAAGAAAAATGTGGAAAGTACGTGGCAGGATGCTACGAACTAAAGATTCGTCCGGCAGATTGCCAGGAGACAGTTTCTGCCCTTGGAGACCATCGCGCCAACTGTAGCTTCGTGGGAAGAATCTAAAGGAGTGGCCAGCCATTATAAGTTTTCTGCTTCTCATCAGACTTCAGACGGCGCAGTAGAGATCACTGCGTTCTATTAATCGTAAGGATAATTATTGCGAATGAAAGATCGGTCCGATTTATCTGTGGCAAGGTGGGAATGCTAATGACGCGAGTAGGCTTCGAAACGCTGGCTCGTTTAACAGCGTAGATGTAACACGATTTAAATACAAGAAGAAGATACGTATATCTTTTAAATAACATAAAGATACGTTGGCGTTGTGCACGTCTCGCGAGCGCATTTTAATATGTGTCAGCATTAATTGCATTCTTGTGTATAATCGGAGATACGATAAATTAAAAATATTTGCATGCAGAAGTAATCGTCTCAAGCATTCAGAGAAACCAAACAATTTTGAATAATTTTTAATTAAATAATTTTAACTGTGTATAAGACATGGTTAATTGAAAATTCGATCACCGATTTTTCACGATACGACTATTTTCTCTATTCCTTTTTTTTTCAGCGAATGAAGTAGTTGTGCCACTCAGAAATATGCGGCGAATTAAATCACGAGCATGTCGACAGAGTCCGTTTGCATTGCTGAATACAACACACAACAGTATTCGCAATTGCTCGCTGCATACGCACGAAGGCGCGTATCGTAAATTTTTCGCTAGTTTTACTTTTAATGTTCTATCGCGGATGTTAAGATACAGTCATAAAATTGTTCTCACGCGAAGCAAGGCGTAAACGGAAATATAAGAAAAATATAATCAAAATAATATAATTAATAAGAGAAAAGGCGATTTGCAAAGTAGAGAGAGAGAGAGAGAGAGAGAGAGAGAGAGAGAGAGAGAGAGAAAGAGGGGGGGGGGATGGAGGAGAAAGATAAGTAATTGTACGAAACTTTATTATACCAGTAGTTATTAAAACGCTTATTCGATCTCGGATACTCCCGATAGTCTCGATATGTATCGATTTCTCAGATATTCTTGCGTGACATGTTGGATTAATTCAATTGAATTTAGCAGCGTCGAGTCTTCTTGATTGGATCTGACGTACCTCTATCTCGTAGTTTTTCTCATACGATTAATCTCATTCGTATATTGTTTATATTGTAGTAATTCAATCGCGTTTCACGGTACGAGATCTTTAAAATTATAATTATAATTTTATAATTTTTTATCGCAACAAAATAATAAGACGTCCGTTTAAGATGAATTGTATGACAGATTAAGATAAAACTTTACAAAGAAAATATAGTTTCGGAACTGTTATATCTCGTTATGCGTTAGGGAAAACATAAACTGAAATGCTCGTACAATCACGCTTCGTGTGTCGAAAATTCGAGACAAATCACTATGAATTTTCTGTAGAATCAATGCTGCAGAATTTATTGTTTTGTCGTATATCTCAGACCGACGTTCCGCGATCGTTTAGTATCTACGTCCGCATCATTTAATCCACAAAGAAAATTTTACGATCCTACTATAGAAACGGCTCGAATAAACAGGTTTCTTAATACTAGCATTGCGGAATTATTGCTAATTAATTCATTGATACATCTCCATTGACGATTAATGCTAATTTGTGTTGATTAATGTCAATTTATTATTACCATTTGTTCGATATTATTCCTTCGCTTCGTTATTCTTTTAAATTCTTTGGAATAGAATCTCACTTTAAGAGTAAAAATTGAGCCAATCTTGAAAAAGAGTGACTCAATTTTCAATCTTTAAGAGTGAGTTTTCACTCTTCAGAATAAAATTTAGTTTAAAAGTTATAGAGAGTACATGAATAATAACTAAGAAAAATTTCTAGTTAAAAATGAACGAAGATTCTGATTATCACTAATCAGAATTCTGATTATCTCTCTCTCTCACACACACACACACACACACACACACACACACACACACACACACACACAAAACTAGAATTATAATAGACTCAATCACAAAATTGTGATTTGTCCATTTTCAAACAGATCTTTTTTCCTACAGTAATCCTTATGCTTTCTAGCGTATAAATAATTTTTCTAAGCTTTCACTGTCACTTTTTTATTTTTGCATTTTTAACATTCAGTTTTGTTATAACTTTTTTCAATTTTTTTCTACATGCATTATCTCGTGCATATTCAAGTTTATTTTATTATTGTTAAAGCATCCGTGTTATTATTTATTATATATATATTTTATTAAAAGTCACATAGCGGTAAAGAGACATCGCAACATTATCGCTGGCGGTGAAATTGAATAATCCAGTTGTTAAGATACAGTAATAGATCTATTAGATAGCATTTATGTCAATTGAATTAACTTGAGGTGGCTGGTTTCAAGATAACTTAAACAATTATTATGGACGTGGATCTGCTTGCGGAAGCGCTTCTTACTGACGAGTACTTTGCGAAACTAGATCCGACTCTCGTAAAATGATATTTTCCTCAGTTACGCGAGTGTAATGTCTTAAGTTTGAATGATCTTACTTGTCCTTAGTTGCATTTAGCGTTTTGCAATGATAAATGAAAAACATCATCGAATATAAACATGAATATTTATTCTCGTATGTGTTCTATTAAATTCGATCACAAGTGGTTTTACAAACACAAAGTTTGTTTTACTATTATTACTTCAATGGTGAACGAATCCGAATTCGCTATTAAAAATATTTTAAATTTTAAATCACCATTAAGATATTTAAATATCCTTCAACTAGAGCACACTCTATGTACACTCGATGTACAAACATTTAAAATGTTTTTTTTTCGTGAGCATGTTTTCTTTTCTTTTTCTCCTGAATATTTTAAGTATTTTCAATTTCTTCTTCTTTTACACATATTTATTCTTCTTTTTAATTATTTGGCGTATTATCGATTACCACCAGTAAAGAACTTTTTTGAAAAAAATTTTTTTTATTTTTTTACGTTTTTTTTAAATTTAAAATACAAATATAATGCGAAAATAGAAAAGGGGGTTTTTGTAGGCAAACGGGAACTTTTTTTTTTTTAAAAATTTTTAATTTTTTAAATTTTTTTGTAAAAATGGGGGGTTTATTTTGTACTTTTATTTACTCAAATAAACATCTCATTTAAATTTTTAAAAATATTTTCCCCAAAAAAATTTTAATTTAAAAAAAGTAACCCCTATGCGAGAACTATGATAAAGGCGATGAAAAAATCACAACGGGGTGGAAAAATTTAAAAAAAAAAAACCCAAAAAAGCTGCAACGAAAGATATCCCCCCAGCGGGGAAAAATAGAGTTGAAGAATACCGTTTTGGTAATTATTCACTTTTCTTATATTAAAAAACCTTTAACACAAATAAAACGGGGTAAAAAATTAAAATTTTTTTCAAAAAAAGTATTTTTTTATTTAAAAAAAAAGTAAAAATTTTTTAAACTAATTATTTTTTTTAACTTTTAAAAAAAAATTTTGGAAAAATTAAAAAATTTTTAAGATTTTTTAATTATAAAAAAAAAAAAAATTTTTCTTACAAAATTTTTTCCCAAAACCCATCTTTTTTCCCTTTTGGGGGGAAAAAATAACCCAAAAAGGAAAAAAAAAAAACCATTTTTTTTTCTTTTTGCTTATAAAGGAATTTGTGATGATAGTTCAATAATGAATGAAAAACGCAAAAAAGGGGTTCGAAAAAAAAAAAAATCGCGACGATTGCGGTTATTCGGATTAATGAAATATTGGGGCGTATTTAACATGCATTATTGTGCAATACATTTTAAAAAATTGGGGCCCAAAATAAACTTTCATTTTTTTTTTTTAATTTTTAAAAAATTTCTCATTAGTTAGAACAAAAAATGGAAAAAAAAAATTTCTTTTTCAATTAAATTGCTTCAACCGTATTTAAATTTTTTATCACACTCTGCATATTTTCGTCCCCCTTTGCTTATTTTTTTTTCGTTTCTATATAAAGCATTTTTTTCAATAACAATTTTAAAAAAAATTTTTTTTCCCCCAAATTTAAAAATAAAAAAAATTACAAAAAAAATTAAACAAATTGTAAATAAATCCTGTACCCAAAAAAAATGCAAATTTTAATTTGTTAACAGGACGTTTTTTAAAAATTTTTAACATTATTAGGGTTTTTGGGCTTTTTCGGTTTTTGAAATGGTAAAACATTTTTTTTTTTAATAAAAATGTAAATGGCCCGGGGACAAGTTTTTCCCCGATGAGGGTGTACCAGAGACACAAAACCCCAAAAAACCCCCCTAGAGCCCCAAGCGAAATACGGACTACGACCCAAGTTCTGAAACGTGGAAAAACACCAAAACAAACATTACAGTGGGGATTATCATCTCCGGCGAAACGAAAACCCCCTTTGGTCGGGAACCATCATCAAACAGAAAAATTTTTTTTGGGGTTAAATTAATCTCGCTTTGTTTTTTTCACAAAAAATAAATCTTACATTTATACAATTTGAAAAAAATAAACTTTTTTTCTGACAAAAAAAAATTTGGGTTTTAAAAGAATAAAATTACAAAAAATTTAGGGGAATTTTTTTGTTGTTTTTAAATTTTTTTTGATAACTTATGAAACAATAAAAAATTTACAATGTTATAGATCGTATTTTTCAAAAAAAAATTAAAACTCGCCGGATACAAGATTTTTTCTACAAGGATTTTTTGCCACCCCTTTTTAAAAAATTTTTTAGTTAAAATTTACAAACCAAAAAAAAAAAAATTTTTTTTAAAATAATTTTTTTCAAATGATTTAGGAAGAGGTCAATTTTTTTTCATAAAAAAATCGTTTTTATAATTTTTTTTTTGAAACCCCCAAAAAAAAAAATAAAAACCTTTTTTATTGAAATTATCTTTTTTTTTGGGTTTTTTTAAATTTTAAAATACGAAAAAAATCCCCCATGAAAAGGGGAATTTTTTTTTTAAAATTTAAATCGTTTTTTATGTGGGGGAAGTTTGCTCCTTAAAAATTTTGGGGAATAGGGGACTGTACCATTAAAACCCGGGGGGGTAGTCCCCGGGGGAGGAAAAATTTTCCCAAAATTTAAAATAGTTTTTATTTTTTTAAAAATTAAAATTTCCCTTTAAAATTTTTGTTAGAAAAAATTTTTGGGGAAAAAAACCCTTGTGAAAGATACCCCTTTTACATTTTTTTCCATTTTAATTCAGAGTTGTTTAAAAAGTCACTGGGGGATTCTCTTTTGGGGCTACAAAAAATTTTTCCCGAAAGTAGTCCTTTTTGGCGGGGAAAACCCCCAAAAAGAAAACTTTTTCATTTGAATTTTCATCGTAATGAAAAAATTAAAAATTTAAAAAATATAGCCCCTTTAAAAATTTAAAAATTTAAAAAACTATATTATTTTACAAAAAATATTTTTACAAAGTTTTTTTTAAAAACCTTTTTGGGGCTTTTTTAACATTTAAAATTAAATTTTCAGGGGGGATTTTAAAATTTAATACACATTTTTTTATTTAAAAATCAAGAGGGATGTTTGCAAAGATTTTTAAAATTTGGGAAAACCCCACGTTTTTTTCCCAAAAATTGTACGGGGCTAACACGGTAACAAAAAAAAAATTTTTGAATGGAAAAAAGCTTAAAATATATTTTAAATTTTTAAAAAATAAAGTGCCAAAAAAAAGGAAAAATGGAATCTTTAAAAATTTAAAAAAAAAATTTTTTTCGGGGAATTATGCCCGCAAAATTTAAAATTTTTTTTATTTTGAAAACAAAACTGATCCCAAATTTAAAAAATGATTCTTTTCGAAAAATAATAAAGAGTTTAGGGGTCCATACATTTTCCCCCTTTTTTAAAAAATTTTACTGCTTTTTAAAAGGTGTCTGGAAATCGCCCCCAAACAAAAAAAAAAAAAATTGGGGGTTTAAAGGGGAAGGGGAAAAAAAAATTAAAAAAGTTTTGGGCCCCGGAAAAAAAAGTCGCTTTTGATTTTTAATATTTTTTTTTTTAAAAATTTTTAATTTTTTTTTATAATCAAAATTTTAAATTTATGGGCTTTAACAAAAAAATTTTCTTTCGATTTTTTTGGCATTCCCAAAAAAAGCACCACGCGAAATGTACTCCCAAGCACCCCCCTTTTTTAAAAATTTTTTTTTTTAAAAATTTTTTTTTTTTACGGGGAAAAGGTTTTTCCCCAAAAAAACTTGCCCCCACGGCATTTTGGGGTTTTTCCCCCCATAATTTTCCCCCAAAAAATTTAAAAGAAAAAAATTTGTATAAAAAATTTTTTTTTTGGAAAAATTTTAAAATTAAATTTAAAAATTTTTTTTCCCCTAAAGGGGAATTTAATTTGAAAAAGTTTTTAAAATTTTGGCCCATGTTTATATACTCATGTTTCCTTTTTTGATTTGCTAATCACCCCGAGCTTTTGGGGCCCCTTTTCCCCCTTTTCCCTGTAACCACGTGTTTTTTATTAATATTCTTGTTTTATTGCGACGTTTTTTTTTTCGGGTTTAATTTTTTTTGTGCTTCAGTTTTTAAGTAATTTGGTGCGTTTTTTTTTAAAAAAAATTGGCTTTTAAACGTATTTTTTACAATTTTTTATTTTAGGAAAAAAAATACCGGCAATCATGACTTTTTTTTCCCCCTAAAAAATTTTCTTTTTTTTAAAAAAAAAATTTTAATAAAAGATTTTTCATTCATTTTCAGATCCAAAAAACGGGAAAAGTATAGAAAAAATTTTTTAGGGAAATTTGTATTACCCCCAAAAAAAATTTCCCCTTTGTAAAAAAAATTTAAAAGTATTTTTTAAAATTTTTAATTTTTTTTTTTTTTTTTTGGAATATAAAAGAGCAAATATTAATTTTTTTTAATTTTGATAAAAGAAAAAAAAAGGGTTTATTTATTGATAAGAAAAAATTTTTTTTTTCTTTTTTAAATTGGCTTTAAATGTATTTTTTTGGGAATAATAAACTTTTAAATCTTTAACACGAAAATTGTCCCCCAAAAAATTTTATAATTATTTTTTATTAATATTTAATAAAGATTAAGATTTTAAAAAAAAAGGGGTTGGGTTTTTAAAAAGTCTATTCTGTTGCCCCAATTTTTTCAATAGCAAAAATTTAAAAATTTTACGCTTTTTACGCCGTTTTTGGGGGAGAAGAAAAAAAAATTTTTTGCCGAAATTGATGATCTAATTTGGGGGTAAAAAACCCAGAGTTTTAAAAATAAATATGCACCCCCCCAGTATTCTTTTATTTTTTTTCTAAAAAAATTTTAAAACCCCCAAAAAAAATACGTACGTTAACAAAAAAATTATAAATATATAATTTTTAATGGGGGTGTAAAAAACCCCCTAGATAATATAGTACATAAGATAATTTTAAAAAAATTTTACGAAAAATTTTTGGGCCGTCGCGCACATTGTTTAAAAAAAAAAAATTTTTCCCCTGAAATTTTTTTATTTTTATTTAATTTATAAAAAAATTTAAACATTAAAAATGAAAAAAATTTTTTTAAAACCTTTTCTTTTTTTAAAAAATTTTTTAGTGGGGGAAAAAAAATTTTAAATTTTTATTCGGGAAAAAAAAAATGCTTAAAAGTAAAACCCAAAAAATAACCCCAAAAAAATTTTTTTGTTGATAAAATGTTTTTTTCCAGACCCCTTTAATTTTAAGCTTTAATTTTTTTTTCCGTTTTTGTCCAAAAATTTTTAAAAAAAAATTCTAGAATCCACAATTTTTTTAAAACCAAAACGTATTAAGTCAAAAAAAGGTTAAGAAAATGACGAAAATTTACAAACATTATTTCTCTACTATTTTAATAAAAAAATTCCGATACTTTAATTTCTAGAAAAATAAAAAAAAGGGGTTTTTTTGTGAAAAAAAATTAAAAATTTTTAATTTGGGGGAAATAGGGCTTTAAAAAAAATTTTCCCCAGTTTTAAAATAACATTTAATTTAATAATAAAAAAAAATTAAAATTACGATATTAATATATTTTTAAAATATATAAAAAATTTTAAAAAAAAAAATATATATTAAAAACTAAAAAAAAAGCATTTTTTAATAAATTTTTAAAAACCCCTACATAATTGAAAAAAAATTGAAAAAAATTTTTTTATTAAAAAAATTTTTATTAATTTTTTTTTATTAAATAATTTTTCGGTTTTTAAAAGCAATTTTTTTACAGATATTTTTTTTATCTTCCCTATACCAAAATTTTAAAAATTTTAAAGTTACAAATATCTTTCAACAAATGTCCCCAAAAGTATTCTAAATTTTTTCTTTTAAAGGGTAAAACCCCTTTATATTTTTAAATTTGTGGAGTTTTGTCACAAAAACCCGAGAAAAATTTTTTAGTAAAATTTTTCTTCTTTGTCAGATTTTTAAATTAAAAAAATTTTTTAATTTATTTTTGCAGAAAATTACTTTTAAAAACTATTATAAAAAAACCCCCGAAGTGAGTGAAAACTTTTAAAAAATGATGAACACCAGAAAATTTCTGTTCTAATGCCTACCAAATATATCAATGTAATCCTTTTTTTAAAATCGTTTTTTTCTCATTTAAATCTTTTTCCCTTTTCCCAATACTATCAAAATTGTAAATTTGATTTTTATTTTTAAATAAGCCTTAAGAGCCGGGGGAAAATTTAAAAAAAAGGGACACTCGATAATTAAGTAAATAAATTTTTTTTTTAAAAAGAATTATACAACTAATCATTTTTAAAATTTAATTTTTTTATATAATAAATATTCTTTTTAAAAAAATATAATTTCTATAAAAACTAGGGTTTCACTTGAAAAATTAAGAAAAAATTTTTTTTATTTTAAAAAAAAAATTTCATTTTTTTCCCCCCCAAAAATTTTCATTTTCATTGATAAAATTTTTACGAAAAAATAAAATCAAAAATTTTAATCATTTTGACATTAGTGTCTGTACCCCTGTATTTTTGGGACTTTTTTTATGCATTTTTTGTTAGTGCAATTTTGTTTACCTTTTTTTTAAACCCCTTTTAAAAAAACCCCAAAAGGGGGAAATTTTGAATTCCGAGGAAATTTTACTTTTTCCCAAACCCCAAAGCGCCCCAAATAAACAAGCAAAAAAATTTTTATACACAAAACACTGCATCACACGCACTAAAAAATACATACTTTTTTTTTAAAAACCCCCAATCTTTCGTATTAATTTTCAAAATTTTAATTTTAAAAAAAAAATTGTTTTTTCAGGTTTAAAACTTAGTAAAAAACCAAAAAAATTTTTTTTTCCCTCCAAAATAAAAAAAATTTAAAACCCAAAAAAAACCCCTTTTTACGAGTAAAAAAAAATCTTTTTTAAAAGTAACAAAACTTAATTAAACTAAGTAACTAAATATTTCACGATTGCTTTAAAATAGGCACGAAAGGGGTTTTTTTTAAAAATCATTAAAAAAATTTTTAAATTTTTTCCCCCGGAATTGATAAAAAAAAAACTCGTTTTTAATTTCCCCCCGTACAAAATTTTCGGGGGAACATAAAAGGGGGCCCCCTTCCCGGGGGGATTTTAAAAAAAGCAAGGGGGAAAAACCCCCTTTTTTTAAAGAATTACGTCTTTTTTGATACAAATCACTTTTTCAGGGGGATCATCACGCAGGGACTGAAATTTTTTTGGAAAAATGTAAAAAATCATCACAAAGATATACTTGAATTTCTCTAATGAAAAAAATTTTGGGGGGAAAAAATAAAAAAATTTTTAATTTTTTTAAATCACGTTGGGAAAAAAACCCCAAAATTTAAAACTGTTTTTAAAAAAATTTTGTGTACAAAATAAAAAAAAAAATTTTGAGTTATTTAAACATGAATTTTTAAAAAAAGTTTTTTTAAAAATTAAAAAAAATTTTTTAAATTTTTAAAATGAAACCTTTTAAAAAAAATTTTTAAAAATTAAATATTTAAAAATTCTTTTAAAAAATAAAAAATTTTTGTTATTATTTTTTTGCGATTTTGTGTAATTAGATCATAGAAAAAAAATCAAACAAAAATTGGATTTACGCCCAGAAAAATGCTATCTGGGGGGAATAATTATTCATACGAATAAAAAGATTCAAAATTTATAATTTATTAGTTATTTATTGCGAAAATTACAAACGTAAACATGATTTTTATCTCGAAAATTTTTTTTTATAAAAATTTTAAAATTTAATTTTTCATTTTTTAAAAAAAAAAATTAAAAACAATATTAACGTTAAAGATTTTTTTTAGGGGTTAAAATTTTTTTCAAAAAAAAATTTTTTAAATTTTGAAAACTAAAAATTCAAAAAAAATTCAAATTATTTTTTTTTGTTTTTTTTTTAAAATTTGATAATTGGAAGGGGGTTTTTTTTAACACAACGGGGAAAAATTTGGGGGGGAAAAATTTTTTGTTTTAAAATTTTCCCCTGGGTTTTAAAAAAGTCAAAAGTTTTTTGTTTTTTACCCTTTTTTTTTTAAATTTCAAAAGGGGAAACTTTTTGGGGAAAAAAATTTTTTTTTTTTTTTTTCCAAAAATTAAAAAAAAAAAGGGGAAAAAGTCGTTTGCAGTTTTAAAAGAAGTTTTCCCAAAAAATACTTTTTTCCCCAAAATATTTTTCGATACTTATAAAAATTTCTTGCAAAACCGCAAAAAAATACTTTAAAAAAAAACAAAAAAAAATTCTTAATTTTTTTTAAAATTTTTTAGTTTAAAACCTTTTTTTGGAAAAAAAAATTCCCACCTTTTTTTTAAAAAAATTTTTTTTTTAAAAGGGACCAAAGGAGTCCCCCTTTTTCTTAACCCCATTTTTTCTTGAGTCGACACTAGCCCAAAAAAAAATTTTTTTTTTTTTTTTCCCAGACTTTTTGGTCCCTGTTTTAAAAGGGGAAGAAAAAAATGGCAATTAAAAAGGGGGGGTCCCAAAATAAGGTCAACTTTTTTTTAAAAAAAGTACATCAAATAGTTCTGAGGGTTTTTTTTAAAAACTCTGTTTTTTTTTTTAATTAAAAACCCAAATTTTTGAATTGAAGATAGCAAACCCAAAAGACGAAAAAAAAAAATTAAAAAAACGAAACGTTGATTTACAATTAGGTTCCCCTTTTTGTATCGCATGGAGAATATTATAAAAAGGGGTTTTTAAGCAAAAACCCCTTTTTTTCCTTTTTCATTTTAAATTTTTTCGCCTTTAAATTTTTTTTAAAATTTTAAAAAACGTGATTCAGTAGTAATCAAGCCCTTTCGAACGCCCAGATTCTATTTTCATACTTTTAATTTAAAAATTTCCCTTTTTTATATTGATCCCCCCTTTTTAAAAATTCCCCTTTTTTTTTTAAATTTTAAAATTTTTAAAAACAGGGCCCCAAAAATCTTTCCCATGTTTTTGTCATAAAAGGCTGGTTAGACGAGGGATATTGTTAATGTAGAAAAACGAGGGGACTGTTTTTGGGATTTTAAAAATTAAAAAATTTTTATAAATGGTCAAAAATTTTTTTTTGGGAAAAATTTAAACTAATAATACAGTTATAAGTAAAAATTATCAATTTTTTTTATTTTTTTTTTCCAAATTTTTGGTTTTAAATTTTAAAAATTTTTTGTTTTTTTTTCTTTTTTTTTTAAAGGGTTTTTTTTTTCGGTTTGCATAAAACTTTTTTTTTTTGTTTTTCAAAAAAAATTTTGGAAAAGTATTGTTTTTAAAAACCTTTTTTTCTGATGCTGTAAAACAGACATAGAATAATTTTTTGTTTAACCAAAAAAAAAAAAAAAAAAGTTTTTCCCCCCAAAAATTATCTTTGTGGTTCTTTAAAAAAAGGGGGGAAAATGGTTTTGCATAATTATTTTGGCAGAAAAAACTGCATTAATATTAGGGCCTTAAAAATAATGGGGGTTTTTCTTCTATCCCCCTATATAAAAAAAAACGACGTGTTTTTTTTATCGGAAAAACAGCGACCCCCTCGAATTCGGTTTCACTTTAGGCCCCCTTTAACCCATTAAATGGGGAACAATAAAAATTGTTTCTAAAAAAAAAAAAAAATTTTGGAATAATAAAACCCCAATACAGGGAAAAAAAACCCCGCTAGTTTTAAAAATTGATATAAACAAAAAAATTTTTATTTTGCGTCAAAGTTGTCGAAAAAATTTTTAAAAATTGTAAACAAAAAAAAAAATTAAAATTTTTTTTATGCCCTTTTCTATATATATTTTGCTTGAAAAATTTTTCCCCCTTAGAAAAAATGAATATTATTTAAAAAAAAAAAAAGTTTTTTTATATCTGTGTTAAAAATTCAATTTATTTCCCTAATTATGAGAGTCCTGTTCTTTAATTATCCCCGGGTTTTTTTAGGCTTTTTAAAAAAAAATAAACCCCCGGGGTTGAGGGGGTTTTTTGGTAGTATCTCGTCATAAAAAAAATGATGTAAAAAAATTGATGCTGTAAAAAAGGGGGTTTTGTTAGAAAATGGATTTTTTTAAAATTTTCCCGTTTTTTATATTACTGGGGGGTTTTTAGAAAAGTAAATCTTTTTTGGGGCCTTACATTTTGGGTAAAAACCCCCCTCGTTTTATTTATTTGTATTAATAGGTAACTTCCCCCCCCAAAAAAAAAAATTTTTTTTTAAAAAACCCCCAAAAAAAAATTTTTAACCCTTTGCGGAATATAACGTATGCAAAAAAGAAATTTTTTTCACGATTCAAACGAACGTATTAAATTTTTTTTTGAATATAAAAGTGAGATATCTAAATTAAATGTATAAAATTTTAAAAATTAGAAAAATGATTTTTATCAAAAAAAATTACTTGTACGTATAAAAATTTTTTTGGGGGGGTTTAAATTTTTGTTTTTTTTAAATTTGTTAAACATTATCGATTCCAATTCTGCTAATGAAAGCGCTGGATTTTTTTTGAGGCCCCATTACCCGTCGAATAATTCATTTATAGTTCTTTTTTTTTATAATATTCCCCCCAAAAAAAAAGGAAAATACTCTAAATTATTTACTGTGAATTCTTTTTTGGGGGTTTTAAAAATTTGGTTTTCTAAATTTTTTTTATTTCAAATTTTTCCCTTTTTTTTAAAAAAATTTTTTCCCCCAAAAAAATTTAAAATTTTTTTAAAATTTTTCTAAAAAACCCCTATTGTGATTTTTAAAAAATGCTCTTTTTTTCCCCCAAAAATATTTGAAATTTTTTCAAATAGAATAAATTTTTAAATTTTTTCCCCAAATTCCCCAAAAAAATTTCATTTTTTTTTAAAAGTTAAAAAAAATTTTAAAAGAATAAAAAGATAAATATTATTTTACAATTATATTTGAATGAAAAATTTAAAAGGGGAAAAAAAACGTATAACTGGAGGTTTGAAGATTAAAAAAATTTTTTATGTATAAAAAAAATTTAAAATTTTTTTTTCAATTATTTGGGGCAAAACAGGGGAAAAAAAAAAGAAAAAATTTTTTTAAAAAATAAATTTAAACAGACACAAAAACCCCAAAAAATAAAAAAAAAATAATAAACCCCCAAAAAAAAATTTAAAAACTTTTTAATATTAAATTTAAATGCAAAATTTCTTATCTTTTAAAAAAACTTTTATTTATACTTTTTTATATACATGTTAGAGGAAAGGCCCCTTTTTAAAGATACTAAAATTTTTTTTGGGGGGAAAAACCCCAAAAGGCAAAAAAAAAATTTAAAAAAAAAAAAAAAATTGGGGTTTTTTATTAAAGGGAAAAATTAAAAAATTTTAGATATAAATTATATTAAAATTCCCTTTTTTTTTAAAAAATTTAAAAAAAAAGAAAAAAACAAATCGCAAAGTCAAAAAATTGTGCCCAAATTTTAGTTTTCCCCCCCAAAAATCAATAAAAAATGAAAAAGGGTACAGAAAAGTTTTAATTATGCCATAGAAGCAGGGGTTTTTTTTATTTGAAATACCGGGGTACAAAAATTTCAAATTCTACATTTTGATTTTTCGATTAAAATCTAACTTCTGTCTTTAAACTTCCCCAACCCCATCCCTTTTTTTTCTATTAGTAGGGGCCCCTATTAGTATTTTTTCCCCTTTGAGTACTTTTTCCCAAAAAAAAAATTTTGGGGTTCCCAAAAAATAAAATTTTTTTTTTTTAAAAAAAAATTTTTAAATTTAAAAAAAGGTTTTTAAAAAAACTTTCTAAATGCAAAGAACCCCCAAATTTTTTAAAAATTTTTTTTTAACAATGATTATAGAGACTACAGGGGCGCGCGCGCGCGTGCCCCTGTGGGTGGGGGTTTAAAAATCGTATAAAAAATGTATGCATATCACAATAAAAATTTTCGAAAAAATTAAAAAAACCCCCAAATTTGATTCGCAAAAAAAAACCCTTTTCATTTTTATTTAATATTTTTTTTAAAAAATTTAAAAAAAAGAAAAAAAGGGACAAAAACCCCAAAAAAATTTTTATAAAAATAAACTAAAAAACCAGAAAAAAAAAAAAAAAAAAAGAACAAAAATGTTTTAATTTTAAAAAATTTAATATAGAAAGCTAGCGGGGCGTTTCGATCGCGGGGACATTTTCAATTAAAAAAAAAAAAAGGGGGACAGTGGGGAAAAAAGGGAAAAAAAAAAAAATAAAAAATTTAAAATATTTCGTTCTGACGCTGGAAAACCAAAACACGAATTCATAATTACATATTTATAATAATAACGGAAAAAAAGAAACCACATAATAAAGCTCTTGCAGCAATCTTTAAAAAGGGTTGTGTAATTTTAGTAATCGTGAAAATCTTTTTTTTAAAAGAAAGGAAAACGCAAATAGTTTTTGACCTGAATCAAAATTTTAAAGGGTTTTGGGGTGCAAATAGACGTGAAAATGAAAAAGTAAAAGAAATGAAAAAAAATTTTTTCCCTTCTGAACTTAAAACATAATTTTTAAACAATTTTTTTTAAGGGTTTTTAAAAAAAAAATTTTAATTTCCACGGGAAATAAAAGTTTTGTTTTAAGAAATTTCGAAAAAATAAAAAATTTAATTTAAAAATTTTTTTTTTAATATCTCAAAAAAGGAATTCTGTTAATTCTTTAAAAATTTTCCCCCTTTTAACCCAACCAATTTTGGGGTTTAAGTTTTCCCCAAATTTTTTAAAAACAAAAAATATAAAAACTTTAATACACTTCAAATTTTCCCAAAAATTTTTTATCTTAATTTAAAATTAGAAAAAACGGAAAAAAAATTTCCAAGCCCCCCCCCCCTTTTGGGAAATCTTTTTAAACACGGGTTTCCCCAGGCCCCCAAAAGGTTAACAAAATTCAGTGATAAAATCAATTCAAAATTTTTAGGATCCAAAAAATTCTTTTTTAAATTTTCTAAAAAAATTCATTTTGCATCCAAAATTTTAAGTTCAAATTGAGAATATCTTTAAAATTTTTTTTGCATCCTTTTGAACCTCGTGCTTTTTGATATTTAGAATTGATACAAGGGGAAACTTCGTATGGAAAAACTTAATGTTTTGTTTCACAAAATTCCCCAAATTCTTCGCAAAAAAATTAAAAAACCTTTTTCTAAGAAGAAAATTTTGTTAAGGAGGAAAGAATTTTTCAGAGCTTACGACAGTAATTTTTAAAAATACGCAATAAATTAAAATTTTTAAAAATTTTAATAAATTTTAAATTCACAAGAAAATATGTTCTGCCCCCATTAAAAAATCTCGTTTATTAAAAAAAAAATGGTCAATTTTTTCCCTTTAGGGAAATAGGTCGAAAATATATTAAATAATAAAAAAAATACACGTCACAAAATTTTTTTAAACTAATTCTCGGGCTAAAATCTTGGAACCCCAAAACCCTTAAAAACGGGTTTAAAAAAGTTTTAAAAAAAAATTTTATATTTAAAATTTTAACAATTTTAATTTTTGGGAATTTTCCCCAAAAATTTGGTAATTAAAAAAACGGTTTGCGGGGGTTTCCTGAAACCCTCAGTTTTTTTATTAACGTACGAAATTTGTAAATTTTCAAAATTTTCCCTTTAAATTGTTTCAAAAGACAAATTTGCAAATTGGAATGTATTATAGTTATAGCGTTCAATTAATCTAAAAAAAAAAATTGTGAATCGTCTAAAACTTAAATTGCTTTTTTCATTTTTCAAATATTTGGGGGTTTTCAAACGTTAGCAAATGAAGGGAACAGTTCGAATCTTTTTAAAAAACGTCGTTTTTACAAAAAATTATATTAAATTTGTTTTTTCCAAAAAGGGGGGAACTTTTTTCCCAACTAAAAGTGAAAAAATTTAGTCTTTTAAAATAGTCTATTTAAAAAATAAATTTAAAATTTAAAAAAGATAAATAAATATTAACTTTTAAATTTTTTTAAAATTTTTTTTCTTATTTAACGATTGTTATAAAAAAAGTTAAAATTTGAATTTTTTTTGCGAAGGCTATAAGGGGTCTGGGGTTTTTTTATTACGGCCCCTTGAAATATAGATCATAGGGTGCCGCTTAATTTTAAAAAAAAAATTTAAAAACACAGCTTGTTTTAAGGAAAAAAATAAACAAAAATTTTAAATTTTTTAAAAAACCAATTTGATTCTCAATTTTAAAAAAAATTTTTTACTGGTTTTTTTCTCCAAATTAATTTTTTATTGAAAAAAAAAAAATATTCTTTTGGTTTTTTTAAAAAATTTTTAAAAATTTTAACAAGTTATTTAACGCTATATTTATTTTTAAATTTATATTTTAAAAAAAAAAAACTTTTCCAAATTTTAAGGGGAAATTTTTTCCTTTAGGTTTAAAATTTAAAATTTGAATTTATTAAATTAAAATTGTATTAAAGAAAGGATGAGATTACAAAATTTGTCGGTAAAACGGTTTTCTAAAAACCCCAACAAAAAAAGATATCAAATTTTCATTTTTGACAAGGAAAAAAGGTTCTTCTTTGACCCCTTTTTATCAATTTAAATTAAAAATTCCGGGAAAAACTTAGTTTTTGAGTAACCATGTAGAGAAAATTTAAAAACAGGCTCAAAAGCGACCGAGGTACAGTGCAGTTTAAAAAGGGAACTGAATTTGATGGGGGGAAAGTTTTTTAATGTAAAATTTGGGCAGATTTAAAAAACCGTTTTTCGCCATGTTTTCGAATGATAGTCAGGGGTACGAAGGCTGGAAAAAAAAAAATAAAAACCCAAAAAAACCTCCATACACAAATTTTATTTGTACCACAAAAAAAAAAAGTTAAAGGGCTTTTCCCTTATTTTTTTGTAAAAAAAAAAATTAAAATAAAAATTTTTGGAAAGCATTACATTTAAAAAATCGATTTTAACCTCCAAGTGACAAAAAAATTTTTTTGAAAAGCCGGGGGAAAAAAGACTGGCGAAAAATACTGAAAATTTTATAATAAGGGGAAACCCAAAAAGCGAAAGTCATTGCGGAAGCGATACCCTTTAAAAGGTTTGGTTCGCAAAAATGCTGAATTGCGGCCTTTTAAAAAGGGGGCTTTTCCCATTTGAGTATGAAAAATTTAGTTTCAATTTATCTTTCAAAAGTATAAAAAATTTATTTTTACTTTTTTTTTTTTAAATTTTGTTTTAATTGAAAAAAGAAAAGTTTTTGCAAAAAAAATTTTAAAAATTAGAAATTTTTCATAAATTAGTTATATAAAAATGTTTTATCAACCCCCCCGTTAATAAAATTTAATAAGAAATAATTTTTTTCCATTTTTTTAAAAACCCTTATTTTCTCGTAGGGAAATATACGATAAGACATTTACTATGTAACATTAAGAGGTTTTTTAAAAAATTTTAAATTTGAAAGACCGTTTGGTAATAAAATAATTTAAATTATTAATTGAAACATATAATCCTTTTCCAAATTCGTTTTTCGGGGATTGGAATTACAATCTTTAGAAAAATTAAAATTTTAAAAATTACTGGAAAAACAAATAAAACAAAAATTTATCAACTATATTTAATAATAATCTTACGGCTTCCACAGCGAATTTTTTGGCATACTAGAAGTAGAAGTAGAAGAATTACTGTTCCTAGACGAAGCATTCATACAAAGTGAACTAGAAGAAAAAAAAGAAATGCAATTAAAAGTAAACGAAATAAAGCAAAATATTGATAAAGAAGTTAAAATGAAAGAGCCTAAAAGAAAAACAACAACGGAAGCTGATTCAGAAGATCTTAATACGCTACTGCAACGATACAGAATGAAATTAAATAAAGAAAAAGAAGAACTATGTTGTGAAATAAATGGAGCTCACCACTTTACATATAATGCTAATAAGTTATATTGCATAAGAAACCATTGGGAAATTCATCACGGGCCGAAAAGTATGATGTACAATGATATAAAGCCAAAATACAGAAGTATAAATAATCTACTTCTACATTACGAAATAACGAATGGAACGTTAGCAAACTGCTCTGAGTGTGAATATTCAGAAAATTTGGAAAAAGACAATGAATTGTATTATGACAATTTCAAAATTATGAGAGACCACTGGAATCAATATCATGGGTATAAAACGAATATTTTTTAGACATATCAAAACGAACAAAAGTTAATTGCGTTTTATTTGATTTATTTCTATAACTTTATAATAATCCGAAGAGACAATAATTGATTTGACTTCAGTTTTGTTCTATCAAAATACATCTTATCAGAAACATTTTACAAATAGTAATATAATCACAAAGCAACTGAAGTTATGGTCAAAATCGGACACACGTATACGAACTTACTTTAAATGAAATCATCTCAAAAATGACTGCGCGATAATTACTTTCGGTCTTTCAACACATAATCAATGTGAAATATTATAATAATCCCAAATATAGAAACTTTAACTTCGTGCTAGCATCTTAAAACCAGTAAAGAACTTCTTGAAAATAATGTAACTTTTATTAATTTTACGATTATTTTATTTAAAATACATACATATATATGCGAAGCTATAGACAATCGTTTTGTAGGCAAACGGGAAACTTCTTTTCGTATAATTTAACGTTTAATTTTGATCATAATCGGTGTTATTTTGTACTTAATTGATTTACTCAAATAAACGATCTCATTTATAATTTTAATATTTATCCCGAAACAATTATTTAATAATAGTATGGCACCTATGTCGAGAACTATGATAAAGGCAGATGAAAATCTACAACGTGAGGTGGAAGAATTAAAGAAGAAAAAGCGAGAAGCTGCAACGCAGATATCACATCCAGCGGAGAGATATGAGATTGAAGAAGTACACGTTGTTGAGTAATTATTCACTTTTCTTATATTAAATAACATTAACATGAAATGAACGAGGTATAAAATTAAATATTAATTTTCAATAAAAGTATAATTCATATTATGTTACAAAAAATGGAATAAATTTTAAACTAATTATTACATTTTCACGTTATTAACAAACTGATAAATTACAAAATATTTAAGATTTTTTCAATTATACAAGTATCAAAAATTTCTTACATAATATGGCCAACATCATATTTCCTGTATGTAAAAAATAAGCAAAAAGGATAA
The DNA here is from genome assembly GCF_024713525.1 of Acromyrmex echinatior. Lineage (NCBI taxonomy): Eukaryota > Metazoa > Arthropoda > Insecta > Hymenoptera > Formicidae > Acromyrmex > Acromyrmex echinatior. The sequence goes on from NC_141859.1 coordinate 11,666,568, forward strand.
ATACTAACATTTTCTGCTTCATATTGCTTATATAAGGAATTTGTGATGATAGATTCAATAATGAATGTATATAAACGCAAAGAAGAGTTCGCTAACAAACGTATCGCGACGATTGCGGTTACTTCGTATGTAATGAAATATTAGGGCGTATTTAACATGCATGTATAATGTGCAATACATTTACTATCAGAATTGCTCCTAATAAACGTTCATTCATTTATTTTAATTAAATAATTTCTTATTAGTTAGTACGTAAATTGCAAAATGGAAAAAAATTAACTTCTTTGTTCAATTTAAATTGCTTCAACCGTTCTTTAAATTTATGATCGGACACTCAAGCAGTATATCTGTCAACATTTGCATATTACATTATGTGATTTAATTTCTGTATATATAGCATTATATTACAATATTCAATTTTAAAGACATTAATTTTATACAAAATGTATAACATAAATAAATTACAAATGTAAATGTTAACGAATTGATAATATTAATACTGAATCCAAAAAATGCAAATTTTGATTTGATTTCTCAACAGGACGTACACTTTGAATTTACATTGTTATGTATTTCATGGCATTTTTCTGTTTTTTAAATAATACGTAACAGTTTTCTATCTTTTTAATAACATGTAAATATAGGCCTGAACAAGACATTCCGAGTGAGGGTGTACCAGAGACACAAGAGACACCAGAGGCAGAGTCCAGCGAAATACGAAGTACTCCGACGCAAAGTTCTGCAACTGTGGAAAACATGCCAACACAAAGCAGTGACGATGAGGCTATACCAGTCTCCGGCGAAACGCAAAGTCCTTTGACTGTGGAACCACTATCAAAACAAATAAGATTAGATCCTGGTAATTACTCGTTTCGTTTATGTCACGTAACGATAAATCTTACATATTATACAATTTGTAATAAATATAACTTCTCCTGATCACATAAAACTAGTTAACAGAATAAAATTATACAGAATATTATTCAGAATATCTTTTGATTGTGTTGCAATTTTTGTAATAACTGATTAAATGAAATATAAATAATACATATGTGCAAAAACAAAATTACAGATGTTATACGTTATATTGAATCCGAAAAGAATTCAAAACCGCCGCTGATACAAGGCATCTTTGTACAAAAGATATTATGCCATGTGTTTTAATAGTTCAAATTTACTAATATTTATTATAAAATGAAATATTTTTTAAAATAACCTTTTCAAATGAGTTTAGGCAGAGGTCAATTTTTCATTTTATCAAAAATATCGGTTATGTAACTTTTTTTCCTAATCCAGAGACTATGTAAAAATAAAAAAAAACATTTTTATTAAAATTATTAAATTTTTTTGGTTTTTAAATTCAGTAATACAGAAAAAGATACATGATGATAGAGGAATTTTTTAATTAATTTAACTCGTATTATATGACTAGGAGAAGTGTTGCTCCATTAAAATTGGAGAATATGGCACTGTACGCATTGAAACATTGTAGTAGTGCCGGGAGATGAACAATTTCCCAATCTAAATTAGTTTTCAGTTTTTAAAATACAATTCCTCTAAATAATTGTTATGAATAAACTTTTGACAAAACCAATTGTGATTAGATATTTTACTCATTTTACATATTTACCATTTCTATAGATTCAGATGTAGTTGATTAAATGTCACTGTGACGGATTCTCATTTGATTACGAAAGAATTACACAAACAAGTAGCATCCATATTTGGCTGGAAGATCAAAGAGTAAAACATGCAATTCTGAATGTTCATCGTAATAGGATCAAATTACAAATTAAATAATAATAGTCTTGTAAATATAATAATCTACATTATTTTACATAGATCGTATTTTATCAATGATTTTATTAACAACAATTTCGAACTGTTAAGCAGTTATTTAATTTGCAAATATGATTTATATAATATTATTACACATTATTGTATTTGAAAAACTCAAGAGTGTATGTATTGCAAAGAGTGTAAATTGGGTGCTACGCTTTTTTCTCGAAAAATTGACACGCGTTCTATACACGGTAACTAAAAAAAATTTAGAATGGAAATATAAACGCGTCAAGTATATTATTATATTTAACAATATAAATAAAATGTGTCAAATAAAAGATAAATAGAATTATTAAATTAAAAAACAACGTTTATCGAAGAATAATTATGTCTGCAGTAATTAATCATATTCTTCGAAAACAAAACTTACAATTTAAAATGTATGGTTCATTTCGAATAATCGAATAATGCAGTTTACATAAGCATACATTATAATGCACATTCTCTATTTTATACAAGTGTCCGGAAATCGCCCGAAATACACATTTTATACAAGAAGTAATTCGGGATTTAAGATGAAAAAAAAATCTATATAAAGAACCGGAAGTAAGTCGCTTTTGAGTTATAACTACTTATATTTTTAAAAAATTGTATTTTATTTTTTATAATCATAATTTATTTCATAGGGTTTTAACATACATAACTACATTTCAGATTATTTTAGCGTTACCAAAAATGCACCACGCGGAGACATACTCCGTTAGGCATCCCTCTTTTTTAATCTTTTTTATTTAAAAATTTTTTTATTTTACTAGAGAGATCTAGCAGACTATGTCTCCAAAATATTTCAAAACGTAGTTTAAAAATAGTATGAAATAGTTATTATTGTAATTATAAATAACCAATTACAATTTTTTTTAACATAAATGTAGTTATAATTTGGAAACGATCTATTTCCGGACCTATGTTTATATAGATCTTGTTCCTTCCTTTGAATGCCGAATCATTTCCCGAAGTATTGCGGGCGATTTTCCAAATATCCTATAAATCTACGTGTTTTTTATTAATATTTTTGTTTTATTGGCACACTTTTATATTCGTATATTAATTATTATTTTTGTTCTTTAGTATTATAAATAATTTGGTGCGTTCCTTTTGGAAAATAATTGTGCTTATCAAATGTATTATACTACATATTAGCATTATAGAATAAAAATACTGTCAATGACATCGTTTATCCTATAGAATTTCCTTTCTTACTTTTTAACACAATAAATTAATAAAAGATTATTTTCATACATATTCGGAGCATAAATGAACAACAGGAAGCGTATAGTTTAAATTTCTACGGAAATTATGTATTATTGCTATAGAAATTCCTGTGGAAATTATGTATTATTTAATTTTAGAATGTGTTTATTTATACTTTGAATATAATGGCAGCGAATATTAACATTTATTAATATTTAGATAAAAGAGAAATAAAATCACGTTTATAAATTTGTAAGAAAAAAATGTATTTTTTCTGCATGTGAATTGGCTTTGATGTATAACGATTTTGATTTAATAAACGTAAGATGCATGATACATTGTTCACCAAAATTTTATATATTTATTTTTTATTAATATTTAAGGAAAAATTAAGATAATTAATCAAAGTTCGGAATTAATGTACTATTCTGTTGTCAGATATTTTAATCAATAGCAATAATTATAATACGCTGGATATGCCGTTGTTATTGAGAAGAATAAATAATTTGCCGAAATTGATGATCTAAATTTCCTGTCGAAAACAGAGATTTTCAAACTACATATCAAAACATTCAAATAAAAAAATTCAAATTTCTTATATTATAGTTAGCGATTTCTTTATTCTTCAATTTTAGTAGTGGAAAATTAATTTTTCACATTTTTCTGAGAAATCAATATGAAGTACATCTCATGAATAGATCAAAATGAATTTTGGATGATAAAATGTTCGATTCCAGGTTCCTTTTAATCGTTTAAAGCTGTTAATATTTTTTATCCGTTTTTGTACATACATTGTTAAAAAGGTCGTGAATATTAGTAAAATTTAGTGTAACAAGAAATGCGTATTAAGTAAAAATAACGAATAATTTACAAGTACTACTTCTCTACTATTTTTAATATAATATTTACCATATTCATTAATTTTTAGAAAATATAAAATAATAGTTTTGTGCATTTTAAACTTTTATTTAAAATATTTCTTTATTCAAAATTTTTTTCTATTAGGTGTTGGAATTAATTCGTAGCGTTTTTTAATGAAAGAATGTTATTTATTTCACATGAGCATTAAAAAATACATTAATGAAAGTACTTCCCATCACTTGTAAAACGCTACGAATTAATTCCAACACCTAATAATTTTAGTAATATCATTCAACTTTAAAAACATATAAAAATGTATTAATAACTAAAACTTTATAAGCATTTATTAATAAATTACGTATATACTTACATAATTGAGAAATTAGAAATTTATATTGATTTTGTTTTCAATTAAATAAATATTTTTGATGCAAAATTTTTAAGAGAAATATTTTTTAAATTTCTGCCTATTCGACGAGTGAAAATTAATATAATACAACTTATCTTACATACAAATGGACAAATGATATTCTAAATTCAGCGCGCGTGTATAAACAATAAGATAGGAAACAAGACCGTTTATGTTAAATAACATTACTTTAAAATTCGAAGCGCCACTACGGTCTGAGTATTATCCAAAAAATAAAAATCTTATTGTTTATGCACGCGCGCTGAAAAAATGCGTTACTCTCTATACATATTGATCGTGATCGGATCATTTTCAAACAATCGGAATATCCAAACAAGTTAATTTAACGAATTTTGTCTTATAATACCCGCATAAAATTGAAATTAGAAAGTTATATTTCTTTATAAATACTTTCAGTTCGTTTTTAACCAAACATTATTAGTATGTAAGTATATTCCAAAGTCTTTATAATTACTAACAATTACAGAGATTTTGAATACACTTCAAACTTTTCCAATCGTATATCGCTAATTTAAGGTTTAATTTTTGCAAAAAACGAGATAGAGACTCTCCAAGCTCCACCCCCCCTTGTGCCTTGTAATACGCTGATTACCCAGGTACCACAAAGAGTTCAACAAGTATTCAGTGATATGTCATCAATTCTGAATTTATTTTCAGACGCAAAAAGAATTCTTTTTCTGACAAGTTCTAAAAAGAATTCATGTTGTATCTGAAAATATGTTCAGAATTAATGACATATCACTGAAATTCATTTCGAATTCTTTTGAACTCTCTGTGCTTTTTGATAGTTTAGTATCTGATCAAAGAAGAGCGATCTTCATAGTGGAGAATGAACTTAATATATTCTGATTCAACATCAAATTCACAATACTCATTCGCAAAGAAAAGTTAAGCAATCCATCAAATACAAGCTATCTACAGGAGAATATGAATCTTTCAGACCGAGATAGTCATTTTTATTGCATCTTTATTATAATTAAAATTCACAAGAAAATATGTTCTGCTTCGCATTCTTCGCCCCACATTCTTAGTCCCAAAAATCTTCGCCTTGTTAAAAATAAATGGATAGGATGATTTCCTTACGGAATAGTGATTACGAAGAAATATATTTCATAACAACATAATACATGCGTCATAGTAATTTTTTATATAACAAAAGATTCTCGGGCATCAACTCTTCGAGATAAACCAAACTTCATAATAATGGGATTTTAAATAGATAGCATAATATCCTTTGTACAAAGATGCCTCAACGGCGGTTTTGAATTTTTTTCGGATTAAATCGATCTATAACATCTGTTATTTTGTTTTTACTCAATATTTATTATTTATATTTCATTTGATAAGTTATTATAAAAATTGCAACACAACAAAAGATATTTTGTATAATTTTCTTCATAATTTTTTCTGTTAACCAGTTTTATTATATGTGATCAGGAGAAGTTATATTTATTACAAATTGTACAATATGTAAGATTTATCTTTACGTGACATAAACGAAGCGAGTAATTATCAGAATCTGATCTTATTTGTTTTGATGTGGTGGTTCCACATTCAAAGGACTTTGCGTTTCGCCGGAGAGTGTTATACCCCCACTGTCACTGCTTTGTCTAAGCATGTTTTTCACAATTGCAGAACTTTGCATAGCAATGCTTCGTATTTCACTAGACTCTAGTGTCTTTGGTGTCTCTAGTATCTCTAGTACACCCTCGGAATGTATTGTCCAGATCTGTATTTACATATTATTAAAAAGATAGAAACTGTTACGTATTATTTAAAAAACAAAAAAATGCCATGAAATACATAACAATGTAAATTCAAAGTGTACGTTCTATTGAGATATCACAAAATTTGCATTTTTTGGATTCAGTATTGATATTATCTATTCGTTAACATTTACATTTTACATTTGTATAAAATTAATGTTTAAAATTCTTTAAAATTGAATATTGAAATATAATGCAGAAATTAAATCACATAATGTAATATGCAAATGTTGACAGATATAATGCTAGAGTGTCTGATCATAAATTTAAAGTACGGTTGAAGCAATTTAATTTGAATAAAGAAGTTAATTCTTTGCCATTTTGCAATTTTCGTTCTAATTTTTTAAATTTGTATAATTGAAAAAAGCTTATATTAGAAAGAAGCATTCTTTATAAAGCATACATTTTCAAACAAAATGTTAGTGGCGTTCTTGATATGTGAAGTCTGTTTTCTGTGGCTGAAGTGTATGCTTTTGGAACTTATATATAGTGACATATTTGGCATTTGAAAAGGTGAGTTACAGTACTGTTTAGTGTAGAAAAATTCTTTAAAAACAGTTTTATATTTTGGTCGTCGCGCAGCATTATCTATTGCACAGGGCAATGATTAATATATTATATACATACATCGTATCGATTGTAGCTTGTTCTAGCATAATACTTTGGACGATGTACTCATCAAAATCCAATAATCGAAACGAGAGATATTAGATACGCTTATTTGGCTACTGTTTCTTACCACGCGTAACGTGTTCATGTAGCAGGGAAGAGTCTCGTATAATTAAAACAAATAAAATGGGCGAATGATTCAAAATTAAACAATCAATGATTTAAAATTTCGAATTAATTCGGTTTCGAATTTCTCAAATTCAGAACGAATCGAATCTAGTGAAATTCAATTGAAATTTGAATACGCACACCAATACATTAAACATTGCTAATTAGAAAGAAATTTACTGTAGTATTAAAAAAGTAGTAAAAAAAATAAAGAACAAAATTGAATATTAAAAGAATATATAAATCTAATGAAGTTACCTGAAATAAAGGTTTATCCTTTATAATAAGGTATACGATCACCATAATGACAGATGGATCAAATAATTGTTTTCTAATAAACTTTATATATGTTTGTCTCAAAAGTACACATAAAATCCTAATAAAAAATCACCAATAGTTCCTATCCAAATGTTAAGGGAAGAACACTGTTGAATATAAACTGTATAAACTTCGTACTCAAGCCGATTTCTGATGAATTTGAGTACGACAGATGCTATAAGTATTTCTATTGTACTCATATTAACTGCATAATATATAATCAATTTTTCTTTAAGTGTATATTATAAGCAATAAAAATTATTAAAGTTTTATTCAACATTTTTGTTACACTCTGTATAGGTATCTGTGTTTCTATTTCTTCAACTTCATAAATCCTGCCTATAAAAAATGGAGTAATATATTTATGACGGAACATTATTCGTAACTTGGATAATCCAAAAAAAAAGGTTCCTCTTATTCTTATTTATTAATGTATCTTTAAAAAAATTGATTAGTTTGAAAGTATGTTTAATTTAAAAGAAGGAAAAAGTGTTATTTTTTTCTTCTGTCGTGCAGATTTACAATGCAAGCAATAGTAGACTTAAAAAAAGATGAAGAAAAAAAGAAAAGCTAATTTGTTACCGCCTTAAATGTAATTTTTCGTAAATATGTATACTTAAATAAAAAGTATGACATAATATTCACTGAGTGGGAATTGGTGAATTATAAGTAAATAATGCGAAATGATATATGAATATCATACAAAAGTTTTACATTTCTAAAAATTGGACGTATAAAATTTCCTCTAATTGATTTCCGTAATTTTGCTTGGACTGTAAGGGATAGACTCCTCATCTTCATCGATCTTCCGCAATCGTTGCAGTTCTGCTTGCCGCGTCCTGAAACATATCATAGTCAGCGATGATGTACAAGATTCATTTCGGAATTGACAGTGAACAGGTTTCAGGGTACCTTGCTAAAACCTCCTCATTTTCTCGTTCTTGCTTTCGGCTCTTGAGAGCTCGATATCCGATACAAATGATTACCAATAGAATGGGTATCAGACAAGCCAGCACTATGCCGCTGGTAATGCCCGCTTGACGAGAGCTATATTCCTGTTGACCTGCGATATGCATAATAAAACATCGTACATTACATGAACATATAAGAAGAAGCTAATCAAATAATCGCGAAAATTTTTGAGTTTAAATGGAATCAATTTACATTATGTGCTCGTCATCAAAAGGACACAGATAATGGCAAAATTTTATGATAAGTCATAGAACAGAATAAGGCATTGTTTCTCTGACAGTAGTATAAAAGACATTTTTTATGTAGATGTGTGTGATAACTGATAAAATTTTATTTTCAAACGGAATACATGGAAATAAACGCAATCAGCATGCTATTATTTTCGTATGCTTAACTTAAATAATTTCTTTCTATTAGAGGAAGTGGAAAGAGAGAGATTATCTTAAAATGTAACATATTTAAGAATATTTAAACTAGTTTACCGTAAAATCTCACGAAATATTCCGCGCTACAAAGTATTATAATTTATAAATTTCTAATTGTAAATCAATTCTAAGTATCATTATTATTATTAAATGAATTTTTCGTAATAATACATTAAATAAAATAATCAAGTAATAGAAGGAGGAGACAAAGAAATATATTGACAGAAAAAAAACCCAATTCTCTGATAGAAATTTCCATTCCATTCGAATGCTGTTCTAATGCTGCGTTATATAATATAAATCATTCTTTTTTAGATAATTTAAACATTCTGTGCATGCATGTGGAATAGAAATTTCCCATCATTTTGTTTAATGATGTATAAAATTTTATTAAGATTCTTTTACAATATGTGAACACAAGTATGTGTGATTGAATTGTAATAAAATACATAAATACTATCATTGCGATTGTAAATATAAATCGATGATACAATTAAATAGTTGCTATTGCATTCATTGCTTAGAACCATGTCACAATCTAATCTTTTGTATTAACTAATTATCGCTCTGCATATACATATATATATAAATGAAATAATAAGTATATTTTAAACAGTTAATACTGTATTTCTATTCCACAGCAAGAACAGTACAGATGTGTAGTATCTCTATTATTATAAAACTATACATTAAACAGCATCGAACGATAACGAAAATGATATGTTTGAAAAATATCATCTAAATCTTCTAAAGAGAAAGAAATTATCAATAGTTGTTTTTATACTAGATTTTAATCAGTCGCGTATCAATTTAATTTTTCGCTCAATATATGTTAGATATTATGTTGTTACAGATATATTAATATAAAGAGCGAAAGTAGCTCGTATTAAATATATAAAATTAAATGATTAGTATTAAACAAATAAAAATAAATGTCAAATTAATAAAACACATGTATTTAATGAATCGGAACGTTTCGACTTAACAAAGCTCTTTTCAACCGCAATGAACATTTAACCAGTCGAATACAAAATAGAACAAAGAAAGTTTTCATATAAAACATGTAAAAATATGCAACACATAGACGAAAAAAATTTTTGTCTGTTTTAATTATGATCGATTGATTGAGCATTTGTAACGACTGAAGAGGGCTTTATTAATCGAAACGTTCTACTTATTATTTAATTTCATTAAATACATGTATTAATTAAATTGATATATATTTTTGCTTGTTCAATTTTGGCCTTTTAACTTTTACGGATATATATACCATATATATATATATATATATGTATATATATATATAAATAAATATATATATATATATATTATTTTTTCATGTGTGTACAACAGTCATTCTTACATGTGTGCGTGCAAAATGTATGTATGTATTTGAAATTGAAATCAAAATATATTGTATTGTCATGGTCTGATACACACTGTGTCTGATATATATTGACTCAAAATGATGCGTGGAAATAAAACAATTTCTGAGCAGAATATATCATTTATACTGCAATTATATTTATGTACTATTAATACTTTCTATCACTGTAGATTTAAATTTTTTTCTTGGTTTAACTCACGTTTCATTTTTTTTTCAGTTCGAAGAATTAGTAGAAATAAAGAATAAATTAAACCGACCACTAAAATTAATCTACATTGATAGAAATGGAAAATTTTTTTCAGTAAGTTGCACATATCTATGACATAAGAGACAAATATTATTTAAACGTCGCTCTCTTTCGAAGGACTTCCTGTTTTTCTAATCGAGTCCGTACCCGAATCTGACTCTGTGGGTGAGATAGGGTCCTTCAGGTCCCATTCTTTATCCTCGAAGTCAATGTCTGGTCTATTGGGTAGGGGTTCATGGGTGCGATACACTCTATCGTAACTACGGCGCTTTCTAGTGCCGCTACTAGTCTCAATTGTACTAGTGTCGCTAATTGGAGTAATGGCCCTATCATCGTACGATTTTAACGGCGCGTTCTGTTTCAACGTGGATTCATTGTCGATACCAGAATCGCGCTCGGAATAACGCCAAGATTTCATCGAACCTCCCCGCGATTGATTCCTTCTCATATAAATAAAGCCACCGGCAATGCAGGCCACCACGGGTATTAACACGGCGGAAATAATGCCCATTACGGTCCACGCTGTACGCTGAACGTACTCGATTTGACCTATATTTATATTATAACAAGCGTATCAATTGTAGCATAAAAATAGAGTAAATATATTAATTTGAAAATCACGTCGGAGGGAATAGAAAAAGAGATTACATTGAGAGATATCAGTGAAATAAAGGGAAAAAAAGGAGAGCTACGAAAATCAATTATCAAATCAAGAGGATTGTTTGTTAGTAATTCTATGAACTTAACTTCGGCAAAAACAAATTCTTATTGATTAATTACTGTAAGATCAGATTTGATTTAACTTTTACAATTTAACAAATTGAAAGAATTTGAATTTTCTCTCGAGTTAATTAATCAGTCTGATAAATGCGTTATCATTAAATATTTTCTTTATCTTATATCTTATTGCATTCCTTATTTTTGTACCTTAATTGTTTAAGATCATTTAGTAAGTACGGTGAGATTGCAGTGAGAAACTGATGTATTAAATAATAACGCAAGCATACTTACGAAGACATTCCGTATATCCATATTCCGGGACGTTCCATCGTCCTTCCGGTGTGCACACTCGACGTTGATCACCAATTAGTATGAAATCCTGGTTGCATTCGAAACTTACTTTCGTTCCCGGAACAAATAGGAAATTGCTCTTACGTCCGAATCGTGGTGTTTCCAGTATACCACAGGATACAACTTGAAAATGAAAAATATATACGTATATAATATAAGCGTATGACAAAGAAAGTTATATTATTAATATCTTTAAATATTTAATTTAAGTTTAGAAATAGTAATACTTAAAGTTGTGAATTGTTTACTCACTTTCTTTATTGTTCAACGCTCGGATTTGAGTATAGGTGTCGTAATAATTTCGAGTAAAATGCGCTAAATCTCGATTCAACGTCATAACGTAATCATATTGACACTGATACGAATCACCGCAAAGATCAATCGCGCGGTTAATATCGTACGTCCTATTCGCTGGGAGTATTTCTGATGGATATTTTCGAAATTCCGGCTTGAATGTGCGATTAGCATAATAGCTCGCCGTTCTTCCAAACTCCCTGTGAAATAAAGCCGCTCCTAACAGTTTGTTCTCTTTGTCTTCTAACATCCACTGTATTGCGAAATCTATATGAATAGCTTCTGAATGATTTACACTATTGATTGGGACTTGATATCCCAACGGACTTGTCAAATCGTCTAGAGGATCGAAATTCCAAATACCGAAAAGTCCTCTGGTTTTATTCTACAATGAAAAAATATTTAATAAACATAGATTTATAGTAAATAATAGGTCTATTCTTTTTAGATGAAGTACTTGCATAATTTATCTTTCTTCTTTTTCTCTCTACATTAGAAAAAAAAGAAAAATTGAATATAATACTATATAAGAACTTCAGTTTAAAAAAACAGGTTTTTTGATACTTATACTTTATGTAAAAAACGGTGGCAGTTTAGGACCAAAACATGTCTGTGATGGAAACGTATGAAATCGATCAATCTTGTAGATTTGGACGTTCTGAACTCGAATATAAAGTTTATAATTCTTCAAAGTCCATTCTTCAAAGGAACTTTACGAAAATGCAATTTTTCTTTTTTACAAAAAAATTGCATTTTCACAAAATTCCTCAGACTTTGGAGAATTTTAAGCTTTGCTCTGCAGCAAAATATTATATTTCCCGATGAACAAATAATAACTGAACAAGAAATCTCTTTTTCTGTTATAATCTTAAAAACTGCAACTTTTTTGCAATGTAAAAGTTACACGATAATAATAAAACAAAGATGAATATCCGTAATAAAATAAAACGAAATATTACTCGTATATATATTATAACAAAACAAGAAAAAAAATTTTTTTAATTGTTTTTATTTAATTATATAATAATATAATAAAAAAATCAAAAATTTTTTCTTTTTTTTTATAAAACTCTGGAAACCGTAACTACTACTTTCATTTCAAACATTTTTTTCTTATCTCTTATAGTTTCGATGATATTTATTTCAAAAGAGAAAAACCGATATTTTTCGAAGGGGTGTTTTACCCCTTAAAAGTGAAAATAGGCACGTATAAAAAAATACGTGTCACTTTTATTTGGAGAATAACACATTAAAAATTCATTATGATCGGAGGGAGATAGTTAGGTCCCTTTCTTTGTAAGAAATATCCAATTCAGTAATTACCACGCAGTGTATTTTGGATAAAGCTAATGCTAATATTGAAAAAACAGAAACGCATTCATGCCCACGCTTAGATACAGACATTCATTTTTGTTTTGTTCAAATTATTGTATGCCGTGTAACATTGATTTTTACATTGCAAAAAAATTGCAGTTTTTGAGGTCATTATAATAGAAAAAGAGGTTACTATTCAGTCTTCTTGTTACTATTCAGTCTTCTTGTTACTATTCAGTCAATTACTATTTGTTCATCGGGAAATATAATATTTTGCTGCAAAGTAAAGCTTAAAATTCTCCAAAGTCTGGGGAATTTCGTAAAAATTCAATTTTTTTGCAAAAAAATTGCATTTTCAATTTTAAAGTTCCTCGACTTTGGAGAATTTTAAATTTTATATTCGAGTTCAGCATGTCTAAATCTATAAAGATTGACCGATTTTATATATTTTCACAGGAAAATTTTAGCCCTAAATTGCCACCGTTTTTTACTGTATATTTATATGTATATTAGTTTCAATCCTTATACTATGTAATAGAAAAAAATCATTCCCTTCTTACCACATATGTCCACGGTAGATACGTTCGAGTGCATAAGAATCCTTCGTTCTCAACGACTTCTACACCAGCACCAGTGTCCAGCATAATAATAACCTCGCTCTGATTCAAAATATACGTGGGAGTGTAAACGACAACTCCGGGGAAATGTTGGAATTTTAAGGCTGGTCTATCGAAGTATATTCTTTGACCATCTGCGAAGACATCAAGTCGATATCGCCATTGAGCATGCTTGGGTCTCAAACGAACTTCGATGGTAGCGGAATTATTACCTCTTACTGCATGATATATATAATGCATTAATTATCATCACATTAATGTAATAATGATATTAATATTAGATGAAGGCCGAAAGATCACTTTAACCCTCCAAAGACGATGTCAACATTAATAACGACACATTAGTTATTGATTACGCTGAGTCTGTGAGATCCAGTTAATTATATGTTAACTAAACAACATTAATTAATTTTAAGAAACTAAAGTAATATAACTTGTGCAAAAAATGTGTGTCTGTGTGTGTGTGTGTGTGTGTGTGTGTGTGTGTGTGTGTGTGTGTGTGTAAATACTAAATTTATTTTAATAATATAATTTATGATTTTAGAACATTGCAGTGTGATTTTATTATAACAATAATTTAAATTTGCGGATATAATACAAAGAATGAAATTAAATAGATTCACTATTAGCTTCAAAGGGTTAAGAAAGCAATTTAAACCTGAAAAGTTGCTAACAGAACGTCAGAAAATTTTCATACAGTAGCATAAAACAGCAGAAACTCACCTACTACCGAGGTAAGATGCGTTGCCATTACGTTACCATAGATATTCTTCGGCATTTGCTCAAATCTACCTTGTACGTCGAGTTTATCTCTGACATCATTCACTCGTAACAGAACGAATTCGCCTTTACCATTAAACGTATATTCCACGCCGTCGAACGTGACAAAGTGAGGATCACCGAATATCGCTGACACCCCCGGCGATTGATAGGCAATGCAATCCTGCGATGGTCTCCGTTCAAATCGGAACGTCTCGCAACCGACAGCCTGTTCTTCCTGCCAGAGACAACACGCATACATAGGCACTACATCGTGCCACCATTGTGAGAGAGTCGGGACCTTGTTAGCCTCATTCCACGGGAAGAAGCCTAAATTGTGAGATCGATGCGGTCGCGATCCCCATTGCTGATCATAAGACAGCATGAGAAAACCATTTTGATCGTAACAACATTGTTGCTCCGAACCGTCCAAACTAAAATAGCAGGAGTAAGCAGTGTATCAAGAGTTTATATGTTAAGCTATTGTATAAGTAATACTTTATTGTGATTTATAAATAAATGCTCTCGTTCGAGAAATCAATATTAGTTGCCATATCGTTAAAAGTAACACAAATAATAAAATATTAACATTTTTTGAAGAAATCGATCTATTAAGACTAACATATTTTTGTGTAAAAACAATATGTAACTCATTCATTTATATGAAAAAGTGTTTCATCCCTTATTACAACTCTGATAAGGGATGAAATCTGTCTTAAACAACAGTACTCGAATTTTAAGAATATAGTTTTATACATTATAATTGATTGGAATACATTATAATTGAAAGTATAATATAAGGAGGAAAGTAAAATTAGAAAAATTATATATTTACTCTGTTCTAATTAAAACGTTTCTAAATCAGAATTTAAAAAATGCTCTATTGAAATTGTTGCTTAAGATGTGTCATTTTTATCGTAGCAATATATGTGTGAAATATACATGTGTAAGAAATAGATAGTGTCCCTCCCAAACGGAAGATTACTTACTTGGGCGCACCTGTTCTCACACAGTGAGTCGCACGTTGATTATAATAGCAATCTATATTTGAGTCTTTGTCACAATTGTAATCCGGAAGAAAGCGACCTTTGTCGTACAAAGCATGATCTAGGATGCAAGGGCAAAGCGCCACTTCGGCGGCAAAGTTTTTGAGGTATCGATCATGCATAATCCATTTGTCACAGATTTTTGCAGCCCATCGTGATCCGTATTGACGTTCCCATTGAGGAGCGAAATACCAACCGAGCGGAATCGGCCTGCTCCATAAACTCCTATATAAGATTAAAATTTTTAAACGCGATCTCAAACAAACAATCAGAATATAAATATTTAATCTTAATAAACCTACGGTGTTATCGATAGTCCGGAGTATAAGTGCGGTTCAGTCAAGTTGATTTGAATAAAGCCAAACACCATGTCCGTATGATATGGATTGTACTCGTCCCTGTATTTGGCTGGTTTGATGACATAGTTACCAATATTGGTATGCGATCTCTGAAGTGTATATACTAATTTAATTTACCGCTGTTTCATTTTTTCATCGTTTCGGATTGTCTCGTACAAACCTCCAAAACCGTTATGTATTCAAATTCGGGTGTGGTCTTAGTCTCTCTGTATCCCCATAAGGATATCTGTATTCCTGCTCCGAAATTGGTAGTTAAATTATACGCGTTCCATGTGATTTTTATTTCCTCCGGGTTCTTCAAGTGAACGGCTTCCTTATCAGTAAAAAAAATTCTCTCCGTTGCCGTTGCTGGGGTTTCTATGAATGAAAGTTTTACGCAATCTTATTAAAGATAATAGAAACACTATTACTTCTCTATTACACATGATTAATATAGTCGAAGAAACGTATACACATTTCAAAAAAATATGGAGTGTATTTAACAACATGAATCTTAAATATAATTTTCACTGTTGATAAACATAGTACGAATTTAACATCATGAGCTCAAACCATGGTGTTAAATTTAGATCATGTTAATGTTTATATCAATACGATAAATTATATATTTAAAGTAATTCACGATTTAAAAATTCATATCCATATTTTTATATATAACACCAACATAAATGATATGGATTTAATGCCATGATGTTAAATGTACATCATGTTGGTGTTTATATGGTGAGAATTATATAAATACTACATAATGTTCACATACATATTTTTTGGAGTGCATAAAAATTATTGTGATGTAGAAGAGAGATCTTACCAACGAAATATTTTCCCTTCCAATCGTAAGTGCCACTATCGATGGCAATATAAAAACGTATGTAGCCTTCGTATTTCAAGAACGGTTGTACGCAAATCGCGCGATTCCTGTCTACTACCGTACCCATCACTACTTCGTTTTCGAAACGGCACTTGATCTTTTGACTCTCGTTAAAACACGGACCGGTGATGTTGACGACGGTACCTCCTAACATGTTTCCGGATTCCGGGGCGAAAACCAGCGGCAGATGAGCTCCGGCTGTACATCATCACGCAGTGAAAATCGTCATTCTTTAATTAATAATCATTAAAAACAATTGCTCTTTTACCAATGTCTTTATTACAGGTGCCCAGCATTATTTTCTCATCTATCCTAAAAATATGTCGTCCTGGGAAACCATTGGCCCAGCCACGGCTTGTTAAATCACGGATCGTGGTCGCCTGAGAATAAGGCTTATACTCGTAGCTTTGAGTACCGTTTCCAGCATTAAATCCCACCTGTGATGAATGAGTTTTGCAAGTTAAAAATTTATGTTTTATCAAATGGATCTTTATTCTTTCAAAATAGTTCTTGTTTTACACTGCTAGAATTTTATTTTTCCAAACAACACTCATGTCTAGAAAATGTTTTTATAATGTCTTTCAGATTTTTTAGATATGTATATGTTTCAAACGTCTTTATGCTGTTTTATGATATTCTTATTGACTTGGTAATTAACTTGGATTACATAAAATTGAAGTAAAATATAATATGATATAAAATTTATCCTTATATATATGTATATATATTCCGCGATTGCTTACAAATGCAGCGACTCCATTTTCGCCTTGTGTTGTATCACCGCCAGCTTCGGTATGACTCGTCCATTTAATGTTAAGGTAATTAAAGATAACATAAGTGAAGACTTCATCAGTAGCCAAAATTAGCTGAAATGTGTTAGTTGTATGAAGAGACAGATCGATACCGCCCGTGAAGGACATATTTTTCCACGTTGCAATAAGAGCGTGTTTGGGTATGAATGAATCGGCACCAACAACACCCTCACGGATGTCCCACATGACACGCTCTCGCATCTCTACGCCGAATTGATCGGTTCTCGATTGCAAATCCCTCTCGAGTCTAAAGAGCACAATTTTTCGTAAATCATTTTTCGTAAATCTTTTCGGCTTTTTGAGAAATACATGAAAATGAATATAAAATAATAAAAATTTCCGAAATGATGCGCTAAAGTTTAAAGTTTAGGTATATCCATACCTAAAATACACTCCCGGTTTCCTACGATCGATATCGTTTTCTCTTAACATTCCTATGCGACATTTACTGAAGAAAATGCCGATGAAAGCAGGGTCATTCTTTTTAGGCCAATCTTTAACGGGGAAAACCAGAGGGTATGTAAGGTACTCTGGTGGATCGCTAAACTCCAAGTACCCATTGACAGTTAACTAAAATGTTACATCTCATTTAATTATATTCAGCAGAGAACAAATTTTTATTTTATCTCTTTTTTAATAATTCTGTATACGGATGACGAACATCCAGCAGAAATAAAGCCGAAACGCAAATAAAAAGACAGTTTCTAGAAAAGCATAAACTATGTTTTTAGAACAATTAAGACAATGAAACGTAAAAGAAATGTCAAAGACACGTTTTTTTCATTGTCTCTATTTTTTCGGCTTCTATAGAAACTTCGATTACGCTTCTATTACTTATCCTCTAACATTTGACTTACGTTTCAATTTTATTTTTACCAAAGGATACCGACTTTGGGATATTCGATTGATGAATTTAGTTCAAATTCAGATTTTAAATTAACGTATGCAAATAAGTATTTATGATATTAGGAATTATATAAATAATTATAAAAATGATCGTACTCTCGTATAGTTGAATCTAAAGCCGAAGAAAGGCAACTGGAAATTCAAGTTTTTATGGATCTGCAGATTTGTCGCCTGCAGAGCTGATTGATAATCGCCCATATCATCGGCACCACCTTTATCAAAATACCAGTACATGAATTCAGATCGAATTTTTTCTAATCTATCTTTTGGTAATTCATAATACGGTGGATTATCATCCGGACGAGGTGCGTACCTATTAGCATCAGGTGAATCCGAATCTGTAAGTATGCATCGAAAAAGGGGATCGATTATTTATTGCATAATATTAAACAATATTTATGCAACAATTATTGTAAATATTTTATATATTTATATATTTTAAATATATATTTATATATTTTATATATTTTTTATTCGAACAAGAATATTCTTAATCACATGTATACAATATCATTGCAATATTAAGAATAAATGTAAATAATTAATGCGTTTGACTAAAAACCAATCTTTAATTAAATTATTAATCCATACGAGTTTATGATTTATCAAAATGGCTCGTCTCACCCAATGAATCATCCCTGATTCACATTAAAGTGAGTAACTGATAAACATACCATGCGATAAGCAGATATAGATTTTCTTTTATAGTGCGCGAGGTAAAAAGTACATAGGAACTTGAGAATGTTTAGACTCGCGTCAGATTATTTTAAATGACCGGTTCAGAAATAAAGCAATTCAGAAAAAATGCAGTCGTTTCAAAAGAGAAATTGATAGAAAATGAATTCACTATCAATTTATATTGTTGCTTAATACTATACTGATTGCGAAACGATAGGTTACGCCTACTGATAACGGATTACTTACCGTATCTTACATATTTTCCATTCTTTTCGTTCGCTATTCTACCGGAAGCTATTTGAATGGTGGGCGAATCCACTGCGGATTCGCCTTTTGCTGCAAAAGCATTTTCAACTTCCGTCAAAACTTGCACCGAACTTTCTACGTCGTCTTTCTTTTCAACAGGAGCTAAATCTTTCTCTTCCACAGCCAGATCTTCGGCCTCCAGAGGAATCTCCTTCGTTTGTGGTGGTAAATCGATGTTCTCCTCCGCAATTAGATTTTCATTCGATTCGGGTAAATTCAATCCAAATGCACTTTCGAACGTCTCACTTTCATTTTGCGCGATAATATTACGTGGTGTTAATGAAAGAAGACAGATGAGAAGAAGGATCCATTTTAATAATGCGAAAATGCAATCGAGCTCTTTCCACGCTCGAGGTCGCATTTTCGTAAAACGCGGTGGTATACCGACTAATTACTTTAATACGCACAACGAGACTGAACTCGGATTCAAGTAACAGGTCGCGATAACAGATACTGATATCATCGGCTCTAATATGATAACATTATCTCTTTACTACAGATGGGTGCGTAGAACGAACAGAAAAGTAAGGATTTGTACGTTCTACTTACAAGAAGGGCGTTTCCACTTACGAGAAAATGTATTTCGTCGATAGAACGATTAAGTTGTTTACAATTTGCTGTCGTAAACAGATTAAAATTCGTCATTTTAAAGGCAAATTATTTATTCGATTTTTGCAACTGTCATATTTACAAAGCAGATATTTTTAGTACGATTAGTTCGAAAATGTACTAAAATCTTTTTATTCTTTCTTGCATTCTTGAGGACGACAGGTTTTACAATAAAACACGTGCAGTATATAAGCAAATATTATATATGAAGGCTACTTCATCTTTAAAATCGTATCGTACTTTTTTTACATTAACGCATCACTTACGGTATCCGTTATATGCATAATAAAAATGTATGATGCTCTTATATTAATATATTTTATATATTCAACTTAAAATCGCGGACAGCCTAAAAACGGTGTACTTTCCTCCATTGCAGTTTTTTAAAATATATAATACGAATTTTTCGCGTTTAAAATGTGTATCGCGCTACAAATGCATCATAGAATAAATATACATATTAACAGTAATAGATACGTCTGCATAGGGTGCATCAATAATGTTCGACGAGTTCATATTCAACGATTAAATATTTTTTACAACAAGAGAGAGAAACACATCTTTTCATTATTAATCGTATTATTCATATACGATAATGAGATGTATATCTGCTTAATGTTTGTAACAAGTTGCAAAAAAATCGGTTATGCGTGAAATATTCCTGTAAATGTCGAACACATCAAACATTACTAATACGTTTAGCTGTAAATTATGTTTGGTTTGGGTATGTTAAGCAACTCTCGCTTTCTCGCTTTTTTTATGCACCATTCGAGTTAAATATATATACGGCAAGGATCTTAAAAGTAGGGGAAATTATGGAATTTTTGTACTGCGACGGTATCTTATATCAATATTGTCCAAATGTTTACAAAAAATTATATTACATTTTTTATGCTGTTGTAAATCTTTTCAACTGATGGTACGTATCACAGAAGAAATCTATAAAAGTCACAGAAAGAATTCAAAAAAATTAAAAAAAAGGAGAGAGATCTTAAAGAGACACGTCTAAATTGTTTTTCGCGAATGGAACCTACAGCAATGATGTCAATATAATATTGCGGATATGAACCATACACTTCATCATTAAGTGAAAAGACTTTTTTATAACATTTTATTTGTAATGAAATAATCTCTCTGTTACGGTTGATTCTTTCTTTAACATTACGATGTTGAGGCATTATCTCCATTACTGTCCATATATCCGCCAGATCCGTTCATGACAAATGACGTTCCCAAACCGTAGAGATGTCCACAATATTTTGCATCATCAATATTATCTTCGAAAAACATCTAAAATAAAAGTCAGAAGCAAATTAGAACTTTACGTATAAATCTAGACATGATCAAAATCAAGATATAAGATACGTTTTAAAGATATCTTATATCCTGATTTTGACTTATATAAGAATATAACTAAGAACATACTAAGAATTGGCAGTCTAACATATTATTTTTATAATTTTATTTGACAAATTATATATTATTAAATTAAATTTAGTAATTTAATTTAACTGTTTTTATTAAAGTTTATTATTAAAGTTCACTGTATTAGCAATTTAATTTTACTTACTTCTCGCATCTTAAAAAAGACCATTCCAGTAAGAAGGGAATCCGAACCTGCTTGATGCTGAGGACCTACTCTTTGAATTTCCAGCTGTTCTGCCACTTCTTGTAAACCGCCTTTCAAGTTTTTGCACGATTTCATTAAGTACTAATATAAAAATAAAACATATTTTTTTATATTTCGTTTATTATATTTCTTAATTAGTTTTATTTATTATTTTTTTTTTTTAACAACTCACTTTTACATCATATATCGTTGGAAAGTATATCCTAAGAAGCTCAAAAAATTCACTTTCTTCCTGTGGCAATTTTTGATCCGTCAGGAGTTTCAGTAAGTAACCAAAGTCATAGCCAGAATGAAAGGATAGCCATTTTATGTCATCAACAAGAACAATTCCTGATGTCATTAATAGCTCAGCAAATTCTAAAGGATCAATCCCCTCCTCTTCATGTTTTTTGAACTGTATACCACTATTTTGTAGCATATCTATACTATCCTGTGCATACATGTCTTCACTAGTAACAATAAAATACACATCTTATTACCGGCATTATTTTAAAAAAAGTTTGAACGAAATTATCTTAAACTAAGGATTAGATATATAGGATTGTTAATGTTAATAACACTTATGTAAGTACACTTACTGTAAGTTGAATTTAAAATTAAATTGCCATGTTGTATAGCTACCGCCCGGTGTATTCCCCGATTCGTCAAGGAATGTGAGACCAAGTTGAATTATTCGTAGAAGATCTACATTGCAACGTAAAAGCTGGTATTGATAGTCGGCATTGGTTCTGAATTCTCCTGTTCCAAATAAAAAAAAACTTGCAATTTGCACATGCTCCCGGAAGTAACATATTCTATTATAGAATTTCTATTTTATATGGAATACAAAAATATGCATTCTTACCAATAGGCCTAGCTACAACACCTGGAAATTCTGTATCCATTGCGATATACTGATATTGTTGTACGACTTGACGAATTGTACGAAACTCCTCTTCTAAATTGTGTCCCCATACATCTCTGATTCCACATTCTTCATTACTGGGCATATTCCCTCCTCCCTTTTGCTGCCCTATTTGGTTGGTCCCACCTAAAAGTTCATTCACAACAAAATAATATCATAAAATATTAAATATATAGAAATAATAAAAATATTCCATGCTTCTCTTTTCATTTCTTAATTAATTTGTTGTTAGTGTAATATTTGACAAAATATATGAAATGTACGTATTTAATTTTACAGACTGCTATCATAAGACTTGAGTACCAGGAACATAAAAGTGAAATTTTTATAATAAAAGTCTCTTTGAAAGTTCATAGAATTAAATATTCATACAATATTCATATTTATACAGAATTATAAATGCACATCCTCCAAAAATGACTTCTTTATTCGTAATATAATTACATAATTCTCAACCAATTAATGGTAAATTTTTTTTAACGCTAAATCGGTTTGCTCGAACTGCAGCTTCAAACAGATATATATTCTTCACAAATTTTGCAAAAAATCACATCTTCTCTGGTACTGACAGTACAAATGCATGTTTTTCAATATTTTCACATGTACTAACACAATGTCATACGAGACTTCTATCTCCTTTATTATATCTATCTTTTCATCCACTCGAAACTCGTCCTTTATCTATTTTGCTTCCATATTCCTGTAATGCGTATGTCTTTCAATTATCAATTGGATATATAAAGATTTCACTTTTAATGTTCCTGATCCAGTATACGTAACTCTTTAATCTATAAAGCGTTATCCAGTATCACCGTAAAAATCATATATATGATTACTACATTTTCTTTTCGTTGAAAATAGAGATCAAATGTACATCATGCTTGTACACACCGGTAGCTGAAGGCATATTCCTGCATTCACCGGGGCTATGCTTGTCTTCAAATTCCTGCTGTCACGGTCTTTCCTTCTTCATATCACTGGAAATTTGTGAATAATCAGTGAAATAATCTCTTATGTAACGCCTGCAAACTGTTAGTGACCAAGAGAAACTTGAAATGTCATCTGCATCGTATGGGGACTATGTATCATTAGTAATAACAGCAAGCACTGGATCCTCAGTCACTATTGCAGGCAAGACAGGTTATGGATCGCGGGTAAACAACAACAGTTCATCACAGTGGACGTTGCGCAAGGATGAAACGCGGACCGGCGCGAGAACACGAGTGAATACGCGTGCAAAAACATCGTGGGAGAACGATGTGGGACAGCAGATCTCGTTATTTGTTAAATAAGTTTACTGGAGAACCGAGGGGGGTTATGTACTCCCCCTGGAGTAAGCAGAGAACGTCTTCCACGAGGTGCACGGACGGCACCGCGCGGCAATCCATACCTTGCAGTATGATATATTCCTGGTCAGCAATGTCTGAGCGCAAAACGATTTAATCGAGGCTGCACCCACTATCTTGCCGTGTCAAATCATGAACGGTTTAAACGACTTCTTTACCTCACGAGCTCAGTACGCGCGACGGGCGCTTCGGTCGCTAAGATCAGAGAGAAACTTGAGAGAGCCAGAGAGGCCATCCCGACGTTTTACGTAGAACCGTCAAAATCGCCCATACACTAGCGTCAGGACATCTATTAATGATTTGGGAACTACATAACTATGTCACAGTTTAATTGTGGTATTGGCGATAAAATCACGGTGTCGAAAATAAATATGGTGCAAGTTCGTCATAAATCGCAGTGCTAAATTACATGTTAAATTGCTTTAAACAGTATAATATAAATTATAATTTAAACATTTAAATCATTTAAACATTTTGTAAATATAAAAATATATAATTACTTAAAATTCTATACTACAATTCTTCAAGTCAGGATATTAATATGACTCCACTAAGTTTTGTATTTATCGTTAAATATTAAATGCATCATGATAATAATTATGCTCATTCGCTTTTGAAAGATTAATGCTGAGATATAATTTCGTTGAGTATTATTCTATTTTATTCCGACGTCGCGTACATAAAAAAAAAACTTAATATTGTTTTCCATTTCATTTATACTTTATACACAAATGAGCGTAATGACTAAATTTAGTATCTATAGTGCAATAAATAGAACTCAGTAAAGTTGTATCGCTATAATATTTTGAAAAAGTGATAATATGTATATATTGAGTCATTTAAAAAGTATCTGATTTTTTCATTCAAAAATTGAACAAAAAAACCACGGATACTTTTTAAATGACCTAATATTTATTTCTATATACAGTGCTTAAAATGATCCACAATTTATAATATTAAATTACATTCTTTTTCTTTCTAAAATTGGAATTGAAATACAAATGTATAAACAAATTTTTTCGATTTATTATCATAAATAACGATTATTGATTGTAAATTTCGGTAAATCTATAAGCATTTAATTTTTTATTACTAATTTAAAACTTTGCTATGTATTTTGTAAAAGATTGATAGCGTATTTATAAGTTCGATCTTTCTTTCGTATAGACTTTATGATCATCATCTATTTTTTTCTCTAATTTGTTTTTAATTTTCAAAAAGAATATGATTTTTATAGTCTGTATTCAGGACACGCTTTTATCGATAAATATACGTTTTTATCTTTCTATGTAATGTGAACTATATTAATGCTAAATACGCACTACCATAAAGCATATAAAGTGCATTTAGAAGCGAGCGCTTCTCGAGAAACACAGACCTAATTTTCAAAAAAAATTGAATTTTTCGGCGTATAGCGCTTCATTATATATTCCATCTGAAAGCTAGCGTTCATCCAATAAGCGTTCAAATACAGTGCCTGCAGCAAGGCATCGCGATTGGCTGGTACGTGAATGGTGGGGATGTTGGTTGACATGTCCATATAAATAACACGTAATTTGTGATTTCATACTTTTGCGACTTGAGCAGCGGCGTGTCATGTTGCGTTCACGGAAAAATATAGCCCTGATTTCGAATTAATTATTATATAATCTTTCTGCGAAAAGTATCTTACAGAGAATCCTTATCAGTATCAGAAAATAAACCGACAAGAAACGATTCAGAAAAGGATCATTACAATTTGCCAACGAGGTACTTAATTAATAAATCTATTATTAAATTATTATTTTCACGCGCGACGCAAAAAAATTCCGAGAACCGATTGCTTTAAGATTGTTTAAGAACTCTTTAAACTCTCGAATGATAATGTTCTATGTCGTATTATAAAAATATTTAATGTTATTATCGGTTTCATTGTCATTTTTCGCTGGATATAGGATTTAATTTGTGATAGAGTAAAACTAAGTAGAGTAAACTAGGTGAACTAACTTTGCGTTTATTTCCTGAAACATTTTAAATATCGCGTAATGTAGATTCAGCATTGATAAACTAATCATTCGTTCAAACGCATTTTTCGCAATGGTTGGTTCGGCTGAAAATCATGATGCGTAATGCAGTTGTGTTGCTGTGTCGCGCGTCGCGTCGCTTTTAACGCGTGAAGTTAACCGCGGGCTGGAAATGAAACCACTTCACTGTTTTGATCGCATTTACATTTCATTTGCGCCGCAGAACGCGGCAGATAGGGGATGACATGGCGAGATGGATCGGCTTTGAGACGAGTGACGCAATTAAATACAGTAATTAAAATCCAGACATTTAATATTTAATATTGTCTATATTTAATTCTTTTTCGATATTTAACTATTGCTTAGCTATATAGATTCGGTATTCATATACTGATAATCTGTTTAAACGCAAAACTTGTTCAGTCGGAAGTGTATCGCACGAATAATTAACAAATAGATTCTCGGATATCAATCTATACAAATTCATACTTTTACATTTAACACATATAAAAAATAAGAGCATAAAAAACCACAGCACAAGTTATAGTTTGTGATATTTAATTATTATTACATTCATTAAAACATTAAACGTTTCGGCCACAATTTTCAGTAATTCAATAATATTCTTAAAACGCAGAGTTATACAGAGTTTTACATTTAACTTGTTATACGAAATAACATCCTATATTATCTCGAAATACGGAAATTTTTTCGGACGTTAAAACGAAATTAAACGAAACCTTTTTTCGGCAACTTAATAATTATATTCATTTTTCATTTACAGGTCGTGGTGAACAATGGAACGAACAATGGCTCCGAGACTAGTGGCATCGTGATCAAATGATAATTGAAATCCATTAAGCTTGTATTTGTAGATTTGCAATATTTAATTCTCATCTTAATATTAATTTGGTATAGATATTTGTAATTTTATATTTTATTTCCTAAAGTATTATATAATTTGTTTAAATTATAATAAGTATCTTATTTCAAGTAAATGTTAATGTAAACAGTAAATATTATTTGCCTTTTTTATATTTACTATGCAAAATACTCATATTTTAAATAGAAATTTTATAGACGCGTCCTTTAAATAAATATTTCTATTGAATCTATTTCAATTGTTTCTTGCACTGAAAAATATATATATATTTGTTTATTTTCTATTTCAACTATCAAATAAACGCCATATATTATAGATGCTTTTTTAATAATTTTCTTCCAAGTCTATTCTACAACGTGCTCTTTGTTTCCTGTTTTTGTTTTTTACCTTTTGTTTTTTTCTCCTTTGTAACCATTTTATCGACAATTGTATTTCTTGCTACATTTTTCTTGTTTCTTTCGAAGTTAACTTTTATCTTGGGCGATATAAAACAAAAAACCGGATAAAAAGAAAAAAATCAAGATGTAAATAGCAAAAAACAAAAAACAGGGAACAAAAAGCACATTGTAGAACAGCTTTTATGAATTTTAAAACATCTTTATGATATCTTTTGAGACGTCTCAATGTTTTCTAGGTAAATAAAATTTACAGTCGATAATATAAATAGCTACTCATGCTTCAAAACTTGAATAATTTTTAGATGTACGTCTTTCCAAAAAGTTTGAAAGACATTTTTTGGAAAAGTTTTAAAAACATTTATTTCAAGACATTTTTGAATATCAGAGATACATGTTCTTTGGAAATTAATATAGTAATAATCTAATTTATCGGCCCAATGTAATTTAAATGAAATCGATAAGTCAGACTACTACTATGACCTGCTGGGGAAAATAGTTGAGATAGAAAAAATAATAAAATAAATAAATATTTTTTTTAACACAGTACAAAGAAACAATTGAAATAGATTTAATAGAAATATTTATTTAAAGAATGCGTCAATCGATCATTACTATTTGGAATACAAGTATTTTATATAGTAAATAACAGGCAAATAGTATTTATTATTTACATTAACATTTATTTAAAACGAGTATCTGCGGATTAATATGCACTGTATTGTATAATGTATAATGTAACACGTAAAGTGCAAATCCGAAACATGTCTGTGTACTAATGCCCTCTCGGCAAATATTGCATTACTGTGAGAAACCACAAGTCAGAGAGAACAGGCAATATTAATAATAGTTTTATTAATGCTAGCATGATTTAATATTTATTTATTATTAACACAAAAATCTGCAAATAATTTTATTGCGAAAAATATTACCTGAATCGGGGATTGAAGCCCGAATAATATATAAATTTTTTCGTTTTATTTTTCATTATTCCTCATACATTATGCTGAATGATTTCTTCGCAATAAAATTGCGATGTATGTAGCAAGTTGTGTCTACTATATAACTTAAAGCAACTTCCTTTATAGAGGACTATAGTCTCGTTGCAGGAAGTTATTCTAAGTTATGCAGATCACAAAGTGATCGTCTTTGCCGTTGTAAATTGAAAGGGCCGGAAGCGATCAGGTGTACACTGACAGAAGCTAATATTTTTCTATCAAAAATGTAATGATGGTCATAAATTGTGACAACATGATTTTATGGCATTCAAATATAATAATATTTAATAATATATTAATATTTATTGTTGAAATATAATAATATTTAATGCCCGCTTTTGATTTAGGATTATTTTCTCCATTTTACTTCAAATATATTTTAAATACATTCTTATATAATATAATAATTTAATAATGAAACAAAATAAGTATCAGAATATGTGCTAAATATGTAGATACAAAAAATCTATCTCTCTTAATATAATTCTTACATATTCTCATAAAAGTAATAAAAATTAACCCAGTCACAAATGATTCATTGTGTATAGTAAAAGATTGGAAAGTTCATCGCGTGTACTAAGGATTAATATAAAATTATAAAATTATAAAATTTTTGAAATTGTAAAATACTCTTTATATTATTATTGTATCTTTAATATTATAGGAAAAACAGAAAAAAAGAGAAAAAAGAAAAGGTGAAAAATTACAAGCATTAGTCTTTTTATTTATGTTAAAGTATCCCAAATACTTATTCGTTCATATACGTTTTATATACGATTCCTAAACATATCTAATAATCTACATTAAAAACTTTAAAGACAGTTGTAGAATATTAAATATGTTTAGGAATCATATATAAATCGACATGTGCTACTGGAGATCATATTAAAATATACAATGATGCGGAAATAAGGGCTTTTTTGTATTCTTATTATATACATTTAATTACATTACGTCATTAAAATTATAATTTCTATTACACAGTAAAAGAATTGTGTATGTGTGAAACGGTCCACTCATGTTCTATGCTAACAGTTTGTGTTGAATTTTTTAATATATTTGAGTGTTAATTTAATATAATGTGATTATGTTATTTAAAGATTTTGTATGAAATTGATATTCAACGTTTCTTAACATATCAAAATGATACAATTTATAAGTAAATGAACAAATAACATAAAAATCATATGTTTTAAAACATTAATTCTAAACAAATAAATGAAATACATGTTAATATAACATATTATAAATTTTCTGAAAAAACGCTTCCACGATTTGTTTACGAACTATGCCAATATTTTTTTTTTGTATTTATTCTCTTATATAATATTTGTGTAATCTTCTAACATATTCATCTTGTGTTAAATTAAGCCAAAGTTCGTTGCGATATATGATTTATATTAAATTCGACACATTTTTTCCAACAGTGTACTGTTAATCTGAACTATACATACTTAGATGCCAAAAATTCCAGTGCAATTTGCTAAATCGAGATTTTTTTTTCATATTTCTGAACTTTTCTTTTTCTTTGAACCTGTATGAAGTTTCTTAATTCTATCGACTTTTACATATCTTATTTCTTAATCAATTTTCCATCGATTGAAAAAAAAGTTGAAATATGTTCATTTTTACGAAAGTTACAGTAACAAATATGGATGGGATCCCAGAATGTGTGTAAGAATAAAAAAAAGTGTGTGTATAACTAGGGTTAAAGTAAAGTATAAAAATAAATTTCTTGTTAAATCTTTATTGAATCTCTTGCTTATCATTTTTGTCCATCATTATATAGTTTTACATGCCAATTCACACTCGGACATAGTTTTGAAATTGTTTGCATTTCTATCACAGCCACCATATACGAATTGTTCGCATTGTCCGGAAGCTGAATTGTACGCGTATCTCAGTATATTTGCTATACAAGGGCCACTATTTATAGGCAACAGGCAAATTGCTAAAATAAGCAATAACAAATAAATGTGTTAAATTATGCACAAATCTCTTTGTCAAAGTTCTCATGTGAATTTGAATTTAATAACTTTAATTCTTTTGTACTTAGCTTAAGCCTACGCAGAATATACATTTTAATAAAATTCGATTTATAATTAGAATATTGCAATAAGTAATGTAATAAAAAATGTCACGTTTAAAAGAAGAGTGCTTACATGATGGATATAATTGCTTAGATGTTGTCTCGTGCATTAATACAACGATAATAAACACAAATAATAAACGTGGTTTAAGATTCATTTTCGCGTACATACAATATATTTCCACTCTTGCGTATTAATACTTTTCCAAAAATCTTGTTGCTGACGATCAGTATGCACTAATATGAAAGATTATATATCTTGTCTGGAAATTGCTTCTATATAAACCGTGCTATTTATATGAGAGAAGGGGATTATCTTTACATAAATAGGTTATAAAAAATCCTAATCTTATTTATATGAGTTTCTTAAATATATATATAGATACTGTAAGACTTTTATACAAAATTAACGGCATTTTTATTTCATACAATCAGTAGAGTTTATCATTTTCTGTATATTGAATAACAGCTGTTATAACGGGAGTATAAAAAGTTATCGCAACAATAACCATATGGAAAAAAAATGTTAATCACAGAATTTAATTGCATGTGCCTTATTCGTCTGACAATAAAATGCTCATTTCCATCACGGTCAAACGTAAACCAATTACCTGGCCTAATTTGTGTATCATAACTACAGATATGTATGCATGTACGTATGACTTTTACATTCTGTATCTTGACAAGAGAAATCGTATATATGTATATTTTCTAATATTTATCTAAGGCCCACGTTTAGTTGTGAAAAATTTGAAACCAATTTTAAGACACGGTATACCTAATTTAACACATAAATATAGTTATCAGCTTGATATTTCTGACATACTTATATTTGTAATTGATTCAAGTTAAAAATTTAGATGATATTTGCTTTCAGATATGATTTGAGTTCTATTTCTCATTTAATAATCAAGAATATTGTTACACACAGATATTGCAAGTTTTTTCTTGGTAATATGATAACAACGGAAACAGATTCGATGATCTTGACTTTGACAACATATGTCAAGCAACATATGTGTAGCAATATTTTTGATTATTAAATGAGAAATAGAACTCAAATCATATCTGAAAGCAAATATCATCTAAATTTTTAACTTGTAATTATAACGAGTTATTTTTGAAAATCAATAACTAGTAACGGTAATGTTAGTTACTTTTTTTGACTCGATAACTAATAACAGTAAATTAATTACACTGTTAAAAAAAATGTATCGAATTTATAATAACATAATCCTCATGTCGTAAACGGTCCGATCAAATTTTTGGATTAATTTAATACAAGATAAATATGTTAGAAAGTTATACAAATATTATGTAACAAAATAGATACAAAAAAGGTAATATCGACATAGTTTATAAATAAATCATAAAAATATTTTTTTTTCAAAAAATTAATATTTAAGATATGTTAAATTAACACATATTTTATTTATTTATCTTATTGTTAGAATTTACTTTTTAAAACAGATTTTTATGTAACTTGTTCACTTACTCACACATTGTATCATTTTAACATTAAGAAATATTGAATTTCAATTTTACATAAAATCTTTAAATAACAATCTCATTATGTTAATACTTGAATATGTTTTTTTACAAAATTCAACACAAATTGTTAACACAGAACGTGAGTAAACCGTTTCCAACACAAATACACAATTTTTTTTACTGTGTATTTTTAAAAAGTACTTTCCAATCCTTAGTAAAAGTAGTTTATATTTGTGTTAAAATCAGTATTGAATTTTAACATAATTAAATTTTAACATATTTTAATGTTAATTTAACATAAAATGTGTTATTTGAATATTTTACGTTAAATTGATATTCATTTCTTATTATCAATACAACACAATTTATAAATGAACAAATTATATAAAAATAGAAAATATTTTAAAACGAAAATTTTCATAAGATAAATAAATAAAATATGTTTTAATTTAATACATTGAAATATTAATTTTTCTAAAAAAATATGCTTCCAAATTGTATCAATGTTATATTTTACATAATATATGTTACTACCTTACGTTAATTTCTTACACAATTTACTATTAAATATATTTATCTATGTTAAATTAACATAAAAATTTAAGTGAGTCGTTTACGAAATGTGTTGAATTTGAAATGTGTTGAACTTGAAATATAAGTTTTCTCTAACTGTGTATTAATCGCGTTAGGCACTGCAATAGATATGGGAATTTCTTCAACAAGACGGCGGGGCAAGGGTGAACTTATTCTTATCTGCCTGGCTCTTCCCGGATTTAAGTGTTGCGCCATAAAATCTGTACGATAGGTTCATTTCGAGAGCGGCATCAATTAAATGCGCCGGTTATCAGGAGGTTTACGAAATTAGTTTGCTGCAAACTCCGAGGCGGGTGTCAGGTAGCTGACGGTAACTTCCGCTGCTTCGAATACATAGTAGTTTCTCCCTTCATCCCGCTTTTATGAGGGAAGCGATACTACCGCGTACATTATCCTATCGCGCGTGAAAGCATCATTCCCAATGTATTAACCATCACATATATAGTTTCTTTGAGTCACGACTTATTGTTACATGGCGCGTGTCTCTTACCTAATAAAGCAGAAACACGGAAGTATGGAACTACAGTTCTGAGTTGGATCGCTCTTGCGATCGCTTGAAAAGTTTCGTACTGCGCTTTGGTTTTTATTAATAATTCTTCGCACCAGGTCTAAAGAAATTGTTACTTTTTTGTGATCATTCAGGGATCGTTTTATTTCTACATTTATATAATATATATATATATATTTTATAGAAACCGAAAATTATAATAATTATTATACTTTGTACTCAAGGAAACTTGATATGTTGAAATAAAGAATAAAATCCTTATTTTAACGTTTGTTACAAAATTGCTGTTAATTATAATTTAATCATGTAAAAATTAATTCAGAATTGTTGATCCAGCTGTAAATGCATCTGATCAGTATGCGTTCTTCATATCAATATCTGGACGTGATGGTGAGATGCGCCCTTGGAACATATATAAATGGAAGAGAAATTGAATTCTGAAACTAAAGTTAACGTCTATGCGAGAGAGAAAGCTATGAAGTCTCAATTGATTGTAATGCTACTCAGCTCATTTTCTTATGTACCACTTCATTTTATTTTGTTGTCAATATGTGAGAAACCTTAAAACAACTGTATAGTTCACACAGACGATGATATGCGCATAGCGAACATTTAAGATTTTCTAGTTTTCTCTCTCGCACAAATATGGACTTCATGCTCGATACATAGGCAACATAAGCAATTCTCCTTTCATTTACATATTGGTATGTTCTAAGGATGCGCAGCTTCTGTTCATCTTTTGTATGCAGCCCGTATGTTAACTGTTTCTTTTTATAATTTGAAAACTAAAGATTTATTTGCATCGCTCTAACATACTTCAATATACAATAGGAAATAAATGTCTTTAACGGTCTGGTTAGATCTTAAGTGCTCTTATATAATTATGTATAATTCTGTGTGAATTTATATACTACGTATGTAGTTCTTTAAATTACGCGCCGAAATGATTTTTCCGTCTTAAAACGCAAACTCTACTAAACTAATTTCACATGTTAAATTGACTAGCAATTTAACAATTCGATGCACTTACGCATCTTAAAATGATCTTAATACTGTTGAATGATATTAAAATCTGTAAATAATTAATTCTTATTGCGGAATAAAAATAGTACACGGAATGCTAGAGATTCGGGTTCGATTTCCGGCTGAGGTAATATTTTTCCTTTTTATGGAAATATTAAAGCGCTTATGGAAAAGAAATAAAAAATTTTTCAAAATTTATATGAATGAAGTATGTTAGAACAAAATTTTTCCTCATCCTTTAAAAACTTTCTCCGATAAAATCAATTTTAAAGTATGTCTCTTATTTAAGATATATTTATGTATAATTTGCCTTATTTTTGTCTAAATAATTTAGAGTTATCTAAGTGGGACATTGTAAATGTATAAAAATCTTGTGTTATTAATTATGAGTATCCTATTTCCTCGAATTTAAAATTTACGTATCCATAATATTGTATCACTGAATATATTGATAGCATCTTAATGTTATTAAGAATACGAAATAATCACAACTTCACAATCCGGCAGATGATAGCCTATTAGTGAAATGAACGAGCAATATTGCTGGTGTTTTATTCTCGAAAATATTATACATGTAATCATTCTTGATATTAAGATAGAATCACACGATGCTCGATTTTTTGAATGATAATTCTTGCACACTTGCGTGCTGCTGTGCTTGGTTTGATGTATACAGTCTGACGTTTGACAAATAACTATGAAATTAGCAATTATTTCTTTTGATTGATGCATGCAAGGAAATAAGCTATGAAGTAATCCATAGCATAATCCATAAATATAAAAATCATGTATATGCAACATGCAGCGCTCAATGTATGAACAAATTCTAGCATACATCAGAGCAAGCCTAACTTTATACATGCTATCATTCAAGAAATCAAACATCGTGTGATTCCACTTTTAGCACGTGTATGTAATATCATTGATATGTATAGCAATGTTATAAAACGACGCAAAGGAGCATTATTATCGTTGAAATGTGTGACCTGTATCATAGAATCGTGCGAATTGTATGTACAGTGCGATGCGCGTAACTTCGGCGACGAAACGAATACAAATAGAATGATAGCGATAATATCGCTTCGTGGCCATGCCTCGCAATCGATACCTTCATGATTTAATGAATGTCGATGGTATACCGGTAACGGGTGTTTTACGATAATATTATACAGTTCGTACCGTTGCGATCCCACGCTGTGCCATTGTCTGAATCGGTGGAACTAGACTTCCTTACCTGGCTATTGCGATGAGCATTACTCTTGTCTAAACAATACACGTCGTTCGGCTAGATATTAATTGCGGATTGCACTCGCGGTTAGCACCGAGAAAATATCCGGTTGCGCACAATGGACCGTAACTTTGGACACGAATCATCCGATTTCGGAAATGTATTTTTAACTTCGCGTACTTTCTGAACAGTTTCCATAATAGTGGAAATGCGAGAACTCCCTTAATATCTTCGACATATCCGCTCATTCTTGAAGAGCGCATAGAAATACTGTCGTTAGTTGTACATCACTGATATTTTACTTCCATTTATTAATTATTTATATATATTTATTTATAAATATTTAAAAAAAGAAAATGGATGATAGCTGTCGACTTTATATTTTTATTGAATTAACGATACTCGGTCAGTTTAATTTTTAATCTGAGTCAAGTCATGTGTGCACGAAAGTCACATACTCTCAGGTTGTTACAATAACAAGATTTATTGCTTTTACGGCGATCTAATCCAACGATATCTATACAGGATTCTCTTATCTGGCGGATACTAGCTTCCCTCGACAAGTAAGAAGATTATCTTTGGAGCTTTCCGGAGGAAAGCTCTCGTTAGGTAAGATGGGATATGGTAATTATAGAAGCGTAGCTTCAATAAGAACCATACGAACATGCCGATGTGGATACTAATTTTTTGCTCTTCTCATAGTAGGTTTTCTACATAATGGAATCATAATTGCCATTGCTTATCGCAATATCATAATTATTATCGCTTTCTCATTATTCATAATTATGACAATGCGTAATTAGCGGCGCGATGTAATTTTCATTTGCTTTTAAAGCGCTTAAAAAGTCGCAGGTGCAGGTGCAGGAATATGGTAAGGCTAAAAATTATTATGTTGAGGTGCTCTCGAAAGTAACTCTTAAGGCTGAATTCGTCCCATTCGTGATTTCGGCAGGAATAAAAATATCACGAAACTCAGGAGAACAGGTGCAATTTTTCGTCTGGTGTTCAAGGCAAGCCGGTCGCCACCTGTTTCAATACGATCCCAACTCGAAGAGTTCTTGAAAAATATATTCATTCTCAGTTTTGGCTTTATAAGATTGAACATTATCTCATCAACTGGGTCAGTTTTATTTAAATAATCTTAGAAATGGAAAATGTTATTACAGTTACTACACAAGAGTGCAAAATATTACTATCCGTCTGTCTTAAAAATGGAAAGAAATTATTTAAATCAAAAATAATTTTCTGATTTTCATTGACTGGAAATTGAAACTATAGAGAAACGATAGATAATTTAATATATTTAATAGAGTCCGATCAAAATAATCTTTTTTAATTTTGGCTAAAACCATAATCGAAAACCGAAACATCCATAGGAATCTTAAAACGACCATATGTATAAGATTGCGCATATACCTATATGTATACCATATACTTTTTCTCCATAAATATCATAATTTTATATTGAAACAATAATTACACATATCATCACTATTCTAATATTACAGCTCCTATATTATCATAATCTGTACTCTGATAGGGAACAAATGATTGCAATTACTTAATGTATAATTTATTGTAATTTTTGAGATAACTACAGGTATATTTATAGCTGTTTTAATCATGCAAATATAATGTTAATATAGTTAAATGTGTTTTTAATAATAGTTACACTCACTGCTTAAAAACCTTTAATTTTTTTCTTAATATATGTTTTATTACCATATAAACAGCAAGTAAATTTAAGAAAATAGTTATATTTACTATAATTGCGATTGTATTTAGCAAATAAAAATAGTTAATTTATTTATATCTTAATATTTATATCTTAATATTTTACTATATTAATATTTGAAATCATAAAATTTACAGTATAATATTTTTATATTTAAGAGAAATATTATGGTTATTATTATGAACATTATAGTAATAATCATAAAAATAAAACTCATAATTATTATATGAAAGCCATAATTATTTTGTCATGCAATTATAGTCACTTATACATTATCTGTAGTAATCATATTATCTCAATAATAACAAAAACTGAAATGAAATGACTTTTTAAATAAGTCTTTAGAAGTAAAAGATCTATAGAAAATAAATATTTACATAAAATAAATTTTAAATAAATACTTCTTACAACTTAATTTCGGCTACGTCGCTGAAACTCTCTTTTAATTTTATTGGCCAAAATCAAAATCTAATCGAAACTTCAATTTTTAGCCGAAACTGGCCGAAACTGAAATCAAATTTTCAGTCGGATTCTATCTGACAGTCTGTCTGTGCTCGTGTGCGATATAATCTCTGCCGTGAGAGCTGAATATATGTCTTACGCAATAGTTATTCTATCAGAGTAACATGATATATCGATAACTAAATTTAATTACGCTAAAATGAAATATGAGAAATATCTGAAATAATATTGAAGATATTAAACCTTCTATTTAATTTCCCTTCAAGCAAGTAACCCGAGACATTTCGTACCTGATTATTTCACAGGGAGGAAAGGAAATTGAATGTTCTCGATAAGCAAGATAATATTTCTCCTGAGATACAACTATTCATTTGACTTGACTGTAATCCTTTCTGTTAAGCTTTCTCTTATCACATTTTAAATTTCCGTATATGATACAATTTTTCACATTATTATTGGGAATATCGAGAACAGCAGTTCTGTGATGCTTTAAATAACAAAACATGATACATTTCCATATCTTTTTTATCATGTTGCAGACGATCGTCCCATTACTTTTCTTAATTAATTGTATATGTGTGTATAAAATGATCCCTTTAACTCGTTCAGAGATAATCGAGCTTCACACTGCTGCAAAGTACTCGAAGTCGCTTGATTTGATTTACAGCTTCCTCCTGCACGGACCGTACACCAGCAGCAACGGCAGCCGCAGCAGCAGCAGTAGCAGCAGCAGCAGCAGCAGCAGCAGCAGCAGCAGTAGCGTCGGCAGTACCAGCAGCAATTCAGAGCACGGTGAATTGTGCTGAGCTCATGCTGGCAAGACGACGTACGAGTGATTTGCATGCGAGCTCACAACCCGTGGGAGGAACGGGCATAATTTGGCAGGTAGGTAAGCCGTTCGCTCGATCGGTGTGTCGCTTGTGACGTTTGGTCAACGGCAATTAACGGACTCCGTACAACCCGTGTCTCTCGAATCGTGGTGGCGAACAACGCCAGTCGAATGAAGTTGCTTCGATGAGAGAGCGACCAGGTGCGCTCTTAGGGAATTACTATGTACGTGCTGTTCCAAAGATTTGTGCGATACGGAGATGGAGCGTGATTCAATTATGTATATACCTATATATGTATATGTAATATATATTATATAATATTTAATTTAATTGAAAATTTCGTTGTAAAATTCAATGAGCATAATCAGTAAAGAGTTTCAAGTAAAAGATTTAAAATTCAATTTGAGTTTTAATTATGACGACACTATGATATAGAAAATTGAGGAGTTAATTAAAAGTACTAAATTGTATAAATAAAAGTACTCGTTACATTTTTGAGAAGTGGCTGTTAAATTTTAATTTAATTTCACAAACGAATAAAGCTCATTTGTGAGATTTACAGTTGCGTAGAGCTACGTGCAAACGACACAGTGACGGAGCGTTTGTGACAAAGCATGTAGCTTTGTAGAAATGCAATAGTTTGCAGCAGAATTTCATCAAATACTGAATAAATACATTTCCTCGACCGCAAAATGTATAACTTGTCGATGGCGAAAATCAAAATTAATTAAAGCTCTTAATTAATTTAATGCATGGCAAACGAATGGTGCATTTTCATAATTTGTTGCTCATCAAACGTGCCCCAGCGCTACATATCGTCCAATTTGTGCAGCATCATTAGTATGCTTACTCTATATCATACAAATAACATATCGATAATATTGCGTCCCAAACAATAATACCTCACGACAACTGTAGAGAACTGCATTACTTCCGATATACCTTGTCGTGCATTTAATCGCGATATACGTGACAAATGTTGATTATTTAACACAATCTCGATAATGATCTAAGAATCAATATATGTGATAATGCATGTAAAAGTATGTAAAACGTGTTCATAGACACAAAGCTTGAAAATGACTAGTTTTTTTGTTATAGCCGTTTAAAGTTTTATTTTATTAATGCCTCGAAAGCATTTCTGTAATAAATCAAGAGATTTTAGATAACAATATGCCATCCACTCTCATCACCCTCACTCCCAATCTTATCCCCACTCCACCCCTACTCTCATTTTCACACACATACGCCCGCGCGTATTTTTATATGAAAAAGGTGCATAAAAATTGAAGTTTCGTATGTGTGTCGTTTGTGTATGCATGAATACATTATTTATGATTTATATCAAACATGAACAATGCGTCATTTCTGGCTGACCTTTGGCCGGGAAAGGTTTGAAGAGTGAAACTTTTCAAGCGTTACATTACCAAATGGATTGTGTCATCATGGAACTTATCAAACGACCTTCATAATTATGTATGAACAATTAATCTGATTGTTAGAATAAATATCAAAACTTTTTGCAGTATTGCTCATTATTTTATGTTTGAGTTTCCTATATAATTATTTCGATGCTATGATATCTTTGATGCTTATCTAATAAAATTATTTTTAGATCTATATATGCCTAAACATTTTAGATATTTCAATAAAATTTTTCTTGTGTACATGGTATGCGCGAGATTCATTTCTTCTTTTTTTTTTATATTGATAGAGAAATGTTAAATGTCCAGAAACGATCTGTTCGATAATTGATCGCCATAATTGATCTGATAATAATTATATTAGAGAGTTCATAATTGAATTCTTTATAATCGGCTCGTGCATATCCGCATTTATAAACGCGATCTTTTTGCAATCATGATATGCGTTTATTACAAATACGCGCATTAACGTCACCGAGGAACTTAACAGATGTATCTTCTGATGGAGCTTCATCGAACAGACGCCGGATGCGCGGATCATCAGCGTCGTGAACAACCGACTCGATTAAGTTTGTGAAATCGGAGAATTCGTATGCGATCTCTTAATGACTCTCACGAGTTTCGGCGACGTTGAATGCCGGTGGAAACGGGGCGCGTTACATTACGTGGGCAGGATCGCGCGGCTTTGGGAAACTGGATCTCGAATTCGACGCTGTCGCGTTCAATGCACTTTGCGCGCTCGAGAAGCATCGCCATTTCTAACATCTAGATAGTCAGCATCCGTCTCAGATATAAATTCAGGTGAAACCTCTTTCACAGCGATGCTCGATATCAATGACGGGGAAACACATCTAGATCGGGTATTCCTGCCATTGTTTGCTCTGTTCTTGAGTATCGTATCGCTCTGTGCTTTTCTATCGAAGTCTACCAGCTTACCTGAAACAAGACTGACAATGACGACGAGGAGGGCTACGATTACGACAGCGACGACAACGACGACAACGACGACTACGACAACGTCGATGACAACGACGAAGACGATGACGACAGCAAGGTTCCATTTAATTAAGTTTGCATTGTACTAAACTGCATGCTGTGGCGAAAGATTCTTATCAAAGCTTTGCAAGATATGATGACGGTTGTGAGTTGGGTGCGCTTATCAGAAGCGATCTGTTCGAGCAAATGAACGAACAGCCATTTACGTTCGGAGATTCACTCCTAACGAGATCGAGGAATCTATCAACAGTACTCCTCCTTCTGGTATCTAAGGAACGTACGTAGGTACACCATATATAGCCAACTTCTACTTCCGTCTGAAGCTGATTTCGATCACTCGGAAAGACAATAATTAGAAATCTCAGGAGTTACTTAATTTTCGAGATAAAATATTATATGTATGACATATATGTAACACAACTTGACGATTTTATTAGAGGAAAGTTGCTTTCATAGATTTCCTAAAGAAACAAGCAAGATAAATAAAATAATGTTCCTTCTGTACTCCTTAAAATCGATACAATAGAAATTTAAATGCAGCTGTTTAAAAAGTTTATTCCAAATATGATCGATTATTCTGCTGTAATAGATTCTGCCACTTTATCATCTTACTGAGCGAAATGTCAATTGCACGATGAAGTTATCGGTGAGTAATTAGTTATCATTTGATAAAAATTAAAGAAAAAGTTTATCACGTTGTACATGACGGTACGTGAAGTTTTGTTGATTCGGGATTTCGATAATCCCGCGATTTCAACATTTTCATCTGTACGTTAAACATGCTTTTGCCATTCCATTTCCACGTGATAATTGATATTGCTTATACTGCTATTGCTGTTTCAAATTATCGGAAACCAGAAAAAGGACATTCATTTAGTACGAATCTTGTTTATATATACATACGTGCAAATCATCGAGAGCTTATGGAATATTGACGGCATTACAACGGAATTTATATAAACTTACTATGTATATCTGTCTCACTTTTCTAAATTAATAAAGTTTTCGTGACTACGTGTGTCATAATTTTGACTCTCTGAAATAAACTGATATAACGTTAACATGAAACTCCATAAATGTTGTAAAATTCTTCAAAAGTTTTCTAACTTACATACGTTATCTCTGTAGTTTGAAATTTCTTTAATATTTTAATGACGATAAGCTAAGTTCAGATCAAAGTCGGTTTAGAAAAGATGTTCATGATTTAAGGATTGACCATTTCGCAAGCTTAGAAAATAATAATTTTCACTTTTCGTAGGTTTATTATCTACATCGTTTGTCGACTTGTCATAGAAATCGCTAATAACAATCTTATTTAGATACTTATGTTACTTCCCACTTGTTCGCAGTTTACAATTTTCTTTCAGCATTAAAGTTTTTACTCTTATATTATTTATCGGCTTGTAATATCCGGTTGTACGGTTTCTGACCTATCATGTTATGATAAATGGCACGTTCAACACTTAGATTTGCAGGTGATTTTCTCGCTATATGCGCCGGTAGCTATGCCCGTTCTTTATCGTGTCGACGCTACATATTATTAAATCATCAATATACACGTCAAGATTGCAAGAATTTTTCTCTTTATAAGAAACATCAAACATTTGAATATCTTCTTTCTTCTTTTCCTAGTACTTATTGATCTAAATAATTTTCTAAATTTAAAGTTCTCTTTTTCAAATTGTTTAAAGTTGTTTTACTCTGTTTTATTTTCAAATCACGTATGATACGGAAAGATGGTTAAAGTTAAAAGAATTTCCGCTCGTTTATTTTTATCGCACTTAATCTGGAGATTCGAGATAATTATTTTGCTGGTGATGAAATGTTTCCATGCTGTTTTAATAAGCCGTATCATGTCCAATGAAACCGGAAGCTTTAGCGTATAACAGATAATGGCAATGCAGCCGCAACGACAGCAAGGGAAAATGATTCAGAGACTCTTCTCCTTCTGGGAAATCCGTGGAATGTTTAATAGTCGCGTGAATTCACAGCGTCTCGGGTTGTATCGCTAATGAATTATCCGGTTACAGCGGGTCGCGGCTCTCCGAGGAAATCGATGTAACGTACTCCGCTACGGTGCTCTTCCACGTGAATCGCATCGCGTACGTAAACACGAAGTACTGCAGTTTCAGCGAAGCGAATTGCGCCTCTTCTAGTTACAGACCAATAACTACCGTGCGCCGAACAACGTAATGTTCTAATACGGCAACGCTTGATTATTATATAACAACATTTCATTAACGTACTGATGCCATGAAGATGAAATGGAAAAGAATCAGCAACATTGCTTTAAATTGGATGTTATTATCTGTAAATACGAGAAAGAAAGTTTTTTTTTATTTAAGTGATGCGAGAAAGTTGTTTATGTATCATCTCAGTCTTCATCTATTATTTATAAACTAATTTATATCTATCGTGACTAGTCATATAATTTTATATTATGGGTTGAAATTTTGTTTCAAATGTTAATCTGGAGTGGAACATATGTCCATTAACATTATTTCAAGCCTTACACTGTTAGACATCAAAGGAGCAATGAATAAATGTTTTAAGTTAAATAATATTTTATTATTTTTAAGTTTCTAATTTATAATTACACATAATTATCTCACATGCTTCCTTTTAATTGTTAAAAGTGTGAAGATACGTTTTTGACGACATTTCTCTGACAAGAATCTTTCACCTCTGGGTTTATATTGATAGGATGTTAATAGCATCTTATAATTTCAATAACTAATTCTAAACTAAGGTTGATTAAAAAGAAACTCCAAGAAGGGTCTTAATATATTATGATTAAATAATTACATTTTTATATCTAATTAATTAATTGTTTATTATTTTTCATTTGCGCATCAATTACCATACTGTACTTATATTTGCAGCTTTTTTTCTTGATGTTATCATGAGTCGTATATAACTTGTTAAATGAAAAAGTTTAGAAAGAAAAGCTAAAGATATCTAAAAATCACATTAATCAATCAAGTTCACCGGATGCCTTTTACGCTTTTTTCGAGCCGTTTGTTCCGGATACATGTTGGATACATCTTGCTCGAGGCAATCAAGACAATCCGACTTGTATTGTTATTTCTTTTTCTCCTTGAACTATTAGATGCCGGCAGAATAAAAAATGTTTGTGACACTGCACGATTGTATTGGAATTTTGCTGCGTTATTGGAAACATCGGGTTCAAAGATACAACACTCTCGACAACATAGCATCGATCGAGGTTACGAGAACCGCGGCGCGGAAGAAGAACCAGTTCCGGGTGAACGGCGGCGAAGCTGCGCCACCCGACCTCGGCGGAGTTAAGTAATTTGTCGTTGCCGATGGGTTAATGTTATCCATCACTAAGCGAGAATTTACGATGTAATAAGGCCGAGTAGTGACTTCCGCGATCTATCTCGGATGTCTCGTCGCAGTAACCTCCTTTACTTATTCTATCCCCTGCCTTCTCCTTTTCTATCTCCTCATCATCATCTACCCCTCTTCAGTTCTTACTTATTGTAGTTACCATCGGCTTTTCTTATGATCTCTTCATTGTCCGCGACACGTCATGCCTCCTAAAACCTTCTCACGAGAACGCGCTATCGATTTGCGATTAATTAATATAATCAGGTCAGTGGGTGAGGAGATAGGAGTCAATTGGTGAGACCATCCTGCGAACAGATGGTTATCGCTGAAAGATATTCCTCCGTTATCGTGTAATCTTCTCTCTCTGGTGCTTGCGAAGCGATTCTGCGAACGACTCTTGGTTGCTGAGACTCTTGATACTCAGTTAAAATCTGTTGGTACTGCGAATTCTTGTCATTACACGATTTTCACGATACATACGTTGTGGAAGATATTACGGAATTATTACTTCTTTTTTCGGTTACGGATCTTTTTATTTCAATTTGTCCTGAGAAAAAATCAACGGCGGTCGAGGTAGTTGTGTCCGTTGATTTATGATGCAGAAGCTTTCTCTATTTATTTTTAATGACAGTGAATTGTCGATGGCAAATAAAAAATATCACCTTTGGAAATGTTACTCCGCAGATTCTCCGCAATTCACGAATTAACTCTCACGGGGAAAGATCAAACTGTATATTTTACAA
The DNA here is from genome assembly GCF_024713525.1 of Acromyrmex echinatior. Taxonomy (NCBI): domain Eukaryota; kingdom Metazoa; phylum Arthropoda; class Insecta; order Hymenoptera; family Formicidae; genus Acromyrmex; species Acromyrmex echinatior. Next base: position 11,711,059 of record NC_141859.1, read on the forward strand.
CGTGGGTGAGAGTAGTTTCTCCCTCTTCTCCTCCTTCGCCTTCGTGCACAAGCCGTTCGACAAATCGATCGCATTAAAGTTCGAAAGCTCGTACTGTATGGTGCTCGGTCACGATTGAGCCGACGAATGAGGCGGCAAAAGGAACGCGGGCAGAAGAAAGAAAAGCGTAATCGTTGCGTCTGGACGAACGTGATCGGCTGACATTTATTGCTGCTGTAGAACAATGCGGAGTCATTGCCCAGATCGCCCCAGCTACTATTATTGCTACCGTTACCGTCCCCTAGAGATCCTCGAATGCTAGTTTCTGATCGCGGCGCGAGAATATCCAGTGCGTGAACGCTATGATTGATAACAAGCATAATCACCTAATGTCAAGGCTGATATTGGTATCCCATGACGTCGATTTTGTTTAATATTTCATAATTTGAGAGTTTTCCATAAAAACCGAACGAGTTTATTTTTTAAAATAAATTCTGAATTATTGACGTCAAATTATTCTCTATTATAGCGATATATCATGGCCAATTTTGTTCTGGCAAGAATTAAACAAAAAAATAAAAGAGTTTAACAAAGGATGTTTTTGTTAAGAGCAATTTGTAACATTTTGCAAAATGTGGAAAAATATTCTTTTTATTTTAAATAATATTTCCTTTTTTACTTTTATTATTAACGGTATAAAAGAGATCAATTTAAAATATTATGAGACAAATACATAATATAAAATTTTTGCAAGGTTCAGAGATTTATTTTTATTTTTTAAATAGGTTCTCAAAATATCATAGCCTACAACTTTCTTCTTATACCTCTTACATCCGGATAAAAATAATTATATTTACAATAATAAACGGTTTGAAGATAAAAAGTTCTTTTTGTTTTCTAAAAATTTAATTTTTTAAACTTATTTGATTTTTCTGAAAAACTCTTCAATTAACATCCGTCCAGGTAGACTCGTTGGTGAACAAACTGAGACACACGACTTCATCTCGTCTAATCTTGTTTGCAGATAAAAACACAGTTCGAGCCAGAATAAAGATTCACTTGAACTTCAATTTTACAGTTTACAAGTATACACGTTTCACTCACTTTAATGTAACGACGAATTGTCAAAACGTTACCCATGTTATACGCCTGCCGTTTATTTTGCTAGACACATGCTATTTTGCAAGATAGCGTGAGTTAGTCACCTGGAACACATGCGATAACATGATTACTATGTAGATGAGTGACACACCGGATTTGCGCACGAAAATATCGGCGTTTATCTTGATTAAATAAAACATTATTTCCACGATCTCTAACGAATAATGATAACATTCATTGCTATATCATCCTTCAGATTGTCTTAGAATTAGTTTTTACTTTCTTTGATAACTGATTATGTCATATATCAAATTTATATACAATTTTATTTGACTAAATTTAATACATATAATACATGAAATATATATAATTAGATTGAATGAGAATAATGAAATAACATATATTTATTTTATTATTCTCATTCAATCTAATTATACATACAATATTTTTATATATTTCTAAAGATACATCTAAAAATTTTAAAATTAAAATTTTATATATTTAATAATTATTAATGAATCCGCGATTCCCCTCCCCCCTTATTTAGATAATTATTATTAGTAGATATCTTTTTTAACAATGCCGCAAATTACAAAGTTCTCTGATAATTAATTCTGAAAATATATATTGATCGACATTAACTATTTCGGAGAAAATTACGTGATTCTCCTTCCCTTTCCTTTTCATTACGTGATTATTAATACTTTTCTACATATAGTAATCCTCATTTTATATTCTCAAGAATTAAAATACTTCATATACTACGGTTATAACTTGGCGATGAGGAATTGGAGCATATAAAACGTAATTATCACAAGACTCATTTAATCCATATATTAATGAGTATTATCCGTCATCTGTATTTGATATTAAACTATTTTAATAATACGTAACTACCATCAGGTTACTAGTTTTTCATTATCCTGGACGAACGATTCTTAAACTATGCAAAATTCTGGAATTCCGCAAGAATCTCTTCCAGAGACCACAATTCGTTTTTTTATTTTAGTGGATAATTAAATATGTAATTTAAATATGTAAATTAAATTAAATTCAAGTATTGTAGCGTTTGAATTCAGGAAAATGTACATTTTCGCAATCAAAAGGTTTCTGGGAGTAGCCATCAAAAAAACATTAATCATATATCATATTGCACAGACTGTCCTACAATAAGAAACATCCAGTATTTTGTGTTTATAACGAAATGATATAGCACGTTATCGTGTAATGCATGTGCAAATACATAGTTTTAATTTTTTGATAAATTACCGCGCGAGTTAATCGAAGTTCGAATCTGATCTGAGCTAATTGGGATATCATACAACGTGATAGAACAAAATTACGATAAAAAGTGCATCGCTAAAGACGTGTCGCTTCTCGTCTCGAGAGACTCAAGCATTTTCTACATCTTACTTTAGTTTAAGTGCAGCTTTACATTGCTTAAATTACGCTTAAAGATCGCTCGCATATCACGTTCCCTCAGTCTCAAATAATCGTATATAAGAAAGTTATATCGCTATTTGAAAGACTGTGTCTTTTAAATAAAGTGATTGTCGGTATTCATAGTCGATTCTTATTTCAAGACCGTCTTAAGTAATGTCTTAAGACGCTAATGCGGCTCTCTGATTGGTTTGTGACACCTCAAGGCTGAACTTAAAGCAATCTTGAATATAAGAATTAACTATAAATATCAGCCATATCCCTTACTTACGAATGAAGAGCGCAAAACTATATCGAGTCAACCGAAGAGAAGAAATATTAATAAGCGTAATTAGTTCCATTACTATAAAAAAATGTCACCGTTGCCTACCTTGTTTCTCCTTTTTCAATCGTTTTACTCAAAAATCACCGACGCTAAGTAATTTATATCCGGAAATATGTGAGTAAAGTGATGCGATAGTTGAGTTCGAAATTTGCATATTACAGACAACGAAAAAGTATGCTCGCAACAGGAACTCTGCGAGCGAAAGGATTAAACTTTCTCATGAATTATCATCGAATGCAAGAAAAAGTTTCCGAGCTATGTATAGCCTCCAGCAATGAGCGAGCAAGCTCTTTTTTTCAAGCGGTGTTTACGAGTCTCTCTAGAAACTCAAGTTAAACGTAACTTTTTGACCATGTCACAGCTTGTGAAGCATCACGCGCATTTTTTTCTTCACCTTTTTTTCAAGCGGCAACTTTATACATTAACACTATTTGCGGGAATACGCCGGTGTAGCTGCCGCGCTGCTCTGTGTTACGGTCCCCGTGGTTAAAGATGATTATGCAAAAGAAGTGCTGCGTGCGTTCTAATATTCTCACGCAGCGAAGTTTTGCTCATTCAAATTTATTCATTACTTCTTTTTTGCATTACCCGTGCAAAATTAATACGGACGGCAACGCCTCGAGATGACTGAGCCGGAAATCTTATTTTTTTATTACTTAGAAAATAGGAAAATAGGAACTTATAAAAGTTCGAAGATACATCGGGAATAGAAAAAAAACTGATCGGTGCAGATACTAGTGCAACAAATGTGCGAGTATTCAATAATATTCTGCGAATGTATATGATTTATAAAACGGGATGTATGTCGATCTTTATTTCAGAAAGCATGATTTGTGCCGTTAGTCCGGCGCAATATCGTAATCGTTAAAGCGTCACATTTGATATATTGAATTTTGCAGTGAATTCGCAGGTATATATGCTATCTGATAGAAAATATTTGTTCTAGAAAATATATCTATCATCCATCGGTATATTTAAATTACATATAGAAAATATTTCATATGAAGAAATAATTGCGATACCGACACGAACGTGTATTAAATTTTACTTAACAAAACGTCATGACTATGAAATCGTCGTCTACTATCATGTTAGTTGAATCTATCAAATTTTCAATTAATACAACCTTTCACTTTTTTTCAGTGCTTACATCAATTTTATCTGCCACCTGTACGTGTATATTGTAATTTTAACATCAATGTATTATCGCACATATATATATATATGCATATGTATAACGTATCGCTTTTACTTATGATAAATGAACAATCTGTCGAATTAAGTCCTTCAAAGAATGAATCTCATCTAAAGAATTTTCTATGCACGTTCGTTAAGACGTATTATCCTAATTGTTAATTAAGATAACACGTCTTAAGTTGTAAATGAATGACGAATGCACAGAATGAGAGGAAGAGAGAACTCTCGTATTTCTCGTTACGTGAAATAGGACAAATTGTTACGATGGTAGTGATAACTTCGTTTTCGAGCAGGTGGTGCAAACATATATAAAAGAAAGATCGGTGAACGTTTCGATAGGACGTCGATCGCCGTGACTGCATTTGTCACTCTGCCAAATTCCGATTGATTCCAGCCATTCACTTTGATCACGTTGCGTCGTGTCGCTGTCGGAGCGACAACGTTTCCATTTACTGATTGCGAGTTTTCGTCGCGTACTGCTGAAAACATTTGTGGAAAGAGTCGTGCGGACGTAAGAACGACGTGGCAAAATAGAACCGATTTCTCGAGCGGAAATTTCGGTATTGATATCTAGTGACACAGTGACTGAACAAGTCATAGTTCTCATAGTCCTTTATAATCGGCGGATGTTACGCTGCGCGGCGCAACGCGGCTCGCGCTTTGTATCTCGACAAGAGATCTTAGGACGCATCCGGAGAATTTATGACAAATTTATGCACATACATACAGTTTCATCTCCATAATATTAGCCTTTCTTTGTTAAGGGACGGAGATAGCGCCAGGGCGACACGTTGCAGTGATCTAGGCGCAGCAGCGTACTTGGGTTACATTTTCGGCACCGTGTGGGACATCTTACAGTCAAATTATACGCAAACTTATTAAAGTTACACTACGACGATTAGCTCGGTGGGAAATGCGAACGTTTGGTAGAGACTCTGTTGCCACCTTTCGACTAGTATTCTACTGGAAATGTGAAATGTGTGATTCTCTCGTCAAAGATTGATATTATCGAAATTTAAATAGTCTTGTAATGCGTCCTCTAAAAAGAAATAACCGCTAGCCCTAGAAATAACTTTTAGCCCTTCCCTCGACCAAAAATATCCTTCTAAAAACAAAAGGAAAATCAACGTGCACATTAAAAAAAAATTTGAGCGGATAATCAGTGATTTATGATATAAAAGTCTCTAACTGAGACTCCCTGGAGAGGTGCACTGAAAAAAAAGATTGGTTGCTGCAGCAAATTAGATAGTAAAATATGGCATTCTTAATTGGCTGTAGCAGCCAATTTTTGGTTGCATTAGTCCATCGAAATCCTATACTGATATTGTATTATAAATAGGCTAACGCAACCAAAAATTGACTACAGCAACCAAAAATTGACTGTTGCAGCTAATTAAAAATGCTGTGCCATATTTTATTTATCCAATTTGCTGCAGCCAATCTTTCAGTGTGGTAATCGCGATCTTAACCCTTAATACACATGATGATATTCCGGCCATTATATTGAGCGTATACGAGGAGTTGTCATTCATAAGTTAAGATAAATTTCGGCTGCTTTCGTCAAAGGATGTGCACAAATAGATTAGTAATGCATCAAACTAGTCCATTGTAGAGACGCCAAATTTTGTTAAGGGAAAGGATAGAGATCATTAGTTATCAGTCAATTTTTTTTTAAATTTACTGTAAGTATTAAATTGTTTAATGATTATTTATTTTGAATATTAAAAGCATTGTTGTTAATACTTTTTATATTTAAAAAATAAGTAATTAATCATTAACCATTTTAATACAATCTAAAAAATAAGTGTGGATTTAATACCACATGCAGTGTTTATATAATTCTCATCGTGTTGATGTTGATATAATAATAATAATAATAATAATAATAATAATAATAATAATAATAATAATAATAATAATAAGCTTGGAGGGGAGCTGATCTCCTTAGAAATCCACTAATTAATAATTAAACATGATCTAATGTTTCTTCCCAATGCTCAGCTGCAGATTAATTGAGCTCCGTCTTTCTTTAGAAGAGAAGAAGTTCATCAATCCGCAGCTGTCTTATCTACTCCCTAAAAAGTTCAAGTCTGGTATTGTAGTTGTTGCTTTAATCTCATGTATGCTGGGCATAGGCAAAGCATAGTAATATAAAAACAAAGAATTTTAAATCCACATTATCCCAGCCAGAAATAATTACATCGATTCGACCAATCATTTCTGATGGGATATTAATGTTAATACTAACATGATGAGAATTATATTAACTCTGCATGGTATTAAATACATATTCATATTTTTTACATATTTGTGTGCATAAAGTATTAAATTTCTCTAAGGCTCGGTTGCACCAACTTTGACTTTAGACAAGATTTAAAACTCTCTATCTCTCCCTCTCTTTCGACTTTAAAGAAAAAAAGTAAGAGTTTTAAACTTTACTTAAAGTCAAAGTAACGTTGGTGCATTCAAATCTAAAGAGAGATGCTCCTATAATATTTCAAAGAAAAGAAATACACAGCACATAAATGATCCAATCGTGTATACTAACGGTTTCATTTTCCGACATCATCAATGCCTCGACGTAGTCATTGAAAATAATCGTACTTCGCACACGAATAGCTTCATAGTGTCGAAGATTACCTTCACGATAGAAAGCGTTGCTTCGATATTATCGTTCCACGATATTATTGTGGTGGATAACATTGTAGTACAAGGTACATTAAATGCAAAGGCCTTAGTGCAATCGGTATGCGAGTTGTATGCATGCCGATTGATGACAAGCCGGTATTTATGCGTAAAGGCGTAAGTTGCTTCACAGAGGTGTATTAAGAAAATATGCATTAAGAAACTATCAAGCGTTCACGGTTCCAATATATGGTACATATTCAAGAGACTGTAAAGATATCACTATTCTTTGTCCATGTGTTGCTACCATGATAAAGGGCTTACGCGTGTTGAGAAACGTTTTATGACAACCTGGTAGGAGGTACATTCCTATGTTCCCTATATCAGACCAACGTTACTTTCCTCCACTCGGCGGAAACAAGAGATCCAATTATTTGTAGATGGAACGCAATAGGTTTGCATTTCCTACTTAGCAGTGCCAATCACGGGCAGACTATGAGATTCTCTATTTGTTTGCCATGGCAAGATCAAATATTTCTTGTACGATGATTCTTTTTAGTTCAAGCTGCATGTGTGCTATTAATATTAAATAAAAAATTTTTATACAAACTGAATTGTAATCCAGATAACATTTTGTGCAAAAGCAAACTATTACCTTGCTTTAAGAGGCCGTAAACCGTAAGCTGTGAGAAATCGACCAAGTCGATTAATTTTCTCATATTTAACTGTGATTAGTCAATTTCTTAAGGCTTTATGACTTACAGCCTCTTAAAGTAATGTTGTGGCCAAGATATATATAGTAAAATCCATTTGCTAGCAATTATTATCGTCATGCTGCCATGATGATGGCAGAAATATTGTTAAATTAAACTTTTTCTTATATACATTATCAGAAATCGTATATGTACTTTTGATAATAAGTAACAATTGTCTCAATTTGATTGAAATATTGCTATACTTAGTTTGTGTGTTTTTTTTTGTTTTTTATATTTGTAATATATTTTAGCAAGTTGTTAGAAAAAATATTGACAAAATGTTATCTGAGAACTTATAAATTGAAAATATATGCAATAAATCTTTACGGAGAATTTATAATATTATAAAAATTATAATATATTGTAGATTATACATATATACACATAATAAAAAAACAAATTGTCCGAATATTGCGCCATTATATCGATTTTTTCAAACTATTTCACAAAAATTGTGATTTCTTGTACGCATGTACGATACTAGTAGTTTCATATTAATTATCCAAAAATAATTACAAACTATCAGTATCATATAATAATGGGTATAAGACCACAATTTTTAACATTCAGACAACAATTTGAAAAAAGTTATAATGGACGAATGTTACTAATTTTCAAATATGCGAATAATTAAACTAAAAATTTAAATCGTCGGATAAGTTTTATTAAATGGGATATAACGTGAATACTTATTAAAATATTATGGCATATATATAAATATCTGATTGATGTTTATATTAAACATTAATAAATTTAAACTGAATATTTTTCTCTCTGATTTTGTTGTATAGTGGGGCACAGAAAAGTTGCGACACTTTTTTTTGGGCTTTGAAATTTAGCCTCGCTCGTAGAACATAACTGGAGTCGAACGTAACTGGTTAGATTCATAAGTAAGAATTAATCGTTCTATCTCATTTTAAAATCGAAAAGAGACAGGAATAAAGAGAGTTTTAAGCCTCATTTAAAATTAAAGTAACGTTGGTGCAATCGAATTTTAAACGTTTAAAAGTTCTTTGCTTTACTAAGGAATTTTAGAAATGTCATATTCTAAAAACATTTTTTATATATTTTATAATCATATATTTTATATATTTTATATATTTTATTAATCAATTTTAATGTCATTATTCTCAAGTTAAACATGTCTATTTGACCTTGATTTACTTCATCAATAAAGTTTGTTAAAATTGATTTTAATAGTAAGAAATGGAAAGTGTAGGTGATTTCCGTTTCTTCCTCAGCTTCCTAAGATAATTTATCGCCTTATACGCCTAGTTTAACACGCACGCCTTTCAAAACCCTTCCTAAGACCTTCTTTAACGCTTTCATCTCTCTACTCACGCATCTTCCTTGTTTGCTCTGCTTCGGCAGTATTCTTCCTTTTCATTTCATCCGCCGCATAGTTTTCCCTTAAGTTTCGTGCGAGTACTTGAGTAGGTGCCGTTTGCGTCGAACTAGCGCGAATTACACGAAAGTTTTGGAGTTACGGGTCAGATTTCACGTTTGTTTCTTTCGTGAGCCGTACCACGTTGCTTCCCCGTTGATCTACCATGCGAACAATTTCCACAGCCCTCAAAGAGAGCTCACACGCAAGACAAGGACAGGATGAAATGGAGCATGGAGAAGTAATAGCGTGGATCTCTGTAATAGCGAAATATGCATACAACTTCGTGAAGCTAGAGCAATTTCCAACTGTCTGCCGCGGAATGTTGGCGTTAATCGTGAATTGGACTTGTTTGCCGATTTGCGGTAGATTCACACTACAAAGCCAACATTTCAATCGGGGAAACTATTACCATTAGGTCACGACACTAGATAACTTCGACTTTTGATGCTCGAATGTGTGAAATAAGTTCCATTCAATTCGCAAAATAAGTATAAAAGAACTTTCGTTCTTAGCCATTCAATGAGAATTCTCTTTAACTAAACACATATTCGATACTTTTTATTTTCCTTCCGCCGGCGATAATTTTGTATCGTCAAGTCATTGTCAGTTGCATCAAATATTTTTTATAATTTTATAAGTTATGCGTATTATATCGTCTTATTCTATATGCTTTAACAATCTATAAATAAGTATTAGTCGTGTGTATGTAATCGTGTATTATATATTTTTCTATCATACTTTGCCAGTTAGGCTACGATTTCAACTGTTCTAATAGTTCTTACTATTAGTAACAGCAATCTTATTACTTGTGCATTTTTTTATACTTTAAATGTAATTCTTTGAATATATAAATAAATTAAATTAAATTAAATACACTAATATATACAAGGTACATAAAGAGATGGGATTACGGAAATTTAATTGTGCTTTTGATAATGATTTTACATAAGGATAAACGATAGTGTTTTACATGCGAGCATAAATGCATTTAATGATTCCTCGCGTGAAATCATATCGTTTGAAAGTATATTATGTAATAATGCCAGTTTTTTCGGCAGGCGTGCGTAAATGCCAAGGGCAGTTGTGTAATGGAATAAACTCTGATATTTTATATTAATACATGCCGCAGACACGTGAATATTTAATAAAATATAAATGAGTATTAAAAAATAATTATGCATTTCATGGTAAAGAAGCTTATAAGCCATAATATACATTACGAGCCAGTCGAGGGTCAGTCGGATCTACAGAATATTCCGCACGACTTTTTAGACACCAATCGATAATTAAAAGAAAAGATTGAAAGATAAATATTTGTCTATTTCATGCGATAAAAAAATTAAAATAATTTTTTAATAAAAAAAATCATGATCTTAAATTTTTATAAGATATCATCTAACGACAGTCGTCTTACGACAATCAATTTCGCCATGATGCTTTTTGTATTTCGTGCGAAATGTGGACATGGATGAAATAGAAACATCACACACACACACATACAGTAGTACATACATATCTTTCAATTTTTATCTTTCTCATCCCGTTCATTTTCGCGCATTCAGTCCGGAAAAAATGAAAATGTTCACGCGCGAATTCGGGATTGCAAATGCGGATTCACCGAGAAGAAATAACGAACGACTGCGGGTAACGAGCGGCACAAAAGGCAACACATTCCTGCGAGGTTGTGAAATAAACGCTATTCGTGTAATATCACAAGTCCGAGGTTTACCACGCATGTTATTGCACTGACTTCGTAACATAACATATATACATATATTAACGTCTTCCACGTCCCTTATATGCAATCTAAATCTTTGTTACGACGTTACGACGCGGTTATGATTTTGTGGTAATTATAATGACGAGCACTAATCGCGTCGTAATTCCTTGACAATTAGCTTCGCCATGCCCTTTACATACCGCATGGAAACGGTTTTATACGTATAATGGCTTTTAAGCAAGATCATTTTAATCTCTTAAAAAATTAAGAAAATTGACATATATTTATTTTCTATATCTTAATTGATCAATTATTGAATTATAGAACAGTTAAAACATTAATTATTCATAGATGGAATTTTTATAAAGATTTTTTGGAAACATTATAAAGATTAATATGTTAAAACTTATTGTTACTGTTTTAATATCACATCACATACATATTAACATCTTAACATATTAACATCTTTATAACATGATGGTAGTATCAAATTATTAAATTGCTTGTCAATTTAATTCGCGATTACTAGAGTACTTTTAATTGCGTTTATAGTTCGGCGCGCAGTTCTAAAGAGACTACAATATGGTATATATGCAAGTACATATATTGTATAATGTATTAATAATAATAATAATAATATTAGTAATTCTCAATAATGTATTAATAATATTGTAATAATAATATTAGTAATTCTCAAGATTGAATTTTAAAGCAATGAAGATCCAGCTTCGACTGTAATAGGCATTTTTCTAGTGTTGATTGTGTTTTTAAACTTTATTTTATTATATGTCAGTTTGGACTTGATGGTGGCCAATATTATAAACAGAGCGTGATAAGTGATTTCAATTGTTAAACAATTTTGTGACATTTGGACTACATACTCACTTCACAATAACAAATAGAATTGATAAGAGTATATAAGAGTCTATCGTCAAAATTGATACACAAATATAAGTACGAAATTTCATGTTATAAACTTTGCATTACATACAATGAAAAAATTTCTAAGTTACAATGTTAATAGCATTAAATTTTATACTTATTTGTGTATTAATTTTGATCCTTGACTTGTATATGCTCTTATCTACTTATTACTGTTTAATATTAAGAGTCCTATTATTATATTTTGATACTTACTTAAATATTGAATTTGATTATATTTTTATTATTTTTTTTATTTTTTTGTTTTTCTATTAAATTATCTAATAATTAAATTATTTGTATTTATAATGATCTAGAGTATAAATAATTTTATCATTAAAAGTATAACATATAAAAATCATGTTTATTAAGAGTAGCCTATTTCCTCGGACGTAAAATTTATGTATCAATACTATCACTCAATATGGTTAGCATGCTAAAATTAAATTCAACTTAGTGTGATGATTTCAATTATACCTCTCTAAACAAGAGTGCACTCATTACTGATCAATAACTAGAAGATAACAAAAGATGAGCTGGACAATAATGCGTTAATTACTAATATCGCTTTCATTAGAATTTTTAGAATACTTGAAAACAACTTTTTAATGTTGTCATTAAACTTTTTTCTTCTCATCTATTCGTCTGTAATTAGGAAAGTATCCCTTGTGCATTTTTACCAAGAGATGTCTGTGAATTGCTCGACGCTTTACCGCTTTGTCGTGAAAGGCAACGGAATCCTGCAGGGCATCGTTTTCTCCTGCAAGAAGTCATTCCATTTTTTTTCATTATCTTTCGCCGTTAGCAAACTACTCTGCCCTTGGTTCAGGTGCGGCGGCATTCTTTCAGCTCCATATCGGAGAATTAATGTCCAGCGCGCGAATACGACTCTCTTAAATACCGACAGACGGGAAGATCGCGCCCGAGCGAGCATCCGGTGTGTATCGCGGTTAATTCAACTTCGTCCTCCGAAAGGGATATCTCGCTGTAGTCCATAACGATATCTCGCAAACAAGCTTGAAAAATGAGTACGCCGTAATGACACCGTGCAGCTAAGTATCTCGGTGGCGACTATCCATTATAATCTGTTCGCATGTCGGTGTGTACGAGAGCATTTACGCGACGTCGTCGTCAAACGCGACGCCTGGTGAGTTTGCGGGAGATATCGCGGCAGGAGTTTCCACCTTGAAAGCAGCAAGGAGGAAAACGGATAGCGCAACGGATTCCGCAAATTGCACGAGCGCACGACCCAATTACGCTACGTAATGAGCGGCTTCACGGCGATTTATCCCGCAGGCACCGTCGCCGGCGAAGTTTTAATCAAGCTGTTTCTTAAGTGCAATTACGCCTATCGTTATTCACTCGCGTCGATGTTTAACACGCCGCGCGGTTAGTAGCCAGATCTTGTAAGCACGTGGTGTAGTACAAATACAAGTGGTGGGAAAGTCTGATAAGTGGAGCTTTAAGAGTTATTGCGATGAAGAGAGCAGGTAGAATAAAATCTTCCAAAGGTTTATCGCAATATTCATTCTGTTTGAAACACTCGTAACGCACAAAGCAAATTCAGAGCTGAAAAATGTTTCTCTAAAACTTTAAATTATCATTTAAATAATAATTATGACAAAACGAGGCGTTCTAACAGACAAGACCGCGGTGTATTTCGAGATAAATGCATATTGAATATACATAAGCTAGATGTTAGAGATTTCTTTCATTTCTTCAGGATATCTTTTGAGTTAAATAAATAATGCGGTTGAAAGCGGACTAGCTAGTTATTAAAATATGCGAACGCTAAAGAGAATATTTAACATTCTCTTAATTCTTATATCTGCAACATTCTTTTTAAGGGAACTGAAATGCAACAATGTGAGCGCTATTGTGATTCATAGTAAACAATTTTGCTAATATTTAAAAAATATTGTATTATTAATTAAAAGGTTGAAGATAAAAAAAATAAAATAATCAAGAATATGGGAAATACATTATGTGAGAAAATGTACTGTATTATAAAGAAAATAGACACATTGTATAGATGATTTGTTTGTTATTTTTACATAAAATTTTATCTATAATATTAGTTAATTCTGTAATCAATTTTTCTTTAATAGAAATATTAAGGCATATTTTTATTTGGAAGAATGTAAGAGAGTGAATGTTGCCTCACTACTTCCCTTATTTCAACGTGCTATAAACACAACGAAAGGAAAGACGGAGATGGATGCGAAAACCGCAATATTTCCGACCGTATTATAGAGAATATTGAAAAACGCTTTCGCGAATCAATCGCACGAATTCCTGGTCGTATATCCAAGTATTCTTCGTCTGAATGGAATGTTGTTTTCTATCACGACTATCATGTCCGCTCCAATAATGTCGAGAACATTTTTCACGACCAACCGCCTTTTCGTAGATCACCATTAGGTTTCTTCTTTTATAGCAAAGATTTATGTTCCTATCCATTACACGAAAATATGTATAAATCGTAAAGAGTTTATATATCAGACAATGTCAGTAGTTGACAATGTCACAAACACTCATTTTGTCAATAAACAGATATCTAAACAGATCTAAACTTATATATGTAACTATATTCTGTTTTCATCACACTTTCTGTATTAAAAGAATTAAATCATACATCACAAATAATGCTATCGAACAATTCGATTATAATGCAAAGTTATCAAATCTTATTAAAAATCATACTCAATTAAAAAACATTTATTAATGAAACACATGTATAAATAAATGTTTCCTGTCGCTTGCTTAAATTATTATTCTTAATGTAAATATGCATCAATAACGATAATTAGAAAATTGATGGATCTACCATTAATTTTCTGTTCTTAGAAATTTATTGTTTTAATTACTCCTTTCTTAGTACCGTCAGAGAGTTTCTTTTTTCGCGATTCTTTAAAAAAAAAACACGACACAGCTTCCTTTTTATGTTATAATTGTAGCGATAAACACACTCCAATAGAGATATTCAGAAAAATTTTACAAATGAAAGCATAAAAAATAAGAATAATCTTTTTACTACATCTTTATTATTTAATTCTATTAAGTAGAGATATTTTCATTATTAATTTCTTTGACCTTATTGTTTTCGAAGGATATCGCGGTGTCGAATTACGATCATCAACAAATGATATTACATCATTGATATTCGCCAATCTGTGACCAGTATCAATATTTGACAGATCATCAAATTAGACGCGACATATTGGCAAATCGCACCCAAATATTTGCTTTTAATTTCAAGTATGCTGCGATAAATTACGACCTTTTATTTATTTCGTGACAAACAGACGATCAATGCGTTTAGCAATTTCGATATTTAGTATAATTATTTATTTATCGATAATTGTACGACTTTAATAATTCTTTATTTTCGAACATGGTAATTAGAAATTTAAATCGTCCGATAAATTTTATTAAATGAAACTATATAAACGAATACTTATCAAAATAGTAGCATAGTCGAAAAGTTTCCGAATATGGAATTAAAAATTGCAATATTCAGATCACGTTTAGTTATAACCCGCAAACCCTTTGGCATCTTTAAAGAAAATATCCGTGAAAGTCTATAAAGTATTATTTCATTGTATTATTTCCTTGTTATTTATCAAGTGTTAAAAAAGGACAAATAATAAGTGCTATGAGCGCCAAATGGAACGCATCCATAGTATAATTGTGGTTTTAATTAAATGTCACATTAATAGTATTATACTGGTACTACCATAACACAATGTCGCTGTGAACACGTCATATAATAAAGCAACTTTTTGTGAAGAGAATTTTGCCGCGCCTCTTAATATTTTTATTTCTCAATCTTTTAAATAAGATATTTTTTTTATTAATCGTGTATACTTCCGAATGACCTCTGCTTTCGATCCACTTAAAATTTTACACATAAATTATTTTTCGTGTGGAATATAAAATACTCGTGGTTTCAACTTTGAAAAATAAAAAAAAAATTATTTAATGACACGACTTATTAAAAGTGACTCTACGGATATTTATAGTATGTTCTTATGTAAGACCATCTTAAATAATGCCTTAAAATGCTAATGAATTCTGTAATTAGTTATAACATCTTAAGTCTTAAAGAATTGAGAAAATTGACATGCATTTATTTTCTATATCTTACGATCAATTATTGATGAGACAATTAAGAAGGATTAATTATTGATGAAGTATTTATGTAAATATCAATCTTGGTAGCCAGCTATTTTTTATACAAACCAATATAAAATATATAATTTTGTTTATATAATTAACAACAGAAAATAAATCATGGCAAATATAAAGAATAAACACTAAAAAATCATAAAAACTTTTAATAAAAACTTTGTCAATCCTAAAAGCGTATTGTTGCGTAGCGTTGTTGTTGTAGTTTTTAAGTTGTGTGTTGGCAACTATAATGATCTATTTACAATTCAAACAAATAAATAAACAGTGAAACGCGAGACACCAGAGCAGAAGAGAATAATGATCGACAACGCATAATTTGCTGCGAAAAAACTTCAAATCCAAGTGTGTAAAAAGTGACTTCAGTATATGATGTATTATTTAAAAATAAAATACTCTATTACACAAACCAAATGTTTAAATCCATATATGCAGTATGCAGTATAATTTGTTATTTTTACACGGAAAATTAATTACACTCATGTATTGAAAATACTTTCATGCACACTTGTATTTACGGTAAACTAACTTATAGATAGAACTCTAATATTAGAACTACATAAAACAATTTTTTAACTACGTTATCATTTCCACCATGCTATGCTGTTTCAAAAAAATCCATTTCTATCAATACAGTGTTCATCATGGTTAATCAATCACGAACCATTGTACTTGATTCAAACAAATACAAAGTGTCGTTTCCAATTTCCATCAACGGGATGTTATAGTTCAGTATTATCTTAATTAATATCCTTGCACATATTTTGCAGATTATTAAATCACTTTACATTTCCTATGAACTCAAGACCCGAATGATCTTCGGATCGAATTAACCAACGATTAAGAGTCGTGAAGATTATTCGAGCTAGACGGTAGTTAAAGTGCGATTCTCTTGCACGCGCTTCCTAGAAACTGAAATTAGCTTTTCGGATTAACCACGTGCGTACAACTTGGCAAAGCTGCTCTGCCTTTAACAACAGTTGTTCCAAAAATCTTCTTAGTCGAGGTTCCGTAACTTCTCTGCTACACTTAAAATTGCCCCGAGTGGCAATTATACTTTAGATACGCGAAAGAGAAAGAATGGAGGGGGGGGGAGGAAAGAGAGAGAGAGAGAGAGAGAGAGAGAGAGAGAGAGAGAGAGAGAGAGAGAAAGAGAGACAGAATTGGGAACACGAATCGACGAACGACGAAGGAGAACGACATTTGCGGCCGTAAATGCCGCTGCTAACGTTACCCACTGCACGCTAAATGCGCGGCGATGTCGCCGTACGTCTTGCCACAGGCTTATAATTTCGTTCTGGGCGAAATTAGGCACTGTGGCGCGTGCACCGCACGGTATTCAGCGCAAATTGAATTTGCATAACATATCCACCGATCACCGCCCCGGCGACGGCGGTCGTGAGTCTTGCGTTCCGCGTGTAAGCGCGAGCTGCATCGCATCCGTTTTGGCGGAGTTTCGAGCGAAAATGGGCCATCAAACATCCGGGTACATCGGAGTCGCTGATGCTCCGACTTGAATCCACGTGTCTACGTTGAAGTTACACACGCTCTCGTGTTATTTAAACGTTCCAATTCCAGAGAGTAACGTAGATTTGGAATACGATCGGAGTACCGTTTACGCGAGACCTGAAATTCGTGAGCGATTTATTCGACGAGTTAATCCGTGGGTTAAACTTTCAGTTGCATGTAAAATCGCGTGCTTTATTGCGACATCTTTAACTTTTTTAAATTGTCCCCGTACTTTAAGAGTGATGCAATTCAAAAAATTAGGTTTCTCAGGAAAGAAGAAAATCCATACAGTATAGGATTTCTAGAAACGTTTATAGAATGTTCTAAAAATATATAAATATTTATAGAACGTTCATAGAGATTTGTGAACATATCTAAGACTTATTTTTGTACCTAACAAATTAATCACAAACACTATTTTTCAACTTGACAAATTAATTGATTTATTGATAAATCAGATAATATTATATATAAGAAACTCTCAATACATAAAATTTACCTAATTAAAAACTGGTTCTTACTGCTTACAATCGCCAAAGCTGCGCCTGATTTTTTTTCAATTTAAAAATGAAATTCAATAATATTTACATCGTAAATATAGCAATGTAATAAAGAAGCATTAATTTACATGAAACAAAATATAAATATTTATTAAACAAAAACACATGTATTTATAGATTAAAATATAACATACAAACTAAGACAACAAATTTTTATCTGTTAAATCAAGTGAAGATTGTATATAGTTAGAAATATATCATCCTCATCAACGAGGAAAAAAGAGGAAAAGAAAAGCTCTCAACGGTAGAATTTTGTTGATAACAGTAGTCAATTCTAGAGTGTCTATTAGAACCAATTATAGCATTGTAACGCCAGAGAAACACAGTCGCGATTTTCACTTTGCTACACGTCAATGTCGTGCAAGATATGGGTAATGGTGTTGAGCAAAGTGATCCTGTAAGCCTAGTCAATCTTGGCAATCTTGAAAGTAATTGTATCGAGTACTGTGTTGAACTCAAGAGAAAGTTTGTCAATATCTAGAGAGAGTGAAAATTCAAGTCTAGAAAGAGAGAAAATATTGACTACACCAACTGCATCAGTTTCTCGTAGTTAAATAAATAAATTGTTTTAAAATTAACGTTTTACATCTGCATTTTAATTCTGCTGCGATGACTGCACTAATTAACAGTTGCGTTGATTTTTTATGGCTCATTAACGTAATCAGCTTCATCTGGATATTTTATTGCCGGGTCATGGACATCGCGATAATTCTGTTATTAAATGCCTATAATACCGTTTCGATTTCGAAAGGGAGGTTATTGGTTTACTCATGGCGGAGCAAGTGAATAAATAATTCTTAATTTTCTGGACAGTATCAGCTTTTAACATCGTTATTTATCACGCCAACAATTCGCGTTCATGTACGTATACAAATAAAGCGACGCCAAAGGGGAAGGCATAGTTTCCTTGTTTGATCGTAAAACCGGGTGGCCTCATCAAAATATTAAAAATAAGCAATATCAGAGTGCGGCTCGCAAAGTTTTCTAATCCCATTAATCAATCTCGTTTGCCATTCGTTTGATTGCGGCCAGAGTATGAAAGCCAACGAGAAGCATTTCTAATTGGAAATCCTTGATCTCTGATTACTTTCGTGACCTCGTGCATACACACCCGACTCGAATACAATATTGCAGATCTTAATGAAGTTTATGAGACCGATGCCATTGGGTTCTGGTAGATACGAAATCTTCTACATTGACAGTATCATAAAATCGGAAGTGTCTTAAGGAATTAAATTCTCTATCTTACTCCACGATATTTATTATATCTATTATGCTTTAACATTATATGTAACAAATACATAATAATGTGTAATAAATTCCAATAAATACACTAAAAATAAGTTCGTTCTCATTAATATGTGAAAAAAGTAGTAAAAACACATTTTTGATAGTATCCAAATAGCGTAAATTTATCTATTTATTATAAATAAAATTTTAAATCTATGAAATAATAAAACAATAAATAATTCGTGTTAGCTTTATAATTGAATGTAATTTTAAATTAAAATTTTTAGTTAAATAAAAAAATATTTTAAAAAATAATTACAAAATATAAAAAATTAAAATTACGCAGCAGTTCTCTAATATGGATTTTTGTCGCATACCTCTCAGTAATTTACAATATGCACTGTGATGGAAGTAAAGTGAATGTGTAGTACGTACTTTTTAACTGCATTTGCACTTTATGTGGCGTACAATTTTATTATCACACGAATATTAGTATTGCTTCGCAAATTAGTTTTACTCAAGATAATGACAGTTCCAGTAGTATTTTTTTATAGTTTTACAGTTCTTTATAAAATATAAAAGAATTCTGTATGTTATACCAAAAAACCAAAATTGAAAAAATTGTAGCTGGAATTCTGTTTAAAAAAAAAAGTAGCAACAATTCAATGAATTTCCTATTTTCTATAAGAAATCTATTTAATTTTATGATGTAAATGACTATATACTTATTTCTTAATATATTAATTAATTTATTATTAATTTATATTTATTATTATTAATATATTTATTAATATATTAATAATATATAGTCATAGTTTGACTGTTTATTTTACTTGAAATTAAAAATTTAAACAATTAGTTCAGTTTTCCAATAAAAATACCGGCAGCGATAAATTTTTCAGAATAGGTCATGCAATAAAACGATTAAATTAACTGTTACAAAAAATAACATTTTTCCACGCTAGACATAATATTTTTTGAATTAATATTTTGTAGCAGAGTGGAGTGTTTACGTCGTATTTTATAGAAAATACAAGTTAGAACGATGGATTTTCCGCGACTGCACGCTTTCAATCATTTCTAGCCGATTAACGAATCAATATATATATATATATATATATATATATATTAATTGCGTAAATACCGAATAATATGTTGCACTAGTACAAGCGAGAGAACATAATAAATAATTCTACAAACAATTTTACGTGACAAGGTATTTCATTCTATGTATTTTCATGTAACTAGATAATAAAGCTTCAATCTCTCGCAAGCTGTGATCAGAATAGATAAATAGATAGATAGATAAAAGCGTTTATTGCTACTCTAAGGCGAGCACTTTAAGAGCAGAAAGAGCAGAAAGAACAGAAAAAATGTAGTAAAGAATAATAATGTGTGCAGTTGTAAGTAGCATAAAATTGACATAAGCACAAGAAAACAAGAATATAAAATAATAAAAATAAAGTATGCGAGTATTAGCAGTATGAATTAAAATAAGCAGAGGCATGATAATAAGTGATGTTGTATCTAACAATAAGTTATAATGATATGAAATGATAAACAGAAGTATGTTACAATGAAATTTTGAGGAGAATAATTACGGCGAGTGACATAAGTGTGTAGTGATAAAGTAATTATGTAATCCGAATGTTGTCTTATTCACACATCATATTATAATATATGAAATGCGAGCAAAAAGAGAAGGGGCGGGGAGGGAGGCAGTTTGATAATTATGTGAAATAAGAAGCAATAAGACAACAGTTTAACAAGAACATATTACTTGACAGAAAGAAGTAATGATTGGCTAAAAAATGAAGCATCAGTTTGTGTCAATATCAAAACAGTTAGAAAGAATTTGTCGCATGACGAAAGAGCTTATCCTTAAATTTATGTAGAGAGACATGGAAATATGAATAGCAGGGGGTAAATCATGTACTAATAAATTCAGATTACCTAATTGCGATCGTATTAAATAAATGAACAATAAATGATAATAATTAAAATAGACTTTTAATTTTTAAAATACAAAAAATTAATAAATAACAGAGCTAATGAGAGCCATTGCGGATAACGAAGCGCAACTAGAATTTGTAGATTAAAAAACCTACAAAACTTGCACTTCATTATCTACACTGGCTCTCATTAGCCCTGTTATTTGTTAGTTATTGTATTTTAAATCAACAATGTAAGAACTCGAATTTGCGAATAAGTTGCCCTCCCGAATATTCAGAATTTACTATATATCTTTCATATGTATCTTTCAAAAAATTAGATTGGTGTTACACACCAACACCCACTTCGTTCAAATCTTCGTCTTTTTTCTGGCTAATATTCTGGCTTAATATGCCAGAGATCGACAGCAAGGAGAAATATTCCTTTTGCTGCCGACTAAAAGCGTAAAATTTTACGCCTTTGTATGATGCGCGAAACACGAACGCGTCGCGAAGGGGCGACCATATTAATCAAATTGATTAAATATTAATTATCAATAATAATAATTTTATTAATACATGTGTGTGAATAAATTTATTCTTTATTCGTGTCTATTCGAAATTAAAAATATAAGTATTTGACTAAAAATAAACCTAAATTAAAAAAAATCTCTATGAGGGATATTTTCAACATTTTGATTTTATAATCTCAAATATTGTGAAATTAGATCAAATTTCTTAATATAAATTTTACACAATATAAACAACAAAAATTCAAAATTAAATATAAACCGAAAATTATTAAATCGATTACTATCCCATAAAATTTAAGGCCCATGTACGTATTCTTAACGATTCGAACGATTCGTTGCTGAATCTCATCTCAAAACATGCAGAGAGATAAGAAATTCAGATAAATGATGTAAGATCCAAAAGGGAGATAATTTTCCCTTACATTAATAAATATCGTATATCGTTTATGTTTTAAATTAATACAATCATTTTCTGCATAATTTATTATTATATTTCAAAATTAAGTATTTTAAAAGATGCAAAATTCCGAACGCGATTTTTTAAAATAATTATAAGATAAAATTCTTTTATTTCTTGACACAATGAACCTATACTGGATTTTACATCATGTTACTATTTTGACTGGTATAAAATCGAGTTACTACATATGGATAAGTTATAAAAGTTTAGGCTAAAGTAAGTGCATTTAGTGCAATTTAGGTAAATTATAGTAACAATTAATAATCGTAAAATATTTTTTATAAAAAAGCGAGATCAATAAATTATATGACACATGCGCTACATTAAAATATCTGTTATTTCACTAGTAACAAATATATAAATAATAAGTATGAAGCAATACAAAGAATATCTTTGAAAACATATGTTATATACATATATGTGTATATGTATTATTTTTCTCTGCACCAAATTAAATAAAATTTAATCCTGAATGAATATTTGAAAATAGGATAGATAGAAAGAATAATAAAACTATACTTATTATACTGTTCTATATTATACAAACACTGTTCTATATTATAATATCCATAGACAAAAAAAACAATTTCATTTACTCTAATTACATTTTATATATATATATATATATATATATATATATATATGTTCTTTATATTTTTTAATTTACTGTATTTTATTTATTTAAAAAATACGAATACTTAATTAATTCTTGTTTTTACTCCAAGTGCGTTAAGACGTAATATACAAGGTGTTTGATAATTCTGTTGACAACGCTCGTAGGTACAGCGAACTGAGTCGAAAAGTCTTGTATCATTTTGCAATTTTTGCAATAATTAACAAGATATTAATAATCGTTCAATATTGGTTTTCAATAAATTTTTACTCAAATACCATTAACTTTACAGAAAAACAACAAGAAACAAAAATTGTTAATTTTCTCCTTATAAAGTTTTAAAATTGTTTTCAGAATTTTTTAATATCGTTTTCTCACATGTTGGTCAAAATACTTGTCAATGAAAAAATGCAATACTAAAAAGTTTAAAAATATTAATTATTAAATAGTGGCGAATATTGATCTTCAATTTCGGCACTATTTAATAATTAATATCTTGTTACTATTGCGATGATCTATTGATCGTACTATCAATTTTACAGAAAAACAGCAAAAATTGTTTGTTTTTTTCTCATAGAGCTGTAAGATTTTTTTCAGAATTTTTTATCAACTTTTTAGTATTGCATTTTTCATTCGCAAGTATTTTTATCAACACGTGAGGAAATACGATATTAAAAAATTCTGAAAAAAATTTTAGATCTTTATAAGGAGGAAATTAACAATTTTTGCCGAAATTGAAGATCAATATTCGCCACTATTTAATAATTAATATCTTGTTACTATTGCGAAAATTGCAAAATGGCAGAGGACTTTTCGACTCAGTTTAGCTCTACCTGCCCACAATCAGTGCACTTATCAGTACAATTATCAAACATCCTGTATATATTTTAATGTAAAACATATTTTAAAAATCGATTACATAGAATCAACCTTTATTATATTTTTAAAATTGAATTATTTGGTATCAATCAAATTGAATTACATACAACTGAGATTAAATTACTTATTAATATATGTGTGTGTGTGTGTGTGTGTGTGTGTGTGTGTGTGTGTGTGTGTGTGTGTGTGTGTGTGTGTGCGCGTGTGTGTGTGTGTACACATATATAAAATATATTCGCGTATATAATATATAATATGTTCGCTTTAACATATGAATTTAGAAACAACATTTGAACCTTTAACATTGTAGTTTTCTTGAATGAAATAGTTCTACTTTATTGTTTCAGTTGAAGCAATGAGAGATTGGATAAGAGCAATCGCAATCGGGCGACTTTTACGAAAGATTAAAAATAATTTAAACTGAGTGTTAATATGATATTATAAATTTTACAGTGCATGTACAACAAAATAAGAAGCATCCAGGATTAAATTTATCCTAATCTGTTCTAACTTATCCTCTTTAAGATAATGAATGCATGGAATGCTACATATACGTTTATAAAATTTATACAGGTATATTTTTATTAAATTGATGCATCTGTAGATATATTAATAAAATCACCACGCACCCGTTACCTCAACAAAAACATCAATTCATCACTCACCAATTTGATGCGCAACAGCGGAGTTTCATCTGCATCGTCGCTACGATGATTCTGTAACAAAAAGAATATAAAATCTAAATTAAAACAAAGCAAAAAAATTAAGTAATATTTAAAAAAATATTTAGTAAACGTAATTCTCTTGAAAATAATCACATAATTTTCAAAATATTTTTACAAGCATCGAATTTTTTAATTTACCATTCACTTACATATTTATAAAAATAATTATATACTCGAAAAAACGTTATGTAATAGACATTACATATATAATTACATATAAACATTTTTTAAATATGAAACATTTTTTCCTGGGCATTTTCTAAAAAAATCTTAAAAATACAGATATTTATAAAATTTCAAAATAATTTTAAGATAATTCTTTTTTTTTTAATTATTACTTTTAAATCATTGTAAAATAAAGCGAATAAATAGAAAAAAGATTTTATTGATTTTACAATAGCAAAAAAGATATTTACCGCAAGGTTGCTCCGCCGGTGCCCGATGCCTCTCCCAGACCTCCTCCTCCTCTCAGAGTTGGGGTTGACACATCCTCTCGCACTGGACACTCGCGAAAAACACTCGCGAATAATAGACTATAATCGCGCGCGGACTATAATTTGAGTCCGATTACTTGAACGGCACTCCCGAACAAACGCGCGACGCGACGAACCGGCTGCGGTTCGTTCATTTTGAAATAAATCGGCGACGAGGATACGTTAGCTTCCCCGTTGGATTTTTACACGAAGAGAACGATTTCACTCAATATCTAAAAATTTATCTAGATATATCATTCAGATCCGAAAGTTTTTAGATTTGAGAAAAATCATTCTTTTCGTATAAATATCTTCTGAGTACTGAGCCCTCCCACTACGTCAAGGTGTATCCGTGAGAAGGAAGATAATCTGAAAAATGTAGTAGCTATTATCTATATTACTATGCAATCAATTAACTTTTACAAACGAATATCAAACACACGTTATCTGCAATTCGTTATTATTGCGAAATAAATTTAGAACAGCTAAAAGGGTTGAATCTTTTATTTATAGATGATGTCTGTAAGATATGATTAAAGTCAATGAAATGGGCTATTTAATAAAAAAGAGAAATGTTTCTTTTATTATATCGACAATAATAGTTTCAAAGAATTACGTTTAATTTTTAAACGGTTCGTATAACGGAAGATGCACAGAAACAAAAAAATAATTAAATTATTAAACTATATTAATTCTGAAAGCAGGAATTGCGTTATTTGCATGAGAGTATTATTCATGTTAACGTTGCTTTTTTTATGACTCGTGTGATACCGTTCGTACAGACAAATGCGGCCGTGTTGCGTGCCGCTCTTCTTCACATTTCTTTTTGAAACATATAATAATTGCAAAAAATGCTAGATATATAATAAGAAATGTTGTATTTTATGAATGTTCACGTAATACGATTACTAGAATGATTAATTATTCATAAGGTACAACGTTTCGTATTATATTTAGCATTCTTCGCGATAAGATTTCAAAAAGTAATGTGAAAAGAAGCCGCGACATAGCTACGTTGTTTGTACGAGCTTCGGTAAGGGAATAATAACTGCGCGATAACTAAAAAACAATGTGAAAGAATCGCACGCGACACGATTACCTATTTCTAAGAATCTCAGTAAGGGACCGCGCAGTAACTACGCGTAAACGTAAACATGACGCGCCGCTCCGTGCCACCCCGTACCATCCTCAACACAAGGTCGCGCCAACCGTCGTCTAACTGCTGAAATAAAACGAATGTTACGAATAAGTAAAATAATATATTCTTCCCATTTTTAATGTTCTTCGATTAATAAAACGATTATTTCTAATTTTTCTTATATTCTAATTTTAGTGGCGCGAGTCGTTTAATGCGATATCATAATTATATTGCGATATACCGAGGAACATATTTGATAATTTTTATAATTTTATTTTATAATTTTAAATATCAATTTTTCCTATCAATTACAATGTACTGACTAAAGAAGTAAAAAGAGATTCTTATTAGTGTGATTTTTCTTACATAATTGCTCACGTGAAATGATTTTGACCAATATTATATCTCAATTTTGATTACTCTTTTCTGTGATGTACAATTAAATAAAGATTAATAATATGTCATTCTTTTTTTAAACGAAGATAAATACAAAAATTTATTTTGAATTATAAAACAATTTTGATTAAATAGAATAATAGCATGCATCTAACGATAAGAATCTCATTTTTATTATTAGTTACCGTACATCCGCGAACGTACGAAATATTTAAAATATTCATGAGCTGCGTATGTGAATAATGAATCTCAGAAATAAAGGGAAAAAGGGCATACAACCTATAATCCTTTTCAATCCTTAATATATTCCTTAGTTTTAGGCAACCTTATGTAATTCGCGTTCGTAGATATTGCTGTTAATTAATGCGACACGCGGAGCGACTCGAAAACACGTCCGTCTCCCATCGAGATCGCCTAGCGAATGCCGAAGTGACGATCGACCACCGCACCTTGCCCCCCTCCGCCTTCGCTCCGCGTCCCACCGCTTTTCGTCGCCAGTGACCCCCTTCCCCTACCGAGCTTTTCGCCAGATGTTTTTAGATTTCACCCAATTATCGCGTATGAAAAATATTCAACGATTTATTCAATTATATTTTTCATATTTTACATGATTTTGACAAACGGATATCGCCGTACATTTCGCGTTTTGCTTTGTGGCATCTCGGGCACAATCCTATATTATTTACATGGTTCTCTTAAACGAATTAGTAATTATTCGCATGAGATATTTTTGATATTTTCAATAATTCTCAATTTTCATTATTCTTTTTAATGATCCATACTTCAATAAAGATTAATAAAATATTCTATATATGTTCTTTATATAAAGATAAACGCAAAAAATCTTAATAAAATGAAACAATTTGTGCTAAATACAAGTTTGGTTAAAAGTACTAAATATCTTGTTAATCGTTATTTAATTTTTCAGTTAATAAATTAATTTATGACACTACTTTTATTGTAAATTATTTTGTGTTTCAGAAATTCTTTAAACGTACGTATAATAAAATATAAAATAGGTTCCGGAAACTTATTTAAAATATTAAATAAGAAATAAGTCAGAAATGTAGTTATTTAAAATAATAAATACTAAATTTCTCTTTTAAGTTTTTAATTTAAAATATATTTTACTTTAATTTTCATCGCTTTTACAGTAGTATAAAAATTATTAAACGATTTTTACGTATATTTTGGCAACTTTAAAAAGAATTTGTAAAGTCGTATATTTAAACAAATTCTACATTGTTGTAACTAAATATAGTTAACAAAATGAGAAAAATGTACTTTTTCAAAAATGTATAACTCTGAAACATAAATATTTGAACGAAAAATTTAAACGTTAATGTTTTTTTAAAACTAAATTAAGTTAGAGTTAACGGCTTATAAATTCTTAATTTAAAAGAAGTTAATAAATTAAAGTTTAAAAGTAACTAAATGAACTTAAAAATTAATGCATTTAAAATTAATTAAATTAATATTTAAATGAAAAATATGTTCAGGATTGTCAGGTAGTAATTAGTTAAAACGTTAAAAATTAAAAAAAAGTTAAAAAGTTAATAACTTTTAATTTAGATAATTAATTTAGTTTAAAAAAAACATTAACATTTAAATTTTTCGTTTAAATATTTATGTTTCAGAATTACACATTTCTGAAAAAATACCTTTTTCTCATTTTGTTAACTATATTTAATTACAACAATATAGAATTTGTTATAAATATACAACTTTACAAATTCTTTTTAAAGTTGCCAAAATATACGTAAAATCGTTTAATAATTTTTACATACTACTGTAAAAACGATGAAAATTAAAGTATATATTTTAAATTAAAAACTTAAAAGAGAAATTTAATATTTATTTTAAATAACTACATTTCTGACTTATTTCTTATTTAATATTTTTAAAATAAGTTTCCGGAACCTATTTTATATTTTATTATACGTACGTTTAAAGAATTTCTGAAACACAAAATAATTTACAGTAAAAGTAGTATCTTAAATTAATTTATTAACTGAAAAATTAAATAACGATTAACAAGATATTTAGTACTTTTAACCAAACTTGTATTTAGCACAAATTGTTTCATTTTATTAAAATTTTTTGCGTTTATCTTTATATAAAGAACATATATAGAATATTTTATCAATCTTTATTGAAGTATGGATCATTAAAAAGAATAATGGAAATTGAGAATTATTGAAAATATCAAAAATATCTCACGCGAATAATTACTAATTCGTTTAAGAAAACCATGCAAATAATATAGGATTGTGCCCGAGATGCCACAAAGCAAAACGCGAAATGTACGGCGATATCCGTTTGTCAAAATCATATAAAATATTTGAATAATTGTACTAACCATTGAATATTTTTCGAACGCGATAGTTGGATGTAATCTAAACAACATCTGGCGAAAAGCTCGGGGGGGAAGGGGGTCGCGCGCGACGAAAAGCGGTTGGTCGCGAGCGAAAACGGGTAGGGGGAGGGGGGAAGGGTCGCGCGCGACGAAAAGCAGTGAGTCGCGAGGCGAAGGCGTAGGGGGGCGCGGCGCGGTGGTCGATCGTCACTTTGGTATTCGCTCTACGACTTCGCAGCAAGACGGACGTGTGGTGTAAGGCGCTCGCGCATTAATCTACGAAAATTAGAGATTCACGAACGCGAACTGATAATTAATTACATAAGGATGCTCAAATAGTAATATTTCTCAAAACTAAGGTGTGTACTCAGAGTTATATCTCAATCTTTATTACTTTCTTTGACGATTTACGTTCGAATAAAGATTAATAATAAGATTAATAATATACATTCTTTAAGTAAAGATAAACGCAAACATTTTTTAAATTATGAAACAGGAAATATAATAATGTTATAAATATAATTCGTATTATACATTTACAGATATATAAATTAGATATCCAAGGACGATATTCACAGTCCGTTCTTATTTCGAGACTGTCTTAAGTAATGTCTTAAGACATTAATACGGCCCTCTGATTCGTGACTTCTTAAAATTATACTTAAGACGGTCTTGAATATGAACTCTGACTATGAATACCGCCCTAAGATATAGAGTTGTGTGCGTAACAAATTCAGAAAATAAAACGTAAATCGTATAATAAAGCATCGTGTAATATTCATCGAAGAATATTAAAACATAAGGAAGAGAATATTTTACTGATTTTGTAATAGGCGTTAACGTTAGTATTTCGACGGTTGGCGCGTGACCTTCGGTTGGGAATGGTACGGGGTGGCACGGAATGGCGCGTCATGTTTACGCCTAGTTATCGCGCAGTTATTATTCACTTACCGAAGCTCGTACAAACAACGTAGCTGTGTCGCGGCTTCTTTTCACATTACTTTTTGAAATCTTTTTCGCGAAGAATGCTAAATATAATACGAAACATTGTATTTTATGAATAATTAATCATTCTAGTACTCGTATTACGTGAATATCTATAAAATACAATATTTCTTATTATGTATCTAGCATTTTTTGCGATTATTACATGTTTCAAAAAGAAATGTGAGGAAGAGCGGCACGCAACACGACCGCATTTGTCTGTACGAACAGTATCAAACGAGTCATAAAAAAGCTACATTAATATGAATAATACTCTCATGCAAATAACGCAATTCCTGCTTTCAGAATTAATATAGTTTAATAATTTAATTCTTTTTTTGTTTTTGTGCACCTTCCGTTATACGATCCGTTTAAAAATTGAACGTAATTCTTTGAAACTATTATTATCGATAAACTATTATTATCGATAAAAGAAACAATTCTCTTTTTTATTAATTAGCCATTTCATTGACTCTATTCATATTTTACATACATCATCTATAAATAAAAGATTCAACCCTTTTATCTATATAATAGTTATATATTATATTTTTTAGATTATCTTCCCTCTCACGGGTACACCTTGACGTGGTGGGAGGGCTCAGTACCCAGAGGATATTTATACGAAGAGAAGAGGGTTTTCTCAAATCTAAAACTTTTCGGATCTGAATGATATATCTAGATAAATTTTTAGATATTGATTGAAATCGTTCTCTTTGTGTAAAAATCCAACGGGGAAGCTAACGTACCCTCGTCGCCGATTTATTTGAAAATGAACGAACCGCAGCCGGTTCGTCGCGTCGCGCGTTTGTTCGGGAGTGCCGTTCAAGTAGTCGGACTCAAGTTATAGTCCGCGCGCGATTAT
Source organism: Acromyrmex echinatior (assembly GCF_024713525.1). Taxonomy (NCBI): domain Eukaryota; kingdom Metazoa; phylum Arthropoda; class Insecta; order Hymenoptera; family Formicidae; genus Acromyrmex; species Acromyrmex echinatior. Next base: position 11,741,349 of record NC_141859.1, read on the forward strand.
AATCCATTATTCGTGAGTGTTTTTCGCGAGTGTTCAGTGCTAGAGGATGTGTCAACCCCAACTTTGAGAGGAGGAGGAGGTCTGAGAGAGGCATCGGGCACCGGCGGAGCAACCTTGCGGTAAATATCTTTTTTTGCTATTGTAAAATCAATATCTTTTTTCTATTTATTCGTTTTATTTTACAATGACTTAAAAATAATAATTAGAAAAGAAAGAATGATCTTAAAATTATTTTGAAATTTTATAAATATCTATGTATTTTTAAGATAATGCCCGGGAAAAAATGTTTTATATATAAAAAATGTTTATATATAATTATATATGTAATGTCCATTATATAACATTTTTTCGGGTATATAATTATTTTTATAAATATGTAAGTGAACTAAAAAATTCTTGTAAAAATATTTTGAAAATTATATGATTATTTTCAAGAGAATTACGTTTATTAAATATTTTTTGAAATTAAATATTTTTTAATATTAATTGATTTTTTTTGCTTTGTTTTAATTTAGATTTTATATTTTTGTTACAGAATCATCGTAGCGACGATGCAGATGAAACTCCGCTGTTGCGCATCAAATTAGTGAGTGATGAATTGATGTTTTTATTGAGGTAACGGATGCGTGGTGACTTTATTATTATATCTACAGATGCATATATGCATCAATTTAATAAAAATATACCTGTATAAATTTTATAAATATATATGTAGCATTCCATGCATCCATTATCTTAAAGTGGATAAGTTAGAACAGATTAGGATAAATTTAATCCTGGATGCTTCTTCTTATTTTATTGTATATGCACTGTAAAATTTATAATATCTTATTAACACTCAGTTTAAGTTATTTTTAATCTTTCGTAAAAGTCGCCATTGCGCTTATCCAATCTCTCATTAATTCAACTGAAACAATAAAGTAGAATTATTTCATTCAAGAAAATTACAATGTTAAAGGCTCAAATGTTGTTTCTAAATTCATGTTAACGCGAATATATTTTATATATGTGTATGTGTATATATATATTTATATATATATATATATACATACATATATAAAATATACATATATATATATATATATATACATATATATATATATATAATAATAATAAGTAATCTCACTTGTATGTAATTCAATTTGATTGATACCAAATAATTCAATTTTAAAAATATAATAAAGGTTGATTCTATGTAATCGGTTTTTTAAATACGTTTTACATTAAAATATATACAGGATGTTTGATAATTGTACTGATAATGCTCATGGGCAAGTAGAACGGACTAAACTGAGTCGAAAAGTCCCTTCCAATTTTCGTAATAGTAAGATATTAATTATTAAATAGTGGCGAATATTGATCTTAAATTTCGGCAAAAATTGTTAATTTTCTCTTTATAAAGTTTTAAAATTTTTTCCAGAATTTTTTAATATCGTTTTAATTTCCTCACATGTTGGTAAAAATATTTGCCAATGAAAAAATGCAATACTAAAAAGTTGATAAAAAATTCTGAAAAAAATCTTAGAGCTCTATGAGAAGAAAATAAACAATTTTTGCTGTTTTTCTGTAAAATTGATAGTACGATCAATAGATCATCGCAATAGTAACAAGATATTAATTATTAAATAATTATTAAAAATATTAATTATTAAATAGTGGCGAATATTGATCTTCAATTTCGGCACTATTTAATAATTAATATCTTGTTATTATTGCGATGATCTATTGATCGTACTACCGATTTTACAGAAAAACATCAAAAATTGTTTGTTTTCTTCTCATAGAACTCTATGATTTTTTGCAGAATTTTTTATCAAGTTTTTAGTATTGCATTTTTTCATTGGCAAGTATTTTTACAACATGTGAGAAAATACGATATTAAAAAATTCTGAAAAAATTTTTAGAACTTTATAAGGAGAAAATTAACAATTTTTGTTTCTTGTTGTTTTTCTGTAAAGTTAATGGTATTTGAGTAAAAATTTATTGAAAATTGAACGATTATTAATATCTTGTTAATTATTGCAAAAATTGCAAAATGATACAAGACTTTTCGACTCTGTTTAGTCCGTAGTACCTATGAGCGCTGTCAACAGAATTATCAAACACCTTGTATATTACGTCTTAACGCACTTGGAAGTAAAAACAAGAATTAATAAAGTATTCGTATTTTTTAAATAAATAAAATACAGTAAATTAACAAATATAAAGAACATATATATATATAAAATGTAATTAGAGTGAATGAAATTGTTTTTTTTTATCTATAGATATTATCTATAGATATAGAACAGTGTTTGTTACAGTAAAATAAGTATAGTTTTATTATTCTTTCTATCTATCCTATCTTCAAATATTCATTCAGGATTAAATTTTATTTAATTTGGTACAGAGAAAAATAATACATATACACATATATGTATATAACATATGTTTTCAAAGATATTCTTTGTATTGCTTCATACTTATTATTTATATATTTGTTACTAGTGAAATAACAGATATTTTAATGTAGCGCATGTGTCGTATAATTTATTAATCTCACTTTTTTATAAAAAATATTTTACGATTATTAATTGTTACTATAATTTACTTAAATTGCACTAAATGCACTTACTTTAGCCTAAACTTTTATAACTTATCCATATGTAGTAACTGGATTTTATTACCAGTCAAAATAGTAACATGATGTAAGATCTAGTATAGGTTCATTGTGTCAAGAAGTAAAAGAATTTTATCTTATAATTATTTTAAAAAATCGCGTTGGGAATTTTGCATCTTTTAAAATACTTAGTTTTGAAATAATAAATTATGCAGAAAATAATTGTATTAATTTAAAACATAAACGATATACGATATTTAATGTAAGGGAAAATTATCTCCCTTTTGGATCTTACATCATTTATCTGAATTTCTTATCTCTCTGCATGTTTTGAGATGAGATTCAGCAACGAATCGTTCTAATCGTTAAGAATACGTACATGGGCCTTAAATTTTATGGGATAGTAATCGATTTAGTAATTTCCGGTTTATATTTAATTTGAAGTTTTGTTGTTAATATTGTGTAAAATTTATATTAAGAAATTTGATCTAATTTCACAATATTTGAGATTTATAAAATCAATATGTTGAAAATATCATACATAGAGATTTTTTTAAATTTAGATTTATTTTTAGTCAAATACTTATATTTTTAGTTTCGAATAGACACGAATAAAGAATAAATTTATTCACACATATGTATTAATAAAATTATTATTATTGATAATTTATATTTAATCAATTTGATTAATATGGTGGCCCCTTCGCGACGCGTTCGTGTTTCGCGCATCATACAAAGGCGTAAAATTTTATGCTTTTAGGCAGCAAAAAGGAATATTTCTCCTTGTTGTCGATCTCTGGCATATTAAGCCAGAATATTAGCCAGAAAAAAGACGAAAATTTGAACGAAGTGGGTGTTGGTGTGTAACACCAATCTAATTTTTTGAAAGATATATATGAAAGATATATAGTAAATTCTGAATATTCGGGAGGGCAACTTATTCGCAAATTGCGAGTTCTTAAATTGTTGATTTAAAATACAATAACTAATAAATAACTGAGCTAATGAGAGCTAGTGTAGATAATGAAGCGCAAGTTTTGTAGGTTTTTTAATCTACAAAGATTCTAGTTGCACTACATTATCCGCAATGGCTCTCAATAGCTTTGTTATTTATTAATTTTTTGTATTTTAAAAATTAAAAGTCTATTTTAATTATTATCATTTATTGCTCATTTATTTAATACGATCGCAATTAGGTAATCTCTTTGAATTTATCAGTACACGATAGGACATGGTTAGGCATTAGCTGCTACATTCAGCAAAGAAAGCAGTTGTGCAATTATTGTAAAATTTGATTTAATATCATTAGTTCATTTAAATTGATAAAGAACCTAAAGCAAGAACCAATCGTGTTGAAGAATTTTACAACATTTGCTTTACTACATGCTTTGCAAAGCTGCTTTCTCTGCTGAACACAGTCATTAACGTATTATATTCGCGGTGTTACACGTTAAAGAAGTAATGTAGGAAGTAGAAATATACGAACAGAGATAGGATACGCGAATAGGCACGAATAAATGAAAATACGGGTAGGTGGGACAAGTATATGGATAGGTAAGGACTGTATAGGTAAAGACAATAAATGTAGATAAATTGAAAAATTAAATTATCATAAATAAAATGACACTTAAATAGATTTCGCGATCGGGTAATTAAATTTTGTTTTAAAAAATAAATATAATTAAACAAAAAAAATATTATATAATAAATCTAACTAAAAATAAATAAATTATATAATATGTAAGAATACATAGACATCATGTGTACGTACTTGATAATTGCAAAGAAAAGATTAAAAATTAAATAAAATTTTTAATTAATCTTAAATTTTATTTAATTGTCAACAACCCAATTGTCAAATATGATTATGTATTATATATAATTTTAATTTTATGATTATATATAATTTTAAATTTCATTGAATTTTCAGCTCCCCTGAAATTAAATATCCCTAATAATTTATTATCCTTAATATCTTAAAATTTTATACATATACAAAGTATGTATACGCATTAATATTGTAATTAATTTTATCATAAATAAATGTATGTATAATAATATTACATACGTAATATAAAATTTATGTGAACTATGTCCAGGTAAATGCCATCATGTTTATTTTTGTAATTTCTGCAATAATTACTAATTTAAATTATACATTTATTGGAATGTTTGTATATTCATATTAAATATATCTATTCCAGATAGCATTTATTTTGTCGTAGTAAATCAAATTTATTGTTGCTTTATTGATGTAAATTACACGAAATCGACGAACCATATGATAACAAAAAATTATTTATTAATTTAACGAATTTGATAGATGTTTAATTAAAAAAATTTTTTTTAATTTTATTGTAAATATGAAAAAGTCATTAATAATTTTAAGTGACTTTTAATTAAAAATTTGATATTTAAAATAATCGTCAATTTTTCGTTTATTTAATTTATTAAATAAGTCAGTAAAGATTCGAGCTTTGACTGAGGTAATATAGGTTAAATATTAACTTCTTGTTTGTTTTTTACATTCATATTTTTAATATTAAAAAATTAAAAAAAAAATATTAATGATTAATTTATTATGTACGAAAGCCTCTCCCTCGCGTCAAGTGGATGCTATGTTGATGCAGTGAATGCGTGATTTGTATCGATAAAAAGTCAAAATTATTTTTACAATATCATATGAAGACTTATTCCTCGTCACTTTCTAAAGTCCATTCGCAAAGTCTAGTTTGGTATCTTTTGGAAATTCTTGAACAGGATCGGAATTAATCCCGAGTTTTCTCGTCTTGCATTGGAAGTAATAATTTTGTCAAGACAATTATATGCTATATATTTTAAAATCAAGTTACGAAATTAATTTAGTAGTATACTTTAACTAATTTTCGTCGCTTTTTTTGTTTTATTAAATGTTCTCCCACTAATAATAATAATGTTAGTAACAATACTATATCTTAATAACAATACGAATTTAATATTATATAATTAATGTATGGATATACATATAATGATTATTTTTTTAAATCCAAATTGTTAAGTAAAGTTAAGTCCATTGTTAAGTAAATAAATTTAAGCTTTATGTAAATAATTTGCTCATTTTTCGATGATTGCTCTAACAAAAAAATATGATTACGGATGTATATATTTAATTTTTTAACTGTTATTTTAAAATCATTTTTAGGTATTGGAGACATCCCGCCATTCCAGAATATTGTTAATTATTAATTTATATGTATATACTTTTCTATAATAAAATACATGCATATTACGAGATTATATTTAACAAGTTTTGATTTTTGTCGATTTAGATAATTTTTTTATCAAAATACCTTATGTTCTTTTATCAATGAATATCGTGATTACATGAATGTAATTAAAAATGTGTGGATACAAAAAATTTGAGATAAGTCGAATGGATACCTTTATATTAGCGAGATATTAATAATTAAAATTTTGGGAAAATACAGAAAAAAAAAGATTGTTAAATTTTATATATAATAACAAATTTTTCAGAAAGCATAGTTCTTTAAAATCTCGTTATTATCAAGTTCGATTTATCTCGAACAGTTGGTACCCGAGATACTTTTGTATTCATATAAAAAATTACAATAATGCATGTATTTTATTACTATTAAATATATTCCTTCGTAATCACCATTTCATAAGGAAATCATTTTATCTTTTTATTTTTAATAAGAGATGATTTGTAGTAATGTGTGGCAGAACATATAATTTCCTCGCAAATTTTGATATTATATTAAAAATGTAATAAAATTGTAATTAAGATGCTACCAAAATTATTTCTATCATATAATAAGTGGTCTGAAAGATTTGGAATTTCACATCCTTCTGTAATAAGACCGCTGGTGTTTGACGGATTGCTTAACTTTTTTTTGCGAATGGATCTTATGAATTTGACGTGGAATCAGAAATACATCAAGTTCGCTTTTCTATGAAGATTTTTTTTTCTTCTTTGTATCGGATACCTTATCACAACGTGGAGGGACCTTGATCAAATTATCGGAATAATTATCTTAAATGCGATGAAAGTCTTGTCGTAAATGTATTAATGACTTTTTATCACGATATTAATAAGTTTTATAATATAATCGCAAGTTAATAATTAATAAGTACGATCTAATTATTGTTAGTATTATATTTTCATTCCATTTATCAATATTTCATTAAACATTGGATTAGAAAATTTGTATTATCGTATGTATTTTCGACATTTTCGTAATACCTCATTACTAAATTTTGTTAATTGTGCTCCTATAATATAATTCTTATTATATTTTGAACAACATTTTTTATTATATATTGTATTGTAAATAATTATTGTATTATTAAAGGATTACAATAAAAGTTAATATTAAAAAGCTATGCAATGTAATTGTTAATTATTTTATTATATTTCGCTAATCATAATGTGATTTTAGCGAAATATAATAAAATAATTAAAGAAAAATAGAGAGATATAAAATTAAAAAATAAATTTAAAACATACTTACCTGCACCGACTAAATTTATTAGTAATTCGTTTTTTTAACGGGGGAATATACTTACAAAGAAAAGAGGATCGTGTTTTATTTTTATTTTAATATTTTAAGTACATTATTTATAAAGAATAAATTACTTTACTTCACATACAGATGAATTTTTGACGGTGTCCAATTTTTATATTTGCCATTTATACTCTTTAACCAATTCATTCGGCGTTCTGTGTCTTTCAGAATTATTTTCATAACATATCCTTTTTTTAATGAATTGTTACAAAACGGTATTGTATATCCAACCATATTTCTAAAATAATTTCGGTTTAAAGTAGAGAGTGAGGAAAAGTCTTCGGTCATCAGTCGGTAGCCAATTTAGTCTATCATAGAATTGTGAAACATGGTCGTCTTTACGCAAATTAAAGATGAAGTGCACGCAAGCGTTCATTAACCTCCTCAACCTGAGCTGCTGCTGACCGATCAGGTCAGTAAAGACAGCCGCAATAGACGAAAAAAGGAAAGATTAGGGAGGACACGAGCCAAATCGCAGTGACATGGCGAGGCTGTTTCTGTGATGTTTGAGCCTCCAGAGAATTCCATTAATCCTGTTGGAAATAGTGCTGACATGCTCCGATCAGTTCAGGGTGTTTGTAACAGGGTTACACATAGATCAATGGCGCGAACAACAAACTAATGAGAAAGCCGTATAGAAATAACTTAAGTTTACTGGAGGAGCTGATGCGATTAACGTATATAGCACTGTCAAACAGCATCGCTTTGGTTTTTGTCACATCAAGCTTAAGGCAGGGCCCACGATTCAACGGCGGCAATATCTTCGATCTTTTCCATAGCTATCTCGAGGTTTTCAGAAAAAAAATGGAGGTATATTTGCAGGTCGTCGGTATAAAGCATATATCTGCAATGTACTAGTATGCTCGACAGATTGATGTAAGCACAGAAGAGGTGAGAGCCAAAGACGAAACCACTAAGGAACACCAACCCTCACTGGTGCCCAAGAGGAAAGAGAACCGTCAGGAGAGCGTACGTGCTGAAATCTGTCAGATAGATAAGATTGAAACCAGGAGATAACAGGGGAAGACAACGATAAGGTTTTAAGTTTATCGAGAAGCAGGTTACAATTAATCGAGTCGACTTACTTCGTAAAGTCAAACAGAATTAAAAGAGTGATCATTCTATCATCGATGGAAACCGCCTAACGTCGTCGACCAACCAACGCAGATTGCTATGCCCCTTGTGAAAGCCGCCTTGACAGGGATCAAGGAGATGATTAGAAGAAAGATGGAAGGACAGTTGATCGAAAATGCGTTCCAAGACTTTGGACAGATGGCAAAGACTAGAGATAGGACGGAAGTCGGAAGGAGAGACTGGATTTTTGATTTTGGGAAGGGAAATTATGTAAGAGAGTTTCCAAGTTGAGGGAAAAGTAGAGAAGGGAAAAATTGAAAATATCAAGAATGATAGGAAATGTGACAGGTAAGTTCTCCATAACAAGGCGACGATTAATGATGTCAGAGCATATAAAGAATAAAGAGAATAGAGAAGATTGTAATTTCTAAACCAGATAATTATGCAGATAGTTATGCAGATAAATACTTACGGAAATGATTAAAAATTGGAGCATTCTCGCGATTCCTTTTCGACAATCATGAAATAATCCGAAGTACGGTTTGCAGAAGGGAAAGTAATACGAAGAGTTTCCTCGTAAAGCATAGCGTGAGCAAAGGAAGAAGGAGAAATTGATCGAGAGAGAGAGAGAAAGAGAGAGAGAGAGAGAGAGAGAGGGGGGGGGGATGCCAGAAGTCTGCCACACAGTTCTCATTATCTCGGACCATTTTAATCTTCACCGGTGGCGGCGAGAGTTATAAACAGCGCCAGTGAGCAAGCGGACAAAGAAATGAAATGAAAGAATAAATTATTTGCTAAAAAATTGTTTGCGCTCGAAGCTTTAGTTTTACTTTCCACCGCGAGACCAATCGTAATTAGCGTCATAACGAGTGAAAATTGCCCCATTATGACTTTAGTGATGTACTAAGACTTCTGGACTTATCTTACACATCGATGTCTTCTTTCAACGGTATCGTACTGAAATCGCCGGAAGCATAAAAAAAAGCTATTATATCAATGCAACAACGACATGGAATATCTATCAAATGCTTAATTTAATCCGGTGTAGATAGATTACTATCCTTAGAATTGATTGATTAGAGTATTTATTCCAGCGAATTGCTAGGCAGAATCGCTTCAGGCGAAATCAATTCAATAATCAAGCGTAGCCAACGAGATAGAGGCGAGATAGACTTTTACGCGAGTGAACAGTTGTAAAGGCGTGTACGACATAAGAAAGAAAGGCAACGGGTTCCTCCTGTATATACTATTTCTGTTCTTTCTCTCTTTCTCTTCTCTCTTCATTCAATATGCATCTAAATAAATTATAAAGAGAACGTGCAATCTATTAGCGGAACAACCTGTCTACGCGCTCAGCGCGCATTCTCATGTAATCGAATACTAATAAGTATACCGCACGTTAAAGTACATCCATGGATGCGAATTTACTGCTGAAGTCAAGTTTTATATTTATACAATATATATATATATATATATATCTCAATTTCAACTAATTAGCTCAGCAACGACTTTATTTCCATCTCACTTTTTCTCTTATCGTTATTAAGATTAAAATTTCTTAATCAAGATTAAAATTTCTTCTATTAAGATTGAAATTAATGTCTATATTTTATATGGAGATTATAATCTATAATAATATACATCGACTTTATAGTTAAATTATGTAAAAAATAAATAACATTCTGCGTATTATATAATATAAATAAATGATTTTATTTATTTTAAACGCGGCGAATTTTGTTTTGTTCTGACAATGACGATTAATTAAACACCGTAATCTATTTCTTTTTATTATGCTACTTGAGATAGTCAAAATTCACTCAAATTATATGATGGGAGGACAAAAAAATTCATTTGAATTGCAAAGCAACCTCAGCTTCAGAACAATATGTAGATTCAAGAGGCGATTAGCTTCAGTTCCCTTTTATGATCCTAACATAACATACGCCTGTTATCTCTCGCATGAATTCGCATTGTAATTTTAAAATTCTTTTTCACTTCTGCCATACGATTGAAGTTCTTCGCGTTAAACAACGACGTCGAGAAAATTCCGAACTACTAAATGGCAGCTCGTCTCCGAGCGGACGAAATTAGGTTTGATTTACGCCCTTGGCACGGTCGTATTTCATTTTAAAGTGGTTTTATATTCACCCTACACCGCGACGAAAAAAAATCAATTTACCTAGAAACGAGAAAGTTGGAAACGAGCTTAGACGTCCGAAGAGAAGATAGAAAAAGGTAAAGGGAGTTGAATGTCATATTTCTTTTTCGTTCAATCTCCAGATTGATCATCGCGGAAGCACGTGTTTATTTCCTTCGAAACTTCGATCTGACCTCGTCTTGCGAGAATATATGCGCGCATTTAAACTTCTGAATGGCGTACAATTTTTCAAAGGGTCGCCCTTTGTATAATTGAATGTTCCAGGTGAGTAAATCGATTGCCCTCTCGGGCATCAAAGGAGTCACACTGCCTCACCGCCAACTCACTTGTGAAAGAGAACAAATCAATGCTATGGAAATATTGTAGTTAAAGCAATAGCCGGAGCTTGAACTGACGTATAATATGACAGGAAACTATTCCTCACACGGAGATATTTCAGTTCTCGATTTTATTCCGAGCACGATATCCTAGAGAGAATTGACATATTACCGATATGAGAAATGCCAATATATCCCTTGAAAATGTTGACGTAAAACATAAGAAATTAATATGCACAGAAAGATATAGTACAAAAAGAAAATCTTTAGCTGTGTAGCTTCATACAAATATTACAAATACTTTTTTCTACTTTTATCTTTATCGTAACTTTGTGTTTTTAGGTGTTAGGTTCATAAGTTTTTAGGTGTCTCATCATATTTTGAAAGCTATTCTAATAATAATAACATCTTATGTATTTAAATATTAAACGAATATGCAAATGTCGTGCAGCGCAACTGTATGTTTGGTGGTTTTAGTTATAAAATATGAATTACCAAGAAGGGACGAAGCATTGGAACCCCTGCAGAATCGATTCCGTTATTCAAGCGACCACCCGCAAACCGTGACGGCGTGTCGGTACGGTAACATTAACGATGAGCGGCCTATGGTCTCCTCGAGACTGAGGTGTGTGACGAAGCCGGTGAATTGTCGTGCACGCGAAGCCGCGGTTTATTCAGGAAATTCAGCCATTGGAGTAGTCCTACGTAATGGCCTATGTTTGTATGCCAAGCTGTCGACGATATGTTGCTACAAGATCGACTGCAGACCCATCCATTCACATTTGGCGAGTGTTCAATGTTTGGTAAGGGAGGTGAGACACATCACTTCTCCGTGAGAAATCTCGTTAGTCTCTCTCCACTTACAAGAATAGATATTGTTCCTTTATTTAAAAAATGATAAAATTTAAAAAACAATAAACTATGCTTTTGTGATTCTCAATATTGAATAATAATAATAGGATATGTGAGAAACGCGGTAATTTGAGCGTATTAAATATTGTATATTATTCCTTAATAAGTATAAAATTCGAACATTTTGACTCTTTTTTTTAGTCTTCATCAGCAATTTAAATAACGTTTTTTGAATTATTATCATAGATCTGTTTTCTATAGCTCAACTAGTATACTTTTAAAACTTAAAATGAAATAGTATGTTTAATATTTGGCGAAAACAAAAAAAAATTTTATAGTGCAGTCTAATAAGAATGAAAAACATGAATGAATTTTAGATAACATTATTTAGTATTAATCATCAAATGTGTATCAATTTAGATTCATAAAAAAATCGTCAAAACATTACAACTAAAAAAAACCATTTAAAAAAGATTGTCATAACTAAAAAAGTGATTTTTAAGGATTGTAAAAAAATGATAAAAATAACACTTGATTACGTTAAAAACATTTTTTTGCCGATATTATTTGATAATTAATGATTTTCTATCAAGTTGGAAAATAATTTTTCCCCTTTTCTAAGAAACTTTAGTTTTTAAGTTGTGTTTTGAAGGAACGATATGTCTCAAATTCAATTATTTGATATGTCTCAAATCCACTTATTGTATAACTTCACAGTGAAGTTATATTTACCGTTAAACATATTTACTCAACTGTATTTGTAGTCAATCGAGAAACCAATACTAAACTTTAATAAAGCATAGAAAAAAATATAAAATTCTCGAAAAAAGCAAGTAACGTTAAATTTCCTATTTGAACTTCGTGTTTGTGAGAGTTGATTCACAGTCAATCCTATCTTCATCATAATTACTTTCTATTGATGTGATTTAATATATCACACATATGTTGCTGCACGGTAATTCGTTGTGTGATAATGTTTATAACGAGTAAACAGCGCATACGCGTGAATAGATCGACACTGAAGATTTGCAGCGTAATCTCATAAAAAATGCGGAATGCTCAGCGGAATGCTCATAAAAAAAATATCGTGGCAAAATCTATTTTCCCTGGAAGAGGTTTGTACGTCGAGTATGCCATCCGAATGACGACGCGTGTTATCACGATCTTGACGAACAGAACGATGACGCGGTCCAAGAAGCTGCCGCGAATAATAAGGAAGCACTTTCGGTCGACACCGTTCGCGTGGTGCGCAAAGTCATCAATTGCGTCTCACTGCAAGCTTGATTAGAGCACAAAACACGGCGTCACGGCAGCGGCCACGGAGCTATTACGATTCGTTACACATTCGCGTGTGCACGAACGGTCGCGCGTATGCATGCCGTTGTTAATTGCACGTTGGAAGTATGTACGGAATGATTGTGTGTGCCTTAGTGTGGCCACGTTTTCTCATATCGCTTCTGCTTTTCGCGTGATATGTAAATGAATCTTACCGCGTTCGCGGCTTGAGGCTCTTTTTGTACGAGAGAAGCATGCCTACTAATTTTCACTTCGATAGATACACCGAGGATGACAGAGCAATATAACTACGATCAGAAGGAACTTGCTATGCTGCACGAACCGCTCCAGAAACATAATTGGATCAGGTACTTGCCATGTATCATAAATAATGCCTAGGGCGATGGATTGTAATTTCGGGCAAGAATTAATTACCGGTCGATCGTGGACATAGCTTAAGCGTTTGATCGCGTGTGCGTGATAAGTCATGGCGTGACTCTATGCGTGTCGAATTTAGGAAAACTAAAGCGAGACACGCATGTAATTAAGGGAGGTTGGGCGAGGTCGGAGTAGCTGAAATGAAACAGCATGTAAGTTATGTCATCGAAGTCACGTTTCTGGCGTCTATTATCTTGAGATTTGAACAATGAATTTTAATAGACTCCGTATATATAATTTGCTGGTGTGTTCCACGTTAGATTTTCAGAAATTAGAAAAAACTAAATATCAATGATAACCAAATGTTTTCACGTTCGCCTCTGTCGATTCCGCGTGCATCGCATGCAGAGCAGTGTGTATTAAAACTCTGACCGGCGGTACACGCGTTAATTAAAAGCAGGCGTTGTCTCGGAATTTTGAACGCGGCCCAGATGTTGGAACCCGATAGGAACGAGATTAATAATAACTTGGGCGAAGTCTCGAAATTCTTCGTAAAACACAAGAGTACAATATCGTGCCTTTTTTGACATAATGTATTACCGGTTACGTCGATAATTATCGAATTGAGTGAAAGTTTCTCAGCGAGTTTTAATCGAATAAAGGATCTATAACGTTTTCTTCTCGTGTGCTGTACCGTATGATATAATACAAGCTCGGAAGAGATTCGAAATATGAGGTAACAGTATCAACATTTAGCTCGCGAGAAAGAAAGCGATGTCACGTGAAACTTGATTTACGCACTTTTAATTCTTTTTTCATATTTTATATTTATCAACACTATCACGAATATATGCAACAACGTGTTTGAAAGTGAGGCGAATAGATTTTTGTCTGTCGTGGTCGCATAGCTCGAATATCTTCGACATCGATAATAAATAAAGCGAACCGTCCCGGCTCCCGCAGGACTCACTCATTAATTTGCTTTAATGCACCGCAGCGTCGTGTGATCCCGCGGGGCTTATTATCAATTAAATTACTGAACGTACTATAATTCAAGTGGACAACAATTAGCGAATGGCGATCGCTTTTGACTTATGTAAGATGTTTACGTCGTAAGTCAAAGGAAGCCAGGCAAGAAGTCTTTGTTAATCATTATTTTAACCAATTTTACTATAATAAATAATAAATCAATAACAAATAAATAATAGATATTAATTTTATTAATAAATAAGTAATAGACCTTTACAAAAATCTAATACTAGCCAATACTTATCATTATAACTAAAAGACAACAATTAATTATACTTATTTCAAGTATTAGAAAGACTTGTTCAGTGCTTTTAGTATTCTAAATAAATAATTAATTATACTATTTTTCAGTAATAAATTGGTCAGTATTAAATTTTTAATACTATCCAGAAAACAAGCTGACGTTATTTAGCATCATTTTGACATAAATTAGATTCTACCGCCAATCACATTCCAATAAACCACAACTAGCCATTTGTTCTTTTCAAAGAAAGATTCTGAACTAGTTCTGAACTAGTGCAATATGTTAGAGTGAAACAAACTATACCTGTCTCACTCTAACTTACTGCATCAGTGTACACCAGTTCAGAATTTGGTATCGAAAAAGAACAGGCCTTAGGCCGTAATCATATTACAATTTGCCAGTTATGATTGCTGGTTGTCAGTTCTATTTTCACCAATCACGTTGCAGCTAACCTGCACTTGCTGCATCATGATTGGCTAAAATAGAATAGCAATCGTAACCGACAATCTGTAGTGTACGGCCTTATGATACTTGAAAGACAAACGGAATCGATACTAGGGAACATCATACTAATCATATGTACGACTTGTCGATGTAAATCGCAGAGATGCGTTCAGACACGGAAAAAAGAAAGTAAAACTGTCGTAAAATTGCATGTGGTAACTAAATGGCAGGTGTAAAATATGGACAGCTAAAATATAAGTATCAGTTAATGTCTTAGCTGTGATGCCACCTATATTATAGCAGCAATAGCAACTCATTTCGCTGTAGTTTATAAATTTATATTTACGGTAACAAATATGTTATAACAAACCAAGATTAGCTGCGGCAGAGAAAATCTTTTTTCCGTGAAAATATATATATGATCGTAATAAAACCCGAATTAACGAACTTACAGCTCAGAGGAGTGCGAGTCACGAAACACTGTAAAATCCGTATGCTTTCAAAGTTTCGCACCGACTCTCCTCTCCGCTTCTTTCGATCTCTATCCCTCTGCCGCCGTCTGTTCTCGCGTTCTTGGTGCCTGCGGGAAATGAAACTTCATCTAGACAACACCGTGGGTGGAGTCAGCGAGTCGCTAATGGCTCGAGATGTCGCGTGATGCCGTGCAACCACTCGGCATCGTTGCGCCCGGTTATCCGCAGCGCGCCGACCGTTTTTCTTTTCCACTCTGTTCGTTTCCTTTTTTTGCCATGCGTCGCGCGTGAGGGATGAATTTTTCCGACTATGACGGTGTCCTGGGTGGTCGCAGTATGTGATGACAATGGATAGCAAGCTCGTACATTCAGCCAAAGGCCGCACATTTTCCTGAAGTAAATGAATTAATCGATTCTATGTTTCTGAAACACAAACGTGCAGATTATTACAAAACAATTTTTTTTTTAATCGTAGTAAAGTATACAGTATGAAATATTTGTCGTTCGAATAATTATGAACAGTGGGGAGGGTATATATCTCTTCAATCACAGTATTACATAACAAGCTCAGACGAGATGAATTAAACTGCAAATACTTCGACATAATTTTGTGAAATTTTTAAGTCTCTATTATATTTTATTCTTTGCAAAATGAATTTTACAAATTTCTATTGGAAATATTCTCAACTTTTCTACCGCATCTTTTTTTCTCTCTTATGTTCTTTTATTAAGGGAACTAATTGCATTTGGTCAAATATTAATCTTTGTACGCCATGCACAAAACTTGCGAGAACTTATTCATCTAATGTTCCACTTGTGTTCTCTTTTCGCGAGCAGCGCGTTCAGTGTAAAATTTTGATTGAACACATTTAATTATAGTGGTGAAGACAGTGATTTTACGCGTTGAATGCTTACCTTGGAAACATTAGAAACCATGATAGCCCGATATCGATGAAATTTTAACTACTCTCTAAACGCGAACAAGGGCACAATGTTTAACAATGGGGCGATATCATGGTCTTCGGTAAAGTGTACCCAAGTTACTGTAGATCGACGAACGAGCAGAGTACCGCTTAGTTTTGCAATAATGAATACCGCGGAAGTTCAACTGTGATTTCATCATGGTCTTGTTTCGATTCAAGAAATTCACTTTGCAAAGTCAAACGTCACTTGATTTACTTGATTCGCTTTTCTGGTAAAAAGTTTAGAATCAGTTAATTGATAATACGAAACACGATCTCCCCAGCGAGCAATTATAAATATTTACGAACGATCAACTTCATGGAAGAAGTCCGCAATTTTTGCGGGGAAAAAAATGCGAATTATTAAAGTATGGAAATTTCTTTTAAACAAAACAGTTTTCTTACATTACTTGCGCAGTTGTTTTAACGTAATTACTCACGTGCAATGTTTCTGACATCTTAATACTATACTCATTTCTTTTTATGATTTACAATTAAATAAAGATTAATATTCTATACATCTTTTAGATAAAGAGAAATGTAAAAAACATTTTTAAATTATGACCATTTGCTTATGTAATAATGTGTATAAATGGCATTAATATACTTAGTGAATTTATAAAGCTGAGGTTCTAGACTTTTTACGAACAATGGAGAATTAATGAGAAATTAATAAATACTTTTTTAAACTAAAACAATTTTGTTAACGAGAGATTAATAAGCATTTACGTGGATTTGAGTTATAAGAGAATCAATGTTGGACCTTCTGTCAATCCCAAATACCAGGCACAAACATCGCTAGCTTTAAAAATATCTTCTAATCACAACGATAAAAATAGATATCTTTAATATATGTATTATGTATATTAATGATCTCCGATACATGAAATTGTCATGCAACTGATGTTAAGAGAGATAAAGAATATCAGAAGAATGAACACTTAAACATGTATTTGGCATCTGTAATTTGAAAAATATTCTCTGAGACAATCGACCGCAGGTTGACGCATTTTTATTTTCTTTCTTTGGAAACGAAAAGGCCAGACACAAGCTCTCCAGCGACGATGGGCGAAACAAAAGTGCCCTTTAGTTTAAGGAGACCTGCGACCCGAATACCAGGCGCCTCTGCACAGACATAATTAATCGCTGTCTCCGACACCCGCTATAGTCTCCTCGTAAATTACATTCTTATCTCTCTCTTCTTCTCTATTTCACTCTCGCTTTTCTCCGTTGCACTTCTTTCCATCGTGTAGCTTAGAGTTTATGTCGTAAACTTTTCATTGCGCGTACAAACGTCGCTGAGAAGTCTCATCGTGTTAATGAAGTGCTTCTGCATCATCAAGTTCGCACTCGTCGAATATGCAACGGAATCGATAACACCACTATCTGTATACGAGCGACAAACACGAAATCCACGTGTGATAAATTGTCAATAAGCTCGGCCGTTTGTCCATTCGTCCGTGTGTAAAACGCATCGAACGTGTGCAAGAAATCACCGCCAGTCGAACGCTCATTTTTCACGCCCGCTGATGGATTTCCACGCAACGCTCTCGAGAGATCGACTATGTTTCTCATGGTGAAAGATTTGCTGCGAAACAGTTGTTGTCATCATTAATTTATCATTGATGCAGCTATCGCCTGGCACCACGCTGTTATTCGTTTATATGAACCACGTAGTATCCATGATCTTAATTTTATTTTCTTTCAATTACATACACATACAGCTCTCCCTCTGGATCCGTTATGAAAACGACAGGACTGAAATATAATTTAAGTGTTGTGTATTACGCGCTGAGGATGATTGTGAAAACCAGCATCCTACGCCGCGATATCTACCGGAAGTATCGAACGCGCGTTCCCACCTCAGCCAAAAGCGAATTTCTTCGATGTGATTTTATCGTCTCTCATCGGAACTTTATTTTGCGAAGACGCGTGAGAAAAGCCGGATCGAACAGGAATACGAAATTACGAATGGAAAACGAGTCCCGCGACTGTTCTTATTTCTTCCGCTTCGTGCAACTTTTTGAATGAATCGGGAAAAACCTTGAGTCTTTGTAGCCATAGCAAGGACCGTGAAAAAGAAAAAGGCCACTGTTTACTAGTAATAGTAGCTTCTACTGTCATTATCCGAGCGACACAATTTTGTCACAAAAAAGTACACAAAGACGAAAGTCTCATATTTTTCAAAGGATAAAAGGATATTCAAAGATAGTTTAAGCATTTTGAAGAATATTTATCAGCGATATATATCGAGAAAATTAATCAAAAAGTGTATAAATATTGCTGCTTCACAATATTCATGAAGAGTTGCATTTTTAATTTATCAAGTTTTGTATCCCTCGCTTCTCGGTCTTTTCTCGGCGCCAAAACTAGAAATCATCGTCACCTCGTCGACTTCCGTATGTTCTCGCGCGGTCCATAGAAAACGAGATCGTATGACCGACCGCATATTTTCGTTCCGAGAAATTTAATAACGCGAAATTCTCACCGGAATGTCACGCGCCAACTATGATCGAGATGGAGAAAAATATTCGGTATATTCCGATACCGATTACCATCAAACTGCGGAATTAGGTTTCATGCATACATTCGCTTCGACAAATTGCAAAATTAGATATACAGTGTTTTGTATATTAAAACAATCACAAATATTACAAGATAGATAGAGAAATAGATAAAGCATTTATTGATGTTCTAGAGCAATCCCTCTAAGAACATAGGAAAAAATGTAATTTTTAATACATATTAGCAGTATAATCGTAACAAAGAATTTGTGACAAAGTATTCATAGCGAAAAAATAGAAATGTCACGGCAGCATTACAAATTACTAAAATTAAAATTACATATTACAAATTACTAATACAAATATTACAAAGCTACACATTACAAAAATTATTGATATTGCTAGAATTGCAAAAATACAAAAATTGTGACTAAAGTACAAAGTTATGAACGAGAAGTGTGTATTCGCAAGTATGACCGACATGATGTTAAAACTAAGAAGAGAAAGATGAGAAAATAACGCAATTTATTTAAAACTGAAATAGAGTTATGGAAGATACATGAAATTAGAATGAATTAAAATGAGATAAGATGAGATGAGACAGTCGTAAGATATGAAGCAAAGTTATGATATTTACAAATTGATAGAAGATGAAATGGAAATAAAATGAATTGAAATGGGACGAAATAAAATGAAGTAGTGAGACGCAAACTATTCATCTCTCGACCTGCGCTGCCGCAGATGACAGAAGAGCGGAAGCAAGTATATACATATATATGTGTAAGCTGATCAAAAGTTCTTCTGAGATTTTTCTTCGGCGATCTTTCAAATATAAGCAAAATTGGATCGCGATCGATTTTAACATTTTTGTATCGATCCCCGCATCACAACGTAATACGCCAATCCTTCTTAATATCGGCCGGTTTTTTCCCTGTGGGGACCTGTGGGGAAATCTTTTTCATTAAACTTTCGTGCTTAAAAAAAGCAAGGGTCGAAGTAATACGATCTCCGTAGAGTCGACAGGGAGAGTTGCGTCGTTATCTCTGATCTCGCGCACACATTTTCCACATGCTGCCTCCAGCAAAGGTTGTGCTCGGAGGCTAACGACGATTATTTGTAGCTACAGTAATTTACGAAACGACAACCTTGGGAGGTCGTAACGGCTTGCAGGAGGCAATGGTACGTATGCGTCTCTGGTCTGTTTGTTTTAGAGCCTGTCATAAGGAACGCATAAGAATCGCTGGGTCGGTTTAATGACTCATCTGCCAATTTATCGTCCGGGTTCGAATGCGTGCCTTTATGGATCGTAAAGAGCTAAAGTTTCGACGGTATTTAAAGTCCAATTATTACGGTAATAACGCCGAATCACAGCTGCATTGTTGCGCACCAGCTTCATCAAGGCACAGTAGTCATTGTGCATAATATGTCACTTGAACTTGCATTCGCTTCTTGTCTGGGACCAAAGCGTAGTAAATGCCTCGTGTCTCCGTAAAATTTGCGCCATTGAATGCAAAGAGATCTATATTTCTATACAGGAAGCGCAGTTTTTCGTCTGCAAATTAATAATCTTACGAGAATTGTTGAATTGGAGAATGTTATATTAAGGCGAGTTAATTAAACCGTCGATTCAGCCCAACACAGTTAGAGCCACTTAAGTACCTAAGAGAGCACGCTGTGAGATAGACCGAACAACGAACAAATCGTCTAAACGGAACGAAAATGCCTGGGCCAGACGAATATTTTTACGTCGGCGGTGCCGGCAAATTGAATGCAATTTATTATGCACCATTACATAAAAGCCGCAGTTCGCTCGGCACGAGCCCTCATATTTTATGATAAATAACAGGTTGACCCCTCGACACGCAGAATATATGGTGAATTAATGGTGACCGTTTGGGCAAAAGTACGTATGGTACGTTTGGATTCAGAATTATTAGCGACGACTACCACTCGAATAACTCAATGTACGGAATGCCTCCCTTTTTTCTCCTCGAGTCAGAAATTCTCTAAATATCACGATTCATTAAAACGCCCGTTCATTCTAACCCGGTTTGTCGTCTCTGTGCGAAATCGTGGGTCGCGTATAATGTCGTCATTTATGAATAAATTGGCTTGGGCCTAAGAATGTCAGATATTAATTAACTCTTAGTATGTACGTGAATAATTCTTGCCCTATTTCTTTTCTTTGAAATACTAAGAGCACTTGGTTAAATAATCTTTATTTTTTCCTTTTTTAATGCATAATTTTATAAATACTTTTTTAAAAATGTTAAAGTATACTTATGTAGACATCACTTAATAATTTTTATATAAAAATATAAAAGTGACGAAAATCTAATATAAATGCCTTACCGTGTATTAAAATGAATCTACGCGAAAGAACTTTTTGTTGAAGTATCTAAAAATTTAGTTAGATATGAAAGAAATAATTTTCTTAAACTATTAAAATAATTATGTTGAATGTAGAATGTTTAAGCTGATTGCTAAAATACAGAAATTTTTTACAGTTTTGTTCTTGAGTTTTCTATATAATTATTTTTATAGTCTTACCAAATTATTTTCAGAGATTTGAATTTAGTGAAATTTTTAAATGTTTTAACAAAATATATTTTGCGTAAGAATTAATTCAATGTATAGATATGAAATTAATTATCAGTCCGAATTAATTATCAATCTGAAATCTATTACCTTTTTATCTGAATATAATTTTTTTATTTTCTATTGACGATCCTACTAAACTAGTTTTCTGAATGTTCGAGTACACATTAGTGCTTTGAAATCATTTTTTAAAATCAAAATTGTAAAATTTACTTAGACAGTTTATAACAAATATTAATATAAAAGGAATTCTAGTACGTTTGATATATAATTGTAGAGAGAAAGATAGAAAGAAAAAAAAGAGAGAAGTATTTTTTTAGAACCAAAATACTTAGAATCTATAAAACTTTTAATGTCTGTGAAGCTTTTAATGTCTACGAAAGTATTAAAAAACTTCACTGAAATAATTTCGAAAATGATTTCAGCGCGCAGTTTTAAAAGGACTATATACATACATGTAGTATATAAATTCACACGGAATTATTTCAGCACTATAAAGATCTAGTTTGACCGTTTAGGATCCTTATTTTCTAATCTTAAAAAACTGCACTGAAATAATACAATCCGAAAAATTTTATACGCGCGTCTGTGAAATTTCATTTCATGCCGAGAAAGCGGGTATCGCAGAAATCTACCTCTTCTCCGCTAAGCGGCTCCACGAATATAATTAAAACCACGTGATAATAAGGTGTGGTGGTATGATTTCGGGCAAAGTTCATGGCATTGCGTGGGAAAAGTATAAGATATAAGAGCCGCGGTTTTTTACTGAAAAAGATAATGGAAAATCCTGGACACAGTAGAAAAAACCGAGCAAACATGGTTATATTCTTGACAATTTTGATTCATAATTGATAAAACGAGATCGAGCCACAATCAATTAACACGCTTCAATGAAATTTGGCTATCGATTTATTTCAGTTTTAATATATGTCTCTTTTGTTGCATATGACGTTTACCCTCTATTATTAAATTCATTATGTTAAATTATACTCAATTTGATTTATTTATAATTATTTGTAATTATTTCCATAGGTCCTCCAATATATCGTTAATTAAATTAAAACAATGGACTAGTTAAATAATTTGACTCAAGAAAATGTATCAAATTTGACTATACTTGAATTTAATTTATTATTTATTAAATATATTAATGTATGTGTGTGTGTATTGACATTGTTTATTTTAAAACCACAGAAGTGGTTTAATTTACACTTGGATACACAAAAAAGTTAAAAATAACAAAATGTTCTTTTAAGTCAATCAACATTGGTTTGCATGTGCCTCTGTTACACACCTACGGCATTTATTGGTCATATATTTGCATTGTCATTATAAATTAATTTTTCAATTGTGTTTATTTTTTCCGATAGATTTCAAAGGGGTAATAATAATCAAGTTGATTATCATTTTAAAAATTAATTTATAATAACAATGCAAATATATGACGAATAAATGCCGTGGGTGTGTAACAGCGGCGTATGCAAACCAACGGAAGACGGTGGATCACAAACGTAAACGCAATGAATAATTGTGGATGGGCTCTGCAAGTAACGAACACGCGTGATGGATCGCTGGTGGCTGCGGGCGGGGAAACGCGAATTCGAAATTCGCCGACGGGGGAGCCCTGTGCAAAAATGACGTTCCACCTCCAAGGAATTCGCGGCGGTCGTTGTACGAGGGTATTTATCACGAGAATGAACGGAGAACGAACGCACAAGTAACTGTACATGATACGTAGCGAGAGGCGCAGGAACGCTGCAGAGATAACGCGAATGAACGATCGTCTGAATTCGCGTTGGGATGGCGAATAGAACGTGATAACGGATCATGAAAAACGCAGGGGGTATCGGACCTCATCAACATATCGCCACCATTATCGTCTGTTAAATGAAATAAGTTACGAGGGAGACAGAAAAAGAAAGAGAGAGAAAGAGAGAGAGAGAGAGAGAAAGGGGAGAGACAGATAGGTAATTAAAGATGTTTATTAATATTCTAGGGTAAAGATGTTTATTAATATTCATCTTTTAAAGTTCATTTTCATAATGTGGTTATCTAAATGATTTATCTTTATACTTAAAGATTAAAGATTACCAAGAAATTCATGAATGAATTTCAATAATGAATTTCTTGGTAACTTTAGGTAACTAAATATTGTGAAAACAGAATCAAAAACATAAAAAATGCTAAGAAGGAAAAATAAAAAACAAAAAACCAAAATAGATAACCATGATACAAAATAACCATGATACAAAATAAATAAAAATATAAAAATGAAAATAATAAAGATAAAAAATTATAGATAAAAAAGAAAGAGACAGAGAGAGAGAGAGAGAGAGAGAGAGAGAGAGAAGGCATGATATGATCACAAATAAATGTATGATAAATACTCGATGTAAAATCATCTCTCTAAAGATAAACCGTATTCGCTTGGAGTCGTCCTGCGTTCATGACGAATCGTATTCGACTTAGCATCGACTCACCGGATGGTACCGTTTCGCCTGTGTCCATTAATTAGCGTGTCTTTCATTTAATCCTTTGCTCGTGCACGGAATAATTATATGTGGCAGTATTCGCTGAAATCGTTCCGAATTGGACGCACATAATTGGACCTTCGACTTCCTATCTTCCGTCAACGAGGCACCAAGTGAGAGACTGAACTGTCTCACTTAAAGAATTTTAGGTAATTTTTACTCTTTTCCCTTCGAACTTGTTCTTAAGTATAAAGTTTAAAGCAAAAATTAACTTCAGAATAACTTTTAAACTGACCATTAACTGCGCAAACTTCATTTTAAAACTTAATAAAAAGTCAAATATGCTCACGATTGTATCTCTCGATTTATTGAGAGTGTTAACATTTTGATGGTTAACATTTTTTCTACGCAAATCAAACACAAAATAATTAAAATTACATAAAAATCTCGGGAATCTACGTATTTATTTCAAACATTTAATACTCAGAGAATT
Source organism: Acromyrmex echinatior (assembly GCF_024713525.1). Taxonomy (NCBI): domain Eukaryota; kingdom Metazoa; phylum Arthropoda; class Insecta; order Hymenoptera; family Formicidae; genus Acromyrmex; species Acromyrmex echinatior. Next base: position 11,765,788 of record NC_141859.1, read on the forward strand.
ATATAAAAATGAAATTATATGAGAAAGATATTATACCAATCGAGGGACAAACGCGTATTTTATCAAGCCGCAAGATTCAGGCAGGCTTAAGCTTAATAATCTTTCGACGCGTGTCGAGACATCTCGGAAGCAACCATCGCGATACAATTAACAGAAAATATAGCGAGCAATGTTACGGATAAAGACCAGTCTCCGCATTAACCGCTTCATTTCGATCTCAGTCACGTCCATGGAACGGAACCTCAACAATCTTATATGTGGTATTATGACCGATCATTAGGAGGTCCAGCTTTCGCTCGAAGTGGATCACTTTGAATGTTAATCGTGCCAACCGATCTTCGATACATGGATGTGCTGTAAAAATCTGTATCCATAATACAGCGAAATGGCGTGTTTACGGCGTAATCGAAAAATTTGTTATTCGCCACCCATGACTTGAGAATCATTTAATCGTTCGTGATTCGTTGGCGCCCCAAATATTTCAGCAGTTGTAAACTAGTGACTTAATTATGGATATGTAAAAGACGGCGCGTACGTTTGCATTATATGCTATATAATTATTTGGTTCAACAAAATTATTTTTAAATCTGCATTTCGCTATATTTTTCGATACTTCCGCAAAACTGTACTTTTTATGTAGAATCTACAGTGAGTGCAAAAAGTATTCGTGCAGCGAAAATATTTTTTAAAAATCTTGAATATTATTTTTAAAAAATTAATATTTTTCAACGAGAAACGAGTCATCGAATTGATATCGAATCGATATCGATATGATGATTTCAACGCCAATTTGATGTCGATTCAATGTTTAATTGACGATCGTTTCTTGCTGGATAATTAGCAATTTATTTATGAAGATAAAAAAATAAAATAGACTGTATGTTTCTTCAAATATATACTAAAAAGATGTGATTAATTATAAAAAAATATATCATCTGAAAAATAAGCGAAAACTAAAAATTGTATTGTTTGGATGCTCAAAAAGTATTCATATAGTCAAGAAATTTAGCTTCTAAAATTGGGAATACATGCGAAACTCGTTTGTTTAAAACAGAATGTATTCATTGTATAAAATTGCTAATTAATGTTTATTTTCTACAAATAAGACTTTTTAAATAAAAAGTTTCTTTTTTTTTATAAGAATTTTTTTATAAACAATTTCCTACGAATACTTCTTGCACTCACATTCTCTTTGCAAAATAACCGTAACCGATGAACAGTTGAATTGATACGGCGTAGCGTGCATCGAAAAGATTACTTGTAACCACTAATCGAGATTACTGCTCGGTGAGAGCGGTTACAACGCCGTTGCAAATTTAAGTACACGCCATGGCAAAGATAAAGCCGTTGCGAGAGACCAATGCTTGCGGACGTTTGCGAACTTCTGCAAACAGCGTGTGGGACCGTACGAGAGCATTCGCAAATAGAGGAATGCGCGAGACCCTCTTATCCATGTACGTGCGTTTATACATATACAGCAGTGATTTTGTTGGTACACAAATACAAGTACGCCAAAGTATCTCGAACCAGGTACTCCGGCACCTTCACCCATACGCAGCTTAAAGCTGCTTAACGATGGGAACTGTGGTCCCACAAGTAAATGACAGAAATATCCGACGACGTAAACGACAACGGTATTACTTGTTTATCCGCATAAAACACACAAACCATCGTGATGAACCCAAAGAAGTAACGACTGGCTTTTAGCGTCATTCTACATGCATGTATCAACGTCAGTTGTATAATTAGATTAGCATGTAAATAGCTGGAAATATGGTACGATATGATTGATTAATCCCAATCATTCTCTTCCAATACTTTTCTCATGGAATTATTCGTTTCGTCATAATGTATTATTTACAAAAAAAAATCACAGGCAAGAGAATCTCTCTCTCTCTCTCTCTCTCTCTCTCTCTCTCTCTCTCTTATTGAATTGTTTTACATAAATAATCCAGTAATAAGTTCTCTTGCCGATGGTTTTTTTTCAGTTTTTTTTTCTAGCAACTCCATTATCAGATGCTTATCGGCACGAGAATTCGCCAAGTTTTCGTATGCAGTCGTATACGAACGCGCGTTAAATGTAGCTTGAACGCGACGGGACAATTATATTTCGTACTTTCGCCGGTACTTCGGTGAACGGCGGTGGAAATTAGATTTATATCGCGCCGTCGCCAACTACGTTGTAAAACAGTCGTCGCAAAAATTCGATGGTCCGTGACAAGAATATACGGGCAGGTCTCACCACGTAGATGCGCGCGACAAGATTTTTAAGCCAATGCCAACGTCGCGACGTGCGAACGCCGTAGGCTTCGATGCCTCGACTTTGTTAAAAAAAAAAAAAAACTGATAAGTTAGTTATCATTATTGATTTACGTAAAGGAACACGTCCGAACAGATGGTGGCGCACAGGGTAAATCGCATTGCGATTTACTGGCAGGGTCAATAGTGGCGTTTAGAACGTATCCCTCGCGGGATATTATAAATTTTGCGAGGGAGAGCGGAAAGGCATCTCGAGATACAGAGAAATTCGCTAGTATCGGCGTGCTAACGACGCAGCGTTTTCGAGCGACATCGATAACCGCGACGATTTGCGACCGGATCGTAAGGATCTCTCAATTAAGATACGCATTAAGATACACGAATAGCGCTAGAGCCATTTTCTCGAGATAATGCCGCGATATCGATAATTGCTAATTGTACTGGAATAAGTTAACCTATCGAAGCTGAGTAGGTTTATTGTGTGGATCTATTTAATTAAATAATTATATATATAAATCTTTTTGTCAGAAATGTCAAACAATTCAATTTTTCTTTATGTTACATCTGCAAATTTAAATTATTCTTATTAAAATACATACATATTTACATGGAAAGAATAATTTTAAAATATGAACTACGGCTAAAACGAATGATGGCTAAAATTTTTTTGAACGTCACTTAGAAGAGTGTATCAAGGTCATCAAAGATGCCTCCTCTAAAGTTACCAAATTATCGTTAAATCTGTATGTAGTTAAATTTTTAGATATTTTAAAGTAAAACCAGTTTTCCCATATAATATTCATTCTTTTTTTTTAAATGAGCTGTGTCATTTAATTCCATGAAATTAATATGAGAAGAACAATTTTGCTGAAAGATCCAAAATTTTGCTAGATACAGATTTGAAAATAATTCTATAGGACCAATCAAAATAATTATGTTGACAATTAAAAAAATGGTGAGAGTAATATTGCAAAAAATTTTGATATTTTACAATTAGTTTAAATTTTCTACAAACAAAATTATTTTTAAATCTATAACCACTGCACACACAAAAAAATTTTAGATCTTTTATCAATGTTCCGTAAATTAGTGTTTCTTAATTAACATAAATTAAATAGTTTTTATAGATCCAGCGTCAGTAACTGTCACGAATTGTAACGTTGCTGCAATGTTGCTGGAATATTTCAATATGTTTCTTGTTTACTGGGCATGTTACTGCAGATTTTGACACCAACTCCGGAGAATTAATAAGAAAACACTCGCACCCTCCGGCCACTCTCTCGACTTCTGATAAACTCCGGACGTGAAATTGTGAAGTGCAGAAATTCACGAAAACGAATTTATAACTCAAAGTTTATTTCATCAAGTTTATATAATTCAAGATTCGCGCGTCAGTTAAGGTGTGTATAAAAAGAAAGTTACTTATCGCACGTTACCGAAATCATCAGAGTTTCTTTCGACACGAAATATTTGTCTGCAGACGAAAATGGCACACTCGTCGCCACATACAGATATTTTGGGAAGCAAAATTTTTGGTTGTATATAAAATATTTTACTCCCAACCAGTTATCTTCTCCAATTTCACGCACCAAACGATCACGTATGTATCTGACGATGTATCTGCATCTGCGACGAGCGGCGGACATTAATTTATCTAAAGGGAATGGTTCAGACGAAGAATATCATTTACTTCTACCTTAATGACGAGGAAGCGAAACTTCTTCGCACGGAATTAATGTAAAATTATGCGTCGACGCGATACAATATGGTCGTCGCGAGGATGTGCGAAAGTCTTGGGAAAGTTTCTGCCGTGGCGCCGCTCGAAGAACAATCGTTAAACGGAACTTTTCGTTCGGATGCGTTGTCTTGGTAGGTTTTACTTTCGAAGTGATTATACGAGCGCATCGTTTTTCCTAGTAACAAGCATCGGGTAGAGTAGATCTCGTTCTTTCGTAATCGCGTCGCAAGACTTCTATTCTCGTAACGAGACTTGGGAAGAAGAAGTTAAAATATCGTTGCATCGATTCTCAGTACCATCTACATTGTCCCCGTAAGAGGAAGTTACGAGATCTCGCAAATGATTTTAAAGGATCGCGGCGCCCCAACTAACGATCTGCAGACTATTCCCTTGAAACGACGAGATTTCGGTAAAAAAAATAATGCCTTTTTCACATTACAAAGTCGCCGCACTTCTTTTCTCTTCAAGTCATAAAAGAAGTTTACGATCCTTATGGATTATACAGGTATCGCTTTTTCGTTCGGAGTGAGACCATTGACTATATCTCGAAGTAAGTTGTCATTTTCGCATTACCTTATTTTATATCATTGAATCTCTTGACTTTACGTGCTTATCGGAAAGTATACTTGTGAGTACGGGAATGCAATACGTATGTATATGATTTAATGAAACGCAAGAGACTGAATCGGAAAGTTAAAAGATCATTCATTTGAATAAAGATTTATTCTTTATTTTAATGTATAATAATTTTCCAATTTTTCCTTAAATGTAGTGTCATTATTATAATACTTATTAAAGCTTCTATAAAAATACTAATTTCTATAAGAAAATGTAGAAATAAAACAATCGCAAAAAAAGCTAAACATCCTTTTGAGTAAAATTTAATACATTTTTTTATTGAAATTGTTTGATTCTATTATTTTAATAAGTAAGAAACAATGCTTATAACGATCACAGCTGGATTTTAGATACTTAAACATTTTCATGTGAATTTATGTACTACATTTACAAATTTTCAATACATTAAGATCTTCTTAAAATGATATCAATTGAGCATCAAATTAAATTACTTGTAAATTTAATTTGTGATATTATTATAGTAATTCAATTGCATTTTTGAGTCCGAAAAATCAATTCAGCGCGTAATTCAAATACGCTATAAATACATATGACTATACGTATATAAATAATAATTCACATAAAAATATTTAAGCACCTAAGATCCTTTTTGACCATTATAGACATTATATTCCTTACTTATTGTGTATTCGTATTACATGGTCTTAATAAACCATCTATTATTTTAATTAAATTAAGTAGGAGCTGTGGCGACCTATATAAATGATTAAAAATAACTCTAATTGGATACGATTTGACGTATTATAAACAATATCTCACGATGATCAATAACCCCACACGCACGAAATATCATGCGTTACACACGCATGGTTGTATCCCGTATGTGTCGATGTTTCCCGGTTCTGCTGATCGTTTGTGCCTCTGTGCGGTAAAATGTTTTTACTTCTCGCACTATTTCTACTTGTGCTGCCGTTAAATGATCTAATTAGTGATGAATCTCTCTGGCATACTCGTTCTTCGTGTCACGAACATCATTTCTCAAACGTGCTATGTAATCAGGCATGAGAGACAGGCTTCGTTTTGCGACCTACTTTATCATGAACGCGCGGTAACGAGCGTACAGATAGACTGTCGGAATGTATCCGGTCGCGATCGGGTAGCACAAACGTGAATCTAACGCACGCACGCACGCATGCACGCGATCTCGCCGCACACGAAGTCGCGTACACGATAGCGGATATCTCTCGCGACGACGAGAGGAAATCAGCGAGCAGATCCATCGGGTTTCGCGCCTACAAAATCAAATATCCCGCGGGCGGAGGCGTAATTTCATCTTGCGCGATAGCGCAATTAATGCGAAATTGTCGACAAGCAGCGCATGGGAGAACGGTTAATTATATACGACGTTAATACGGCGCTTTACGATTTGCTTGGATCGCTTGCGGCTATTTGAGTGTCAAATCGAAACTGTTGTAGTCTACCTGCGTGTGCGGTAATCTGAAGCAATTAATATTGTTACCAGATGTCGCGTCGTATACACAGCGTATCATTTATCGAAGGATGTCGCGATGTTGTCGTTTTCCGTTATAAATCGCTTTACATTTCTCGTCCACAGTTCTCATCAACTCCTTCGCGCTTTCAAAGTTTATCTTTTTTTTTTTCAAATATACAAGAAGGTTTGCGGATTAATGCCGTGTTTTTATTCATTGCTAATACCAACGTTTTGTGATTGCTATTCACTTTATCAGGAGGAGCGCACTACTGAGCTGCTCCTTCAATAAACTCCTTTTATATAGTTTATCATTTTATGTTTCTAATTTAGGCGATATACGTTTAATAGAAATATATATATTGCAGAAGTGCTATAATCAATTTGAATAACGTAGCAAAAGTGATATTTGCAATATCACTGACTATATTTTATACTGAGATCTATGCGCGGTACAATTAAAGGTAGATCTACAATGTTAAATTAAATATTTATATTATAGTACAATCAAATTATATTTAATTTGAATTCTTTTTATCATTTTTACAGATCTCTACTGCTTCTATTCAATAAGTCGTTAATTTAATTAAAACAATGAAATTGAATAATTTAACTTAAGAAAATGTATTAAATTTGATTCAAATTTAGTTTATTATTTACTAAGGATGTATTTAATATGGATGTTGTACACTTTGAAAGTAACCACAGAAATAAATACCATAGAAATAATAACCATAGAAATAAATTGATTTACATTTTGACATATACGAAAGTTAAAAATAATAAAGCCTTATTTAACTCAAAAGATTAAATTATCAAAAAATTACAATGAGTTGCTCCTTTGATATCTAATAGCGTAGTCACCGTTTATATCATAAATGACCTAAATTATTTTCGTGGTCTCAGCGCTGGTTACGCAGCAAGAAAATTAATAAGCCTTTAGGTTGGATGACGTATACTTACACCGAAGTGGCCTATTTTAGATCAGGTTTCACTGAAAAACGAGGCTGCTCCGTTGAATTCATAATGTTAAATTATATCTAATTTGAGTTACTTTGATTTATTTCTATAAATCACCATTGCTTCTTACTTAATATATCATTAATTTAACTAAAGCAATAAAATTAAACAATTTAACTTAACGAAATGTATTAAATTTAACTCAAATTTTTGATTTATTATTTATTAAGTACATACATTAATATGAACGTTGTTTATTTTAAAACTAATCGTAAAAATGAATTGATTTACACGTGTGTTAAAAGAAAACTTGGAAGTTATAACAAAATTTAATTTAACTTAAGAGATTAGGTTATCATTGTTTCTTTGATATCTAACAGTGTGACTGAAAGTCAAGTGAGATTATTTATTATCAAATGTTTACAGTTTAAATAATTAAAGGTCGAATTTGGGATATAGTTGCGGTTCATATAGTGTAATATAAACATAGCCTATTAGACAGATTTCAAATAGACAAGCTGTTTGGAATCTGTCTTACGTAAATTAATAATTACATATACGTTTGCTTAACTTCGTTTAACATATTAAAATAAAGATATTGAACGTTTAGCAAAAATAGAATATGCATTTTTTAATAAATATAAGAAAATGTTACATTAAGTAATAAAAGTATTTTAGCAACAACAAAATTTGCTGCAAAATATAACTCCAAGATTATAGTGCAGGGTTCTTAAAGTGAAAAAATGTCCTTAAAAAACCACCAATTTTGTTAATAAATTTTTTTTCATAATTTAAATTTTATTTTATTAATTGAACGTTTAAAAACCGGATATAAAACATCCGATTTGATTTATCAATCGTCAATAATTCTGAAATCTTAACTGTTCTGGTCAAAACCGGACAGTTGGCAACTTTATCAATTAGCCATAACACTTCCATTATATGTATATATTCTAAGGCGATAAATAGACAATATTGAATGAATATAGTATTCATTTTTATATATGTACATACATATGTTTCTGTCATGTAGCGACTACAAAACCTGTGCCAAACATCGTTGAATGTATCATTTTGCCGGCATACCGCTATCGGTTTCTATCGATCGTGGCACACAGGATAACAATAGTTGATCTGCATGAATGGTATTTTTATAGTTTTGGAACAGCGTAGACAGATGAGCGCGACAGAGCGACGCGTGTATACATTTCGACACACAAAAGCCCAGTAGATTGATGTACGATTGCTCCACATTCAACACGGAGAACTTTCCTCTTTCTAGACAGCAAAATAGCTCCCACCCTCTCACTTTCTCTTTTTCTCGTAAAAATCGTGCAATGTGCGTTTATCGAAAGAATTCGTCGTTGTGCGAAAATAAAAAGAAACTCAAGTGAAAAAAAAAAGAAAAGAGAAGAAAAGAAACGAGAATACATCCTAGCAAAACGGGAAGTATAAAAAGAACAGCGCCATGTGATCCAAATTGAAGATCGAGGAGAAGAGCATCCTTTTATTGCGACGTTGACCGTACAATGTATAGCGCAAGTAAGTTCACGTAAGTGCTAGGACTTACTACTGAGCTGTAGAAAACCCCTTTCAGGTTAATGCAGAATGGTATAGTGCACTCGACAACGCGGAGGCGTCCCACCGGCTCTTAAATTATACTGCTACGCCTTTAAAAGCCGTGCTTATGAAAAATAAGTGCAGATAATAGCATGGCGTGTGTAATAATAAAATTAATATTTCCAACTAAAAAAAAATTTATGATGTATGCGCAAGCGCGCAATTTCTCTCCATAAAATAGGATATATTTACGTTATTCCCTCTTTTTATTCATGCATAAATTAAATTAAGAATTGCGATATATTTATATACAATGGGCCATTATCATTGATTATATAAACGATTTAAATAATATATTTTATATAATATATTAAAGTAAGTCGTATTAAAGTATTTATAATTAATTCGATAAAATATATTTCTTCCCGTTTTTAGTGTAAAGAGCATCAGCGTAAAATTTATGGAAATGTAAATTTTGTCATGTGGAAAAAAGCTGCTATTTGTTACTGACGTTTCTTTGTCTAATAATGTTAGAAACCGAGTAGTCTACGTAAGAAGTAGTCGTAGAATATAACCATTCAGAACGAAAGATGCTCCTTTTTCTCTGAGGCGAAGTCGTTTTAGAAGATAAAGCCGTGGTATTCGTCTCAGCTTTGCAATGGGACATAAATTCATTACTCCTTATAATGCATCTACTTGCACCTATACTTCCATTTCTAAATTATACAGCTACAGCGTTATATAAACCCACATAAACTATCAAACAAATATTACTTAGAAATATATTTGCGGATTTTAATTGCAAATGGTTAAATATTATACACGACACGAATATATATAATTCTGAATATATATAATTCGTTAATGATATTTGCCAGCTATGTTTATCAAAGTGTATTAGGATTCACGCATATGCAAGTACACCAACGTCAAATTTTAATCAAAGTATACCAAGCACTGATTACTAACTCAAGTGACACAGTCTGGCTATATTCGCTGTGACAGCAAAAATGTGGCTAACGTAACATATTTAATTAAAATCAGTCTTAAATAGCTATTTGACAAAAAATGTTATTTTGCTGTTTTTAATCTGAAAAGTTTTGTGACAACAAACAAAAAGTCAAAATGCAGTCACAGCTATTTTAGTTGTATTAATATTTGTAAAGTCGATGTGACAGTTATCAGAAAACCAAAACTAGTCAAAGAATCATGGTAACATTTTTTTTTAAAAGCATTTTAATGTTTAGAAAGTCTATTTTAAATGTTTGTTTGTTAAATTTTATCTGATGAGATTCTATCCAGTAAAGCACTTTAAAAGCTAACAAAAAAAATTGAAAAAATATCAATTTTCTCAATTTTATGTAATTTAAGAATAAAATATCGTATAGAGACAAAATTCAAACGTTAGTTTAAAGTTTTATTTTTCCCCATTAAAATATATTTTTAAAAACTTTTTTATAATTTATTTTCATCAAGATACTTAAGTTTTTTGGTATGCGAGAAAATTGCAAGCATTCTTAAATTTATGAATAGTGTATATACTGATACACATCAGATATTCTTGAAGATTAATTGCCTCATATATATAATAATTGCTGATATTATAGTTGATTCAGCAAATTCACAATTCTTGCATTCTATTTCAATACATCGCCGTACTTTGTTGGACACCTGTAAATTATACAGCAAAGCACGATAAATATAATTATGTATAATATCGCTAACAGCAGATTTTATCAGATTTAATAAGATTTAATGTTCAAGTTGATTTGACGAATCGAGGCTATTAAGCTATTATTTGATCGCAATGGTCCTATCAAATGTTATTTTATATTATTTTTGTTTATATTTTTAATTAGTTCGGCTATTTTAAATTTTCATTTGTTATCAGAACAATCTTTTAATGAATTTTGATCGTCCACATTATTTTCTGCTAAGAATTTTCTTATATCACATATATAATTTTAAATTTAATAATTTTAAATTTATTAAAATTTTATTTTAATTTATAATATGCATATTTATTTATTAGAGTTAACATTTTTTAATTATATATATGTAATTATATATATAGAGTAAGGCGACTCTAGTTGTGGAACATTCTAAAAAAAAAATTCATATTTTTATCCAAAAGAGAACGATACCGAACAATTAATAAAAGATTTAATAGTTATAATTGATCATAAAAATTACATTATTTCATTTCAGTACCGTTTCATATGTTTTAATTTTAATTAAATAAGGTAATGACAATTATCCACAATTAGATCCATGTACTAGTTACGGATCAGTTCACCAAATGTTTTATCCTTTTAATTTCAAAACATTGAAATTGAAACATGATATTGATTTTTTTAATGAAATATAATGCTATTTACTATCTTCTGTAAAAGCCATAAGTTAATCTTTATGACATTATATTTCGAATAAATTTTTGAAGATATATACCTCAGAGAGAGAGAGTTTACCTCTCATGTTTTATTAGTTCACGACATCAATAAAATGGCAGCGCTGTTGCTAATAAATAAAAACCAACTGACACTTGAAAAAGATAAAATAAATGCTAAAGAATCTTATGATATGCATCATTTGATGGAAAATATTATAATCATTTAAATATAATATGTGATCCGTGATGAATTAGTGCCTCATCCACATTTAGCGCTTTTATTCTATACATACGAGTATATATCTCTGATGTGAATTAATTAATTACAAAATCTATATATGATTTCAATAATGTAAATATTTTACAATTAATCACAATTTATATAAAATTTCCTTTGTGAATTTATACATATACTAAAATCTAAATTTTGTGTAATGTAATTAATAGTAAATTAATTTACATTTGAGATACAGCTTAATAAGCAAATAATTTAAAAATATCCACTCTAATATATGACATAATGGTTTGCAGTGCAATTTGTTTTAGGCTTTTACCAGAAGTAGAAGTAATGGCGATTAATAATTCCGTCTGCCGAGTCGTACTGGTTTTTGTATCGATGATACATTCAACCCATTGGTACTAAACCACCGATTTAAAACTAGTAATCAATTTTTAAACGACACTCGACGTTGATTCAACGCTGTACGCACCGGGTGCAGCGGTTGCTGACCAGAGCCTAAACGACTCGCCTGTGGCTCATAAAATCCGAAATTACCTCGGTATTTTAAAAATCTCGTGACCCCACCATGGCGTCTGGTGCCGTGAAGGTTATGAATGTGCCAAATAGAAAATCTTCATCCATGCTGCGTTATGTAACATCAAAATTATTCATCTCTTTAAGAGAATCCTAAAATCGCCTGTTTTATCAACTAAACGGAATAATTTTTATATAATTTTTTCGTCTTTTACATTTACTTATTTTTTGAATATATCACAGAGAAAAAAAAATGGCTGTAAACGCAAAAAGGATTACAAAATTTAATTGTCAAATTTGTTTGGCGTTCATTTTTCTCTTTGCAATATTTCACCGTTTTCCATGTTGAAGAGTGTTCAGGCAACATGGCGCATTAAATACTCATGACAAAACAAGGCAATAAAATATATGCATTAGAATAGCATATAAGCTTAAGCAACTAATATTAGTTTATTTTTATAAGTTTTGTGTGTATTCTCTTTACTAATCAATATTTATGAATTTTTTTTATTTCATTAATTAGTTATATTTTATTATATTCAGTGTGAATATACTAAAACTATAAGTTAATTGAAATTTCTTTTCAATTTTTACTGCTGTTATTTTTTTTAATAAACGACTTTTGATGTGACCAAAATACTCTGAGTGTAAGACAACTTGGGTTATTTCTTAAAAAATACATTTTTATTTTTCCTTAATCATTTATCAAATATATTCAATGCATTTTTAAATATTAATTCTTTAATACATAATTCCTTAATTGTAAAAAGTAAAACAAAAAATCTTATTATTTAAAAGTACTTTTGAAAGTTTAAGTTTTGATCATGGCTTATGGTGCCCCGATCTCTTCTTAACATGTTAAGAAATATTATTAGCTATTCCGGAAAAATTAACTGCGACTTGGATTTAGGATCCTTTGTTCTCATTTCTACCTGACATTGTCAAGATCGTTTTATTACTCTTATAATTACTCTTATAATTATTCTGTCCATACTTTAATGAACCTAATATTCTTTTTATTTGTTTACATCATCATCTATATTCACTTTACAAATTGCATCACGCGGATGCAAGTTTTTTTCTCGCATAATCGTGCTTGTTTCTTATTTGAGGAACTACTTGCGTTTATATTTATAGTAGATATCTTTACCGAAATAATAAATGACCCTTCGCGAGACAGATAGATCGAGAAAAAAAAAAGATTAAGAGCCGGAATAGTCAGCGGGGGCGGCAAAGGGCGAAAAACGTAGTCCGGGAAGGCCGGAGGCTCCGCGAGGCGGGTAGGTGCACCAGCTTTTTGCTTGATTTATATCGGAGAGCGCTGAAGCGTGCAAAGCCGCCAGACCCAAGATACGCGCCGGTTAACCCTAGGCTCGGCATGACTAAGGAAAGAACCTAAAATCGTATCGTAATGAGAAAGGAAAAGAGAATACGATAGGTGTAGGAAATGAAAATAAAAAAGAAAACGACATGTAGAAACTTAGAAAGAAAAATGCAAGTGTGATCTGTGTACAATTTTTGAAAATTTAGAAACAGTTTTGTATGTGTACACGTGTGATTGCGAAACAAATATCGCGTTAACAAAATAAGTTAACCTTTTGTGGATAGGCGTGGATAGCGTTTTTATTTTGTAAACTGTTCCCTCGATTATCATGAAACTTGATTTATAGAGTGATTTTATAATATTTTAGTCGAATCTGGGATAAAAAGTAAAAAATCAAAATGGTAGATTTAATTTGACGGATAGAATTTAAAACAAATAACCTGATTATCATAAAATTTGGCATTGGGGAACTTTTAATTACGAAGTAACATCAAGTTTTCAGTTTCACTTTACGTGAAGCCCATCAGTGCTACGCAAACAGTTAGTATTGATTTCCAAAGTAACTTCCAACTCTAATTAGCCCTAGATTCTTCTTCATTTAAAGTTACTACATTTCGAAATTTGATATTTTCAAGTTGCATTTAAATTTTGTAAAACTAAAAATCTTCTAAGAATGAATTTCACAATAATGTCAGATTACTTTTTTAAAATTTGAATTTTCGAATTTTGAGAATCGAATTCAGAAACACTAAACACATCTTTAGAAAGAAAGATCTTCATTAAGTTTCTTTGCTAGAAAGCTTCTGTCCTCAAAAAGTTAATGAGCTAAAGAAAAAAAGAAAGAAAGAAAGAAAGAAGGTTTTCGCAACTTTTCCTATTCAACTTATCGCCAGACGCGAGGTTAATCATAGCCTTAAGAGTCTGATTTGTAACGTGACGAACCGCGGGCGGGTCCGTTTATTCGCAACGTGCTAGTGCGTGCGTTCGTCCGTGCGAACGAGGCTCCGGCCGTGCGTGTCTACGCCGATGAATCGCCGCGCATCGGCGCAGTTTATCAAAACTCTCGTTCGATCGCCTCCCTAGACGCGCGGAGGTGGTGCCCCGTTATACTCCGGACGGCATTCGCGCTACATACATCTAGGCGAATGAATCTCGAATGACTTGGCATTCGATTGCGCTTCCGCTGGCATTCGCCGCCGCCTTTTCTCGCGATTCCGCCCGCTAGAATTATCGAGTGACGAACGAGCGCCGCGCGTGCACGCACGCACGTATTCACGCGTACGCAATTCGACTTATCCGACAGGTAAGGCAAACCGAGCGTTCGTTACGAGGATGAAGGAGAGATCTCTCCTTTGGGATCGCGTCAGTTCTCTCTGCGCACTGCATGTCACTGAATTCCTTTGCAATCTCAGGCTCGGCATAGGAAAATATATCTCAAATACCCCGTGTAGATTTTACGCTTTTCTCTCTCAAGGCGATCAGTTCTTGCTACTTCTATATATCATTTCCTATTTTATCTTATGAAATTATCAATTTTGCGAAATTTTATTTCAAGTCGTTCAAGGATTGCGAGTTACGATATCTCCTCAATGTAAAGGGAATAGATAAACGCTCGTTTTCGGCTGGATTCGCCGGTTCGAATTATTGTAATTATTTCGAAATACGTATTTAAATATATAATGAGAAACACTGACAGTGCATGGTGCGTGAACGGTGATTTTAATGCGCGATATTGATACTCACATATTCTCGTACTAACGTTACATTTTGCACTATAAAGCGCGAAATAATTGCACGTTTAGGCCTTCTTGTCATACCGTTCATTGCGGAATAGAAGCAATAATAGCGTACAAAATATCGGAATGAACGGTGTGACGTTCGTACAATTATTCGCGGTACAAGAAAATTATAACATGTTTACTCTGGTATAAGAATTTACATCGTGTAAAGAAATATTGCAATTTATATACAAGCAGTGGTTGTCAAAGTTAAATAAATTCTGTCGATTTAAATTGCCAGTTTATGCCGTTAAACGAACGTCTTATTGAAATGTAAATTTATCAAAATTATATTTCACTCTCTGTACTGTACATGAATTTTTACGCGGGGCATTTTGAAACTTTGTAAAGATTTATTTTTCCTGGAGGAGATCTGTGTCTTGAAAACGATCGAACGAACAAGACTCATCGCATTCTGTATTACGAATCGTGACACGTCCCTTACCGACCTCTGGCAAAGGTTTACAACGCACTTACTCCGGCGATTCCGTGCGGGTACGCCATTATTGGAGAAATTCGTAAATAACGAGAGCAGTTGTGTTAGCAACTACAGCGTAGCCGTTATATCGGCTCGAACGAGGCGATAAAATCAACTTCGAGGTCTACGTGTCAGTTTTTAGATGCCGTTCACGTTACGTTTTTGCAATAAACGGTAGCGCATCGACGCCAACAGGCGTATTACTGCTCGTGTTAACAGATCCGTAATGATTTTATTCGTTTATCGATTATACAACAAAAATAATTAAAAGCGATGTTTGCTCTCGTGTTAAAATCTTTTGGATTAACTGCGTTAACCCAAGAATAGTCACCTGATCTTTTTTTTATGTAAACGATTAATTACCTAATGTATTTTTATTCCAAAATCATTCTCAATATTAATTACATATTATATAGTATCGATTGTTCTATAATTAATTAGTATTTATAATATCATTATGTATACTCTAAAAAATATGGATGTGGATTTAATATTATGTGGTATCCATATACTTCTCACCGTGTCGATGTTAATATCATGGGTTCCTTATCATGATAGTTAAATTCTTATCATGATAGTTCCTTGATATAAATATCAAGGATTATAAATCTACATAAATCTATGTTAAAGTTATAATATTAAGAAAATTATATAAATACCACATGAAATTAAATTACCACGCCGATATTTTTTGGAGCGTACTTGGAGATTTACTCGATGTTTTCTAAAGAAAGTAAGAAGAAATTTGAGAAGAATAAATTCCTGATCAGTAAAGAAATTACTACAACTGAGCTTTTTGCTTCTAGAGAGAAAAAATTATTCTCAGATGACTACTCCCGAGATGCTGTAAATGCATTTGTCACAAATACGTTCAATTTAGATAGATAAATAAAGTGCTCTCTAAGGATGATACGAGTTTCAGCTGCAAAGCTATTCTCGAGCTCCATCGAACTTAGTTTATCCTCTCGACTGCGGATCTCTTCTGCCGTTTACCTGCGCGTACTCCAATCATCGGTAACTAAGACGGCGTTGGAGAGTCGCTGAACGTAAATTAGCTTGGAACTGGTTTAGCTCAATGTGTTAATTGCGCCTCTCCGGGCTCTGATTTGCGGCATGGCAATTGTACGGTTTATCCGACACTGCGGAGCCGGGCGTAACAATCACCCCGATGCGCGCGCTAGTCAGTCGATTCCGTTGTACGGCATACACACGGGGTGTATATACACACTATCTATTACCGTGATACACGCGGAGGTAAACGGGATGGTTGGGGACAGGGGAAAGTTGCTCGCTCTCTTCTCTATCCGACGGCGCATTCCGATATTGTTTTGCGCCCGCACTCCGGTGCTCGTATCCTTGCGTGCCTTAACCCTCCATTAAGCCGAGCATCTCGAGGTAACGACTCGCGCTTCTTCGGGGAATGAGAAGGACTATCGGAGAGAAAAGAGGAGGACAAGAGGAAAACGAACGTGTATGTGCGAACGTGTATGTTCAAGAAGAAGAGAGAGAGAGAGAGAGAGGGAGGGAGAGAGAGGGAGATAGAGGAATAGCACCTCTGCGCTTCTCAGCAAATACTGCTCTACGGCAGTTCTTGTTCCCTTTGACTCCCACAATCTTTCACGGACTGGCGAGCAGCATTGCGTCTGGGAGTTGCATGTGGCAACGAGCACGCAGCACAAAGCTGAGAATCACAACGATGCAACTACTCGAGATGCGAGCAGGCGTAAAGGTCAAAGTGTACAGTAGCGCAAAAAGCCTGGTATGCTAGTAGAATAGCAGGGCATCTTTTCATGCATAGTCCCTTTCTTTTGTTTTTTTTTTAATTGATAAAAGTGGTGCATTAAATCTGACGTAATTGGATAATGACAATGATAGAACGGCCAAATTTATGAGTCGGGGAATTTAATTTAACGAAAATTGGAGAGGTCTCCCCTCAAGCTGATCGTTCATTGCCCACAGGCATAATTTTGAAATTCCACAATTTGTCTCGCTTAATCAGCATAACGGCATCGTCCGTCGCAGTTTCTATACAAAACCAACCCACCAGTTGCTGCCTGATGAGTGAAAAGCAAGAAACGGACATCAAGCGTGATTTTATTCCGGCTAAAGCCATTAAACGCGGTAGAATGGATATATAGCAGTTTATGTCTTTCGTACTTTGTTGGCTCTCACATAAAACGCTAATTAAAAATGCAATTAAGGTTCCTCTATTGAAAACAGCTTTGCAAACTCGTGATATCGCGATACAAAAAGGGTATTCTTTTCTAACGAAACGCATGCTGATTATGTTCTTTGAAAGAAATTAATTTTTTGTGTTTCACTTCCTCATTTATTGGCGTTGAAACAATAACGAGTTCGTTTACATGGTATCACTTTACATCGATTCACAACGACGCTTTTGTCGTGGAGAATCGCCGCGCCGCGCCAGGTATATAAATATCGGAACCAAGAAATGTATTATCCAAAGGTCAAGAAGCATCGTTGGCAGGACCAGGCGAAATTTATGCGCCACATCGAAAAATGCATACCGCTATATTCGCGTACACAACGCGACACGTTACACGTCGCATTTCGTATCGATAAATCTCCCGTCTCTCGAAATTTGCCGCGGTCGCTCGCATAATTCAGCGTGGATCCCGATCGACAGAAAAACCTGTCTCCGGGCGCCTTCGCATATGGAATTTCTATGTTCCCCGGAGATTTCCGTCGGTCTCTCTACGACTTCTCACTCACGGTCTCAAGCAAACAGTAATACGCGAGGATCAGGATAATCCAATATACGAACGCAAAAGACATATCTTCTCTGTTTGTATTTTAATAATGTATGGTTTCTGTGAGTCTCTCTCTCTCTCTCTCTCTCTCTCTCTCTCGATATTTTTTTCTTCTATCTCTTTCTTTTATCTTGGTATGTAATACATCTTTTAATTTTTATATTTTATGTTAAATATTGTAGGAACTTTACTGTTCTTTTTTTTTGTAATATAACGTGTAAGCTTTTGAGCGATTTGTTCTCATAAATTCATAATTTACGATAAGTGCAGCTCATGACTAAAAAAACAGTTTTTGATCTCTCTTCTCTTTCACTCAGATTATTTCGCTTTTCTTGGTATCAGCCATTTATTGACGAATGCGATCAAAATTTGTCGTTTCTGATTCATTGAATATTTTCGTAAGGCAATTCACGACTTCTGCTAGTTTCGGATGCCGCAACACACGAATAGCACACGCACTCGTTTTAATCTGCCATCAAATTCAGCAGAAACTATTAAGTGAAGCTTTTCGCCGTGGATGGAAACGAGAAACTTTCAACGAACAATTTCTCTTTCTGTGCGCGCACTCCTATAACCCTTCCTTTTCCAACGTTTCTCTCATTTTCCGCATCTCTTACGAGACCAAGGTGGATCTCTTTGATCTTCCGATTACCTTAAAGCTTTTCCGAACACATTTCGTATGACCAAAGAAACGCGGCACCCTCTACTTCTGAACGTCTCCGTGATTCCGTTCGTTCCGTTTCTACTTCCGTCTCTCTCGTTCTCGCTGCCGCTTCGCGCTATACGTATCGGCGTGGAAAACCTTGTCTCCGGTTTGTCGACTTCCGGAGCTACTTAAGAAAGTTTTTCAGCCGGTGCGACGCAATGCCACACTCAAGTCACGCGATTGCTAGTTGTGGAACAATGGACTGTTTTAGCTATCGATAATTTTTCTCATTGTTTACGAAGCTTCGCCCGACTTCGAATACAACTTTCGTTGAATCCACTCTGCGTCCTGCATCCTTTATGTGCGCAAACTACGCTTTTTCGCAATTTTTAAACAAAGAAAAGAAAACTCGGAGTATTATTTTTGCGGTTTTATACTCGAACCATTAAGAATAATGTAAACTTTCGCAAAATTTACCATATAAATGATTTTTAATATAATAATATAATAATTATGTATCTTAGGAAATGCATCCTATAAGTATTTCCATTTAGATAGTATATTTATAACATCATGCTTGTATACATAATAGAATGTAATAATCAATAGTAATATAAAAAGATTTTTTTTTGTGTGAGATGCTATTTAAAAATTTATTATTTTAAACTAATACTGAAAAAATTGTTATATAAATACGACTGTTCATTATTTTTCTTGTTCGTACATTGAAATTCACTCAATTTATATTGTAGAATGATGACAATAAAGTACTTCGGCAATTACATTAGGTGGCCTTTACTTGTTCAAACCTGAGATGCGGATAAAATGACGCTTTCCCAAAATTGAAGTTTTCGCTGGTTTATAATGCTATTACTCTGTCCAATTTATTAAAAATACCTGTTTTCTCTCTCTCTCCCTCTCTCTCTCTCTATACCTCATAAAAAAAGAAAACTAGATAATAATTATACTTTCAATTTATAATATATATTTCAAAAGGCAATCATCGATAAATAAAATCTTGAAATATTCGTGCGGTAAGTTTACAAAGAATTCACTTGACAGTGAATTTGCAAAACTAGTATTTACCTCGACACAATTAAATTAAACATTGGAAAATAAATCTATTATTTTACATTATTTTATTGTTGAGAATATTTAATGAATATAGAGAAAGATAAGAATTTCATTTAATATTGTGTTTTGTAACGCGATCGAGATGTCAGTGCCAGAATAAACACATTTAAACAGTACCTATATTATTGCTTCCTAAATGACGGTGAATATTCTTATAATTAAAATCTATATAAAAATCTATATAAAAATTGAATACATATATGAGAGTAAAAATAAATATACAAAAATAGATAAATTATCATACAAAACGAAAGTTAATTTTCTCTTGAAATACTAAATAATAATGAAATGAGAAATGTAATTATACTTTTTATAATGCTGTAGAAACATATCAGTAGACTCAATAATCATTCATTTATATTCGAAAATATTGTTTCTTTCAGAATTCTTTAGAATGCTATTCTTATATATAGATAATAATTTTATGCGCAATACAAACTGCTCATCATGCAATCATGTCCTATTATTGTTATAATAACATTCAGATTGCTAGGTACTTATAGTCTACGATCATTTTTTTCATGCACTACCACAGATATTCATATAATTTACGTTACATTCGTATTCTGCCGTCGAGATTACATCACGAACAAAAGCAGCGTATCAGATTTGGATCTCACTACTCAAGATTTTTGCCTTATTACATCAGGCCCAAAGTGGTTAGTACTATGTAATTGCTCGATCTTATTACATTGTCGAGGCACAACATCGTTGTTACTTTAATAGCATGTAATTGTGAACAGGGATAAACTCTGGTAATATCCAATCGAACATGAAATCTATTCCTCGCCGCAGTCGATCGCTCGCCATTGCGGATTCTCAATCGGCGTCGAGTGAGACACTAACCAACTAGAAAATGGATCCGCGAGCGATTAAGATAGCGATCTGTGGTCAGTAAATTTTTAAGGCGCACTGAAATTGCCGATCTGGCGCGTTCTAATCTCTTAACGATTCCTCAATCGGATTAAAACAATAGGGATAGGAGGAAAAGGTAGTATCGAACGAACATACGTTCTCAACATTCGGACTATAGTGTGTTTCTTGAAGTGGAAAACGCAAGACATTCGGAAGAGAGCAATTTTCAGAACTCTATATACAACTTATATTTGCATAATTGACCGAAATGGAATATTTCAAACCTTTATCTTATTTAAATTTCACTTTATAGCAATAATTATTTTTGGACAAATATATATTATCGCCATGAATCTCGTTGGAGATTGCATACATACTAAATAAATGATTATAGAGTAAATCGAATATTGTTTGTAAAAAATGATTATTTTCATTAAGCATTAGCTTGCAAATATTATTTCCTTGAAGAACTTCTCTGCATTCAATTCAACTAATAAATAACGTAACAGTTAAATTGTTCTTTTTTAGGTCACTGAACTTATTGAGCAGAAATCCAATGGTATGGAAATTATAATTAAAGAGTAAGTACGAATGAATAAACGAAAAGATGTCCAAGTTTAAAAAAAGTTTTAGAATTATGTCTACATATTTTCCCCTTGTTGCATCATTTTGCGTGTTGAGTCTAAATCTGAACGAGCAGATACACATCGACATTTTGTGAAACGCGAATGCGATCTTGCGAATAAATCTCCAGCCGCTCGATGCCTCGAGTGAACTGCACAGGATTAAATTTAAATTGTAAGCACGAGTGTGCGAGGAAAATAAAAGTTTCACTGCAGAGTTCGCTAAAAGTACGCCGGCCATCGAGAGTACTCGCGCGAGGAAAATATCTCGCAAGAGTCAATACTACCCATCGCACCGGCTTCGTAGGATTCGAGAATAGGGCGCTACTTCGTTAGTACAAACCGCAGAACGGGAACGTGATCCAATCGTCCGTCTCTTGGCTGGCTCTTGTGGGTTGCAGGCAGAACGATATATCTGATCTCGCATCACAAAGCGCAATATCTCGACCATTGTGTTTTGTTCGTTGAATACCCGAGCGGCATGCGAGGAAGAAACTTCACTCGTTGGTTTAGTTTAAAACAATCACTCAAATAGATTATTCGCACGATTTATGAATATTAATCAAATTAAATGCATTTACATAAAATTGCTACGAAATTTTGAAAAGACGCATATCATGCGGCTATCTTATTTAACCGCACATAAAATGATCATAGTTGTCATTTCCGACTGTAAAAAAATAATTATCATCAATTAATTACAACTAATTACAATTAAAAATAAATATGATAGTCAGAAAAAAATTTGACGCGAGAGAAGGGTGAATGCAAATAATTCGTAATAATTGTTTGAGAAAAGATAGGATTACCCGCCACAGTTAGGCTCGATTTTTAAATTCTCATTCAAAAATCTCTTAGTATAATATATCATTTCATTAAAAAAACAGTTCGAAGTATACAAATATGTACATACATAAATATAAATACAATTTCGAGATATAATTGAAAAAATTTGCAAGAAAATAATATTGTATTTGATAAACAGTAAAATAATGATTAATTATAACTTTTTATTTCAATAAAAGACTAATGTTTATGATGATTAATCAGCAAACATTATGATCGCGTTCAGCAGACTCAATTGTTGCGGAGCGGATCCGTGAGCGCTCGCTGCTATTGAATGAGCTAGAAGAATACACCAATAGCAGCGAGCGCTCCAGCGCGGATCCAATCGGCAATAGTTGAATCTGCAAAAAAAGGGACGGTAATAAAGAGCATAAAATAAATAAAAAATAAGAACAAAGTCATCATTTTGAACTCCCCCCTTTTATCAGTCAGATATTCCACACCCACGGGCAAGTTAAGTTGTCGGCCCAGGTGAAATATGAGACAAAGAATACGGTTAACGCGATATTGCAAACACTTCGAAGCGTTTCTTAACTGGTGAGTTTGTAAAATTCTTTCTTCTAATTGGTCCATCAAATGCTTTAAAGCATTTGTAGCGAGACTTTGACCACAGCCAAAGATGAGCAATCGAATGTTTTTATATAACTTATCTAATAGTATAGAAGAGAATCACAATACCTATGGAATTTCCGATTTGATAAGATCCAAATCGCAATCATAACATCGACTGTCATCGGCTGCTCTGCAGGGTTCAATGTACCCACTGTTTGCCCGTTAGAAACTCTCAATTGATCTGTTCGACTTGCTTATACTTTTATATACCTTTTACACTTAAAATGAGACAGATATATACTTCCCGCTAAAAAGAGAGGAAGCGAAGATGCTGAATGCAGAAAATGTAAGCAAGTCGAATAGACCTAAAGCGTTTTTGCTGTCTCGTTATCGCAATAAAGGCGTCCCAATCGTATCGCACCATATAATGGCTAAGTTCAACAAAATACAATAGTTTTATGATTAAAATTATAAGAAAAACGACTTGATTAAAACTTAATACATATAAAAAAAGAGCTTAGATAATATATCAATATTCAAGATAAAAATAGCCAATAATATAATATCTCAGTATTCAAGATAAAAATTTTAAACACAAGTAGAAAAATTGCTAACAAAACTTAGCAAAATACAACAACAACATTGTCTTGAATATTGTAACAGATATTATATTGGCTCTCAGGTTCTTTTTTTATTGAGTTTTATGATTGTTTGCTGAAATAGGATCATTCTTTTAGATCTAAAAGTATAATCCAATCAGCGCGAAGAAAATTTCGAATAATTGCACAATAAACGTTCTGCTGAACACAGTCATTGAGCGCGTTCAAGTTGACAAATCGGCTAGCCTGCTCGCCGAGCAAATGAACATAATTGGTTGTTACTTATAGATTTAAACAATCATATACAATCGTTCGGTAAGCATGACTAGCTGCTTTGCTGTCTTGAACTCTCCCAATCTTTATTTTCATTTCTTCTTATTATATATTTCCGCGAGCATTCCCTGTCGCACAAAGGTGATTCCTCGCCAAAGAAATATCGCTTGATCCTGATTTTCATATCCCCTCTCACCTCACGCGCGTGTAACAGAGATATTCATGCAAAACGGAGTCCACGTCCCTCGCCCGCTAAGATTTCGTAGAATCCGAAACGAGACAAAAACACAGCACTGAAGAGACATATTCAAACTAAACATATCAATATTTATATTCCGTGAAAGAATGATACTTCTGTTTTCGACCTTCTACAGTTTATGCTTCTTCATATCGTTTCTATACCTTCAGTGATTAAGTCCGATTAAGTGCTTTAAAATTCCGTAATACAAAACGCGCAATTATAATGGCGGACCAGCAATTAAGAGGCAACAAGATCCGAGTATTCAATCTCGGAGTTCGTCAATATCTGCGTAAACATTACAAACCGTCAAAAGAGAAATATTTAGCAATTTGCATATATTGTTTGTCAAAAGTAGGTTATAATAATCGCAGCTATAATTTTTTACCCTTGCACTTAAACATAAAACATCCGGAAGTATTAACAGAAGAACAGAAGACAGAACGTAACAATCATTGGGCATGGGATTATTTCACTCCAACATCAGATGGCGGACAGTGCAACATATGTTCTACAATAATTACATCTGGAATCCGCACCATTATGAAACATCTTAATATTCACAGGAAGACGTAAGTATACAATAAGTATATTTTTAACAACTAAGAGAAACAATATAGGAATTCTTTCACGAAGTTCTGTGCACAATTGATATTATCGTGTTTTTTACTTTTATTGTTACTACTTATATAGACATAATATCTTCGATCCAAACGAAGTTATTTACGAAGATACTTATATGTATGGCGCAAGTACCAGTGCAAGCGGCAGTATGATTGTGGAGGAATATCAGGAAGCTTCAATACCAATAGCTTCTAATTTGACCGATGACACGGATAGAACATGTGTTCCTAACGAGTAATTATTCACTTTAAATTAATTTAAATTCATGCTAATAGATCTTTCGAATCAATTTGTATTTTTTTCCCTATTCAAATATAATCTATATGATGTTGTGTATAACACTTATTTATTAAGCGTTTCATTAATATTTATATAATAACCAATTAATGGCAAATTATTTCTCCAATTTTGTTATACTATTTTATATAATATTTTATACGATACTATATGTATAAGATGTTATTATAGTTTCCGCAGCCATTTATTTACAATCATTTTTCATATTCAGTTTATCTATATTTGCATTAACTGGAAAAAAGGTACTTCTTCTGTCACTGCTAAATATTCATGTATGATCCAATTTGTTTTTTCATTTATTGTACATTCATAAATAATATAATTACATTTTGTTTAATTGTCGATTATTGCATGCAATGCGTAATGCACTCGCTTTGGTAAATTGCTTTCATAACTCTTATTTTTATGATGTTATGCTATTAATTCAGATATAGTTTAATTTTTGAGGAATTGACATATATATTTATATTTAACTTGTTTTTTTCTTATTTATAATATTTTAGGAAATGAAGTTTATATTTATGCATACACACATATTTTATGATTAAATGTGCCTTCAAGAACGAATTCAATCTTAAAATTTATTCCGAAAAAATGATACTTGTGGTACATTGTTTTAAATATATATAATACAATGCAATGTTTCAAAGATTTATACACTGCACTTCAGTGAAATTAATTACATTCATTTTATATTTTATTGATAGTTTTATTAGTGAATGAGACAGAGATTAATATAAAGCTTTTCGAAATACGAAGTTGTTCGAAGACTGTCATATATATAAGATAAATTCCCCAAAAAATTCTCTTTATGTATCATTGTACCTTTATTTCGCATATAACATAATATCATATTAAATTATAAAAATAATAAATTATAATAATTAAAAAGGAAAAAGGGCTACGAGCCTAAAAACAATCAACATAAAATGACAAACTATATAAATAGTTAAAAAATAAAATAAAACATGTCAAGAAATTAAAAAAATAAATTATAATTTGACAATCAGAAGGTGAACAAAACAAACGTTTCGATTCTTGTTGGATCATTTTCAATGACAAATAAATTAATAATAGAAATGTAACGTAGATAAAACATAAGAAATTAAATAAAATTCGCATTGGGACGCAATATTAACTATAAAACTCGCTCCAAATTGAGAGGAAATCAAACAAACGATTATAGTTGACACAAATGTGCTCCTCCGAACCGTGCGTGTGTATAAGGACGAACATGTTCCTGTACGCAAGTATAAATTATAATAATAAATTAACGATGGAAGTAAATAAAAATAATAAGAAAAGTACAAATCGAGTCGCAAACAATAAAAAGAAAGATACAAAACAAGTCGTAAATAATAAATTAAAATTAAAAGAAAGAGGCAATAATTATCCTTGATATTATAAGACAAGCACATAAGAAATAATAATGACGATAGAAAAAGAGTAAAATGCCGACATTCATTGTATATATATATAATGAGTTTAAACTCATTATACATGCGAATTTTATTTAATTTCTTATATTTTATCTACCTTTACATTTTACATTTCTATTATTAATTTATTTGTCACATTGAAAATGATTCAACAAGGATCGAAACGTTTGTTTTGTTCAAATTATAATCTTGCCGGTAGAGAAGAACTTTCCGATGGAGAAGAACTTCCCGATGGAGAAGAACTTCCAGATGGAGAAGAACTTCCCGATGGAGAAGAATTTCTCGAAGTAGAAGGACTTATAGAATTATTTGACCAACAACCATCTAACATTTATAATTACCCTCTTGATCCTGAGAGCCAAATTACCTATGATCTTACGGAAAAGAATAATTGATACTGCGTTATAGCATATACAAATATATTTCTTAATGAGACCTAATTTCAAAAAACGAACTTTCAAGGAAATTGCTAATTTACTGATAAAATGTGACGCATTGACTCATTCTTATATACTGCAACTCAATGCCGTACGCACATATATACATAAATTTTTGTAAAACGATATCGTTTTAATTACATGTAAATTTAATTTCAACAATGTTATTCTTCTAATTACTTTATTAGTTTGTAACTTTCAATTTTGTACGTACAAATTCCAAAACTTTTGTATCAAACAAATATTGCGACAAACTTGAAAAGTCTAGACGTTACTCAGATTTGAATAATATTTAAACAGCATAACAATTTAAAAAATTGTTGTTCATGACATAAACTTCAAGTTGCAGACACATATTAATACATATACTTTAATTTTAGAGGATTATCAAATGCGATAAAAGTTATTGTACGATATCCTTCTACGAAAATTATTACGTTCAACCGATAAACAGAAGACCATTTAAGATCCGCCTCTTAAGGATCCAATAGCCGTTAATAACTCCGACAATATCGTAATTCTCATATGACAATTACTTTTCTTTTTTATAGATTTGAGAATAATTTGTCACAATTAATCTATACGTATTAATACTTGTCTGTGCTTAAGTTTTAAAGAGTTTTCATGCCCAGAACATACAAGTTAAAAAATTGTGGAATTTTTTACATCTCAATCTCTTATTTATAGCGATTTACTATTTATTAGTATGGCGATCTAGAGCTACTATATCAGCTTTAGATAAAAGCTATGCCGTTTGTACTTACAGAACTGTGATCTGCTAGAGTACTATTTGTCACGAAGATACAATGTGGAGCTCTTAAAATTGGATTTTTACATATAATTAATAATATATCATAATTGAAATTATTCTTTTATGAAAATTATGTTTCTATGTGCATAAGATATCTATGTACTACATACTATTCTGTACATACAGATCAGTGATAAATCCTTTGTATATAAGTCCTACTTACATTACGATTAATCGGTTTTAAGATCCTTTTAAGAAGTATTGAATGTATAAACGTATCAAATATAATTTTGGTCTATGTAACAAAAACAAAATATAAGTTTAAGTTCAAGATATAAAAATTAACAACATCACTAATAAAAACACATACGTTAAATGAACCATTACACCTGAATCGAATACCAAGTGATAATTAAATTTAAGTAAATTCTTAACTTCCTTAGTAATGCAAATATAAGTCAAACATGTCCAGGTATACACACACTTAAGGCTGTATTAATTATGTTGTACGTTAAGTATTTAATTATTATTTATATAAATTTTTATATAACTTTATGTTACATAAAAATTTATTTTACATCATTTACTGTTAATATCATACATTTTAAATATACATATATACGTATAGATGAATTTGTGAATAAATTATTATAATATACACATTATTTAATATCTATAAATAGTATACACTTTATAAGTAGTACAGTTTTTACATAACGTTTTTTAAATTTATTTATTAATTTAATTAACTGTTTTATATAATGATCACATTATTCATAAAATATATCCGCTAATATATGATATTAAGTTGATATTAAGTAGATGATTTGTTTGTAACTAAATGTCACTTCTGGTCATTTATTCACGATAGTTTTTTTCTCTTTGTAATTTTTAATTAGTATCATTAATTTATTTTTATATCATCATTTTCATATAGATTATTTTCAAAAATAAGCAATTTTCAGAAATTCTTTTGGACTTATTTAATATTAAGAAAAAAAACTTATCTATTTTTAATATACTGAAAAAAAAACAAGAAATTCCATGTCAATTTGAACAATGAGATTTTATGTATCACTATAAGTTTTACATACGTTATTTATCTTCTGCGAATAATATAAAATAAAGACACTAGGATACATACAAAATAGACAAGATGGTTATTTAACGCTGAAAGGAATTAAAGTACTGGAGAAAAAAATAATGTAAATATGACGCAGTTTTAAATAAGAAATATCACGTCAAATGCAGCCACTAATTAAACGACCTGATAAAATAAATATCTTTGATTGACAGTCGAACAACACATTACTTTTTGACAGATTGTTGTATGTTTAGAAACATATCACATAATCAATTATCTTTGAAATTTTCAATTTAAATTTAATTAAATTTAAATGAAATCATTTCATACGTAACCAAAATTAATATTTCATCATTTCAATGTACTGTATTTGTTATTGTAACGTAGTGTATTTCTCATCCGTTTACATACTTTATAAATCTTTTAGAGTAAAATCTTAATGTGAAGAGTGAAATCTCACTTTTAAAGACTAAAAATTGTGACACTCTTTTTTAAAACTCACTCAATTTTCATTCTTTACAGTTAGATTTCATTCCAAAAATTTAGAGATAATTTTTACCTACCAATTACTTTCTCTATTGTACTTATTTTTATATGTTATTAACATTCATCAGATATCATTGGTAGCTAAAACACTAATTATTATTGCACAATTTTAGTATTACTTGCACAACTTATCTTCGCACAATTTTAAAAATACTGTAAAAAACTATAATTTATCAAGGAAAATCACATAATATGACGAAATCTTTTTATAGTACTTGACGATGGTTGAAGACTGTAGAAAAATTGTTTATTCAAGTTACAAACAAAGAATAAAAACGTTCATATCATGAAATATCAAAAAATAGTTTTTTCTGATTGCTATATACGCTCTATATACACTTTTACTTTCAAATATTTTTAATTAAATGAAAGAAAGCCTATATTCTAATATATTATTGTTTGTGTTTCCTTTTCACAGATCAGATTTCCTGAATCCATAATTTTTATTATAATATTCCTGAGACTTTTATATATAATGGTGTTTTCTATATAAAGATTATGTGTTTCACGGGTTTTCTCCGTATCCAGATTCATTCTTGAAATGCCAACGTTTCGTGAATCTTGCTGTTTACATCATCAGGGCAAAGAACAGTCTGATACTTACTGATATAGTGTGATACTGATTTTTATTATACTTGTCGATCACTAAAATAATATTTAAATTGCTTTATTCTTCTAAAGAGAAGAAAATGATAAGATAGATAAAATAAATTATTATTGTATATTGCATATTTGTGTGTGTCATTAAAAAGGTAAGATTCAGTTAAATCTTTTATTTTATCTTTACTGTTAATCTTTTTCTTCGGATGTCTCATCTTTTGATTTTTGAAAGAATAACTTTTGTTACTTTAATTAATACTATTATAGTGTAAAAATTTTGATTATGAGTGGTAAAAATCGTGTGGTAAAAATTTAAAATGAAAATGCACATAAGGATGTTTTGGAATCTAATGGATTAAATGGAAAAATTAATTGTAAATATATAACAATAGAATTATAAATATTCGTCAAAAAATGAAAATCGACATTACAAATTATGTCACAAATGAATTCAAAATGCAAATCGCGAGTAAAATAATTGTTAATTTCGTTATCGTACCGAAAAAATATAACTACATTGCAGTAACAGCTATAAAATACGAAAATTAGAATTGTTATAATTTTATTACCGACTTATGTAATGGTAACGGTATATCAAGTAACGCGTTTTTCAATCTGAGATTTACATTCAATACGATGTAATATTCAATTCTGGAAGACGATTTTATTTAATGCGAGTTTGTGAAAAATCGTATGTTTGGCTCTCTCGCTCAAAATTCAGCCTTTCTTATTTATCAGTTAGCTTCTGAACATCGACCGCGACAAATCTAAGGGAAGAATGTGAGGAAATGTTACAGATATATAGTATGGATGGTTTAAGTAAAAAAATATATTTCTTTATTTAACTAAACGTGTATTTATATATCAAAATGTAAAATGTGTGAAACTACAGGGTGGGCCATCTATTGGTACGTTTTTAAAAATGCGATCAAATGAGCATACATTGATATTTTTTATTAATTTTTTTTTTGTTGTGAAGCTAAAAGTATCCGCGTCAAGAATGAAAAACGATTTCGTTCATGTGGCTCCCTCTACTGGCCTTACAGTATGCCATTCGGTCACCCCAATTATTAATGACATTTTGGACTATTGTTTTTCAAAGCTGGAATTGTCTCACACTTTGGGCCACAGCCTCAATATTCTCGGGTGTGCGCACTGTCCGAGCTCTGGGACCACTTCTGTCATCCACTAACATCCCTTTCTCACGAACTTTCCTCACCAATTTGCGTATAGCTCCTTCGGTGCTCCATATTTCTTTTCAAAATTCGTACAGTTTCGGCGACACAGCACTGACTTTGAAAATAAGTTTTTAAAATTTCAAAACGCTCTTCAAGAGAAAACATGTTGTTTCGTGCCGCGGACGGTATGACTAATAAACTGTCAAAATTTCGGGTCTGTAGCTCCTTCGGTGTTGCCATACGACGAAATTCAAAAACGTACCAATAGATGGCCCACCCTATATATTATACACTATATTATACACTATATTATACACTTTATTATATACAATATTATACACTCCATAATGAAATGTTTGATATATCAGAGAGTAATCCGAAAACAGTTATAATTGCGAGTCAGCTGTTATCAAATTTTCCAGAAAATCCGTTTCGCGACTCTCCTCCGTTCTAACAAATTTTAAACACAAGCAACTATAGTGTGGAATCAAAGAGCACTCCATACTTAAAATTTTACTCAATACAGAAATTTATCTTAATAGAATCCAAAAATTGGATTAAAAATCAATTGTGAACTTTCTAACATATTGTGCGCGGATATCAACCGATATTTGGAATGGCAGAACTGTCCGTAAAACAGAGATTTAACTTTCAGGTATCATTTACACTGGTCGTAAGACGCTTCCCACAATAGCAGGAATACGGAATTAGGAATACGAAATAAGAAATAATGACATCAACTTGTCAGAAATCGTGAATTTTTATGTATTCGATTTTTGATTGATTAAAATCGTTATTCTTCATTCGTGTTCCGTATGCCGTTTTCTGATACTTTAAACATAGTCGAGCATTACTGTCTTACAATTGAATGAGGGGGAATAATTATTCGAATGAAATTGATCAATTATTACAAATTACGGCCAAAATGATACCTTACCGACTGTTACATAAATAGACGCAATTCGCAAATGTAAAAAAAGGGACATAATAAAAAGCACATAATAAATAATAAATAAGAATAAGGTAGTCATTTTGAACTCCTCCCTTTTGCCAGTCAAATATTCCACATCCACGAGCAAGTTAAGTTTTTCGGCCCTGTTCAGACATGAGACAATGATGAGCGTTCGAATGTTTTCGTATAACTTATCCAATAGCATAGAAGAGAATGACAAAATCGTGTGCAATACCTATAAAATTTCCGATTTGATAAGATCCAAATTGCGTTCTTAATGTCGGTCATTGGGCCGCTCTGCAGGGTTCAACGTATCCACTGTTCACCCGCTAGAAATTCTCAACTGATCTGTTCTCAATTGATTTGCTCACACCTTTTTACACTTTTTACACTTAAAATGAAATAGATATATATTTGACGCTGAAAAGAGAGAAAGTGGAGATGTTGAAAGTGTAGCAAGTCGAATAGACATATTGTTTTTGCTATCTCATTATCGCAATAAAGGCGCCCCAATCGTGTCGAACCATACAGTGACTGAGTTCAGCAGAACACAACAGTTTTATGATGAAAACTATAAGAAAACGGTTCGAATGATTAATATGGAATACATATAAGGAAAGAGCTAAGATTCAAAATAATATATCTGTTACAATATTCAAGATAAAAAATATAAACAAAAGTAACTCGCTGACAAAACTCGCTGACAAAACTTAATAATAGCAAAATATAACAAGGATATTGTCTTGAATACTGTAACAGATACATTATATTGGCTCTCAGGTTCTTTTTTTATTCAGTTTTATGATTGTTTGCTGAAATAGGATCATTCTTTTAGATCTAAAAGTATAATCCAATCAGCGCGAAGAAAACTTCGAATAATTGTAAAATAAACGTTCTGCTGGACACAGTCAGTCTTGAGCGCGTTCAAGTTGACAAATCGGCTAGCCTGCTCGCCGAGCAAATGAACATAATTGGTTGTTACTAATAGATTTAAACAATCATATACAATCGTTCGGTAAGCATGACTAGCCGCTTTGCTGTCTTGAACTCGGCCAATCTTTATTTTCATTTCTTCTTATTATATATTTCCGCGAGCATTCCCTGTCGCACAAAGGTGATTCCTCACCAAAGAAATATCGCTTGGTCCTGATTTTCATATCCCCTCTCACCTCACGCGCGTGTAACAGAAATATTCACGCAAACCGGAGTCCACGTTCCTCGCCCCGCTAAGATTTCGTAGAATCCGAAACGAGACAAACACAGCACTGAAGAGACATATTCAAACTAAACATACCAATATTTATATTCCGTGAAAGAATGATACTTCTGTTATCAACTTTCTGCAGTTTATGCTTCTTCATATCGTTTCTATTCCTTCCAGTGATTAAGTCCGATTAAGTGCTTTAAAATTCCGTGAAACAAAACGTGCAATTATAATGGCGGACCAGCAATTAAGAAGCAACAAGATCCGAGTATTCAATCTCCGAGTTCGTCAATATCTGCGTAAACATTATAAACCGTCAAACCAAAAATATTTAGCAATTTGCATATATTGTTTGTCAAAAATAAGTTATATAAGAAACTATACTGTTTTACCCTTGCACTTAAACATAATACATCCGGGAGTATTAACAGAAGAACAGAAGACAGAACATAACATTCATTGGGCATGGGATTATTTCACTCCAACATCAGATGGCGGAGAGTGCAACATATGTTCTACAAGTATTACATCTGGAATCGGCGCCATTACGAATCATCTTAATATTCACAGGAAGACGTAAGTATAAAATAAGTATATTTTTAACAACTAAGAGAAACAATATAGGAATTCTTTCACGGAGTTCTGTGCACAATTAATATTATCGTGTTTTTTACTTTTATTGTTACTCCTTATATAGACATAATATCTTCGATCCAAACGAAGTTATTTACGAAGATACTTATATGTATGGCGCAAGTACCAGTGCAAGGGGCTGTATGATTGTGAAGGATGCAGAATATCAGGGAGCTTCAATACCAATAGCTTCTAATTTGACCGATGACACGGATAGAACATGTGTTCCTAACGAGTAATTATTCACTTTAAATTAATTTAAATTCATTCTAATAGATCTTTCGAATCAATTTGTATTTTTTTTCCTATTCAAATATAATGTATATGATGTTGTGTATAACACTTATTTATTAATCGTTTCATTAATATTTATATAGTAACTAATTAATGGCAAATTATTTCTCCAATTTTGTTATACTATTTTATATAATATTTCATACGATACTATATGTATAAGATGTTATTATACTTTCCGCAGCCATACTTATTTACAAACATTTTTCATATTCAGTTTATCTGTATTTGCATTAACTGGAAAAAAAGGTACTTCTTCTGTCACTGCTAAATATTCATGTGTGATCAAATTTGTGTTTTCTCATTTAGTGTATATTCATAAATAATATAATTACATGTTGTTTAATTGTCGATTATTGCATGCAATGCGTAATGCACTCGCTTTGGTAAATTGCTTTCATTAAGCTTATTTTTATGATTTTATGCTATTAATTCAGATATAGTTTAATTTTTGAGGCATTGACATATATATTTATATTTAACTTGTTTTTTTCTTATTTACAATATTTCAGGAAATGAAGTTTATATTTATTCATACACACATATTTCATGATTAAATATGCTTTCAAGAACGAATTCAATCTTAAAATTTATTCCGAAAAAAAAATAGTTGTGGTACATTGTCTTAAATATTTATAATACAATGCAATGTTTCAAAGATTTATATCCTGCACTTCAGTAAAATTAATTACATTCATTTTATAGTTTATTGATAGTTTTATTAGTGAATGAGACAGAGATTAACATAAAGCTTTTCGAAATACGAATTTGTTCGAAGACTGTCATATATATATAAGATAAATTCCCCAAAAAACTCTCTTTATGTACCATTGTACCTTTATTTCGCATATAACATAATATCATGTTAAATTATAAAAATAATAAATTATAATAATTAAAAAGGAAAAAGGGCTACGAGCCTAAAAACAATCAACATAAAATGACATACTGTATAAATAGTTAAAAAATAAAATAAAACATGTCATGAAATTAAAAAGGGAAATTATAATTTGACAATCAGAAGGTGAACAAAACAAACGTTTCGATCTTGTTGGATCATTTTCAATGACATATAAATTAATAATAGAAATGTAACGATGTAGATAAAACATAAGAAATTAAATAAAATTCACATTCGGACGCAATATTAACTATAAAACTCGCTCCAAATTGAGAGGAAATCAAACAAACGATTATAGTTGACACAAATGTGCTCCTCCGAACCGTGCGTGTGTATAACGACGAACATGTTTCTTTAGCAAGTATAAATTATAATAATTAATTAACGACGGAAGAAAATAAAAATAAAAAGAAAAGTACAAATCGAGTCGCAAACAATAAAAAGAAAGGTACAAAATAACTTAAAATTAAAAGAAAGAGGCAAATATTATCTTTGATATTATAAGACAAGCACATAAGAAATAATAATGACGATAGAAAAAGAGTAAAATACCGACATTCATTGTATATGTATAATGAGTTTAAACTCATTATACATGCGAATTTAATTTCTAATGTTTTATCTACGTTGCATTTCTATTATTAATTTATTTGTCACATTGAAAATGATTCAACAAGGATCGAAACGTTTGTTTTGTTCACCTTCTAATTGTCAAATTATAATTTACCTTTTTAATTTCATGACATGTTTTATTTAATTTTTTAACTGTTTATACAGTTTGTCATTTTATGTTGATTGTTTTTAGGCTCGTATCCCTTTTTCCTTTTTAATTATTTTAATATCATATATCCTAACAATAAATTTGGGACAGTTTTATACTTTCATGTATACAAAACCACAAATATAAGTATTTAATTTAACAATTCATAAGTTACTACAGATTTTTCCTATTCTAAGCGTATATTTAGATTGAAGAGATGAGGCTTTTTATATAATTATCAAGTAATATAATTATTAAATACTATATTACATTTTATAACTCTTTAATTTTTTTATCACAATATATATAGATCCGCAACGAAGACTTCAGAACCATCAGAATATGTTGCGAGTCCTCTTGAAAATATTGAAAATATTATAGGGAATGTAAAACTTGACGCCGAATTAAAGCCGTTAGACGATCCAGAAGAAGTTGCCGGTAGAGAAGAACTTCCCGATGGAGAAGAACTTCCCGATGGAGAAGAACTTCCCGATGGAGAAGAACTTCCCGATGGAAAAGAATTTCTCGAAGTAGAAGGACTTATAGAGTTATTTGACCAACAACCATCTAACATTTATAATTACCCTCTTGATCCTGAGAGCCAAATTAATTATGATCTTACGGAAAAGAATAATTGATACTGCATTATAGCATATACAAATATATTTCTTAATGAGACCTAATTTCAAAAAACGAACTCTCAAGGAAATTGCTAATTTACTGATAAAATGTGACGCATTGACTCATTCTTATATACTGCAATTCAATGCCGTACGCACATATATACATAAATTTTTGTAAAGCGATATCGTTTTAATTACATGTAAATCTAATTTCAACAATGTTATTCTTCTAATTACTTTATTAGTTTGTAACTTTCAATTTTGTACGTACAAATTCCACTTTTGTATCAAACAAATATTGCGACAAACTTGAAAAGTCTAGACGTTACTCAGATTTAAATAATATTTAAACAGCATAACAATTTAAAAAATTGTTGTTCATGACATAAACTTCAAGTTGCAGACGCATACTAATACATATACTTTAATTTTAAATGATTCTCAAATGCGATAAAAGTTATTGTATTGTACGATATCCTTCTACGAAAATTATTACGTTCAACCGATAAACAGAAGACCATTTAAGATCCGCCTCTTAAGGATACAATAGCCGTTAATAATACCATAATTCTCGTATGACAATTACTTTTCTTTTTTATAGATTTGACTTGGCTGTGTTTGAGTTTTAAAGAGTTTTCATGCCCAGAACATACAAGTTAAAAAATTGTGGTATTTTTTACAATTTCTTATTTATAGCAATTTACTATTTATTAGTATGGCGATCTAGAGCTGCTATATCAGTATTTGCTTCAGATAAAAGCTATGCCATTTGTACTTACAAAACTGTGATCTGCAGACTATTAATTGTCACGAAGATACAATGTGGAGCTCTTAAAATTGGATTTTTACATATAATTGAAATTATTCTTTTATGAAAATTATGTTTCTGTGTACATAAGATATCTGTGTACTACATACTATTCTGTACATACAGATGCGTCAGTGATACATAAATCGTTTGTATATAAATCCTACTTACATTACGATTAATCGGTTTTAGGATCCTTTTAAGAGATATTGAATGTATAAACGTATAAAATATAATTTTGGTCTACGTAACAAAAACAAAATATAAGTTTAAGTTCAAGATATAAAAATTAACAACATCACTAATAAAAACACATACGTTAAATGAACCATTACACCTGAATCGAATACCAAGTGATAATTAAATTTAAGTAAATTCTTAACTTCCTTTGTAATGCAAATATAAGACAAATATGTCCAGGTATATACACACTTAAAGCTGTATTAATTATGTTGTACGTTAAGTATTTAATTATTATTTATATAAATTTTTATATAACTTTATGTTACATAAAAATTTATTTTACATCATTTACTGTTAATATCATACATTTTAAATATACATATATACGTATAGATGTATTTGTGAATAATTTATTATATAAATAATATACACATTATTTAACATCTACAAATAGTATATACTTTATAAGTAGTACAGTTTTTATACAACGTTTTTTAAATTTATTTATTAATTTAATTAACTTTTTTATATAATGATCACATTATTCATAAAATATATGCGCTAATATATGATATTAAGTTGATATTAAGTAGATGATGTTTGTAATTAAATGTCACTTCTGGTCATTTATTCACGGTTAAAGGGGTAATTTTTTTTTCTTTGTTATTTTTAATTAGTATCATTAATTTATTTTTATATCATCATTTTCATATAGGTTATTTTCAAAAATAAGCAATTATTAGAAATCCTTTCGCACTTATTTAATATTAAGAAAAGAAACTTATCTTTTTCAATATATTAAAAAAAAATACAAGAGAGATATTTCGTGAGTCAGTTTGAACAATGACATTTTATGTATCTATAAATTTTACATACGTTATTTACCTTCTGCGAATAATATAAAATGAAAACACTAGGATACATATACAATATAGACAAGATTATTTAGCACTGAAAGGAATTAAAATAATGGAGAAAAAAATAAAGCTAATATAAATATGATGCAGTTTTATGTAAGGAATATCACGACAAATGCAGCCACTAATTAAGCGACCTAATAAAATAAAAATCTTTGATAACAATAGAACAACACATTACTTTTTGACAGACTGTTGTATGTTTAGAAACATTTCAGATAATCAATTATCTGTGAAATTTTTAATACGATTTTAAATTTAATTAAATTTGGCTGAAATCATTTTATACGTAACCAAAATTAATATTTTGTTGTTTCAGTGTACTATACTTTTTATTGTAACTTAGTGTATTTCTCATCCGTTTATGTACTCTATAAAATTTTTAGAGTAAAAGCTGTGTGAAGCTAATGTGAAGAGTGAAATCTCACTTTTTGAAGATTAAATATTATTCCACTCTTTTTCTATTGCAATTATTTTTATATGCTATTAACATTCATTAGATACCATTGATAGCTAAAACACTAATTGCACAATTTTTATATATATTACCAACACTACTTATCTTCGCAATTTAAAAAATATTGTAAAAAACTATGATTTATCAAGGAAAGTTAAATAATATGACTAAATCTTTTTGTGATACTTGACGATAGTTAAAAACTAGCAAAATTGTTTATTCAAACTTAGATACGGACGAAGAATAAAATCATTCGTAAGCAAGAAATACTTTTTTCTTATTATTATATACATTCTTTATACGCTCTTACTTCCAAAGTTTTCTAATTAAATGAGATGAAGCCTGTCTCTCATCTCATTTCTAATGTACTATTGTTTGTGTTTCCTTTAACGTGTTTCCTTTATCTGATCTGTTGAATCTATAATTTTTATTATAATATTCTTGAGACTTTTACGGGTGTTTTCTATATAAAGATTATGTGTTTCACGGGTTTTCTCCGTGTCCAGATCCATTCTTGGAATGTTAACGTTTCGTGAACCTTTCAGTTCATTTTATCATAGTGAGGAACAGTCTGATACTTATTACTGATACAGCCTGATTCTGATTTTTATTATACTTGTAGATGAAATAATAATTAGATTGCTTTATTCTTCTAAATAAGATAGACAAAATAATTTATTATTGTATATTGAATATTTATGTGTGTCGTTAAGAAGGTAAATTTCAGTTACTTCTTTTATTTTATCTCCACTATTAATCTTTTTCTTCCGATGTTTCCTGTTTTGATTTTTGAAAAAACAACTTTTTTTACTTTAAATACAATTGTAGTCAATAAATTTTGATTGAGTCGTGTGATAAAGATTTAAAATGAAAATGCACACAAGAATATTTTAAAATCTATTGGATTAAATAAATTATTAGGTGTTGGAATTAATTCGTAGCGTTTTTAATGAAAGAATGTTATTTATTTCACATGAGCATTAAAAAATACATTAATGAAAGTACTTCCCATCACTTGTAAAACGCTACGAATTAATTCCAACACCTAATAATTAATGATCTAAGATATAAGAACAGAACTATAAATATTAATCATTGAAAGAAAATCGAAGACATTACATATTATGTCACAAATATATTCAAAATGCAAATAACGATTAAAATGTTAATTAACGGAACAACAGAAAATAGAAATTCATTGGACATGGGATTATTTTATTCCAATAACAGATCGAGAAGCAATATGCAAACCATGTAAAACGATAATTAAGTATTCTGAAAAAAAATACTTTAATTTAATCAGATATCTTTAAACTCACAAGGAGAAGTAAATATATCTTAAGTATATTCAACAATTAAAGGAATTAATTAAAGGAAGTTCCATACCGGAGTTTTATGCATAATTGAATTTAATTTCTTTATTGCATTTCTAATTTTTTTTATCATTCCTTGCATGGATGAAGGATTTTCGATTCAAGTTTAGATAGTAATACGATTGACGTGAGCAACAATGCTAACTGTGATATGACTATAAAGGAAGTGAGACATTAAAAAGCTTTATCAATATCTAATTTGAAAGATAATATATGGATGGATCAAATGCTTCAAACGAATTATTATGCGCCATACATTTTTTTAAATACATTTAAATAGAACTAATAAATTAATTAATATTATTTTTCCAATATAAATATATTCCAAGAGAGAATGGATCTGGACACGGAGGAAACCTGCGAAACGCATAATCTTTATATAGAAAGCATCCGTGGAAGCCTCTCGTGGAAGAATATTATATATATATATATATATATATATATATATATACTCTATTCAATTTTTAGAGTAAAATCTTACTGTAAATAGAGAAATCTAACTTTTAAAGATTGAAAATTAAGTCACTCTTTTTTAAAATGTTTAACATTTATTTTTTAGAGTGAGATTCTATTCCGAAATATTTAAATATTTTTGCCTATCAATTGTTCTTTCTGTTACTAAATTTTTATATTTTATTACCCTTATCAAATACCTAGATATTATCCCAATATTACTTATTTGCGCACAGTTTCAAACATATATACTTTTATAAAACTTTAAATGCCAAGAAGAAATTTTTTCATACTTGACGAGGGTTAAAGATTGTAGCAAAACTGTTTATACAAACTCAAATAAAGACGAAGAATAAAAATGTTCAGATGCAATATCCAGTATAACATATCTTTTTTCTTTGTTAAAGAATTGTTTATGTGTTCTTACTTTCAAATGTTTCTAACTAAATGAAAGAAAGTTTGTATTTGTCTTGTTTTTAATTTATTATTGTTTATATTTCTTTTTATACTTTCGACCTTTTAAATCCATAATTTTTATTATCACGGAAAAAAATAGATTCGCTGATTCAGCAAAGTTACAACTTGCTATGCAAGTTTGTTATCTGTAATTAATAAAATTTAGTGTTTTAATAAAGAAAGTATGTCTGTAAGTAGTTATCAATATGTTTGTGGGACAAACTCACTTTGTTAATACTGCAACAAATAATTTAATTATAATAACTAATTTACGCACTGCGCCTGCGCGCCGCTGCACTGTACATTTGTCATGTTTTCTTCTATTGTTGGAAGGTATAGTCGGAAGAACATGTGGTTCTTAAACAAGTTTGCTTGTACATTTATTCACACATTTAATTATATAATCTGCTAACTGGGTCCTTGGAGAGAAGAAGAAGAGATACGCGGCTGCTGTATAATATGCTTAGTGGTCGTCTTTATTTCGGTATCTGCATTTCTTTTCGTCATAAATCATCTTGAGTGAATACACATTTGCATTTGCATCAACAAAGCTCCTTCGTAAATATTGAAGTTTACCCAAACTTCAATACGTCCTGTATTTGTATGTCCAGAGCTTCCATATGACTGATAATACTCTATAATCAGATTAAGTTAGATTCTAATTTTGCGACCTGCGCCTCGCGTGCTATAAAGATCCGGCTTGATATATTTCCGGCACGATATGTTTTAAATAATGATATGTTTGTAATAATTAAAAAATTGTTTTTTTTTTATTTTGATAAAAATGAAAATATATTTATTAGAATTTGTTGTCTCTACTTGAATTGAGCAATTAATTCTTTGTTACAATGAAGATTGTTAATGTAATAATAATTTCTTCATCATCAGCAACTGATTGCACTGTCTTAGCTAACATATTTTGTGTTACAAATTTTAATTTTTATAATAAATACATTTTTGCAGAAAGTTATACCTTTGCCATATTAACAAATGTGCTATAATATTACTACAAATATGTTTAGTTACAATTGGTAATTTAATTCAGCTGCATAACTTTGCTACTTTAACATAAAAAACTAACTGTCTGTATATTACGGCTGTAAATTTGCTATATCAGTAAAAATTTTAGTATAATAATTTTAGCAAATCTTTTTTTCCAAAAAATCGTATACGCAGAACTATCGCTGAAATATCAGCCTACTTGATTTATTAAATGGCTCCTTTGTAACCTCCTCACAGTGCTGGACCGCGGCATATTGCGATACCGGCGAGAACGAAGAGAAGAATCCAGATGCTGGTTATATTCAGTACAGATGTGTCGGCTACAGATGATAGAGATCTCTCGCGGAGAATTCTTAGTATAATATTATAAGTTCTGAGCTTCAAATAACTCGAATAATTATTTTACATATTCCATATATATCACTCAGTCTCTGACAGTCGAGATACTAAAGCAAGAAGAAAAAGATAATGCTAGAGAAATGAAATTTCTTAAAGGCGAATGGCATACACTATAAAATAAAAACTTATTTTACAGAACAGGTAATATTTAACTAATGATTTGATGTTTAAAATGTGCACTGCACTGCCGCACGTTCATAGAGATCCAATTAATTGTTTCAACGACACTAAAAGATGAATTTTCTTTGTTCCGTCAGATCAATTAAATTCTAGATTTTGTACTTCCGCAATTTCGCTATTACGCGACTGTAATTTCCTGAATGAAGGCACAAGGATGTTCTATTCGACCTTAGTAGTCGCAAGAAATTCATTAAGTTGAGGAGTATGGTAACTATTTACATGATAGAAGTACGTAATTATTTACTTTCCACGGTACACGCAGTTTAAGTTGTCTGTATAAATGCGTTTAATAAATAGATTATCAACTATATTTGCAAGAACCTTGTAATAATGTAACTAGCTCGTAGGAAAGTATAGTAATAGTAAAATATCGTATGATCTTTGTATATCTCACGAAGCAATCTAGAACGAGCATAAAATTTGCACCAGCTACGTTCGGAAGAAAAATAGTTTCTCGAATCAGCGAATCGACGGAAAACAAGATGTA
This sequence comes from Acromyrmex echinatior, assembly GCF_024713525.1. NCBI lineage: Eukaryota > Metazoa > Arthropoda > Insecta > Hymenoptera > Formicidae > Acromyrmex > Acromyrmex echinatior. The sequence continues at coordinate 11,808,671 of NC_141859.1, forward strand.
GCACTTATCCGTGCTAGATCGATAGCGGGATGCGGCATATCGGGCCATCGTTACTGGAGCGCGTTTAATGAGTTGTTATGTGATAATTTAACGAGTCTACCGGCGGAGATTGCCCATGTGCATGACGCCACGCCATTAATTAAGCCGCTTGAGTTTTAACGGTTGAGTAGTCAGGCAACGTATTCTGTATCAGAGGTAAGGTGCAATAATTCAGATTACAGCGATGAAAACTGATACGACTTTTTGTGTTAACGACTTCAAAGGAATGTATTAGTTCTTTGTACTCGACTAGCAAGTATCTAAGCAGCGTCTCGAGCAGTTTACATACGATTGTACTAGATGTGTACCAAGTCTACAAAATTCATAAGTACGCTATTATAGGCATTTCAGATTGCGAATATATTATCGGTATATGTATATTATCATGTAATGATTCCGTAATATAGTATTGTATAATAAATGTCTTTCTAATATTATTCATTTAAGTTCTAATAATTATCCGTTTAATTCCTTTTCATGGTACTTAACAAAATACAAATGTAAATTACTTTCACACACGTTATATTATTCTATGGATTTTCTGATATTACGAAAAAGAGCTTCGATTAACGTTAATGAGAAGATGCAAACGACATTCAAGAAAATGTGTTATTCTGTGAATAAATATTGGAACGGTAATAAAAAAGCCGACCTCATCGCGATCGCGCTGCAAGCGTTCCATTGCCAATACATTTCGCAGTGCAGCTGCGAGAACAGATAAAAACTTTATGGCACTATCGGGCATATATGTATCGGTCCCTATTGCATAACGTGCAAGAATTATCGGGCAATCGCACGAAATGTAACAATGTCCATCCAATAATCTCAAGTTCATATAGCTTTTAGTTTGATTTTCAACTGCATTGCGACGCTTGGTAAATATCTTGAATTTATCGTACGTTACTTTTTGCTGTTTTTATTGATGCAATTTTAATACTGAAATATTTTACTGCAAATTATGGTCTTATTTTTTTTATGAATATGGAGCTGATTATCGATAATAGAAAAAAACACATAGAGAGAGAATAGAGAATAATATAAACAAAAATAAAAACAACAATATTAAGACCGAAAACGCGAATAATTAATTGTAAGTAGAAACCTGTTAAAATTTTTTATTTATACAAGAATATATAAATATACATAATTATACGTAAAATATGGCAATATAAGAGATGTTTGATTTAAAAAATGTATATTTTAATTTAAAAAATTATATATATATATATATATATATATACGATTATATAAATATAACAATTTTTTGTCATCTTTAAAATTAAATTTTTATAAAGAAAATAATTCAAAAATTATTTTTTAATTATATTTTATGTCTTTTTGTTATTATTTCTTTTTCTTGTACCAAACAGAAATTTTACACAAGAAAGAATTATATATGGATACAAATATATTCATTTTTTGTATATAATGACATATATTTATATATGTTCTTATATAAAAAATTTTTTATTGGGAAAATGCCTTGGTCTTTCGGTTTGAAAATAAAAATTTTAAAAATATTTTGCTTTGCGTATGCAATATAGCAAATATGCAATAGCTTTATTTTCAGTATATGAAAATCAAGAATGGGACTTGATTTACACTTTTTCTCTCAATCTAATAGTTATCCATTCTTTATATTATTTGAAATTTAATGCTTAAAGTATATCTATATCGTGCTTACAATATTTTCCTTATTATTCTTATCCTATCTAATTGCCATCTATAAATCTCCATATTTTATATCCTCTCCTTACTTATTTTAATCTACTTGTTTCATTCTTATCCTGCAGAATTATACTCTTCCTCCATATTGCTGTCTCTTAATTTTGCTAAAGTTCTAACTTACATTCCTTATTTTCATTTTCTATATTTTCTTTCCTTAGAAATTGCTTTGTACAAAAGTGACAAGAAATAATTAAATATTTCATACGTGCGACCGTTTATCGTATCAATTTTTCGACGTAAACGTGCGTCGCCTACTATAATTAATTAATGTAGATTCATTCGTTGGCGAACTTTGTTAAATCATCAGTGTCACGACACAATTGTATAAAATACGGAGAATGACATAAGTGAGATATTTTATGTAGTATGACGCGCAACTCATCACTGAGAACCGTTCATTGCACTGTGCCAACGCGCGTTGAGGTAATTGCGATAAGTAAGTTCCCTCAGTGAAGTCGATCCACTTACAATTAGCAACGAAACGCTAGAAATTCCATCGTGGTAAACTTTTGAGACTTTATAATTGCAATCTATATATCTATTCCTAAACTCTTCGACGCTCTTGAAAGACACGCAAAGACTTTATCGTATACGAGCGTTGTTTCTCCAATGACACACGTTTATTTTCATAATATTGCATAAGGATTACTGTAGGAAAAAAGATCTGTTTGAAAATGGACAAATCACAATTATGTGATTGAGTCTATTATAATTCTAGTTTTGTGTGTGTGTGTGTGTGTGTGTGTGTGTGTGAGAGAGAGAGAGAGAGAGAGAGAGAGAGAGAGAGAGAGAGAGAGAGAGAGATAATCAGAATTCTGATTAGTAATAATCAGAATCTTCGTTCATTTTTAACTAGAAATTTTTCTTAGTTATTATTCATGTACTCTCTATAACTTTTAAACTAAATTTTATTCTGAAGAGCGAAAACTCACTCTTCAGAAAAGATTGAAAATTGAGTTACTCTTTTTCAAGATTGACTCAATTTTTACTCTTAAAGTGAGATTCTATTCCAAAGAATTTAAAAAAATAACGAAACGAAGGAATAATATCGAACAAATGGTAATAATAAATTGACATTAATCAACACAAATTAGCATTAATCGTCAATGGAGATGTATCAATGAATTAATTAGCAATAATTTTGCAATGCTAGTATTAAGAAACCTGTTTATTCGAGCCGTTTCTATAGTAGGATCGTAAAATTTTCTTTGTGGATTAAATGATGCGGACGTAGATACTAAACGATCGCGGAACGTCGGTCTGAGATATACGAAACAATAAATTCTGCAGCATTGATTCTGCAGAAAATTTATAGCGATTTGCCTCGAATTTTCGACACACGAAGCGTGATTGTACGAGCATTTCAGTTTATGTTTTCCCTAACGCATAACGAGATATAACAGTTCCGAAACTATATTTTCTTCGTAAAGTTTTATCTTAATCTGTCATACAATTCATCTTAAACGGACATCTTGTTATTTTGTTGCGATAAAAAATTATAAAATTATAATTATAATTTTAAAGATCTTGTATCGTGGAACGCGATTGACTTACTACAATATAAACAATATACGAATGAGATTAATCGTATGAGAAAAACTACGAGATAGAGGTACGTCAGATCCAATCAAGAAGACTCGACGCTGCTAAATTCAATTGAATTAATCCAACATGTCACGCAAGAATATCTGAGAAATCGATACATATCGAGACTATCGGGAGTATCCGAGATCGGATAAGCGTTTTAATAACTACTGGTATAATAAAGTTTCGTACAATTACTTATCTTTCTCCCCCACCCCTCCCCCCTCTCTCTCTCTCTCTCTCTCTCTCTACTTTGCAAATCGCCTTTTCTCTTATTAATTATATTATTTTGATTATATTTTTCTTATATTTCCGTTTTATGTTATAATTTATGTATTTTGCTATTTTTAATTCGTTTTAATATAATAACTTTATGTTTGTTCTTAGAGAGTTTGTCCTATAGAATATTTATAAACGTACTATCTATCTATCTGTGTATCTATTTATATATCTATTTATTTATTTCTATATCTCTCTCTTTCTCTTTCTTTTTCTCGAGCACTGTCGTTTCACGATGAATAAACAGTAGTCGGGCTTCTTCGAAACAATTTAATCTACATAAGCTAACAGCTACCTGTCTCTACTCGCGTCTCTACTCGCCGGTGGGGAGATTCGAGCTACTCGGCGGAACGTACCGGGTGCAAAACGGTGGCTAGTTCCTTGGTCACGCTAGTGTACTCTCGAGATCAGTATTCGTTCTCTCGCGAGTATCATGGGCCGGAAAATCGGTCCGAAGAGAACAGAGACAACGGAAGGAGCGTGGAGAAAAAGGAGCGGGAAGAAGGAGATACTAGGAAAGAGGACGAAAGTAATAGGTGAGAGGTGAGGTAGGAAGAGGATGGTCGGTCAACGACTTCAAGAATCTACGGTGCCACAAATAAGAGATAAAGCTGGCCTGGCACCTCGTATCTACGATCTGGTCTTCGTATCAGTCGTGCTCAAAGGGATGGGGAATAAGAGACGTATAGAACCTGCTACAGGAGAATCCACCATAGATTGAATTATCGTCCCCGATCGATTCCGAATTTAGCCTGCCACTTCTCGGCTCCGTTGTCTCCGTCTGGATTGAAATGGACGATGCGACGAGGAGAAGGTTACGCAATTAACCCCGATGGTTTATTAACAGCGACGCGCGCGTACTTGATTCTGACCACGTGACGAAAGATTTCAGATTAAAGAGTTTCTACTTTCTGAATGTTGTGTTTGCATGTAGAATAGAACTATTAATAGGCTTGTACAATAGTTGATTACTTTAATTCTCTAGATGCGGCATTAATTCATTAATAAAATTAATTTTTTACTAAAATATCTTGTAAGTGAAAAGTCCATCAATATATACATATTCCATAAATACATATATGTTGATTTATATTGACACATAGCCTTTTGACAGAAATATATTTCATGACTATGTATCTTTCAGCGTTCAATGTATACATATATTTCAGTACTTATTAAGGATATACGTGTCATAACTCAAAGCATTACGAGAAATATACAAATTTTATGGATTGTTTTATTATTAATATCTGAATGTATATATAAAATTTGATCAAGATTTTCTTATTAATTTAAAAGTTATTCAACTTTTTTGTTTGCCTTCTTGTAAAAATGTGTTTTTGTAATACTTATTTGCAAATTTGAAATTTAAGAAAATAGCACACACGCATTACGAATTAAATATTTATATGTAATAATAAAACTCTAATAAATATTTATGTAAAAGTATATTTCTACTTACTCGTTCAAAATTTATTTAGAACTGCAAGAAAATTTGATAATTACGCTGCATAAGCAATTAAAAGCCAAATAATTAATTTTGTTTCTGCAATTGGTTTCAAGGCATATTTATGATAAAATTTTAATTGATATTGATTAATATTGGCTTTTTAAGCTGATTTTTTATTAATAGATATTTTTTATTAATATTGTACGTATTTATTAATATTATACGTAGCCAAATATATTGAAAATTAATAATTGTAAATAAAGTAACATTTTAAGTAAAGTCTAAACGTATGTAATTTCTTAGTGAATATTATACATCTACTTCAACATTTAATTTTAACACTCATTTCTTGCTCATCATTGGCTATTTTCCTCTTGTCTTACAATTTTACGAGAGATCGTCTAACTTTTTTAATTTGTACAGCTAAAACTTAAATGTAACTAATCTGCTCAGATCATAAATTCATCCTGAATTTAATTTTAAAATGAACATTCCGAATGAACGCAGCACTCGCTTCTAAAAGAATTAAGAAAAGCACATGCATGTAAAAATGTCTCGCTTTTCTTCTGCCATTTTAAAAATTGATTGTCATATAAAAAGAATATCAATCTATGCGTAACAAAATTATCAACTAAAATTCAAAATCTTATACTTTCAACACAAATCAACTGAACAACGCAACGAATCGGTTAGCGAGAATATCGAGGATTTTTGCCGCTTTCGAATTTGTTTTTTTTCGGAGGAAAGACTGACTGGCTTGTGATAAGGAAACTTATCCTGCAAAGGTGAAAACTATCTTACGTCAATATTGACGATATGCTGGAACGTTCGGTTTGTTAGCGGACTGTGAGAGGTTGTTTTTATTATTTATATGTAAGATTTTTATGTTAATAGGTGTAGACAAGCAGACATAAAATTCACTAGGATTCAGAGACCAATAGGAAACGATCTTAAGGATAGGTAGATGGCGTAGTACGAGATCGTGACTCGATATTCTATGTTGGCAACTCTGGACACGCCTTACTATATATATATATTCCTTGTTATTTTCTCATGAGAGCATGTTGTATCGTACATCCAAAGCCATTAAAGAGTTTACTATATTAAGTGGTTAAATTAAAAGACAATTATTTATCGATAGCCTCCTATCCTCACAATTGGTAGCAGAGCGTGGTTGGCTTAGTGTATCTGTGTGAGGCTATCGAATATCGTGAGAGTTTGCTTGAGCATAAAAAAGACGCATTTTCAATATGGCTGAAAATTGGAATTTGAGTTGTGTGGAACCGCTTGACGACACGAATTATTTCCTGTGGAGCGAAAAAATAGAAGGAATCTTAAGGGCAAAGAAACTTTGGAAAAAAGTAATGAATGTGAAGCCAACAGACAAACCAGAAGAAGATGATGAAAGATATGCGGAAAAATTTAAGCTATGGAATGAATGGGACGATGATAACTACGCCGCACGTACAGTCATGATAAACACGATGAGTAAAGCTCAATTATTGAAGTACAGTCACGAAAAGGATGCAAATAAATTATGGAATCTAATTAAAAACAATATGGCAGCGGAAACTGAGCAGTTGAAGGCGAGATCATTAAGTGAATTGTCAAATCTAAAAATGAATAAGGACGAAAGTGTAGACTGTGCGTACGTTAATAGAGCGGAGGCTTTGAGAAACCAATGCGGACAACTTGGTAAAAACATAGAGGATTACGAATTGAGGATGTATATTATACGAGGACTAAAATCTGAATTCGATCAGAATGTACGAGTGTTTGAAACACAGAGAGAACTAACCATAAATGACATAAGATATGCGTTAAAACAAGAGGAAATACGAAGAGACAAACATAAAGATGAAAAAACATCGAAAGAAGAATATGTAAGAAAAGCCAGAGATAAATCAAGAAATAACTATACATGCTACAATTGCGGAATGAGTGGTCACATCAAGCGAATGTCGTAACAGGAAGAAGTGCTTTAATTGCCAGGGATACAATCACATCGCGGTTGATTGCAGAGAACAGAAGAGAAACGTTTCACGTGGAAGAGGATTTAGAGGAATCTCAAGAGGAAGAGGAAGAGGACATAGTCAAGGATATAATGAAAGTACATTAAAAACTACAGATGAAGCGGTATTAACTGTAAGAGATCGATCACACGTGAGTACAACAAAAATAAATAAAGAGCCTGAGCATGAAATAAAAATAAAGGGGACAGAAGGTTATATATGGCTATTAGATTCAGTTGCAACAAGTTATATGGTAAGCAATAAAGTCGTATTTGATAATATAAAGGAAGATACAAGAGACGTTACCTTGGCTGACAAAGAAGAAAAAAAACTAACCTCAGATGGTCGAGGTGAAATAGTAATAAAACAGAATTTTAATAAAGATAGGATACGGTTAAAAAATGTATTATGTGTACCAGACATTAATATAAATTTATTATCGGTAGCAAAAATCACCGATCATGGTTACAAAGTAGAATTTGATAAATATGGAGCCATTGTTTACAGGAACAAGGATGAGATAAAAATGACAGCCGTCAGGGAAGAGAATGCGTACTATGTCAAATCATCTGTGATAAAAAATGAAACAGCAGCGAGAACTGAAGAAATGGACATTTGGCATAAGAGATTCGGACACACAAGCAAGAAGATCATCGAAGAAATGAAAAAAGAAGATCTAGTGACAGGATTAAAAGAAACAGACAAAGAGATAAGTCAATGTGAGACATGCGTGGAAGGAAAAATGTGCCGTAAAGTGCATCCCAGATTAACACGTAGAAAAACCAACAAAATAATGGAACTATGGCATATAGATCTAGTAGGTCCCACAAATCCGTCGTCATATGGCGGTAAGAGATACATATTTACCATTATCGACGACTATTCGAGAATAATATTTATCGATTTTTTAAAGGAAAAAAATGAAGCTGGTGAAAAATTAAAGAAGCTAATTTTACTGAAAGAGAATCAAACTGGAATGAAGTTAAAGGCTATCAGATCTGATAATGGAGGAGAATTCGTAGGAAAGAACTTACAAGAGTGGTTCAGCCAGAAAGGAATAAAACACGAATTAAGCCCGGCAAGAACACCCCAGTGTAATGGTGTGGTAGAAAGAGCTAACAAGTCAATAATAGAAATGACAAGAACAATGATGACAGACTCACAAATGCCGCTAGTTTTTTGGGCTGAAGCAGCGTGTACAGCAGTGCATATAAAAAATAGAAGCAAGACATCAGTGCATGGGAAGACACCCTATGAAATTTGGAATGGTAGGAGACCGAATGTAAAATATATGAGGAGATTCGGATGCGTAGCATATTCATTAAACAAGGAACCACAAAGAAAAAAGTTTGATCCCAAAGCTATTAAAGGAATATTTATTGGATATGCAATGAACAATACGTACAGAATATACATTCCCAAAAATGGAAAAGTAAAAGCTGATTGTGATATAAGGTTTGATGAGACTAGGAACGGATATGAATTATTAAATACCGAAAATTCTAAAAAAATTAAGAAAGAAGAATTAATAGTTATAGGATTAGAGTACAAAGATGAAAAAGAAACTAGAGAAGAAGAAGGGATCGAAGAAAATGAAGAAAATGCAAGAACAGAAGACGAAAGTCTCTTCAGTGAATATGAAGACGCAGTTGTAGGAGACTCTTCAGAAAATGAGAGCGATGATATCACATCAGAGAACGAAGATATAGAAACAGAAATACAACAGATGGAAAAAAAATAGAGGAAAACCAAAAGGGACTAAAAAAGAAATGATAGAAGCTCGAAAACAACAAATAAGAGGAACAAAGGGAAGAAGGGGAATACAGAAATCTTAGAAGATCTGAGAGAATCAAAGGGCAGCAGATGGCATTGATGACAATGGAGAATGAAGTACCGAAGAATATTCAAGAAGCGAAACAATCAAGTGAATGGGTACAATGGAAACAGGCAATATTTGAAGAATTAAAATCGATGGAAAACATGGAACACTGTAACTAGACCTAAAAATAAGAAAGTGATCAAGAGCAAATGGGTATTCAACATCAAGGAAGATCCAAATGGATAGCGACGATATAAAGCACGATTGGTGGCCCAAGGCTGCGGACAACGTCCTGGAGTGGATTATGATGAGACGTTCGCTCCTGTGTAAAAACTGAAACAATAAGATTGCTATTCAGTATATCTGCTCAAAAACAGAGAAAAATGAAGATTTACGATGTAAAGACCGCATATTTACACGGGAAGTTAAAGGAAGAGATTTACATGGAACTACCAGATGGGATCCAAGAAAACCACGAGAAAGTGTATAAATTAAAAAGAAGCATTTATGGTCTCAAACAGGCCGGAAAATGTTGGAACGAATTTCTAACAGAGATTATGATTAAATGCGGAATGAAATATTCTAAAGAAGATCCGTGTTTATTCTATGCAATAGAAAAAAATAGATTCGTATATTGCGGTATTCACGTTGATGATATGATAACAGTATCAAGCGATGATGAATTCGAAAGAGGATTCATGAAAAAGATTGAACAGTATATGGAAATTAAAGATCTCGGAGAAGCAAAAACTGTACTCGGAATGGAAGTGACTCAAGAAGAAGGCAAGGTGTATGTAGATCAGAAGAATTATATAAAAAGATTACTTGAATTATACGGGATGGAAGAATGTAACATCGTAAGATCTTCAATGGATTTAAACGTAAAAATGGAAGAGTACAAAGAAAGCGAAAGAGTTGACGTCCGAACTTATCAAGAATTAATGGGACGACTGATGTATTTAAGCGTCCATACCAGACTAGATCTGTCTTTCGCATTAAGTTGCTTATCACAATTCAATACTGACCCAAGAGCAATACACATGACAGGACTGAAGAGGATCCTTCGATATTTGAAAGGAACTATCAATTATCAACTACAGTTTGGGAAGCATTAAAAAATTAGAATGCGAACCCGATGCGTCGTGGGACAGAACAGAAGATGCCAAATCGTTCAATGGAATCCTACTTTATTGGAATGGAGATTTAGTACATTAGAGATGCAGGAAACAAAAGAGAGTTGCATGATCTTCCACAGAAAGTGAATTAGAGGCAATGTTAGAAGGAGTAAACGAGCTTACATGGACTGCCAAACTATTGCAAGAGATTGGATTATCGAATGAGATACAGTGTGAACTGAAATGCGACAATTTGAACGCCGTCAGACTAGCTAATGGTGGAAATTTTAAAACAAAATCTAAACTAATGAATAGAAGATGCCATTACATCCGAGAGACAGTAAAAGAACAGAACATTCTCGTTAGACATGAGCCAAAAGATAACATGAGAGCAGATTGTTTGACTAAACCCTTAAGTGGCCCCACTTTACTGAAAAATGTAAAGAGATTTATGTCAACCATAGATCAATAAAACCAAGGGGGCTGATTGTGAGAGGTTGTTTTTATTATTTATATGTAAGATTTTTATGTTAATAGGTGTAGACAAGCAGACATAAAATTCACTAGGATTCAGAGACCAATAGGAAACGATCTTAAGGATAGGTAGATGGCAGTACGAGATCGTGACTCGATATTCTATGTTGGCAACTCTGGACACGCCTTACTATATATATATATATATTCCTTGTTATTTTCTCATGAGAGCATGTTGTATCGTACATCCAAAGCCATTAAAGAGTTTACTATATTAAGTGGTTAAATTAAAAGACAATTATTTATCGATAGCCTCCTATCCTCACACGGACAACCAAGAATTGCTTTTCCAACTGATTCGCCTCTCACCTTTAAAACCCATGGCGTCGAAAAAAATACATTTATCGTACCATTATAATGCACTCTCACGTGTAAACAAATATATTTCAATATGATTTTTATGTTACTTTCACATTGGATTAATTAATATCTTGACTAATTAAGGGTGAATTATAAATTTGGTCATTTAATCACCTCCTTTAAGATAAACAAGTAAATACCGCAAAATTAAATAGCCGATTTCTCGGTAATCATATCGAGGTTATGCGAGGCATGATAACGTATCGCACACAGATAACTCTTAACCGCGACCAGCATTTATTTCAGAAAGTACAGCGGTTTCTCCATCTCTTTTCTTCCTCTCGATCTTCGGGGTGGCTTTCGACAAGTGGGAGCCTTTAATTAGTAAATTACTTAACTAGTATCTTATCACACCGAGAGAAGATCAGATGACTTACACGAGCCTACGTGTAACTTTCTATCTGTACGCTACGCCAGCGGTTGGTGTGAGACTTTGACTTTAAATCAGTCGCCAAGAAAGAGGACGCGGAGAAGAGGAAGAAAAAGAAGAAGAAGAAGAGAGGAGGAGGAGATAGTATGAAGGAAAAGGAATTGAACGATACATGCAACGGAGCACTTACCTCAACATTCTCAGCGGATTTGCGAGAGAAGCATCATTCTGATAAAAATGCGCGATTGCTCGTGCGCCAGCCCGCAGATACACGACGGCAGATGCTTGAGCATATATTTCGCATTATCGAATCTTCCGCACTGGCTGTAAACGACCAACATTAATTCAAATTTTCTACGGAGCGCTAAATGTTTCCTTGAAAAATACATCGTGTTATATTCATCTCGTTTCACGCTTCAAACGCGCGATTTCCGCGTGTGCCACGATGTGAGCGAAGAAAGTGGTCCCAACATTAAAGATACAAGAACGAAGCGTAAGTAGAAAGTGACTCGTTGCCGAACGAGTTTTGCAACTGATATTACTGATAAGACGGTTAATTGAGTTAATGTCCAATCTTGGCGAAATTAATGGCATCCAGATTGATAAACGTCAGGTGGGAATAAGCGGAATGTGTTCCACATATAAATGAGATATACATACACTGATTTTGTTCAATATTTTATAGGAAACGCCTCCTAGCAACGATATATAATATTTTTAAGTCAATATTTTCTAAATCGTTTCAAATATATTTGTGTTTTATTGAAAAGCGCATAATTTCAATAAAATTGAATAGTATATATATATTTTAATACTATATTTTCTATTTTGTCGATTATATTCGACAATTTTTTATTAATAAATTATATTTTGCGATAGAGAGGGTGATAAGATTTTTATAACATTTCCAATTATACAATTTTGATCATAAAAGCGTGTAAATTATTCAAAATGATTTGCCTAAGATAATAAGTTTTAACCATAAATATAAAGTACAAATTGACGTTCTATATCTAACGAAAAAAAAATAAAGCAGGTTTTATTAAACTATTTACTTTTACAATAAAATATTTGTAGTTATCGTAGTTTTGGCCATAAGTATTTAATATATTGCATTTTCTCAGAAAAGAAAGCAATACGAGCCAAAAGAACAAACAAAATAAAATTATAATAAAAATGAATATTATTTTTCAGTAAAACTGCATTTAAATTTATTTTTCGGAAATAAATTTAAATACGGAATGTTCACATTAATTTATATTTTATACAATACTTATGGCTAAAGGTATTATCTTAGGCAACTGTTTCAGGCAAATAAATATGCGCTTTTATCTCTATTTTTTTATGTTTGTTTCACAATTGCAAACAATGTTTTGCATATGTTATGCATGTATTCATTAATAATATTTGTTATTAAATTTGTAACACAACAAATGTTCTTTTAAAATTTATATTTTTGATTAAACATTCTGTTGCTTTTTCTGCAATCCTCCTACATTATGCAACACAACCGTATTCCATCAAAATCCTTTTACAATTGATTTTAACTTTTAATACATGTATATACATATGTAAAGACGTGTTAAAAATTAAATAAACTTTTTATATCCAACATTGAATTGCGTATTAAGAAATGCAGTTTATCTTTTAAGGGTTTTTTAAAATAACTGTAGCTATTACTTGTTCTCGTAAATCATCCGACGAACAAATTTGGGTTAATAGCAGGCTCGGCGCGATAATATTCATTTATGCAATTTAAATAATTGCCATCCCATTAAGACGACAGTCTTGCGGTCGTTCCGCAAGCACGCGAAGAACTATCTCGGTTAAATTGTACCAGTTTTATCTTCCCGATATTTATCCGAAGGTGCAAACAACTGTGCACGACGCTTCAAGGTATTCAATTATTTTTACTCACCGAATAGCGGAATGAGATTTTTCAATACAACGCGGACTGCGACAATACGCAAATGGAACTTTCTAATTTACACGATGGACCATGCATTGCGAATATGCGTAAAGCGATATGACAATCGAAAAATTCCTAATTACTAGAGACGGTAATAATAAATTCGAAAATTTACTGTATTCCAGGTAACCACCGGGCAATTAGACTCGAACTCTAAACTGTCTATTATGAGTTTCTAACTTCGAGGATGCATGCGGTCGTATTACGTGTACTTCCTAACGAGTAATGATCCCTGTAGGTTTACTCAATTGCAACAAATAATCGTTATAACAGCGGCTGTATTGTAGATAACGCTAATGGCTCGTTTATTATTAAGAGAACATTTATCTTCACGAACATGAATACGTTACGCGTGTATGTGTATAAGAAACAATAATCGATTAAAAAATAATTTTCCGCTTGTGTATATGCTTTTATTAAAAAGCATTACTTATATAATTATGCCTTTTCTAATTCTGGCATCTTTTTATTCGCTCATATTTTCGTTACTTGAAACAATCGATACTTTGCCTGAATTTCACCGTACTCTGATATCACTGCCTATAATGCCGCTAATTACCGACGGATTTAATTTCAACAGTAATGCATATGAGTTAATACGAACAATACTATATATGCATGAACCAACCATGGCGAATCAAATCTCTATTACCAGCATAATAGCATAATGTCGATTAATACACCTATCTTTGCACATTAAACCACACATAAAACTTGACCACAATCCTGGTAGCATATATGATTTATCGCTAGCAAATTAGTTCCTAATTCGCTCATAATTATCTCTATTTCTAAAGCTTTCTCTAAATACAATACTATTTAGGCAAATCCTTTCGAGATGTCGCAAATAAATATGTATCTAAGAGAGCAAGTACGTGGATTACTTTATATAATTTCGCATGCAATAACTACAAAGGGAGAAGGTACCACAAACGTTAACGTATCCAGCTGCGCGCGTTAATGCGCTATAATTAGCGTGCCATTACCACCTGCGTACCCGAAAATGATCGAAGAGATTAGCTAAACCTACCCGCTCGCTTTCGGACAAACTCTCCGGACTTGAATGCGATGGTATGGCAACTACGGGTCACCGCCAATAAAGATATCTAGAGAGCACTTCAACTCAAATTAAAGTACTTCCGAGGAAAACCGAGCAGTAATCTCACAAACGCGCTAAGTTGAATAGCATTCACAATGATCTCTTGATTCTGATATATTGTATATGAATATATATATATATATATACAGGGTCCGGCAAAATGATCTCCCACATTTTGCACCGCCACTGTCTCCGAACCACTGAAGAGAGGGGAAGCTTAGCGTAATCGGTTGGTAGCTCGCGCCTTGCCATTTCAGTTGTCGTCATGAATTGGACGGGTGAACATCGTGCCTTCGTTATCGAAACATTTATGAAAAGTAACGAATCTGTGATTACAACGCAAAGAACTTTTCGTACTCACTTCGCGTTTGGTTGGCATGCTCCAGTTCCAGATCGCAAAACAATACTGTTGTGGGTTTCAAATTTTAGAGCTACAGATTCAGCTTTAAAAAAAAAATCAACTGGTAAATCAATAAGCCAAGAAATTACAGGAATATCGCCTCAAATTATTGCTCGAGTGATGGAAACTTTTAGAAATCAGCTTCGAATGTGTATCGAAAAAAATGGTCGCCACTTGGACTCTGTAATTTTCAAAATTCAATAAAAACAAATAGCATAGCATAAATTTTCAGTTAATAAAAATAAAATCTAAATAGCATTTACAATGGCGTTTTTATTAAAGATTAAAATGTAGGAGATCATTTTGCCGGACCCTGTATATATATATATATATATATATATATATTTACATATAAAATATATACATATAAACGAATTATATAAATATACATAATGTATTCTATCATTGATTTCCCGTTTTATTTCTTTTAACGAAAGAAACGAATAAGATGAGATTTGAAACTTGATTAACCTTCTTATCAATAACACATCGCTTATTCCTTCTACTTAAAAAACATTACTTGAAAAAATTGTCTAGAAGAGGAAAAAAATTATTTTTCATGACAGAAAATCATTGATTGAATTAAATAATCAATAAAGAGAATATATTCAATATAATCAAATATTAGTTTGTCATTTTTGCATTACAACTCTTCAAAAAACATCATTTTTAATTGTATGAATTTTTTATATAAAGTTATAAATTAATTTACTTTTGATGATTGACAAGATAAAGTTTGTCTTCATTCATAATAATAAATTGGAAATCATTTCTTTGTTGCGTCATTTTTTAAGTAAGGGAACGATATTTTTTTATCATTAGTTAGCAGGAATCGAAATTGAATTAAATATTATTACATTTAAATATAACTTAATCAAATATTAATAAAAGGAACTTCTATGCATGCTATAGTAATTTTTTAAAATATATTTTTATGAAGTTAAAAAATTAATTAAAAAGTGCATATTACATAAAAGATTTTAACAAACACCTCTGGTAAAAGGATAATATTTTAAATTCAATCTCTAGTTATTAAAAATTGTAACATTGGAAATAATGATGCTATATAAAAAAAAGATATTATTTCATAAAAGAAGAAATAAGCTCTACTATATTGCAAATAATATCAGTTTTTACATTTATATTTAATAAATTATGATAACAAAGAACCTTTAAAATAATGAAGACTGAGATGAATTCATTTATTTTACACAGCTAACTATACATTATATCTCATTATATTGTTTACGTCGCTCCGTTCGTTATTCATAAATAATGATGGATTATAAATTACAATCAGTAAGATCACGTTAATAACGACAGCAATCAATAAATTTGTTCTCCATTGTGATGAATTTTTCCCAGGCATCGTGAAACCACAGCGATAGCTTTCACGCCAGTTCATATTGATAGCTTTATAGATTTATTATTCATAGTCTTTACTTTCGCGCCACGGTAAATACAAGACCCACCCATCTGTCGAACTTATGCGCCTCGTAGAGCATGTTTTATTGAAACACTTATCGTGGTGGACTATAAAAATCTTACGATCATTCGAATTTATCGTATTCAATTGCTTAGACATTTGCCGTCTCGTCATGGTGAGGTGCACACAAACTGATAAAATATTCATTCCTATTTATGTTTGCCAGTAAAAAATTTAACGTTATTCATTTACCACGAACACAAATTCACACGCTCGTCAATAATTACACGCAACGAGGCATTCGTGCACATAGATCTTAATCGTTTCACGCGGAGAAACGTTCTTTCCATCATGAATAGTCTTATTTATCTCCATGAAATATTGTACTATGTATCGATAATGTATCATTACATAAATTCTATTATAATTGTCTTTTGTTGAAATAGAAATTCATTGTAAGTACTTGTATGTATGTTTTATTATGTATTATAAACTAAAAATGGGATATACCTGATCTATTCAATTCCTCTTAAGTATCTTATGAAAAAAAACGATTTTGATGAAGCATCTAAAAGTTTAGTTAGATACAAATCTGAAAATAATTTTATTGGATCATCAAAATAATTACTAAAAATCTCAAGCATGACGATCAATGCAAAAAATTGTGATATTCTAGCAGTCAGTTTGAATGTTCTGCACAATTATTTTGATGATCTACAAATTTATTTTAGATTTGTATCTAACTAAATTTTTAAATACTTTAACAAAGCCGTTCTTTTCATGTAGATATACAAACATAGAAATATTCATGCAGAAGTATTATTTAATGTATTAAGATTTAGTTCAAATTGATAAGGCCTTTTCTACTTATCATAACGTTATTAAATTATCAAAATGATGTAAAGCTGGTTATTAGAATATCGGAATTTTTTAGAGCATTGCTCATAATATAATTTCCTGATCATAATTATTTCGATAATTTGACAAAGTTATTTTTAGATCTGTATCTAGATAAATTTTTAGATATTTCAATACAATCATTTATTCCATATGTATTCATAATCAAAGGTATTCAAGAATATAAAAATAACACAATGCATAACTGTATATGGAAAGCAATTATATGGAGAAAAAAATGTCTCAAGATTTTTTTTAGCTAGGGTATATCATTCTTTATAAGATTCATAAGAATATCTTACGATTCTTATATATAACTACAAAATTTAACAAACAAGACATTAATTTTATTTAAATAATGGAAATTCACGCGATTAAAGAGCTTGTTCAGGCTTGCTGATTCAAATATGCTCCGTAGAACATCATGAAATTGCAGTCCAAATAGAAATGATGAATAAAAGTAGGAAAGAAGGAACAGTAGTGATACAGAACTTTTCCATTCCCTACAGTCATTCTAGTGATGATAAAAGCAGATATCAGTGATATAGTAACAGAACTGTTAAGAGACTATTACACGCGAAATATTCCATTTATTTCTCTCAAAATGAAACCCACCACCCTCGAGGACATTTAGATAGATATTTGAAAATTGAGTCGTGCAAAAATGACGATTTGCAATCGTGATAATCGAGTGCCGCAAATGTCTCTATCACCGACATTTCGCAACTCGCGTACAAAGCTGACACAATGCAACGTCTAGTTACTTGTGGGCGGTAGCAGGATGTCGCTGCAGAGGCTGCTTCATAGCAATGATAGCGTCGCGTAATGCCACGGATGAGACTATCTGCAGAGCGTAATGCAGCAGAGTGCGGATTCGGTTAGGCGCGAAGGATGGGTGGTCGAATGAGTGGGGCGCGAATATAGAATGATTAGGTCACGGTGTGATGTATGGGAACTGGCAACGTGCTATGTGGTCATCCAACCGCAACATATAGTGTTCTCTCCTTGTATTTCCTACCTTTCTTAATTCGACATACCTAATTACGTGATCTCTTATTCAGTAATTTTCTTATCTCTTTTAAAGTAAACAGTCGATGTATAAAAAAAGATCTGTGTTATCAAATGTTACTAATCGAGTTATTATAAATGTTATTAATCGCTTGTGGTGCAGTCAATCAAGTTATTAGCTTACCGTTTTTATTATGTCCTTTACTTCAAATGTGACATAACTAAAATAATTAAAATTTTCAACTACTTAATTTGATAATCACGTTTCTTGAGTTGTGTTACTTTTGAAATAAAGGAGTAATGAATGTAATTTTTATAGCATGTATTGTTTCCTTGTTTCAAAAGTGACACAATTAAAAAATGTTTTTCGAATTATTAAATGAATTAGGAAAAGATTATTCTATTAATCATTAAAAGTAAATTAACTCCACACAGTCTGTTCACTAAATAGTACTTGTGTTATTCTTAAAGTTTTCCAAAGAGATTATAATATTTTTAGTTGTGTTATTTTTGTAAATGAAAAAGAGAACTTTTTACAGAAATATTTAAAATTAAGACAATTTCGATGATCGAAATTTAAAGAAAAAATTGTTTTATTCTAGTCATTTTAGCTAATGAAAGTAAATATAAACTGTTTTCGCAATAAGTTATTTACTAAATTAATTTAGGGGAGGTTATCATCGATACGAATGTCTGAATGTTTCATATTTATATTATTATTGTCTTAGATCAACTTTGATTAATCTCCTAAGGTTTCGCCGCACATCTGAGATAATTAAAATTCAAAAATTAAAAATATATATTGTATTCATAACATCTAATATTGACCAATTATAGGCGTTCTCGTATATTTATATAAATATAAACTGTTGGTGACATTTTAAGTCATATTACTTTTGATGATATATTTTGGATTTTTGTTATAATTTTATAGGACAATATTGTAAAATTGTCACAATTCGAAGAGTGATTTTTTAAGGATTGTGAAGTAACAAAAATGACATTTGATTATAATGTTTTTAAGTATATGTTCTTTTGTCAATATTTATTTGATTAATTAATAGTTTTCTATAACAAAAACCTATACTTATATTTTAAAATAGACACATCTAAAGAAATCAAGTTTTTTCTCTCTTTCTTGATTTCTTTAGTTATGTCACTTTTACTTAACTTATATAGTTGAAAAACAGTTTTTCTTCTTTTCCGAAAAACATGATTTCTTTGGTTGTGTCTATTTTAAAATATAAGGAAACTATAACTAACTGTTGTATAATAAAAATTTTAATCTTTCGCATCGTATATCTTGCAAAAGAAATATGAAACAATTGTATGATATCGCTAAATACTCCACGTCTCTCAATAAATATGATAATATCCCCATTATTTTTATTCGCCTCGCGTATATCTCTCGTCATGAAGAAAGTGCTTGTCGTTCGAAACGAAAAGTTCGTTAACGTAGTTTATCGTACAGTTTGTGGTTGCAAGTCTGGCAACTCTTCCTCCTCCACGGGTGGTGCTGTAAACTTTAAGGTGCCACGACTTTAGTGGCTCATGTGAGTTAGTTTAATGTCCGGCGCAACTAACCGAATCGCTTTTGTCGCGATAAGACGCGTCGCGGAAGAAAGCCTTCGTCATGATTGTACGAATCGTGGCTTGTCGTACCGACGACCAGTTTAATCGAAGCGATGTTCCGTTAGCGGATGAAATATTGCGTGCTCTTTAAATTCTGCCGGAACCATCGTCCACGTTGGCCCGGGTGCGTACCTTTCTTCATACGTATATTTGCAATGCGCATTGAGCACAGAAAAAAAAATCAGAAGAATGAAGCAAGCAAGAAAGAGAAAAAGTAGAAGAAAGAGGTATCGCATGTACGGTACATGCATCTCGTCGCAGAGCTACGTAGAGGACAATTGTAAACGTTTAGTGAAGTCTGGTGTATTTATTACGTAATGTTCGTGTGTCCTTTCGCAAACACGTGTGTACCTACGTAGGCGTAACGCACGCATGTGCATCGTGATCTCTGCACGAAGTGCCGCTCCTCCAACGTGACGACTTTAAAACTCGTCTATTGATTCAGGCTCGTTAGCAGACACGTAATTTAGCGATTTCCGTTTACGTGGGCATATACGACATGTCAAATCGCATGCATTCTCTTTAAATGTGAATACTAGAGATCAAGTTGACAAAAAAAATTTGTTCGATGCTCATAGTAGATAACAGATAACGAATCTTCGGCTGTTCGTGCGTAATTGGCTTTATGTCGGCGAGCTATGTCGGCGGGCTCTGTCGGCGAGAGAATTATTGGCTGAAACATTCCTTCTGTTCATCCCTCTCTTCTTTCCTCTTTCAAGGGCCGTAAAAATTCCTCCGAAGAAAACCAGCTGTTCGAGTGAACGAAAGCGTGCGGCTCTTTACCATAGATTCCTGTAAGTGACGCAGATCGTAGGAATTCTTATCCCACGATTGAAGATAAGCTCTACAGGAGAGGAAATCGGTCATAGGCAACGAGGATGATGGTTTCACAGGACTTTGTGGTTTCGAATGATGGCAAACGGACTCCGTGGTAGTACCTTTCAGGTCCAAAAACGCCTCTTCGGGATGACTCAACCGGTCGTGCAACAAACCACAAGCAACCTCCCCGCATAGAGAGAAACCTGCTATACACAGAGAACAGGGTATTCGATTACCAACGTTGACGATGCTTTTTAGGATAGGGAACGAGATTAAAATCAAAATCAAATATATTTTTAGGCAATTATCTTCTCATAAGTACGCCCTGTAAAAAAGAGTGTCGTTTATTGCTTTTACAATTATTCATATATTTCGCCTTGATTTTCGTCTCATTCTGCCCCTTAAAAAGCACCATCAACGTTGGTAATGGAATACTTTATTGATTAAAGTAAAAAAAGCATTTATTTTTTATTGAATGTAAATGTTTATAAATACTTGAATTTTTTATATACAGAGTTTATATAAGTAACCCATACAGCACAGAATTGGCGCCAATATCGCTGCAAAATCTCTTCAATTTACTGTAACATGTAATGTTGTTGCAATATTGCAGCAGTATTGCTGCAACTATTGTGCAACTTTGTGTTGTAGGGGAAGTTTTAGACCAACGATTGATTCTAGCATAATCAATATGAGTCTGAAGCCAGCAACTTTGCAGGTGCTAGATCCAATTTTCACCGGATTCCAAATTTAAATAAAAATCGTTACAAAAAATATGTAAGTTGTATCATTATTATCATCATCTACAGTTATATTCATATCACTGTTTTATTTATTTTCTTGTTCTTTTTTACATTACAATACAATATTGATTTTAATTAAACACTATTTGTTATTAATATTATTAATACTATAATGTACATAATATATTAATTCTGTGGATTGCACTGTTATAAAAAAGTACTATCTCAGAAACATTTCTCTCTCTCTCTCTCTCTCTCTCTCTCTCTCTCTCTCTTTCTCTCTCTCTTCCCCTCTCTCCATCTCTCCCATTCTCTATCACTCTTACTTTCTTACTATCTCTTTCTTTCTTTTAATTGTAAAAAAGCACAAGTTACCACAAAATTTATTAAATAACACTGTGCAACAAAACATCTTTTTTCTCTCCGAAGTGCGATAGAATATTTATCAAAGATTTTTTCGAGCTGAATACGATGCTGTTGGCAGAATTTATCTAACACGTCTTGATTTTGGGTAAATTGGAATTAAATGAGAAAAATAGAGTTTTTGGCTACTTTTTAACATTTTTTTGTGGCAACAGGAAAATAGTTCTAAATAAACTTAACGACATCTAAAAGTAGAATAGAACGGGACTACTTGAGCATAAGGGAGTAAGTTGGTCAAATGTAAATATCTAAATAACCAAAATATACATGGATACGTATATGCTTGCATAATGTAGCACAAAGACAGAGATTACTGTGCCTTAATACAGTAATCTGTGTCTGGCTGTCAATACCCAAATACGTGAGCTTTTTTATTTTCGTATATCAAAGGTAAAATTATTAGGTAGTTAGAGTATTCTTTCTGATCTACATGATAATTAAACCAAGTAATAATAATCAAATATGTTTTTTGGATATAATTTATTATCGTATTCTTTAACTCCAATGTTCAAGTTGCTATTTTATTTATGGTTTAGTTATAATAAAGTATTTTAATAAACACCGATATGGAGCTTGTTGAACAAATATGTTATGAGTCATAACTAACTCGCCATATAAACTCGCGCAACAGCGTAAATGAAATCTATCTTTAACAATTTTTATTATATGTTAACAATTAAACAAATATTTTACGTTTAATTATTATTGTAAGGAGTAAAGATTTCAATTTCTTTTATTTTGTTAATTAAAAAGAGAGTATTATTATACAAATTATTATACTTAAGATAAAAATAATAAAAGTTTGACTAAAACACGTAATTCTTTCATGTTTTTAATAATATATATAATCTCATTTAATGATTACCTTAATGGTTCAACTTATTCTTTGAAGATACTCAACATGTCCCATAAGTGGTGATTCATTTTACATCCATGTAATTAACGTAATTTTCTTCTTATTTACGAGCTATATTAAGGCTGTATAAGTAACCAATTATTGAGCCAGATGCAACATCTTAAAGCATTTATCATTAATTCTATCGTAATTGTGTGAAGATTTATAATAATTTAAAGAAAAAGTGTCACTCACAAATAGCCCCGCTCAACCCTACAATTCAATGGTTTTCAAACGAACTTTGATTCATGATCACACAATTTTTTATATCAAGTTACAGCGATTCGAATTTTGTGCTATCTGCAGCTTTCCATGTAAAGCTTTACAATTTTAAGTACGTAAAGTGCACACGCATACACACACGCACATACATGCACACACACACACACACGCACACACACGCACGCACACTATGTCTAAGTACGAGTACCATTCTTGAAAATTTTATTAAAATTCAAGTAATCATAACTTTATCAACATGTCTTATGATCATGAACTCATTCGAAAGCTCCTAAATTATACTTTCAGCTATCTTTGAATTTATTTACAGACGAGACCTTTTGAAGTAAATAAACCTTAAAAATATCAAAAAATGTTATTTTTGGTCCACTTCATTACAATTTACTAAAAATTCTAATGTGCTACGCAAATTCTGTCGACAGAATATCGCGTTTAGTTAGCAAAGAACCTTAAGGAAATATGTGTTGTCGCACTTAACGAGAGAAATTTCTTGTAGCAGTAATTTATTGCAAATTAGAATATTTGGAACGTACGATGTATTGAGCGAAGTAAATATACTATACCCTTTTATTAAAAATTTATTTTTTTTTATTTGTTGTTTCTCAATTAAATTAACATATTATTTGATATGCAAATCAGTGAGCGTTATTTGACTTAATTGCTTATTCTATATTTTTACCTATTATATTGTTTGCATTATATTTGATTCAAAAGACGAATCATATGCGTAATATCGCACATGTTACATTTTGATGTATAAATACACATTCAGTTAAATAAAAAAATATATTTTTTTACTTAAATCATCCATATTATGTATCTGTAACGTTTCCTCATATTCTTCTCTTAGTTTTTGCCGCGGCTGGTGTTGAGAAGACGCTGCAAGAAGCTAACTGATAAATAAGAAAGGCTGAATTTTGAGCGAGAGAGCCGTACACACGATTTTTCACAAACTGGCATTAAATAAAATCGTCTATCAGGATTGTGACTCGATTACATCGTATTGAATGTAAATCCCAGATTGAAAAACGCGTTACTTGACTATACCGCTACCATTATCTAAGTCGGTAATAAAATTATAATAGCTCTAATTTTCGTATTTTATAGCTTTTACGGCAATGTAGTTATATTTTTCCGATATGATAACGAATTTAACAATTATTTTACTCGCTATTTGGATTTTGAATTCATTTGTGACATAATTTGTAATGTTTTCGATTTTCATTTTTTGACTAATATTTATAATTCTATTGTTATATATTTAAGACGATTAATTTTTCCATTTAATCCATTAGATTTCAAAACATCCTTATATGCATTTTCATTTTGAATTTTTACCACACGTCTCATAATCAAAATTTTTAGACTAGAATAGTATTAATTAAAGTAACAAATGTTGTCCTTTCAAAAATCAAAAGATGAGACATCCGAAAAAAAAGATTAACAGTAAACATAAAGTAAAAGAAGTAACTGAATCTTACCTTTTTAATGACACACACAAATATTCAATATACAATAATAAATTATTTTATCTATCTTTCTGATCTTATTTTATCTCATTTTCTTCTCTTTAGAAGAATAAAGCAATCTAATTATTATTTTAGTGATCGACAAGTATAATAAAAATCAGTATCACACTGTATCAGTAATAAGTATCAGGATGATCAGCTGCTCTTTGCCTTGATCATATAAACAGCAAGATTCAAACGTTAGCATTTCAAGAATGGATCTGGACACGGAAAAAACCGTGAAACACATAATCTTTACATAGAAAACACCCGTAGAAATCTCAGGAATATTATAATAAAAATTATGGATTCAGGAGATAGGATGTGTAAAAGGAAATACAAACAATAATACATTAGAATATAGGCTTTCTTTCATTTAATTAGAAATATTTGAAAGTAGGAGCGTATATAGAGTGTATATAACAATTAGAAAAACATATTTTTTGATATATTTCATGATATGAACGTTTTTATTCTTTGTCCGTATTTAAGTTTGAATAAACAATTTTGCTATAGTCTTTAACCATCGTCGAGTACCATAAAAAGATTTCATTATATTATCTGACTTTCCTTAATAAATCATAGTTTTTTGCAGTATTTTTAAAATTGTGCGAAGATAAGTGCAAGTAATACTAAAATTATGCAATAATAATTAGTGTCTTAGCTACCAATGGTACCTGATGAATGTTAATAACATATAAAAATAAGTACAATAGAGAAAGTAACTGATAGGTAAAAATTATCTCTACACTTTGGAATGGAATTTAACTGTAAAGAATGAAAATTGAGTGAGTCTTAAGAAAGAGTGTCACAATTTTTAATCTTTAAAAGTGAGATTTCACTCTTCACATTAATATTTTACTCTAAAAGATTCATAAAGTATGTAAACGGATGAGAAATACGCTACGTTACAATAAAAAATACAGTACATTGAAATGATGAAATATTAATTTTGGTTACGTACAAAATGATTTCATTTAAATTTAATTAAATTTAAAGTCATTTAAATTTAAATTAAAAATTGCAAAGATAATTGATTATGTGATATGTTTCTAAACATACAACAGTCTGTCAAAAAGTAATGTATTGTTCTACTGTCAATCAAAGATTTTTATTTTATTAGATCGTTTAATTAGTGGCTGCATTTGTCGTGATATTTCTTATATAAAACTGCGTCATATTTACATTATTTTTTCTCCAGTACTTTAATTTCTTTCAGCACAACCATCTAAACAACCATCTTGTCTATTTTGTATGTATTCCTAGTGTCTTTATTTTATATTATTCGCAGAAGGTAAATAACGTATGTAAAATTTATAGTGATACATAAAATGTCATTGTTCAAATTGACGCATGGAATTTCTTGTTTTTTTTTCAGTATATTAAAAATGGATAAGTTTTTTTTTCTTAATATTAAATAAGTCCAAAAAAATTTCTGAAAATTGCTTATTTTTCAAAATAACCTATATGAAAATGATGATATAAAAATAAATTAATGATAATAATTAAAAATTACAAAGAGAAAAAAATTACCTCATTAACCGTAAATAAATGACCAGATGTGACATTTAATTACAAACATCATCTACTAATTTCAACTAAATATCACATATTAGCGCATATGTTTTATGAATAATGTGATCATTATATAAAGAAGTTAATTAAATTAATAAATAAATTTAAAAAATGTTGTATAAAAACTGTACTACTTATAAAGTATACACTATTTATAGATATTAAATAATGTGTATATTATTTATATAATAATTTATTCACAAATTCATCTATACGTATATATGTATATTTAAAATGTATGATATAAATAGTAAATGATGTAAAATAAATTTTTATGTAACATAAAATTATATAAAAATTTATATAAATAATAATTAAACACTTAACGTATAACATAATTAATACATCTTTAAGTGTATATATGCCTGGACATATTTGTCTTATATTTGCATTACAAAGAAAGTTAAAAAATTACTTAAATTTAATTATCACTTGGTATTCGATTCAGGTGTAATGGTTCATTTAACTTATATGATTTTATTTAACTTATGTGGTTTGATGTTAATTTTTATATCTTGAACTTAAACTTATATTTTGTTTTTGTTACATAGACCAAAATTATATTTTTCGCAATATTTGTTTGATACAAAAGTTTTGGAATTTGTACGTACAAAATTGAAAGTTACAAACTAATAAAGTAATTAGAAGAATAACATTGTTGAAATTAGATTTACATGTAATTAAAACGATATCGTTTTACAAAAATTTATGTATATATGTGCGTACGGCATTGAATTGCAGTATATAAGAATGAGTCAATGCGTCACATTTTATCAGTAAATTAGCAATTTCCTTGAGAGTTTGTTTTTTGAAATTAGGTCTCATTTAAGAAATATATTTGTATATGCTATAACGCAGTATCAATTATTCTTTTCCGTAAGATCATAGGTAATTTGGCTCTCAGGATCAAGAGGGTAATTATAAATGTTAGATGGTTGTTGGTCAAATAATTCTATAAGTCCTTCTACTTCGAGAAATTCTTCTCCATCGGGAAGTTCTTCTCCATCTGGAAGTTCTTCTCCATCGGGAAGTTCTTCTCCATCGGGAAGTTCTTCTCTACCGGCAACTTCTTCTGGATCGTCTAACAGCTTTAATTCGGCGTCAAGTTTTACATTCCCTATAATATTTTCAATATTTTCAAGAGGACTCGCAACATATTCTGATGGTTCTGAAGTCTTCGTTGCGGATCTATATATATTGTGATAAAAAAATTAAAGAGTTATAAAATGTAATATAGTATTTAATAATTATATTACTTGATAATTATATAAAAAGCCTCATCTCTTCAATCTAAATATACGCTTAGAATAGCAAAAATCTGTAGTAACTTATAAATTGTGAAATTAAATACTTATATTTGTAGTTTTGTATACATGAAAGTATAAAACTGTCCCAAATTTATTGTTAGGATATATGATATTAAAATAATTAAAAAGGAAAAAGTGATACGAGCCTAAAAACAATCAACATAGAATGACAAACTGTATAAACAGTTAAAAAATTAAATAAAACATGTCATAAAATTAAAAAGATAAATTATAATTTGACAATTAGAAGGTGAACAAAACAAACGTTTCGATCCTTGTTGAATCATTTTCAATGTGACAAATAAATTAATAATAGAAATGCAACGTAGATAAAACATTAGAAATTAAATAAATTTCGCATGTATAATGAGTTTAAACTCATTATACATATACAATGAATGTCGGTATTTTACTTTTTTTCTATCGTCATTATTATTTCTTATGTGCTTGTCTTATAATATCAAAGATAATATTTGCCTCTTTCTTTTAATTTTAAGTTATTTTGTACCTTTCTTTTTATTGTTTGCGACTCGATTTGTACTTTTCTTATTATTTTTATTTTCTTCCGTCGTTAATTAATTATTATAATTTATACTTGCTAAAGAAACATGTTCGTCGTTATACACACGCACGGTTCGGAGGAGCACATTTGTGTCAACTATAATCGTTTGTTTGATTTCCTCTCAATTTGGAGCGAGTTTTATAGTTAATATTGCGTCCGAATGTGAATTTTATTTAATTTCTTATGTTTTACCTACATCGTTACATTTCTATTAGGTGTTGGAATTAATTCGTAGCGTTTTACAAGTGATGGGAAGTACTTTCATTAATGTATTTTTTAATGCTCATGTGAAATAAATAACATTCTTTCATTAAAAAACGCTACGAATTAATTCCAACACCTAATATTATTAATTTAAATGTCATTGAAAATGATCCAACAAGATCGAAACGTTTGTTTTGTTCACCTTCTGATTGTCAAATTATAATTTCCCTTTTTAATTTCATGACATGTTTTATTTTATTTTTTAACTATTTATACAGTTTGTCATTTTATGTTGATTGTTTTTAGGCTCGTAGCCCTTTTTCCTTTTTAATTATTATAATTTATTATTTTTATAATTTAACATGATATTATGTTATATGCGAAATAAAGGTACAATGGTACATAAAGAGAGTTTTTTGGGGAATTTATCTTATATATTATATATGACAGTCTTCGAACAAATTCGTATTTCGAAAAGCTTTATGTTAATCTCTGTCTCATTCACTAATAAAACTATCAATAAACTATAAAATGAATGTAATTAATTTTACTGAAGTGCAGGATATAAATCTTTGAAACATTGCATTGTATTATAAATATTTAAAACAATGTACCACAACTATTATTTTTTTCGGAATAAATTTTAAAATTGAATTCGTTCTTGAAAGCATATTTAATCATGAAATATGTGTGTATGCATAAATATAAACTACATTTCCTGAAATATTATAAATAAGAAAAAAACAAGTTAAATATAAATATATATGTCAATGCCTCAAAAATTAAACTATATCTGAATTAATAGCATAAAATCATAAAAATAAGCTTAATGAAAGCAATTTACCAAAGCGAGTGCATTACGCATTGCATGCAATAATCGACAATTAAACAACATGTAATTATATTATTTATGAATATACACTAAATGAGAAAACACAAATTTGATCACACATGAATATTTAGCAGTGACAGAAGAAGTACCTTTTTTTCCAGTTAATGCAAATACAGATAAACTGAATATGAAAAATGTTTGTAAATAAGTATGGCTGCGGAAAGTATAATAACATCTTATACATATAGTATCGTATGAAATATTATATAAAATAGTATAACAAAATTGGAGAAATAATTTGCCATTAATTGGTTACTATATAAATATTAATGAAACGCTTAATAAATAAGTGTTATACACAACATCATATACATTATATTTGAATAGGGAAAAAAATTCAAATTGATTCGAAAGATCTATTAGCATGAATTTAAATTAATTTAAAGTGAATAATTACTCGTTAGGAACACATATTCTATCCGTCATCGGTCAAATTAGAAGCTATTGGTATTGAAGCTCCCTGATATTCCTCCACAATCATACTGCCGCTTGCACTGGTACTTGCGCCATACATATAAGTATATTCGTAAATAACTTCGTCTGGATCGAAGAATTTATGTCTATATAAGGAGTAACAATAAAAGTAAAAAACACGATAATATTAATTGTGCACAGAACTCCGTGAAAGAATTCCTATATTGTTTCTCTTAGTTGTTAAAAATATACTTATTGTATACTTACGTCTTCCTGTGAATATTAAGATGTTTCGTAATGGCGCCGATTCCAGATGTAATTCTTGTAGAACATATGTTGCACTGTCCGCCATCTGATGTTGGAGTGAAATAATCCCATGCCCAATGAATGTTATGTTCTGTCTTCTGTTCTTCTGTTAATACTTCCGGATGTTTTACGTTTAAGTGCAAGGGTAAAACATTATAATTTTTTATATAACTTATTTTTGACAAACAATATATGCAAATTGCTAAATATTTTTCGTTTGACGGTTTGTAATGTTTACGCAGATATTGACGAACTCGGAGATTGAATACTCGGATCTTGTTGCTTCTTAATTGCTGGTCCGCCATTATAATGGCGCGTTTTGTCTTACGGAATTTTAAAGCACTTAATCGGACTTAATCACTGAAGGTATAGAAACGATATGAAGAAGCATAAACTGCAGAAGGTCGATAACAGAAGTATCATTCTTTCAAGGAATATAAATATTGGTATGTTTAGTTTGAATATGTCTCTTCAGTGCTGTGTTTGTCTCGTTTCGGATTCTACGAAATCTTAGCGGGGCGAGGAACGTGGACTCCGGTTTGCGTGAATATTTCTGTTACACGCGCGTGAGGTGAGAGGGGATATGAAAATCAGGACCAAGCGATATTTCTTTGGTGAGGAATCACCTTTGTGCGACAGGGAATGCTCGCGGTAATATATAATAAGAAGAAATGAAAATAAAGTTTGGGCGAGTTCAAGACAGCAAAGCGGCTAGTCATGCTTACCGAACGATTGTATATGATTGTTTAAATCTATTAGTGACAACCAATTATGTTCATTTGCTCGGCGAGCAGGCTAGCCGATTTGTCAACTTGAACGCGCTCAAGACTGACTGTGTCCAGCAGAACGTTTATTTTACAATTATTCTTCGCGCTGATTGGATTATACTTTTAGATCTAAAAGAATGATCCTATTTCAGCAAACAATCATAAAACTCAATAAAAAAAGAATCTGAGAGCCAATATAATGTATCTGTTACAGTATTCAAGACAATATCCTTGTTATATTTTGCTATTATTAAGTTTTGTCAGCGAGTTTTGTCAGCGAGTTACTTTTGTTTATAATTTTTATCTTGAATATTGTAACAGATATATTATTTTGACTCTTAGCTCTTTCCTTATATGTATTCCATATTAATCATTCGAGCCGTTTTCTTATAGTTTTCATCATAAAACTGTTGTGTTCTGCTGAACTCAGTCACTGTATGGTTCGACACGATTGGGGCGCCTTTATTGCGATAATGAGATAGCAAAAACGCTATGTCTATTCGACTTGCTTACACTTTCAACATCTCCACTTTCTCTCTTTTCAGCGTCAAATATATATCTATTTCATTTTAAGTGTAAAAAGTGTAAAAAGGTGTGAGCAAATCAATTGAGAACAAATCAGTTGAGAATTTCTAGCGGGTGAACAGTGGATACGTTGAACCCTGCAGAGCGGTCAATGACCGATATTAAGAACGCAATTTAGATTTTATCAAATCGGAAATGTTATAGGTATTGCACACGATTTTGTCATTCGCTTCTATGCTATTGGACAAGTTATATGAAATCATTCGAACGCTCATCATTGTCTCATGTCTGAACAGGGCCGAAAAACTTAACTTGCTCGTGGGTGTGGAATATTTGACTGGCAAAAGGGAGGAGTTCAAAATGACTACCTTATTCTTATTTATTATTTATTATGTGCTTTTTATTATGTCCCTTTTTTTACATTTGCGAATTGCGTCGATTTATGTAACAGTCGGTAAGGTATCATTTTGGCCGTAATTTGTAATAATTGATCAATTTCATTCGAATAATTATTCCCCTCTCATTCAATTGTAAGATAGTAATGCTCGACTATGATTAAAGTGTCAGAAAATGGCATACGGAACACGAATGAAGAATAACGATTTTAATCAATCAAAAATCGAATACATAAAAATTCACGATTTCTGACAAGTTGATGTCATTATTTCTTATTTCGTATTCCTAATTCCGTATTCCTGCTATTGTGGGAAGCTTCTTACGACCATGTAAATGATTCCTGAAAGTTAAATCTCTGTTTTACGGACAGTTGTACTGCCATTCCAAATATCGGTTGATATCCGCGCACAATATGTTAGAAAGTTCACAATTGATTTTTAATCCAATTTTTGGATTCCTTTACGATAAATTTCCGTATTGAGTAAAATTTTGAGTATGGAGTGTTCTATGATTCCACACTATAGTTGCCGGGCTTGTGTTTAAAATTTGTTAGAACGGGGGAGAGTCGCGAGACGGATTTTCTGGAGGATTTGATAACAGCTAACTCGCAATTATAACTGTTTTCGGATTACTCTCTGATATATCAAACTTTTCATTATGGAGTGTATAATATATTTATAGAGTGTATAATATAGTTCAAATATTGTATATAATAAAGTGTATAATATAGTTATATTGTTATAATATAGTGTATAATATAGTGTATAATATAGTTTCACACATTTTACATTTTGTATAAATACACGTTCAGTTAAATAAAGAAATATAGTTTTTTACTTAATCCACCCATATTTATCTGTAACGTTTCCTCACATTCTTCCCTTAGATTTGTCGCGGTCGATGTTGAGAAGATAACTGATAAATGAGAAAGGCTGAATTTTCAGCGAGAGAGCCAAACATACGATTTTTCACAAACTCGCATTAAATAAAATCTTCTTCCATAATTGAATATTACATCGTATTGAATGTAAATCTCAGATTGAAAAACGCGTTACTTGATATATTGTTACCATTACATAAGTCGGTAATAAAATTATAATAGTTCTAATTTTCGTATTTTATAGCAGTTACTACTGTAACGTAGTTATATTTTTTCGGTACGATAACGAAATTAACAATTATTTTACACGCGATTTGCATTTTGAATTTATTTGTGACATAATTTGTAATGTCGATTTTTAGTTTTTGACTAATATTTATAATTCTATTGTTATATATTTAAGACGATTAATTTTTCCATTTAATCGATTAGATTTCAAAACATCCTTGTGCATTTTCATTTTTAATTTTTACCACACTCATAATCAAGATTATAATAGTATTAATTAAAGTAACAAAAGTTGTTCTTTCAAAAATTAAAAGATGAGACATCCGAAAAGATTAACAGTAAAGATAAAATAAAAGAAATAACTGAATCTTACCTCTTTAATGACACACACAAATGTGCAATATACAATAATAAATTATTTTATTTATCTTATCATTTTCTTCTCTTTAGAAGAATAAAGCAATCTAAATATTATTTTAGTAATCGACAAGTATAATAAAAATCAGTATCACACTGTATCAGTAAGTATCAGACTATTCTTTGCCCTGATGATGTAAACAGCAAGATTCACGAAACGTTGGCATTTCAAGAATGAATCTGGACACGGAGGAAACCGGTGAAACACATAATCTTTATATAGAAAACACCATTATATATAAAAGTCTCAGGAATATTATAATAAAAATTATGGATTCAGGAGATCTGATGTGTGAAAAGGAAACACAAACAATAATACATTAGAATATAGGCTTTCTTTCATTTAATTAAAAATATTGGAAAGTAAGAATGTATATATAGCGTATATAGCAATCAGAAAAAACTATTTTTTGATATTTCATGATAAGAACGTTTTTATTCTTTGTTTGTATCTAACTTGAATAAACAGTTTTTTTAGTCTTCAACCATCGTCAAGTACTATAAAAAGATTTCGTCATATTATGTGATTTTCCTTGATAAATTATAGTTTTTACAGTTTTTATTTTTAAAATTGTACGAAGTAAGTAGTGCTACTAGCACTACTTATACATGCTAAGATAAGTAGTGCAAGTAATAATAAAATTATGCAATAGTAATTAGTGTTTTAGCTACCAATGGTACCTGATGAATGTTAATAACATATGAAAATAAGTACAATGGAGAAAGTAATTGGTAGGTAAAAATTATCTCTACACTTTGGAATGGAATCTAACTGTAAAGAATGAAAATTGAGTGAGTTTTAATAAAGAGTGTCACAATTTTTAATCTTTAAAAGTGAGATTTCACTCTTCACATTAAGATCTTACTCTAAAAATTTTATAGGGTATGTAAACGGATGAGAAATACAATATGTTACAATTAAAAAATACAGTACATTGAAATGATAAAATATTAATTTTGGTTACGTATAAAACGATTTCATTCAAATTTAATTGAATTTGAAGTCATAAGAATTTCAAAGATAATTAATTATCTGATATGTTTCTAAACATACAACATTCTGTCAAAAAGGATTGTATTGTTCTACTCTCAATCAAAGATTTTTATTTTATTAGGTCGTTTAATTAGTGGCTGCATTTGTCGTGATATTTCTTATATAAAACTGCGTCATATTTACATTATTTTTATTTTTTTCTCCAGTACTTTAATTCCTTTCAGCGTTAAACAACCATCTTGTCTATTTTGTATGTATCCTAGTGTCTTTATTTTATATTATTCGCAGAAGGTAAATAACGTATGTAAAATTTATAGTGATACATAAAATGTCATTGTTCAAATTGACACATGGAATTTCTTGTTTTTTTTCAGTATATTAAAAATAGATAAGTTTTTTTCCTAATATTAAATAAGTCCAAAATAATTTCTGAAAAATGCTTATTTTTGAAAATAATCTATATGAAAATGATGATATAAAAATAAATTAATGATACTAATTAAAAATTACAAAGAGAAAAAAACTACCGTGAATAAATGGCAGAAGTGACATTTAGTTACAAACAAATCATCTACTTAATATCAACTTAATATCATATATTAGCGAATATATTTTATAAATAATGTGATCATTATATAAAAAAGTTAATTAAATTAATAAATAATTTTAAAAAATGTTGTATAAAAACTGTACTACTTATAAAGTATATACTATTTATAGATGTTAAATAATGTGTATATTATTTATATAATAAATTATTCACAAATACATCTATACGTATATATGTATTTAAAATGTATGATATTAATAGTAAATGATGTAAAATAAATTTTTATGTAACATAAAGTTATATAAAAATTTATATAAATAATAATTAAATACTTAACGTACAACATAATTAATACAGCCTTAAGTGTGTATATACCTGGACATGTTTGACTTATATTTGCATTACAAAGGAAGTTAACAATTTACTTAAATTTAATTATCACTTGGTATTCGATTCAGGTGTAATGGTTCATTTAACGTATGTGTTTTTATTAGTGATGTTGTTAATTTTTATATCTTGAACTTAAACTTATATTTTGTTTTTGTTACGTAGACCAAAATTATATTTTATACGTTTATACATTCAATATCTCTTAAAAGGATCCTAAAACCGATTAATCGTAATGTAAGTAGGATTTATATACAAACGATTTATGTATCACTGACGCATCTACAGAAGCATGTACAGAATAGTATGTAGTACACAGATATCTTATGTACACAGAAACATAATTTTCATAAAAGAATAATTTCAGTTATATGTAAAAATCCAATTTTAAGAGCTCCACATTGTATCTTCGTGACTATTAATAGTCTGCAGATCACAGTTCTGTAAGTACAAATGGCATAGCTTTTATCTGAAGCAAATGCTGATATAGCAGCTCTCGACCGTCATACTAATAAATAGTAAATCGCTATAAATAAGAAATTGTAAAAAATACCACAATTTTTTTACTTGTTCTCGGCATAAAAACTCTGTAAAACTCATAGACAAGTATTAATACGTATAGATTAATTGTGACAAAAAATTCTCAAATCTATAAAAAAGAAAAGTAATTGTCATACGAGAATTATAGTATTATTAACGGTTATTAGATCCTTAAGAGGCGAGATCTTAAATGGTCTTCTGTTTATCGGTTGAACGTAATAATTTTCGTAGAAGGATATCGTACAATACAATAACTTTTATCGCATTTGAGAATTCTCTAAAATTAAAGTATATGTATTAGTATGTGTCTGCAACTTGAAGTTTATGTCAAGAACAACAATTTTTTAAATTGTTATGCTGTTTAAACATTTTTTAAATCTGAGTAACGTCTAGACTTTTCAAGTTTGTCGCAATATTTGATACAAAAGCTTTGGAATTTGCACGTACAAAATTGAAAGTTACAAACTAATAAAGTAATTAGAAGAATAACATTGTTGAAATTAGATTTACATGTAATTAAAACGATATCGTTTTACAAAAATTTATGTATATATGTGCGTACGGCATTGAATTGCAGTATATAAGAATGAGTCAATGCGTCACATTTTATCAGTAAAATAGCAATTTCCTTCAGAGTTCGTTTTTTGAAATTAAGATCTCATTAAGAAATATTTGTGTATACTATAACGCAGTATCAATTATTCTTTTTTCGTAAGATCATAGGTAATTTAGCCCTCAGAATCAAGAGAGTAATTATGAACGTCAGATGATTATTGGTCAAGTACTTCTTGAAATTCTTCTCCTATTACGGGACTTTCGTGCATAAAGAGAACTTTTTCTCCAACGGGAACTTCTTCTGTATCGTATAACTCTAATTCGGCGGGAACTTCTAATGACATATTATCATCTACTGACATATGTTCAAGAGGATTATTCGTAACATGTTCTGATGGTTCTGAAGTCTTCGTTGCGGATCTGTATATATTGTGATAAAAAAATTAACGTTATAAAATGTAATATAGTATTTAATAATTATATTACTTGATAATTATATAAAAAGCCTCATCTTTTCAATCTAAATATACGCTTAGAATAGCAAAAATCTGTAGTAACTTATGAATTGTTCAATTAAATACTTATATTTGTGGTTTTGTATACATGAAAGTATAAAACTGTCCCAAATTTATTGTTAGGATATATGATATTATAATAATTAAATAGGAAAAAGGGGTATGAGCATAAAAACAATCAACATAAAATGACAAACTGTATAAATAGTTAAAAAATTAAATAAAACATGTTATGAAATTAAAAAGGTAAATTATAATTTGACAATCAGAAGGTGAACAAAACTAACGTTTCGATCCTTGTTGAATCATTTTCAATGTGACAAATAAATTAATAATAGAAATGTAACGTAGATGAAACATAAGAAATTAAATAAAATTCGCATGTATAATGAGTTTAAACTCATTATACATATACAATGAATGTCGGCATTTAACTCTTTTTCTATCGTCATTATTATTTTTTATGTGCTTGTATTATAATATCAAAGATAATTTTTGCCTCTTTCTTTTAATTTTAACTTATTAATTGCGACTTGTTTTGTACCTTTCTTTTTATTGTTTGCGACTCGATTTGTACTTTTCTTATTATTTTTATTTACTTCTATCGTTAATTTATTATTATAATTTATAATTGCTAACAGAAACATGTTCGTCCTTATACATACGCACGGTTCGGAGGAGGACATTTGTGTCAACTATAATCGTTTGTTTGATTTCCTCTCAATTTGGAGCGAGTTTTATAGTTAATATTGCGTCCGAATGCGAATTTTATTTAATTTCTCATGTTTTATCTACGTTACATTTCTATTATTAATTTATTTGTCATTGAAAATGATCCAACAAGGATCGAAACGTTTGTTTTGTTCACCTTCTGATTGTCAAATTATAATTTACGTTTTTAATTTCATGACATGTTTTATTTTATTTTTTAACTATTTGTACAGTTTGTCATTTTATATTGATTGTTTTTATAGGCTCGTAGCCCTTTTTCCTTTTTAATTATTATAATTTATTGAGCCTTATTATTTTTATAATTTAATATGATATTATATGCGAAATAAAGGTACAATGGTACATAAAGAGAAATTTTTGGGGAATTTATCTTATATATATGACAATCTTCGAACAACTTCGTATTTCGAAAAGCTTTATATTAATCTCTGTCTCATTCACTAATAAAACTATCAATAAAATATAAAATGAATGTAATTAATTTCACTGAAGTGCAGGGTATAAATCTTTGAAACATTGCATTGTATTATAAATATTTAAAACAATGTACTGCAACTATCATTTTTTCGGAATAAATTTTAAGATTGAATTCGTTCTAGAAGGCACATTTAATCATAAAATACGTGAGTATGCATAAATATAAACTTCATTTCCTAAAATATTATAAATAAGATAAAAACAAGTTAAATATAAATATATATGTCAATTCCTCAAAAATTAAACTATATCTGAATTAATAGCATAAAATTATAAAAATAAGCTTAATGAAAACAATTTACGCGAGTGCATTACGCATTGCATGCAATAATCGACAATTAAACAACATGTAATTATATTATTTATGAATGTATACTACTAAATGAGAAAACAAATTTGATCACACATGAATATTTAGTAGTGACAGAAGAAGTACTTTTTTTCCAGTTAATGCAAATACAGATTAACTGAATAAGAAAAATGTTTGAAAATAAGTATGACTGTGGAAACTATAATAACATCTTATACATATAGTATCCTATAAAATATTATATAAAATAGTATAACAAAATTGGAGAAATAATTTGCCATTAATTGGTTATTATATAAATATTAATGAAACGCTTAATAAATAAGTGTTATACACAACATCATATAGATTATATTTGAATAGGGAAAAAAATACAAATTGATTCGAAAGATCTATTAGCATGAATTAAAATTAATTTAAAGTGAATAATTACTCGTTAGGAACACATGTTCTACCCGTGTCATCGGTCAAATTAGAAGCTAATGGTATTGAAGCTTCCTGATATTCCTCCACAATCATACTGCCGCTTGCACTGGTACTTGCGCCATACATATAAGTATCTTCGTAAATAACTTCGTCTGGATCGAAGATATTATGTCTATATAAGGAGTAACAATAAAAGTAAAAAACACGATAATATCAATTGTGCACAGAACTCCGTGAAAGAATTCCTATATTGTTTCTCTTAGTTGTTAAAAATATACTTATTGTATACTTACTTTCTCCTGTGAATATTAAGATGTTTCGTAATTGATCCGACACTTTTAATTTTTGAATGACATATATTGCACCGTCCGCCATATGATGTTGGAGTAAAATAATCCCATATCCATTGAATGTTACGATTTGTCTTCTCTGCTTCTGTTAATAATTCCGTATGGTATATGGTCAAGTGCACGAGTAATGCAGGATAGTTGTTATTATAACTTATTTCTGACAAACAATATTTGCAAATTGCGAAATATTTCACTTTTGATGGTTTGTAATGTTTACGCAGAGATTGACGAGCTTGGACCTTGAATACTCGGATCTTGTTGCCTCTTAATTGCTGGTCCGCCATTATAATTGCGCGTTTTGTATTACGGAATTTTAAAGCACTTAATCGGACTTAATCACTGAAGGTATAGAAACGATATGAAGAAGCATAAACTGCAGAAGGTCGAAAACAGAAGTATCATTCTTTCACGGAATATAAATATTGGTATGTTTAGTTTGAATATTTCTCTTCAGTGCTGTGTTTTTGTCTCGTTTCGGATTCTACGAAATCTTAGCGGGTCGAGGGATGTGGAGTGTCTGGCTCTGTTTTGTGTTAATATTTCTGTTACACGCGCGTAAGGTGAGAGGGAATATGAAAATTAGGATTAAGCGATATTTCTGTGCTGAGGAATCGCCTTTGTGCGACAGGGAATGCTCGCGGAAATATAAAAAGAAATGAAAATAAAGATTGGGCGAGTTCAAGACAGCAAAGCGGCTAGTCATGCTTACCGAACGATTGTATATGATTGTTTAAATCTATAAGTAACAACCAATTATGTTCATTTGCTCGGCGAGCAGACTATCCGGTTTGTCAACTTGAACGCGCTCAATGACTGCGTTCAGCAGAACGTTTATTTTGCACTTGTTTCCAAGTTTTCTTATCGTTGATTGGATTATACTTTTAGATCTAAAAGAATGATCCTATCTCTGTAAACAATACATAAAACGATTGCAAAACTGTTTCTGCTGTTGTGTTCTGCTGAACGTATCAATCGATGAGATACTAGGTTTGTTCACGTCGCATGCTTCAATTTGTTCCAATATACTGTTGCTAATTTTTAGTCATTCTAATGAGTGCATTAGAGTGAGTTGAATCTATGATAGGAGCATATTGAAGCATGTTGGAGCATGCGACTCGACAAACCTATTATTAAAAATTATCGGTGCTTATGAAAATTCACGTGTTAAAATTTAATAATTAAGAATAAGAAACTAGTGATACAATACTAATTTCATTTGCTAATTTCGTAGACATATATGTACATTTAAAACTTAATAATACTTGAATTTTATTGGAAACTGTGATTTTAATGTTACCATCTGAGTTTGATTATCAATAAAGATGATAACTCCAGAGAAAAAATTGTAATTTTTCGGCAATATATTATAGCATTAAAAGTATGCATATTTATTTATACGGCATTTATATAATAGAAAATCACAAATTTAATCCCATACAGCGGGAAACACAGTGGACGTTTCCGATTAGTTTCAGAGAGCCAACTGTTATAAGACGATAACAATGGTTATCATTGCGGATATACAATATATTTGATATCAAATAAATACGTGTCTGTTACTACATAAACTTGTTTCAATTGTCATGTTCATTACATGAAATGTAGATATATAATAGAACCGTAATCTTATCGCGTAACATACATGATAACCGACATGTAACTGCAATATGCCAGGTACGCAATGTCGGTTTACAACAGATATTTAACTAAAATATATTATATGCTTATCGAATATAACCTAATCAATTCATATCAGTTTTATGAGCTGGATCAAGTTTTCAAGTGCATGCTTTATTACTATTTATTTTTAATATAATCGTAAAAGCTATTGCTTATGTTAAATAAATATGATAACAAAATAAGTTACTAACTTTTAATTATATTGTAAATAATAAAATACTCAGATTAATTATTGAAGGAAAAATCTTGGATAAGATATTAGTCGGAAAACGTCAAAACTCTTGACAAAAATACAGTGATTTGATTGTATCAGCAGACATCTTTCGTGCAGCAGTCTCCAAAATTAGTATTATAGTAATAAGGATGATTATAAGATCACCAGTCTTTATTGTAAAAAGGTGTACAAAGAAGAAGCAAATATTCAGTATTACGTCTTTTCAGAACTTATATCAGCCAATAACTTGTCCCTTTGCTCTTGAATCTTCGTACATATTACAAATTCGACTACATGTACTTGTCTCTTTTATTCGTCCACGTTGTCATCGCGTGTACCAAAAATTGCAAAATCGGATAACATACAGATTAATTTAACCGATTCAACGCTCACGTCGTTACCTGTTTGCGAAAAATCGGTGTCAGACGATAAACTTAGCGTCCAGGTATAAATACTGTTCCCGAAGATGGTCTTAACTGGCTGTCACCTGTCAACGCGTTTTGCAATCGGTCAGGTAGCGGTGGTTACATGAGCTTCGCGTGAGATAAGAACCGATGAAATTCCTGTAACGAGTCCCGGGATAAGGCACACGCACTCATGCGTGCATCGGAACGCCCGTAGCGAAAACGAGCGATTTCGAAGTGCACGGCAATGCTCGCCCTGTGAGGGCGTAAATTAATTCTTCGCGAAAATTGGCTCTCGTAACCGGTTGGCGCAATGACGCGTAGGATACGTCGCCGCCACTGGTTTGTGATGATCTGTTCATGATGATCGGCCGACGGAATAAATGACTGTACCCGACGTACGAAAATAAATTATAAAATATGCGCTGTAAGCGCATCGCTCGTGATTGCACTCCGTGATTAATGGACGCGACGTAATTGCGCCCGCGCTGCGTATAGCAAATAATTCAAGTGCCGAAATTTCTCCGACTATTAAACGTTCCGCTGTGAGAACTACTATTTGCTAGCGACGTCAACGGAGGATAATTATAATAAATAATTCAAGACGAATTTCGATATGCGCCGAAATAATCGTCACACGGAGGCACTAACCGTGAATTCTGTTATGTTACGCTAAAAGAAAAGGCTTTTTGGTATATTTGTGACTTTAATTGTATTATAAAACAATTATATGATTAGGAGCTCTCTATTTTTATAATTATTTCTATAATAATGTGTTAGTAATAACAATTATATTTATAGGTCTACATATATAAAAGGAATTATTTTCAACAGCTACCTGTAAAATTTACATAATTTAATAAACTTTTAGTCGACAAAACCAAAAGTAATGTAACATCATTGTTATAATTTCACACTCAATAATGTAACTAATATAACTCATGACGTTAAATATCTAACACTTACATTGTTGAGTACGAAATTACAACAACAATTATTAATGTTATGTTATTTTTAGTTAGTGTTAACTGGGGAGTTTCGCAACCATAATATTTTTCTATGCAATTACACTTTACAGTCATAAATACCAAAAACTTTTCCCCCAGTGTTATGGTAGGCATTCTCCATTCTCTCGAAAATCACTTCGTATTA
Organism: Acromyrmex echinatior; assembly: GCF_024713525.1. Taxonomy (NCBI): domain Eukaryota; kingdom Metazoa; phylum Arthropoda; class Insecta; order Hymenoptera; family Formicidae; genus Acromyrmex; species Acromyrmex echinatior. The sequence goes on from NC_141859.1 coordinate 11,850,779, forward strand.
TCAGAATAATTCGCGTTTAGCAATGCTATACGTATGAGGGAATTGCATGAAAGCGCACGTGAATTGTTGAATCTTTTCTCTTTCAGAAGTCCATGGAACGCACTTTGCAGTCGTACGATGTGATAGCAACGCATACATGCATTAAGTGCGTGCGTCGAGAAATGAGACGCGTACATCGTCCGAACTCGCGCAGATCCTCGGCCGGAGGGCAAACGATCGCTTTACCGAGAGAAACAAGCGTTCGCATTTACACGGTCGTATCGATTACATTAATTAAATAAAGACTGGGCTGGTATCAGCGCCACATTTCGGCCCCGGGCATATATATTGGCTCGTTTATTGCAGCAGAGGCGATTCGCGCGCGGTTCTCGCCGTAAGTCTGCGCTCGCTATCGATACTCCGATCACGTATACCCATCCACTTTAGCTCCCGAATACTTTGGTTCTGAATACTATTGCCCGCGTGCTTTCGATTTGCGCACTTATATCGCGAACGCGTATAACACACACGCTTATGGAAAACGCGCGTCGTTTCTCGTGCCTCTCTCTATAATTCCTTCCAGACATGGGATCGTCATCATCGTTCGTCGTTCGGTGTGCCCCATGGACAATATTTACGAATCGGAGACTTGTCTTCGACGATTGACCTCCTTTGATTAAAAATAATTCCTGTCATCGATTTCGCCGCGTAATTAACACATCGATCGTATGCAGGTTGCTTGATTCCATCTTTACGGCGATCGCTCGCTTCAACGTACACACGTGCTCAACGCGTTGACAAGCATGCGTGGTCACGATCTCTTGTACACCGCGAAGAGTACACTTTCGAAAATGGCGAGCCGATATCGGCACTTGAGAAAACAGCTATTTGCTTTACGGATACACCTTGATTATCGATAGTCTACTATGGGTCGAACCGCAGCAAAGAAGCGGGAGGAGATGAATACATGAGCGCGATACAAGCCGTCCCAGATTGGCCGGATGTGGCCTTTCAATCATAGATACTGAAGAACAAACAAAAAGGATGACGGTTGTTTCAAAAGCGAAGCATTAATACTCAACTATTCAATGTTGATAAATGTAGACTGCAGGCGAATTATGTCTCGAAAGTGCAAATAAATAATAATATCTTATTTTACTTTTAAACAGACACTTCGCTCAAATTCATTCAAAACATAACTTTCTCAATATCTCGCGTCAAGAATAGAAAAACTGCTGAACACAAAAGAAAATCGTCCAAAATTTTTAAAAGCTAGTTAAATAGATATAAAATTTAAAGTTTTAAGCTAAAAAGATTACTCAATATACTAGGATACATTGTATATTGCAATGAATTGTGCAGTGCATTGTGATTACAGTGAAAGAAAACATGAAAAGAGAAAAGAAGTATATATAGACAAGAGAGGAAGATTGGCGGTTTGAAATAGACATCGTGCTGCCTCACAGGTTGATATAAGCACTCGGCGTTTCCTCAGGATACGATTCGCAGCATGTGAATAACCGTTATACGATACAACTCGCTGCGTATCGGCCAACGTTCAATTATTCGAACATCTCAGCAGTGAAATAATGGTACCCCACTGGTGTGCGTCTACGCAGAGCCCATGCACCGATTCTTCGTCATTCCCACATAGCGATGTCTAATTATCTGTTACTGAAGCTAGTCAGTCTGCGATTCTCGAACTCGTAGGAATCCCGGAGATGTAGTCAAACATCGTAGGATAAACGGATGTGGAAGAAATCATAAAACCATTTCGATAACGAATAATAAAATCAGCGAGAATACAATAAAAAAAAATATGTAAGTGTATTACTTCGCTCTGGTGAACTACACTTTAAATTTAATATCAATAGTATGAATTGTGTTCTTATTATTGCGAATCTAGTTTATCAGTGGTTCTTTCTCTCTCTCTCTCTCTCTCTCTCTCTCTCTCTCTCTCTCTATGATTTGCTTGAATATATATGAATATGTATAATATATTGCATAAAATGTAGGATGCAAAATTTATAGCAAGAAATGTAGAATTTTCAACTACCATTTAATAGCATATCCTAGAAATTGATTAAGATCGAAAATTCTAATATGATAATGTCAAAGCAGTAGTTTTCCCTTTATAATCGATCAAAGTTAGTAAAAGATATTGCATAAACACTTCGCGAATTTAAATCTGTAATTCTACTAACAGATAAATTGATCACTTGTTATTGATTTCCAGAATTCAGATAATATTATTTTATATTCATTATTCAATTAATTTTATCTTTTAGTTTTTATATATATATATATATATATATATATATAATATATACACACACATATATGATACTATGTATATGTAAGACATTATAATAATTTAATGTTGTAACAAATTGATTAATGATAGAGAAAATATTAAATGTAAAAGATGCTTTATTTTTACCGAATATCATAGTGATTGAAAGTGTAATGATTAAAAACTCAAAATTTTTCTAGATAGAATTCTAATAGAATTAAACTTCAAATTTTTAATTTTTTATTAGGTGTTGGAATTAATTCGTAGCGTTTTACAAGTGATGGGAAGTACTTTCATTAATGTATTTTTTAATGCTCATGTGAAATAAATAACATTCTTTCATTAAAAACGCTACGAATTAATTCCAACACCTAATATACATAGTTAAAATACCAATATTCACACGTTCTAGCACATTATAATTCCAATCTTACAATACTTGCATTTCGTTATTACGTTATTGTTAATCAATCCAGACATAGTGGTTCTTTTAAAATATTTGTTTTCATTTGTAATTTTTATCAATTTTTATATCATGAACTTAAACTTTATTTTATTTTTGTTTTAAGCAAATATATTGTATACATTTTCTTATACATGTTTATTTCTTTGTCTCTTAAAGAGGATCTTAAAGTCGTCTGTTTTACTAGTTGAACGTAATATTTTTGTAGAATGATATCATACTTTTAACAGATTTCTCCGTAATAATACTTTTCTCAGAATTTCTGGAGAAATCCTTCAGAATTACAATATATGTATTAATATGTATCTGCAGCTTAGAATTTATACTCAAAATTATACAAAAATTTTTGAAAAGATTTTAGTTTTTCTAATTTTGTTTAATTAAACCATTTAAAAAGAAAGAATATTACAAATTATTATACTTAAGTTTTTGTATCATACAAATATTGCGACAAACTTGAAAATTCTAGACGTCTAATTCTAGACGTTACTTAGATTTAAAAAATGTTTGAACAGCATAACAATTTAAAAAATTGTTGTTCGTGAACATAAACTCCAAGTTGCAGACACGTACTAATACATATACTTTAATTTTAGAGGATTCTCAAATGCGATAAAAGTTATTGTATTGTAATGTATTGTATGCGATATATCCTTCTACAAAAATTATTGCGTTCAACCGATAAACAGAAGATTATATAAGATCCGCATCTTAAGCGGATCTAATAGCCATTGATATTACCGACAATATAATCCATATAATTCTCGTATGACAATTACTTTTCTTTTTTATAGATTTGAGAATTTTTTGTAATTAATCTATATGTATTAATACGTGTCTGTGAGGTTTACAGAGAGTTTATGCCGAGAACATACAAGTTAAAAAATTATGCGATTTTTTACAATTTCTTATTCATAGCGATTTAATATTTATTAGTATGGCGATCTAGAGCTGCTATATCAGCATTTGCTTCAGATAAAAGCTATGCCGTTCGTACTTACAGAACTGTGATCTGCAGACTACTAGTTGTCACGAAGATACAATATGGAGCTCTTAAAATTGGATTTTTACGTATAATTGAAATTATTCTTTTATGAAAATTGTGCTTCTATGTGCATAAGATATCTATGTACTACATATTATTCTGTACATACAGATGCATCAGTGATACATAAATCGTTTGTATATAAGTCCTACTTACATTACGATTAATCAGTTTTAGGATCCTTTTAAGAGATATTGAATGTATAAACGTATAAAACATAATTTTCGTCTATGTAACAAAAACAAAATATAAGTTTAAGTTCAAGATATAAAAATTAACAACATCAAATCACATAAGTTAAATAAAACCACATAAGTTAAATGGACCATTACACCTGAATCGAATATCAAGTGATGATTAAATTTAAGTAATTTGTTAACTTCCTTTGTAATGCAAATATAAGACAAATATGTCCAGGCATATATACACTTAAAGTTGTATTAATTATGTTATACGTTAAGTATTTAATTATTATATATATAAATTTTTATATAACTTCATGTTACATAAAAATTTATTTTACATCATTTACTATTAATATCATACATTTTAAATATATATATATATATGTATAGATGTATTTGTGAATAAATTATTATAATATACACATTATTTAATATCTATAAATAGTGTATTAGTAGTACAGTTTTTATACGTTTTTCAAATTTATTTATTAATTTAATTAACTTCTTTATATAATGATCACATTATTCATAAAATATGTGTCAATATGTGTTGATATTAAGTGATTTGTTTGTGACTAAGTGTCACTTCTGGTCATTTTTTCATGGTTAAAGAGGTAATTTTTTTCTCTTTGTAATTTTTAATTAGTATCATTAATTTATTTTTATATCATCATTTTCATATAGGTTATATTCAAAAATAAGCAATTTTCAGAAATCCTTTCGGACTTATTTAATATTAAAAATAAAAACTTATCTATTTTTAATATGCTGAAAAAAAACAAGAAATTCCATGTATCAATTTGAACAATGACATTTTATGTATCGCTATAAATTTTACATACGTTATTTACCTTTTGCGAATAATATAAAATAAAGACACTAGGACACAAAATAGAGAAGATGATTGTTTAACGCTAAAAGGAATTAAAGTAATGGAGAAAAAAATAAAAATAATGTAAATATGACGCAGTTTTATATAAGAAATATCACGACAAATGCAGCCACTAATTAAATAACCTAATAAAATAAACATCTTTGATTGACAGTCGAACAACACATTACTTTTTGACAGCCTGTTGTATGTTTAGAAACATATCACATCAATTATAATTGAAATTTTCAATTTAAATTTATTAAATTTAAATGAAATCATTTTATACGCAACCAAAATTAATATTTCATCATTTCAATGTACTGTATTTTTTATTGTAACGTAATGTATTTCTTATCCGTTTATGTTGATTGTATGTCGTTAGTCCCACTGTATATATTTCACGTGTTCTTGTCTTCTATTATTTCAGTTACCTGACAGATGGCGTGAGCACCCTTCTCGTACTAACCTAACCTTTTGTTTTATTATTGTTCGCACGCGCCAGAAACCAAGCTCTGTATTTTTCATCTTATTCAGCAATAAAAATCCCAATAGTTTACATACTTTATAAATCTTTTAGAGTAAAATCTTAATGTGAAGAGTGAAATCTCACTTTTAAAGATTGAAAATTGTGACACTCTTTTTTAAGACTCACTCAATTTTCATTCTTTACAGTTAGATTCCATTCCAAAAATTTAGAGATAATTTTTATCTACCAATTACTTTCTCTATTGTACTTATTTTTATATGTTATTAACATTCATCAGGTACCATTGGTAGCTAAAACATTAACTACTATTGCACAATTTTAGTATTACTAGCACTACTTACAAGTATATTTGCACAATTTTAAAAATACTGTAAAAAACTATGATTTATCAAGGAAAGTCGGATAATATGACGAAATCTTTTTATGATACTTGAAGATGGTTAAAGACTGTAGCAAAACTGTTTATTCAAACTTAGATTCGGACAAAGAATAAAAACGTTCGTATCATGAAATATATCAAAAAATATTTTTTTCTAATTGTTATATACACTCCTACTTCAAATACAGGGTGGGCCATCTATTGGTACGTTTTTAAAAATGCGATCAAATGAGCATACATTGATATTTTTTATTAATTTTTTTTTTGTTGTGAAGCTAAAAGTATCCGCGTCAAGAATGAAAAACGATTTCGTTCATGTGGCTCCCTCTACTGGCCTTACAGTATGCCATTCGGTCACCCCAATTATTAATGACATTTTGGACTACCTCGGCGCCAATTTCACTCAAAACAGTCGTAATATTGTTTTTCAAAGCTGGAATTGTCTCACACTTTGGGCCACAGCCTCAATATTCTCGGGTGTGCGCACTGTCCGAGCTCTGGGACCACTTCTGTCATCCACTAACATCCCTTTCTCACGAACTTTCCTCACCAATTTGCGTATAGCTCCTTCGGTGGGTGCTCTATCACGACCCATATTTCTTTTCAAAATTCGTACAGTTTCGGCGACACAGCACTGACTTTGAAAATAAGTTTTTAAAATTTCAAAACGCTCTTCAAGAGAAAACATGTTGTTTCGTGCCGCGGACGGTATGACTAATAAACTGTCAAAATTTCGGGTCTGTAGCTCGTTCGGTGTTGCCATACGACGAAATTCAAAAACGTACCAATAGATGGCCCACCCTGTACTTCTAATTAAATGAAAGAAAGCCTATATTCTAATGTATTATTGTTTGTGTTTCCTTTTACACATCCGATCTCCTGAATCCATAATTTTTATTATAATATTCCTGAGATTTCTACGGGTGTTTTCTATATAAAGATTATGTGTTTCATTATGTGTTTTCGGGTTTTCTCCGTGTCCATATCCATTCTTGAAATGCCAACGTTTCGTGAATCTTGCTGTTTACATAAGGGCAAAGAGCAGCCTGATACTTACTACTGATACAATGTGATACTGATTTTTATTATACTTGTCGATCACTAAAATAATAATTAGATTACTTCATTCTTCTAAAGAGAAAAAAATCATAAGATAGATAAAATAATTTATTATTGTATATTGAATATTTTTGTGTGTATCATTAAAAAGGTAAGATTCAGTTATTTCTTTTTTATTTTATCTTTACTGTTAATCTTTTTCTTCGGATGTCTCATCTTTTGATTTTTGAAAGGACAACTTTTATTACTTTAATTAATACTATTGTAGTCTAAAAATTTTGATTATGAGTCGTGTGATAAAAATTTAAAATGAAAATGCACATAAGGATGTTTTGAAATCTAATGGATTAAATAGAAAAATTATTTGTCTTAAATATATAACAATAGAATTATAAATATTAGTCAAAAAATGAAAATCGAAGACATTACAAATTATGTCACAAATGAATTCAAAATGCAAATAGCGAGTAAAATAATTGTTAGATTCGTTATCGTATCGAAAAAATATATACGTTGCCGTAACTGCTATAAAATACGAAAATTAGAACTATTATAATTTTATTACCGACTTAGGTAGTGGTAATCAAGGTATATCAAGTAACGCGTTTTTTAATCTGAGATTTACATTCAATACCATGTAGTAGTCACCCTGGAAGACGATTTTATTTAATGCGAGTTTGTGAAAAATCGTACGTTTGGCTCTCTCGCTAAAAATTCAGCCTTTTTCATTTATCAGTTAGCTTCTCAACACCGACCGCGGCAAATCTAAGGGAAGAATGTGAGGAAACGTTACAGATGCATAGTATGGATGGTTTAAGTAAAAAAATATATTTCTTTATTTAACTGAACGTGTATTTATACATCAAAATGTAACATGTGCGATATTACGCACAACATTATTCGTCTTTTGAATCAAATATAATGCAAACAATATAATAAGTAAAAGTATAGAATAAACAAGTAAGTCAAATAACGCTCATTGATTTGCATATTAAATAATAACGGTGCAGTTCACAACGTAGATTACGTTACAGCATCAATAATATTAATAAGCAAATAGTATTTAATTAAAATCAAAATTAATCAACTATACTGTAATGTAAAAAAGAATCAAAGAATTAATTTTTAATCACTTCCTTTGACATTGATATAAACAAAATTGCGTTAGTAAAGTATGATCTGACAGTGAAACACAATGACAATATCATTTTATATCATTTTAAATAATTATATATAATTTTAATTATATAAAATTATATATGAGTCATTTTTTTCGAAGGACACAAGGAGCACAATATGTTCGATGGCGTTTATCAGATAACAAAAAAAGCGATTTAACAGTATCAAAAGACACTATTACCATGTTGCATCAAGTTATTGGTCAAGTGATGGTTACTTAATAAATGTAAAATCTATTAGAAAAAGCATTACTTTTTTAAAATGTAATCAATCGATCAATTTTACCTATGTACCTCCCAGTAAAAAATGACAATGAAATTGATATCAAATTAACATCGATTCGATGACTTACAACATATTGATCAATTGGTTAGATTACTTTATAAATGTAAAATCTTTTCTAGAAGGTATTAAAAACTAATCAATTGATTAACCTAATGAGAAATGATAGTGGAATCGACGCAAATTCGATTCGATGTCAATTAAATTATCATTTCTCACTGGGCTAATCAATCGATAAATTTATTCGATACATGTATAAAATAATCTAGTCAACTGTTAACCAATACGTTGATGCAACGAACTATGCTGTTGCAATTGTTCACTGACAATTACATCGAAAATTTGGTATCTCTAGAGACTTTTCCTTTATTATTATTTTCTAGTGCTGAAATTAACTGGTGTCCAATAAAATGTGTGAAACTATTTTATACACTATATTATGACACCATAATTATATTATATATACTATATTATATACTATATTAGAACTATATTATACACTCTATAAATATATTATACATTCCATAATGAAAAGTTTGATATATCAGAGAGTAATCCGAAAACAGTCATAATCGCGAGTTAGCGAAGCTGTTGTCAAATCCTCCAGAAAATCCGTCTCGCAACTCTCCCCCGTTCTAACAAATGATTTAGACAATTATAGTAGCCCGACAACTATAGTATGGAATCATAGAGCACTCCATACTCAAAATTTTACTCAATACGGAAATTTATCTTAAAGGAATCCAAAAATTGGATTCAAAATCAATTGTGAACTTTCTAACATATTGTGCGCGGATATCAATCGATATTTGGAATGGCAGTACAACTGTAAAACAGAGATTTAACTTTCAGGAATCATTTACACTGGTCGTAAGAGGCTACCCACAAGGGAATACGGAATTAGGAAAATAAATTACGAAATAAAAAATAATGACATCAACTTGTCAGAAATCGTGAATTTTTATGTATTTGTTTTTTGATTAATTAAAATCGTTATTCTTCATTCGTCTTCCGTATGCCGTTGTCTGACACATTAATCATAGTCGAGCATTACTGTCTTACAATTGAATGAGAAGGGAATATTCGAATGAAATTGATCAATTATTACAAATTACGACCAAGATGATACCTTATCGACTGTTAGATAAATCGACGCAATTCGCAAATGTAAAAAAAGGGACATAATAAAAAGCACAAAATAAATAATAAATAAGAACAAGGTAGTCATTTTGAACTTCCCCCTTTTTGTTAGTGAATTATTCCACTCTCACGAGCAAGTTTTTCTGACATGTTCAGACATGAGACAATGATGAGCGTTCGAATGTGTTTTTATAACTTGTCTAATAACATAGAAGAGAATCACAAAATCATGTGCACTGCCTATAAAATTTCCGATTTGTTAAGACCCAAATTGCATTCGTAATGTCGACGGCCGCTCTGCTGGGTTCAATGTATCCACTTTTCACAAGCTAGAAACTCTCAATAGGTCTGTTCGAGTTGCTCACATCTTTTCACACTTTTTACACTTAAAATGAGATAGATATATATTTGAAAAGAGAGAAAGTGGAGATGTTGAAAGTGTAAGCAAGTCGAATAGACATAGCGTTTTTGTCTCGTTATCGTATAAGGCGTACGACTTTGCTTATACCGTTTTTTTCCGAAATTCGAGACTTTATTGTAAAAAACTGGTTATACATTTATGATTCAAAGTATTGTCCATTGCTGGCCACTACTTTCTCTTATCTTTCGGGCAGCATACGAATCCCGCGTAGAAAAAACTGGTCATCTTTTGAGGCGATCCACGAATCGATGCAATTTTTTACTTCTTCATAAGACCGGAAGTGCTGGTCAGCCAGGTCATGTGCCATTGATCGAAACAAGTGATAGTCAGAGGGAGCAACTGGAGAATACGGCGGGTGGGGTAGGACTTCCCATTTCAAAGTATGCCTTGACCACTTTCGCAACATGGGGTCGAGCTGCATGTCATGCTGCAAAATCACTTTATCGTGTCTCTCGTTGTTTTGCGGCGTTTGTCTTTCAATGCTCGGCTCAAACGCATCAATTGCGTTCGATACTGATCACCTGTGATTGTTTGAGTCAGTTTTAACAGCTCATAATATACTACGCCGAGCTGGTCCCATCAAATACAGAGCGTGATCTTGGAGCCGCGAATATTCGGTTTGGCCGTCGACGAAGCATGACCGGGAACTCCCCATGATTTTCTGCGCTTGGGATTATCGTAATGAACCCATTTTTCGTCCCCAGTCACAATGCGATGCAGAAAGCTCTTCCGTCTTTGCCTTTCAAGCAGCTGTTCATAAGCAAACAAACGCCGTTCAATATCTCTCGGCTTCAACTCGTAAGGCACCCAATTTCCTTGCTTCTGAATCATTCCCTGGCTTTGAGACGTTTTGAAAGGCTGGTTGATCCTTTCACTCCTAATGATCGTGCCAATTCTTTTTGATTTTGACAAGAGTCTTGATCAAGTAATGCCTTCAATTCTGCATCTTCGAAAACTTTCTCTCTTCCACCGCTATGCTGGTCTTCGACGTGAAAATCACCGTTCTTGAAGCATTGAAACCACTTACGACACGTTCTTTCACTAATAGCGGCTTCACCATAAATATTTGAGAGCATTCGATGAGCCTCAGCCGCAGATTTCTTCATATTGAAGCAGAAAATTAAAACCTCCCGCAAATGACAAGAATTTGGCTCGTAAACTGACATTTTCAATCGAGAATAACTTTATGATGCAGACACAACGACTAATGTTTCTATGGGGTTATGTTGACAGATGCCCAAGTTTAGTGTGTGACTAGTTTAGTCTATGATCTATTTATTTCGATCACCACTTACCGCTAAAGCCATCTATACGAAAAAGGTATAAGCAAAGTTGTACACCTAATATTTTATGGGAAGGAGACCAGCTAATCTAACCTAACCTAATCTGTAATTTCAATTTTCTGAAGGCAGTTCTGGTTGGAAATCGACGCATGCTCATTAAAAACTGGAGACCACATAAAAAGTTCAGTGTCCATACTGTATGTATTCTAAACTATTAAGTCATCTAAAAAATATCCGTGGTACTTTGTCACTAGATATATGACCATCAACACACATCTAGTGACAAAAAACCGGATACTTTTTAAATGACCCAATATTTCCCAGATGACTAAAAAATTTCTTCTAGTGCAGAAAAGTTACTATAAAAGAGGTCGCTACAGAGCGACTACCTCCGCGACACCTAAGCTCATCAGGTGCTATCCACTTGCTAGTTCCGATGACAAGGCATCGATATAAGGTGCCGAAAACGAAAGCTCGTCTTTCTTCGCCACTTGTCGAGTACTTCTCTCGCTTTGGCTTATCAGCCAAAATAGTTAAAAAATCGGAACGGAACAAAAACCGGAGTAATTCCGATATTAATCTGGAACACAGCCGGAGCACTCCACGCGTTATTTATTTCCAAAGAAATAGCCAACGGCTATTTTTTTACATTTATTATATTGGGTTATCTAAAAAGTATCTGCGGTTTTTTGTCACTAGATGTGTGTTGATGGTCATATATCTAGTGACAAAATGTCGCGGATACTTTTTAGATGACCCAATATTTGTAAATCGGAATAGGTTATAAATGGCGAATATAGAAAGAACATGTGGCAAATAAAATAAGTAACGGTCTATCATATATTAGTTTGTAAGCGGTCAAAGTTTTTTCCAAAGACAATAAAAGTGTCTTCTGCAAGTCATCCGAAATTTATTTAAACCGCTCATTTTCTAACGACCCAGTGGGACAAATTTCCCAGCCAAAATTTCACCAACGAAATCCTTGAAAGAAAGGTTCCTACAGTGGTAGAAGGATTACATGGTGTGCTCAGTTTGCAAACGTCTCTCTCTCTCTAAAATTAGCGCTCTCTTCGCTTCTTCGTCGTTTCTTCGCTTCTTGTTCCGCAAGGCTTACGATTGTGAAACGCGAAACGCGGTATTTATAGTCCGTTTTTATTTTAAAATCATCTTAAATATAATGTCTTAGGGCCACTTTCACCAAGCTCCGATTAATTTAACAGGCCTAGTAACTTTACAGGACTGAAGCTGATGAGAAAAGCAAAGAGATAAAAGTTATAATAGATATTATAGATAGTTACTATAGAAAGTAAATATAGATTTGTAATACTAACTTATGTAGTAAGGTTTCTCTCTGGTAGCTACTTGATAATAATTTATTTTTGTGTTTAATATAGTATGGAAAATTACAGTTAATTATAATTAGTGAAATATGTTTAACTCTTCCGTTCACATTTTTTTCTCCGACATCAACTTTAGTTGAAATCCTGCAAAGTTACTAGGACGCTAAAGCTATACGAAAACGGTATAAGCAAAGTAATACACCTAATAATAAAGGCGCCCCAATCATGTCGCACCATACAGTGGCTGAGTTCAACCGAACACAACAGTTTTATGATCAAAACTATAAGAAAACGGCTCGAATGAATAATATTGAATAAATATAAGAAAAGAGCTAAGAGCCAATATAATATATCTGTTACAATATTCAAGATAAAAATTATAAACAAAATTAGAAAAATCGCTGACAAAACTTAATAGCAAAATATAACAAGGATATTGTCTTGAATACCCTAAACAGATACATTATAATGGCTCTCAGCTACATTCTTATATGTATTGAGTTTTATGATTGTTTGCTGAAATAGGATCATTCTTTTAGATCTAAAAGTATAATCGATTAGCGCAAAGAAAATTTCGAATAATTGCACAATAAACGTTCTGCAGAAAACAAACATTGAGCGCATTCAAGTTGACAAACCGGAGAGCATGCCGAGCAAATGAACATAATTGGTTGATACTTACTTAAAAAATCATATATAATCGTTCGGTAAGCATGACTAGTCGCTTTGCTGTTTTGAACTCGTCCAATCTTTATTTTCATTTCTTCTTATATTTACGCGAGTATTCCAAATGCATTATTCACTGCAAATGCATTATTGGTGCAATGCAGTGTTAGATTCATAGTAAAAATGAAATTTATTAAATTAAAAAACGATATTTTTTAATGCATTTTTAATGCAATTTCCTGGAGATTCAATACAAAAGCAATACTGGTGCAATGCAGAGTTAGATTCATTTTAAAAATGCAATTTTTTGAATTTAAGAAAAATATTTTTTAATGCATTTTTAATGCAATTTCCTGGAGATTCACTCCAAAAGCATTTTTGGTGCAATACAGAGTTAGATTCATTTTAAAAATGCAATTTTTTGATTTTAAGAAAAATATTTTTTTATGCAATTTTAATGCAATTACCTTGAGATTCACTCCAAATGCATTATTGGTGCAATGCAGAGTTAGGTTCATGGTAAAAATGAAATTTTTCGAATTTAAAAACAAGATTTTTTTATCCATTTTTAATGCAATTACCTCGAGATTCACTCCAAATGCATTATTGGTGCAATGCAGAGTTAGATTTATTTTAAAAATGCAATTTTTTGAATTAAAGAAAAATATTTTTTAATGAAATTTTAATGCAATTTCCTGGAGATTCACTCCAAATGCATTATTGGTGCAATGCAGAGTTAGATTCATCGTAAAAATGAAATTATTAAGAATTAAAAAAAAATGTTTTTTAATGCATTTTTAATGCAAAATCCTGGAGATTCATTCCAAATGCATAATTGATGAAATGCAGAGTTAGGTTCATCATAAAAATGAAATTTTTCGAATTTAAAAAAAATATTTTTTAATGCATTTATAATGCAATTATCTCGAGATTCACTCCAAATGCATTATTGGTGCAATGCAGAGTTAGGTTCATCGTAAAAATGAAATTTTTAAAATTTAAAAAAAATTTCTTTAATGCAATTTTAATGTAATTTTCTTGGTATACACTCTATTGCATTATTGGTGCAATGCAGTGTTAGATGCATTATAAAAATGCAATTTTTTGAAAGTAAGAAAAATATTTTTTAATGCAATTTTAATGCAATTTTCTTGGGATCCACGCTATCGCATTATTGGTACAGTGTTAGGTTCGTCATAAAAGGAAATTTTTCGAATTTAAAAAAAATATTTTTTAATGCATTTTTAATGCAATTTCCTGGAGATTCACTCCAAAAGCATTATTGGTGCAATGCAGAATAAGATTCATTTTAAAAATGCAATTTTCTAACTTAAGAAAAATATTTTTAATGCAATTTTAATGCAATTTTCTTGGGATTCAATCTATTGCATTATCTGTGCAGTGTTAGGTTCGTCATAAAATGAAATTTTTCGAATTAAAAAGATATCTTTTAATGCATTTTTTACGCAATTTCCTTGAGATTCACTCCTAAAGCATTACTGGTGCAATGCAGAGTTAAATTTATCTTAAAAATGAAATTTTTCGAATTTAAAAAAAGTATCTTTTAATGTATTTTTTATGCAATTACCTCGAGATTCACTCAAAATGCATTATTGGTTCAATGCAGAGTTAGATTCATTTTAAAAATACAATTTTTTGAATTAAAGAAAAATATTTTTTAATGCAATTTTAATTCAATTTCCTTGGGATTCAATCTATTGCATTATCTGTGCAGTGTTAGGTTCGTCATAAAATGAAATTTTTCGAATTTAAAAGAAATATTTTTTAATGCATTTCTTATGCAATTACCTCGACATTCACTCCAAATGCATTATTGGTGCAATGAAGAATTTGATTCATTTTAAAAATTAAATTTTTTAATTTAAGAAAAATATTTTTTAATGCAATTTTAATGCAATTTTCTTGGGATTTAATCTATTGCATTATCGGTGCAGTGTTAGGTTCGTCATAAAATGAAATTTTTCGAATTAAAAAGATATTTTTTAATGCATTTTTAACGCAATTTCCTTGAGATTCACTCCTAAAGCATTACTGGTGCAATGCGGAGTTAGATTCATCGTAAAAATGAAATTTTTCGAATTTAAAAGACATATTTTTAATGCATTTTTTATGCAATTACCTCGAGATTCACTCCAAATGCATTATTGGTGCAATGCAGAGTTAGATTCATCGTATAAATGAAATTTTTCGAATTTAAAAGATATATTTTTTAATGCATTTTTTATGCAATTACATCGAGATTCACTCCAAATGCATTATTGGTGCAATGCAGAGTTAGATTCATCGTATAAATGAAATTTTTCGAATTTAAAAGAAATATTTTTTAATGCATTTTTAACGGATTTTCCTGGAGATTCACTCCTAAAGCATTACTGGTGCAATGCGGAGTTAGATCCATCGTAAAAAAGAAATTTTTCGAATTTAAAAGAAATATTTTTTAATGCATTTTTAACGCAATTTCCTTGAGATTCACTCCTAAAGCATTACTGGTGCAATGCGGAGTTAGATTCATCGTAAAAATGAAATTTTTCGAATTTAAAAGACATATTTTTAATGCATTTTTTATGCAATTACCTCGAGATTCACTCCAAATGCATTATTGGTGCAATGCAGAGTTAGATTCATCGTATAAATGAAATTTTAAGAATTTAAAAGATATATTTTTTAATGCATTTTTTATGCAATTACAATGAGATTCACTCCAAATGCATTATTGGTGCAATGCAGAGTTAGATTCATCGTATAAATGAAATTTTTCAAATTTAAAAGATATATTTTTTAATGCATTTTTTATGCAATTACATCGAGATTCACTCCAAATGCATTATTGGTACAATGTAGTGTTAGGTTCGTCATAAAATGAAATTTTTCGTATTAAAAAAATGTTTTTTAATGCATTTTTAACGCAATTTCCTTGAGATTCATTCCTAAAGCATTACTGGTGCAATGCAGTGTTAGATTAATTATAAAAATACAATTTTTTGAATAAAAAAAAAATATTTTATAATGCATTTTTAATTCAATTATCTTGGAATTCACTCTCTTGCGTATTGGTGCAGTGTTATGTTCGTCATAAAAATGAAATTTTTAGAATTAAAAAAAATATTTTTTAATGCATTTTTAACGCAATTTCCTGGAGATTCACTCTTAAAGCATTACTGGTGCAATGCGGAGTTAGATTCATCATAAAAAAGAAATTTTTCGAATTTAAAAAATATATATTTTAATGCATTTTTAACGCAATTTCCTGGAGAATCACTCCTAAAGCATTATTGGTGCAATGCGGAGTTAGATTCATCGTAAGAATGAAATTTTTCGAATTTAAAAGAAAAATTTTTAATGCATTTTTTATGCAATTACCTCGAGATTCACTCCAAATGCATTATTGGTGCAATGTAATGTTAGGTTCGTCATAAAATGAAATTTTTCGAATTTTAAAAAAATATTTTTAATGTATTTTTAATGCAAATACCTCGAGATTCACTCCAAATGCATTATTGGTGCAATGCAGAATTAGATTCATTATAGAAATGCAATTTTTTGAATTTAAGAAAAATATTTTTTAATGCAATTTTAATGCAATTTTCTTGGGATTCAATCTATTGCATTATCGGTGCAGTGTTAGGTTCGTCATAAAATGAAATTTTTCGAATTAAAAAGATATTTTTTAATGCATTTTTAACGCAATTTCCTTGAGATTCACTCCTAAAGCATTACTGGTGCAATGCGGAGTTAGGTTCATCGTAAAAATTAAATTTTTCTAATTTAAACAAAATATTATTTAATGCATTTTTAATGCAATAATTTCCTGGAGATTCACTCCTAAAACGTTACTGGTGCATTGCACAGTTAAATTAATCGTAAAAACGATATTTTTAGAATTTAAGAAATATTTTTTAATTCATTTTTAATGCAATTACCACGAGATTTTTTATATTTGAAAAATTTCATTTTAACACGACATTGCACCAATAATACATTTGCAGTGAATCTCGAGGTAATTGTATTAAAAGCGAATTAAAAAATATTTTATTTAAAGGTCAAATAATTTCATTTTATGACGAACCTAACACTGCACCAATAATACAATAGAGTGAATCCCAAGAAAATTGCATTACAATTGCATTTAAAAATATTTTTCTTAAATTCATAAAATTGCATTTATAAAATGAATCTAACTCTGCATTGCACCAATAATGCTTTTGGAGTGAATCTCCAGGAAATTGTATTAAAATTGCATTAAAATATTTTTTAAATTCGAAAAATTTCATTTTATGACGAACCCAACACTGCACCAATAATGCAATAGAGTGAAACCCAAAAAATTGCATTAAAATTGCATTAAAAAATATTTTTCTTAAATTCAAACAATTGCATTTTTAAAATGAATCTAACATTGCATTGCACCAACAATGCTTTTGGAGTGAATCTCCAGGAAAATGCATTCAAAATGCATTAAAAAATATTTTTTATAAATTCAAAAAATTTTATTTTTACGATGAATCTAACTCTGCATTGAACCAGTAATGCTTTTGGAGTGAATCTCCAGGAATTTGCATTAAAATTGCATTAAAAAATATTTTTTTTTAAATTAGAAAGATTTTATTTTTATTATTAACCTAACACTACATTGCACCAATAATGCATTTGGAGTGAATCTCGTTGTAATTGCATTAAAAATGCATTAAATAATATTGTTTTAAAATTCGAAAAATTTCATTTTATGACGAATCTAACACTGCACCAATAATGCAATAGAGTGAATCCCAAGAAAATTGCATTAAAAAATATTTTTCTTATATTCAAAAAATTGCATTTTTAAAATGAATCGAACTCTGTATTGCACCAACAATGCTTTTGGAGTGAATCTCCAGGAAAATGCATTCAAAATGCATTAAAAAATATTTTTTATAAATTCAAAAAATTTTATTTTTACGATGAATCTTACTCTGCATTGATCCAGTAATGCTTTTGGAGTGAATCTACAGGAAATTGCTTTAAAATTGCATTAAAAAATATTTTTTTAAATTCCAAAAAATTCATTTTATGACGAACCTAACACTGCACCAATAATGCAATAGAGTGAATCCCAAGAAAATTGCATTAAAAATGCATTAAAAAATATTTTTTTAAATTTCGAAATATGTCATTTTATGACGAACCTAACACTGCACCAATATTGCAATAGAGTGTATCCCAAGAAAATTGCATTAAAATTGCATTTAAAAATATTTTTTTTAAATTCGAGATATTTCATTTTATGACGAACCTAACACTGCACCTATAATGCAATAGAGTGAATCCCAAGAAAATTGCATTAAAATTGCATTGAAAAATATTTTTCTTAAATTCAAACAATTGCATTTTTAAAATGAATCTAACACTGCACTTCACCAATATTGCAATAGAGTGTATCCCAAGAAAATTGCAATAAAATTGCATTAAAAAATATGTTTCTTATATTCAAAAAATTGCATTTTTAAAATGAATCGAACTCTGCATTGCACCAATAATGCTTTTGGAGTGAATCTCCAGGAAAATGCATTAAAAAATATTTTTTATAAATTCAAAAAATTTTATTTTTACGATGAATCTTACTCTGCATTGATCCAGTAATGCTTTTGGAGTGAATCTCCAGGAAATTGCTATAAAATTGCATTAAAAAATATTTTTTTTATGTTCGAAAAATATCATTTTATGACGAACCTAACACTACACCAATAATGCAACAGAGTAAATCCCAAGATAATTGCATTAAAATTGCATTAAAAAATATTTTTCTTACATCCAAAAAATTGCATTTTTAAAATGAATCTAACTCTGCATTGCACCAACAATGCTTTTGGAGTGAATCTCCAGGAAAATGCATTCAAAATGCGTTAAAAAATATTTTTTATAAATTCATATGATGAATCTTACTCTGCATTGATCCAGTAATGCTTTTGGAGTGAATCTACAGGAAATTGGTTTAAAATTGCATTAAAAAATATTTTTCTTATATTCAAACAATTGCATTTTTAAAATGAATCTAACATTGCATTGCACCAATAATGCAATATATTGCATCCCAAGAACATTGCATTAAAATTGCGTTAAAAAATATTTTTCTTAAATTCAAACAATTGCATTTTTAAAATGAATCTAACATTGCATAGCACCAATAATGCAATAGAGTGTATCCCAAGAAAATTGCATTAAAATTGCATTAAAAAATATTTTTTTTAAATTCGAAAAATTTCATTTTATGACGAACCTAACACTGCACCAATAATGCAATAGAGTGAATCCCAAGAAAATTGCCTTAAAATTGCATTAAAAAATATTTTTCTTAAATTCAAACAATTGCATTTTTAAAATGAATCTAACATTGCATTGCACCAATAATGCAGTAGAGTGAATACCAAGAAAATTGCATTAAAAAATATTTTTCTTAAATTCAAACAATTGCATTTTTAAAATGAATCTAACATTGCATTGCAAGAATAATGCAATATATTGCATCCCAAGAACATTGCATTAAAATTGCGTTAAAAAATATTTTTCTTAAATTCAAACAATTGCATTTTTAAAATGAATCTAACATTGCATAGCACCAATAATGCAATAGAGTGAATACCAAGAAAATTGCATTAAAAAATATTTTTCTTATATTCAAAAAATTGCATTTTTAAAATGAATCTAACTCTGCATTGCACCAATAATGCTTTTGTAGTGAATCTCCAGGAAATTGCATTCTAAATGCATTAAAAAATATTTTTTTTAATTTAGAAAAATTTCATTTTTTCGATGAACCTAACACTACTTTGCACCAATAATGCATTTGGAGTGAATCTCGATGTAATTGCATTAAAAATGCATTAAAAAATATTTTTTTAAATTCGAGATATTTCATTTTATGACGAACCTAACACTGCACCAATAATGCAACAGAGTGAATCCCAAGAAAATTGCCTTAAAATTGTATTAAAAAATTTTTTCTTATATTCAAACAATTGCATTTTTAAAATGAATCTAACATTGCATTGCATCAATAATGCAATATATTGCATCCCAAGAACATTGCATTAAAAAAGCGTTAAAAAATATTTTTCTTAAATTCAAACAATTGCATTTTTAAAATGAATCTAACATTGCATAGCACCAATAATGCAATAGAGTGTATCCCAAGAAAATTGCATTAAAATTGCATTAAAAAATATTTTTTTTAAATTCGAAAAGTTTCATTTTATGACGAACCTAACACTGCACCAATGATGCAATAGAGTGTATCCCAAGAATATTGCATTAAAATTGCATTAAAAAATATTTTTTTTAAATTCGAGATATTTCATTTTATGACGAACCTAACACTGCACCAATAATGCAACAGAGTGAATCCCAAGAAAATTGCCTTAAAATTGTATTTCTTATATTCAAACAATTGCATTTTTAAAATGAATCTAAAATTGCATTGCACCAATAATGCAATAGAGTGTATCCCAAGAAAATTGCATTAAAATTGCATTAAAAAATATTTTTTTTACATTCGAAAAATTTCATTTTATGACGAACCTAACACTGCACCAATAATGCAATAGAGTGAATCCCAAGAAAATTGCATTAAAATTGCATTTAAAAATATATTTCTTAAATTAAAAAAATTACATTTTTAAAATGAATCTAACAGTGCATAGCATCAATAATGCAATAGAATGAATCCCAAGAAAATTGCATTAAAAAATATTTTTCTTATATTCAAAAAATTGCATTTTTAAAATGAATCTAACTCTGCATTGCACCAACAATGCTTTTGGAGTGAATCTCCAGGAAAATGCATTCAAAATGCATTAAAAAATATTTTTTATAAATTCAAAAAATTTTATTTTTACGATGAATCTTACTCTGCACTGATCCAGTAATGCTTTTGGAGTGAATCTCCAGGAAATTGCTATAAAATTGCATTAAAAAATATTTTTTTTATGTTCGAAAAATATCATTTTATGACGAACCTAACACTGCACCAATAATGCAATAGAGTGTTTCCCAAGAAAATTGCATTAAAATTGCATTAAAAAATATTTTTCTTTAATTCAAAACATTGCATTTTTAAAATGAATCTAACACTGCACTTCACCAATATTGCAATAGAGTGTATCCCAAGAAAATTGCATTAAAATTGCATTAAAAAATATTTTTTTTAAATTCGAAAAATTTCATTTTATGACGAACCTAACACTGCACCAATAATGCAAGAGAGTGAATCCCAAGAAAATTGCCTTAAAATTGCATTAAAAAATATTTTTCTTAAATTCAAACAATTGCATTTTTAAAATGAATCTAACATTGCATTGCACCAATAATGCAGTAGAGTGAATCCCAAGAAAATTGCCTTAAAATTGCATTAAAAAATATTTTTCTTTTCAAACAATTGCATTTTTAAAATGAATTTAACATTGCATTGCAAGAATAATGCAATATATTGCATCCCAAGAACATTGCATTAAAATTGCGTTAAAAAATATTTTTTTTAAATTCAAACAATTGCATTTTTAAAATGAATCTAACATTGCATAGCACCAATAATGCAATAGAGTGAATACCAAGAAAATTGCATTAAAAAATATTTTTCTTATATTCAAAAAATTGCATTTTTAAAATGAATCTAACTCTGCATTGCACCAATAATGCTTTTGTAGTGAATCTCCAGGAAATTGCATTCTAAATGCATTAAAAAATATTTTTTTTAATTTAGAAAAATTTCATTTTTTCGATGAACCTAAAACTACTTTGCACCAATAATGCATTTGGAGTGAATCTCGATGTAATTGCATTAAAAATGCATTAAAAAATATTTTTTTAAATTCCAAAAAATTCATTTTATGACGAACCTAACACTGCACCAATGATGCAATAGAGTGTCAAGAATATTGCATTAAAATTGCATTAAAAAATATTTTTTTTAAATTCGATATATTTCATTTTATGACGAACCTAACACTGCACCAATAATGCAACAGAGTGAATCCCAAGAAAATTGCCTTAAAATTGTATTAAAAAATTTTTTCTTATATTCAAACAATTGCATTTTTAAAATGAATCTAACATTGCATTGCACCAATAATGCAATATATTGCATCCCAAGAACATTGCATTAAAAAAGCGTTAAAAAATATTTTTCTTAAATTCAAACAATTGCATTTTTAAAATGAATCTAACATTGCATAGCACCAATAATGCAATAGAGTGTATCCCAAGAAAATTGCATTAAAATTGCATTAAAAAATATTTTTTTTACATTCGAAAAATTTCATTTTATGACGAACCTAACACTGCACCAATAATGCAATAGAGTGAATCCCAAGAAAATTGCATTAAAATTGCATTTAAAAATATATTTCTTAAATTAAAAAAATTACATTTTTAAAATGAATCTAACAGTGCATAGCATCAATAATGCAATAGAGTGAATCCCAAGAAAATTGCATTAAAAAATATTTTTCTTATATTCAAAAAATTGCATTTTTAAAATGAATCTAACTCTGCATTGCACCAACAATGCTTTTGGAGTGAATCTCCAGGAAAATGCATTCAAAATGAATTAAAAAATATTTTTTATAAATTCAAAAAATTTTATTTTTACGATGAATCTTACTCTGCATTGATCCAGTAATGCTTTTGGAGTGAATCTCCAGGAAATTGCTATAAAATTGCATTAAAAAATATTTTTTTTATGTTCGAAAAATATCATTTTATGACGAACCTAACACTGCACCAATAATGCAATAGAGTGTTTCCCAAGAAAATTGCATTAAAATTGCATTAAAAAATATTTTTCTTTAATTCAAAACATTGCATTTTTAAAATGAATTTAACATTGCATTGCAAGAATAATGCAATATATTGCATCCCAAGAACATTGCATTAAAATTGCGTTAAAAAATATTTTTCTTAAATTCAAACAATTGCATTTTTAAAATGAATCTAACATTGCATAGCACCAATAATGCAA
Organism: Acromyrmex echinatior; assembly: GCF_024713525.1. NCBI lineage: Eukaryota > Metazoa > Arthropoda > Insecta > Hymenoptera > Formicidae > Acromyrmex > Acromyrmex echinatior. Next base: position 11,873,863 of record NC_141859.1, read on the forward strand.
TAGAGTGAATACCAAGAAAATTGCATTAAAAAATATTTTTCTTATATTCAAAAAATTGCATTTTTAAAATGAATCTAACTCTGCATTGCACCAATAATGCTTTTGTAGTGAATCTCCAGGAAATTGCATTCTAAATGCATTAAAAAATATTTTTTTTAATTTAGAAAAATTTCATTTTTTCGATGAACCTAAAACTACTTTGCACCAATAATGCATTTGGAGTGAATCTCGATGTAATTGCATTAAAAATGCATTAAAAAATATTTTTTTAAATTCCAAAAAATTCATTTTATGACGAACCTAACACTGCACCAATGATGCAATAGAGTGTATCCCAAGAATATTGCATTAAAATTGCATTAAAAAATATTTTTTTTAAATTCGAGATATTTCATTTTATGACGAACCTAACACTGCACCAATAATGCAACAGAGTGAATCCCAAGAAAATTGCCTTAAAATTGTATTAAAAAATTTTTTCTTATATTCAAACAATTGCATTTTTAAAATGAATCTAACATTGCATTGCACCAATAATGCAATATATTGCATCCCAAGAACATTGCATTAAAAAAGCGTTAAAAAATATTTTTCTTAAATTCAAACAATTGCATTTTTAAAATGAATCTAACATTGCATAGCACCAATAATGCAATAGAGTGTATCCCAAGAAAATTGCATTAAAATTGCATTAAAAAATATTTTTTTTACATTCGAAAAATTTCATTTTATGACGAACCTAACACTGCACCAATAATGCAATAGAGTGAATCCCAAGAAAATTGCATTAAAATTGCATTTAAAAATATATTTCTTAAATTAAAAAAATTACATTTTTAAAATGAATCTAACAGTGCATAGCATCAATAATGCAATAGAGTGAATCCCAAGAAAATTGCATTAAAAAATATTTTTCTTATATTCAAAAAATTGCATTTTTAAAATGAATCTAACTCTGCATTGCACCAACAATGCTTTTGGAGTGAATCTCCAGGAAAATGCATTCAAAATGAATTAAAAAATATTTTTTATAAATTCAAAAAATTTTATTTTTACGATGAATCTTACTCTGCATTGATCCAGTAATGCTTTTGGAGTGAATCTCCAGGAAATTGCTATAAAATTGCATTAAAAAATATTTTTTTTATGTTCGAAAAATATCATTTTATGACGAACCTAACACTGCACCAATAATGCAATAGAGTGTTTCCCAAGAAAATTGCATTAAAATTGCATTAAAAAATATTTTTCTTTAATTCAAAACATTGCATTTTTAAAATGAATCTAACACTGCACTTCACCAATATTGCAATAGAGTGTATCCCAAGAAAATTGCATTAAAATTGCATTAAAAAATATTTTTTTTAAATTCGAAAAATTTCATTTTATGACGAACCTAACACTGCACCAATAATGCAATAGAGTGAATCCCAAGAAAATTGCCTTAAAATTGCATTAAAAAATATTTTTCTTAAATTCAAACAATTGCATTTTTAAAATGAATCTAACATTGCATTGCACCAATAATGCAGTAGAGTGAATCCCAAGAAAATTGCCTTAAAATTGCATTAAAAAATATTTTTCTTAAATTCAAACAATTGCATTTTTTAAATGAATCTAACATTGCATGCACAGATAATGCAACTATTGATCCAAAAATTGGCATTCAAATTGCATGTTAAAAACTATTTTTCTTTAATTCAAACAATTGCATTTTAAACTGAATCTAACACTTGCACTAGCACCAATATGCAATAGAGTGTAATCCCAGAAAATTGCATCAAAATTGCATTAAAAAATTTTTTTTAATTCAAATCATTTTATGACGAACTAACACTGCACACAATAATGCAATGTAGTGAATCCCAAGAAATTGCATTAAATGCATTAAAAAATTTTTTTATATTCAAAACAATTGCATTTTTAAATGAACTCTAAATTGCTTGCACCAATAATGCAGTAGAGTGAATCCTCAAGTAATTGCATTAAAATGCATTAAAAATATTTTTTTAAATTCCAAAAATTCATTTTAACGTAACTAACATGCCCATGATGCAATATGAGTGTATCCCATAAAATTGCATTAAAATTGCTTAAAAAATATTTTTTCAAAATTCAAACAATTCATTTTTATGAGAATCTAACATGCATGCACCAATAATGCAATAGAGTGAATCCCAAAAATGCTTAATTGCATTAAAAAATTTTTTCTTATATTAAAACAATTGCATTTTAAAATGAATCTAACATGCATGCACAATAATGCAATATATGTGCTCCCAGAAATTGCATTAAAAATGCTTAAAAAATATTTTTTTTAAATTCAAAAATTTCATTTTTAAATGAATCTAACATGCATTGCACCAATAATGCATAGAGTGTATCCCAAAAATTGCTATAAAATTGCATTAAAAAATATTTTTTTTATGTTCGAAAAATATCATTTTATGACGAACCTAACACTGCACCAATAATGCAATAGAGTGTTTCCCAAGAAAATTGCATTAAAATTGCATTAAAAATATTTTTCTTTAATTCAAACATTGCATTTTAAAATGAATCTAACACTGCACTTCACCAATATTGCAATAGAGTGTATCCCAAGAAAATTGCATTAAATTGCATTAAAAAATGTTTTCTTTTAATTCGATAAATTTCATTTAATGACGAACCTAACACTGTACCGATAATGCAATGGAGTGAATCCCAAGAAAATTGCAATAAATTGCATTAAAAAATATTTTTCTTAAATTCAAAAAATTGCATTTTTAAAATGAATCTAACATTGCATTGCACCAATAATGCAGTAGAGTGAATCCCAAGAAAATTGCCTTAAAATTGCATTAAAAAATATTTTTCTTAAATTCAAACAATTGCATTTTTAAAATGAATTTAACATTGCATTGCAAGAATAATGCAATATATTGCATCCCAAGAACATTGCATTAAAATTGCGTTAAAAAATATTTTTCTTAAATTCAAACAATTGCATTTTTAAAATGAATCTAACATTGCATAGCACCAATAATGCAATAGAGTGAATACCAAGAAAATTGCATTAAAAAATATTTTTCTTATATTCAAAAAATTGCATTTTTAAAATGAATCTAACTCTGCATTGCACCAATAATGCTTTTGTAGTGAATCTCCAGGAAATTGCATTCTAAATGCATTAAAAAATATTTTTTTTAATTTAGAAAAATTTCATTTTTTCGATGAACCTAAAACTACTTTGCACCAATAATGCATTTGGAGTGAATCTCGATGTAATTGCATTAAAAATGCATTAAAAAATATTTTTTTAAATTCCAAAAAATTCATTTTATGACGAACCTAACACTGCACCAATGATGCAATAGAGTGTATCCCAAGAATATTGCATTAAAATTGCATTAAAAAATATTTCTTTTAAATTCGAGATATTTCATTTTATGACGAACCTATCACTGCACCAATAATGCAACAGAGTGAATCCCAAGAAAATTGCCTTAAAATTGTATTAAAAAATTTTTTCTTATATTCAAACAATTGCATTTTTAAAATGAATCTAACATTGCATTGCATCAATAATGCAATATATTGCATCCCAAGAACATTGCATTAAAAAAGCGTTAAAAAATATTTTTCTTAAATTCAAACAATTGCATTTTTAAAATGAATCTAACATTGCATAGCACCAATAATGCAATAGAGTGTATCCCAAGAAAATTGCATTAAAATTGCATTAAAAAATATTTTTTTTAAATTCGAAAAGTTTCATTTTATGACGAACCTAACACTGCACCAATGATGCAATAGAGTGTATCCCAAGAATATTGCATTAAAATTGCATTAAAAAATATTTTTTTTAAATTCGAGATATTTCATTTTATGACGAACCTAACACTGCACCAATAATGCAACAGAGTGAATCCCAAGAAAATTGCCTTAAAATTGTATTAAAAAATTTTTTCTTATATTCAAACAATTGCATTTTTAAAATGAATCTAACATTGCATTGCACCAATAATGCAGTAGAGTGAATCCCAAGAAAATTGCCTTAAAATTGCATTAAAAAATATTTTTCTTAAATTCAAACAATTGCATTTTTAAAATGAATTTAACATTGCATTGCAAGAATAATGCAATATATTGCATCCCAAGAACATTGCATTAAAATTGCGTTAAAAAATATTTTTCTTAAATTCAAACAATTGCATTTTTAAAATGAATCTAACATTGCATAGCACCAATAATGCAATAGAGTGAATACCAAGAAAATTGCATTAAAAAATATTTTTCTTATATTCAAAAAATTGCATTTTTAAAATGAATCTAACTCTGCATTGCACCAATAATGCTTTTGTAGTGAATCTCCAGGAAATTGCATTCTAAATGCATTAAAAAATATTTTTTTTAATTTAGAAAAATGAACCTAAAACTACTTTGCACCAATAATGCATTTGGAGTGAATCTCGATGTAATTGCATTAAAAATGCATTAAAAAATATTTTTTTAAATTCCAAAAAATTCATTTTATGACGAACCTAACACTGCACCAATGATGCAATAGAGTGTATCCCAAGAATATTGCATTAAAATTGCATTAAAAAATATTTTTTTTAAATTCGAGATATTTCATTTTATGACGAACCTAACACTGCACCAATAATGCAACAGAGTGAATCCCAAGAAAATTGCCTTAAAATTGTATTAATATTTTTTAATGCAATTTTAATGCAATTTCTTGGGATACACTCTATTGCATTATTGGTGCAATTCACAGATAGATTCATTTTTAAAATGCAATTTTTTGTATTTAAAAAATATATTTTTTGATGCAATTTTAATGCAATTTTCTTGGGATTCACTCTATTGCGTTATTGGTGCAGTGTTAGGTTCGTTATTATATGAAATTTTTCTAATTTAAAAGAAATATTTTTTGATGCATTTTTAATGCAATTCTCTTGGGATATACTCTATTGCATTATTGGTGCAATGCACAGTTAGATTCATTTTAAAAATGCAATTTTTTGAATTTAAAAAAATATTTTTAATGCAATTTTAATGCAATTTTCTTGGGACACACTCTATTGCATTATTGGTGCTGTGTTAGGTTCGTCATTAAATTAAATTTATCGTATTTAAAAAAAATATTTTTTAATGCAATTTTAATGCAATTTTCTTGGGATACACTCTATTGCATTATTGGTGCAATTCACAGATAGATTCATTTTTAAAATGCAATTTTTTGTATTTAAAAAATATATTTTTTGATGCAATTTTAATGCAATTTTCTTGGGATTCACTCTATTGCGTTATTGGTGCAGTGTTAGGTTCGTTATTAAATGAAATTTTTCTAATTTAAAAGAAATATTTTTTGATGCATTTTTAATGCAATTCTCTTGGGATATACTCTATTGCATTATTGGTGCAATGCACAGTTAGATTCATTTTAAAAATGCAATTTTTTGAATTTAAGAAAAATATTTTTTAATGCAATTTTAATGCAATTTTCTTGGGATACACTCTATTGCATTATTGGTGCTGTGTTAGGTTCGTCATTAAATTAAATTTATCGTATTTAAAAAAAATATTTTTTAATGCAATTTTAATGCAATTTTCTTGGGATACACTCTATTGCATTATTGGTGCAATTCACAGTTAGATTCATTTTTAAAATGCAATTTTTTGTATTTAAAAAATATATTTTTTGATGCAATTTTAATGCAATTTTCTTGGGATTCACTCTATTGCGTTATTGGTGCAGTGTTAGGTTTGTCATTAAATGAAATTTTTCGAATTTGAGAAAAATATTTTTTAATGCATTTTTAATGCAATTTCCTGGAGATTCACTCCAAAAGCATTACTGGTGCAATGCACAGTTAGATTCATTTTAAAAATGCATTTTTTTTTAAATAAGAAAAATATTTTTAATGAAATTTTAATGCAATTTTCTTGGGATACACTCTATTGCATTTTTGGTGCAGTGTTAGGATCGTCATTAAATTAAATTTTTCGAATTTAAAAAAAATATTTTTTAATGCATTTTTAATGCAATTCTCTTGGGATACACTCTATTGCATTATTGGTGCAATGCACAGTTAGATTCATTTTTAAAATGCAATTTTTTGTATTTAAAATATATATTTTTTGATGCAATTTTAATGCAATTTTCTTGGGATTCACTCTATTGCGTTATTGGTGCAGTGTTAGGTTCGTTATTAAATGAAATTTTTCTAATTTAAAAGAAATATTTTTTGATGCATTTTTAATGCAATTCTCTTGGGATATACTCTATTGCATTATTGGTGCAATGCACAGTTAGATTCATTTTAAAAATGCAATTTTTTGAATTTAAGAAAAATATTTTTTAATGCAATTTTAATGCAATTTTCTTGGGATACACTCTATTGCATTATTGGTGCTGTGTTAGGTTCGTCATTAAATTAAATTTATCGTATTTAAAAAAAATATTTTTTAATGCAATTTTAATGCAATTTTCTTGGGATACACTCTATTGCATTATTGGTGCAATTCACAGTTAGATTCATTTTTAAAATGCAATTTTTTGAATTTAAAAAATATATTTTTTAATGCAATTTTAATGCAATTTTCTTGGGATACACTCTATTGCATTATTGGTGCTGTGTTAGGTTCGTCATTAAATTAAATTTATCGTATTTAAAAAAAATATTTTTTAATGCAATTTTAATGCAATTTTCTTGGGATTCACTCTATTGCGTTATTGGTGCAGTGTTAGGTTCGTCATTAAATTAAATTTATCGTATTTAAAAAAAATATTTTTTAATGCAATTTTAATGCAATTTTCTTGGGATACACTCTATTGCATTATTGGTGCAATTCACAGTTAGATTCATTTTTAAAATGCAATTTTTTGTATTCAAAAAATGTATTTTTTGATGCAATTTTAATGCAATTTTCTTGGGATTCACTCTATTGCGTTATTGGTGCAGTGTTAGGTTTGTCATTAAATGAAATTTTTCGAATTTGAGAAAAATATTTTTTAATGCATTTTTAATGCAATTTCCTGGAGATTCACTCCAAAAGCATTACTGGTGCAATGCACAGTTAGATTCATTTGAAAAATGCATTTTTTTTTAAACAAGAAAAATATTTTTAATGCAATTTTAATGCAATTTTCTTGGGACACACTCTATTGCATTATTGGTGCTGTGTTAGGTTCGTCATTAAATTAAATTTATCGTATTTAAAAAAAATATTTTTTAATGCAATTTTAATGCAATTTTCTTGGGATACACTCTATTGCATTATTGGTGCAATTCACAGATAGATTCATTTTTAAAATGCAATTTTTTGTATTTAAAAAATATATTTTTTGATGCAATTTTAATGCAATTTTCTTGGGATTCACTCTATTGCGTTATTGGTGCAGTGTTAGGTTCGTTATTAAATGAAATTTTTCTAATTTAAAAGAAATATTTTTTGATGCATTTTTAATGCAATTCTCTTGGGATATACTCTATTGCATTATTGGTGCAATGCACAGTTAGATTCATTTTAAAAATGCAATTTTTTGAATTTAAAAAAATATTTTTTAATGCAATTTTAATGCAATTTTCTTGGGACACACTCTATTGCATTATTGGTGCTGTGTTAGGTTCGTCATTAAATTAAATTTATCGTATTTAAAAAAAATATTTTTTAATGCAATTTTAATGCAATTTTCTTGGGATACACTCTATTGCATTATTGGTGCAATTCACAGATAGATTCATTTTTAAAATGCAATTTTTTGTATTTAAAAAATATATTTTTTGATGCAATTTTAATGCAATTTTCTTGGGATTCACTCTATTGCGTTATTGGTGCAGTGTTAGGTTCGTTATTAAATGAAATTTTTCTAATTTAAAAGAAATATTTTTTGATGCATTTTTAATGCAATTCTCTTGGGATATACTCTATTGCATTATTGGTGCAATGCACAGTTAGATTCATTTTAAAAATGCAATTTTTTGAATTTAAGAAAAATATTTTTTAATGCAATTTTAATGCAATTTTCTTGGGATACACTCTATTGCATTATTGGTGCTGTGTTAGGTTCGTCATTAAATTAAATTTATCGTACTTAAAAAAAATATTTTTTAATGCAATTTTAATGCAATTTCCTGGAGATTCACTCCAAAAGCATTACTGGTGCAATGCACAGTTAGATTCATTTTAAAAATGCATTTTTTTTTATATAAGAATAATATATTTAATGCAATTTTAATGCAATTTTCTTGGGCTTCACTCTATTGCATTATTTGTGCAGTGTTAGATTCGTCATTAAATGAAATTTTTCGAATATAAAAAAAATATTTTTTAATGCATTTTTAATGCAATTTCCTCGAGATTCACTCCAAAAGCATTACTGGTGCAATGCACAGTTAGATTCATTTTAAAAATTTTTTTTTTTTATTTAAGAAACATATTTTTAATGCAATTTTAATTCAATTTTCTTGGGATACACTTTATTGCATTTTTGGTGCAGTGTTGGGATCGTCATTAAATTAAATTTTTCGAATTTAAAAATAATATTTTTTAATGCATTTTTAGTGCAATTTCCTGGAGATTCACTCCAATAGCATTACGGGTGCAATGCACACTTAGATTCATTTTTAAAATGCAATTTTTTGAATTTAAAAAATATATTTTTTAATGCAATTTTAATGCAATTTTCTTGGTATTCACTCCATTGCATTATTGGTGCAGTGTTAGGTTTGTCATTAAATGAAATTTTTCGAATTTGAGAAAAATATTTTTTAATGCATTTTTAATGCAATTTCCTGGAGATTCACTCCAAAAGCATTACTGGTGCAATGCACAGTTAGATTCATTTGAAAAATGCATTTTTTTTTAAACAAGAAAAATATTTTTAATGCAATTTTAATGCAATTTTCTTGGGACACACTCTATTGCATTATTGGTGCTGTGTTAGGTTCGTCATTAAATTAAATTTATCGTATTTAAAAAAAATATTTTTTAATGCAATTTTAATGCAATTTTCTTGGGATACACTCTATTGCATTATTGGTGCAATTCACAGATAGATTCATTTTTAAAATGCAATTTTTTGTATTTAAAAAATATATTTTTTGATGCAATTTTAATGCAATTTTCTTGGGATTCACTCTATTGCGTTATTGGTGCAGTGTTAGGTTCGTTATTAAATGAAATTTTTCTAATTTAAAAGAAATATTTTTTGATGCATTTTTAATGCAATTCTCTTGGGATATACTCTATTGCATTATTGGTGCAATGCACAGTTAGATTCATTTTAAAAATGCAATTTTTTGAATTTAAGAAAAATATTTTTTAATGCAATCTTAATGCAATTTTCTTGGGATACACTCTATTGCATTATTGGTGCTGTGTTAGGTTCGTCATTAAATTATATTTATCGTATTTAAAAAAAATATTTTTTAATGCAATTTTAATGCAATTTTCTTGGGATACACTCTATTGCATTATTGGTGCAATACACAGTTAGATTCATTTTAAAAATGAATTTTTTTTTATAAAAAATAAATATTTTTAATGCAATTTTAATGCAATTTTCTTGGGATTCACTCCATTGCATTATTGGTGCTGTGTTAGGTTCGTCATTAAATTAAATTTATCGAATTTAAAAAAAATATTTTTTAATGCAATTTTAATGCATTTTGTAGGGATTTACTCTAATGCATTATTGCTGCAATGCAGAGTTAGTTTCATAGTAAAAATGCCCTTTTTTGAATTTAAGAGAAATACTTTTTAATGCAATTTTGAATCATTTTCCTGGAAATTCATTGCAAACGCATTATTGGTGCAATGCAAAGATAGATTCGTCGTAAAAATGCTATTTTTTGAATTTAAAAACATTTTTTAATGCAATTAAAACCTCCCACAAATGACGAGAATTTGGATCGTAAACTGACATTTTCAATCGAAAATAAATTTATGGTGCAGACACTAATCGACATTAATGTTGCTGTGGAATTATGTTGACTGACGCCTAAATTTATTGTATGGCATCTATGATCCATTTATTTCGACAACATACCGCTAAAGTCATTTAGTTGAAACGGCGGAAGCAAAGTTGTACTTATATGTAATAATAATTAAAATTGTTAGTTATTAATAACAGTATAAATATTAAAATTGATGTTTAATTTTAAGAATTAATTTATATAAATGATTTATTATGAATATCTTATTATGAAGTTACTTTTATATTATTTCTTTTATATCCAAATTTATAATAAATAAAATCTGCTTAATTAAATACTATTCAGTACGAAATAATTAAAAAATTTATTTTTATTATAATACACTACTTATAATTTTTCATTATCTCCAAATATCACTCTATTAATTCATTCACTTTAACAAATATTTATTTTATTATTCATGCCTTATTATAGGGATCAGAACCTATTTATAAAAACCGCACGAAATGTAATGGCATTAAAAGCCGCTGTTTTTCTTTGTATTAAGCACTTAGTTCAACAACGTATGAATAAGTCAATCAAAGTATTATACCTCGGGAAGAATGGCATTTTGCCATCTTTCAGGAGGAATTTAAATTCCACGACGGAAGAATGGTCAGTATTTTGAATGAATTCGTAGATCCAATTTTCGATTTCACTATACTTAGGGAAGTGTGTATCAATTTGAGCATGTTGCATAAACGAAACAGATCACTTGCTGCTAAATCCGGAGAAAACGCAAGATGAGGAAGACCATTAGAGATAGATAAGAGTTTGTTTCACAGCTATAGCAATATGCGGCCAAGAGTCACATTTCGATGATTTTATAAAATTAATGATAGTCTTTGCATCAAATTATAATTCAAAATTTCAAATTACATTTCAGAGAAAATGAAACTTTTCCAAAAAACAATAAAATTGCATTATAAGGATAAAGACTAAGACTGCAAAGCACCAATCATGCATTTGGAGTGAATCTCCAGGAAATAGGATTAAAAATGCATAAAAAATATTTTTTTCTTTTCGAAAAATTTTATTTTTACAACTAACCTAACACTGCACCAATAAAGCAATAGAACGAATCCCATGAAAATGGCATTAAAAATGCATAAAAAATATTTTTTTTAAATACGAAAAATTTCATTTAATGACGAACCTAACACTGCACCAATAATGCAATTAAGTGAATCCCAAGAAAATTGCATTAAAATGGCAAAAAAATATTTTTCTTAAATTTAAAAAATTGCATTTTTTATAAGAACCTAATACTGCATTGCACCAATAATGCAATAGAGTGTATCCCAAGAAAATTGAATTAAAATTGCATTTAAATATTTTTCTCATATAAAAAAAAATGCATTTTAAAATGAATCTAACTGTGCATTGCACCAGTAATGCTTTTGGAGCGAATCTCCAGGAAATTGCATTAAAAATGCATTAAAAAATATTATTTCTAAATTCGAAAAATTTCATTTAATGACGAATCGAACACTGCACCAATAATGCAATAGAGTGTATCCCAAGGAAGTTGCATTAAAATAGCATTAAAAATTATTTTTCTTAAATTCAAAAAATTGCATTTTAAAAATGAATCTAATAGTGCATTTCACCTTTAATGCAATAGAGTGTAACCCAAGAAAATTGGATTAAAATTGAATTAAAAAATATTTTTCTTAAATTCAAAAAATTGCATTTTTAAAATGAATCTAACTGTGCATTGCACCAGTAATGCTTTTGGAGTGAATCTCCAGGAAATTGCATTAAAAATGCATTAAAAAATATTTTTTTTAAATTCGAAAAATTTCATTTAATGACGAACCTAACACTGCACCAATAATGCAATAGAGTGAATCCCAAGAAAATTGCATTAAAATTGCATTAAAAATACTTATATAAAAAGAAATGCATTTTTAAAATGAATCTAACTGTGCATTGCACCAGTAATGTTTTTGGGGTGAATCTCCAGGAGATTGCATTAAAAATGCATTAAAAAATATTTTTTTTAAATACGAAAAATTTCATTTAATGACAAACCTAACACTGCACCAATAATGCAATGGAGTGCATCCCAAGAAAATTGCATTAAAATTGCATTAAAAAATATTTTTCTTAAATTCAAAAATTGCATTTTTAAAATGAATCTAACTGTGCATTGCACCAGTAATGCTTTTGGAGTGAATCTCCAGGAAATTGCATTAAAAATGCATTAAAAAATATTTTTTTTAAATACGAAAAATTTTATTTAATGACGAACCTAACACTGCACCAATAATGCAATAGAGGAATCCCAAGAAAATTGCATTAAAATTGCATTAAAAAATATTTTCTATAAATCAGAAATTGCATTTTTAAAATGAATCTAACTGTGCATTGCACCAGTAATGCTTTTGGAGTGAAACTCCAGGAAATTGCATTAAAAATGCATTAAAAAATATTTTTTTTAAATACGAAAAATTTCATTTAATGACGAACATATCACTGCACCAATAATGCAATAGAGTGAATCCCAAGAAAATTGCATTAAAATTGCATTAAAAAATATTTTTCTTAAATTCAAAAATTGCATTTTTAAATTGAATCTAACTGTGCATTGCACCAGTAATGCTTTTGGAGTGAATCTCCAGGAAATTGCATTAAAAATGCATTAAAAAATATTTTTTTTAAATTCGAAAAATTTCATTTAATGACGAACCTAACACTGCACCAATAATGCAATAGAGTGAATCCCAAGAAAATTGCATTAAAATTGCATTAAAGAATATTTTTCTTAAAAACAAAAAATTGCATTTTTAAAATGAATCTAATATTGCATTGCACCAGTAATGCTTTTGGAGTGAATCTCCAGGAAATTGCATTAAAAATGCATTAAAAAATATTTTTTTTAAATACGAAAAATTTTATTTATTGAGGAACCTAACACTGCACCAATAATGCAATAGAGGAATGCCAAGAAAATTGCATTAAAATTGCATTAAAAAATATTTTTCTTAAATTCAAAAATTGCATTTTTAAAATGAATCTAACTGTGCATTGCAACAGTAATGCTTTTGGGATGAATCTCCAGGAAATTGCATTAAAATTGCATTAAAAAATATTTTTTTTAAATACGAAAAATTTCATTTAATGACGAACATATCACTGCACCAATAATGCAATAGAGTGAATGCCAAGAAAATTGCATTAAAATTGCATTAAAAATACTTATATAAAAAGAAATGCATTTTTAAAATGAATCTAACTGTGCATTGCACCAGTAATGCTTTTGGGGTGAATCTCCAGGAGATTGCATTAAAAATGCATTAAAAAATATTTTTTTTATATTCGAAAAATTTCATTTAATGACAAACCTAACACTGCACCAATAATGCAATGGAGTGCATCCCAAGAAAATTGCATTAAAATTGCATTAAAAAATATTTTTCTTAAATTCAAAAATTGCATTTTTAAAATGAATCTAACTGTGCATTGCACCAGTAATGCTTTTGGAGTGAATCTCCAGGAAATTGCATTAAAAATGCATTAAAAAATATTTTTTTTAAATACGAAAAATTTTATTTAATGAGGAACCTAACACTGCACCAATAATGCAATAGAGGAATCCCAAGAAAATTGCATTAAAATTGCATTAAAAAATATTTTTCTTAAATGCAAAAATTGCATTTTTAAAATGAATCTAACTGTGCATTGCACCAGTAATGCTTTTGGGGTGAATCTCCAGGAAATTGCATTAAAAATGAATTAAAAAATATTTTTTTTAAATACGAAAAATTTCATTTAATGACGAACATATCACTGCACCAATAATGCAATAGAGTGAATCCCAAGAAAATTGCATTAAAATTGCATTAAAAAATTTTTTTCTTAAATTCAAATATTGCCTTTATAAAATGAATCTAACACTGCTTTGCACCAATAATGCAATAGAGTGTATCCCAAGAAAATTGCATTAAAAATATTTTTCTCATATAAAAAAAAATGCATTTTTAAAATGAATCTAACTGTGCATTGCACCAGTAATGCTTTTGGAGTGAATCTCCAGGAAATTGCATTAAAAATGCATTAAAAAATATTTTTTTTAAATACGAAAAATTTTATTTAATGACGAACCTAACACTGCACCAATAATGCAATAGAGGAATCCCAAGAAAATTGCTTTAAAATTGCATTAAAAAATATTTTTCTTAAATTCAGAAATTGCATTTTTAAAATGAATCTAACTGTGCATTGCACCAGTAATGCTTTTGGGGTGAATCTCCAGGAAATTGCATTAAAAATGCATTAAAAAATATTTTTTTTAAATTCGAAAAATTTCATTTAATGACGAACCTAACACTGCACCAATAATGCAATAGAGTGAATCCCAAGAAAATTGCATTAAAATTGCATTAAAAAATATTTTTTTTAAATTCAAAATTGCATTTTTAAATGAATCTAACTGTGCATTGCACCAGTAATGCATTGAGTGAATCTAAAAATGCATTAAAAATATTTTTTTAAATTAAAAAATTTCATTTAATGACGAACTTCACTGCACCAATAATGCAATGGAGTGAATCCCAGAAATTGCATTAAAATTGCATTAAAAATTTTTTCTTAAATTCAAAAATTGCATTTTTAAATGAATCTAACACTGCTTGCACCATAATGCAATGAGTGTATCCCAGAAATTGCATTAAAATGCATTAAAATATTTCTTATAAACAAAAATGCATTTTTAATGAATCTAACTGTGCATTGCACCAGTAATGCTTTTGGAGTGAATCTCCAGGAAATTGCATTAAAAATGCATTAAAAAATATTTTTTTTAAATTCCAAAAATTTCATTTAATGACGAACCTAACACTGCACCAATAATGCAATAGAGTGAATCCCAAGAAAATTGCATTAAAATTGCATTAAAAATACTTATATAAAAAGAAATGCATTTTTAAAATGAATCTAACTGTGCATTGCACCAGTAATGCTTTTGGAGTGAAACTCCAGGAAATTGCATTAAAAATGCATTAAAAAATATTTTTTTTAAATACGAAAAATTTCATTTAATGACGAACATATCACTGCACCAATAATGCAATAGAGTGAATCCCAAGAAAATTGCATTAAAATTGCATTAAAAAATATTTTTCTTAAATTCAAAAATTGCATTTTTAAAATGAATCTAACTGTGCATTGCACCAGTAATGCTTTTGGAGTGAATCTCCAGGAAATTGCATTAAAAATGCATTAAAAAATATTTTTTTTAAATTCGAAAAATTTCATTTAATGACGAACCTAACACTGCACCAATAATGCAATAGGGTGAATCCCAAGAAAATTGCATTAAAATTGCATTAAAAATATTATTCTTAATAAAAATTGCATTTTTAAAATGATCTAACTGTGCATTGCACCAGTAATGCTTTGGGGTGAATCTCCAGGAAATTGCATTAAAAATGCATTAAAAAATTTTTTTTTAATTCGAAAAATTTCATTTCAATCTCCTGGAGATTCACCCCAAAAGCATTACTGGTGCAATGCACAGTTAGATTCATTTTAAAAATGCAATTTTTGAATTTAAGAAAAATATTTTTTAATGCAATTTTAATGCAATTTTCTTGGGATTCCTCTATTGCAATATTGGTGCAGTGTTAGTTTCCTCATTAAATAAAATTTTTCGTATTTAAAAAAAATATTTTTTAATGCATTTTTAATGCAATTTCCTGGAGATTCACCCCAAAAGCATTACTGGTGCAATGCACAGTTAGATTCATTTTAAAAATGCAATTTCTGAATTTAAGAAAAATATTTTTTAATGCAATTTTAATGCAATTTTCTTGGGATTCACTCTATTGCATTATTGGTGCAGTGTTAGGTTCGTCATTAAATGAAATTTTTCGAATAAAAAAAAATATTTTTTAATGCATTTTTAATGCAATATCCTGGAGATTCACTCCAAAAGCATTACTGGTGCAATGCACAGTTAGATTCATTTTAAAAATGCAATTTTTGAATTTAAGAAAAATATTTTTTAATGCAATTTTAATTCAATTTCCTGGAGATTCACTCCAAAAGCATTACTGGTGCAATGCACAGTTAGATTCATTTTAAAAATGCAATTTTTGAATTTAAGAAAAATATTTTTTAATGCAATTTTAATTCAATTTCCTGGAGATTCACTCCAAAAGCATTACTGGTGCAATGCACAGTTAGATTCATTTTAAAAATGCAATTTTTGAATTTAAGAAAAATATTTTTTAATGCAATTTTAATGCAATTTTCTTGGGATTCCTCTATTGCATTATTGGTGCAGTGTTAGATTCGTCAATAAATGAAATTTTTCGAATTTAAAAAAAATATTTTTTAATGCATTTTTAATGCAATTTCCTGGAGATTCACTCCAAAAGCATTACTGGTGCAATGCACAGTTAGATTCATTTTAAAAATGCATTTTTTTTTATATGAGAAAAATATTTTTAATGCAATTTTAATGCAATTTTCTTGGGATACACTCTATTGCATTATTGGTGCAGTGATATGTTCGTCATTAAATGAAATTTTTCGTATTTAAAAAAAATATTTTTTAATGCATTTTTAATGCAATTTCCTGGAGATTCACCCCAAAAGCATTACTGGTGCAATGCACAGTTAGATTCATTTTAAAAATGCAATTTTTGAATTTAAGAAAAATATTTTTTAATGCAATTTTAATGCAATTTTCTTGGGATTCACTCTATTGCATTATTGGTGCAGTGTTAGGTTCGTCATTAAATGAAATTTTTGGAATTTAAAAAAAATATTTTTTAATGCATTTTTAATGCAATTTCCTGGAGATTCACTCCAAAAGCATTACTGGTGCAATGCACAGTTAGATTCATTTTAAAAATGCATTTTTTTTTATATGAGAAAAATATTTTTAATGCAATTTTAATGCAAGTTTTTTGGGATACACTTTATTGCATTATTGGTGCAATGCAGTATTAGATTCATTTTAAAAATGCAATTTTTTGAATTTAAGAAAAATATTTTTTAATTCAATTTTATTCCAATTTTCTTGGGATACACTCCATTGCATTATTGATGCAATGCACAGTTAGATTTATTTTAAAAATGCAATTTTATGAATTTAAGAAAAAAATTTTTTAATGCAATTTTAACACAATTTTCTTGGGATTCACCCTATTGCATTATTGGTGCAGTGTTAGGTTCGTCATTAAATGAAATTTTTCGAATTTAAAAAAAATATTTTTTAATGCATTTTTAATGCAATTTCCTGGGGATTCACTCCAAAAGCATTACTGGTGCAATGCACAGTTAGATTCAATTTAAAAATGCAATTTTTGAATTTAAGAAAAATATTTTTTAATGCAATTTTAATGCAATTTTCTTGGGATTCACTCTATTGCATTATTGGTGCAGTGATATGTTCGTCAATAAATGAAATTTTTCGTATTTAAAAAAAATATTTTTTAATGCATTTTTAATGCAATTTCCTGGAGATTCACCCCAAAAGCATTACTGGTGCAATGCACAGTTAGATTCATTTTAAAAATGCAATTTCTGAATTTAAGAAAAATATTTTTTAATGCAATTTTAAAGCAATTTTCTTGGGATTCCTCTATTGCATTATTGGTGCAGTGTTAGGTTCGTCATTAAATAAAATTTTTCGTATTTAAAAAAAATATTTTTTAATGCATTTTTAATGCAATTTCCTGGAGATTCACTCCAAAAGCATTACTGGTGCAATGCACAGTTAGATTCATTTTAAAAATGCATTTTTTTTTATATGAGAAAAATATTTTTAATGCAATTTTAATGCAAGTTTTTTGGGATACACTTTATTGCATTATTGGTGCAATGCAGTATTAAATTCATTTTAAAAATGCAATTTTTTGAATTTAAGAAAAATATTTTTTAATTCAATTTTATTCCAATTTTCTTGGGATACACTCCATTGCATTATTGATGCAGTGTTAGGTTCGTCATTAAATGAAATTTTTCGAATAAAAAAAATATTTTTTAATGCATTTTTAATGCAATATCCTGGAGATTCACTCCAAAAGCATTACTGGTGCAATGCACAGTTAGATTCATTTTAAAAATGCAATTTTTGAATTTAAGAAAAATATTTTTTAATGCAATTTTAATTCAATTTCCTGGAGATTCACTCCAAAAGCATTACTGCTGCAATGCACAGTTAGATTCATTTTAAAAATGCAATTTTTGAATTTAAGAAAATTATTTTTAATGCAATTTTAATTCAATTCCTGGAGATTCACTCCAAAAGATTACTGGTGCGATGCACAGTTAGATTCATTTTAAAAATGCAATTTTGAATTTAAGAAAATATTTTTTAATGCAATTTTAATGCAATTTTCTTGGATTCCTCTATTGCATTATTGGTGCAGTGTTAGTTCGTCATTAAATAAATTTTCGTATTTAAAAAAAATTTTTTATATGCATTGTTTAATTCAATTTCCTGGAGATTCACTCCTAAAGCATTACTGGTGCAATGCACAGTTAGATTCATTTTAAAAATGCATTTTTTTTTATATGAGAAAAATATTTTTAATGCAATTTTCTTGGGATACACTCTATTGCATTATTGGTGCAAAGCAGTGTTAGATTCATTTTATAAAGGCAATATTTGAATTTAAGAAAAAAATTTTTTAATGCAATTTTAATGCAATTTTCTTGGGATTCACTCTATTGCATTATTGGTGCAGTGATATGTTCGTCATTAAATGAAATTTTTCGTATTTAAAAAAAATATTTTTTAATTCATTTTTAATGCAATTTCCTGGAGATTCACCCCAAAAGCATTACTGGTGCAATGCACAGTTAGATTCATTTTAAAAATGCAATTTTTGCATTTAAGAAAAATATTTTTTAATGCAATTTTAATGCAATTTTCTTGGGATTCCTCTATTGCATTATTGGTGCAGTGTTAGGTTCCTCATTAAATAAAATTTTTCGTATTTAAAAAAAATATTTTTTAATGCATTTTTAATGCAATTTCCTGGAGATTCACTCCAAAAGCATTACTGGTGCAATGCACAGTTAGATTCATTTTAAAAATGCAATTTTTGAATTTAAGAAAAATATTTTTTAATGCAATTTTAATGCAATTTTCTTGGGATGCACTCCATTGCATTATTGGTGCAGTGTTAGGTTTGTCATTAAATGAAATTTTTCGAATATAAAAAAAATATTTTTTAATGCATTTTTAATGCAATCTCCTGGAGATTCACCCCAAAAGCATTACTGGTGCAATGCACAGTTAGATTCATTTTAAAAATGCAATTTTTGAATTTAAGAAAAATATTTTTTAATGCAATTTTAATGCAATTTTCTTGGGATTCCTCTATTGCAATATTGGTGCAGTGTTAGTTTCCTCATTAAATAAAATTTTTCGTATTTAAAAAAAATATTTTTTAATGCATTTTTAATGCAATTTCCTGGAGATTCACTCCAAAAGCATTACTGGTGCAATGCAATATTAGATTCATTTTAAAAATGCAATTTTCTGTTTTTAAGAAAAATATTTTTTAATGCAATTTTAATGCAATTTTCTTAGGATTCACTCTATTGCATTATTGGTGCAGTGTTAGGTTCGTCATTAAATGAAATTTTTCGAATAAAAAAAAATATTTTTTAATGCATCACCTATTGCTTTGGTGCAGTTGTAGGTTTCATTAAATGAATTTTTGTATTTAAAAAAATATTTTTTAATGCATTTTAATGCAATTCCTGGAGATTCAACAAAGATTTTGGTGCAAGACAGTTTGATTCTTTTAAAAAGCATTTTTTTTTTAAGAAAAAATTTTTAATGCAATTTTAATGCAATTTTGGGATCCCTTTTGCATTATTGGTGCAAGGTTAGATTCTTTAAAAAGAATTTTTGAATTTAAAAAAAATTTTTAAAATTTTAAACAATTTCCTGGGATTCACTCCAAAGCATTATGGGAAGACAGTTGATTAATTTAAAAAGCAATTTTTTTAATTTTAAAAAAAAATTTTTTTAAAGCAATTTTTAACAATTTTCTTGGGGTTCACCATTTCATTTGGTGCAGTGTAGTTCGTATTAAATGAAAATTTTTGATTTAAAAAAAAAATTTTTAAGCATTTTTAAAGCAATTTCCTGGGTTTTTACCCAAAAAAATTTTGGTGCAATGCACATTAGATTCATTTTTAAAAGCATTTTGTTTAAGTTTTTTTTAAGAATTTTAAGAATTTTTGGGATTCCTTATTGATTATTGGTGCCCGGGTTTGGGCGCATTAAAAAAAAAATTTTTTATTTTAAAAAAAAAATTTTTAAGCATTTTTAATGTTTCCTGGAGATTCACCCAAAAGCATTTTGGTGCAAGCACAGTTAGATTCATTTTTAAAAATGCATTTTTTTAATTAGAAAAATTTTTTAAGCAATTTAAGCAATTTTTTGGGAAACCTTTATTGCTTTTTGGGGCAAATGAGTTTTTCATTTTAAAAACTGGGATGAACTCCATTGCCATTATTGGTGCAGGGTTAGGTTCGCATTAAATGAAATTTTTTAATTTAAAAAAATATTTTTTAATGCATTTGATGTAATTTTCATGGTTACACTCTATTGCATTATGGTTGCCACCCATTGCACAGTTAGATTTATTTTCAAAAATGCAATTTTTGAATTTAAGAAATTTTTTGAATGCAATTTTTAAGCAATTTCTTGCCTATTCAATCTTGCATTATTGGTGCAGTGTTCGGGTCGTAATTATCTAATGAAATTTTTAGAATATCAAAAAATTTTTTTAAGCATTTTAATGCAATTTCGGAGATTCACTCCATAGCATTACGGTGCAAGCCACACTTAGATTTATTGTTAATCATTGTAAAAAGTCATTTTTTTTATATAGAATAAATTTTAATGCAATTTTCTTGGGATACACTCTATTGCATTATTGGTGCAATGCAGTATTAGATTAATTTTAAAAATGCAATTTTTTGAATTTAAGAAAAATATTTTTAAATGCAATTTTAATGCAATTTTCTTGGGATTCACTCCATTGCATTATTGGTGCAGTGTTAGGTTCGTCATTAAATGAAATATTTCTAATTTAAAAGAAATATTTTTTAATGCATTTTTAATGCAATTCTCTTGGGATAAACTCTATTGCATTATTGGTGCATTGCAGTATTAGATTCATTTGAAAAATGCAATTTTTTGAATTTAAGAAAAATATTTTTTAATGCAATTTTAATGCAATTTTCTTGGGATACACTCTATTGCATTTTTGGTGCAGTGTTAGGATCGTCATTAAATTAAATTTTTCGAATTTAAAAATAATATTTTTTAATGCATTTTTAGTGCAATTTCCTGGAGATTCACTCCAATAGCATTACTAGTGCAATGCACAGTTAGATTCATTTAAAAAATGCATTTTTTTTCATATAAAATACATATTTTTAATGCAATTTTAATGCAATTTTCTTGGGATTCACTCCATTGCATTATTGGTGCAGTGTTAGGTTCGTCATTAAATGAAATTTTTCTAATTTAAAAAAAATATTTTTTAATGCATTTTTAATGTAATTTTCATTGGTTACACTCTATTGCATTATTGGTGCAATGCACAGTTAGATTTATTTTAAAAATGCAATTTTTTGAATTTAAGAAAAATATAATTTTAATGCAATTTTAATGCAATTTTCTTTCTATTCACTCCATTGCATTATTGGTGCAGTGTTAGGTTCGTCATTAAATGAAATTTTTCGAATATAAAAAAAATATTTTTTAATGCATTTTTAATGCAATTTCCTGGAGATTCACTCCACAAGCATTACTGGTGCAATGCACAGTTAGATTCATTTTAAAAATTCATTTTTTTTTATATAAGAATAATATTTTTAATGCAATTTTAATGCAATTTTCTTGGGATACACTATATTGCATTATTGGTGCAATGCAGTATTAGATTAATTTTAAAAATGCAATTTTTTGAATTTAAGAAAAATATTTTTAAATGCAATTTTAATGCAATTTTCTTGGGATTCACTCCATGCATTATTAGTGCAGTGTTAGGTTCGTCATTAAATGAAATTTGTCTAATTTAAAAGAAATATTTTTTGATGCATTTTTAATGCAATTCTCTTGGGATATACTCTATTGCATTATTGGTGCAATGCACAGTTAGATTCATTTTAAAAATGCAATTTTTTGAATTTAAGAAAAATATTTTTTAATGCAATTTTAATGCAATTTTCTTGGGATACACTCTATTGCATTATTGGTGCAATGCACAGTTAGATTCATTTCAAAAATGCAATTTTTTAAATTTAAGAAAAATATTTTTTAACGCAATTTTAATGCAATTTTCTTGGGCTTCACTCAATTGCATTATTTGTGCAGTGTTAGGTTCGTCATTAAATGAAATTTTTCGAATATAAAAAAAATATTTTTTAATGCATTTTTAATGCAATTTCCTCGAGATTCACTCCAAAAGCATTACTGGTGCAATGCACAGTTAGATTCATTTTAAAAATGCATTTTTTTTATATGAGAAAAATATTTTTAATGCAATTTTAATTCAATTTTCTTGGGATACACTTTATTGCATTTTTGGTGCAGTGTTGGGATCGTCATTAAATTAAATTTTTCGAATTTAAAAATAATATTTTTTAATGCATTTTTAGTGCAATTTCCTGGAGATTCACTCCAATAGCATTACTGGTGCAATGCACACTTAGATTCATTTTAAAAATTCATTTTTTTTTATATAAGAATAATATTTTTAATGCAATTTTAATGCAATTTTCTTGGGATACACTCTATTGCATTATTGGTGCAATGCAGTATTAGATTAATTTTAAAAATGCAATTTTTTGAATTTAAGAAAAATATTTTTAAATGCAATTTTAATGCAATTTTCTTGGGATTAACTCCATGCATTATTAGTGCAGTGTTAGGTTCGTCATTAAATGAAATTTTTCTAATTTAAAAAAAATATTTTTTAATGCATTTTTAATGCAATTTTCTTTGGATACACTCTATTGCATTATTGGTGCAATGCACAGTTAGATTCATTTTAAAAATGCAATTTTTTTTATTTAAGCAAAATATTTTTTAATGCAATTTTAATGCAATTTTCTTGCTATTCACTCCATTGCATTATTGGTGCAGTGTTAAGTTGTATTAAATGAATTTTTTTAATTTAAAAAAATATTTTTTTAATGCATTTTAATGCAATTTCTTGGATATCACTCATTGCATTATTGGTGCATGCAAGTTGATCATTTAAAAATGCAAATTTTTGAATTAAGAAAAATATTTTTTAATGCAATTTTAATGCAATTTCTGGGATTCACTCAATTGCATTATTGGTGCAGTGTTAGTTCGTCATTAAAAAATTTTTCGAATTAAAAAAAATATTTTTAATGCATTTTAATGCAATTTCCTGGGATTCACTCAATGCATTATGGTGCAATGCAAGTTAGATTCATTTAAAAATTTTTTGAATATAAAAAAATTTTTAATGCATTTTAATGCAATTTTCTTGGATTCACTCCACAAGCATTACTGGTGCAATGCACAGTTAGATTCATTTCAAAAATGCAATTTTTTAAATTTAAAAGAAATATTTTTTAATGCATTTTTAATGCAATTCTCTTGGGATACACTCTATTGCATTTTTGGTGCAGTGTTGGGATCGTCATTAAATTAAATTTTTCGAATTTAAAAATAATATTTTTTAATGCATTTTTAGTGCAATTTCCTGGAGATTCACTCCAATAGCATTACTGGTGCAATGCACACTTAGATTCATTTTAAAAATTCATTTTTTTTTATATAAGAATAATATTTTTAATGCAATTTTAATGCAATTTTCTTGGGATACACTCTATTGCATTATTGGTGCAATGCAGTATTAGATTAATTTTAAAAATGCAATTTTTTGAATTTAAGAAAAATATTTTTAAATGCAATTTTAATGCAATTTTCTTGGGATTCACTCCATTGCATTATTGGTGCAGTGTTAGGTTCGTCATTAAATGAAATTTTTCTAATTTAAAAAAAATATTTTTTAATGCATTTTTAATGTAATTTTCATTGGTTACACTCTATTGCATTATTGGTGCAATGCACAGTTAGATTTATTTTAAAAATGCAATTTTTTGAATTTAAGAAAAATATTTTTTAATGCAATTTTAATGCAATTTTCTTGCTATTCACTCCATTGCATTATTGGTGCAGTGTTAGGTTCGTCATTAAATGAAATTTTTCGAATATAAAAAAAATATTTTTTAATGCATTTTTAATGCAATTTCCTGGAGATTCACTCCAATAGCATTACTGGTGCAATGCACACTTAGATTCATTTTAAAAATTCATTTTTTTTTATATAAGAATAATATTTTTAATGCAATTTTACTGCAATTTTCTTGGGTTACACTCTATTGCATTATTGGTGCAATGCAGTATTAGATTAATTTTAAAAATGCAATTTTTTGAATTTAAGAAAAATATTTTTTAATGCAATTTTAATGCAATTTTCTTGGGATACACTCTATTGCATTATTGGTGCTGTGTTAGGTTCGTCATTAAATTAAATTTATCGTATTTAAAAAAAATATTTTTTAATGCAATTTTAATGCAATTTTCTTGGGATACACTCTATTGCATTATTGGTGCAATTCACAGTTAGATTCATTTTTAAAATGCAATTTTTTGAATTTAAGAAAAATATTTTTTAATGCAATTTTAATGCAATTTTCTTGGGATTCACTCTATTGCGTTATTGGTGCAGTGTTAGGTTCGTTATTAAATGAAATTTTTCTAATTTAAAAGAAATATTTTTTGATGCATTTTTAATGCAATTCTCTTGGGATATACTCTATTGCATTATTGGTGCAAATTTTCTAATTTAAAAAATATTTTTATGCATTTTTAATGCAATTTCTGGGATACTCTATTGCATTATTGGTGCAATGCACAGTAGATTCATTTAAAATGCATTTTTTATTTAAAAAAATATTTTTAATGCAATTTTAATGCAATTTTCTTGGGATTACACTCTATTGCATTATTGGTGCAGTGTAGTTCGTCATTAAATGAAATTTTTCGTAATTTAAAAAAATATTTTTTAATGCAATTTTAATGCAATTTCTTGGGATTCACTCATGCTATGTGCACATAGATTCATTTTAAAAATTCATTTTTTTTAATATAAGAATAATATTTTTAATGCAATTTTAATGCAATTTTCTTGGGATACACTCTATTGCATTATTGGTGCAATGCAGTATTAGATTAATTTTAAAAATGCAATTTTTTGAATTTAAGAAAAATATTTTTAAATGCAATTTTAATGCAATTTTCTTGGGATTCACGCCATGGCATATGGTGCGTGTGAGGTCGTCATTAAAGGAAAATATTTAATTAAAAGAAATATTTTTAATGATTTTTAAGCAATCTCGTGGGAAAAACTCTTATTGCCTTAATTGGTGCATTGCAGTTTAGATTCATTGAAAAATGCATTTTTGGATTTAGAAAAATATTTTTTTAATGCAATTTTAATGCAATTTTCTTGGGATACCGATATGGAATTTTGGGGCCGTGTTAGGATCGTCATTAAATTCAATTTTTAGAAATTAAAAATAATATTTTTAATGCATTTTCGTGCAATTCCTGGAGATTCCACTCCAATGCATTACTAGGCAAATGCCAGTTAGATTCATTTAAAAATGCATCTTTTTTCATTAACATACTATTTTGAATGCAATTTATGCATTTCTTGGGATCACTCCATGCATTATGGGTGCAGTGTTAGGTTCGTCATTAAAGGAAATTTTTATTTAAAAAACATCTTTTTTAAGCATTTTGAATGTAATTCATTGGTACACCTCTATTGCATTATTGGTGCAATGCACAGTTAGTTTTATTTAAAAATGCAATTTTGTGAATATCTAGATTTANTTTAAAAATGCAAGCCAATTTTGAAGTTAAAAAATATTTTTTAAGCAATTTTAATGCAATTTTCTTGGGATTCACTCTATTGCGTTATTGGTGCAGTGTTAGGTTCGTTATTAAATGAAATTTTTCTAATTTAAAAGAAATATTTTTTGATGCATTTTTAATGCAATTCTCTTGGGATATACTCTATTGCATTATTGGTGCAATGCACAGTTAGATTCATTTTAAAAATGCAATTTTTTGAATTTAAGAAAAATATTTTTTAATGCAATTTTAATGCAATTTTCTTGGGATTCACTCTATTGCATTATTGGTGCAGTGTTAGGTTCGTCATTAAATGAAATTTTTCTAATTTAAAAGAAATATTTTTTAATGCATTTTTAATGCAATTCTCTTGGGATACACTCTATTGCATTATTGGTGCAATGCACAGTTAGATTCATTTTAAAATGCAATTTTTTGAATTTAAGAAAATATATTTAATGCAATTTTAATGCAATTTTCTTGGGATTCACTCCATTGCATTATTAGTGCAGTGTTAGGTTCGTCATTAAATGAAATTTTTCTAATTTAAAAAAAATATTTTTTAATGCATTTTTAATGCAATTTTCTTTGGATACACTCTATTGCATTATTGGTGCAATGCACAGTTAGATTCATTTTAAAAATGCAATTTTTTGAATTTAAGAAAAATATTTTTTAATGCAATTTTAATGCAATTTTCTTGGGATACACTCTATTGCATTATTTGTGCAGTGTTAGGTTCGTCATTAAATGAAATTTTTCGAATATAAAAAAAATATTTTTTAATGCATTTTTAATGCAATTTCTGGGATTACACTCCTATTGCATTACTGGTGCAATGCACAGTTAGATTCATTTTTAAAATGCATTTTTTTTTATATAAGAAAATATTTTTAATGCAATTTTAATGCAATTTTCTTGGGGTACACTCTATTGCATTATTGGTGCAGTGTTAGGTTCGTCATTAAATGAAATTTATCTAATTTAAAAAAAATATTTTTTAATGCAATTTTAATTCAATTTTCTCGGGATACACTCTATTGCATTATTGGTGCAATGCACAGTTAGATTCATTTTAAAAATGCAATTTTTTGAATTTAAGAAAAATATTTTTTAATGCAATTTTAATGCAATTTTCTTGGGATTCACTCTATTGCATTATTGGTGCAGTGTTAGGTTCGTCATTAAATGAAATTTTTCGAATAAAAAAAAATATTTTTTAATGCATTTTTAATGCAATTTCTCTGGGATACACTCTATTGCATTATGGTGCAATGCACAGTTAGATTCATTTTAAAAATGCATTTTTTTTTATATAAGAAAATATTTTTAAAATTTGCAAAAAAAATTTTTTTGGGGTACGAAAAAAAAAAATTTTTTTTTATTTGTAAAAATTAAAATTTTCAATTAAAAAAATTATTTTTTTTTAAAAAAAATTTTTTAATCATTTTTGGGTTTTTAAACCTAATGCAATTCGGGCATCAGGGTTTTTCTTTTTTAAAAAGCCCTTTTTAATTTAAAGGGGAAAAATTTTTTAAAAGGGGAAAAATTTGGGCATTGGCCTATTAAAAGGGGGAAATTTTAAAATTTTCCACGGGGAAAAGGGCTATTTTTTTGAATTTAAAAATTTTTTTTTAAAAAAACCCCTTAAAATGACAATTTGGAGTTAAAAAGAAAAAATTTTCAAACCCGGAAAAAGAAAATGGGACGCCCAAATTGAATAAAAAGATTTTTTTAAAAAGTTGCGGCCCAAAAAATTTATTTTTTAAAAAAAATGGATTTTGAAAAAATTTTAAAATTAAAACCCCCCCAAAGCATTTGGGGGAAAAGAAATTTCCCAAAAAAAAAAAAAAAATTTTGGTTAAAATTTTTAAATAAAATGAAAAAAATTTTATAAATTTTAAATTAATTTTCCCGGAAATTTTTTAAAAATTTAATAAAAACTTTTTTTTTTTTTTAAAAAAATTTTTTTTAAAAAAATAAAAACTCCCCAAATTTTAAAAAATTTTAAAAAATTTCAAAAAAGGCAAAAAAATTTTAAAAAAAAATTTTTTTTTTTTTAAAATACAAAAAAATTTTTTTTTACCCAAAATCCCCCAATCAAAAATAATAAAAAATTCTTTTAAAAAAAAAAAATTTTTTTTTTAAATTTTTTAAAAAATTTTTTTTATAAAAAAACCGCCCAAAATGAATGGATTAAAACCCCCCAAATGGTTTTTTTTTTAAAAAATTTTTTAAAAAAAATATAAAAAAAAAGATTTAAAGGGAAAAGGCTTGCCCATTCTTTTGGAGGAATTAAATTCCAAAAAAGGGCTTTTTTTAAAAAAAAATTTTATTTCCTAAAGGGGAAAATTTTAAAATTTAATGGATCAAAAAGATTTTTAAAAAAATGGAAGGGAAAACCCAAGTTTTGAAAAATTTTTAAAAAAAAAAATTTTCCCCTTAAATTAAAAAAATTTTGGTTTTTAAAAAATTTTAAAAAATTTTTTTTTAAAATTAAAAATTTCAAAATTTTAACCAAAAAAAATTGAATTTTCCAAAAAAAACAATTTTAAAATTTTTGCTTTTTTAAAAAAAACTAAGAAAAAGGAAAACCAAAATTAATGCTTTGGGGGAAAAAATCTGGGGGAAAAAGGGTTTTAAAAGAAAAAAAAATATTTTTTTTTTTCAAAAAATTTTTTTTTAACCAAAAACAACCACTGCACCAAAAAAAAAATTGGGGGAAAAAATTTTCCCAAAAAAAATTTGGGAAAAAAAATTTTTTTTAAAAAAATTTTTTTTAAAAAAAAAATTTTCCTTTTTAAAAGGAAAAAAACCCCCCCCCCAAAATAATGTTTGGGGGGAAAACCCGGGGGGGAAAATTTTTTTTAAAAAAGGGCAAAAAAATTTTTTTTTTTTTAAATTTTTAAAAAATTTTTTAAAATAAGAACCTAAAATTCACCAATAAAAAAAGGGAGTGATCCCAAAAAATTGTTTAAAAAAATTGCTTTAAAAAATTTTTTTTCTAAAAAAAAAATTTTTTTTTTTAAAAATGAATCTAACTTGATTGCAAAAAAAATTTTTGGAGGAACCCCGGGAAAAGGCAAAAAAATTTTTTAAAAAATATTTTTTTTAAATAAAAAATTTTCTTTTTAAAAAGAATCAACATTCACCAAAAAAAATGGAGTGCCCCCAAGAAATTGATTAAAATTGTTTAAAAAAAAATATTTTTCAAAATTCAAAAAATTTTTTTTTTAAAAAATAAATTTAATAGGGTTTTTTAAAACCCTTTTAAGGAAAAGGGGTGTACCCAAAAAATTGTTTTAAAAAATTTTTTTTTTTAAAAAAAAAAAAATTTAAAATTTTTTAAAATAAAAAAAACCCCGTGCTTTGCCCCGTAATTTTTTGGGGGAAAATCGGGGGAAAAAATTGCAAAAAAATGCTTAAAAAAATTTTTTTTAAATCCAAAAATTTCATTTTGGGGGAAACATTTTTTTCCCCCCAAATAAAAAAATTTTGAGGCCCCCCAAAAAAAATTTTGCATTAAAATTTTTTTAAAAAATTTTTTTAAAAAAAATTTTTTTTTTTTAAAAGGGGGCCCCAACGTTTTTTGCCCCCAGTAATGCTTTTGGAGTGAACCCGGGGGAAATTGCATTAAAAATTTTTTAAAAAAAATTTTTTTTTTAAAAAATTGCAAAATTTCATTATTGACAAAAAAAAACCCCCCAAAATAATGCAATAGTGAATCCCAAGAAAATTGCATTAAAATTGCATTAAAAAATATTTTCTTAAATTCAAAATGCTTTTAAATGAATCTAACTGCTGCACCAAATGCAATGAGTGATCCCAAGAAAATTGCATTAAAAATATTTTCTATTAAAAATGCATTTAAATGAATCTAAGGATGCACAGTAATGCTTGGAGTGAATCCAGGAATTGATTAAAATGCATAAAAAATTTTTAAATTCAAAAATTGCATTTAATGAATCTAATGCACCATAATGCTGAGTGATCCAGAAATGATTAAATGCATTAAAAATATTTTTAAATAAAACATTTAAATGACAACTCATGCACCATAATGCAATGAGTGATCCAGAAAATTGCATTAAAATGCATTAAAAAATTTTTTTAAAAAAAATGCATTTAAGAACAAATGCATCACAAATGCATGGAGTGAACCCAGAAATTGCATTAAATGCATTAAAATTTTTTTAAAATCAAAAATTCATTTAAAACTACATGCACAATATGCAATAGGGATCCAAGAAGATTAAATGATTAAAAATATTTTTAAAAAAAAATTTAAGAACTATGACATAGCTTGGTGAATCCCAGAATTGCATAAAATGCATAAAATATTTTTTTAATTCAAAAATTCTTATAACTAACACTGCACCAATAAGCAGAGGATCCAAGAAAATTGCATTAAATTCATTAAAAATTTTTTAAAAATTGCATTTAAGAATCTAATGTGCATCCAAAGCTTGGATGAATCTCCAGAATATTAAATCAAAAATATTTTAAAAATTATAACAGCCATAAGTGAGAATCAGAATGAATTAAATGCTTAAAAATATTTTAATTCAAATGCTTTTAAATAATAACGCATGCCCTCTTTTGGTGAACCGATCATTAAAAATGATAAAATATTTTTTTTAAATGAAAACTTCATTAATGACGAACAACACTGACAAAAAGCAAAGATGAATCAAAAATCATAATTGCATTAAAAATTTTTTTAAAAAATTCGTAAAATTGGATATATAAGGCAAAAGGTCATATAAGCTTCCTTCGTAGGGTTCTGTGAGGATTCCATCGTATGAATTTCAAGATTACTTTGGATTTTTGAGAACATTAATGCGTATGTCGTGGTATTTCGGCACGTGCGCTGAAAACTTAAAGGTTTTTCAAGATCGTGAATAAACCAACTGTACTAAAGACGCATTATTGATCCGTGGCGATTGCTTTTTTCAATAGAAATAATTCACAGAAATTTATGATAATTAATATGAAAGTTGTTTCCATTGAATTGGCGCTTTAAATATTTTACATTGCTAGGGTTCCAAATGCTCATTAATATTTAACGATGTTATTTTAACTTTGAGCGGAAGCTCGATTGACGCTTGTGTCGCAAAAATTGCTCGCTGTTTCATACCACGTCATGACAAAGGATAACGGATAACTGACGAAAACAAGGAGATAAAGTTTGGTTTTGTCATTGTTCACGAAAGTTAGTGTTCTTTAATAAGCTACAACGAGGAAACTATGCGATGCACGGCGACACGATGATAAATTACCATGTTCGCAGCTACG
This sequence comes from Acromyrmex echinatior, assembly GCF_024713525.1. NCBI lineage: Eukaryota > Metazoa > Arthropoda > Insecta > Hymenoptera > Formicidae > Acromyrmex > Acromyrmex echinatior. The sequence goes on from NC_141859.1 coordinate 11,905,075, forward strand.
TCGCTCATTATCGAAATTTTGCACGCATGCTTGCTTACCAGATTCTAGTGATTCACGAATACGCATATTAATTGTATGAACACGTTTTAGAAATAACAAGGTGCGCGGAAACCGACGAGGTGGGGGGGAGGGATGGCGCCAAATATATCATATACGACATTGTAAATTCCACAATATGGAGTGCTATATTAGTTATTCTTAACCTTCCAAAGTAAATTTATAGAGTAGGTTCAATATATTGAACCCACTTAATTGTCTTGATTATAAATTTTCTTATCAAAAATGTCAAACAATTCAATTTTTTTATGTTACATCTGCAAATTTAAGTTATCCTTATTAGAACATATTTCGTATTAATTTTTTTTTTATATAGTTATGTCATTTTGGTTCCTTAAAATTAATTAATGCTTTTTAATAAACATAAATTAAACGGGTCTAGATTCATTGTCAATAACTATGTCAGTTACACATTTTCAATTCTAAAAAATTAAAAATTAAGAGTTAAATTTATAAGCGAGCACACGAAAAAAATATTCAAGAGTGTATCGTGTTTTATTACATTACGAGCTAACCACATATACTTTAATTAATTTCAATTAAATCACCTTCATATCTGTATTAATGATACATATATTCAGTTAAAGTTAGTTTAAATTAATTTAAATGCTCTCTGATAAAGAGATTTTATCTACCTGTATTTAAATATTATGTTAAATGTTATTTATAATATACTGTTGTCTTGTCTTAAGTTTTAAGTAATAATCATATCAAAACAGCATTTTTTTATAACTCATTTTATTCTACATTTTAAATATCAAGCAGATATTCGCAGCATTGAATCATCCAAACCCCCCCCCCGCAAAAAAACAATTAATTGTTGTATTGTTAAAATGCAAAAAAAAATATTTATATCAAATCTTTTATAATTTTAAATTTATCAGTGATCATGTAGAAAATGTTATAAAATATATAGAATTTTTTTAAATCAAATATGAAAATATAGACGACTATATCGAGCTAAATTAATATAGTAAGAGAATACATGTTAAATTCAGATCATAAGAGTTAAACCGATAGTTATATCGATTTAAAACCGACTTAATAAGAAGGCACGTTGATACGATGATTGTTGATCAACTGGCTCATCGCTAAATTAGCGTCGTGATTATCCGCAATGAGCACCGGTTGACCAAGCGTCAAAGGATCGTAAACGTATTCAATCTCGAACTAATCGAGCGTTATAGGGTCAACCTGAATTCTGTTGCTTAATTGCCGATATTCTAGATTCCAATAAAGTCGGTCGAGAATGTGCATCTCCCTTAATCGGAGTGAATAATCGATAGAAAACCGCACGAGGATTATTGTAAAATTGCTAAATTGCGTAATTGTAATTCGCAACACGTTACGTGCCTCTTCGTTACGTGTTGAGTTTATAATAGACTTAAAATGACGATATATCTTTTTAATAGAGAAATGATTTTTTTAATAAAAACATGTAACTAAAGAATGTAAAATAAGAGTATCTCAAAGTATGTCATGAGCAATTATTGTCATAATTTGAATGCTTAAATTTGTAGCTTCCTGCTACAAATACAAAAGCCAATTTAATCTATTAGTAGTACGCGCTCGTTAGCAAAAGTGTAATGCTATAAATCTCACAATTTTTTCCATTTCTTACGTTTCCACTTAAACATATTAATTGATCCACTTCCAACTTAAACATATTAATTAATAAATCTTGTTAAGGATCGATTTTCTATTTATTCACCTATTTCAGTATTCATTGCTACTACGCTGATGAATAATCTTAAATGATTATTAGCACAATTGCAACATTCTAAAAATACACGGTATATTCTTGTATCCGATTTCGTATTGATCCCATATTGTCGAGAAGCATTGTGCAAATTCGCATTCACGAGGTACTCGAGTTCAGACCATGCAATCATGCGAAACCAGATACTTGAAGAAGAATTCGCGTATCACGTTGACAGACTGCGAAGTTGATATTAATATGCGGTCAATGATATTTGACCATGTATTTCGCTGTAGAATCGAAATTACATTGCGTAACAGAATGTGCACATTCAAGTATCATGTACATTAATACTTCATACATAGATGATTAGAGTTTACAAGTTCGTACGAACAATCCTTTTTGGGGATTCATTTAGAATTTAATGCTAAAATTCCTAAAGCAACGTATACGACTGCGTGTATATTGAAAACATTTAACTTTTATTCGTTTTGCGGAATTAGATCACGATCGAGAATATGTACACCGACTAAAAGATTGCAACACTTTTTTTTTATGGGTTTCGAATGCAATCTGCTCATTGAGCGATTGGTTTTTACTTATGGATCCGTAAATAAAAATCAATCACTCGGTGAGTAGGCTGCATTCCGAAAACTATAGAAAAAAATCTGTTGCAATCTTCTAGTCGATGAGTTTAAATGACTGTCGCTCCTTATTTAAACAGATTCTTCATTCAATTAGACTTCTCTCAAATATTTATTAATAATGTATTAAATAAACAAATATAATTGTTAAAGAATCTCGAAACTGAACAAGTTTATAAAGTTGGACAAATAAAGAGACCGATTCCTAGTACGCAAAAAGTTAAAAAATAATATGTTTTTCAGTGATTCAATTTAATCGTGTCATCAAAAATATAAATCATATTTGACTTATTGTTACAACCTTAAACCATTCAGTCGTATTTAAGGTCGATATTATATTTTTTTAAAACGCAATATTAGTAGTCTTTACACAAAAAACTATTAACCTAGATAGTATTATTAGTCATATATTTATATTTTGTTATATACTTATAATAAATGTATATATAGGAAGATTTAGCGGATAAATTGTAGGAGCACATTCTACAAGTGGCAGGAAATAAGTAAAAATGTTATATGAAGTTTGGCTAGAAATGCTTTATTGCAAAGTTATAAACAAATATTGAAACGAAACATTTCAATATTTGTTTACAAATGGTAGCATTTTGGTGAAACATTGACATTTTGATGACAGTTATTATTTCACGACGATGAAAATCTAATAGCTGTTCTTTTCGAACGTAGCTGTTGACTCAGAGCTCAAGGTTTATTAACAAATATCATATTTACGAACACGTCGAAATGATACTGAATTGTTTAAATATAATAAATATGACGTGAATATATATACGAGATAAACACGTTCGACCTTTGTGTACACAAAATGTACACTTTCATATTTTGCGCAATGGAAAATCCATTGTTTCCTATGTCATGTTCCGTTTCAATATTTATTTATAACTTTGTAATAAAGCTTTTCTAGCCAAATTTATATAACATTTTTTTCTTTATTTCTACTTATAAAATATGTTCCTGCAATTTATTCATTAAACCCTGAGATAGACGAGTATAGAACATTCACAATATGTAGATATATGTCACAGTCAAAGTGTAAAATTTAGTAAATTTTTTAGTATATACTTACTAGTCTGTATCATTTATAATTTATGTAATGATTTTAGTAAAAGTATCAATTAAATATAAAGATTTCTGCTATCTCTAGTGAATGTCTTCATTTGCTAAACAATGTATACACTTGTTATAGACATTAGTAAAAGCATTGTAAGTTAGTCGTTACAGAGAGTAAAAGTACATTTTAGTAAATGCATACAATAATTATTCAGTTTAACCATGTCAGCTCAAAAATTGAAGAAATTATATTACGTCGCGTTTTGTCCGAGACAAACGAATCCAACAGAAAAAAGTATCGCTAATTCGCGAACCGAGATATTAATTATAGAAGTTTGCCCTATTGAAGTTATGAAACTATTATATCGACTTAATGGAGTCCCTCCTCTGCCAATCATAATAATAATTTCTAATTGAGAAAAAAATTGAGGAATTAGATATTATATTAAAGTGCATTGTAATTAAAAAAAAGAATACGAATAAATGCTTATTACCGGCAGCAATATACACATATGCTTCGATATATACTAACATTGCTTGTAATACATAATACGCTCTACCTTTCATAAGGTCTGTCTAATCTATTCAGTACCTACATATTATTTTGAGAACATTCAGATTCATTCATTTAGTAAAACGAAGATTTAATACATAAAATGCACGTGCATGTGGCCACAGAGTATATACACGTAATTTCAAGGTGTGGTGTGCATATTTGCTATTATAAGTGAATTTAAATTGATATATTTTGCTTGTGCATATTTTTATTAAATTAAGTAGATATGAAAATGTATGCATTTACTAATAAAAGTTTAAATTTCATTGCTTGTGAATACATTTACCTATCAAATTAGTAGGACGTATGTTACGTTTACATTTTTTTTACTAGTGAATACAAGTATGAATACATTTATTAAATTAATACTTTGTGATATATACACATATATATATATATATATATATATATATATATATATATATATAAAACATATATGTAAAATTATACTTTTAAACATATTACATGTATATTCTATTTTTTTATGAATGGTTAATAGTATCTTATAATATTAGACAGTAGTAATAAATATACTCTTAGAAACTTTATTCGCTCAGACTAGCATTCTACGTTCCTAAGACTGAGCATCACACGCTATAAGAAAGCAGCTATAAAGTGAGAAGTAGAAATCACAAGAGACATGAACACGACACATTTCAATTTCAAGTATTACAAATCGTGGACAGCGTTAGATATTCATTTTGCTCGAAATCTTCAAAAATGTTTGCACTTAAAAGGAAATAAATATATTTATTAAATAAATACATTTTCAAACATTAAAGAGAGAGAAAGCGAAGATTGATTAGGTACAAAAAGTAAACAAAGCAACTGTTATACATCATCATTGTTCAATTAGTTGTAAATATTTAACATCTCGATAAAAAGAAAAATCTTAAATTAAGAACAATGTTCAAATTTAAACAGCGCAATATCTACATATACATCTTTTCAAGTTTAATTTGGCAAACACTGTTAACGCTTCGACATCGTAGTTAAGAAAATATCATCTTCAGAATAATGTTTATAGATGAAAGGGACGACGGTAGCCTAAGGCACAGTCTATGTTCTATGTTGGATACTATTTCGTAATTCATGAAAGTTCGTAGAGTGACTTGCAAGTGAATCCGGCTTCTAAAGTACGCATCAGTGAAGTAGTGTTATTGAGAATAGATAGTCTCTTAACTGTTGTATCATATCACAGTTACATCGACTATCAACTCAAATTACGCGAATAAGAATGAAAAGCATTTTGTAGTATTAAGAATATTCAAAAAAATCAAATTTATTCGGAAATAAAATATAAATTTCATGTGAAAATCCAACCAAATTCGATATGCGAGTACCATCATTGGCATGATACAGCAACTTATGATCTCAAGAGAAATGCATCTATAAAGTTAGCATCCCAACATTAAAATTTCATAGTTCAAGAGGAATGTATAAAATATGAATGTTCAAAGGCTGATAATTTCTATTTAAAGTATTCTCTAAGATTTGATTTAGAACACTCGATGCACTGTACAGTTTTCTAAAAACTTTAAAATTAGTTTTAAAATAATTATAAATTAACTATGAGTTTCTACTTGAATAACGGATATGAAGATGGCGGATTTACACTGAAATATGCAAAAATTTAATTAAATATATATAGATCTAAAAATAATTTTATTGAATCATCAAAATAATTATGTAGGACGTTCAAACTGGTTGATAGAATGTCAAAACTTTTTGCAGTATTGCTCATCGTGAAATTTCTATGCAATTATTTTAATAATTCAATAAAATTATTTTTAGATCTGTATCTAGATACTTCAACAAAATCATGCTTTTTATGTAACAACTATGAAAGATTATTTTTGCTTATTGCTCTTTATCTTGCATCACAAGATATTGATTCTAATTATCTTCTGAATTTGTAAATATTTAATCATGATAGAAAGTATTATCCTTTACTAATATCTTTCGCTCGAAATCTTATTATTCTTGTTACTTGACTGAACCAAATAATTCAATGTCCTCTGTTTCCGAATATGAAATCATTTTCAAGTTGTCTCCATAGCACATAAATCCTGATTGGATTTAATCTACATGCAAACTAATCGACAATCTAATCCGAGAGTACCCACGTATAGATCTTCGAGTTTCGTAAAGACAGTCAACCATGAAGGATCATCGTTAGAACTACAAACAGCAGTACGCAATTATAGGGAATACAAGACATGCACCTCATTAGCGAACAAATCCGCAAAGCCAAACTGCGAAGCTATTTAATCCTATAGTAATATCAAGCGGGTAAAGCCTTGCAGAAGCTCATACTTTAGATAGACCGTAGTCGCAGCGCTCCTATTTCAAAACTTGAAATTTCGCATCAACTGTATTTAAATTTCGATTGAAGGTTTGTCCGATATTTTTGTACAAAAAAATTCTCGTTAACCAAATATGAGATTTTTGATGAAACAGGAGTAAGATAAAATATTTCAATACGGTACGTCATATCTTCCCATTTTTAGAGCCAATTCTCAATTTCCAGTGGGTAAAAGCGCAATGGGATATCCATTTCGGTTCGACAACTTCGTTCTTTCGTAATAATCGGATCAGCGATAACGCCGTGACGGAAAGACAGCCGTGGTTGCAATAGCGAAAGCAGTTTGGAAAGCCAAGTGTCAAGCAGATTGATCCGCAGGCGTTTCTGTTGGGAATATTATATCCGTGCGATTCTGTGAGATAACGTCGCGATGCTGATGGATACAAAAACAGAAATAAAGAAAGGCTGACTCACAGCGTCGAAGAAATATCGACCGAAAATCAGAGAAACTTTCGCGCGATAAAACAGCGCTCGAGATCGTTCGAGCAGAATCGAGATCCGCCCAGTTACCGTATTATTCCGTGGCCCACTCGTCTCTTCCTCTTCCGTCACTTCCGCGTTATCCCCTCACTCCTCCGTACGATATCTATTCGCGAACTGAGAAAGTGTAGAGTTGGTAAACCACCCTGGACTGTAGGACCACCAAACGCGATCTCATCTTCACGAGTCACTGGGAATAACGTCACGTGATTGCGCGGGGACGAACACACCGCTCGTGAATAATGAAGGGCACCGTCAATCTTTAACGAGGAACTCGGACAGGGAGAGAGAAGGTCTTCACCGACGAAATGAACATCGCACGCAATAATGCAGGTCCATTGTTGCGCCTGGATTAGACGGTCGCCGCGCCGGCAGACCGTCCAAAAGCAGATTCGCCAAAATGGCTTTGCACGGATCGAAGCCGGTCCACATTCATCCCTTAGTCCCCTAATCAGTAAACGGACAGGGCCCTGCGCAAATTCAGTTGGATGAGCAAGTGTCCGCTGCTTGCAGAGCGATCCTCGACTCGGTCAGCTTCTTGAATAATTTCGTATCGACCACTAGATATTCGAGCATTGTGCCGAATTAACAAAATACTTGCTGTAATAAGCATATATACTTATATACACAATCTTTGCGAGCATCAAACATTGCGCGAACTTTTGTCGTTTCATTTCCGAAATTGACTACGCAATGGTGTCATGAAATAATCGCGTGAAGTCTCGTGTGTTCTTTGCCGGAAATTAGAGAAGGAAATTCGTCGCATTTATCTCATGAATATCTTAGCTAGTTTAATACGTGACTTTGTAAGATCAACACTGACTTCAGTCAGATGAAATCTCGCGCGAGAATAACCGAGCGTCTGCTTTAATCATTTTAATATCATACATCTCGATTAGCAGGGAATTTTACTGTATGTCGATTTAAATACGTATGTAGGTATATAGCTAATTTTATATGGAGATTTCGCTAATTACACAGCTCTACATATATATTGTAAGAAAACTTCTACTTCTACATATAGCAATTGCTCATTATGAAAAAAGGCAGATTATATCTGTTCACGTGGCTATCCGAATAACGGTTTGGCATCACGACGAAAGTAAAAGGCGCAATTACACTTGATCCAAGTTATCAGCACGAAACATCACCCACATAGTGCTATTACATTCCGTTCTTGCTCCGATTTGCCTAAGATAGAACGCTTAATTGCGCGGCATATACGACACACGATTTCTTAAGAACTACAATGAATAGCACAGTGCGTGCCAAACCTCTTAGCTTTATAAAAACGACTAAATAATAAATCGATAACGTGGTTAAAACACAACAACGCAGCGCGATATTTCCAGCGTAATCCGACACTCTAGCAACAGTGCGTGCTTTGTACCGTTTGTTCTCCACTGAAAACCTTTCGCCTTTCCGCGTGGACGCGGATACTCGTCTTATTTGTCACGTGATATTCGACGCGCGTCCGGAAAATGCCACCGTAAAAGACTGAAATCCGAATCGGTATGCTACGCAAATATTTTTGTGTCGATACGGGTCGCGAGCGAGAGAAAATCAATCGCAGAAAGAAAGTAGTAAAAAGGAGAATAAAATGGGAATAAAAAAAAGACTGCTTTTTCATAACATTTTTTCATATGGCAACACCGCCAAATAAAATTTTCTCACCTTTTAATTTTCCGTAAACATTAAGAAAAAAATGGTTGCATTAATCTTAATTTAACTAAAAGTTGTCATTTCTTTGCGTGTAAACACATTCTTTTGATAAAACTTTTTGATAAATATAATTATTATTGCCGATAATATAATATATATAGTAATAACTATAAAATTAAAATTTTTAACCACAATTTATCTTGTTTTATCTTGTTTTATCTTGCAATTATTGTCATAAATATCAAACATTTTTTTCTCATGGAATATAGGCATTAAAGACGTTCGAAAACTTAGAAATCTACATGCATATCATTCTCTTACTTCAAAAATGACACACTTAAAAAGAATTAAGTTTTTCAGAAAATAGGCGAAACTATTTTTCATCAACTTAATACAAAATTATTGATAAATTAAATAATATCGATAGAAGAATATATTTTTAGAAACATAATCAAACATCATTTTCGTTTCCCTCAAAAAAACTCTTTTTTAAGTTGTGATATTTTTTATATTCTGCATACTGAGAAAAACAAATATACTAAATTTTAATAAATTATTTATTTGAATAGTACTAACTAAATATTGTTACTATTTACTAAGTAAGATATATTTATTTGATACAGAATCCATTCATTTGATTTAACTACTATTTTTTTTTGAGTAAACATTTATTTACTATAAATAAATTTTTAGTTGGTATTATTCAAATATTCATTAAAATTTATTTATTTAAATTTAATACATTTTTTTTTCAATGCAGTTATAAAAAATCCGCAATAATTCATCAAAAAAGTGACATAACTCTAAATCATCACATATTTATACATACCTTGTGTGATCAATTAACAACTAAATTCAAAATAAATAATTTTTTCTTCAAATCACTTTGATCATCAAACTGTCTAAATGTTATCTGTAGAAAACTCTGTTTTTTATTTATAAAAATGACACAACTCAAAATATGTCTCTTATAGAAAGTATGATCTTTTAAAATCTTAAGAACGACAAATGTTATTTGGCGGGAGGACATTGTGAGAAGTTAAGTTTACTTTTAAAGAGATTGATGAAGTAATCTTTACCTAATTACTTAATTCATTCACAGTAATAATGTAAAAAACACAGATTTTTTTAGTTATATCACTTTTGAAGTAAGGAAACGATACATACCAAATGTATTAGCAGAAATTAGCAGATACGAACGCGAATACGCGAATTGCGGGTGTGAACACCGTTTTGCCGCTTGTCTCCGTGCAGTTTCATTTTTTAATTAGACATCGGAGTTAATTGCGGTTAACTGATTAGGCAACTCATGAACGCTCGCTGAGCCGTGGCTAATGATAATTGCGCTTTGCTCGTGCCGAGCGTGGCGGTTGGCGGCAAAGTGCTTCGTGCCGTTAGTGCAGAATGCAAGAGTTTGTCATGCGTGCCGCGAGCTCGCTTAACAGTTTCCACTGTTTGCAGCAGTCAATGGTGAGCGTCGCTTTAGCGCCAAGTTCGAGCCAAGAGAAACTCGCGATCTCTTTCTCACCTAATGCGATGTTCGTCTCGTAGTCGGAGAACAGTCCGGAAATCTACCGTGAAACGGTCACTCTTCTCGAGATAACGTCGTCTGTCCGCGGCAATCAGACGGCAAAAAACGGCCAAATGATCACGGCGTCGCCGGAAGTTCGTCAAGCTTGGATTTCACACATTCGAGAGACAACGTCGGCTTTACTAGTTGACAAACTCCGTTTTCTTCCAACGAGCGATCGTAGAAACGACACGCCACCCAATGAGAAACGATTCGTTCTCCGCGCGAGTCTCGAGAATGCGAGCATAAACGGGAGTAAACTGCCGCTGAATTAGGTTGACGAACTTCGAGAGCAACGGCAACGTCGGCGTTCGAGCACCCAGCGCTGTGTCTGCTAACGAGCTTAAATTATGTCGTTACAACCTCAGAGAGCCGCACGATATCACGTTGAACATCGAATGGCGGGTTGTACTGTCTCTTTGCGCGGATGACGTTTCCCGTTTTTCACGATACGTTTCGCGTTTCAGAACTGTACATAATATCGCAGCTTTACGTTTATATATTTGAAAATAAAGCGAATACGATCTATATAACGCGAACAAATTTTTATCAATATTTGCAAAAAGGGAAATGTGTATTAGTTTCCTCTTTGTAGCGCGCTTTTGCGCATTGTACAAAAATCGCATGAACAGTATAATTATAGAAATGTACATATTTCTGTTATAAATCATAAATTTTTATATTTGTTCAGGAGTTTTATTTTATTTTATTTTATTTTTATATTATGGAAAACAGGAAAAATACTTCATTTTAAAATTTCTATCTAATGTAAATATATACATATAATACATTTTTCGCTTACATGTATATTTTTCCATCTAATTTTCTTGCAAAATGAATACTATTAGCCTTTTTCATTAATGTCACATTTAAAAAACTTATTTTTATATTTTACGTCATCTGATATATTTCACGTATATCTGACTATATCAAACGTTTTTACATCGAAGAAAAATAGATTCGCCGCTTTTAAATCTCCCTGATACCTATCTGTGATAGCTGACAAGAATAAATTGCACATTTCTAAGCATCGCCGCGAGATTTATCCCTTATCGCCGAAAAGAGAATAGGTTCGACGTTTCCCGCATGCTCGCTTACTCGCTCGTGTCTCGAATACTATCGGCAATCTCACATATCATAAAAAATCGTACCTCAGTCGTTTATTTGTTCCGGTTTGACGTCTTTGCTGATGGCTCCGTTAGAAATTCCCATAGGATCTATCCTTCACGTGCGAGCGAAATCGTAACGTATCCGCAATGAGCAGCAACGAGAGCTACTCAAGGTACCCCGGAGGGTTAGTTCGCGTATATAGATCTGGAGATTGCGATGCATCCGCGTGCACGCGAGAATGAAGAAGCCATGTTGGGTATGGGAACTGAGCTTTGACGTTTGATCCTCGCAACCGGTCGGTATCTCGCGAATTTTCCTGAGTTCGCATAGTGACACGATTACACGAAATATCACGCACGACCGACACTGCCAGCAATATTCGAGATATTTTACGCTGGTACATAAACCGAGCAATCGTCAAGTTGTGATACACCAAAAATTAACTTTATGTCGCTGATGCCCCAGTATCGATGATTAAGGGATCGTCATATACACATGAATGCTGCTCTGCTATATATCGATATATCGAATTCTATATATATATCGATATATCGAATATCGATATATAGAAAATATTTTTTTTTTTCTATACTCTATACTATTGAAAGAAAAGCTTTTGATATTTGTGATTATAATTATATGGCGAAATAACTATAATTAAAACTCCATTTTTATAATCATTATTATTCTAAAAAATATTAGTAATAATTATATTTATAAACCTACTAAAAATATATATATAATGTTGACACCGAGAAATGATTATAAATTATTGTTAAATTATTGTAATCATTTTTTTCTCTTAATTTACATATTTCATAATACCTATATTATGGTCGTTACTCTTTCGATTGTGCGTTATCTCATAAGTGTAGAAATGAGATATTCAGAAATAAAATTTTATATCAACCGGTGATAGCGACATTTTGGTAAGAAATAGACTGAAACTGTACCGAGCTGAAAAACGAAGCGATTACACATGAAATATGACACCATTAAAATACTATATAATTGTCACGAGAAATTCACAACGTTGAAAACTTTAATTTCGAATATAGAAGTTTTACTGTATGAAGTTAGAGGATCGATTATTTCTGTCAGATTTGTTTTTATTTGTATCTTTTTTATGCCAATGTTTCTATTTTTCTTAATATTTGTATATCAAAAATATAGAATTAATATTAAACTGCTGTTGAATATTTAATATTTATTAACATTTTTACGAACTTAAAAAATAAGCATTGAATTCTCGAAATATATAATCTGTTAAATATTACAATAAATGCAAATAAATATGTTCTATAGAATAAGAAATATTATAATAATATTATATTATACATGATGTATTAGGAAAAGTGCGCCCAGTATCGAACATTGTCTTATACTGGATGATGTTAGTATCCTTTTACTGCCGACTGATAGTAGTTATTTACGGTATCCATTTAATCAAACCTCTTTGTGAAATATAATAAGTTTTCCCGTTTCTTTGTCCAGCCAATTAAAAGTTATTAATGAGTGAGGGTGTATTGAGCGTTCAATTTGTGCTCTTAATAACTTTCCACCCTATCTGCTACATTGCCTGATAAATTATTCTGTATTTACTTGTACTCATTTTATTTGCAATTAAATAGACTATAAGTCTGTTCGCGTTGCTTGAAATTCCCAAAAACTTTGCACTTAGGATGGGATAAATAATTATACAATATATTTATCATTAGATTCAGATATTAAAGAGAAAGTAAAAATGTTGAGTGTAAAAAGCAACAAGAACAAATCTTATATATATATATATATACAATAATAAGATATTAAAAAGTATAAGATTATAGAAATAATTTTATATATCGTGAAGTGCAACTTGTTCAATATTGGACAATAGCAGTTTTTCAAGTACTGGACACAAAGAAATCTTAATCAAAGTTTGCATTAGCATTTATTTTTTATTTATAAGCTTAGAAGTCTATTCTGTAACCCTTAATGATTACAATAATATCGTTACATTGTTATTGCACAGATTTTGCATAGGTACAATAAAAAAATTGCGCAACGATAATGTAATAATATCGTTACAGTCGTTAAGAGTTACAGAACAGGCCTCATAGTCAAGAAAGCTAAAAACAGATCTAATGATGAAAGTCTCGCCGAGTGTATTATTAGCTCAGAAATCACAAACAAGACAAGGGTTCAGTACGTTTCATGCAAAGATTACAAAGTATCTTATGTATAGATCAGGAAAACATTGATTTTTATAAATGTGACTACTATATTTATAAAGAAACTAAACATACTTCCCCTAAATATGTATACACTCAAAATCAATATTTTTGAGCCTCAAAACCAATTTCAAACATTTTATTCAATTTAAAAATAAAATAAAAAATTAAATATATTATCTAAATCAATATTAAATCGTAATCAATTTGTTCGGGTCTAGACAATTATTATCACATGCCTAAGGCATGATCGACGATATTAGCGAAATATTTGTACTGGCGACGGAGACTATTTCCAATCAGTCGGCATCGAGCTTGCGAGGTGATAAATCAAAATAAATGACGCTGTACAGTTTCTCTATGTGCTATTAATTTCGAACTCTGGTGGCAATTTCTTAAGAGAATGGCTACAATTCTATTCTTAAGAGAATAGCTATAATTCCTATTTAAAGAGACGAAACGCAATCAAAGCAAATGGAAACATAATTTTTATAACATAATTCGTAATGCTTAAAAAATAAATACATTCGCATACATTCGAACATTAACGTATCCAATACAAAATATCGAATTGTAAATCAATGAGTAGAGTTATAAGAGTTAAAAGAAACTTCGATCAGTTACTCTTTGTAACGTTCAATATGTCACGGTTGATGATATGTTCGATGAGAAATGACGTGAGATCTAAAAGAAATAAACTTTCCATACAGTGCTGTCAATATGAATTTTTCATATTCTCGATATATGCTTCTATGAATATTCATGTCAATATAAATATCTCGTTATTATGATAATATTATTCAGAATTATTTATAGCACAATACATTAAAAATTATTTTTAAAATATTAAAATGTTTTAGTATAAATGATTAAAATATTTAAGATTTAAAAAATTTATTATCGATCAATAAAAATCAATTGTAAAAAAAATTCAATATATAAATAATTCATATACATATATACACACACACATACACACATGTATACACAAACATAATCTATTTCATAAACAACGTGAAAATATAAAGAAAATAAAAATTATATGTAATAATTTTTAATAAAAAAAATGTTTAAAGATATAAATATCTTATTATAATTTTATGTTATCTTTTTATATATTATTATAATATATATTCTTCTTTATTTTTTACTGAAAAATAAAATCAGAAATTTAATTAATCATAATATGATATACTTGATATATTAAAATATTATTCAAATAATGTTATTACTATATTATAGCCTTATAATGCTTTCATCGTATTTCTAGAAATTTTATGTCAATAACTTTATTAAAATCGAAAATAACTTTTCTTTTGTCAAAATTGTCATAACTATGTAACATTTTACTGCATTGGTGGAAAAATGGTAAAAATTATTATATTTCAAAAGAGAATTTTTTAATTTTGAAACGATACTTGTTTCAAATAGAATGATGAATATGCAATTTCTATAACATCATTTTCTTTTCACATTCTACTGTCAATTACAATATATTTTTTAAAACTGTGTTAACAATATGAATTTCCAACATCCGAACACTTCGACCCTAATAACAAACCCCGTACAAACCTTATGGAAATTGAATTTTGACCGAATTGCCTGAAAATTTGATATATTGTCGCCCTGATGAAAGTTTCCACAAGCACGACCTCCTGTAATGAACTGTTTGACTTCTACGAGGCGTCATTTTTCAAAACGGGCTAATACTACAATTTCTTATTTTCAAGTAGCGAGTATACCTTCCTATGTTATTATTTGCTTTTTTTATGTATATTTAAGTTAAAAAATTATAAAGATAATATTGACTTAATTGTTTCTCAAAAAAATATATCTATAAGAATATCAAAGACAATAATTTGATTTTTGAGATTTAAGTCAAAAGCTGTGTTCCACTTCCATGAGTGGCGACTCCAGTATGGTTGGTATTGGAGTACTCCATACACTGAATGATTCAATGTATAAAATTCCATACACTGAATTTCATATCTGTATGATATTTGGTCGGAGAAAAATTTAGAAATTAGAAATTACAAACAATATGAAAAGTGCCACTGCATTGCTTGAAGGAGGCAGTGTAATTTTTACATGACAATCCCGAGATCAGAGATCTTGTACCAAAATATTAAATAAAATTTATTCGCATTCTTTTAAAAATTCCTATATCAATTTATTCGAATGAAAGATCATTTTCTTAAGACATTTAAAAAGTTATTCGATCGACAATAAAACAAAAACGTTCAAATCATATTGACATTGTACATTTATCGAAAAATGATCGAAGAGCTCATTAATAATTTTATTTAAAAAAATAAAATTAGAGCGGTTACTTTTGCTGCTCTATGTAGAAAAGATATGTATGAGGAAATATATTTATCCCCAATCTATCCTCGGGAACTTCATACATTGAAAAATTTTACTTCGCCGCCCCTGGAAACTTCATGTCTAGGGCATCTTTGAGCACAATTATGGAGCTCACGCAAAGAACCGCTGCATGCTTTGTTTATATTGAGTAGACCGTGCACCAGTCGAAATATTGCTATCTCATTTTCTCATGTTCTCATGTTCTCAGCGAACATCCGGCTTGTACGCAGCGAATCTTTATGCGCGTCCTGAGATTGTGCTTGAACTTTTGCGACCTATTAATTCTTTTTAGATCTACTCTTTAAATCAGTTGTTTTCACAACTACTCTTACAAACAGTTCTTTTTATAGCTATAACTTTTCACAACAGTTGTTTTCATAACTATTCATATTATTAGTTCTTATCAGTTAAATATTTCTTTCTTGTAAGAAAATTATATTTTTTTAATAAATACAAATTTTTCTATTGAATCTTGTAATACGAGATTCACAATATAATCAAAATCATCTCGATTTGTGTGAAGCGAAGGGACAAACAAAATTAGCATATTTAAATTTTAAAGTATGTGAAAGATAAAGAGATAGAGAAGAAAGACAAGAAGGAACGTGTTTTTATAAACGTGTGAATGCGTCCGATCAGTGTGCGCTCACGTTTATCAAGCACCCCGATTTGTGAGAGGCGAGGGAACTCACAATAATCAAAAATACTCCGATATGTGAGAAACAATCAGGTCAATATTATCTTTATAACTTTTTACTTAAAAATATACATAGAAATGCACCGTACTCGTTGAAAATAAGAAACTGTAGTATTAGAGTTTCGAAAAATGACGCCTCGTAGAAGTCAAACGATTCATTATAGAGAGTCGTGTCTGTGGAGATTTTTTTATCAAGATGACAAGATATATCAAATTTTCAGATAATTCGATCAAAATTCAATTTTCATAAGGTTATGCGTGATTCTTTCATCCCTTATCAGAATTGTGACACTTTTCTATATAAGTAAGAACTGACTGCACTAAAGTTATTTTGGCTTTAATCGAGAAACTTAAATATATCTGTCAATATCTTTTTTTCTAAATAAATAAAGACAGATACATATTTAAGTTTCGTTTAAAGCGAAATCAAAATAACGTTGGTGCAATCAGGCCTAAATGAGGCTACAAATGTATTATTTTGTTATTAATCTCGATTTTTTTCATTATTTTAAAAATGCAAATTTTTATACTTATTCCGTCTATTCGACACGGAAAAAAATTTGGGACTCTGATAGTATCAATGTTCAAACGAGTTCAGTTTGATGAGTGATCGAACCCCGTATGAAACAAATAAAGAGAAGAGGGAACTCTAAACTGGAGTTGGCACGAATCGGATGCATGTCGACTCCATAGCACTTACGCTAGAGCTGTCCCGGTTCCAGTGTATATAGAGTAATGTATTGTGATTTTCATTTGTATACGAATAAAATGCGATGCGATGTGTGCAATATGTATATCGTGACGCGTGGAGTATGCACGTCTCATTAAATGGTTAAAAGAACTCGCGAAAAGTTCTTTTAACGAACCGGATCACTGCCAAGTTGGGAGCCGTGGTAGCTCCACATTGAATTCAATGCAACCACTTGTACGGAGTTGTAATGATTTCGTCATTGAGGAGTCTTAGCTATTCCAAATTTTTTCTCATGTATCAACACGATTTTCACTTTTTTATTTATGTTTATGAATTTGTTCTAATTACAAACCTAATTAATATTCCACATAATAAAATAGTAAAATGTGTTAAAATAAATAATCGATAAGACAAGTCTCTATATATGTTCTCTATATATAAATTATTAAAATAATGGATGTATGTGCGTCTATTTGTGTCCATGTTATATACAAATCGATGGTCAAATATATCCCAGAATTAAACAATAATACATTTTAAATTCATCTATTTTAAGGAAATAAATTTGCGAGATATTATTTTATTTCTGATATATTTCTTTATATTATATTATATATATTTTATGCACAAAATATACACATATGTATATATATATATATATAATGTGTATAAAATGTATATAATATAAAAATAATTATAATTTTTAGTAATAAGTTTTTGATTCTGTTGAAGATGATCTCTGAAAGATTTTATTAAATATATAAACATATATATATATATATACACACACACGCATACACACATGTTATATGTATCTATATATGTACGCGCGTGTGCGTGTACATGTGTTTGTTTATATAACAAAATCTTTCAAAGATCATTTTTAACAGAACCGAAATCCATTACCAAAAATTAAAATAAAGTATTTCTCATAGATACAATATGCGAAAATGAAATATGCGTAGACTATGTCGAATTATCAATACAAGTACAAATACATTCAAATTAGAACAGCGTCCAAAGTAATTAATATCTCGAAAGAGATAGTTATACACATTAAGTCATTTTTCAATTTTTCTCAACAAATATGTAAAAATAATTAATGTACTGAAAGAAAAGGATATTTGTGATTATAATTGCATGGTAAAATAATTATGATTGAGAGCTCAATTTTTATATTACTGTATTATAATATTAATAATACATGGAAAGACCAGTTTTGTTGAAGTCTAAAATATACAGATCTGGAAATAATTTTGTTGGATTGTTGAAATAATTAAGCATGTTATTTTGAATATTCAAATGCTAGAAAACAAAGATCAAAATTTTTTGTAGTATTGCTTGCGAGATTGCTTGTCATGCTTGAGTTTCCTACATAATTATTTTGATGATCCATCGAAATTATTTTCAAATTTGTATCTTAAATATTTAGATATCTTTAGCAAAATCATGCTTTCTATAATAATTGTATTTATAATCCTATAAAATATATAATTAGCATTGAAATTATAAATTATGCAATCATTCCTTTCTCTCAGTGTAATTTTCCTCAATTGCTTTGCCATCATTTAACAGCTTACGAATTTTCTCCTCTTTCCATTGTCTGTGCACTCATTCGCGCAGTTAATTACAATCACACGTGCACTAATTGCTGAAATCCAATGCACTTGCACGGCACGCCCGACATGATTATACACGACGTGCTCTTTGTTATACGACGAAAGAACGATTGCGTGACAAATTTACGATCGCACAAAGCTACAATCCGCTGTATGTCTCGTAAATAAGTCAAATAGATGGATTTTAAACGGTCAAAAGTTTTAAAAAGATCACAAAGATATACAAATACCGAGTATACGGTTAAATAATAAAACACAAGGTTAATTATGATTGTACATATTGATTAGATGCGAGGCAATGCTTCATCATCGACTGCTCGAATACGAAAATAGCGTTGATAACTTTGGCAATATCGCGTATCATGACACGAGTCGAATTGACGGCTAATTAAAATATAACGTATCATCCAGACCTATACAATCGATATTCAATATTGCGATGTGCGCAATACTTCTCACAAATGCGTAAATCGTACGAAATACACGTACTATTGATAAGCGTTCGATATATCACGGCTTTTCATTGCTTAAATTATTCGGCCCAACGATTCGCGTTCTCAATTTAGAAACGATCGGAAAAAAAGAGTTCAAAGCGCGGCGCGAGATACATTCAAATTCAAGCGTCAAGGAAATAACTCTATCGACCTAAATATGGTAGTGAAACGATTTGCAATTCCCAGCTTCTATCGCGCTGATTTCCGTTTCGAACGAGTAAATTGCACGAGACGTCTACTCCGAATAGCCATCGTCTCTACACGCGTAGTTAATCGCACGAACGATCGCCGATGATTGTTCATAAAGGAATAATCGCGTTCTCTCCTGGTACTTATCGCGACCGCGTTCCAAATGACAATAACATAAAGCGGCACTGCATTAGAATTCTAGATGTACCAGAGTAGCGCAAAGATCCGTCGTGTTTGATCGACGGAGTAATCACTTAACGTAATCGTAGAATAGAGTACGTCTCTGAAATCATTATAAAATTTATATGAAATGCCTGTGTATAATCCGATGATTACATGTGCCACCACAAAAAATCATTGTATAATATGAGATGAAATTGTTTATTTTACCAAATGACTTCATATTTAATGAAGAAAATTATTTAATTAATGAGATGAAATTGTATGAAATTACATAAATCATGTAATCTGTAGAACAATATTTCAGCTAGTTATCTCTCGTTTTTGATCTTATAACCATAGTAAAAAGAACCATATTAAAAAATTATTAAGCTTACTTATTTATTTATTAACTTATTTACTAAACTTACTTATCATTTATTATTTATTTATTACATCATTATTACCATCATGTCAAAAACAGTGATCGAATAATAAAAGGATTGCGCTGCTCTGGTACATCTCTTTATATTTCTTGAAAAGAAATCTCACTCCAAAAGAATTAAATAGTGTTACTATTAAAAAAAAAAATTTACATTCTTGAATAAATATGGCAGATTTTCATTTCATTTCCAAAGAAAAGAAATCTCACTCCAAAAGTGTGAAATCTTATTTCCTCAAAAAGATTGAAAATCCGCTCTTCATTTCAAAGTGCAAATTTTCATTCCTTTTCAATAGTAGCAGTATTTTAACTCTTTTGGAGTGAGACTTCACTCCAAGAAATTTAGAGAGTAGAGCTCTAGCTCACATCGCGCAAATAACTGTAACAGCTGTAACAACTTTGTGTACACAACATGATTGCATTCAGCAGAGAAAACAGCTTTACAACAGTTGTAAAATTCTTGATTAATTTTGCCTCTAAAGTTTCACTGAATCTAAATGTACGAATCAATCATATTAAAAAATCTTACAACACCGTTGCAAAGCTGCTTTCTTTGCTGAACGCAGTCAATAGAACGATATATCTATTACCGTTACAAATATTTGACATATTACAGTGACAACATGATGCCAAACATTCCGTTAATTACATTTCAAGTTTCAAATTTAATCTCGATACAAATAAGTTATCATATAACAGTTTGAGTTTCGTTAGTATTATCTAAAAGGTAATTAATTCTGAGAATATTTTGTAAATTTGATCAAGATGTTACAATGATATGTATTATGTAGAGCAGATTTTAAATTACTTATTTTAACAAATATTTAAAAACAATTGAATAATAACATCATTTAAAATAACATCAATAATATAAGCTCGAGTTAATGGCTATAATAATGTAATAAACTAGAAATTTAAACGAACAAATTGTGATAATAAATATATACAATTTATTAAATTATGTACAATTCTAACATTCCATTTGGTTATTGATGTTAGAATTGTTTATGATTTAATAAACTGTATATGTTTAATATCACAATTTCTCTTTTAAAATTCTGACCTATTTATTACAAATTACATCATTGAACATAATTTAAAATGAAATGTTAAATGTCTAATGCTTATCTAAAGAGAGTCAAATTTATCTTCATTTTGATCGAAAAAATATATATATAAATATTTAAACCTTTCGTTATATTTTTTTAATCAAAGACTGAAATTGTGTTTAATAAATCAAGAAGACGAATGACCCGAGAAATCTCAGCTTTTTATTTATTAAACCTACTTTTTTTCCTGAGACGTAAAAAAATGAAAAAATAATAATTAATTAAGGGGATCCTAAGTTCATCCCTTTTACGTCGATTAATTTTACGTCGTAGTAATTTTCGTAAAGAAATTTTGTATATATTACTTTTTCCCAGATTTAAGAATTCATCATTTTCCAGAATTAAAATATGTGCAGATACTTCACTGAAAAAAATTACTAAATCTTACATACATATTTTTTTTAATACTAAGTTTGAATAATATTAAGTAAACATCTTCTCTTAGAATAAATAAATATTTATTCAATAACAAAAATAATAAAAATTAAATCACAAATTAATAGTTTTTGGACCAAGTAAGTATATATTACATTTTTTTAAATATTTACTTAGAACTATTCAAACAAATTTACTAAAATTTAATATATTTTTTCAGTATAGTCTGCGAAGTAAAATTTATGCCAAGAAAAAAACCTTTTAAACTGAAATCGGTACCATTTCTTAATCCAATATAACATCTAAAGCTGTCAAGTCGTAATAACATCTACTTGATATAAAATCTCTGCAATCTTTGCTTACGAAATTGGAGACTTCAGACTAGCAGATTACATGAAGAAACAACGTCGAGTTCTTAGAATTAGACTTATATCTAATTCAATACGAAAATCCATTAGGAACTTTTTATGTGTATATATGCATGCGATATTGATGTAGCAATATATGTATATAATTATTTTAGAAAAAATATATAATTATTTTATCTCTCTAAATTTTAAGTAACTCTCCTTTTAATCTAAATTACGTAAAAGGAGAATTAGTTAAAAATTACTTCTGCAACAAATAAATTAAAATCCAAATTAAAACTGAGTAAAAAAATAACTTATAATAATTAATTTAAAAAATAATTGCTATATGAACGCATGTAGTGTGCATGCATTCATGCAAAATAATCATAAAAAATAATTCATGAAAAATAATCATACAATTACGAAAATATAATTTTTGTAAGCATTGAATTATGAACCCATTATTTAATTAGATATAAAACAATCATGTATTATCTAAAATAAAAATTTTAAAGTATTATTTAAATTTTACACAAATCTATTTTTGCTAAGATCTTTTGAGAATATATATAATTATTTTAGAATTATATATTTTATTAAAAAATGTATAATTATTTTAGATAATACATAATTATCTTATATTTATAATTAAATAAAGGGTTCAAAATTCAATGCTTACAAAAATTATATTTTTATAATTGTATGATTATTTTTCAGCAAACTGCATACGTTCATATAGCAATTATTTTCTTAGTAAAAATAAATTTGTATAAAATTTTAAAGTATTATTTAAATTTTATACACATTTATTTTTGCTAAGATCTTTAGAGAATATATATAATTATTTTAGAAAAAATATATAATTATTTTATCTCTAAATTTTAAATAACTCTCCTTTTATTTAAATTATGTAAAAGGAGAATTACTTAAAAATTACATCTGTAACAAATAAATTAAAATCTAAATTAAAACTGAGTAAAAAAATAACTAATAATCATTACTTTAAAAAATAATTGCTATATGAACGCATGCAGTTTGCTGAAAAACAATCATACAATTTTGAAAATATAATTTTTGTAAGCATTGAATTTTGAACTCATTATTTAATTAGATATAAAACAATTATATATTATCTAAAATAATTATACATTTTTTTATAAAATATATAATTCTAAAATAATTATAAAATATATAATTCTAAAATAATTATATTCTTTAAAGATCTTAGTAAAAATAAATTTGTTTAAAATTTTAAAATATTTAAATTTTACACAAATTTATTTTTGCTAAAATTTTCTTTAGAGAATACATATAATTATTTTAGAAAAAATATAGTACTTTATCTAAAGTTTTAATAACTCTCCTTTTATCTAAAATCTAAATTATATAAAAAGCGAGTTACTTAAAAATTACTTAAAAATTTTATACAAATTTATTTTCGCTAAGATCTTCTTTAAAAAATATATATACAATAATTATTTTAGAGAATATATAATTACCTTAGAGAATGTATAATTATTTTATAGAATTACTTTATATAATTATTTTATAGAATATAGAATTATTTAAATCATTTTATTTAACAATGATTTAAAAATAATCATTTTTAAATTATTGTCAAATAAAATGATTTAAAAACTAGCGAAAAAAGGTTAATATTACACAAATAAAAAATAATATTTACCGCCAGGTTGCTCCACCGGTGCCCGATGTCTCTCCCAGACCTCCACCTCCTTTCAGGATACGCACAGGACACTCGCGTAAAACACTCGCGAATACACTGTAATCGCGCGCGGACTATAACTTAAGTCCGATAACTTGACGGCACTCTCGAAACGCGCGACGCGACGAACCGGCTGCGGTTCGTTCATTTTCAAGTAAATCGGCGACGAGGGTAGCTTCCCCGTTGGATTTTTACACGAAGAGAACGATTTTACTCAATATCTAAAAATTTATCTGGATATACATTCAGACATATCCGAAAATTTTTAGATATTTGAGAAAAACCATTCTATTCGTGTAAATATCCTCTGGGTACTGAGCCCCCTCACCACGTCAAGGTGAGAGGGAAAATAATCTGAAAAATATAATATATAGCTATTACTACTGTGCAATTATTATGCAATCGATTAACTTTTAGAAACGAATATCACGTCTGCAATCCGTTATCATTGCGAAAAAGTCAAAGCAGATAAAGGGCTGAATCTTTTATTTATTCATAGATAATGTCTGTAAGATATGATTAGAATCAAAATAGGCTAGAGATTAATAAAAGGAAGAAATGTTTCTTTCATTAATTGTTCCAAAGTTATGGTTCATTTTTTAACTGATCGTAACGAAAGATGCACAAAAACAAAAATTAATTAAATTATTAAACTATATTAATTGTATTGAAAGCAAGAATTGCGACTTTTTTGCATGAGAGTATTCATGTCAACGTTGCTTTTCTATGACTCGTGTGATACCGTTCGTGCAAACAAGTAGCCGTGTCGCATGCCGCTCCTCTTCACATTTCTTTTTGAAACATAATAATCGCAAAAAGTGCTATAATACGAAATGTTGTATTTTATGAATGTTCACATAATGCTATTACTAGTACGAATAATTATTCGTTAAAGTAATTCGTTAAAGTATAATACACAACGTTTCGTATTGTATTAGACATTCTTCGCGAAAAAGATTTCAAAAAGTAATGTGAAAAAAAGCCGCGACATGACTACGTTGTTTGTACGAGCTTCGGTAAGGGAATAATAACTGCGCGATAACTAGGTGTAAACATGACGCGCCGTTCCGTGCCATCTCGTACCATCCCCAACCGAAGGTCACGCGCCAACCGTCGAAATACTAACATTAACGCCTATTACAAAATCAGTAAAATAATATTCGTTACGTTTTAATATTTTTCGATGAATATTACACGATGCTTTATTATACGATTTACGTTTTATTTTTTGAATTCGTTACGCACACAATTCTATTTCTTAGGCCGGTATTCACAGTCAGAGTATTCATATTCAAGACCGTCTTAAGTATAATTTTAAGAAGTCACGAATCAAAGAGCCGTATTAATATCTTAAGACATTACTTAAGACAGTCTCGAAATAAGAACGGACTGTGAATATCGTCCTTGGATATCTAATTTATATATCTGTAAATGTATAATACGAATTATATTTATAACATTATTATATTTCCTGTTTCATAATTTAAAAAATGTTTGCGTTTATCTTTACTTAAAGAATGTATATTATTAATCTTATTATTAATCTTTATTTGAACGTAAATTATCAAAGAGAGTAATAAAGATTGAGATATAACTCTGGTACACACCTTAGTTTTGAGCAGTATTACTATTTGAGCATCCTTATGTAATTAATTATCAGTTCGCGTTCGTGAATCTCTAATTTTCGTAGATTAATGCGCGAGCACCTCACGCCACACGTCCGTCTTGCTGCGAAGTCGTCGAGCGAAAAGGATGACGATCGACCACCGCGCATCGCCCCCTCTTCGCCTTCGCCTCGCGACCCATCGCTTTTCGTCGCGCGCGACCCCCTTCCCCTCCCCCGAGCTTTTCGCCGGGTGCTATTTATAGCCTATTTAGGCGTTTGAAAAATATTGAACGGTTAGTACAATTATTCAAGTATTTTATATGATTTTGGCAAACGGATATCGCCATACATTTCGCGTTTTGCTTTGTGGCATCTCGGGCACAATCCTATATTACTTGCATGGTTCTCTTAAACGAATTAGTAATTATTGGCGTGAGATATTTTTGATATTTTCAATAATTCTCAATTTTCATAATTCTTTTTAATGATCCATTCTTCAATAAAGATTGATAAAATATTATATATATGTTCTTTAAAAATAAATGCAAATTTTCCTAATATCGTGAAACAATTTGTGCCGAATACAGCTTTAGCTAAGAGTACTAAACATCTTGTTAATCATTATTTAATTTTTCAGTTAATAAATTAATTTAAAACCTATTGTAAGGCCGATCATGGCTCGATAAAGTAACATACGAATTATTTAAAATTAAAAAATAGAAAATAAGGTTCAGAAACTTATTTAAAATATAAAATCGTAGGAATATGTGCAAAAAGCAGGTGCAAAAAGCTTGTTTAAAATAAAAGATATAAAATAGTTTCTGGAAACTTATATAAAATAATGAATTAATACTAAACGCTTTTAATTTTTTTATTTAAATTACATACTTTAATTTTCGTCGCTTTTGCAAGTAAATGAAAATTATTAAACGGTTCTTACGTACATTTTGACATCTTTAGAAAATATTTGTAAAGTTGGATATTTATAATAAATTATATATAAATTGTTATAACTAAATATAATTAACAAAATAAGAAAACTGTATTTTTATATACAAAAATGTAAAACTCTGAAGCAAAAATATTTAAAGGATAAATATTTTTGCTTCAGAGTTTTACATTTAAATATGTTTCAATATCTTAAAGTTGAATTCAAAAGGAAAAATCGTTCAAGTTTCGGCTGTCCAAAAAATTTAATTATTTAATAACTTGAAGATTATGTTTTTTAAATAAGCATGAATGGCTATGAATTGCAGATTTTTTTAAAAAACATTTTAAAAAACCCCCTTTTATTTTAAAACACAATTTAAATAAGCTTTTTAAAATTTGGGGAATAATGTCCTTTAAAAAAACATTTTTTTAAAAATAATATTATAAAGGGGGTGTGGGTTATATATATATAATTTTTTTTTTAAAAATATTTTTTTTAACTTTTTGGGGATAAAAAAAAATTTTTTCCTTTATTTGTTAATTATTTTAAAAATTATAAAATTTATAAAAAATTTGTTAAAATTTCCCCCAACTTTAAAAACCCCTTTCTAAAGAGGAAAAAAGGGAAACGTAAAAACCTTAAAAAAAAATCATTTTTTGCAAAAGTGACAAAATTTAAAAAATATGTTTTAATAAAAAATTTAAAAAAGGGGTTATTTAGTTTAATTCATTATTTTATTTTTTTCCGGAAAAATTTTTTTTAACATCTTTTTTTCTAAACTTTTTTTCGTATTTTTTTTTTTTTACAGATTCCTATTTTATTTTAAAAGTTTCTGGAACTTATTTTTTTTTTTTTTTTTTTAAAAATTTTTCTTACTTTATTTTATCGCCCCTGTTGGGGTTTTTATGGGGAAGTTTAAAAATTTTTTAAAAAAAATTCCCAAAAACACAAAAATTTTCATTTTTGGGAATGTTTAAAATTTTAATTTATTTAACTAATGAAAACTAAAAAATTTTAAATAATTTTTAACAAGTTTTTTAGTTTTTTTTGGGCAATTTTTTAAAATTCAGCAAAATTATTTCACGTTTTTAAAAAAAAATTTTTGCTTTTTCCCCTTTTAAAAAATAAATTTAAAAATTTTTAAAAAAATCTTTTTTAAAAGAAATTAATCAAAAAAAAATTAAAAAAATTAAACTAATTTTAAAAATTTTCCAAAATTCAATTTTAATTATTTTAAATGATTTTAAAAATTTTTTTTAAAAAAAACTATGCAAAAATTTGGGGTTTTTTCCCGAGATCCCAAAAACAAAGGGAAAATGTACGCGATATCCGTTTTTCAAAATCAAAAATTTTCCCTTAAAAAGGGGAAACTAACCGTTCAAATTTTTCAAAGGGGGAGGGGTTGGGGGTTTAATCTAAACTCTGGCGAAAAAACGGGGGGGAAGGGGGGGTCACTGGCGACAAAAAGGGGGGACGCGGACAAGGGCCCCGGGGGGGGAAAGGGTTTTGCGGGGGGGGGGCTACGTCTCATTTTGGGCTTTTTTTTAAAAAATTTCGCACAAGACGGACGGGGGGCGTGAAGCCCCCCGCGCATTATCACGAATTAATTTTTCCCAAACCCCCAACTGATAAAAATTAAAAAAGGATCCAAAAATAGTAAATTTTTCCAAAAAAAAGGGTTTTACTCAAGTATACCAAAATCTTTTTTCCCTCTTTGACGATTTCGGTTCAAAAAAAATTTTAATAATAAGATTAATATAAATTTTTTTAAGAAAAGAAAAAACCAAAAATTTTTTGAATTTTGAAAAAATTTGGGGGCTAAATATAAAGGGGTATAAAAAAATATCATATTTACACATTCCCCTATATTAATTTTTTAAAGGGCGGAAAATTTTAGTCCTTCTTTTTCAAGACTGTTTTAAGAAAAGTCTTAAGACTTAAAAGGGGCTCTGTTTGTGACTTTTTAAAATTTTTTAAAAATTTTTTTTAAGGTCTTGAATAAAGCCTCTGTTAAAGGGGTACCCCTAAATAAAAGATGGTTGTGTGCGTAACGAATAAAACGTAAACCCCCAAAACCCCTCGTGAAAAAATTCATCGAAGAAAAAACACATAAATAGATTATTTCCCCTTTTGAAAAAAGGCTTTAACTGTAGTTTTTTTGACTTTTTTAAAGGTTGGCGCTTTCCTTTTGGGGGGGTGGAAAAAGGGGGGGAGGGGAAGGGGCCTCATGTTTACGCCTATTTTTCGCGCAGTTTTTAAACCCTTTTCTGAACCCCGTAAAAACAACGTAGCCGTGTCGCGTTCCCCTTTTTACTTAAAATTTTTGAAACTTTTTTTTGAAGAATCCCCCAATAAAATACGAAACGTTGTATTTACTTTAGAAAAAATTTTTTCAACTAGTAATAGCCTATTTTAAATTTGAAAAAACAACATTTCGTTGGGTTTTTTTTTCTTTTTTAAAATTTTAAAAAAAGGGGGGGAAGAGGACGGCATGCAAAACCCCCTACTTGTCTGTACGAAGGGGGGCCCCGGGTCATAAAAAGAAAACTTGCGGGGAAAAACTCCATGAAAAAACGAATTTTCCCCCGCTTTCCCATTAAACAATTTAATAATTTTTTTAAAATTTTTTTTTTTTTTGTGCATCTTCCTTAAAAATCTGAAAAAATTTTAAAATTTTTAAAAATTTTTTTTGGAAATTTTCATTAATAAAAAAACCCTTTTTCTTTTTTATTAATCTCAAAAAATTTTTTGACTCTAATGAACCCCCACGGACCCTAACTGGGGTAAATAAAAAAATTGAGCCCTTTTTTCCCCCCTAAAATTTTTTTCCCCAAAAGAAATGAATTGCAGACGTTGTTTTATTTTTTTCTAAAATTTTAAACGATTCCCCCAAAAAATTGCAAGTAAAATGCATATATCATATTTTCAGATTATTTTCCCCTCACCTTAAAAGTGGTGGGGGGTCAAACCCCCAAAAGGGTTTACCCAAAAAAATTTTTTTTCCCCAAAACAAAAAATTTTTAAAAATATTGAAAAAACCCCCCTCTCGTGAAAAAACCCAAAAGGGGGAATTTAAAACCCTACCCCTCGCCCCCCGTTTTCTTAAAAAAGCCAAACCCCCACCCTTTTTTTCGCGTCGCGCTTTTTCCCGGGGGGCCGAAATTAAAACGGACTTAAGTTATAGTCCCCCCGCGTTTTCAGTGTATTCGCGAGTTTTTTAACGCGATTGTCCTGTGCATTTCTAAAAAGGGGGGGGGGGTCGGGCGAGACATGGGGGACCGGGGGCAAAACCCCCCGGTAAATATTTTTTTTTTTTGTGTAGAATTTACCTTTTTTTTCTTGTTTTTAAAACATTTTTTTTTTCAAAAAAATTTTAAAAAAATTTTTTTTTTTGAATCATTGGGAAAAAAAAAATTTTAAAAAATTCTCATATTTTAAATAATTGCCTAAAAAATTATATTTCTTTAAAAAATAATTTTATGTTTCCCCAAAAAAATTTATATTTTTTAAAAATGACTTAGGGGGAAAAAAATTTTTTTAAAAACCAGGGGGTTTTTAAGTAAATCTCCTTTTATCTAATAGTAAAAGAGAGTCACTTAAAAAATTTTTGATAAAATTATCCCTATTCCCCCAAAAAAATTATAAATTCTAAAAAATAAATAAAAAAAATACAGTTATATTTTTAAAAAAAATTTCATGTTTCGGGGAAAAATTTTTCATCACAGCCAATAATAGAAAGCAAATGTTAAAAATATAATTTTTTTACATTATTTTAAGGAAATTTTTTATTCCCAAAAATTTCCCCAAAAAAAATCCCAAAAACCCCGTAAAACTCCCCTTTTAAAAATTTAAATAAGAATTTATTCTTGGTAACCTTTGGGGGTTTTTAAAAAAGGGGTTACCAGATTCCGGTTGGGGTTTTTCCCCCACATAAAAAACCAAAAAATGCGTGAATTTTTTTGGGGGAAAAATTACGTAAGGGGGGGAAAATTTTAAAAAAAAAAACAAATTCAGAACCCCCTTTTTAAAATTTTAAAATTTTCCCCCAATCATTTTTGGGGGAAAAAAACCTTTTTTTACCTTTTAAAAATTAAAAAAAAAACAAATAATTTTAATTTTTAAAAAAAAAAATTAGAAAACGGTTTTTTTTTTGGGAAAATTTTGGGGGTACGACAACCCTATATAAAATTTTTCCCAATAATATTTTTTTAAAATTTGCTTTTCTTGATTGGGGGTGGGGGGGGGGGTTCGTTTAACCGAAACGGGTTTTTTTAAAAAATTTTTTTAGATATAAAAAAATTTTTTCGAATAATAAATTTTGTATGTAGTTTTTTGGGGGTTTTTTTTTTTGTTTTTTTTTACGGCTTAAAATTTTTAAATTTGGGGGTTTAAAAATTTTTTTTTAAAAAATTTTTTCCTAAAAAAAAAAATTTGCAAAAAAAATTTTTGGGAAAAAAAATTTTTTTGTAAAATTTTAAAAAATTTTTTAAAAAATTTTTTTCAAATTTATTTTTTTTTAAAATCTTCTTTTGAGAAAAAGATAAAAGAAAAAGTCTTTGTAGACAAGGGGGTCCCCCCCCGCAACACCCCCATCCCCCTTTTTTCAATTTTTTCCTTTATTTTAAAAATAAAAAAAATCAGATCGTTTAATTAAAGAAGTACAAACCCATAATTTTTATATTTTTTACTTTTTTCTAAAACCCCAAAACCCCCCAAAAAAGAAAATTTTTCGATTGGAAAAAAAAAATTTTTTAAAATTTTTTGTAAATGGGGGATTTTTTTAAAAAAACATGACTAATTTTTTTAAATATTCCCTTATTCTAAGGGGGGCATTTTTCCCAAAAATTTTTTTTTTATTATTTTTTCTCTTATTTTTAAAATGATTTTTTAAAAAATTAAAAAATTTGGGGGGGGAGGTAAAAATTTCCAAAACCCCTTTTTTAAAAAATCATGATTTTTAAAAATTTTTAATGTTTTTTCATAAAGTCAAATAAATTTATTGGAAATGAAAAAATTTTTCATATGTAGAAAAANTCATGAAAAACTATCACATAGCATATCTCTTTTTGAGATAAAAGGATAAAAAATATCATACTTCAATAAAAATATCTTTTACAAAAAATGGGGAAAAAATTCAATATTTCTTTTAAAACTTGGGATCCCCTTCCCCTTGTAGGGGGAGTAGGATTCCGGAAAAAAAAAAAAAAAGGAAAAAATAAAATTCCTATTGGTTTTTTTTTTGGAAACCCCTTTTTTTTAAATTTTTTTTTTTTTGCTTCTTTAAAATTATTTTTGCAAATTTTTAAACAAATTATAAAAATTGCTTATTCTATCCCCCTTTGGAAAAAACCCTTTTTTTTTTGTATTTATGTTTTTAAAATTTTTTTTTTTCCTTTTTTTTTAGAAAAAATTTTCTAAAAAACAAAGTGATTTTTTGGGGAAATTTTTACTTTCCCTAAAATTTTTTTAAAAAAAAAATATATTATTTTAAAAGAAATATTTTTTTTCTAAAATTTTTAAAAAATAATGGGAACAAAAATTTTTTGCTTTCAAAAAATTTTTTTTTTAAAAATTTCCCCCAATTTTTTTTTCCCCAAGCATGCGTTTTTTAAAAAATTTTTTTTTTTAAAAAATGATTATTTTTTTTATTTTTTTTTTAAAATTTGGGTTTTTTAAATTTTTTTTTTCAGAACTCGTAGGACGTTGCAGAATAACCCCTGTTTCGCATCGGATTTTGGGGGGTGGGGGTTTTTTTTTTAAAAAGGAAATAATTTATTTTTTGAAAATTTAAAGTTTATTTATTGCAAGTAAAATTTAAAAAAGGGGCCAAAACCCGGAGCCAAAAAATTTTTAAAAAAAACCCCCTAAACAATTTTAATATTCTTTTTTTATTTTTTTTTAAAAAATCTTAATTTTTTTTTTAAAAAATTCTTAAAAAACTTAAAAAATTTTATCATCAATTTTTTTCTTCTGGGTCATTTAGAATTTTGGGTTTTTTGGGGAAACACCTAATTTAAAGAAAACTAATATTTTGGAGGGTTTTAAATTTTTTTTTGCAAATTGGGTTCTTTAGTTTTTTTAAATTAAAATTTTAAAAAAAAAAAAAAAAACCAACCCAAAAAACCCCCCCTAAAAGAAACTAAAAGAAAACCCCCCCCGGGTTACCAAAAACAAGGGGTTTTTTTGATTTAAAAAATTTTTTAAAAACCCTTTTTCTTTATTTTTTGCTGCCCCTTTTTTTTGGGCCCCCCTTTTTTTTTTTTTTTTTTGGTATTTTAAAGATTGAAAGAGCCTGTTTTAATTATATTATTGCTTATTGCTTATTTATTATTAATATGATCGCGATTAAGTTATCCCACTAAGTTTATTAGTACGCGATATGGTTAGACATTGGCTGCGTTCAGCAGAGAAAGCAGCTTTGCAACTGTTGTATAATTCTTCTATATGATTGGTTTGTACATTTAAATCCATAAAAAGCCAAAAGCAAGAACCAATCGTATTGAAGAATTTTACAACAGCCGAAAAGCTATTTTGTCTGAACAAATCAATGGACGTATATTTGCGGTGTTATTGCATATATATGAAGTAATGTAGGTAGGAATACACGGGTAGAGATAGATATCGCGAATAGGCACGAATAAATGAGAGTACAGGTATGTAGGACGGTAATAAGTATGGACTGTAGGTAGGGACTGTATAGATAGGATAAATTATAGACAGATAGGACTGAAGACATCATATGTACATACTTGATAATTGGAAATAAAGGATTAAAAATTGAATAAAATTTTTAATTAATTTTTAGTTAATTATCAGCATCTTGTTCCAATTATCAAATATGAAAATAAGCCAAATTAATTTCAAATTTTATTAAATTTTTAGCTACCCTAACATTAAATTTTTTCTTAAAATTCTATACACGTACAAATTATATAATGCGTTAATATTGTAATTGTACTTTATCATAAATAAATGTATATGTAATAATATTAGATACGTAATACAAAATTTATGTAAACTATGTCCAGATGAATGCTATAATCTTACTTTTGTAATTTACCCAACGATTTCCGGGAAAAAATGTTATATATGGACATGAAATTTTATATAATGATATCTAATAGTATATAAAATATATCAATAAAATATATCAATTTTGTATATGATTATGTATAATTATCAATTTTATATAATTAATATATATAATTATATATGAAACATTTTTTCCCGGGTTACTAATTAATTGTACATTTACTGGTGTATATATATATATATATATATATATATATATATATATATATATATCCGTTTTGAATATCTATTCAATGCAAATAGCATTTATCTTGTAGTAAACCAAATTGTTGCGTAATCGTAATTGATGTAAATTATACGAAATCGACGAAACGTATATCTTAATAACAAAAATTGTTTAGTGATTTAATAATTTTTTTGATTATTTAATTTTTGCTATTTATTAACTTTGAAATATTTAATTTTAAATCTTTTTTTTTAATTAGATTTTGTTCTGTATATCAAAAAGTCATTAATAATTTTAAGTAACTTTTTATTAAACTTTTTATTTGATGTTTAGAATAATCGTCAATTTTTCTTTATATTTAATATGTAAATTTATAAAATAAGTCATAAAGATTACAGCTTTGATTGAGACAATTGTTAAATATTAGCTCCTTGCTTGCTTTTTGACATTATAGATCTTTAATATTATAGAATTACAAGTATATTTTAGTTAGAACAATTTATTACATGCAAAGGCCTCTTATATCGCTGTCTCTCGCGTCAGATGGATGCCAGTGATTACGTAGTTTATATAACCGATGGAAAGTTGTAATTATTTTTACCATGGAGAATTATTCCTCGTCGTGAAGTCCATTCGCAAAGTCTAGTTTAGTGTCTCTTCGGAGATTCTTGTACAGAATTGGAATGCATCCCGGGTTTTTTCGTCTGCAGTTACTGGTAGTAATAATTTTGTTAATGAGTCAATGACAATTGCTATACATTTTAAAGTCACTTTGCAAAATTAATTCAGAGATATATTTTAGCATACAATTTTCGCTTTCTTTGTTTTATTAAATGTTCTCCTACTAGTAATAATAATAATAATAATAATAATAATAATAATAATAATAATGTTAGTAATAGTACTGTCTTAATAACAATAAGAATTTAGTATTATATGATCGATATGGATATACAATTATAATTTGTTTAAATTCTAATTCTAATTAAGTGAACAAATTTAAATTTTATACAAATAATTTTTCGATGATTGGTCTAACAAAAATATGGTTACGAATGTGTATATTCAATTTTCTAACTGATATTTTAAAATCATTTTTAGATTATTGGACATCCCGCCATTGCAGAATATTTTTAATTATTAATATTTTTAGATTTTTTTATAATTTTATTGTTATTATTTATATGTGTACGTATAACACTTTCCTGATGATAAAATACATGCAGATTTTATGAGATTATATTTAACGGATATTGATTTTTGTCGATTTACATAATTTTCTTCAAAATTTTTTATAATCTTTTAACAATGTTATCATGATTATATGAGTTGAATTAAAAATGTGTGGGTACAAAAAATTCAAGATAAGTGGAATAGGTACTACTCTCGTATTAGCGGGATATTAATAATTGTAATTTTTGAAAAATAAAGAATTGTTAAATTTTATATAATAAATTTTTCAGTATAAATGTTCTTTAATCTCGTTATTACCGGGTTCCGCTCATCTCGTACAGTTGGTACCCAACTTTTGTACCCGTACATATAAAAAATTATAATAACGCGTGTATTTTATTATTGTTAAATATACTCCTTCGTAACTATTATTTCGTAAGAAAATTATTCTATTCTATTCACTTTTAATAAGTGAATTTTTTCGATGATTTTTAGCGATGGGTGATTGAATATATTTTCTCAAGAATTTTAATATTATATTAAAGAAGTGATAAAAATGGTAATTGCAATTGACATGCTACCAAAATTACTATTTCATTACTATCGTAAGTGGTCTGAAAGATTTGGGATTTACAACTTTCTTTAACGAGACCGCTGGTGTTTGACGGAATGCTTAATTTTTTCTTTACGAATGGATATTGTAAATTTGACGTAGGAAGTTCGTTCTCCACTGTGAAAATTGCTCTTCTTTATATCGGATTCTAACTATAGCGTATCACAAGGCGGAGGGACTTGATTCGTTTACATTATTAGGATAAGCTATCTTGAAACGCGATAAAAGTGCCATCATAAATATATTAATGACTGTGAAATGCCGTCATAAATATATTATGAATAATTTATCTTAAATTTAAATCTTTAATTAAAATAAAAGGAGAGTCACATCAGTTAAAATTTTTAGATAAAATAATTATACATATTCTCTAAAAAAATAATTATATATATTCTAAAACAAAAATAAGAAAGAACATATAGCCACATACGCAAGTTATTATTCGCACAAATCATATATTTAAAAAAGATCTTAGCAAAAATAAATTTGTATAATATTTTAAAATATTATTTAAATTACTTCAAAATTTTATACAAATTCATTTTTGCTAAGATTTTTTTAGAGAATATATATAAATAAAATTTAAACAAAGTTATTAGAGGTGGCTCGGTAACATAAAACAAAAGTAAGAAAGCGCATACACATACGCAAGTTATTATTCGCACAAGTCATATATCTAAAATATAATTACATGTAAACGTTTCGGTCCGTTTCGGTTGTGACTATCAATTGTGATATCATCAGCACAATCAAGAGAATGCAAATGTTAAAAAATATAATTTAGCACGTTTTATTTATATATATATATATATATATATACACACACACACACCATGTATGTATATATATATATATATACACAAAGTGTTATGAATATACGGTCCCACTCGTCCCGAGCAGGTAGAATAGACTAAATTGAGTAGAAAAATCCTCTACCATTTTGTAATGCTCGCAATAATTAACGAGATATTAACGTTTAAAGATAGCCGAATACGCGCGTCCGCTCGACTTACTATTGTCAAAGGTACGGCCCACCGAGTGCACGGCGCGCGGGCTCGGTGGGCCGTATTTTCGACAATAATAAGTCGGGAGGACGTGCATATTCGGTTATTTTTAAATGTTAATATTTCGTTAATTATTGCGAGCATTACAAAATGATAGAAAACTTTTCTACTTAGTTTAGTTCACTCTACCTGCTTGGAACGAGTGAGGCCGTATATTCATGACACTCTGTATATCGATGACATAAATCGTATGTGTAAGTCCTATTAAATCGATAAAGCAGCGACTTCTATATGACAAAACTATTTTTTAAGATAAAATAATAAGATTAGTAAATGTTTATATTACTGACGAAATCACATATCGATTTCAATGAAGTATATTAAAGGAAGAAGGATTCACATGAGTTTCCAAGTTTCTACGTGAAGCGAAGTCTACCTCACACCGCCTCCTTGCTTACAACGCGAAATGAGAATAGTTTACACAGTTTCACATCTCTTACATTCGAATAGAGAATTCTATAATCTGTTCCCCTTAATATATACTTCAAAATCATTAAAATCGGAAATTGCCATTAATGTAAATATTTACCATATTTTTTATATTATTTAAAATGGCTTTGTCATAGAAATCACCAAAATCCTTTTAAAGACTTTTATTTTAATCCGAAATAAAGCTTTTGATGAACAAAGTTTCATCAAAATCAAAGGTTTTCGGAACTTTATCTCATTTATTTTTTACAATCAAAGCAAAAAATTTATTCATTAAATAGATTAAATTAAATAGATTAAAACGTTAGATTTAATATTGTCAATATGTCTCTCTCGTTAGTATGTCCACAATAAAAAGTACGTACTGTACTATTTCAATAAACAACATATATAATATAAGGAAATGATTGTCCAACATCATTATTTAGAATGTAAAAAATTGTAAAAGAGAATAATATTCCGTTATCTTTCTTAATTATACTTGGAAAATTTTATATTTTTAAACATTAGATTTCAAATCCGGTCTTTTTATTGGTGAGAAATCGTTTTACTTCCGAGCTGAATATTTAAACTATTAAAATTGTTTAAGCACAATTTCTTTTTCAATTATTTTTTACGTTTTTACTTTACACAATTTTTCCAACATTTAATTTTATTGAGATTATATGAGATTTATAAACTATTGATACAATGTATACATAATCCTCTCTTAATTAATATTGAATCGCGAGAAGCAAAGCAGGGCTGTGTTTCAAAATAAAACTTGAAGTTTCTTAGTTAAATTGTGATTAAAAATATCACTTTGACTCTTGAGATCCATTTATCAAACTATAACTCGTATCCAGACAGGTTTTAGCCGAGTTCTTCAGCAGAAACGAAACTATAAATACAGGTCATAAAGACGTCAGAAGTCTCGTCAATCTTTGAAAGTGCTGTTTATTATTATTTCGATTACTTTTTCACATATGCATATATTGAAGAGGTAAAGTGTTTCGGACTTTGATTTATCGCGGGAATTACTAATATAAATGCATGCAAGGTATGTATTATGGAATTTTTCGTCATGAAATTTTTCATCGGCGCTTTATACCTCGACTTACACATTTACGTTCGTACACTTGCGCATGCTCACCAACGTGGAGGATAAGCGGAAAAATGCCACAGCCAGGATCAAAGTCAATAAATTCGGGCAACAAACAGAATGCAATCTCCTAAAAGCTACGTTCACGTTCGTAGCGAAATAAATATCTCGCGCGTCGGCCCGCTTCGAGATTCGGCTGAGCCTCTGAGGTTCAAGCCGGCATTGCCTTTCGGATTTCCGGTGGACCGTATCCTTTGCATCTTCCGACGTCCATTTAAACTTCCACTTTGCTTGTCGTTATCGCGCCGCTAAACCTCTTCACGCGGTTCGACGCCTTTGCGCCCAACAAAGCGGGTGAAGAAAGAAGAAAAAAAAGATGAGAAAGAAAAGCCTGAGGAGAGGCAAAATACGAGGGAGGGAATAAGAACGTTCAAAACGCGCTATTTTATCGTAGCTTCACTGGCGGTTAAGCGTGCCCTGCGGGTTAAGGAGACTACCGTTAAGAAGACGAAAACGACAACGCTGGCGACTGCAACGGCGATGAAACGTGCCGTCGGCCTCCGTGTGCGCTCAAAGCTACATGAAAATCCCATAGTCGTATGCTCGCTGGAAATACTAGTGCAGGCGCGACAAAGATGGATAAAGGCGGAGTCGACGAAAGGACTCGAGAATTATTACAATGGCAAACGGAGGATAGGTCGTGTCGTCGCCGCAGTAATACGTGGCGACGCAATTTGCACTTGTTGCTGTCAACACAGTCTGTGCATTAAGCTTTATTAAACCAAGTGCGACGAATGTTTAATTTAAAATTACTTTCGGAGTCGACATGAAATCGAGGTGGCGCCGCGGCCATCATTCGCCGAGAGATATTCATCAAAATTGGATCACGTGCAGTCGAGAAATAAAATCAATCTCACACGCGTCAAGCAGGGACGAAACACGAGAGGATATCGATCATGGTTAAGATCACCGCTCGTAGCTAGCGGCTTGATTAATTGACAGAATCGATCCTGCGGTCCAGTGAGTTTATGCGGTGAACGTAAGCTGATTTCGGCCACATTGTTGCAGCCGTGACAGCTGGGTAGAAAGCATTAAACTGCTTAAAGCAACCAATCAGGGACGTGAATCAGATTTCTGCAGTTACAAAGAGGATGTAAGATGCATAGATCACGATATAGTGTGTGTGTGTGCGTATGTATGTGTGTGTAGGCGATGCAACGCGTTATATAATCAAACTAAACTGTTTCCACTGTATGAATAAATATTGTTAATTGAAAGCATCGAGAGACAGTGAAATATAGCCTGTTCGATGCCTTCTATATCGCCGTCAGTGACGTTACGGAACAGTAGAAAACATAGTCGACTTGACTGTAAAGCGAGTATGCTGCACGTACGGAGCATCAAGCCGGGAAAATGTTGTACTAGACACGTTCGAATGATATACGTGGTGTAGTATACAATAGGTGTAGTTGTGGTACGTGTTGAACTGTCAGTAACAAAGTAGACCGACTGAGAGTAAACAGGACTACAAAACTACGTACACCGTGAAATGTACCGTATTAGAAGAACGTTGATTTAAACACCGATTTCAGTGCTGCTTGAAATTTAGCTGTATGATTTTACAGATTTTACAGATCAACGTTGCCCTATAAGAATGATATTTTTAGAATGTTATTGAATATTAAAAACGATAAGTAAGATATGCTGAAAAAATATATTTAAAAAAGATAAGAAAATTTCTTTAATTTTAATAAATCATGTGTATATATACATACAACACACTGTGAACACATTTTTTAAAAATAAATAATAGATTAAATAATAGATTAAATAATAGATAAAAATAATTATATAGATTTATCAGAAGAATTACTCTCTTATAAAGAAAATTATTTATTAATTTTTTTTTTCAATCAACGACTATCGAAATTTAATTATTTTTTAATAAATAATTTTAATAAATAATTTTCCAATTATATTAATTCATTTCAAGCAAATTCTGTTTAAAAAAAATTATTCTTAACTTATAAAACTTAATATAACATAATTAACATTAAATTACAACTTCCTATCTAAGTACTAATTTTCAATACAAAAAGATAAAGTGTAAATTTTTGATTATTTTTACATTCTGTATTACAAGTTATACAGAATTAAACGAAATTGTATTGTCAACAAATATACTTTACTTATTTTCATTTTGAAGCTTTGACTTTAAAATTTATTAACAAGTCATTTTCTAATCTTAATACTTTCATTTACTATAATTGATAAAGTTTTATAGTTTGATTAATATTTACTCAAATTAAATAAATTAAATCTTATTTCTTTAATTTTAGTAAATATATTCACTAAAATAAAGGAATTTTTTTCTTAATGTATAACATTCTAGAAATATTATGTGCTTAGAAATGGTAACAAGATACAAGTGAATAATTGACAATCACTGAATAACTACCAAGAATAACAGTCTATTATTTCCACGTTCGATACGAATTGTGTCCACATTAATCACACGTCGCGTCACTAGGAACGCATTTGCATGAACGTCGTATCAATACTGCTTGACATAATATGAACAATACGTGTAACCGATTTTACGAATATCTCACTCGCTATCATTTTGGGAACTTTCCCGGCATCATGTAATATTAACTATTCATCGTATATATATATATATATATATATATATATATATATATATATAAGTTGTAGAGTAGCAAAGGAAGTTCATGATTTATGAACGACACCGATAGAGAAAAGAGAGAAGAGAAAGCGATAAAATCTGATCGCTACTGCCGAGGAAGCCAATATTCTACAACAAAATCGATACTCTAAATAAATATTGTTCGATAGATACTCGAATTGACGGCGTATCTCCCGTTTGTCGCCGAAAGCCAATATTTATTTACCGACCGGACCGAGAAACGAGAGAGCCCTGCGCTAGAGACGCGTATATTACATACCCTTGTAAAAAATTTGCTAAATAAATATGTAGCTATCGATATATCGACCCACGCAAGTATTGGATCACACAAAGATATTTTCGACAAAAGTACCTCTGGCGCACATCAAATAGTTCAATGTGAAAGCTCACAGCTTCCACAGCATAAGTTCATCAAAGTTAGCCTCTCTGTTAATACCTATACATATACAGGATGTAATTCGAAATGGATGGAAAGGATGTTGCGAATCAAAATATTACAGTAAAGAAGTTTTTAATAAATTAAGTAAAAAAGTTATTTGTAAATTTTTATTTTACGCAATAACGACAGTTTAAATATGACCAATTATGGATTACGATTAAATATGGACTACGTTTGAACGCTTAAGTGCGTGCTTAAATATAGTAGTGTATTACCATACATGCGATTCATGGCAGATGGCCATTTGAATGTAATCTGTAATTAGCTATATTTAAACTCTTTTATCTCAAAAACTATTGCTTGAAATAAAAAAATTTACACAAAACTTTTTCACTTATTTTTTAAAAATCTTTTTTTAATATTTTTTAGAATCGCGAATTTCGGGGCATTCTGTAGATGCGATTTTTTAAACTCATTACAAAACTGTAAAAAATGCAATTTTATATATAGTGTAATATATAATGTATATCTTACTTTCTGAATCCACTTGGAATTCGACAGAAAACTATCGGAAACTTCGCAGCTTGCAGCAATATCTGAAAAAAATAACTATTATGTAATTACATAAAAATATATATGCCTAATCATAAAGATAAACATACACACTCACACCCATACATCATATATGTTTATATGTATATATTGTTACAAATGCTTCCCTTTATATATAAATGAAGCTCGTTATTGTAAATAAAATTAAAAGTAATGAATAATTTAACAGAAAACTAAGTTATAGTAGTTACTTAAATGTAATAAATGTGTGCATTAAATTTTATAAAATTTTATGAAAAGTATTTACATTAAATTTTATAAAGTTTCATGAAAAATGCATTAAATTTCATGTACATGTACGCAAATATATTTTTCAATTATAAATAAATTTAATGTAACGCTATGAAATTAAATTCAAATTGTGTAACTTAAAAGTACAGTAAATTTCATGAAATTTTTAATAGTGTACGTATATATAAGTGGCTGCCAAAAGTTTTCAATTAATAAATAGTTTTATTGCTCAGGTAAACGATCGTATTATATCTTTACATAAGTATGTATATAAATATATGTATACATCTAACAAGAATTAAAATTACCAATTCAGGTAATTTCAATTTTTACTAAATTTATTCGTGTTACAAACTTATTATCACATACAAATGTATATTTTGTGTGTGTGTATGTGTGTGTGCGCGCGCGCGCACATGTACGGAATGTCTCACAACCGCATTTTCTCTTAAGAACGTATCCTTGAAGTAATTTTGAAACGAAAATTCTAATACGTACACTCTAAAAATGTCAAGGCTACAATAGTTTTTAAATTATAATTGGTTAAAGATAGTTTGTAATTCAAAATATCTCTATTATAACCTCGATATTTTCGTATAAGGATTTTCGTCTTAGAATGTTCAAAAGAATCCAGAAATAATAATAGAGATTATAAAAGTAAAATGGTTCTTTACTTATAAGCACTTAAAATTAGTTTATAATTGAAAAAAATTATTGTAGTCTCAACATT
Organism: Acromyrmex echinatior; assembly: GCF_024713525.1. Classification (NCBI taxonomy): domain Eukaryota; kingdom Metazoa; phylum Arthropoda; class Insecta; order Hymenoptera; family Formicidae; genus Acromyrmex; species Acromyrmex echinatior. The sequence continues at coordinate 11,947,525 of NC_141859.1, forward strand.
TTCATATAGGATTTTAAATCTCAAAATTACCTCAAGAATACATCCTTAAGAAGAAATGTGTTAATTGTGAGATACTCTGTATATAACATATAATTTATGTAATATATATAATATATATATATATGCACATTGATATTGATTTGCGCAACTGATAACACAGATGAGATATTCTTTACATGGATTAACGTACAGGATGCGTAGCATGTTCATTACAAGCGTATCTATGAACATTACCACCGCACTAGTAGCGCATTAATGGGAGATAATACTGATTTATGTGAGGCCTTACGGTCGAGTTTAGATCGAGTTTGTGTCACATGTACTTTCACACATATGAATTTCACTATCGATCAATCGCCGGATAATTAATTTTATATTATTCAATTAATTTATATCAAGTATTTTATTTAAATAAAATTAATGACAACCATTCTGATGCTAGGACAATATATATCTATTACAAGTTTTTATAAGTTTTTATCTCATAAGATGATTCTTTAAAACAAAATATTAAAAAGACGTAATCTATTTATTTGTCATTTTATTTTTATTCTCTTTTTTAAATTCACATACAATGTGAAATTTAAAAAAGATAGAGATAAATCTTTTTGTTATTATAATAATTGATATATTCCATATTAATGTTTAATCTTTTCGGAAAACTTTATGAATATTAATATTTTTAAATCATTTAAACTGTACAAGAATCTCGAAACGCGAAGCAATAAAGTTTGCTGTGTCCGTGACATATATTGCGATCGCAAGAATGGAAAATTGCTACGAAGGTTCGCAAGAAAGGAACACCGTGGCAACGGAGATTGGCAGTACGCCAAAGCGCAGCGACGTCACGAGGGAAAAGAGCCGTGCATCATTGATGATTCGGTTCTGATGCTCTCATGCGGCTCTCATTCTTCACAATGCAAGCTGCATCGTTGGCTGCAAGTCTCGCGAGTTAGCTTCGCGATGCATTGCAAAGCAAAAGGAAGGAAATCAGAATCGGTAATTCGATTACTGTACAAAATATGTCGCTCGGATCATACCGTACCGAAATGAATCGCGCAACGAATTCATAACAGGAATAAATTCAGCCATCTGACGGTCCGTATGTTATTGCCGTACTCGTGTCTGCACGAAATCGAGCGGACAGCGTTGCAATCCATTGACAATATTCGAAAAGCGCTCTTCATCCGTGCCAATTTTCATGTTCGTTAATCGCGAGTTACGTCCCTCATCCGATTATGATTCGATACTCGTTGCAATTCCAGCTACGCCGACTGTAACACCACGGACAGGTACCAAAAATTCTCTGTTACTTCATATCGTGAGATAAAAACAGCATCTCTACTTCCATTTTATTAAACTTCACGAGATATACTTCACCGGTCTGCGCGTAGATTTTCTCAAAAGAGAAGAAAGAGAAAGGAAATAAAGAAGGAAAAAGAGACAAGAGTATTTAGAAATGATTGAAAACGTGAAAGCAATCGGCCGGATAAGCATGCCGGATAATATGCATTTCGAGAGGAAAAAGAGCGAGAAATAATGCAAAGTGTGCAACTGGCAAACGAGAGATACGGCAGCGAACTGTCGGCGCAGCTGTGACTGTTTCTGCCGTCGAGTGAATCGGTTCTCTCGACTACTACAATAACAGAAGATGAAGGAACAGTGGAACAGGGTTGTGATGCGACGCTCTCGGAAATTAAATGTAACGATTCATGCAGTAAAAGCGCGCAAAAGCAATGGACTATTACATTATATTAAAGCAGAATTAATTTGAAAGATCAGTGCCTAATAGTAAGGGAAAATCAGAAAAGGGATTAAAAGTACAAATCACAGAGTGTAGCAGATTCTAATAATAGCTTATATCGATATAATTAAAATGTCGACTAATTTCAATTACTTTAAAATAAAATCGGTTTAAGAAATACAATATGTTTAATTGAATCCATCGCGTCGTTGGAAACAATGCCTTTTTAAATTAGAGTCATAAGTTGTTAACATTTAAAATTATTCATTTCCGTTTTCAATTATACGGAAGCAGTTTCCTTTGGTATATTTTTTTAAATTATAATGTAATATGAATGACATCTGATTTAAAATACAATTAAAAAATAATTATAAAAATTAATAAATATTAATAAAAGAAGATAAATCATACTATTTGAACTTTATATCGCGGTTGAAAAATACGGAAAATCAATTCGCAATTTTAATGAAGGTGCAGTGAATTAAATAGTGATAGGAGACAGACAGAGAGAGAGAGAGAGAGAGAGAGAGAGAGAGAGAGAGAGAAATAATTCATGATGTACTTTATGCGCTGCGATATTGAAAGTATTCTTGCTGCTGATCGTTGAGAAGATTTCGCCGGTCTGAGAATCGCGACAGAACGATTAAGAAAACTCGATATTCAAATCAATTGCTATCCCAATGCCCGTAAACCAGTCTCATAAATTTCGACAAAATGCAAACCACGTGGAAATCTTGGCGCATACTATTCATGTAACAAGTATTACGGCGGCGCGATATGCAAAATTTTCATCGCGAAGCATTCTTCTACGCGAACAAGTTTTCGCATTATCGTTAGAAAATGCGAGCGATCTACGGCGTCTGAAAAGTCACGTTTGCTCACATGCATTTATTCGAGAACTCATTGCCACGTGGTTACGTGGTCGGAAGCTGCAAAAAAGCACTTCGCTCTTCGTATATTCTTCGGTGAGAATTTAGTTTTGGCTTTTAACATTTTTATTTTAATAAGAAAGATATAAATGACAACTAACGAAGTGCGAACAACGGAAGTGTTCTACTTACGTGAATGTAATCAAGAAACTCCCCGTCATTTCAAAGCGTTTTCAATTCCGGAATGGAATCTTATTTTATCGCGTAGTAATTAGGACAGAGATTATTACAACTGCGGCGTACACAATAATGCGACGTCTCGACCCACCGACAGCAAATTACGAAACTCCGAACTCTGGAAGTAAACTCTGGTTGGTCCGATACGGGAAGATCCTGGCACCAGGACCGAGTTTACTTTGGCGCTCTAAAGTACCACAACTCTCGCAACCCGCCTACGAAATAGCATATTATAATAACTTATCGTTAATTTCGGCCTGCTTCACCGTGTAACTTTCGTAACGGAAAACCGTTCGTTGCGCCGAGGAAACATTAATTTAAGTAGGCAGATCGATATTCTGTATCGATAGAAAACAGACGTGTATATTAACTTGATACTAAGAAAATTAACACGTATATGTATAATCTCTTGTGCCGTTATGTGAATTGCATTATATGAATGTAGCATATTGCATTAATGTACCGTCTCTTCTTAATTTGTCCTCTAATCAACCGATGTCTTCATTCACAAGATAATCCTAGATATTGTCTTCATCCTAATCCTGCCGATGTTGCTTATGAGGTTAATTAACAAAATTACCAGACGCGCTCTCGGAGCACAAATTTATCATAACACGCGAGAGATGTAATCTCGATGTAATTTGATCATCGTGTGTCGCGATAACGAGTAACGAAACACGTACTTATCGCAAGTCGTATTATTTTAACGTTCCAAGATGAAACATCACGGATGAAGGAATAATCCGCGACCCCTCCTCCACAAATATGTACGTTCCATCGGAGACGCATTACTTACGCCACATTAATCCCGAGGAGTCGAAGAGAGAATCGCTTTTTGTGTCAGAGTTTTATGACGAGTAAATCACGGTACACCAGAAATTGCACCCACTCTCATCGCGTCTAAATGCAAACCGCGCTGTCGCGTTTTAACGGAACATATTGCTCGGTTCGATGGTCAATCGACAACTGTAACTTGCATGCAGCTGAATTACACGCGTCCCACGTTACACTGTCCGCAACACAGGTCATTGATGTTTACGATCCTGTAAACCAGCGTACACATACGTCTAGCATGCGATGTACTAATTGTACTTTTCACACTTTTTAAAGTGACGACGCGTGAAATTTGATAAAAATATGATTTTTTACAATTTACAATCATCATTAGACTGCTAAATGGTGTAAAATGATCTAAAACCGAATTGTCGAATTGTACACGGCGTTAAACAGATATGATAATGGATCAATACGAATTAAACAAGTTTTCACTGCAGTGAATGGCACTGAAATTCAATAACGTCGAATTTAGTAGTAATTGATAGTAATCGTATATTGGATTGCCAGTAAATTGGCAATCCTATACATGAATCTGGCGGCCAGATCTCGTGGAAATAAATGGTAAAATTAAAAAAAAACGAGAGAAAAAGCGCGATAAGCTACAAATTACAGAATCGAAGTGCGCAATATTCTACAAAAAAAAAGAGATCATCATTAATCACGTCAACGTTTTCAGAATTTTGGCCTAAGATTAAATCATTTTAGCTGAACAATTAAAAATTGACAAACAATATATTTTTATATAATAAAATAGAGTATTTGAAAAATTTCAATACAACAAAAATAGTTCACATTCCAAGAACGTGTAAAACATGTGCATGGAGTGAGAAAATTCTCCAGATTATTGCAGGATTCAAAGGATTCTGCTTACAAAGGGACAGAATGCGAGAGAGCGCGTATGTAATACTATCTGCGATATCAGATGCAACAACATATTTATCGTTCAATATACTTCATGCTGCTTTACATACTTGCTGCGTTATGACATACAAACGCGTATCTATCACGAAGCATTGGCAAGGTAGGAATTTCAGAGCTGTCCGTACGCAAATACCGAATTTCTGTCGCATGTAGTTCGGGAAGAGGATTGTGTCATCGAACAAATCGCGCCCTATTCCTGATGCGGAACTTCGCTTAATGATTCCATGCCATAGTCAGTTTCGTAACCGCACTGTCCAATCATCAAATAGCTTCGAATTTCATTGACCGATGCTAGGTAAGCAGAGATATGTAAATGTAGTACAAACCATTCGACGATTCGATATCTAAGTTTAAAAGCTGAAATTACATTCATACATAATTACGTGTGAATGTAATTTCAGCAAGTTTTAGATCACACGACTTTTAAATAACAATGCGTTAAATCAACGAATACAAAGGTAAAATTCAAGAATTTTTTTGAACTTTTGATAATTAAAAAAACACTATTTCAACATAAAAACATTATTTAAATTTATTAAACTTTATTCTATTTCAAAAATTCTTTTTTAAATCCCAGATTTCTTTTAGGGTTGTTATCTTCGCAGTTGATACACCGAGAGAAAATCTTAAAAGAGACGTTTTAAAACGACATTATTCTTAGAAAAGTCACATAAAGAGAAGGTAGCTTTGATATAGCGGGTCTGTAGAGATCGAATATGATTTCTTAAGAGAATCGGTTCGATTAAGAATGAATCCTGACAGGGTGGTTCGCTCTCCTTCGTCGTTCTCCTCCTCTCGCTCCATAAACATAGGATCGCTCGATTTTAAATGAAGCACTCAGCCGAGATTTCCCCGATCACGGTAATGGTTCTCCCACTTTACTCTTCTTCCACCGAATTTAACGCAAACCCCATTGTCCTTTTGGCCGCATCGTAAAATGCTAATTTGTGGCGTTTGAATAGATGGGATAGGCGGGGGGAACGAACAAGTGACAATCGTTAGATTCGCAATCGAGGAAATCCTCGAAAGGGCTATCGATTTTCATTCTCACGTCCAAGTATATGTGCACGCCCGCGCGTGTAAATGTTAGTATATGTGTAGAAATCACATGTCCATGCGAGCAATCGCGAAAGGTACTCTCGTGCGACCGCTACCATGGCGAACAAGGTTGGCTGGTCGGGACTGCACCATGTTCGAAACAACACTCAGGATTGACATTAGATATCAGTGAGGCCGGTCACGCACGGGCAACGTGCTTACTAACAGTGATGCCGAGCCCGCGACAAGTAAATTTTAATTGAGGCACGAATCTCTCTCATTTTGTCTCGTAGTTTGTTGCGTGCGCCCACGGGAGTCACCGAAATACGCTTATATTCGAAGAAACGACCAACTGTATCGCGATGAGTTGCTATCGCCGCTATCGGAACCTGATATAAATTCACATGGAAAAGAGAGTTTTGTTGAAATATCTAAAAATTTACGTAGTATATAAAATCACACAGAATTATACAAGCACTTAAGATCCAGCTTAGACCGTTAAATGCATCTATCTCTATTGATTATGTTTTCACATGTACGATCGAATGAAATTCAATAGTGTTGTCTAAAAATTTAACTATACGTAAACATAGATTTGAAAATAATTTTGTTCGAGCGTCAAAATTATATAATAGGACATTTAAATTATAATAGTTGTTACAGAATATCAAATCTTTTTATAAAATTGCTTCATCATGTAATGATTTTGATGATTCTACAAATTAATTTTCAGATCTATATCTAGATGAATTTTATATATTGTACTTTAACAATTGTTCTATCCATGTGCAAATATTCAGATAATGATTCTTGATATTCAAATAACTGAAATAAGTAAACTCACAACACCTAATATGACAAATGACAAAGTGATACGTCAATGTCTATTAAAGGGATCCTAAACTTATAGTTGAACTATCAAACATTCTAATCGAGATAACCAGAAATCAATTACGATAACCAGAATTCTAATTTATATGATCAGAATTTTATTTATACTTCTTATTGATACAGCTAAAATATTTTTCTCAGTGTACGATTTACAAACATTGACATGCAAACACACACACACACACACACACATCTTGTATATTACTACATTAAAATTGCACACACACACAAACGCACAGGTTATCATAACGCATTTTCGTACCAAATTATACACTGAAAAAAAATTTTAGTCATTTTTGATCCAATAAATGATCGTTAATGTCCGACTTAATATCCAATTTAATGTTAATTAATGTTCATTGATACCATAAATGGATTCATATCATTTATATAACATATATTCATTTTTGCAATGAATTCTAGTAATAGTTTTTCGTAATAATTTCTAATAATAGTAATTTTATAATCTAAATCATTATGAGAATTCATTTGATCAATTTTCATTAATTCAATGAATATTTTTTTCTATTTACGTACAGTTTTGGTTCAGTGTGGATGCCTAATAGCGAATTCGACACACTGATTCTGCTCTGGTGCGAGTGCAAAACTACTTTGGTGTTATATCAAACTGTCAGAAACGTCAGTGCAACATTTCTTGAACTCGTTCAGTTCATTCGATAGGTCCGAATATAAATTCAGCACTACACTGAGTCAATTTTTATTTGTCGAATATAACAATCTGAATGCACTGATACATACCGAAAGTATGGCACTGGAAACAGTTCGCATTCAGTGCACACTAGTGCAGTCTGCCGAATTCGCTAATAGCGCTTTCCATTAGCAAAACTGATGCGCACGTTAAAGCTATTATATATTACTCTAATCTGAATGTAAAAGAAGGATATTTCAATCGATAAAATGCCCAATATATGTTTTATCAAATAGCACGATAAAATGTATTGAGAATTTCGCAGTTTAACTCTTTTTAAATTTTTATTAAACATACATCTTTACATTAATTTGTGTACAACTGCTCTAAAGTCTCTGCGCTGAATGTGCACTAGTTCTGCCAATAAAAAACGTTATAAGTCTAATTTTAAGAACTCAACGTCGTTCTTATAAACTATTAATTGGTTCTTATAAATTACTAATCTGGAAATTACAATTTTGTAAATTCAGATTGCAAAGTTTTTATATCAAATGTTATCATGATTAAAGGAATTCATAGTCAATTTTTAAGACTGTCTTAAGTACAAAAAACGTCATGAACCATCAGAGAGCCACACATCAGCATTTTAAGACATTATTTAAAATGATCTTAAATAAAGAAATGGTAAAAAATATTTCAATTTAAACGATTTTCATTTTCAATATAAACTCTACGAACACGTATTAATACGTATATTTTAAATTTGAAGAAGAATTTTCAAACCTATAAAAGAAGTATAAATAAAAATATACGTTATAAAAATTATATTTCAGTAAAATAAACGACTTTGAGATCCTCTTAATTACATTAGATTGTTTGTCACGTTCAAAATTACTTTTTTATTGAAGTGAAATCCATTTTACTTTAACCAGAAGAAATGAGAGAAATTGAGAGAAAAAAAGCTTCAATGTCCTATTTTTTTATATGAAGCAAATACGTTAGAGCTTCTTATTGACAGAAATACAATATTGATGGAGCATCCTGTACACTCTACTAACTCTCCGCATGATACTGTAGTTAATTGTATTTGCACGATGCTAGTATCCAATATACTGACGTCTACTATCATTTTTATCTAATTATCAAGTTATTAACTTACCACCCGCTCTTCGAGGAAACTCTCAGAAGCAGGAGAGGAACGCAACGCGATCTGTACGATACTACAGAACGATTTCCCCTTCCCATCAAGGTCTGGGCGCCCAATAAAAGAGTTTATCGAGGTATCGCTCGAAAGATAGAATTGAAAACCGAAATCCTTCCTCCCAGTCGTACCATCGAAATAGTCGTTCAATATCGACACGGTATACTCTACTTGGCGCGACATAGTCGATCGAGTGGGAGTTGCAGAAGTGCAGAAGTGAGGTACACCATACTTTACGGCAATCAAAAGTTCGCCGATGGAATCTTCCCGATCGTAAACAGTATAACGACGCTTGGGCCAAAATTTATCGCAAATTAGTTTCATACCTGTGCATTTTACGTGCGCAGTATACGATAAAAGAATATACGTAAATCAGTACGAATGAGTACAAAGTATCCTTATTGATCCATAATTCGGACCCATAACAAATGTCAAGAATAACCGGATTCGTTTCATGCATGCGCATCAATGTGTATACGAGAGCCATCCCTCTCTCGGACCACCTGATGGTGCATGAATAAAGACATTTCATGCGAATAAAGTAGTAGCGCCCTGCCATTTTTATTCCGCCGTTCTCTCCGACTCAAATGACCTTTTAACTCTCGCGAAAGGTATACGAGCACTTGACAGCCCACGAGCCGTCTAGAATAGTCGGAATATTTTAGAGGGTTGTGAACATTTTGCCCTGCGTTGCATGAGCGATTAACGAATGAAAAATCGCCGATATCGCGACATTATTACTGAATAACGACGTCGTAATTCATATCAAAAAATACGTGTATTGCGTACAAGATAGGACGATTATATGATAGAACGTTCGTGTTGCGCTCTCGCGTCTCGTAAATATTCATTTAATCTGATCTAATCTACAAGTATATGTATATATTCCGCGTCTTTCGTAATTGTCGGTGAAATTGCAAGTCGATATCTAAATGGCCCGAGCCTTTGTACCAGAGCCTTTGTACGCATAGAGCCATCGCACGGCATATATCTACGTATATCGAGATAATAAAGGAGAAAGCGCCGGGTAGGCGAAAGGAAACGAGCGACGAAACGGTCGGCCGGAATTGCACTGGCACGGCAGGGAGAAAAAGACGTGTTATCGAAACGGACCGACGTCGGGGATATCTATTATGTTCGAAACCAGACTCGACTTCCGCGTATATTATCGATTCACGTCGCTCCGTCAATTACCCATCTTATAGAGCGGAACGCGCGGAATCGACAACTGGATTCAGTTAGGTATATAATCCGTCCACTGGCAAGTGACATTGATATTCCTGGCGCGTGAGTAATTCGTGCACCCGCTAAGTGTTGAGCGATCCGTCCTGTGCATAAACGACAAACGACGTAACGAGCGTAGAATCAAATTAAAACGCAATGACGCTTCACCTCGGCCTCTCATTATCTATTCGCGCCATGTGATGGTCGGCTGCATATACGAGTCGACCATTGCCGGAGCGCGATAATAATGAATCATCCGTGAAATTATTTTGTCCTTTAAACACGATTATAATACGCTTGTGTGTATGCAAATTTCTCGCTACAATGAAAACAGGGCTTTAAATCGACTTTAGTTGATCGTGCAAAATCTGTTACGCATAGCAAGTTAGTTTGAATTGGATCGCCGAATAGAGTTCACTTTATAACTCACTTTCATATCGGCGCTCGAATTCCTGTCGAGAAGTGTACGATTGAAAAAAAAAGAAAAAAAAATAATGATGTAAACATTAAATGAATAAAATTTTTCTAAACTTATTTCGCAATACGCTGTCGATTTATCCTTTTTACGAGCGACTAATAGCAAGTCTGCGGAAAATTAATGTAACGTAAGCAAATTAATGCAACGATGTAAGATAGGAAATATACATTCCGCGGGAAAGATATATAACTCGGAGTGATGAGGGTTCGCCTTGTTGCACGAGAGAGAGAGAGAGAGAGAGAGAGAGAGAGAGAGAGAGAGAGAGAGAGAGAGAGAGATGAAAATTGGCCCAAATCCACGAATTTCAAATGGGTCGCCATGAGAGATCCCTTTCGTGGCTCGTTTCCACATGTGTAGAACATCGTCGGTCAGACGGATCTTCTCCTCTCGGTACTCGCGGTGGAGAGCAAAGGAAATTGTGGTAGAGACGAGAACCAAAGCAATGCTGAAATTCATGCAATACCACGCCCCAGCAACGCATCTAATAACAATACTTGTATTAGGTCATGCTCTCCCGATGTAGACAGCCGACGAAATGCAGCTTAATGTAGCGCGTTCGCGTTCGTTGTTTCGTCTCGCGCTGTTTGAATGTACATGACCCACGGAGTGCCTCTTGTTTCAGGACTTGAATTAAATATGCACAGGCGGTGTCACTTTTGTGCCATTCAAGAACGAAACGTGGAATTATGCACGACGCGTAAGCCGTTCGGATTGCCTTTTGTTCACCGTTCGGTCACGCGATAGTTTTAATTCATTTATTCTGAGAACGGCATCGAAACTCGCATTCGGGAATCGAAATAGATGGCAGGGATATCCCAACGGCAACCAGATTCGGGGAATAGTCCGATACAATTCAGTATGAACGTCGATAACGTGCCGGCGAATACAGCGGCGGTAACACGTTTACGCAGCAAGATGGGCAAACAGAAAATTGTACCAACGGTACAGCTGTTTAAACTATCGTACTCGCTGAGTGCGCAGCTCTGATTAATCCGTAGGGTGCTTCAAAAACGGTGCCGAAATGTGCTTTTTTTTTTTTTTTTTTTTTTTCGTAATCGCAAGTTCGGTATTTCAATAGACGCATCAGGAATTTTTTTGATAGAAATTTCTATATATATATGATATGGTAAAAGAATTTATAACGCTAAACGTGATCGATTAAAAGAATTTCACACATAATTCACCTATAATAAGCTATGCGGGAAGAACGATTTTGACTGAAATATCTAAAAATTTAGCTAGATATATTATAAAATTAAAAGTAATTTTGTTGGATCATCAAAATAATTACGTTGCACATTCAAGCATGACGAGCAATGTTGCAAAAAGTGATGACATTCTCTCAAGCAATCAGCTTGATTGTCCTACATAATTATTTTGACAGTTTAACAAAATTTATTTTGCAGATTTGTATCCAGATAAATTTTTAAATACTTCAGTACTGTGTATCTATAATATCAATATATTCAAATTTATAAAAAAATTGACAAAAATATCCTGCTCTCTTTTAATCCTTGTCGTCAATATATAACTATTTAATGAAGAATAATATCATATCGGAAAAATGAGACAAATGAGTTATTATGACAGAAATTCACTGCAGAAATTATCGTATATTGTATTCAACTTCAATTTTGGTATCATTCCACATACGGCAGAGTGAATTATGATCTCAAGACGCGTATATAAATTGTATGATATCGTTAAACGTGCAAACGCACGTGCGCAAACGCATGAAAACGCATACACTCGTCGTAAAGCCTCTGCTACATCGGATATGGTAAACTCCGCTCGCAATCTCCCGATAAATTGTTTTAAGTGGATTACCAGCGCAGGTCTCTCGGAGAACTTTACACGACGATATTAACGATGGCAGAGCGACGACGAGAGAGTTACAATAAATCATACAATTGTTCGGCAAAACTTCCCATGACGCAAGAAGCAAGTCGAGAAATGCATTTCACCATTATCATCGTCGTCAAATATTCTGATTGCATTAAGTAGTTGTACTGAGACGTACGTGATATCTGATATTTTATCGTAATGGTGTTAAAACATACAGGACAGTATATATATATATATATATATATATATATATACAGTATGTATGTACATACACACACACACATATATATATATATATATATATATATATATATACAGTAATGGTATATAATAAAGTATAAAGACTTATCGTAAGCGGATCGATATTACAGAAGATATATGTATGTATAGTTTCCATTATTACATTGTCACTCTTTGCATCGCGATTTCGATCACCTCCGTTGAGGTATTATTGTTACAATATTCTGAATGTGAGAACGTAGTGCCGCTTCGTTGTTACACGGGTCCACTTGGGTGGCCGACTATCGAGCGGCAACGAACGCCGAAGGAGAATGTCGACAGCAACATCGGACTCTATATAGATACGTGGACTCTATATTCCTCATGAATGTGAACGCGGCATTAGACTATGGAATATGCAGGGGATGGCAGGGGGCGCAATAAGTTCTCGCTGTGGAATCGTATCGAATGTGGGTCCATTTATCAGGCGCCGACTTGATCGTAAGGGCGCAAACAGATGGTGTTCCGTTCTCAATACGTGTGTGAAGCCGACTCGAAGGTTGACTACACCTGACCGGACGGCACGGCGGACACGCGTGATCGCGTGTATTTCCACGATTACACTACGTGTCACGTTTTCGAACACAGTAGACAAATGGATATATCGCCGCGAGCACGAGAACGCGCTACACCGCCTCCTCTCGATAGAAATCTCATAGTCTTTATCAGGATGAAACTCTATACCGCGAACAAAAATTTCTTCTTAGAATATGAAAAGATCGCGCACCGCGTTGCATCGTTTGATAGCGTATCGTATATCGAGAGGGTGCAAGAGATAGATCGCGAAGATATTTTATGTAGTATGGAACTCTAAATATTTCAAGATACTTATTTATATGAAACACTAAAAATGGGAATAGCTCACATGCAGGAGAGTCACACAATACTAGTTATATCAGGACATGTCGTGTGTGTTGAAGGTTATCGTTGTGTTGCAAGAAATTGAAGCGTGGCTAAGATGAAAGATGTTTAATCATGCACGATAAAACCGACACGTGCGATAAATACGATCTATATGTAACATGAAAAGGCAAAAGTGACAGAGGAACTTTCTACGAGTGCATTCTATATTTTATCGAGGCCAGACCTCGTCCATATTTATTTTTCATGCGGTTTATATATTTATACCGAGTTGGTATAATGCATTAGTTATGCTTTCATTTTCCTTAATTAAAATATCCTAGAATGCACGAAACATCAACTTTAAATACGAGTAACGTACTGAGATTTCTTCCATCGCTTATTCGCCAAGAGATGGTATTAATAAAATAAGTTATTAATAAAATTAACTTTTCGGACTTAAAACACGATGAGAAGCTATCGCGAGCAGGGGACGCCAGAGTACACACCGCCCCATTTCTAATCTCGCGCGGACAACGCAGGGGTGTCTGGCATGGAAATGGTAATTTATCCGGCGACCTCGCTCTCGCGCGTTCGTAACATGTAGAAGCGAGCAACCTTGCCGTGTACCTCGTATGCTCGATTAATCATTTAGCTGCCTAATGGCCTCTGTGAGATTCGGCGCATATATGAGACAGAACGACGACGTGGCGTACATTTCGGTCGAGCACGTCATTATACATCGTATAGCAAAAAGTCTATCTTTTCGAAACAGTCGCGATCCTTTTGGCCTCACGCGAGGGTAGTAACGCCAACGAGGAGTCAGAGCGGACGTTCGCTTCTGATCGAATTCTTACACAGAGGAAGCGACTCTGACGGTGAGACGATGACGTTATCGCTACGACGAGACGGTACCGAAAGGGCGATAAAGTCTGGGATGGAATAAGTAAAGATGACAATACAGAGAGAAAAGAGAGAAAGAAAGAAGAAGACTCGTCATCGTATCGCCGATGTCGGCTCGGTGACGAACAAGACAAGGAAGGAAAGTGAATGGCTAGACTAGATGGACGGGTGTTCATGGGTGTTTCTCATAACCAGGGAAAACGATGCCAGGGTTGTTTGCGTGTTACCGTTACATTTATTGGCAACAGATACGATGATGCGTCAGATCGTTAGGGAGAGAGACCTTAAATAGACAGTCTTTCACGCTACCCACCTTTCATCCCCTCTGAAGAGAAACGATGAAGCAAAAGAACAGGATAAAGGGAACGTAGATAGGGGAGAGGGACAGAGTTTATGCGGCGTTGATAACGGATGAAAAATGGAGAGTCACGGGTCCTGATTAGAATCGAGAATATGAATCGGCCCTTTCGATCGTCAATATTCATGGATGCGGCAGCGCTCCGGGCAAAAATCTCAGTTAAATGGAAAAAAAAATGAATAAGCGCCGAGGAAACAATCGGACGGATGCGCTTCCGTACTGTATACAAAGCAATTAAAAATACAGAATGCAGAAATCTATGACAGTACTGACCAATGATCGATGATCGTTAATTAAACGTTGGAAAGCAAATATATGCTTCATCTATTTATAGATAGAAATTACTTACTAATTAGAGTGAAAGCAGAGAAATTAATTTTACCATCCAGGATCAAAAATATTAATTTACTCAGAATTAATTCGAATAAATTTAGAATAATCAAAGCTAACAATCGTTTTAAATTTATGAAGAGAGAGAAACAGCACTTTCTTATGTATGATGATATTTTAGCTTCATCGGAACTTGCTTAATAAGTAATTTAACAGACAGATGACGCAGAGCAAATGTTGATTAAAAAGAGCATGAAAATACTGTTTTACGCGTACTGGCGACAGACTAAATGTTAAATATCGTCAGAAATTAATTAACGCTTCCCAATCAACTGCTTGCTTACTGCACCGAGTGCTTTTAACATGTTTCTCATGCAGAAAATTTGTTTCAATTTATTTACCCTTACAATGTGTGAGCAATGACGATCCTAATTTTACATTGGTGTAAAACGTTTGCGAACCTACCGATGCGATGTACTTCAAGGCAAATGAGCGTAACGCTTCCAGTTTGTCTCTTCACCATTACGTTGTATCGTCCGGCATCTGCTCTATCCCTAGTGATATTGTCATTCTATGCCATTCGATGCTGTTGTCGAATGTTTACGAGATATTTAATGGTGTTTTTTATGCAAACGGCACACTAGATGTGTCCACACAAATGTTTTGTATACCAAAAACTTGTTGAATTCTAAACGATTACTGGTTATGGAAAAAACTTTTATTAATACGCATTAATTTACATGTTATTAATACACAAGACAATTAGACGGCTAATTTACTTGGTAATTGACATTAACCCTTATGTCAATAGCCGGAAGTTTCATGTTACGTCAATACTCAAAATATCCGGACTATCCACCATGGAATCTCGCATGCCACAATTGTAAATAGTTCCCTATTATTTCTTAACCTTCAAAACCGTTTACAGACTTATTCTACCAACAGTCTGTCTAATGGTCGACGTTCTAAATAATTCTCCCTATTTTTCTGCAGAGCGAGTAAAAAATATCGGACTCGTAAAATATCTCGAAAACAAAACATTTGAGAGAAAAATGTTGGTTGTAGGGTTTTAACAAAAGTTGTAAAGTTTTAACAAATGCATCAAACGATGATACCCTACTTGACCTTAAGCGCAGATATGAAGGAGTTATTAAATCGAGATCGGAATTAAAATAATAAAATTCGTTTTAATCAAGTAGATACTTTTCCTGAGATATAGGTTAATAAAGTTCAGTACTGTCGGATTTATACGCCTCTTATATGCGTGTGAACATGTGTACATACGTGCGCGCGCGCGCGCGTGTGTGTATGTGTGTGTAAATATACTAAACTAAAAATTTCCCTCTTTCCGATATATTTTTTAAATTTAAAATTATTTTAATATGAAATATATGTAGGTATCCGATTTCTCGAAAAGAAACGGCGGCAACCCCATCGAAAGTATCTTTGCCAAGAGCACTTCTCTAACAAAATTTCGTCGTTTGGAATCGATGTTAAACTGTAGGTCCCATATGACAACCAGCATGTGCAAGCATATGTATGAGAGAAGTTAGCACGCTTGGCCACGAGCAATAGGACTGAAAAGGGGTAGCCGAATTTTACCCGGTTATTAAACAGATATCTAATCAGGTTTAATGCCCATAAACTCAAAATTTATTCACAAATATTCAAAAGTAAATTAATAAATTCATTAATAAATTAATAATAAATTTAATTAATAAATTTATTTTAAGTAGTTAAAGGTTAAAAATAGGGTTGAAATTTAATTTTTTAAGAAATTTTAAATTAATGAATGTAAATTAAAATCAAATCGTGAGAAATTTTATTATATTATATAGTTATTCTATTATATTCTTATTATTAAAATATTCGGTCCGGCGAAATACTAAACGTGCAAAGTTATGGTTTTCGTTATTCCGTGTATTTCATGCTAAAATTCAAGAAAATTACGACTAGCATGGTAATGAATTATTGTATGTCAGAAACACTATTGTAAGACCGAAACTTGGAAATTGTAAAGTTGAAGATTACAGAACATAGTCTCTGCTTACTTAGAATAATGTATGCTGCAATTACAAATAAATGGAGATATTAGTTAACGCGAATAAAGAAATAAAGCTTTATTCCTTCTAGTGTAGTATTTTCTATTTAACTCCATATTAACCTTTCATATACATGTAATAAAAGTTTTACCAGTAATCCACTTTGAAATAATAGAGCTTTATTTATGGAAATATATTCAAAAGAATGTCCAAAAGCTGTGTGATAATTGTTTAATTACTATTGTTAAAGAATTATAAGTTAATATTTGCAAAATAAATCCAATCGTAAGATTATTTTATTGAATATAAAATTATACATTAAGTATTTCCATTCCATTCATTTAAGAGAACAAGTTTAAGAAGAAAGATTAACGTATTAGTTTTCATGAATAGGAGAATCCATGTCAATCAGGAAATAAAATTGCAGGTATCGCGCGAAGAAAATTGCCTTCAACTCGTGATTTCCTAGCGGGGTCACATAAAATATTACTCGGCAGATATACCGCAAGATTCGCCGTATCCACGAACTCGAGACGCAATGTCAGGCTGAAAGAGCACCTAACTTTCCGGCAGGTAAAGCACAACAGACACGGATCATTAACGATGCATGTACGGATTTCTCCTGGGATCCAATATCTCTTTTGCATTATTTCGTACTTGCAGAATTTTCGTATATTATTGCGGGTGTTAATCGCCTGTGTGTATAGAATTTTTAACGAATTCCGAAAACGCTTGGGATTTCGAATTTATTCACTCTTTCGCCTCGAGCTTCTATATAATGGGGAAAAAATGGGGCAGAAACGATTTACCAACCTATTGCGAAAGAATTTATTTCATGGCGGGCAGATCTATCGTGGCTGGATTTAATTGTATCGACCGGGCTGCTGCAAAGCCGAAGGAACGTTCAAGACTCACTAAATACACCGATATTTTTCAATGGTCAGTATACGAAGCTCATTTTCAAGTAGATCACGCGCTTGCACGGGCTGGTACGTAAGAAAGGAAAATCTGGGAGTAGATAGACGGCTAAAGCGGCGTAAAATTTGGCACGATTATACATTAGACACGCGAACCAATTAAACACTTTCGAATATGACGCAACTGTGAATAAGCGCCGGCGTTGGCGGTAAATCATCGCACGTCTACTTACACGCAATATCGTGCGCGTTTTCCATCGATAATCCTGCATCAGTGCATTTCATTAAATGTACGATTTAGCGAGTAAAGTAACGAGACGGTTATTTTCAATGAAAAAACTTGGAAACTTACAATGCGCGGAATCTGGACACAAGACTTCTGTTGCACAAGCCTTAATTGCAACGGCTGCAGGTGAATGCATGAAAAGTAGCTAGCGTAAGAATTGGAATGGTATTTTACACTGTGACGTGACGGCGGTAATTTGCATTGTAATGTAAGTCAATTATCGCGTGCACCGTAACTCACGAACGTGTACACGCTACTGATCTCAGGGGTTTGTACATGGCCCTTCCTTACGGGATTACTAGAAATGCACAGAGGCAGCTGGTTCCAGCCCCTCCGTTCGAAATGCTACACTCAAGGGGAATATAGGTGATTGGAGTGCATCCCCAAAGCTATACACAGACTGCCCATGATTGAAATTATCGGATACAAAATGAACGAGAACGGTGAAGAGACATCGGTTATATTTTTATCTCTGCAATGATACAAAATTAAATCAAGTCTTGAAAATAGGAGGAATTAAGAATACAATATCATTTAATAAAAGTTTATATTCAACATCTATTTTTATAACTATCGAGACGTTGCAATGTCAAAAGAATTAGAGAATTTTTTAGAGAAAAAAGATAGATAAATAGAGAGAGAAAGAAAGAGATGTATCGATTACAAAATCTTTCTTATAAAAAAGATTGAAAGCTGACATCTCACCTGTGATTGTATATTTCATATCTATGTATTCTAGTGATGAATTGTATTCGTTACTATTCTTTACTGCATTCATAATATCTACTTTTAAAGAAGACGAATTTTAAAAAATTTTTTTTAACAAAAATGAATTATATATATTCTAAGTTTTATATTTTACATAATTTGCTCCTTTACTTCAAAAGTAACACAATTGAAAAAATTAAGTTTTCCCAGAGAAATTATTTTTCAACTTGATAGAAAATTTATTAATTTATTCTTAATCTGATCAAATGTTTATTATTTTTACAATCCTTAAAAAAAGCATCTTGAATTGTAACATAGAGATGTTACAAGAATAAACTGCATATTTCTAAGTTGTCACTATCGATTTCAAAGAGTGAGACAGCTTAAAGCATATTTCTCTCTCTCTCTCTCTCTCTCTCTCTCTCTCTCTCTCTCTCTCTCTCGTTCTCTATCAAATATTGAATTAAAAAGAGATATTGTAGAATTGAAAAGATGTGCTGATTTATTTAATTCTTTTTAACAGAAGCTAACAATATGTGCAGTTTTATTTTTTACACCTATTATATTTATATCAATTACAACAATTTTTTTAAACCATCTTTTTGAGATTTTTGTGATTTTGACAATTTTATAAAGTTAAATTAGTTCACTGTTGATAACTGATGGGATAATATTTACTCATTCATGTGATATAATATAACTTGAAAACTTTTGAGATGTGTTATTTTTGAAGTAAAGAAGTGATATTTAGGAGATTCTATTAGAGCCATTTATGTTATTCTATTCATCGTTCATTAGACGTAAAATGAAGATAAATTGATACAAGTGCTAATAGCATCTCCCCAAACGCACTCCTAGAATAAGTTGCACATTCATAATTATTTACCGTATTCACAATATCCACTTTTAAGAAGTTAAAGATAAATTATTAAGATTAAGTATGTGAATTATTAAACAGCTAAGATTAATTAAATCGTTAAATATATTTTAGAAAAACAAATCACTCTATCATATGTATTTTAAATATTCCAATCTTGAAAATTTTGGAGAATTCCTAGATCGTATCGAATAGACAATCTACTTAATAAGTGATTTGAATATTCAACAAAACTAACTATACTATGGTAACTCGAGGAAGTTACCACTTGACGATCATGGAAACAGCTACAAATGATGGAAGCTGTTACATCACTACCGCTTTAAAATTCAAGACAACGGTATTAATCTTACGGCTTTGTAAACTCTTTCTTCCAATTCATTAAAACTTCGACGTCCGATATGCTGAACGAGTAAGCGTAAAAGAGGGAAGAAAGAAAATTACGGTCCTACTGGTACCAGAAAATGGTGCATAACTCCCAGTTCGGAATTTGCTCACCAGCTTCGACCGGTGTAAATGAGCGACTCACTGAAAGAAACGGGCAGGCGTTTCATAATTAAGAAGGAATTGCAGATACCCAAGAGATAACGCTTCCTCTCTTTCACCTATCCTTTCTTTTGTTACCTTTTTAAAACGAAAAATTCGTGCAATACCTCGTGGACGTATGATGATTAACGATCTTTCGTAGTACGATAGTAGCACAAACCAATGCGTTGCGCTGGTGATTTACTATGTGATCGTACACAATTTTTCGTTTATCTTTTATAATGTTCGTACGCGCTAGTGCACATTCTCATTTTCTATATCGAATAAAAAAAACTTTCTATATCAATAAAAAAACGATCATATAAAAGCATATAAAACGTATATTTATAAGTTCCTTATTCAGAAGATTAGACACTGAAAAAAAAGTCTGGTTATATTAATTGGAATTCTAATTGAAAATAGATTAACCAGAATTTTTTGGTTCAATCTATTATAATTTTAGTTAAGGTAATTAGAATTTTGATTTTCTTAATATAATAAGAAGGTTCTGGTTCGTCTATTTTTCAATCAAAAACTTTCTCACTGGAGAGGTGCAATGTATCAACAATCTTTTAATTAAACAATTTTATGCCACAAGTATTCTAATCTAAAAATAGTTAAAAATAGTTTTAAAGAAAACTACTGCATATGTTTTTCTATACTTTTATATATTTACTAAATATCTACACTTTGTATGGCTAAACGTTTATTAATTTCCATATTATGTAAACGAAACTTTTTATAAATTTATTTTCAAAATCTTTAATGCGAAAATCTTTAAAATGTAAAAAAAGAAACATCTTTTAAAACCACAGATTACAGTCTAAAACTTGGAAAAATCGATTTTTCTTTATTATAATTCTTTTTATTAGGGTTATCACGAAAATTAATTTCTAAAAAGTTTACGATACCTCCCTTATAAAAATCACGCATCTTTGTATACTTTACTTGCAAGGTGCTAATTTATCTACGTATTTCTTTTGTTATAAATACTTTTTTTCCAACATCAAAGCAATTTCGGTGATATATCTATTCTTTTAAGGAATTTCCGTAAATGTCTGAGAGCATAAAGTAATTAAACATAAGAAACTTTCATGTTTAAGAATGCACGATATTTTCCGTTGGTAGACAGTTCCAGCAAAATGACAAATGGAGGGGATGTCTGGCAGAGTCATTGTGCATTTCTAGGATTAAGAGAAACGAGTGTGAGAATCAGAATCGCACTCGAATACATATATCGTGTGGTACTTTTTCTTCACGGCATTCCAATCTGCATCGTGGTCTCCATATGCATTCGTGAGGTTCGCAGTTGGAAAAATGCCAAATGGATGCACGGAGGACAAGAAAGAAGAGATGACAAAGAAGATAGGCAGTAGCAGGCAGTAGCGTGTAGAAGAACAATTATTATGAACTTGTGCCTAATAAGCGGCAATTATTTAATTTAGGAAGCATGTTTATTACGTTCATACGAGTCTCTTGAGTCTTGATTACTAGGTAATGATTCAACGTCGGCGTTTGTGCCGGCTATTTCCGCTACAGGAACTCGTCCCGTTCTTTCGACGCTGAGTCACGCGTGACGGACGTTTTTGTTCACAGACCGGTTTGAACAGTTCTAAGTCGTTCTTGGACAAAAATTTTCGCAAATGTGATCAAGCGTAGGCGTACTATTTGCAATCGTAACGGTACTTAAACGATGTTGCCCTCAATGTTGCCTATTCTGCATTTAGCAAAACATTATTTTAAAAAAACATTAAATTTTTAAACTGATTTTAAACTCATTTCTACCTCTGAACAAATTCTAATTAAATTGCAAACATTTCCGATTAGATATTATGATCCGCGTATTCACATCTCACTTTATCGATAAATTCGCGTACTTAAATGCTGTTTTCTATCTTGTAAAAAATTTAAAATTAAACTAATGAGAGTGTACTAAGTACAGCGGCGTACTTAATACACAAAATTAAAAACAATTAAAAAATTTAATTTATAGACTGCTTACATTTGACTTGCTGTTATAATTTTCATACGTCTCTATTTTGTATTTAGCAAAATATTATCGAAAGTCGTTAAATTATTAAATCAATTTCAACTCATTTCTATCTTAAAATAGATTCTAATTAAATTATAAAAATTGTCAATTAGATATTATGCGCATCTCGATGCGCACACCAGAAAAAAATATCTAGTTGAAACTGAACAAACAATAAGAATCAGATCGTATCGATCAGAATTCTGGTTATTTCAACTAGAATTTAATAAATTCAACCAGAAAAATCTGATTTAATCTATTTTCGGACTCTTTCCAGTATATTTACATCTCACTTTTATCGATAACTGTGCATTTTTAAATAATGTTATCTATTTAGTAAAACATCAAAAATCATTACATTTTTTAATCGTTTTTAAATTCATTCCTACTTCTAAACAGATCCTAATTAAATTACACAAAATAGCAATTGTAATCTATATTCACATCTCACTTTTATCAATAAATAAAATAAAATAAATTTCTATACGCTAATAGGATAATTTCAGGCAATTATTTGTCAAAGCAATAATTAAGATATTGTTTCTTGGAACATATAGATTCATGCATACCTTTATCAATAATTTGTCGAACACACATTTATTTCTATGCTTTTATAATATATAATGTAAATTATATGCGTAAGATTTATCGATAAAAGTGAAGTATGTACGGATCAATATGTTCTAAGAAACGATCTTAATTATCACTCTGACAAAAAGTTACGAAACTACCCTTTAGCGTCTAGAAATTTATCTTCTTCCCCAAGACTTTTTTTCTGATAAATGTTCTGAACGATATCGCAATCTTCTTTTCTTCACGAAAAAGATAGTTCACCACTTCGACTTAAACGAAAGTATAAGGGTGTATGTAACTTTAGCGTATTGGTGATCCAGACGAGAGATATGGAAAGCAGAAGCGAGGAAGCGCTGGCAACGGAGGTGCACAGCTGACGAAGAACCGCTACATAAGCACCGAACGATCAGCCCCGGATACCCGAGCTGTCACGTTCAGGAAAAATATTTCTCGGTTTCCTCGGCTATGGTCGCTCGAGAGTAACTGTTCCGAGTGTGTGTGAGCGCCACGATCGAACTCCCGTTTGCATGTGCTTCAAATATGTGAGGCAGATATTGCGGTAGTGGCCCTAGAAAAGACGTCTTTCGGACACACCACTTCGAGGCATGCTCTCACATGCTCGAAGAGCTGCGAATGGATCGTGGCAACGTGGTGGAAATCAGCAAGTCGCCAAACTTCTTATCAACAAAGGATTCACGGCTGACTCCTTATCCGCAATGCTATTACTTGTTTCTCGTTGTAGTTTCTCTCTCTCTCTCTCTCTCTCTCTTTCTCTTTAGCTACCGTTGTCGTGACTTGTTCTCCTCACGTACACTTCATTAAGTACTGTTCCGCGGGGACATCGGTCCACTTTGCTGCTCGAAATTACTTCTTCGAGGAAACCAATTTGCGCCGACGCACCGAGAGATACAGATTCTCCGTTGGGATGAAGATCAGCTATTGTCTTTATGCAAAAGCTGTTATCGCGCGAAGAGCGTCACGTCGACACGCGCGACGAGTATCAACAAGAGAATACTTGAAAAGCTATCGCGGCTGATAATTAAATTTGTATCAATGGCCATTTACAAATCATACATTAATATACAACAAATAAATACTTTCGTTATATTTAAGCTATTGAACAATTGCTGCAACAATGGATTAACCCATAACTGAAGTCCTCTATTTGTCCCAAAAAAATTGTGTCAATCCATTGTTACCGCTGTTATATTTTATGTAGTGATTTATATTTTTTCTATCTGTCAGTAATGTAACCATCTGCAGAAAATTTTTATTTTTCTCGTAATACTTATTTCTTATTTACGATCTGCAACTCGTAAACTTTTCAGACATGTGCTAAAAGTTTTTATAGCACGTGCAAATAAATATTTTTTTCCATCACTTTAACTTTACAGTTTATTTTTTCTGTTTTTTTTTTATTTTTTTTTTTTTTACAAAATATAGGTTAACCCATTTTGTAGCAAGTTCTTCAATTATTCATGTCTCTAATAATATTCAATTAAAAAATAGTAATTCAGGGATGTCTAAAGCAAACAATTTTACAATCCATTCAGATTACGCACTAAATTATATCATGATTGAATATGAGCGATTAAGATTCGATTATTAGAGCTTAATCAGTTTTATAATTATTGGTCAATGCCAAATTAGTCCAAAGCGCAATCACACAATGCAATGTCAACCTTCAATGCATTATAGTTTGATGCGTAGTATAACATCGCTATAACACATAAACTATAAAGCATATCATCGCGTTATGCACGTATAAATTATTCCGATATATGTTTCTGTTGTCTGCCTATTCTAGCATGCGCTTATTGCGCTCTAAATTATTTACGTTTACGGACCCATTATTTATTGCTGCTCATCGTATTATTCTATTGTATCCGCAAGCACAGGTTAATGTACGTAGACATACGACAAATAGTGAATTATTACGACACCCTATAAATGTTAAAGATAAGCGAATTACAACGTTGTAATTGGAATAACCCCGCACATGCGGTAGTCGCATCGCGTAAGTAATGATAAATCTCACGCGTCGACATTATTTTCTAAACGAGAGTCCCTCCAACTCTAAAGAGGTTCATCCTTACTTAATTGCGCATATTATTTTAGCAGAGCGCGGCTAATTGCCTGAATGCGAAATTATTACTTGAATAGGACACTATGTACCGAAACTGAGTTTAAATGGCAGTAGTTGCCTGACGGAGAGAAAGAGAGAGAGAGAGAAAGAGAGAGAGAACGCAATTTCACTGCCGGTATGTAATACCAGATAATTCCTCTTTTTTTCGCCTTCCAACAATTAAAGGGCACAAGCGACAAATCTCAGCTTTCTCATTCAAACGTGAAATTTCTTTCTTTATAGTAAAGATTTTACATCAGAATTGTGCCATTCCAGTTGGGAAATATGCAATCGGTAAGCTTTATTTCACATATAGTGGATTTTGAAGTATGTGAATATGCATGTCGTGTTGCAATATATCGACTGGATTACAATATTTATGCGCCTTGTAACTTCGTTCTTTGTCTTGGCGCTTCGAAATTCGGCGCATCGAACAGTTCCGAAATTCGAACCGCGTTGCCCTACCAAATCCCTAACGAAGATCCCAAGCGACCGGGAAATTTACGACAGACGTCAGAGAAACGAAGGACAGGCATCTACGAAACTTGAGTAAAATTCCATCCATCTGTAATAAGTCGCGCTCCTCGAATATCCTACTTGACGTATGTTACGAAGATCGCAATAAAATGTAGACATGGCAAAGTACTAGCTGTTTATTTGAAAAGGAACAGACATCTAATTTGGAAGATCTCGTTAACCGTATTCTCAGCATTCTATTTCAATTTTAAATATTTTAACATTTCTCTTACCTTATTTTACAAATAATTGGATCTCAACTCAGATTTCGAACATTATTCTTACGTCCTATTGTGAAACGAAACAATCGGCGGCTCTCACTTTTACGATAAATGTCTAACAAAACAGTACTTCTTACTTTAATAAGAAGTACTGTGATATTCTTTTATAGACACTGCTACCTCTTCAATTAACTTGACAGAAGAAACATAAGAGTAGTTTTGCATAATAGCGCGGAATATGAGAAACTTTAATCCGTGCAATATCGCTGCAAAACGATCTCTTTTAGTCGACTGTCACATAAATGCACTCCGCCCGCGTAAAATTTATCATATCGTTTTTAAGGTAAATTTAATGCGCAAATGAAGCTCCACAGAGATATTTTAAATTATAATTCAAAACCTAGTTTTATAATAAATCATACATGGCTCAAAAGATATATCTGATAAATCTTGAATAGAAAGGTTTGAAAAAGAGAACCGGATTCCCATAGTATTTCTTTGCTGATCCGTTTTTCTCTCATCATAAAAGTGCTCACAGAGCGACATGCAAAGTTATCAAAGAAAACTTGCTAACATTCTTTGCTCGTTGTAGGAAATAATATCATACCAGTAAAAAATAGAAAGCGAAGAGTCGGCTTGGCATTATATAGATATTTGGCGATGCAATAGAGCGCGTCATTTACAATACAAAGGGTATCATCTTCTCGTATTATTAATTAATAAACATTGCATCGTCATCATCGATACGCGAATCGATTCCGCAGATGACAGGTAATCCCAATGGGTTCGACGATAACAAGATGTATGGACGTCGATGAGCCTTCGAGGAATAAGTCGTTACGTCCGATGATAAGCAATGGTTATGTAGGGATAAAGTACCTACTAGACGAGTTAAAGCGGAGACGAAATCGATTAATGTTCTCGGAAGTTAACAACAGCAACCGCGCGCACATCACGTATAATCGAATAGAGTTTACTGACTAATAATAAAGAACTTAAACAGAAGTTCCGAGTAAGTTATGCAGAAGTTATTAACGAAAATGAGAGTTATTTAGCTAAAACGCGGTAATATACAAAATTAAAATTTTACGACGAGTAATGGCCTTGCGCAGCTTCAAAACTTGAGGAAAAGCCAGAATTCTGTTAACTATATTAAAATGTTTAAGTGTCGAAAAACTTTACAAAAATCACAAGTACTTTATAATTCCAAGCATAATTCCAAGAGTGTATCCAGAATTTCTTTTTGAAGAAGGTTTTTATCAATTCTGTTACATCATATAAACAGCAATTTTAAGGGTGTCGCACTTATTTGATCCAACAAAATATTCATTAACATTTCATCGCGTATATTTTGTTTTTCGACTCAAAAAAATGGTCTTGCGATAATTATATATATATATAATGTCAATAATAATAATGTCAAAGTTCTATGTAACGAAAGTTCCAAAAATTATATGGTTATAATGGAGAAAAAAAATTTTTACGTGACAGCAAAAAATATATTTAAACAACAGTAAAGTTGTTATTTTTTTTTATAATTAAAAATAAAAAATAAATAAAAAATTTCGAAAGAATTTTGGAACTCCACAAACTCCCCCTAAATACGTCCATAATCTCTAAGATACTTTTTTAAAACGATCTTTTCATTCGCGAACATATATTATAGCGAGAAAAAGGTCATTGCTGTTCGTCCATTAATATCAGCGATTAGATAATAGTCATTACAATTTATGCCACGAAAACAATTTCGCTGAGGAGTCAGCTGTGAGTAGCCACTCAAAACATCACACTGACTCGTATCGATCGTTAAACGAAATGGAGGCAATTAAATGAAACGGTTACGTTCGAAAACGCTCGCCGTTGTTTCTCGACTTCCATTCTCCATTATCTCGCGCGAAAGTCGATACACGTGTTAGGGTAAAATACATAGGTGCTTTATCAAGCATCCGTTGTAAGCGTTAAGAGCAGTCGCCTGGTGAGAAAAGAACTTGGTATTTAAGGATCATACATTTCGCGTTGAAATCTCAATTTTTCAACATAGCTCAATTTTTCGGTATCTCGAAACCGTCAATTTTCATTAAAATCAAAATATATGGTAGTAACAAAAATAATTCCTGCAGAAAAATTTTATTAACTGATAAAAAATATGACTATTCATTAAAAAATAGAATATTGGAAATACTAAAATATCAATATTTTTAACGATATATGAGAAATAGAAATATATAACTAAACTGTGTCACACATTTATATGACATAGCGCACGATCCTGTTATCGACATTCACAATTTTATGTGTTCGGTGCACGTTCTCCGACACTTTAAAATCATTAACGCCATATACGTATGTGTGACAAGAGAGAAAAGTTTGTTCCCTTCGAGGATGAGCAAACAATTTTTTTAACCTTTGATCTTTTCCTTCAGTGCAGTATATCGTTCCACGAAGATTAATGTATGTCGCACGTTCGCGCATAAGAGTGACTCGCTGTAATCTCCGCGAAGGAAAAAGAATCACGTTGGCGGGATTTCACTCATGTTCTCCGAGATAACGCGATTTTTTCGTTGCAAGTGCGAATCATAAACTTGCAGCAACGGCCGCGAAACCGGAAAAAAAATGAAGAAAAGAAAAAAAAACGAGAAAGCGAAAAGAGAGTACAATCTCAAGCAGCACGGGAGGGATAGCGGCAATACTAGCGGCAGGTAATGCTACTTAAACGCGACACAAGAGAGTGAATATCGGACTGTAAGGGGAATTTACGTGAGACTTCGATAAAGTACCGTGAACTTCTGCATTGAAGACACTTCGAGTTCGATATCTCGAGCGCGACGAGGGTGAGCGAGAACGGCAGCGACAAGAACGAGAGACAGGGAAAACGAAGCATCCTGATGGTGCGGAGTAACGGCAAGGGGTGAAGTGGTGAACAGCGAGCGATGGCGCAATAACGTTCGTCACCGAGAATTTCCAATATCACCGTCCGCAGTTATTGACGGACCGTAAACTCCACCGAATGGTAATCTAAAATCGTGCGGAAAATGAGGATGCGTACGATCGATGATTCACAGCGGCGATCGTTTATAGCCACAGGGGGGTCTGCTGATTATGCACGCAATTATACGGCATCGCGGCATCGTACCGTCACACAGCCGTTTTCATCGATGAGTGATAAATCGCGTCCTCCGCGCTTTCGTGGAGAGCATTTCCTCTGTTAGCGCCGTTTCCGTTCGCGATTTCGAGCCGAAATTATATCTGAACATGCGACACCGACTTGCCGTTCATTAATCGTCCTCGATCCAGTCATATTATGTAACACCATCGACCGTCCCGATTATTATACAACGTTATCGGGATAACTACGTTCGCTACGTAAACCCGATTACCGCGGACGAGAAACGAAGGAAAACCAATTGTCGCGAATATCGAGTGTATTCGAGCGAATGTGTTCGAGCTTTTCAGAGGAAAAATGCACATGTTAAGATAAATTCAACAGCTCCAACGTGGAAAGTAATTTTTCAGCGATTATTTTTAAATAATCTCAATCTATAAAAGAAAAAATCTATAAAAGAACAGTTTTACTGGAGTATATTTAGAAATTGCTAAGTATTTTAAAGTAATTGAAAACATTTAAAAATAATTTTATTGGATTATCGGAATAATTATTATACATAGGATGTTTAAGCTAATTACAAGAATGTTGCTTTTATCAAATTGCTTTTGAATGTAAAATGCTTTTTGCGGCATTGCTTGAATTTTCTGCATAATTATTTCGACGATTTAACAAAATTATTTGCAATTGTGTATCTGCTTGAATTTTTAGGTATTTCATCAAAATACGTTCTTTCCGTGTAAGAATAGTTTAGATTATTATCTTAATACTGGGACAAAATGGATGAATAAAAAATGCCAAAAAAGATTATTATAGATATAGGCAGAAGCAAAGTTTAAAGAGCAAATATGTGAATAAAGAAGTACCGTAACTCAAAATTTTCTCTACTAATACTACAATAAAACTGCAACTGTGTCGAGAGAATAAAACGACCGAGCAAGTATAAAGTAAAGTTTTCTCGACTAATGCGTGCCTCGGAATGTTGCGCGGCAGGGTGAAAACCACCGTAACTTCAATGGGGAAACTAACGCGTAGCATGAGAATCACATTAAAAACTCACGCGATCTTATGCACGAAGGTTAATTGCATCAACCTTCGTTCGCGCGCACGCTGACGTTGGAAATACGGTGCCCGTTAAAATGAGCCGCGCACACAAAGGCTAGTGTACGGGTCTGCAAACGCTGGCAACTCAATCAGCCATTTTTTAATTCGCACAGCAAAGTCCATTTCGGGCAGCAAAGTTTCGTTACGGAATTGTACGCGTGGCCGAATTCCAAGAGTCATCGGAGCGGATTGATTAAAACTTTCGACGATGTTCTCCGTCGCATTAATGTCGTGGAGTATTCGAGCCGCGTGCCAAAAGCGCAGTGAAACGGAGACGCGAGCTCTGAAAAACGGCACGCCGAGAGACAGTATCCCCGGCACCGTAACGCAGTGCACGACGTCTTCGCGAACTGGTAGGATAAAAAATAGTGGCATAAATCCCGCAGGAAATCGATCTGGCGTCCTTCTTTCTCCCGGGCTTTCCCCCGTCACCCTTCTACCATCTTGACACACGTGAGATTTACTCGCGGCCAGGAACCAATTTCACCTCTCCATCCGTCATATATCCACCTGATTAGGCGATTTGTTGCAGCCGGGTATTCCGAGGGGATACGACGATGTGTCGTCCCGACGACTCTTTCGAAATCGACACCACGACTTCACGTGTCCGTACGCCCATTATTTTATAAGTTGTATGTTCAGTTTGCTCGCACTTTCCGCTTATTCATGAATTCTCTTGTTGATCTCTATCTAGATTGAAACTTGAAGCGGAATAATCTTCTCCCGAATAATAACCGATATCGTTACATTGGCAGAAAAGTCTTCTTCGTATTTGTAACTATAATTACATGGTAAAATCATGGTAAAAGATTCCATTCATACAGTTATTATTACTAAAATGTTAGTAATAATAATTATATTTATAGTTCTACAATCAGCAGAAAATATATAACTATAATTTATAGTCATTTTCGATATCAACTTATAAATATTTACTTTTTCTATGTAGCACTAAAAATATAATTATTATTACTTATTAGGGCAATAATAATTATCAAAATGGTGTCCCTAACAATAATTAATTTACCATGGAATTACAAGCACAAATCATTTTTCTCTTAGTGTGATGGTTAAGCAAAGTAGAGAGCAAAGTATGGGAAATCTCGAAAAATTAGAATAATCAACTTGCGAAATACAGATCTATATTTAGCTGCAAGAATCTATGATAAATATTATAAAGGTGGATTAACCAGCACTAAAATTCTGTAACTCTTAACAAGTGTTAATATTATTACACTATCGTTATGCAAGTATTATACATATATAGTAAAAAAAAATGCAACAACTACATAATGACATTATCGTTAAGAGTTATAGAATCCCAGTGCTGAAATTGTTTTACTGGCAAAGTTATCTCCAATTAATCTTAGAGTATAAATTTCTCGCAATGTAACGTACGCTGGGATGCCCGCGCACCGCATTCCGATTATATTATTCAAAATTATTATACTGCACTGTTACGTTGTATACTACATATGTATATATATTTCGAATGTACAATAATAACGTTAAACTTATATTAATTGATGAAACTACTATTGATATGTATGGTTATTATAACAAGAGAACATGGACATGTATTATTATTACTCGAGCTTTGAATGAAATTTGTTACCAAAATACCACTAACTTTAGATTTAATTTTTTGATGGCTATATTTGATACATGAAAAGAACGATTTTGCTGAAATATCGAAAAATTTAACTAAATATACATCTGAAAATTTTATTGGACTAACAAAACAATTATGAATGTTCACGTCAATGTGATAACACTAATATCACAATATTGGTTTCGATTTGAAAAAGCTGTTTACTTGTTCATGTACACTGTTCTGTTTATCGTACAGTTTCTTAGTTATTTATCACTATTAGCTACTGTTAACACTATTTCGACTGCGCCTAGGGGT
This sequence comes from Acromyrmex echinatior, assembly GCF_024713525.1. Taxonomy (NCBI): domain Eukaryota; kingdom Metazoa; phylum Arthropoda; class Insecta; order Hymenoptera; family Formicidae; genus Acromyrmex; species Acromyrmex echinatior. The sequence goes on from NC_141859.1 coordinate 11,979,107, forward strand.
TGTTACCCTGAGTCGCCTGTTCGGACACTTTCGCGTATACACCTGGGGGCTAAAGCTCTGGTTCACGATAACCTCGCGATGACGCCTAGGGGAAAACCCTGAGTCGCAAGGATAATACTTGCGGACACTAAGATCGGACTGATTTAACTGACTTCAGCACCTCAAAATTGTACGGACTCGCGCTCGATCGATAGACTTGCTACCTCTTCGCGTTCTCTCGAAAGATTGACTTCTCCAAATTTCATGATCCAATCCTCCTCATATTCATCTACGATTGATGAATTTCGACTAATCAAGAGTGACGGCGGATCGGCAACTTGCAACAAACGCGGCAAAAGGATCACAAACGTCGTGATCCGCTTGATCTTCATCGCGGTGGTATCACGTTTGTCCACCGCGTTAATCGCTGAAATAATCATTATTAGATCACAGCACCAAAGATCTGATGTCTGCGAAGCATATAAATTTGCCATCGAAAACCCGATGATATATGACCATTATTTAAGACTCTAAATAATCTTTGAAGTCGATTTTTGGATCGCATGGTCGTGCACGACAATAATCTCATACGACTCATCAATGAAAAACGTTCAAACTGCTAGAATATCAAAATTTTTTACAGCATTGTTTAAGTTTTCTATGTACAAATATTTTTGTTGTCTAATAAAATTATTTCCAAATTTGTATCTAACTAAATTTTAAAGTATTTTAGCAAAATTGTTCTTTCCATATAATGAAGTTAAGTTTGCGTCCCAGCAAAGAAGAAACTTGAGTGTCTGAGAAAGTAATGAACCAAGAAAACATCAACATGTTATATTATTACTCGAGCTTCAAACTAAATTTGTTGTACCAACATGCCACTAGCTTTGATTTTATTCCTTACATTGGCCGTATTTGATAATAAAGTTAAGTTTGCGCCATAGCACAGAAAGACTTTAAGAATGTCTGAGAAAGTAATCAACCGGCGCGCTAGTATTAAATCCCGTGGGATTCTGGCTTTGCGTTGAATACCTTTTCAGATTCTAAACTCTCGTCCTAAATCCGCTTTATATCTATGGCACAATGTTAAGTCTATTAGAAGCTTATGCGGCATGAATCATCATAAATTATCAACCGCGAATGTTACATTATCCAAGAAAATGAGACAAATGTCGAGAATAATCCGATTTCGCGATCAGCAAAGGTATGGATTCGATGAAACAAATCCGTCGAATGTCCAGAGTGTCATATGAATTAATTAACTCGAAACATACTCGGATTTCAGACATGGAACAGCAATGTGAAATTGCGTCTGTATCCGTCCCATATCCATCCGTTTGAGATGTGAATTTGTCCTGCAAATTACATTATGTACACAAGGCACGGCCTCTGATACACGATGTGAGTCTTCCAGCCGAAGGCACAACACGAGAGCATGCATTCCGGGCGCGGTCGTGCTGGTAAAATTTAGACAGTCGAGTTTCAGGATACGCCGAATTGCTGCAACCAGCGCGCGTCGACGACGACTGGAACGGGCGAGTTCGGGGACCGACTCGTCCCATCGCGTCGGTCTCTCATCTCGTCTCGTGCGCGAGTACGCAATCCCAAAATATTCCGGAGTGGCGATATTTTCTGGACATACAGGACGACCGACAACTGGCCACCCGTACACGGGCTGCGTGCGTCCGGGCAATTTACAGCGGCGGCCTTTTGAATTCAGCAGTGCCCAACCGAGCGCAGAATTTTAAACAATTTGCCGCGTGACATGCCGACAGTTCCTACAAAGCCCGCGAAATCTGTACGAGTTTTCTGTATTGGGAACGAACATAAAGATAAATGAGTAAAGGATATTAGGTATTCATACAGCGTATCCACATTTAACGCTAAATATGATGCATACGCGCATCTACGAATGAACGTATGTTATCGCGTTCTCATGTCACTGCGTCGGAAATTTCTACTTTTATATCAGAAAAGACGGCACGACTAACGTCAATCGTGTATTTTTCATCGAATATCTCCCTAATTGATGTCAACTATTGCGAATTAGTATCATTGCCATCAGTCAAATCTCTACTCTATTGACAATACCGAATATGGTAGAACAAATTGCTTGCTTGCTTTAGAAATTGAAACATCTACTTGAAACTGACTTATATCCTTGATATCATTGTTATTTTTACGATACAATAGCAACCGAATCTAATAATAAGTACGTTGAATATGTTCGTTCACTTCATGAGACGTAATCAAAGAAACAATGGCACAAATCTAACTCCAGACTTTGGATGGCTGGAAATGCACTTTAATTCTGTTCAGATTCCCACAGAAAGAATGCTAAAACATTCAAAAATTTAGATACAGATCTAAAAATCATTTTATTGGACCATCAAAATATTTGTGTAGAAAACTCAAGCATGATTAGCTATGCTGCAAAGAAATCTGATATTCTAGTAATCAGTTGAGCGTTCTATTAATTTGATAGTCTAATAAAATTTATTTTCAGATTTATATGGCTATTTGTAGATATACCTACAGCAAAATCGTTCTTTCTATGCACTCTAGTGCCAAGCGTCACTTTATTCTTGTTGTCCATCATTAATCACTTGTTCAATAAAGATAATATGATATCAGGAAAGCACTTATTAGTAAAAATTTGAATGCGCCCATAGTAGATTTTCTCGTCATATTAATATAATACTAGCAATTTTATCTAAGAAAAAAAGAAGAACATACTCCATATACGCAATTGTAGAAATTTGATACAAAATGGTACTCTCAGCAGAGCTCGATCTCGATCAATCTTTTTTTAAATACGACAAATACGAGTACGTGTCATAACCGAATTCGCCCAGGTATACATTGTTGCGAATGTAACAATCGGAATACGTATTCTCTCGAACGGTGTCGTGCTCGGCGCAAAACTGAAAATACGCACGCGAGTTCAGCACGAGTTTTTTTACAGTCGGCAAAATGTCATCTCGGTGACAAAATCTGGTTAAATCTGATATCTACGAAGCGTAGTCAAATAAGTGAGCAGATAAATATTCGGTTCGTATATTACAATCGAAACTTTTTATAGTATATATAATATTCCATAATATTATTGATCAAAATACGGGCGTGAAATTTTCCGGGATGGGATACCACATGCAAGTTTTCAACATACGTTTGGTCAACCATGATTTTACCATTCCCTGTATCGAAAATTATCATACTACCTCATATTTCACGATACGAATGTTTCGAACACGACGCAAGACCAACATCTAATCGCCGTATGTGGCAATATCCGTGGTGGAACAGCGATAAGAGTGCTGAATCAAATATATGGAGTAACCGATACGCTGAGTCTTATCTAGGCGAGCGAGTCATTGATTTATCATGCGTCGAGTACTCGCTTCATACGATAATAACCGATAACGAGCTGGTAGGTAAATTTCTAGGTAACGGATCGATGATATCAGCTTTCGTTTCTGTTAGCACACAGTCGAAATGTCGATGTGTTATCGTGAATCAGCGGCGTAAAATTACACCGGAGCCACGTCATCGTATGCGATGCTTTAATAAGAAATTTGAATTAAAAAAAAGGCAAGTACATGTATCGCGCGCAGGCATGAAAAGAACAATTTTGCTGAAGCATCTAAAGAAGCTAAATATAGATTCAAAATAAATTTCGTTAGAATATCAAAATAATTATGACACATTGATTGGAATGTTAAAATATTACTCATGATGTTTGAGTTTTCTATATAATTCATCCTTTGACAATCCAACAAAATTATTTTCAAATCTATAACTATCTAAATTTTTAGATACTTTAAAAAAATCGTTCTTTCCATGCAGGCGATTACACGGTCCCAATTCGAAAGTTAATTTAATTTCATACTGTGTTGATTGTTAGCGATGGTTACAAAATGCACACTTACGATGACGAGATGTTGGGGTGATTAATGCTTCCAGGCTAATATAAATACTGGACCGCAAATAGCACTATGTCGTTTAATCTGAAACAAAAAGATGAATATCGTCGGTACATCGTTTATACATTAACGAAATAGATAGTTAACAGTTCTAATATTATTAGGTGTTGGAATTAATTCGTAGCGTTTTTAATGAAAGAATGTTATTTATTTCACATGAGCATTAAAAAATACATTAATGAAAGTACTTCCCATCACTTGTAAAACGCTACGAATTAATTCCAACACCTAATAATTTATAATATAATTTATATCTAATCTATCTAGTTGCCATAATTTATCGCTGGCATTTTTAATCGACCATGTTTTAAATATCTAGATGTTATACATATTATAATTATTAATTATAAAATGGAATTTATTTTATTCTTATTAATAATTATTAATTGTAAAATTAAATATTTTATTCTTATTAATTTAATACATTATAGTATGGCTATTGTTTGCCTTTCATCTTGTGCTTAATCTTTCACGTGTACCATTTATACATAATTCTATAACATTTTCCAAATCGTCGGATACAGTCCGAATCATGACGCATGAATATCTGAATATGAAATATGTCCGATCGAAAATAACTAGTATAATTTTAGATCTTGAAAGAGAAGAAATATTAATAAATTTTAACAGATACGGGATTTTCGTTAGTCGAGGAAACACTTGAACAATACCAGTTTTTCTTTCTTCAGGTACGATCGATTAGCACGTGATTCGTTCATAAAACACACGCGAAATATCTTCTCGCTTTAAATTATGAGGAAAAGCAAATTCGTTCGAAAGTGCTTTCTATGTCATACCAAAACGCTAAATATGGAAATTTCAGTAACATTTATTTGTCATAATTAAACAAAGCAAGAATGACAAATGTAATGTCTAAATACGTGTATATTTTCATACAAATACAGTTTATAAGTGAAAAAACTGGACATTGTATATAATAATGATGGACGCAAAATATAACCGTATTAAATTTTGTAATTAAATAATAAAAGAGCCCACAACAGCTAATTAGTACTTAATAGCGAGATGGATTAAAATGCGCTTATGAATATCGTACGTGCCGGCATTGTTCTAGCAAAATTATGTCCGCGCTGATCCAGAACAAATTAATGCCTCAAACTCATCATTTTTAAAGCTCCATAAATAATAACTTCACTATCGATAACGCTAAATGAAATTGATATCATAATTAATAATCATAATTTTTTTCTTATCGAAAAAATTTACAGTATTAGGAGAAAAAATTCTTGCGAATGTGAAAAATACAAGTTACATCTAATAAAAAGTAGATCGTTAAAATATATAATATATTTTTATATTGTATTAAAGATTTGTGTCAAGAAAATGTAACTAAATAATTCACATAACGTCAGTTAACTAATTTATAGTTATAATGTAATTTTTAAAGTTTATCGTTGCGTTATTTTTGTACAGTTGTAATTGATTTAAAAATCCAAATCTATAGCATTCAAATATAAAAGAATAAGGTTATAAAGCAAAAGGCAATTGAGGATTTAAACAAGATTATAGAATATCGGATTTATCAAAAAATCATAAATTCTATGTTCGCTTATACATTTATATAACTTATAGAACAAAAAGTTTTTAAACGACAGAGATTATGATATTAAAGAAAATTTTAATAAGATTTTCTGACCATTTATTCAATTTATATCTCTATTTATCTATTCGATTAAATAATGGTAGTAGTTTTGAAGATGTTAATTTATTTTGCCTTTGCGTGCGTGCATGCGTGCATGCGTGCATGTAGTAGAATTAGTAAAAAGTAAATGTAGCACGAGAAAAACGATAAGTGTATATAGTGGTAGGCAATATATTTAATTTCAAGATACAAGATATAATAAAATATTCATGAATAATGAACATTCAATATTCAAATTAACAATCTTTCAATTAGAAAACGCATGCGTTATAAATGATAACGCATTATATTCGTATAACAAAACAGAACCTATGTTGCACGCGCCAAATATTGTATTATAAAAATAAACAAACTTATAATAAACGAAATCGCATAATAACCTGGCAATGTAAATGATAAATATTGCGAATAAACTGAGAATAAAATATATGTATAATGTGAAAAAATCAGTCAAAATGCACATATACGTTTTTGCTGCATCTAAATATTTAGCTAGATGCAAATCTAAAAAACATATTGTTAGACCAGTAATTATGTAGGTAATAAACATGATGAACAATGCAAAAAATTTCGATATTCTAGTAACCAATTTGAGAACGTCTTGTGCAATTATTCTGATGATCAATAATAAAAGTTATGTATTTTCATAATATGTATATAAATTTTCAAATACTTCAGCAAAATCATTTTTTCCATGTACCAAACATTGCGGTAATTCCAAATTATGTACTATTAACTGAAGTAAAATAGAATCGGTATCAAAACGAGGAATTCTAATTTTAAAAAATTAGATCAATTAAATCAATAATTGGATCGAATTATACAGTAGTCCAGCGGGTCGAGATTGATTCAACTGAAGTAAAATTAGAATCAATACCTTTTAGTCCTAAATTAAACACAACAAAAAATAGATGTAGTAAGCCTTAAGCTAAAATCAATTCAATCATAGTTGATTATTCTCCTCATATTTGACTCACATTGGCCAATATTTTACAGCTTAAAAATTATTACATTTATTTGTGTTTCAAGAATTTATAATTAGCGACTCTCTCCAAATAACTCATCAAAATTTTTGAGCTTGTAGAAATTCAGCAGTAGTTCTTTATTTATTTTTACTTTATTTATTTATTATAAAATTTCGATTCTATTAACGACATATTATATCACAGAATTATAGCTAAAAAACAGAAGAAAATCGAATTGGGCGAGAATGCACTTTCTTACGATATTTTCCCAATATCAAGCGGGAAGTCAAGTGGAAAGTGCAATGAAATCTTATGAGGAACAAAGATGACTTTTGGGAACTTCAAAACGTATTCGGTCCAAAAGAAAATGTTCTGGATTGAAATTTGGATTGGCGGAACTTACTTTGGAACGTTTCGTATGGAACTTTAAGTAGAAAAAGTGAATCGAGATGTACGAGAAAAAAGAGAGAGAGAAAGAGAAAGAGAAGAAGGAAATATTCGTAAATCTTTGCAATAGTTATGGCGAAGCGTGACTTCCGATATAAAGGAAGAAGGTTGAGGTTACAGATTGAAGTCATGAGGGACTAGATTTTGGTGGAGGCCAGCGACACAGACAACGGTTATGGACGGGATAAAGAATTCGGAATTCGATTCGACGATCATGTAAGTTTCCATGCGAACGAGCATACCGACGTCACAATTTGGATTCACTTCCATATACGTGAAGCAGGTTCGGCAACGTTTCGAGGAGGACCGCGGATCTTATTGAAAGTTCCTACCCGTAAAGTCGGTCTCCGTTGACTGGCCTGGATACATGCTAGCAAAATCCCAGTTCTTCTATAACTGGAACAGGTAAAACCGAGAACAGCTCTCTCCTCCTTCTCTTTTTACCCTTCTTTCCCGGGAGCGACGATCGAGTTGCGATAAGGTTTGAAACGCATTGCTAACAAGTTCGCGTACCTAAGCAAAGTATTTTTTACCCTGTATTTGAAGAACTCGCCCCAGTAACGTTCGTTTCAATTAAAATTAAGTCTTTTATTATACATAAGTCCGAATGCGTATTATTATTATAATATGTGGTTATTCCTGTTTTCTTTTTCACATATTATCAGCTCTATAATAGCTGACTTCTTAATGAATAGTTATTTTTTTCTAATATAATTATATTCTTTTTTTTTAACATATTATAATCATATATATATCACAAATTTAAAAAATCAATTATATTACAAAATAAATCACTGGCTTCTTTTATCTATCAAAATGGTGTAAGTTAAGTTTATCTTTCCATTTTTTTCTATATCTTCTTTCTAAAGATAGTTTACGAAATTTATACAAATAAAATCGGACATCTATCATATATGTACACTACGTGTGCTATAAAGATACGAGAATCTAATCAAATTTTGATTAAGGAAAAGTTTCTTCAGAATTAATTGGAGGAGCAACAAATAGAATGACACGATATAGAATATTCTTATCCCATTCCATCATATTTTCACCATCGCAGCGTTCTTCAGTGTCCTAAAAGCCTTGGTGGCTATCGATTTTACGATTTAGGCAAAATTCATTCTGTCCCAACGACACTGAGTATATTTGCGCGATCGGGCATGCGCCATATAAATAAGGTCGGATCGATAAGCCATGCGGACAGAAAACGAGGAAGAATGGAAAGCGCATGAGAAGCGCATCACGGCGGCGGAACTAGATGCCGGCATTTCCTCTTTGCAGTTCCTTTACGCGTATGTTAGTGCGCTGCTTGGCTGATAAGAAAATCTCAGGTATCGCGGTTTATTTCAGTCAGACGTTAACGCGCGCACGAAATCTGCGAATCGTAAGGGCGTCACGACGTCGAATAATCCTCGGGAAGTAATTTATCCCCGCGAAATCTGACCGCGAGAAGAAAAAGAAATACTGAAAAAAAAAGAGGAAAAGAAAAGAATATACGCCGTAGAGTTATATACATACGGCGGGCCATTCCCGTCGGAAGAGCAAGCGGATAAGTTTATATGAATGAGACCGCGAGTATTGGTAATCCCGAAGATTGAGTTTGCAGTGAAGTTTCCAAGTCGTTCCCTCGGTTCGGCGATTTCTTTCCTTCTTTTTTTTTTCTTTTTTATCAACGTCGACGCGAGCGCTGGAATGGAATTAACGAATCAAGGGGCACGAATCGAGTAGCGTCGCTGAAAGTTCGATCTTTGACGACCGGTAGATACGATACGCGATCTTAATCGCGTCCCGAACGAACTCGGGAAGTTCTATCAGAGGAGCTTCCTTCTCGGTTTCCAGTATCGCTTCGCCTTCCGTAATCAATAAGGAAACTCCGTGAAGAACAGATAATATCATTCATGCGAACGTATAATTTGTTTATTGCTAAATTTATTTTCTCCGATTAAAGCCAAATATTTCCAAATATTTCTGGATACACATGGAATATCTATCTGCAATAGAAACAGATTTTATCGTGGATCTGATTGCACCGTTACCAGATACTGCAGTGTTTTTATACTATCAAGCATTTATGACGTGCAATATATTGTAAACATTTTTTATATTTTTGTTGGAAGACGAATCTAGAAATGCGCATCTAAAAATCGTTTTAGATTTTTTTTAAATGGATTGCATTTTATGGATTGCATTTTGTGGATTGCATTTTATGGATTACAATTCGTATGTAGTTGCTCCTCATTTTCACTTATCGCATTTATCATGTGAATTAAATTCGATGAACTAAATCTGATCCCTTCTAAAATGAGAGAACAAACTTTAGAATATGGAAAAATAACGGATGTTTATTTGTTATCTTTTATGTACTAATTGACGACATATTGGGATGTTTCGATACAATGTAAAACTTTTTATCGATGACAGTTGCAGATGAAATAAAAAAATACTACAAAATATTATTATAGTGCCGAATTCAAATAACATGAAAATATGATACTTTTTTGCTTCGCGTAATCCGCAATGAATTTTTGGGCGCATCAAATCAATTTTCTACCGTTTAATGGACATGTGTTATGTAGCACGCTTCAGAACTAACGCAATGATAGCGGCAGTCGCTGTATTGAAAAAAAGCAAAGAACGATACAAACTCAATTAACTTTACACAGAACATTCACGGAAAATTCTTTTTTTTGTATATAACGCGGGCTGTACAAACGGAACGCGACCAGAGGCTGTGCTTCATTCTCAACTTCCGCCTACATAGTAAAAATTTTTGCTAGCCATAAAGCTCTTGCGATATAGCCGGCAATATGTGCAAATTGTCCCTAAATAAAAAGTGTACTATAGGAATGGCACGAGAGCGTGACGATGCGGTACAGGCCATCAGATCGATCCTCGTACGCGCGATTTTACGCCAGAACCGATTTGATTTACTAGCGGAATTTTATAAAGTCGCTCGCGAGTTTCGATTTGCAGAAAGAAGAAATTATTCGCTTTGTAGAACATTTAATTAAATCAGAAAACGATTTAACCGTACTTGGTAATCTTTCAACGGTATCACCTTACGTTGCAGTGATAAAAGTTTTTCACGGGATTTATTTCGTTCTCTGATTAGAAGCTTTCGTAAACAATGTGATAAACCAAACTTCTGCGTCTTTTTTCATTTAGACATTCTGACCTAATTTGATCTCACGAATTCGCATCAAGAATACACGATGCTCGATGTAAAATAAATTGTTTCAATCTCAATAGGTTTAAATTAGATAATATATATTTTACTATGCAGGGTGTTTGGAAATTAGTGATAAGTCTTTCACAAGCACAAAAGCAGAATGGACTAAACTGAGAAAAAGTCCTCTATTTTACTTTTCGCAATAGTTAACAAGATATCAATTGCCGAAAATTTTTTACTCAAATACTATCAATTTTACAAAAAAAACTGCAAGGGACAAAAATTGTTTATTTTCTTCTCATAGAACTTTACAAATTTTTTCAGAATTTTTTATCAACTTTTTAATACTACATTTTCTCATTTTTACCAACATGAGAAAATACGGTATTAAAAAATTATTGAAGACCAATTTTCGGCAATTTTTAGCAATTGATATCTTGTTAACTATTGCGAAAATTGCAAAATCGTAGAAGACTTTTCTTCTCAGTTTAATCCATTCTGCCTCTGTACGAAAGACTTATCACTTATTTTCAAACACCCTGTGTGTGTGTGTGTGTGTGTGTGTGTGTGTGTGTGTGTGTATGTATATATAGCACGTTCTCGATAAAAGATATTTTATATATAAAATTGTTCTCTTATTAACAATTTAATAGTCTATAAATGACGTTACTTCTATACGTGGAAAAAACAATTTTGCCGTATTTAAAATTTAACTAAATACAGATATAATAAAAATAATTCTATATATATTAAATCAAATAATTATGTATTATAGAATGCTTATGATAAGTTGCTAAAATGTCAAATTTTTTGCAACATTGTTTATCATGTTTAAATTTCCTACATAATTATTTTGATGGTTCTACAAAACTATTTTAGCTCTGGATCTAACTAAATTTTTAGATATTCCAATAAAATTATTCTTCCCCCTCTTCTCTCTCTCTCGCTCTATTTCCATATAGTATTAAATTAAACTCGATTAAAATTCTACTAAAGTAAAGTTCGCCTTAAATTAATTAAAAAATAAAATTTTACTGTTTATTCACTTTCCAGAAATTTAAAATATTAATTAAAGGTCTTCGATTTTATTTGTTTGTAATTCAATAGTTATTTAAATAAATAATTACTTCATTTGTTTACCTTTCAGAATTTTAATATATTAAAAGTCTACATTTTTTATTTATCCGTAGTTCGAAATGTTTTTAAATAAATAATTTTAATCATATTTTTATAAACAATTAAGATTGTATTGGCAGCATAATCCCTGCAAAATTTTAAAATTAGAAATGTAATAATATTTATACTTTTCATATAAAAATAAATATATAAAATAAAACTATGTATACATACTTGAAACAGTTAAATAAATAACATCATATATATATTTTCATATATGTATTTCTAACATATATTTATCTATAAAAATGAGGATACATGAGCTATAATAAAAAATTCCTCTATAGAAAATTCTATTATAATAACTCAAATAGCCTTTTGAAATAAGAGAAAATACAAAATATTAGCGGCACGCTTATTTGTTAGAAGAAGTTTGTCATTTACAGTACGTATGCATATCAGTACATATAAGACATTCTTCTAATGAGTGTATTGAAAGGATTGAAATCTTAGATCCAATACTTTATGGTTATACAAAATTCCTTTACTTTATAGAGTATCCTCTTGAGATCATAAATGAGAAATCTGATATTAACACGGAATCGCAGAATATTTTTTTTTATTTAAAAATGAAGAGAGAGAGAGAGAGAAAGAGAGAGAAAGAGAGAACAAAAATTTCAATTTTTTGCGTAAGTACTTTGAATCAAGATCATTTATGTTTATGCAAAATTTTATTACGATTCACCTCCTTATTCTGTAAATGAAAATGTTGAATTGAAGTTTATTTCAATTATTAATTTTTATTTATTTATGAAATAACTAATTAATGAAGCGCAATAAAACTTTGCGTTAAACATAAATGATCTTGATTTAAAGTACTTACTTGATTCAAAGTAATTGAAATTTTTGTTCTCTCTTTCTCTCTCTCTCTCTCTCTCTCTCTCTCTCTCTCTCTCTCTCTCTCACTTCATTCTTTTACGTTTAAAATAAAATAGTAGTATTATGTATATGTATAAATATTTCTAAATATTTCGAAGAATTTGCAAAGTGATTTCTCTTCCTGCCCCCCCCCCCTGCCTCTCTCTCTATCATCCTTCTCTCTCTTTCTCACATCATAGAACTGACACATTTTAGGTTGATTAAGAACGAGTTCCATCGCTTTGAAACTTAATTAAAGTCAAAAGTAATTTTCGCAGAGTCGATATTCGGCTAGAAATAAATTAAACGTCAGCTAATTCACTGGAATTCTTTTCACTGCTTTTAAATTACGAAACTTTTTAGTAACCAAATGTGACAAAAATGCTGTTATAGATTATATTTTATAAACAACTGAAATGCTTATGTGTTTCGTAATTTTTAGTTTTATCAAAAATATATCTTAACTAAAAATAGTATTATACAATAAAGCAGAATAATAATAAATTTATTCAAATTATATGATATAATTTTGATTAATATAACAAAGTATTTATATTATTCTTACATATTAGTTCTTTAAAAATTGATTAATACTTATGTACATAAAAGCATATTTTATATCAGTCTTTTTATACGTTACTATATTAATTCTTCTTAGGTTTTTTAGCGCATGTAAAAAATATATATAAGATAAAATAAAAATTATTGCAGTAATCATAATTATGGAATTATAAGCATCAATATATGTAACGGCAATGAACTTATTTAAATTATACTTGTAAGACATAATAAAATCATAATTTGTACATTTATTGCGTACATTTTTCAAAATTCTAAAGTTATAAATTACTTCACGATCTTTTTCATACTGTCTAGTTTTTCGAAAAATTAAATCAGAATATATTGAAACAAGATTCTCAGCTATGTCTCTAAAAAATCAAATTTTCACAAAAAGCGAAATATTTTTGCAGTTGAAACATAATATATCTTATTTGTGTGTGTATGTGCTTGTAAAATTCGTATTAACCTAAGAACGATGTTGTGTTTTCACATAAAAAGGAAAGCATAATGTTTGAACGTTTTTCAACAAAATTCTCAAAGACGACTTTGACCTGCGATGCGGAAGTAAGTGGCCAACTGGCGAACGACTGACGTCGCTCATAGACTTATTGGAAGGTAGCAAGATATACTCTCTTCTGAACATACGCGGAATGTGGTAACTTAGAGTTGACATTTCGAAAAGCGCGCGCCTTTGAGTGCAAAATAGAAAAATTCCTTTTCAAATCGCCGTAAAAAAACATTTAACTTGAAATCCATGTAATCCAAAAAACTTAAATTTTTATTTTACTATTCTACTATTTAGTTGTTTATTTTACTTCTCAATTCAATCATTTATTTAAATAACATTTAATAAATTAATAAATAGTAAATGTTAATTCTCTTATATTTTTTTTTCATTATCGAAGCGTACAATACGGGCTTCTGTAGGTAATTCATAATACGACATGTGGAAAAAGATATCATTTTAGCGTATTAAAACGGTAATCCGATGCTCTCTATCCGTATAGCTATAATGATCACGGAAATCGAAATTTCTCTCGCCGAATCGTGATTCGCCACAATTAGTTTCATTAATGCATACACTAAACCATGTCTCAAAAATAGTCGTGGAAATGTTAAAACGACAATTCTCGATTCTCACGTACGGTTGTACCGTGAAATTGATGCAGTAAAAAACGTCCGTGAGATATAACGAGAGAACGAGCCTAACAATATCACATCTCTTCGTTGTAACGATCGATTAACCAGCGTGAATCAGGATGTTCCAGCTTCGTTCGTTTATCCATATCTCTGACATCCAAGCCAGACGCGAAACATCAATAGGTCCCTGTCATACACACGATTGCAGATTCAATAAGCTGCTTCGATGAGGAAGAAGTGACGTTATCTATCGACACACGAGAACAACGTGATGCTGCTGACCGTGCGGGAAAATTATATTATGCGACGAATAATCTCTTGGCGCGTAATGTTGGAAGATACCAAAACGCATGAGAAAAATATTTCCGTTATAACATACCTACGTTATTTTTATGTAATGGAGACTATGCAATGCATAATATATTTATCAAATTACTAATATATTTATTAAGTAATGACGTTACCTATTGTTAAAGTCTTATACGGGATATTCGATTCAATCTATCTATGACCGATGTCTCGGAAACTACCAGAAATAGATGAAAAATTATATAAAAGCCTCAATAGAGAGAATTACTTTGAGATGATTTTTAGCGCGAACAAAACCGTATTTCAGAGAAGAAAGGGAGATCAAATTCTTTTAATGGAATCCCTCTATAAAAATAAAACCAATCGATAGATTTTAAAAGAATCCATTGACCTATGATATTAAAGCTGTATTTTTGATATTATGATCACAACGAATTTTTGAAATCGTCTCTGGAGAGTATCGATTCCTATTCGATCAATCCGTCCACGGAAACTATAAAAGAACTGAATGGAGCTCTATCGATTAATCATAGTTTTGTAAAGAAATTCGATTAAATAAATTTTCTCTCTCTTTTTCCCCTTAAAATGCAGTATGGAAGAGCATCTATAGGATTTTCTATTTTGCTTCAAACTGAAAATAATCCCATTAATGAATCTTTTTCATAATTTTCTTTGATTTTCAAGATATCAATGTGGACAGAATAAATCAGACAATCTTATATATATATCTATAATACTCAAATATTCAATATTAAACTAATAAAAACTATCGCACAATAACAAAAATAATTTATCAGCATTATCAGATTGTTCATTATCAGATTTTTCTTTCTAAAGCTAAAATTCCCATAAAAGTAGATCGTGCGATTGTACTTTATATGTAAATGATGCAATCGTGATATACCTATACTGCAAGATCGTAGCCACGATTAAAGATGAGCGGGAGTATTCACATGCTTTTAACACCAGATTTCGCGGTCATTCATAGCCCTTGCGCGGCAAGCACATTTTGGCACGCTTTCAAAGGGTAACACACAGAATAAGCGACTCGCGTATTTTCTGCGAGTTTCCACGTCTGTTGCACTAGACGGCGACCACCTGACAGATCATTCGTCATGCAGGAATGAACGAGAAATTCTCCCTCTCTCCTTTTTTATCTCACGAGCAGTCCCATATCCGTCGTGTAAATGTCGCCAGGAATTGGCGTCGTCTCCTTGTCATCGTCGCGTCTATTATACGTCCTCTTCCTTCTTAGTATACGCCGTTCCGCTCGCACATAAGGGAATGCACGACCAGATTCCGGCGGTCCGTACGTTCCCGCTCATTAAGGAAATGCGAGCATTCTAATTTAGTACGTCGGTAGCCTCCCACGCGTGTCTCTCGCTATTTTTAGTTAAGACGCGCTCTGTCGCCGAGACGCGTCTGACGACAGCTGGATCGTGACGCAGAAGTTTGTGCGCTTTATGACATTTCATGAGAACTCTCAGAAGAGAGCCCGTATCACTCGAAGACAGTTGTAAGAAAAGGGAATTTGAGGGTGAATGAATTCCCGGACATGAAACATGATTCCCGGACTGTATATATTGTATGCATGTTTTGCTTCTCTGAGAGACCTTCATGTGTAACAAAATAGACAAAAGGGTAAAACTTAAGAGATCGGTGTCCATTTCGTAACTTTCTTCACGACAGAAAGAGAAGTTACAGAAGACTAGCTTTCGAACGATTGACTCGAAGCTTTCTCGTGTCAGGAGCACCTGGTCGAAGGAAGTGACTGTCACGGGAGAGTGTGCGGAGTTTGAAAGTAATTTACAGATGGAGGGCCGGGTTAAGGTAAATAAACAAGATTGCTTCGTAAAGTTTCCATGGAAGAAGGATGGCTCTCGTCTTTGTAATGATCGCGGCGTAATGTGAAATTCGCTAGCTAGATAATGGTATATCGTTCCGCCTCCTCTGAATGTAGGTCGAAAGATCATAAGTCCGCCGAAGAATTAAGCCCGAGGAACATTACGGGCATGGGCCAGGCCGACTTCCAGTGAGAAATTGCGGGCGAGATAATATTGGAAGTATAAAGCTTCCCCAATGGTTTCCCGCATCGCGAGCCGACGCTTTTTGCCAGCGATAGCGATTCGTTATCGCGAGACAAGTATCACGGCGATACTTTATATCGCGCAAACCAGCGTTATCCGAGATTTACCGTTATTAAGACCGTCGCAGATGCCGAACATTTCGTAGCACACAAGTATTATTACTCAACGAACTACTTTCATGAATTAAACCTATTAATATAGAAGCTATTTCTGCAACAAGTTTTAGTAGACAGAATGGATTAACAGAGATTATAGCGAAAATTATTTAAGTAGACTATTACTTTACTCCAACCACTAATTTCTGTCTAAACGATACTCTCTGATTTTCTTACTAATGATAGCGTACAAATTTTGTTAAGTCTCTTAAGAAAAGAGGGCTTAAAATAATCTCTCCTTCTTCCTTTTAATAAATCTGTCTTCTCCTCACAGGAAGAACTCCGAGGAAACGAGGTATTTCCTCGTTGAAATACACATGAGATGTGTATATTGCCAGACGGTGTGGAGGTAATCTGATGTGGAAAAGGCTCGCAACGCGCATAAAGTGAGCGTAAAGCCGGTAACAGTTGTGCACAAGTGGAATCAGAAAATCGATACGATGGTTTTTGTGGATTGTCGTGCGAATTTTAATAGCGCGCAATATTCCGATAAAAACACTTCTAGTTTTTTTATTTCTATTATTATCGCAGTAAAATTCCTAAGTAACTGTAAATAATCTGCTTAAAGTTCTATGTTAAAGTACAAGTTCTGTGTTAAAATTAGAATAAAATATAACAAAATTTAAAAATATAATCTACATCTTTTAAGAATTTTAATAATTTCTTACATTATGAATAAATACGTATCAATACAGGATAAACATGGACTCTCGAGATTTAACAACAGATTAATATTCAAATAACGAGCAATTAAGAGTAATAACTGCGCGGTAATTCATGCGCTATTATTCAACAATTACATTTCTGGATTCTTTACATTGAATAAAACAAAACCGATTTTATTTTATTTTAGTTCAATATAAGCAATCCAAAAATATAACTGTTAATAATATGTCTATAATAACTGTCAAATTTAATTAGAATATGTAATTTCTATAATTTTATTTCCTTTTAATGTTACATATGTCATACTTTTAAATATAATGTATTATTTAAAACTATATCATAAATTTTCAAAATTTCAACACTGCGATCCTAATATAATGTAAATTTTATTCTTTAATAGAATTATAAAATTTTTTCATATAAGGTACAAATATGTCGTTTCTTCAGAAAAATTTATTTCTATAAATATTAGTTTTTACAGTTCATTTCCTTCCATTATCTAAAAAATTGTTTATTTATGAACTGTCTATCAATATAAAGAATAATATATATATGTGAAATACTGCTCTCTCTCTCTCTCTCTCTCTCTCTCTCTCTCTCTCTCTCTCTCTCTCTCTCTCTCTCTCTTCACTTTTATCTGCAGGTACATATAAGTAATCAATACAATCAAACATTAGATAAGCTATTATGGACATAAGGACCTCTACTCTCAAACGTTTTCCAATGAATCCTATTTGCTGTTTGATGTATTTCTAACTGATTCTTGCTCCCATATAAAATGTTCATCTTTCGATACTACGTGTTAACCATATAAAGAGTGGTTGCTCTAAGGCTCTCTTTCAAGGTACTTTCGACGATAAAGTCGACTATTGAATGGGCAACAACTTCTTGTAGATCGAGCGTGAAACTGCTAAAGTTTTCGCGCTATTGTCTTCTACTAGGGATTAACATCGATATACGAACGTCCTTTACCAAGCTTTGTGAAATAATGGTCGTATCTTAATCCTTAGTAAATCCACTTGATTTTGAATTGGAATATATGTGTGTATGAATCTATTTATAGTCATATATGTATGTATTCATTTAAATCTTTGAGCAAACCGACTGTGATACGAATATATACATATATGTTTTGAATTTTGTGCCAAAGTACTAATGCCGTTAATTTTTACTAATTTATAAAAATTAAATTTTTACTAATTTATATTTAATAAAAATAATATTTAAAACAGCGGAACCTGATAAATGAACCTACTTATAACCTGATTTTAAAAATCAATGATTTTAATTTGCAAAAAACTCACTTCAAATCGGATAGCACTGCGTAAACTCACTGCTCAAAGGGTTAAAGATTCTTCATGCAGAAATCATGATAAGTGGAAAATCAAGTAAAAATATGAGGAGTTTAAGTAAGGAGATTTTGATTGATAAACAGAAATTATGGTTAATAAAAAATGTAATACAAACGTAATATATGCAATATATGTACATATAACACATATACACACATATACGTTTATAAGTTCTTAAACATCTTTAAAATGAAATAAAACATTCTTACGTAAACTTTTTATTTTGACAACATAATTTAATTGATCTTTTTTAAGTAGAAAATAATAAAAAAGTACCTGTCATAGTTTGATATGTTGTCTGGAAAACTTACAAGTTTTTCATCAAAAAAACTTCCGCGGATGATAGACGGATCAGAAAAGTGAGTCCACGGATTAACTCACAGCTCTGGCAGTGTCTCCAAAGTGCCTGGAGAGAAATATCATCATTAAGTACGCTTGAAAAATTAATTAATAAAATGCCTAAAATATGTAAAACTGTAATAAAAACAAAAGAGAAACTTTTTAATAATAAAAAATTGTAGGTTTCTCAAACAATATATCAAGCCGTATATACTTTTATAGTTATTTTATTTTTAAAAAGTCAAAATTATTATAATTATATTGTTAAAATAAAAAAGATGTAAAAGTATATTTTATGTATATTTTATTTTATTTTTCAGAATATTCGGAAAGTTATGCGAATGGTATACATATTGTAACATTTCAGTATATGCATACGTGTGTGTGTGTGTGTGTGTGTGTATATATATATTGTATATATAACAATTGTGGTAAATTCAGTATAAAATTACACCCATGGAAATTGTTCAATTAAAGGTAAATTGCATATTTCACGTCCTCGTGTTTAATACAATCCCCTCTAGCATTTGCTCCAAAATACCATTGATATCTGCACAAACCGAAGTCTGGCGTTGATGATTCGCAGGATAAATTATTGTTGAGATTTGTATGTACCGAATGTAATCAAGTTACATGTTCGTATCCAAGCTGCGTCCCTGGTTTCCACGTAAACGTGGTGAATGGTAAGCTGTATCACGCGCCGATCGGCCACGCCACGAGCTTAATAGAATAACTAAGCTCTACTTATACGAGACAAACAAGAGGCCGATCATCAATTATTCGTTATATCACAGGAGTACGAGTATTGTAGAGATACGCGTGCAAACAAACGATACACTACTGTACGAAGTACGGCTTAAACGTAACGTCCGCGTCCGTATGGCGTTCTTCACCATGAAATTTTAAGTCTGTGGAATTGAGACCGCGGCTCTTCCAACGAACAAACTACGACATTGTTAGACGAAGGTAATCACGCTTGTCATCCGGTAATATAACACACAGAAGAGCTTCGCTGGACCACGGAACGCCGGAATAGACCGGCGCTCATTTTAGGGTCAGTGGTATAATCAGAAAGTAAATTACAAGCCTAACGGCGTCGCACGAGAAGAGGGAATATACATTTTATCCTATCTCGTTTAGAGAAGAGGGAATATACCTATATAAATTTCGAATGTTTTAAATCACGGTAAGAGTAATGTCTAATAAATTTAAATAAAACTTGCCCTAAAAATGAAACGCATTTATCAGCATCGCGCAACGAATGATTCGATGATTTGGATGAGGTGTGATGATTTGGAACCTGCAATGATACCTTCGATCGCGCGAATCCCTGGTGCCGAGTATGCACGCCGTTGTTTCGTGTTTCGCGATCGAACCTAGTTTAGTTTCCACTCAAGTACCTATACCATGATGTCGTGACCGCACTCGACCCCTCCATACGCGAACTGCATTTACTTTCGGCGTGGACATGCTGGAGAGAGAGAGAGAGAGAGAGAGAGAGAGAGAGAGAGAGAGCTCTCGAAGGAGCGACGATGAAATCTAAGGGAAAATGCACACGTCAAAGGAATAGTTTGTGAGCACGAAATCGATGCTCGCCAATCGAAACAAATTTCATTCGCTACACAGTCTGAAACGCTCTCGGAATTGTGGGCTAACGCCCAAAGCGCGTTATATGGTCGTTCTAAATTACACCGTTCAGGAAACGATCGCGCCATAGCACGTATTATCGTTAGAATAATGATGTTGTAACGGTGCGATGTAAAAGCCGATAGTACTCTAGCGAGTAAGTTAATAGGTAACTACAGACATTTTCACTAAAAATCATTTTTCAAAATCAATTCAATCATTCGGCTTACATGAAATGTAACTAAAAAGTCGCTGCAGTACGTAGAAAGTGAATGATAATAAACGAATGAATATGCATTTTTGTTTCGGTACGTGTTACGATTAGAGCGTGTCGCATCGCAATAGCGTCGAGCTTTAAAAGACCATACTCGTAAATATGCAACGTGCAACGTTACCAAAACTCTCGAAAGAAATACGTTCGCTTTTCCGCCATTGGAGAAACCCCCAGGATGAATCCTAAATTAATTGCGGTATTCCTAATTAGCGGTTAATGAATTAGTAAATACCACAAAATTATAACGATCAATTATTAATCTATTTTCTGCTATTAATGGTTCAAAAATACTGAAGAAGGAGAGATTGAGGCTCATATTATGGATCAATTTCATATGCGGTCGAATTCAATTTGGTTGCGGGAAATAACGACCGAGGCGTCGATTAGCAATTACAATTTCGTGGAAGCATGGTCAACGCTACTATACGTATTGCACGCTGCTAGCTCTGTTGAAACTTTCAAAACGCCATACGTTCACCCTTGTTGCCCCATCGGCCTTTCATCCCTGCCTCTGGCCTAGTCTCGGATCACTTCCCATTCGCAGCATGCGCGCGAGTAATGACCGCGAACGATCGATTCTGTGCACCATATATTGGTGAACAGCGTGAATTCGTGAGGAATCTTACAAGGCGAGGTATCGTCGCCTGGAGGCGTATCGCTTCGATAACGCAAATAGTTACGGTACCACTCTTGAATACCCTATCGTCGTTATTCGTCGTTCGGTACAGTGAAAACGCGGCGCCGAGGATCTTCCACGTGTCTCACATTCGCGATAAGGATTACCGAGTATTGAAGTTCAACGACTTCTATACGTAAGTGACTTCCTCGGAGATTGTATATATAAGCTATGGTAAAAATAACTCCGTTAATAACGGAAAGCAAGCGTGGTAGACGCTGTAGCACGCAACAGCGATATCTAGCCGGCGGAAACAGAGCGCATTCGGCTGTACGCCAAATGGAATTCTATCTCGTCTCGATTTAATTTGAATGAATAGGATATGTGCGAGGGACGACGCATGGAACCGGTGCGACGATTAATTGACGAAAATTCACGTTAGAACAATGACTTTCTCAACTGCAGTGCTGAACGAATGGTCGTCGCAGACAGCGAGAGAGGACTGTAATTCTCATCAGGAATGGCCCATTCTCCGCGAAGATATTCCAAGTTCTTTGGCGAGGGCCATAAAGAGCGCCGACACTTTCCCGTAGCGGCACTTATGTACGATAAAGTTACTGTCTGGTTCACATTTTTACATCGCGATACGTGTCAACGAAATGGCGGTTTAGTGGCTGACAAAGAGATTCTGTTAATGGCAGTGGAAACGCGACAAAGTCGTTTTCGACGAATGCTAATTGTTACAGAGCTCACTTGAATAATTAGCATACCGTGCATTAATTAAAATCTTCATCGCAAGAAACTTCGAAGAGCTTTGAGCACCAAAGATTAAATAGTAAAAATACTTGTAATTTATTTCGATGCGGCAGTTAATTTCCAGTTGCGAATTATATTCCGCCCGCAGAAGCACTGAACTTCATTAAGGAATGTATACATTGTACTCATTCCTGGCTCTCTGTATATATATTCTATTATCTTCAGATTAAGAGATAATTCGTACCTAAAATTATCTTGCGATTAAAGCATATTTCAATTAAATTTGATGAAACCGAGAATCGTAAGTAACGTTATCGCTACATAGAAAATCCGTATTATCACTTTACACATACAGTCGCGTTTATTTGCACAATTACCAGTTGCCATAATGTTTCGCTGTGTGCAATTGTATCAGTCAATTCAAACAATCCGTACTGAAAAACCACAATCATCTATTTGAAAACAAGTTCGCTTATCAGCCAGATAATGATCGGACAAACCATAGCTCGATTGTCAAAAGCTTAATTGATGTTAATATATTTACCACAATATTCTATTATATCAATGCACACTATTTCTATTAATGTCTACCAGGCAACATGTGATAAAGCGATATTTACGACTTTTTCTAATAATTAAAAATAAATACGTTTAACTCTAGTATGCTATCTTGTGTAAGTTTGACATGCAAATGAGTGAAGTCATTAAGCGATAAGCTATGTCTTCAGCGATCAGCAGGAAGTTCAATCTGCTATGCTAAAAGCGAAGATAAGCTTTTAAAAAATTAAATCCGTGTTATATTGTTTGGATCACCTAATGGTCAGAGAGCGATTTCAGAGCGAAGATAAGCGATTTCAATGTTTAAGCAGTGGCACAAACTTTTTAATACTTTTATCATATGCAGGAAGTCACAATCTACAACAACACTATTTCTTTTACTTACATTCTTTTCGATAAAACGAACCTTTTTTATCCATCACCAAAAAAGGGTAAATTTTTAATCTCCTGAATGATAAAATTATTAAAAAGTTCATGGCATTTGGGAAACACCTTGAAAAGTAAGCAAAAATATTGAAATTTGTTTAAGTATATCATATTAATGCTCAATATTTTCAAGGTATTGCCTACCGACTTCGAATTTTTTATTAATATTATCATATTCAGAAGATTAAACTCTATAACAACCGCTTTCCTTTTGCTTACATCTTTTTGTGGACAAAAAATCGACCTCTTTTTAACAATCTCCATTTAATAATATGCTTATTTTGTTTTTCCTTTTAAATTAATGAATAGAGTATTTCTATTTATATAAAAGCCTAAATTACAAAATTTTGTCATTAAAAGTATGAAAATTTTGTATTGCATTAATTAAGAGTGACCTATTTCCTCGTATTTACGTAACAATACCAATAATAATACTGTACCACATTGATATTCTATGATTAAATATATATACGCATATACATGTAAATAGCTATTAAAAAATAAGCATTGATTTCGGGTGCGAGAAAATCATCGTCTTATGCTATAAATGCAAATAAACTTGTAATCACTTTCGATTATTCTTGATTTTTATTTTATATATTTATATATATAATGTATTTTTATATATGCGTGTATATATATATATATATATATATATATATATATATATATATAGATTTCCATACTAATATTATTTCCATAACATCGACAACATTCAAAAGAATAATAAATTCAAAAGAATGATAACGTAATTCAATTTAGATACGCCTAACTGCGATAATTTTATCGTTTATGTTGCTTCGATTCGCCAATTTCACGTTGGCAGATTCGGATATGAAAACGGTAACATTGTTACAGAGAAGGAACGTGTCAGCGTAAAAAAAAAAGAACGTATAGATTTCTAGTGTTTCACCATATGGCTTGCCGTAAACCCATAACATTACATTAGATTCTCTCACCACTACAGTGCCATCAAACCCATTCTATTCTATTCCGCGATTAACAATAAGCAATGAAAGAAACGAAAAAGCTAACACGTATCTCTCTCTATGTAGTGATATTATTTTTTAAATTTCTTTTTATATCTCTTCTAAAATAATATAATTGATCAATTTTTGTTATAGATTTTAAATGACTATTTTTATAGATTTTAAATTACTAACGAGAAAGAACAATATAAGACAGTTATCGGTGTATCTATTTCTGCTGAAACACTGTATTATATTAATGATCATTCTGTCCTTTAGCAGAACCATTTCTAGACAGACACAATCCGGGTGGACCGCGCACGTGTTTAATTCGGCCACCCAGTGGGAGTGTATGACGGAATGTAACTGACAGAGGGTTAAATATGATGGAGAAGCCCGTCGCGATGACGATGATCCTCGTAAACCGTCATGTGCAGAGCGTTCTCGAAGTGTGCGGTCCACATTTTTGTTGGAAAAAGTCGAAGTTACGGATAGAAGCACAACAGCTGGTACGTAAAATCGGTATAAAGAACTCTATCCGGCACGCGAGGCAGTAAATATTGGAATCCTCGTGAAACTTCGGAGTCATATACGCCCTCGCATAATGCCGGGTTCCTGTGGGGCGTTACGAAGCAGACAGACTCGTCTGTGAAATAAATCATTGCAAATACCTCCAAACACGTGATGGGAAGACCTGATCTGCGCTCATATGTACACGAATTCTAAATATCGAAGAATAAGAGACATTCGGCGTAGCTAACAACAGTAATAATTAATATTGTATTAATAACTTATTAAACAGGAAAAATTAGATCGACAGTTCAAAAATAATAAAATTTACATTTTAAAAGCGTAAACACTATAAAAAAAAAATTGAATATTATATAAATAAATCTGGAAACGTATTACAAAACTATTATTCGAAACAGATTCCATATTTCAATCCAAATTGTTCAATTATTCCCTAGATTTCTATAGTCTTATTATTTTATTACTTATTAGTCGTATTATTTTGATCAGTATAAACAAATGATTGCATGTTAAAAGTACAGTAAAACATATTAAAATTGCAACAATTTTCTCTTTCCGAATTCACGAGTAATAAACTCGCAGAATAATTCAGAAAATGTCAAACAATGCCCAGTGACCGCAACTGCATTTCAAAATATCATGGAATAACGTGTTTTAGTAGCATGCTTATGCATTAGATATCGCGTAGCGCGTGACGTTCCACCGCGTTTGCATAAACGTGTTTGCCTTCCACCTTCCACTTTTAATGCCATCTGCATAGTTGCATGGCGCACAATGTTAAGTGACTTAAACTTTTTTACGCTGGTAATTGTAATGTAGAGTCTTCTCCCTTCCTCCTTTCAGCACGTCCCATAAGATATTCGCACGAAACGGTTCTACGTACCGGATGAGTCGTAACTTCGAAAAACGAACCAGCTCCCGCGGGGGATGAAAGTCGCAAAGAAACGTGGAAAATGGTAAACTCGATGAACAATGGTTCGTTTTTTATGAGAGTCCCATAGGTGTTTGCGGGGCTCTCGCGAGTGCATAAATGTGTGCGAAAAACGAAAGAAGAAAAAGAATTGCGGGACCAAGCCGTAACGGAAAACCCCCGCTGCCATAAACAATCATGAGTGTTTCTTTGCAGCTCGACCGTAAATTCATTCTTGTCGACGATAAAATATAGCTACCTGTACATTTTGGGCCTTCACATTTTCATATAATTCTTGAACTCTGATTTAATATGTGCACCTATGAATTTTTCGAAAAATGAAATGTTGCGGCACATATAAGCAGCTTCTGATATCGGTTCTTTTATTAAGAAATATCGATTCAGTTGAATTATTCTAGAATACAAAGCAGAAATAAGGACAGTCTCAAAGGTGAATTCCGTATATTTCTGTTCACATTAAAGTTATTATAATGCATCAAATTGATCAAAGTATTGAAATTTTATAAGAGATTTATTATTAAATGGCAAATGTAATACTTTGTTATATGGATTAATTGTTATTTTGCAAAACATATAAAGATCATTGAATACATAAAATGTGTGTATAATGATATAATTTTGCAAGTCTTTCATATATTACAAATAGCAATTAATACAATAATATTGACGGACAAAACGTGACAGGAATTGAGATGTCAATTTTGTAAACGAGAGACGTCGACCGCTATAATGACGTAACCTTTTAATAACAAAGTATCAGAGACCTAACAACGGCTGTATTTCATGTGATAGATATATGCTCGTTGCAAAATTAAATATGCTTGCGGACAATTAATTTTATCGGCCGTTGCGGCGATACGGCAATGCGTGCAAATAACGGGTTTTCATTTCGCATATCAAATATTGCAGATAACTATCTCGAAATTATATTTGCGCGAATGAAATCACGAATATCGGAGATTCGAAGCATATAATCTCATTATCATATTTTTAAGGTAAATGCGAGCGGAAATATCGATACGTGAAATTGCGTTATGCGACAATAACAAGCTTCTATGTATATATGCTCCTTGCCGAATACTGCGCATCTCACACGGTAATTCCTCCAACGTTTGTCTTTGTCGTGTACTATGACGTAACAGGCAAATAAATTTTCCATCGATCGAAGCGACCCGTAAATTTTGCGAAGGGACAAACCGGAGTACCGTACACTGAACAACCCGAACTCGAAGTGCTTCTACCGGACAATACTTCTTACAGACTCGTCCGCACAATCCACTCTCCAATAAAATTGAGTGCTACCAATTATTTCCAACTATGTCAGATTTAGCTTCCAAACGCTCGAACGTAGTTCCTGGGTCGGCGCTACATTGTCATTTAATTCTATTTGCCGAAAGCTTTTCGAGACAGTGGACATAACGTATCAGAAGAAAGGGAACCGTACCGAATCTAATTTGTAACAGTCCTAACCGGTCAAAACCGGTACCTGCATAGGTACGTGTCGAATTTCTTTCCGTTTCTTGTCCACGGGAGGGAAAGAATTCGGATCGTGCATTCGATTCACATGCATGACGTTAATCATCGTCTAAAATAATTATACATTCGTATACGCGACACCGTCAAGCGTCATCGTCAAACGCGGCGTATGTCAGGCGAACACAAAGCGTACGTACGCGAACACGCGCCGACATCGACGTATGGCGAGAGTACGGGGAGCCAGCCAGCTGTACCATTTGAGAACAATGCGGCGCAGCAGTTCGTATAGATGGATCAGCTTGCCCGTCTTCCTGGAGAACCAGAATGAGAGAAAGAGAACGCGGCAACGGAAGGAGATGGCAAGAGAAAGCGAGAGAGAGAGAGAGAGAGAAAGGAGATGGAGAAGGAGGAAGAGGATTTACCACAAGGCGATTCTACAGTATTACGTACGTACCAGCGCACAATGGTTGCTCGCACTCGTAGGCGTTGTATCTTTGGACGTACCTGTCCGGTGCACAAATAGAATCAAAGGTAGAGCGCTTTGAGTCCCATCGTGATTGTTAGTATACGTGGCAACGTCGAGAACGGGCCTTACCTGAACAACCGACTCAGCATTGGAGCAGGCAGGCAGGAAAACGTGCCTCGAGAGTCTATCGAACTAGGCAACCGCATATATCGAAGTTCGATCTATTCGCTGATTGGGTTCGCACGATCGTGGCCAAATTGGAATACGCATTCCCAAATGAACCTGCTTAGAGGTTAGTTCTATACACGAGTGGTTAGACGATCTATCGCGATCTACGTTCAAGTAGAGAATGATGCTCCTTCTGCAGGTTTACCGAAACGCTCGGTGGAAAACCTAATATCGCATTAAAATAGAATTTATATGCACTACAAACAGGAGCTACATGCTTATATATATCGATCCGCTTGCGAAATGGGCTACACGGTTTTATCCCGCTTAAGACTTATCGTTAATATTCGTTGCCGTTGACGGAGTAAGCGTCATACTCTTCAGAGCACTCGTGTTTTATGAACGTCTCGCGTGGCTCATTGAAAATTCTATTCAACAAAAGGGTACTACTTAAACAGGGAGTTAAAAAAAACGCTCTTCTGTATTATAGATAAAAATTCAAAAATAAAACGTTCACAGGACTATTATACACTAGTTAACAAAAAAATGTTTTTTTAATTACTTTAAATCAGGCAAAGTGTTTCTTATAAATTTTTCGATGCCAAAAACATTCAGAAGTTTTGTTCATTTATAAAAAGCATTTTTTTTTATTTCAACATCTTATTTTTTAGCCACGTTATAAAAGATTTACGTACAGGATTGTTCTAAGATGGCAAATTTTCCGTTTATAACGATAAAGTCATATAAACCGGTATTTATAGTCATTCTTATTTTAAGACTGACTTATGTAATACCTTAAGATATGCTAATATAGCTCTCTGATTGGTTCATAGCATTTTAAGACAATCTTAAGTATACGAATCGACTGAATACCAGCCACATACTTCTGTTTTTACTTTTGACTATCAATATACAACGTAATTTATCATTGCAAATTTTAAATATGTATATCTAGTATATGTACATATAGATATATGTATTGGGTTGAGTAATTTCGTATATTTTTAGGTAACATTTAAATCTAAAAATACAAAGTTACTTTTTACTTAATTAAATATATAACGTACAGGATGTCTTATTTCAATTGCCCATCTCAAATATTTCAAAAAAAATTTTTTTTTAATATTTCAGACAAAAGTTGTATGGTCTATTGGTCTGTATATATTTATCAATAATCATAAACTGGAAATTGTGACTTTGTCATCATAAATATAAAATGTTATCTTAGAAGAATTCTATATTTAAATCCTTCATAACATGGCTAAAAAATAAATATTAACAATTTTTTAAATGCATTTTAAAGAAGAGAATCAATACATTTATATTTTCTGAAATTTCAATATAACGTTAACCTTTTTTTACACAAAAGTTTTAAATATCGCAAAAAAGAATGTTATGCATTAAATATTAATTATCTCGAAAACATGACATATTAATGAAATTTTACTTCTGACATCGTTTGCAGCATTCAAGAAACTATAAGAAGCATCTTGATCACTAAAAAGTAATTATTTGTTGTAAACTAGTGTTATAATCAGTTCGACAAAATGAAATTCATTTCGATTAACTCGTTTTGTCCGATCCCAATGGAATTTCAATCTATTAAAAGTATCTTCAAGTAACATCGTCGTCTCGTAGTCTCCGAAACAGATTGTGAGATCTTTGTTACATGAAATGTTAAACAAATAAAGAATACAGTATTTCAAAAATACAGGTGACAAAATTGTACAACTTCATAATAAGAACTATTGAATTTTTAAAACATCTTCCGCAAATACTTTTCTTCTCTATATCCATCATTAATTGATAAACGTATCGCTTCGTGAAAATAAACGATCGGATCTCTGTAAAGTTAGTTTCACTTTAACAAAATCGAAATCGTTTTATCAATGGTTTTATTTACACTCACAATAGTTCCATAACTCCCGATGGTTTTTAAAAATAGTTCGAATTTTTGATTGACGCGTATGTAACGGCATATTCAACGAACAAACTGTATTCGAACCAGACATTAGATACGTCGCAAACTTTAAAAAACGTTAAAATTACGAAGATTGTAGATTTTTATATCCTCTCGCACAGCAATGAATGGTATATGCCGCGCGTGTCTGCGCAAGATATCTCGTCGAGTTTTAACGAGATCGTAACGAAGAGCTAAATAAATGAACCATTCAAATGTTTCATGGAAGAACTTAACTTTCAGATACACACTCTCTTTAGAAGCTCACGATCAATTGCATCGTATCCTGTACAGCAGCAACATAGGTACTGTTATAGAGACGTAAACTGAATGTTCTTTTCATATAACTAAAAATATCGTTATTTCATAAATTTATTATTAACGTTTGTAAAGTTGGCACTTTGGTTTTAAAATATTGATATAATTAATAGAATTCTGGCTTTGTTTCAAAGAATTCTAGAGTTCTTCAATGTTTCATATATACAAAGAGTTTGGACGATTAAGGTCGGATTTGTTCCATCTTTCGGTAAACTTCAGCTCGCTATCTTAATCTTTTATTCTATTATGCTTTTACTCTTTTACTCTTTTGTTCATCCAGTAGGTAAATTACCACATAGTTTATCGAAAGATGAAACAACCGGCTCTAAATGCAAAAAATAAAGGTTTGAAGATATATATGAAATGCCAACCCAACTTCAGTTTTAGTTACTACGTGTAACCTGGGATGCGTTCTGAATTAAGCATGAAGCGCATGAAATTTTATCTTCATTTTATCTTTCTTTATTCTTCAATGTGAACAACGAAGATAAATGATGTATTATGTGCTTCGTACGTAATTCGGAACTTACCTGTGTATTCAATGACAAAGTAACGTAACAATTTGCTCCGTCATTTGTTGTAATGTTCGATTGCGAGAAAAACTGTCAAGTTATGGTTATATCAAGAGAAAAGAGTTGCACTTTTTCAAGAAACCAAGAAATAGCAGAATGTATGTGAAAAGATTATACAGATACACCAGAAAATACGTTTCCCAGCTTGCTTGCCGAAAATTCACAGAGGATATTGGCAGGAAACGCTCTTCATAGAAACATACCTGTGCTGATATGAGCGGAAATTCGAAAACCTCGCGATAGAAACTTGGCGAAGATTAAAACACACATCGAAGATATTTCCTATCTTGAGTTACGTCTATATATATCTCTTAAATACACAAGTTCTTTTCGTTAACCGCGTAATCTTGCGAAATAATATAATGGAAATGTTTAAAAAAGAGAACAAATTTCTTGCTGACTAAGAGATAAATTACATTTTAAAGTTCTTAATTGTATAATTATAATACTATTACAGATATATAGTTTGAATTTTGTGCGGTTGAGTTTAATGTAGACTTGTGCAAACGCAATTTTGTTTTAATTAACGATATTGAATGAAGACTTTCTGAAGAAGAATAAAGGTTTTTTTTTTTTTCGAAGATTAAGTTCCAATCAAATATAATGTTCGTTTGTTAAACTATTGAACTGTGTCTCCGTAGGTATGTTAACAGAATCTTAACGCTCTACCTTCCCACATGCAGCCAAATTACGTACTATACATTCTCGTAAATGAAAGAGAATGACCTGCCACGTGAAGTCCAATCCTTTCGCGAGACATGGCGGAATTGGCAATTATTTATCCGGAAATGCTTCCGGCGTGGGACCACCGCAAAGACACAGTGGCCAACTAATTGCCAATTTCAAGCAGTAGGATTTACGCGGCAAACAAGGCTCGTATAAACACACCGACGAAATTCCATGTGTAATGCGTGTGTGCGTACAAATGGTCGAAACGCATTTTCCTCTTGCTCGTATCAATAACAGCAACTTGTCAGTTGACAAGTCAGCCAGCCGGGATCAGATGGTATCGGTTAGTGGGACGAATACGTCACGTCGCGTCACAATGTCGGTCAGACATGCGATGAAATTATTAGTGACAATAATTGATAGTCAACGTATCAACGCACATCGCTCGCGCGAGATCAGAGCGCGCGGCTAAATTATTTCGTTACGCGAACACCCTACCTACCCCCGTTCAGTCCAAGTTACCCCGCTCGATACGTTTGCTATGCATACAAACGGTCGACTGCCGCTGCGCCGCGCCAGAGTTGCCTCATAATTTCGCCATGGCCACGACCGTTCGTTGAGCACACATACTTTTCGCATTCCCCACTTTGCTTGAATACACCACCTACCTCTTTCTCGTTGCCTGCGCCAGTGGATCTTACATACGCGTACGTGATTCGCGTCTTCCTCGAAAATCGCCGCGTTTCCCCTGCGGGGCCTCGAAATCACGACTTCTATCGGGTTTCTAACTTGGGACTCGCTTAAAACGCGTACGTGCCCGTAGCTCTTTCCATCACTAACATTACGTTTCAGACTCGTATCTCATCACGTACGATCACGTTTGAAAATTCTGGGAACCCTAGTGTAAGGAACACTTTCGTTCCAACAAAAATAAATGAATTCAATCCGCGCTGCTATATTAGGATGTAAGTTTCAAACATAAAGTATACGATACTCTGTCGACTATCGTGTAACACGTGGAAACTATTTTTTGCTTTAAATGTATATTATTATTTGCCAGATCTGTGAAAAAGCCAGAAAAAAAATATAAAGTAACTCGGGGAAGACTTTAAGTCCACAGAAAAAATTAATTCCTTTCATTTCACGTATATTTTTATTCTTAAATGTTATTTACTTTCATTTAAGTATAAAATGTTCTCTTCAATTATAAATGTTCACTGGTATCAATAATAAATAGATTTATGCAAAGTATATTTTATTCTTAAAATTGTATTCTTGTTTCTAAAATCATTATATGATTCTAACAAATTCAATCGCATTATTTAAAAATTTGAAAATTCACTGGCAGACAACAGTATACAAGAACCCCTCAGTAACATCAAGATGTGCATGGATATAGTGAATGATGATTGACAGTGGTTTTGTGAGTGAACTCTGTTGCATTCGTGGAACATACCTGTAAATGTGGTTCAATCTTTAAGGGTGGATGAAATATTCAGCTCGTCCTAATGTTTCTGTCAGTTATATTGCAAATGGGGATGCGCGAACAGCCACCGACTTTGTCACTGCCACATGACGAAGAGACGCCTATACACGCGGGCGGATTTTCCGCGGCGAATTCGCGGATCTGCTATCCACAGTTAAATGGGTGAGATGAGCAATGAATCCGTCGCGGCGGATCCGCCTGTATATGCAGCCAGCGTTCTCTATCATTGTGACGAGGTTGACTGTCTGTTTGCATCCTTATTTGCAATATGGCTAACGGAGGTTGGTAAAACGGTCTCAACATTTCACTTGCCTTTAAGCTACATTAGTAGAGGATATAATCCAAGTTTGATTCAATTTTTCCTTGAGAGCTTGTACCTCGTGCACATTAGGAAGCATACTCCATAAATGTGGCACTTCATTTATAAAGCTATCGTCACTTATTACAGCATTAGTTTCTGTCATCTTGATGTTACTAAAAAGCATATTGGGGGTTTGAAATAAATTGACAAAAAGTATCATTGAAGAAAAAATAAATAATGCTAACATAAGTATATTAATGTTGAACGAATGCAACTTTATTCTTTTATTGAAATAAAATTTGTTTTGAATAAAATTTGTTTTATTTTACGAATAATTTAATGTTAATCGGAAATTGTTTATTCTTGGTGCTATTCTAAGCATAAAATATTCTTGGATTAAAGCATTTGTGCATTTCTTTAAGAATTCTTTTTTTTTGGTATGTTATTATCTTTAAATAACTTTTTGATGTTATTGAGTTAAGTTATAAAAAAATATTATTTATACTCTAAAGACTTTTATTTATACAAATTAATGAATTAAACTTTTAATATTCCGTACACTGACAATGTTTAGTATGTATTAGGTGTTGGAATTAATTCGTAGCGTTTTACAAGAGATGGGAAGTACTTTCATTAATGTATTTTTTAATGCTCATGTGAAATAAATAACATTCTTTCATTAAAAACGCTACGAATTAATTCCAACACCTAATATAATTATCCAAATTTAGTTAATTTAATTTTTTGATTTCAGATTTTGATTAAAACAACATAATTTTTGTTATTCTAACCAAAAGTTGTTATAATCAAATTTTGATTAGAATAACCAGAAATATTTGGTCCTCCCCTTATTAAATATAATGAAAGAATATAATGAAAGAAAAATTCGTATAAAAATAATAAAATACTAATTCTATAATACGTCAGTAAAAAGCAGTTTCAAAATTGATTTTAAATTCTTGCGTGTGGAAGAATACGTGTCACTAATAAATGATAAGTTCAAAATTTATAATTTCTTTTATTAAACATCCAAGAAGAATATACATTGTATTAAAAAGACTGTTTATTGTATTAAAAAGATATTTTCAGTCATATTTCAAAAAGTTACGTATCGATACTTTAACGAAATTCGATCGTAATTCCGGTAAGATACACGAAGGAAATCGTACAAACTTGGATAACATCAGAACTTTGACACCCCGCTAGAGTAGGAAATTGCAAGCTGGTCGAATCATCTCGTAAACGGATACGATGCAAGTGTATACAGGCGTGGCTGCCGAATCTAAAAGTTCAGTGATAAATCCAACGGATTATTGCTCGAGAAAGTTGTATCACTTCGACTTTGTTTATGACAGGATTTTGTCGAATAAAAGCAAAACCAAGCTCGACCAGCATAATAATGATGTTGGAGCGGTTATTTTACTACTTACTGTTAGTTATACGATTTTAATTCGATAAAATGCAGTGCTATCATTACGCCTACGTAATATTCTATAAATCACGTATAAAGCGAGCACAAAATATCAAATTCTCTTGTTACAAAAATAATTTCCAGCGGTAATTTAATATATGTGTAGCTATAGCCATAGATTTAATCTTAATCGATAAAAGCCAACTTATCCTGCATAAGAGCACCTATGTAATTTCAGCCTCCGCGGGTCACTTTTCAATCCACTGAAATTTCATGCGTATCGCTAATTAGAAACTAGTCACCGTTGTCCATAAATTACACTAAATTATATGTATCCTCGATGTGCGTCGTAGTACAAATACGTGTAATTATTTTTCAAAATATAATTCAAAATAAAATCTATCAAAAGTTAAGCCAATTTGAGTAATCATCATGCTTTAACAAAATCACATTTATTTGATGTCTCATAAATTATAACGATTCGATATTTTTCCAGGATATAATCTATTTCCAGCATTTGTCAAAGTTTATTTGACAGCTGACAACTTTTCAAAAATTTGATGAAGTAGCATTCGGTTATTTTCGATCGCCGTCGTTGGTATCGCTAATGAAATTGAGTCAAGGGAAATTAAGGTCAGCATATCGTCGAGTCCCGGTCGCGTAAGACTCTTCAATTTCACGAATATAACCCACGAATTATTCCACAAAACGGACTACTATGTCGATCCTCAGGCATCAAGTATGCATATATACTGCACGACTACGATCACAATACGATAGGATGGGTCGAAGAGCTGGAAATTGAAGAGGTAGGAAGGAGAATATTTGAACGTCAATGAGTTTACCGTACCGCGTCACAAACGTTGGCCAGTTTACAAATCCGATAATGCCAAACGCCACCGATGACGCCGCTGTTTATGGATTATTACGGCAATATGCATTCGGGACGGGCATCGAACCGACGAGCAAGATGGACGTGCGCTTGTTGCGTAATTTCAGAGCTGTGGTTACACACAGATGCAGCAGGCTGAAATTCCGCTTCGCAGTGCGACGAGTTTTCCCGTATTCGCGTCACCCAGGAGGAACGCCCTTGTCACGATCGCACTAATCCTATCGATTTCATCTCCCTTTCGCTGCCACGTTCATCCATGGCATCGCACAAAAAATTTCTCGACACGTTATTGGTAAATCGTTCTGCGCTCCTTAATCTGATTTTCTCCTGCACAACCAATAGTCGAGAATTTATATCGAGCTTCGGAGAATTCCAAGCGGACTGCTCGCTCTCTCGCATTTGATTCGATCAGACAGTAAAGAGAACGTACTGTGTACATCCCAATAGATAACACACACAAAAACAATTCTCCTTTACACATATCTCTACAGCCGTATGGGCAAACGTACTTGTATTAAGGTGTAACAGGTACTCGTTTCAAAATAACAAAAATAATTTGTGATCGATAAGATAATCGGATATAAGAGTAACATGAAAAGTTAACAGTTGGCTGAACTAAAGATATTAAAAATGTACGAATGTACAAGCATTATTTATAATTTCATAAAACTTACTCTGTCTCGTCTCTCAAATGATTATTGCGGCGCAATAACACAAAAATATGAATTTAATAAGGTAAATTTAATAAATTAAACGTAAACATAATAGACTAAATTGACATAGCGGTCTCTTTACTTGTTGAAATAAAACGTGTAAAAAATTCGGGCACGTACAATCCGCTTTGAATCCTCGGAGTAAAACCGATTTCAAACGGGATTATGCAAAACCGATTTAGTAAAGGCTATAATAGTAAAAGACCGTACGGGACGAGCTGATAATACAAGGGACGAGCGAGGAAGTGCATTGTCTTGTTCAGGTCAGAAAGATTTCTACAGCTCAGTTTTTCAGATGTTCTTCTTGAGAAATTCGATCAGAGACGCGCAACTTCTGTTAAATATAAAAGCTATTTCCAGCAAACTATGTTGCGCATAATTCGAATGAATAATTAAAATCAACACTGTCGTACGTCAAACAAAAATAAATCGCGTGCTACGCTTGTTGCTTGTTGTTAAAAATAACGTTTATTCGCAGAAGAATGTATTATTCGCATTAGAAAGTGAGAGCGTTTCGTGCCAAAATTATAATTTGTTGCATTTTTAAGTAAAATTTTTATAAATATTCATGAGTATTAAAAAAAACTGTCCGTTACATCGCATAAATATAAACTTCCTTTATTTTTTCTAATTTTATCTATTTTTAGCTATTTCTCTCGATTCAACGTTCACAATTTTTTCAGTACTGCTTCTGTAACATATGAGAACTTTGTTATTACCTATATATCGTATAAATGGCTCGCTGAAAAGTCCAAAACCCGTAAAACTGCGTGAAAGTACGGACGTCACTCCCCGTCATATGCACGTAGATATGTAGGTGATTTATTAGTATATGTCGAAACACCTTAACTTTTGGAGTAATAACTTTCGTCGCATCACTACGTGCGCTGTTTTATACAAAAAAGACTGTTAACATAAACAACATTAGAGAAAGAGAACTACAATTATTATTTTAATAAAAATAAAATATCATTCAGCGAAAAATATTAATATTTAAAAATATTCAAAAGCGAAAAATATAAATTATAACTTGCCTAAAAAATTTCAACAAGCAATGTATTACTCTTTCATTTCACGACAGCATATTATTGTGTCACGTAGGTAATTATATCAGTTAATTATACATAACAAGCTACATTGGGAAATGCGAGTTCCATTATATCGTAGTATCATATTCGTATTTATCATCTTTTTACTGAAAACAAATATTAAAATGAAATTTAGTTAAAAAGTGTAGTAAATCACGTAAAGACATAAATCGTCAGAAAACAATTTTGAACGGAAATTTCTTTACTATCTTCTTATTTTTTGTATTGCTTCAAATCTTGTGTTTCAATCTCCCGCTTATCTGTCGATCCATAAAACGTCTTTTCCGACTACAAAATTATCTTATCGTCTACATATATTTCTCTCCTAAAAATACGTTGGTATCTCTTCGAGTAGATATTACTGTATAAAAAGAGATAAATATACATACAAGATAACTGTATGTGCATCAGATCGATACTGATAACTTATCGAATTCGATTTTCGACGTTTTAAAGTTACTTATCTGAAAGATTACTTATCGTTGACAAATAGCACGCCTTCTTTACGAACTATAATTATCATGCTGATCGTCTATTGCTAACTGTAACTTTAAAGTTAGACATTACTGAACGATAAATTACTCATATAAAACTTTCTATATAAAAAAAGTCTCTCGTATTTGAGCCTCAAGTTCTCTATGTGACTTTTTTATTTTTATGTAAATTATACGTAAAGTTTTTTTTACCCCCGTTTTACATTTCAGAGACTTTCTTTTCGGTTGCAATGCGCGATACGATGCACTCCTCTACTTTCTTTGGGAAGGCGAGCTAACAACTACTTGATATCAACCTTCCAAGTTACATGAAGATCTCCAAGAAACTACTTCGCAGAAGTTTCACCGAATAAGGGAGAATCGAAAATCGTGTGTGAGAAGTACATTCTGAATTCTGGCTATATGCATACATGCACGCGTCTGTGTTTGCATGCATATATGTGTATTTAAATGCATCAAATTGTACAACAAATTGCAACAAGTTTCATAACAATCGTCAATAAATCAAACGATCAAATCAAACGATCAAATCAAACGAAAAATTAAAATAAAAAAATTACAATACCTTGAATAGATTCAGAAATTATCGTCTTTCGACGCATAAAAGAATTTATATAGATTGAAGTAAATTCAAAGAAATAAATAAACGAGGTAAAATCGTATAAACTCTAATGAAGTGTCTGTCAACATTCTTGCTATACAAACTGTAATATGACTCAGTACTGTCCGGCAAAGCAATCCGGTCTTGTGGCAACACGTCCGAGGTTTAAAGCGGGTAGCCACCAAATGAAATATCGATCGGCTTTGTTGCGACGTGCGTATACTTTTGTAGAGAAATGGCGCACATTATTTACAGATAATGCCTCCGCAGAATGAGCAATAATCGTGCTTTGCTGTATGGTTAGCTACGTCGTTATTCGTCGGAAAAGTAGAACTATCGAATTTTCGCATTTAATTGGAAATATAGAAAGATGGTATAAAGAAGATACATTGTTCTTCTCACAGATTATAATTTTTACAAAGAACGTTTAAATTATTTATACTGTCATATTCGGTGATCAGACCAAAAATACTAAATAGTGACTACTTTTTAAAAAAAGTGACAAAAACCTTTTATATGTTTTATAAATCTCATGTTAGCTCATAGGGACAACAGTATGTATTATACTACGACTATTGTATAGTGACTCACTTTAAACGACAATGACTTTTTAGCGACTTGCCACAAAAAAGGTGATAAAATGACTTAAGTGATTATAGATGACACAGCGTAGTAGATGATACACATCATAAATTATATGTTATAATTTGATTAAATATTCCAGACAACAAGAAATTAATATAAATTTTCATATGAAAAAAAGAGAGTTCATATAATACAAAAATAAAAACATTCTTTTTCAATCGTTCGTATCGTATAAGAGGAGAGAGAAAGAGGTAAAGGAACGGATCCTTGGAGACGTTTGCCGCTACAAAATTTCCCATCCCTAGATTCGTTTGCAGATTCGAAAGTTTTTCGGAAATTCCCTCGAGCGATAAGGGTGCGCTTGCGATTTCTGTGTGTATATGTGAAAATCGTTACGTTGACTACATATATAGCATACTGAACGGCATGTAACTTTCGGGGAAAGTTTAATAACGTTCGGGAAGATTGAAATTAGCCAAGCATCAGGGGAGAGCAACTTTTGCGCATGTACGAATTTGCAAATATCCTTACGGCGTAATATGCATACTATTATGTACAACAGTTCGGATCTGGTAGACCGCAACCTTCTCAGATGTAAATGCGTTATTTCGACAATGCGCGAAATTTCAGGGAAAACTACTTATTATGACGAATAACCTTAACCGCTCGACTTTGATGATACCGCGATAATAAACTCTCTGTATCTCGCGTTGTGGCTTATAGTATTGTCTAACATGCTTATTAACGAAATGGTTAACTCTTCCTACATGACCGCAATTAAACGATCGATTGCGCGTATATTCGCTCACTGTCCTGTCGTTAGGGGATATCCCGTCGCGACACTCGATATTCCTCTGGCATACCGAAACGTCATGCAACGCAACGCAACATAAACGCCGCGTATCACGCTGTCGTTGCTGCGACCAATATCGCAGCAAGCGGCGTCAGGATTGGTATCACGACTGTTCAATATCCCGTGAAATTTGCGGAATATCACCCCCGTCCGGGTGGTGCACCGCAGCCGCAGCCGCATCCGTATAATTTTATCGAGCCGGTTGGGGTTGTCTTTAATATTCCGCACGTCGCAACGAGGTCGCCGCACGCAAGTTCAGGAATGATAAAAAAGGTCGCGACACGCACCGTTACGAGTGGCAAGAGCTATACGCGGTGCGTATTTTGCATATATATACATACTCGTGATGTCGATCAATAGCTATAGCGATATATTATTCTACAATGGCGTCCCGTTCACCATATTCACGATAGCTCTATTTTTTGACGCCTATATCACTAAATCCCGCGGATGAATCCATTCAATGAACGTTAGGAACAAAAGCGTGCATTTGTCAACCTACTCATCTCAAAGCAAGAGACTTGTGCCTAACGCCACGAATTCATCACAATAAATGTCGGAATAAAATAAATTAATTATATAGTTTATTGTACATGACGAAGAATATCGACAAATGTATACGGTTGGAAAAAATATGTCGAATTTAACGTAAATCGTACGTTCCAAGCGACTCAAATTAATACGATTATATTAGAAAATTACAAAAATATTATAGAAGAAAATAAATACAAAATAAGATAATATCGATACAGTTTGTAAACCGTGAAAGCATATTTTTTCAGTAAAATTAACATTTATGATATGTTAAATTAATCCACATTTTCATCTTAGAATTTACGTTTTAAAATACTTTTTTATGTTATGTGTTCACTTGCTCATAAATTATGTTGTCACTTTGATTTCATCTAAGTAAAAATGAAAAATTAACGATGTTTTTAAACAATAAATCTGAATTAACATATTTTTTTATTACGTCATCGAGATAGAAAATATCAACTATTAAATGGAGCACGATAGTAAGAAAATTCGAAACAAATCAATACATTACACTGCAAGATATGCAAATACCGTATGAATATTCAGAATCTGCATTAGCTAGCTCGTCTTCACTTTCTTTTGCATATAAAGAACACCAATTTCCAATCACAGTTTCACCATTAAAACTCAGATCATGACCAAGTAAATTAAATTTTATTACTCCAATTATTACTATTTAATTTCTATGAAACATTATTTAACAGTTATTTAATCTCCTATTATGTTACATAAATGTTACTAAATATCCGTAGTTACAAGTACAAATGTACATTTAATTTTGTTGCTACTGTATACTTTATTAAAAAGGTATTAAAATCAAATACAGAAAATTATTCAGATTCTCTCTCTCTCTCTCTCTCTCTCTCTCTCTCTCTCTCTCTCTAATTTGCACTTCAACAAGATCCTAATTACTATTCGTCCTCTTTCCAACTTCCGTTGTTTTGAAATGCAGCGCTGAGAGAAACTGACCTGCCTATATAGAGCGCGCGCGTACGCGCGTTTAAAATTCAAGTTCACCCTGTGCGATGAACAGGAAATTCCAGTCTTGGTAGGTTAAGAGTAATATAACAAGAAAACAAGTTCCAAGTAACGGAGCGAGTGGCAAAATCGCCGTCCCCAGGTACATATAGAGGCAACAATTACTGGATTCAGAGGGCGAAAACCGCATTTACGTTAATTTGAACCTTACGCTTCACGTGATATATAGAGGATTATCGGAAAGCTTTAACCTTCGTCCATGATTTACGCTACTCGAGAAAGTTTCTGTAGAGTCCTACGCGCTTTGTTGAGAACATGAGAGAACACATTCGCAGATAACTGATCTAAACTTATAAAATCACGCAAATTTATATTAAAAGCTGTTCATTGCCTTCACATGAATAATGATGAACGTTAGATGGCAGATATAAATACCTACCACAGCCAAAACTACGTAATATATTCGCGATCCTAATTACTGCGTGATTATATCTACTTTTTTTCTTAAATTTGTAATTTAAGCTACGTTAAGCATGCGGAAGATAATAAAATAGTGATTAATGGCTGCGGATGGCAAATTGTGATGTTCTAAATTTTGCGAAAACGTGGAATTTATTAACGATGGTAATAAATCCGCGGAAAAAGGATTTACAGAATTTGCGAATAAGCACGCTGATGTACGTGAAAGAATAACATCATCACCGACAATTTTGTCGAAAAACAAAAATTGGAAAATGCATTTGTAATTACGACTTGTTTTATTTTCATCATGAGTAACCTGCACAATGGCGGCTGTGCAAAAATGCAGTAAATTATTCCGCTTTACCTTAATCACATACACATCACTCGATACAAACGTTACATACAGTAACAATAGTTCTATTTTTAAAAAATTTATTTTCTCTTGAATTTTTTTAGATTTAAAGATACTCGGGAAATGTCATACAAATTTAAAATTTTACTTTAAACTTTAAAATCCGGTCAGACCAAATTTATTCGAATCAAGTTTTCAAATCATCAAAAAAAAAAGGTATTTTTAAAAGAGATTATAAAAATATCTACTCTCTAAATCTGAAGTATAGTCAGTGTATAGTCACTAATTACCCAGTGGCATACTTGGTACTGGATAATCAGTAAAGGCCAATTAAAAAAGGAAAAATGTTTAAACATTATAATTAAAATACTGATATTTGCACGTTAATTCAATCTTCCAATACTATATTCACTTAATTTATGCACATACACTAAAACAAGATTAGCTAGGTTAGGGAATCACATTTCATTCATTGGATTATTAGTGGCATACTTGACACTGATATCAATGATCATCCATTGATTTTAGATTTAGAGTATAAATTATAAAATAAAATAAATAAAAAAGATTATAAAAATATCTATATATATTTCATAAAATTCAATGAAATTGGCTCGATTTATATTGTATCGCAAATTCGAAAAGTGCAAATAGAGTTATGAACAAATACGCGGCATATTTATCGATGTGATGTACCTGTTGCAATAATTACGAATCATGATACGCATTCCTACAACGTAAAAGACCTTTGCGAATTAATTAGAACATATTTCTGTTTGATTATGAAACTCTATATCACCTCCTCAATATGTGTAAATATTTATCTCTCTTCTATAAAAAAAGATCTACATCTCTACATCTCGCTCATTGAATTAAGACAATAATCACTGTGTTTCTAGTATATCGACAATAATATAATATATATATTGTTATACTTCACTAACAATATATAAGATAATTTTATAATTATATCTTCTACCCTTTTATTACTGTTTAAAAATGTATATAATAAGACATAAACATAATTCAAAAATAGGTACTTTTACAAAATAAATTCTATAACGAATATAAATGAAAAAAATCAAACGAAATTGACAAAATTAAAATTTTTTACAATATTGCAAATCATTATATGTTATGTCGGTAAATGTTAATGCTTTTATTCCGTACTTTGATCATATTAAATCCTCTTAATGTTCAGAGAAGCAATGTACGTTGATGCCAAATCCGTTCGTCGGATCGTTATACTACTCTTTAAGCCTATGTATTATCAGAATACATTTTCAGTGTGCTAGATGAAATTCGAATATTTGTATATATGTATGTGTGTATATGTAACTGACAGATCTAATAATTCAATATAGATACACAATACATATATGACAAAAAAATCATTTATCGAGATTACCTGTGTAGTGGAAAAAAATACTATTTAATCGAGATTTAATCAAAAATTAACAAATAAGTTTTGAACAAAACGGCTTATACATAATTCAAGCGCGCCAATTGCAGGAACATACGACGTAATACCGATTTCGAAACGAGGTAATACGAACGTCGATTAGCACGGACTTTTATATGCAACTTGCTGTAGAACGTGCGCGTGCGAGTGGCGCAGTTGAAAAGGAGGAAACGATCCAACCTCGTCTCTCGCGCTCAGAACGGAAAGCTCTCGCGTCGAGTGGAGCCGGGGATTGTAAAGTTCCTGAGAAATTGCTATTGCACGTGCCGATCTTCGGAGCTCGAGAGTTGAGACACACACCCGCACGCCGTAGACTCGAACTGAGCCGGAATCGACGAGGAAAGATATAGGACGACTTGCCCCAGCCTCCGTGTACGAAGGAGTACGTTAAGTCGATTCACCTACCGGAAATTATTTGAGAAAACGTAAAAATATCACGACCGTGCCATACCACTTCGTGCATATGTATCGTGACGATCTTTATAACCTCTCTCGACTATTTTACAATACATAACGACCCTTTCGTTAACTGGCGCGAACTACGCTCTACGCGACTGTATACTGTTATCGTTAAGCCGTAAAGATGCTAGAAGACGCAGTAGAAACTGTGTAAGTTTCTGTGCCATATTT
This sequence comes from Acromyrmex echinatior, assembly GCF_024713525.1. NCBI lineage: Eukaryota > Metazoa > Arthropoda > Insecta > Hymenoptera > Formicidae > Acromyrmex > Acromyrmex echinatior. Next base: position 12,023,119 of record NC_141859.1, read on the forward strand.
TTGTGTCAGAACTTCGAACATCGGTGGCTTTGAAAGAACGAAATAATGTTTGCTTAGCATTGCCCCTTCATTTCGAAATCGTTAAATTGTAATTCTACAGTCACTCTTTTCGTCGTGTAAATAATGTTACTATATATTTCTAACCGATCTGGTAACGCAATAGGTGCAACAAGTGACCTGAATCTAAGTTCAAGTAATTATATATTTTTTAAAATGAAGATGCGTGCTATCAATTTCTGATTATATATAATCGTAAATCAGGATTATGTTTACTGAAGGTAGTGGATATTTATTGGTAATTCTGCTACAATAATTTCGAAATAAACAAATCTATGTTAATTAATGTGAAACTTGAGTTATCTTTATAACCACACAAAGTCGAAAATGTAAATAGTGGATGTAAAATGCAAATTAAGTCGCAAGCGTTTTATTATTGTATCTTATTTGCAATATTATGATAAATTACTAATTTATTATTATAATTATTATAATCAAATATATAAAGCAAAGCTTTTGATGTTTGTTTAATTATTACATATATGATTTTAAACTCGCCATCATAAGATATTTAATTAATAAATATATTTTTTCCAAATATAAATATAATATAAATGTACATTTATACCTCTTTACCGTTTACATTAATTATGTCATGATCAGCATATATTATTGTCCAAAAAAAGAAAAAAAATTTTCAATATATTAAAGTAAATTATAAATGCATAACAAATTGCATTCAGAATAAATAAATGCAGAAAATCAAATTGAAAATGAAAAATGTGATAAATTCACAAGCTTTTCTAAATTTGAATCTATTATACAATTCCTATAAAACAGAAATACCTATGTAAGTAAAGCTAATGTTTTATGAGTTAGCGGAATAAATTTTTTTCTTTGACAACTTTTTAACGCACACAAATAAACAAATAAAAATATGAATTTAAAAGAATTCTGCTTATTTTGTTCCGCTAACTTATAAGACGTCCAACTTCCGTTAGTACTGTTCGAATTGTATTAATATATATAATTTGAAAATTCTGACAATTACCAATTTTAATAGACTTTAAATGTAGAAGACATTACTGCACTTGGAAAAAAGTCGTATCGATAATTTATCACAATTCCAGCGACATTTCTCATTATTTCTAGCAGAATTTTATGCTCTACAATCCAAATAGAATTTCGACTGTTACTTTTTCAATTTTTGTTGTTTATTATAAAAAATGCGGAACTTTTTGGAATCGTCATCTTTGAGATTGTACATAATACATATAGTACATACATAATACCACATATGTAAAAATAACTCAATTTTTCACCTCTATTAATTTTGATAAATTACTTTAAAAACGAAGAAAATCAATAATTAAAAAACAAACTATAAAAAGATAAAATTGTACACTCACATGCGTCCTACTTGTTTTTAATAACATATTAATAATTTACATGTAGCGGATTACGAAATCATTTATTTATACTGCCTGCCTTCTATAAAGAAATGCTTATATCAATAAAATATTCTCACTACTGTATACACACGCATTTTGCTTTCACGAAACGATTTTCATATTATTGAAATACGTATGACACGATCATTTACAGTTGGAATGTAATTTTCCTCTCTTTTATTCCAAATTAACATCATGGAATATTGGCAAACAAGATTGTACGAGCAGTAACATAGAACGGTAATGTTCTCTTATATGTATCTGCATATGTAAATTCGGTCGCATTCGCAACGTCTTATATTGGAGTTTGGGGACAAGACCCAGAAACTATTGTGCAAATGTGCTTGAGCAACGGGAACCAATTCTGACACGCACACGTATTAACATTAACCGATAGATCGCCACTATCGGTTCATACGTGCCCCCACTCTGCAAGTAGTTTGCAATCCTCAGGGAAATCCCTCATATTGGCATTCGAGAAACGTCAATTGTATTGTACAATGGTGATACAGCTTTACTGTTAAGGATACTCTATAAAGATACGATATTAAAGTTACTAAGATATCAATTTAATTCAGCTATACACACAGATAATATCATTGGATAATAAAATTTAATGTTCAATACGAAAAATTTATCGCTCGAGTGACGTAATAGCATGTCGCATAAATAAATGAATATTTCAAAAGTAGATGACTATTTCAGACGAATATTTTCTTTGAATATTGGATGAGGAAATTACGGAAGCAAGGAAAACAGTTTGGAAAGTTTCTAGCTTACAAACGACTCCACGCTTCGGCGCACCAATCGATTGTGCGCGAGCGAACAACTGTCCGCGATTCGTTACACAAATGACTCCTGCAAGCTCGTAACGGTACGCTGAATGAAAGATTATCTGCGGCAATGTCGGTATAGTTATCCGTTACGCACTGTACAAACTCGTGACATCTTGAATTATCGATACACTATCTCGAATACACTGTCTCGTTTCGAGAAGACCTTCAGTAGCCGAAATAAATTGGGCACGACGTTGTCCTCGATGGTAAAATAACGTTGCTCACTAAATTTCTCAAGGCGAAGGGCAAAGAAGGAATTACGATGACGGTGTTTGTAAATGAGTTTGTCATAATTGCGCCATAAAATTACCATCATCTCAGGCATCAAGTCGAATAACGATTCACCGGTATAATTACATTTTGAATTTACAAAAGGCTCCAATCGGAGAAGTAAATCGCTGACCGAAAGCTTATGGGCTAATTCCGCATAATAACAAGCAGTTATGTAGGTAATTTGGTTAGTAATCCCGATTTGGAACAGTAATGTATGTACACACCGGTACGCTATTAAATTTGCCGGTAACATTCATGGCAATGTTAAATGATCAAATTGTGATAATTGTCACACCGAACGTCGCGCGACGTAAACTTGACGATTTAAGAGTTAAATGGACAATGTTAGTCTAATTGAGTAAACCATCATTTGACTAATATTCATTAATTCCCATTAATATCCCGATCTTGTACAACCAACATTTCACCCAATGATTTGAACGATTTTCCGAGGATCAAAATTCCAGATCTCGTCGTAAGCAAAATTGTACCGCGTTAATAGCAGATTCATTCAAGATTTTTCCGGATCTTCCGGATCTTGCGAGCGATTTCCGTACGCACATCCCCCGCTTTTGCTATTTTATATCGTGCTCGGAAACGGCCGACGCACGATGCTGCTCGCTTTTATGAAGCATGAATATTTTAGCACGAGCATCTTTAGCTCGTCGAGCACACTCCGGAAGCTCGCATGGACGCTCAATGCTCGCGATCCGGAACTTAACATCGGCCGATACCAACCAGTTACGCGAGTAGAGCGTGAAGCATAGCCAATTTGCTTCTCGATATCGCAATTAGATCATTATGTACAAACTCCCGTAATTGGACTGTATGTTTGCATATACGTGTTATACACGCTTAACGAGCTGGGCGTAGTAGCCGTGGGAAAATGGAGCAAACAGCTTCGAAAAAGTAAAGCCGTCGGTATAGGGAAGCATAAAATAAATACACAACTCGTGCGCAGCTGGTTCGCGCCAAGGAAAAATCGCACGTTTTTCTATTCTCGGCATACAATCCGAAATAGAACTTTGTTCATCAAATTTGATATCGCATATCAATAGAGGTTTTTCGAACGATTTTTCATTTCTATGCCATTCTCGATTCACAGACTGAATAAGATTAGAAAGCGACAATAAATCCGGAAAACTTTTACAAAAAAAAAAAAAAATCGTGCGAGTTTATTTATTTCAGGTTTATTAAACCTGAACATGTAAAAATGTAGTTTAGATAGTGTGTCAGTGATAAAAACTATTCCATAAAAATAAAAGCTTGCACAGTATTGAACCAACTTTAAAGTATTTTCAAAATTAACACGGTCTTCTTTCTATACATAGTCGCGTATATATTTTTAATCGAGAGAGTGAGAGAGAGAGAGAGAGAGAATTTTAGACTAAAAAAATAAAATTATATTCATTATTCTTGCAGCAACATGTGCGCATTAAATAATATCACGTCGATTATAAGTTCAGCGAATATTAATCAATAGCAGTATAATATATTACAATGAATGAGGTCTTCATTATATAGGAGATGGATAGACATGCACATCGTTTGTAAAATCATGTTCATCAGACGGCTGCGTTAAATTCATGAAAGGAATTCGCGCAGGATATATCGACGATGGATTATCTGAACACAATAATACCAGGAATTCCCCAGCATTAAATGGTCGAATTTTGTGTATTTTAGTATTCGGGTCTCGAGTCGTACCAAAGGGAGAAACGGCAAAAATAACTGCGTCGTACATATGCTAATGAATTTTCAGCCATTCCCCCTATCTCCGTCCCTACTCAGTAAACCAAACTAAATAAATCCAAATACCTACTATAGGTTATCGAGCCAGTGGCACAAAAAAAAAGGAAACAAGAGCGTTTCGATGGAGCGTTCACTCTTCCAATCTCGCACAAGTTTCTCTACTTCCGCTTCGCTGGCCGCGCCTCCTCGACAAAACGGAAAAAATATTGGTAGATACGATACGACGATGCTGTGCTAAATTGGAAAATAATAATTGACTTAATAATTAAAAACACGAACTGCGTACCGACTCCTTTCTGATTCATTCCAATATTGACGTATAACTTTGAAATTTGATAAAAAGTGAGCACGATTGATATACTGATATGACCCTGGTGCCTTTTATCAAAAGTAAAAAATTAATATCGTAGCGTTTGTACTTCGTTTGTACCTGTTTGTATCGATCATTATTTCGTTTGCACCTCAAACAGTAAAAAACAAAAAGTAAAAAATAAAAATGGTCAGCGCGCAACTTTAAGATTTTTTAATTTCATTTATGCCATTTGAAACAGAATCGTTTGTACTCTTTTATTAAAGGCCTGGAAATAGGCCGACTTAACCTTTTGGCATTTTCGAAATTTTGAAACACACTATGTTCAAACCCTTTGAAGTACAAACGAAATAATGATCGTACAAACAGGTACAAACGAAGTACAAACGCGCTACGGTATTAATTTTTATTTTTGATAAAGTAAAGGCGCTAGATTCACATCGGTGATTGATATTATTATATATAAAATAATGACGCACGCATACCAGATATTTTTTTATTACTATACCTATCGCCTTTCATGAATTTATCATAATTGTCTAGAAAATGCAATTTTATATCATAAAATATGTGCATAAAAAATGTTCTTTTTCATACTACACATATATATGTAATAAATAAAATATTGGAAGCCGAATCTCGTGTTCAAAGAGATTTAGGACTAATTTAACTCGAGCATTTTAATTGAATAGAGATGTGAAATTGGAACAATCGTTAATCCCTTTTACGGTATTTCTCGCGATAAGTAGAATTACTTCACATTCAACTGCGGTTAATCGATCGATAAAAAACGAGATATAACGGTAGAAAAGAAATTTATTGCCGGAAGGGCGCAGGCGCCCTTCTACGCACCCTTTTAGCCCATTAAAATTTGCACATTCGACTACAAGTAGGGCCGAACTTAGTAGGCGTGATCTTACATGTCGTAAGTCGCACGCAATATCATCTTGAAATTCAAGCTGATGGAACGATTGCCAAGTCAATATTATGTGTGGTCACATGCTAATACAATTCTGCGCGTCAAATGTTTATTGTATAACACTTCGCATCACAATTCCCTCAGCAACTTATGTAAACGATGATTCACGCGAATTGTTTGTTTTATAAATTTAACATCCTCAGGGAAGAAATCTAAATAAAACATATCGCAAAATTGCTTTGGGCCGAAAAGAAGAGAAGTCGTATTCATTGCATATTCACAAGTAAAAAGAAGTGCACGAAGGTACTGCGAGTGAGATCGGGCGTGACCTCGATTTTAATGGTACCTTAATGTTAATGTTAATGCATTTGCGTCGTGAATAGGTATAAGACTTGCTTTATATCGCAAGCGATTTACTGGATATTAAAAATCAAGGCGAGCATGACTCACACATATGCAAAACTGATAGCGAATCAAAGGAATGCGAATGAAGAAGTGATTCTTTGTGTATATGTTTGGCGATACATGTGTGCTCAGAATTTCAATTAAGTCCATTTGATGATTTATCAAATTAGCGAACAATGAATCTATTGACCTGCAATAGGATATCATGGGCGTTCTTACAAATTGCTTTTCCCACGGTTGTATACTGGCTGTATAATTGAATTTTCGTGATAAATTGTTACGATGATATGTCGTTTCTCAAATTATCAAAATTCTCAAATTATCACGGGTTGGAAAATTGAGAGTTGGAAAACAGAATGTAATTAATCAAATAATTTTAATCTTGTCCCATTGACTTAATTCGAAAAATTCTAATCTCCAATTTGTAATTCCACACAAATTTTTCCTAATCTTTAATGGTGTTCAAAGAATCAGTATGTACAGAATAAATGGCGATTCACTGACACATTCTTACGTTTTTACTATTTTTTCACCGTCAAGAAAATATCTTCGCTCAAGCTAAATTACCATAGCTACATTCATACAAACGACGCAAAGTATGGAAAACATCACTTTTTATATAAATCAGGTAACCATGTACACGCATTTACCGTTTTCTTTCTTTCTCTCGGGCAGAAATATATTTACCTTTACAATAGCATTCACTTCAGCCTCCTGGATGCTTCGTATCTCTCCATTCGGCTACGTTTTCGATGTGCATCTGCGCAATTTCGCGTATATTTTCAGCATTTCGCACATTACGGGTTTATGGAGCGTCGATAGAAATAATCTCGCGAATGTCAAGCCTTCGAATCGCGGACAAGTATACGTGGAACAGAGGCGAATATCGACAGAATTATACGTTGCGCATATACAACTTTAATACACGCAAACGCACTTCTTGCCCTATTTTGAGCCGCGAGAAAAATTGCACGTGTTCCAATTTTTTTTTGTTACGCGCAGGGTGAATAACACGCTTCCCATTATTACACACATTGGAAAAACCACGGTTCAATAATTTTTCATTGCGTTAACTGCATAATAGCTATTGCATGGATTGGTGTGACCATAAATGTCTATGTTACTATGTAATATTTAAATGTCAGGAATATACTAACGATTCAGCGATATATTAAATTTCTGGTATTATAGTATTTATAGCAATATTACCTGATTTTCATGACATACATTCGTGCATATATATATATATATATCAACATGTCACGATAATATTTTTCTAATAATGCATTCTAGTATCTTTAGAATTAACTAAATTATTATTCCGTTAGAAATACAGACGAATTTTGATTAATCATGCTTATCTCAAATCTGCCTTTCCGCATACCCGAACATATTGTTGGTAGCTATTTCATTACACGCCCCTGCAGGAAATAGTGTCGATTTGTACGACGTTGATTAATGCCTATATGAAAAATGCAGCTCACGGACTTGATTCGAGCTCGATCTCGGCAAACATCGGGCCAGTCGATCTCACTTGAACTTTTGCCTTTAATCTAACTTTCTTACTCGGGACTTCTCTCAACATTTTAATCATTTTCATATTAGAAGCTGTCGAACTAACGGCCGATGTATTTCCGATATTCAGATTCTGCCCGAAGTACAATCGAAGTGGTAAGTGGAGTTTTCCGAGTTGTTTGTTCAGGAGAAAAGCAGCCAACGGCAATGAGACTAAATATTTAATTGGTAAAACATCCTGAATTTAATCACGTTTTACACTATCAGAGATATACGTATTAATAATACTTACATAAACACGAGAATGCGATTTAAAATTTCTTACAAAAATATTTTTGCAATGCACTTTCACGTACGAAATTATTCAAAATTAACACGTTGCTATTGTGAATGTAATAGTCAATGTTTGATGATAAATATTATTATATGTGACTCAAATCGTGCTCGATTACCATTAATCATCATCAATCATGCTCTATACAATCCTATTTTCATTTCGCGTCAAACATACATCAAGAGATGTAATCGTTAAATTATTATAAACAACATAGCTTCATTTGTGATCAGTTTATTTTTTTGTTTAGCCATATGTAAAGTAGTTTATACAGTACATTTTTTTTTATATACACTGATTTAAAAAGTTCATCTCATTAAATTAATGTAGCTGTCTTTATTTCTTTCAATGAAGAATGTATGTATTTAAATTAAATATAATATTAAATTTAATATTTTAAATACATACATTCTTCATTGAAAGAAATCAAGACAAACTAAATTAATTATTTTTTCTCCGTGTATATATATATAAAATTAAAATTTTTATCTATATAAGAATTGTGAAACCATTTATCTTGATAGAACGCACATAAAAACGACTAATGGTAAAACTTATTGTAAGATATTATGCAATGCATCAGATTTGATATAGGAAAACATGATTTATACGATGATGATGTATGTGTGATTGCAAATATAGAAAATTCTAAATGGAAAAAATATTGAGAATGACATATTTGCGTATTGTACTCTGCATTCTACGATGCAACATGACTGGAATTAGATCTTGTTGTTTAAAGATCGAGAACTGGATATCTTATGTAAGACTAGTAGCCACCGTGGAAAAGTAATTAAGTGTCGGATTACACAAGGACGCAAAGAATGCAATATATCTTTAATTGTCATACGATGCCATATGTCATCGTCATGCGAAGAAATCAGCATATTAAAGCACTATATAATGAATTCTTTTTTTTATATGAGTTGAATACAGGCTCATATTGCAACTATGTTAATAACATATGACGTCAATGCTCATAAAAAGCTAAATAAAAATAGATCAAGATTGAAGAAAAAACTACGTGCTTTGAAACAATTTATATAAAAATAACATACACGCTTTCACATATCATCTGCATTAAATTTGTGACTGTAAACAGTATGCAATCTAATCAAACATTTGAACAGTTCGTTTATATCAATCTTCACCTTCCACGGAGTGCGCAAGAATAATGGCATGTCATATAAATAAGCATCGGGTTTAACTACAATTTTACGGACTCCTGCTAGTATCTAAATTGATATGCATAAGAAAACCCCATTGTTTATTTTGACTTGTTGCGAGCGAAGTAATATATCATACTTCCAAGCATGACATTATTTTCAACACTGATCTACATAATATTCGAGTTATATTTCTTGTTATATAAATACTTTGCACACTGAAAACTCAGTTAATATTCTCTTTTCTATTTTTAACGGATTGAACGTAAAGTTCTGCAGCGTTTTTATTTTCAAGAAACTTTACAAAGTTTTTCTTGGACAAGCGATTAAATCCAATATAAAATGTAGCTGCCAGTGCTAAACTAGATTCAGGACCAAACATACGAGGATGAACGAATACAAATAAACAACTTGCTTCGATGAGCATTCATCTGCTCTCGTTTGCTCGATTTGGACCTTCTACATCGCAAATAAGCGATAAAATGAATTAACGTTAGATTAACGAATATATACAATAACGTATGTATGTATTAACTGTCTCACATTTCTTGGACTTCGAGAAAGTTTACAAATGATTGAAAATCTTTAACAATTTCCTAGCTTTCAAAACTGGATCATTCGATACGTCCTGCAATATCTGTTTGAAGATACGTGAGAAGCGTTAAATTCGATATACTATATCGCATAATGTATACTTAACACATATCGCATAATATAAAGAGCACTCTGTGCATACGATAAGTACGTTGTCTATTACTAATATTAGAAAACGTTGTGAGGTCTTAAATCTTTTTACTTTTTTCAATGTAATATTTGCAGGTGATATGCACTTTATACGTGTGAATAAGGCGAGTTAAGAAACTTTTGCAAATATTGTACTTCACCGGAATGTAAAAGTGATTCAACGAATGAGAATTAAATTACTTACGATATTTAGTTGTGCATATACTATTCAATGGTGAGTAAAAATTTCATTAAACTGATATAACAACAGCGCGGCATGATTAAAAAGGTTAATTTCCTCAGTGTATTTATGTAATAGCACGCGGTAGCAGTACATAATCGCAATAACGATTATGATAATCGAAGTAATTACGGTAATAGCATGAGACTCGAGACCCCATTAATTATACATAACATAATCTCGCTGTAATATCCGCACGTGGAAAAAAAAAATAATTTTTTTCATGCGTTATCTTCCGCGAGTATTCTTAAATGTTTTTATTGCGAGACAGCGGAGGGACGAAGGAACAAAAGTGCACCGTGATAAACGCGCACATTCGGGAAGATCATGGCTATACTAAATCCAACAACAATTACCAGCTTTGTTGCTCGGCCGCTAGAAGCCCTTGTTATCCCGCCACGATAGAACGGCCCAATATTTCAAACACGTTTTTCCCTCCCCCCTCTGAATAATCTGTAAAACTTTAGAATGATAATACATTATTCGCAGAAGAATTATTAAATAATCATGAACAAAAAGAATAATAAACAAAGGCATACTAATTTGCAAAATTTGATATCTAAAATCCTCAATTAAGTTTTAGTTAATTTTTCCAAATTAAATTTCACAAAATTTGCTACAAATATTTATATTTTTAATATTAAATGCATTGATAAAATATTATACATAAAAAATTCATACAATTTGAACAGCATTCTTTTTTTATTTTAAAAAGCACTTTATATTTTAAATTTCAATATAATTAATTTCAATATATTACAATAAAAAATTTAAACTCTTTCCAAATAGTTTCAGAAACTTCTGATACATTTCCGAACGATTAAATGTAAAAAATTAAGAGTCCGAAGATTTAAATGGTTAGACTGTCATAAAAATTGATAATCCTTTCAGAAATCTGTAAAATTCTATCAATTGAAAATCTATTGAAGATTGAAAGAATTTTCCTTATTATGTTTCGCTAATTTCTAAACTTGAAATGTAACATACTAAATTTCCAAGAATTTAAGACATAATGCAAAAAAGAAATATAAATATTTTCTTCTCTGTAGAGATTATAAGCATTAAGAAAATTTCGTATACATCGGATCGCAGATTTAAGACATTTTACAGCGACTGCAAGTGTCTTGTTAGATTTCATTTTGCTGTTAAAGCTGCAAATACAAGGAGAAGTACGAGAATCGAATTAACTTCCGGCGCGATGTTTTTCCTTCGACGCTCAGCAGCTCGTCGCTCTTATTTGACGACGTCCGAGGAATTTGAAGTAGCTTTCTATACATAGGAAGCATTATTATTCGAAGCACGATAAGGTCTCATAAGTCTTACATTACGCGCACACGACGGGGATTGTAAATCGCGCTGACAAGGCATAATGATTTCAACGTGATCGTATTAAAAATTCATATAGTCATCCCGCTATGTCGTCTCGTCCATTACGAACGATCGATGGGGATTTAGAAAGCTTCAACTCAATCTGTACCTTTCGCGGTCCGTTCAGTTCAAACGATGCTTCATGCACATGGGTGAAAAGGCAGGAAGAAAAAGATTATTGGAGAGCAAACAAACTGAGCAAATGAACCAAAAAATGGGAGCTCTAAACCCAATTTTTACATTTGATATGTATAGAGGAATAACACAAGAGAAAAATATAAAGGAATAGTATATTGTCTTATACTCTGCTCAGAGATTTGAGAGCCAAGAGTTTCGCCTTCCGTGCCTCTGTCTGCAAATGCACAAGATTTCTTCCTTTATGTTAGAAAAAGGTAAATAAAGCTGTAGAGAACGGCGAGACGAGAAAGTTGCACGGGGATAAATTCAAGGAAGTTAAAATAAGCACCGGCTAAAACGCCTTATCGTTTTGATTGACGACTGCGACGTCGACCGCGCTTCGTTATGACGCTCGATAAGTCCTCGAAGTAACGTCACTAATGATCCGAATGTATAAAGAGCGTTATGCACGAAATAAAACATCTCTTACGTAGACAGAAAAAGAGAGAGAGGGGGGGAAAAAAGTCCCCGCATGCCCTGGCCATTATCGGTCACGTAGATCTCCATTGCGTGCTGCTCTTACATCCTAAGGCCACAGTCAACGGTGCCACACTCAGAGTGGACTTTAAATCAGATTACAGTGTGCACTTTCCCGCCAACAGAAGTGAAAACACGCACGTATACGACGTAATATGTGTACCAACTCGGATGGGGCAAACAAGCTGCATCGAATCGAACGTATGTTTCGTATCCGAGGAAGACATCCGTAAAATTACACGAACACACGCCTGTGTACGCGTGGAGTAATCAATATTTTGAAAAGGATTGATTTCGGTTGGTGAAAATATCACTAAAACGTTTCACACGACCCCTTTCATGTTCGCTCGGTTACGGCAATATCCGATGCATCTCTCCCAGCGTTTATACCTGTGGTGCATAATAAGCCTAGAGACTTAATCAAGGTAAGTGCCCTTTATGGAATGTACATAATGTAGCGCTGTCTGTCAACGTAACACGTAGCTATTTATGGTACAAAACTGTTCTTGCTTTATCTTTCATTAATATGGTGAGGTCAATTTATTCCTTATATAGATATTTTATTAAGTATCAAAAGAAAATAGATCTTAATGCAATTACTTAGTTTGACAGCTGTCATTTTATCCATCTTATTATATCATCATTTTTATCCATGAAAACGGATAATATGAGAAATCCATTCCTGCGAAAAGATTTATACCCAATTTCTTTCTTATTATATTTATTTATCATTAAAAAAAATAACTTAATATTATTTTCAAGCAATTTACGAGAATAATTTACGAAGTATGCTGCTCTTAAATTTGCGCCGGTTTCTACTCTGGACATTACGTGCCTAACCAACACTATTTTTTAAAAGATAAAATGTTTTCATGGCCAACGCAGCAATTTTTAAAAACGTTGCTTTTTAAATTGTGCTGAATTGCATTAAACTTGTGCCGACTCGCACGGTAAATAGTCTCAGTGAATCTCGTAAAGCTCGTCCAAAAACAATGCAAAGGAAAGTATTTTCCATATATTTCTTATACATTTTAATTTAATTTAATACTGGCTATTAATTAATGTATATTAACGTTCACCATATATTAAAGAAAATATAATTTGAAACGAGCTGTGCATAAACATCGTAGAATTTACTTGAGACTTCTACAAATATTACTCGCAAATTAATAACATATCACGCATTAATATAATTTGTTTAATAATAATATATAAAATAGTAAATGATATAATGCAACTAGTAAATGATATAACAATTTAATAACTTATTAAAAATAAATATCAAGGCAAGGTTTAATATCAAGGCAGTGCGTCTAGTTATGGATTTACCAATCATCAACGGAGAATTCTGATCCGAACAAATCTTGACACATTTAGTACCCATTAATGTAAGAAGAATAAAGTCGCCGCGCTAAACTCGGCCGACCGACTTTAGCTTGCTCGACACTCGAGGAAAAAGCGACAGTTTCCGTATTTCCGCGAAAACATACCGTATTCGTCCGACATTTCTATTTCTGCGCATTGCATTTTCCAACAAGGAGTGTCACCGTCGTCGTTTTCAGTCGGCATCAGTATAAACGTAAACCACCATCTCCGATCCTGTCAGAGATAACGTCACAATGAAAGACAGGAACCTGCTGACTTCGAAGAAACGTTTCACCGCCGGACAATGCGTGCCAACGCACACAACCACACGGACCACACAATTCAGTGAAAATTGTGTAAATTGTGAAGGAGAATTCTCGGTCTCATGAATGATTTTTCAAAGCGCGCTATGAATCAAGCCTTTCTTGGAAGGTTGATACTATTTTAATGCGAACGACGCCAACTGACGCCATACGAAGTAATGTGACTAACCGCAGATTTGCAAAACGGATTATCAAAGGATAAGCATCGTTAAATATTAAAGACACGCATCCCAACGTAAAAGCAAATGTGCCGCTTGTATGTAATTATCTGATTCCTCAGATCGATGATCTTGTCACGAGTTAAACATTCTTTTTATACGAGAAATCTTAAACATTGCATTTTGAAAACCAATGCCACACTCGGAGAAAAATAAAATTTTGACAACTACTAAATTAACAATTCTAATAATTTAAGTACTTGCAACTAGTTTTACAAAATAATAAAAACTAAAGTAGTACTGAATACTATATTTTTATAGTACTGTACTATATTTTTATAGTATTCGTAGATACTACTTTAGTTGTTATTATTTTTTAAAACTAGTTGCAACTAGTTTAAATTTTAGAATTATACTTTATAGTTGCCACAACTATTTTTTTTCTCTCAGTGTACTTTTAGCTTAGACCTTGATAGTAACACAAGGGAGAGAAAAGTCGAAAATAATTTTGTTATTTATGTGTACATAACAGGCTAAATGTATTATCTAACTATTAATATATTCTCTGGCTTGTGTATTATATACTTAGATGGGGTAACCAAGCTATTATCTAAAAGGGAAACATGTTTCGCGCTAAAAGCGGGTCTAGCTATCTTTAACATGCATCTACGTTAAATTTGAATTTAAAATCCATAAAGTAGAATTGGAAATAACATCTGCTCGCGCATATTAATTATAAAATATTCTTCCATTTTTGTCTTTTACACGGTATAAATATAACAATTTACAATATAAAAATTTACTCTTTTTTGTTTTCGAGATTCCTAACTTTGAACTTAACTTTGAACTTAAACTGTTCTGTTTTATACATCGTTCTTTTATTTCGAAAGTGATACAATTAAAAAACGTGAGTCTCAAGTTCATGAACATGTTAAGTAATTTTATTATATCAATCTAAAGTGAATCAATTTAGCTTCATAAAAAATCTCACAATTCAAAAAGAGTCGATTTAAAAAAAAATCGTTGAAAAAATAACTCGAAAGAGATGTAAAAATAACAAAATTGATATTTGATTATATTAAAAATGCATTTTTCTGCTGATATTAGTTAATAATTTTCTGTCAATTTGACAAGTTTCTCATCTTCTAGGAAACTTAATGTTTTATTTTCACTTTTGAATAAGAAAACGATATGCATCTATTTCTAGTCCTCTTTTTCTTCCGTTATAGAATCTACTTCTTTCGCGAAACACGATTTTCCTTTTTATTAATCTTTTGTCCGATACTCTGTTGCGGTTTTTACAGAAACTTCTAAAAATCACCGTGACCGATGGCACGCTATATCGTCATATCTAAATTCAGAGTCCCTCGGTTATATATTCTATCTAGCACATTTTTTTAAAATGACGACATAGGCGCCGTATCACAAGGAAGGTCTGTTACGATGACACATACGATTGCAGGACACGCATGACTCTCGAGGTAGAGCAACAGTGAACTCGATACCTCGCATGATTCATATACGTGGTATGAGTAACTTTTATCAGAGAAGCGTCTCCTGGCGCAGCATAACGGCTAGGAGTAGAGGAATGTGGCGTGGGGCTCAAGAGAGTTCAGTGACGTAGCCGATTTATGGTTGAAACGAATAGCCATGGATCGAACGTGCCAATATACCTCCTACACATAACTGTATAAAATACATCGTTACATGCTCTATTATTCAAATATAATAATATAATACAAAGTATACAAAGTAATATAATACGTTGAAACAAAAATAAATATGAATATTATGAAGTAACAGATAAATAGTTACAGATATGTTAGACACATAAGTATTTTTCACGTTAAGTATTATTAAAGCACATGTGAGGAATTACATAGGAAAAGATAAGAGAAAAGATCAATTCTGTTCCATTTGTTAACACAATGTGTTTCCGAACGACGATATCTTCGACCGCGCGTAAAAACGCGAAAACAATTCTATGAGAAATATATTTAACTAACCGTGTCCCACCTTTAAAACCCACAATGTAAATATCGAGCTGAAAACAAATCGGTCTTGCTAATATGGCACAGCTTTATATTTCCGTATCAACGTGAAATCGATAAACAAAAAAGCCATATATTTCCGTTCAGGATACGATCATGCATGTAAAAATATCAAACTGCTATTTCAAATTTTCAGGCATTGAAATGGCATACATCCGTTGGAACGTTATTGAAACGGAAATGAGCGTTTCAGGTCCGTTCGTTCACTGTCGCCCGAGGGATAAATCATCGTGCTGAGGTACAAAATCCATCATATAGCTATCGATTTAATGAGACACGTTAATTTCTATTAAAACAATGCCTTTTCTCTCTTGTTTATTTTTTTTGTGTCAATACTAAGTTTCAGAGTAAACTATTTCTTATATTTTAAAATTTTTCAATTAAAAAAGCAGATTACTGATATTATAATTCAACTTGACTAAAGTACAACTACGAGTACTTGTCATCTAATCACGAGTATTTTTAAAATTAATGTACACATTTAATCAGTACTTTACTCGCTTCAGCGATCTTCCGCCAGTTATTTTTGACGTACTTCGCCAAACGAAAGCGCTTTACTGAAGAAATTGACTTTTCTCGTCGCACTGGAGAATCTTCTAAATTGCGAGATGAGATCTCATAATTAAATGCTCTACGAAATTGTCGACCCTTGCTCGCTACTCAGCGGCTCAATTGTCATTTTAATAGAACGGTTCGGTTGTCTCGACTTTCAATGAAGAGAAGGAAGGGCTCGTACAAATAACTGCGTTTATAATATTGCAAAGCGGATCTCCCATACCCACGCGAAAGTTCCTCGAACTTGATAATAACGCACACTCGGAATCGACAAACGCGCCCCAATTATGCTGACAAACTGGCTTGCAGCTCTTGTCATCTCGGCAAGCAATAACGACATTTATTTACAAAACGCGCAGTAAACTTCTCACCAATTATATAGATTTTATAATCGAAGTAGCTTAACAAGAGAAATATCCGATTAAAAAAAAAAAAATCTAAAAAGACTCCAACACCAAAAAATAAAATTTGCAGAAAAAATGACTTTATTTCAAATAAGAATTTCGAATAAAATGTATCTCCGAAAAAGCAAACGCGCGATGAACTTTCTCGCTAATTGCACGTGTTTTATAATCGAAGTATCACTTTACGATATTATTTTTAAATAAAGAGTTAAAAAGAATCCAACGCCGCGTAAAAACTTCCAAAAAAATTATTTTATTTAAAATAAAATGTGTATATCTTCGAAAAGTAAACGCGCGACATATTGTAAGTGGATAGTAAAACAACGAAGATCAACATGAATTCTTACTCAGCCCCCCGAAGAGTTTGATATCTTACTTCATGCCAGCTACAATAAGATTGATCGGTTCTGCAAAAGAATTGATATCTCCCTTCGAAACTGTTGCTTCGAACAACAGTGACTTGCGGAAGATTGATACATGTAGAATAAACACTGAAAGAGCTTGTTTTGTCGCACCTTTTTTTACGCAAAGAAAATTTATTTTACTGATCTCATCTTTCTATTAGGTATCATGAGTTCTAATATCTATTCAAAGAGTATTATTTTTCGCATGTTCGTTTCAGATGACACATGAGCGGAGAGAGCGGAAAGCGTAGATGAATTTTCTTCCTGTGTTTTTGAGATCGTATTTTCTACAATATATCGTTGCGTTGACAGAATAGTGACACAAGTAAAATGTTACATTCTAAAAAATATAGGTGTAGATTTAACATCATGAGTTTTTTTGTTTTAAATCTATATCATATTGATGTTGATACAACATCATGGATTTTAAATGTACCAACCATGTTGGTATTGATACATATAAATCGACACGTTGAGATTTACAATAAACACATGTTCAAATATATAAATGATATTAAATATACTCCATATTTCTTACAATGATAACATTTTGAGATAAAAGGAAATCGACTACAAAAACTAATATGTTTTTGTACAAAAATGACACATTGTAGATCATTTACTTATATGGAAAAATATCATAGTTTTGTCATCTAAAATTTATACTGAAATTTACACTGAAATTTACACTGAAATATTAAGATTGAAGTAAATTTTGAATGTTTATGACATATTTTTAAAAAATACACTATAATTGAAAGTACAACGTAGGAAAAAAGTGAAGGCGCATAGAAATTGCATATTCACTATTTTAATTAAAATGTTCCAATTCAGAGTTAAAAAAATATAAAATTTTAAAAATACTCTACTGAAAAATTGCTAATTTTTTAAATGTACTTTTTCTATCACTGCAGTGATATGAATTTTCCAATGATGTCCCCGAAATAATCGTCAATAATTGTTAAGGCGATAATGAAGGAACGGAATGGATTCTTTTTATACGAACTTCTTCGCTTAAACAAAAGTTTCCCATTAATTTCCGATTAATTGCGTGACAGAGTATATACCGAATTTAGCACCTTCTCATCGCATGTTATATATTCAAATTAAAATGTATGAAAGTATCAATAATACCATTTACATTTCAAAGTGATTTCATGATAAGCCAAACGTGTAAATGTAAACATGTGAAAAAGTCCAGAGTTTAAAGATACGTGTCAAATGCTTACGTATTAGAATGAAAACTACTTTCGTCAATCCATTTTATGCCTCGTAAAACAATATGAAACTATATCCAGAACATTGGCACCATTACATTGTTATTCAATGACACAGTCGCGATATATCGAAATGTGCCTCGTATAATACATTTGATCGTATAATCAGGATATTCCCAAACGGGCAAAACGTCCAAGATTTGCACTACATAATTTAGATATCCGGACACAATTATTTCCACGCAAACGGCTGATACTCGCATTTGATATTCGCATTTTGAAAGACCGAATTCTCATCGAATATTACACGCACTTGAAATATTCATCACCGTAATATTTACACTAAAAATACCAACATTCCTTACACATTAAAATAACCTAATAAATAAATTCTGTGAAAGTAAAGAGAACAATGAGAGACCAAATATTTCATTTTATAAAAGACATAATTATTGAAAAGTAAAAAAAATCAGAATTTTTTTACACAAAAGAAAACAAGGTAGCTACTAAGAGCTCTAAAAGATTTTAAAGGATCATTCCTCACAGAAATTTAAGACGAAAACTTCACGTGACTATATGTCCGAAACGGCTTAGTTTCAAACATCATGTGGTCATATGTTTGAAGCTCTTAGTTTTAAACGTACAAAAATTTCAAAAACCACACGTTAGTTTGATATAAAACATTAAACATATTTCACTAAAATCCGAGTGGTTTTCGAAATTTTTTGGAAAAATAAAATTTTATTAAGCTGTTTCAGATTTATAGCACATGAAGTTTTCATCTTAAATCCATGTGAGGAGTTAGTTCTTAAAATCTTTTAAAACTTAATACTTTATTATGTATAGATAGCCACTTTGTTATTATGTATTAATATTAATCTAAAAAAAAAACAGTTAATAATAACTATTTGATATTTCTAGTATAAACATGCGTCGATGCATTTACGCATTTAATCGCAAAAGTCATTTCAGCGACAGAATTGCATCTCTGCGAAGTCCTGGACACCATCCTTTTGCCTTACGTTTCCCTCTTTCTCAGCGATCGGAATCTCACACGGAGGACATAAATGTCAGAAAATCCAGGTGGTCGTATCTAACATTGAACGTACGGCGGAACAACATTCGGAACAGCGAATTGAAGTAGCAAGACGCGATCGCGATAAGATAGTACTGTCAACGCGCTCACTGCCGAATAGTCGGAATACTCGGAGCTCGACTCGTCTTTGCGTTGATGGTAGAGTCGAAACAACGAAATCCCGTGAGATCGTACACGCGGTTCACCGCTGCTCCGAACGATTCTATTCAATATTCAGTTGCACCAGAACGGTCGGCGAGTGTGGGCGTTAAAATTTTTGAAAGTTTCTGACGAAACTAACTTACATACAGCACAGAAGCTTGCAGCAACATTGCTGCAAATTTGCAATGTTACTGCAATACTGGAGCTGTAATATTGCTAGAATAATCCATGCTATTATGGAGATTAGAGGCCTTGTAACAGATCCTGGCCTGAGCGATTTCGTCAAAATTTGTAAGAGAGGAAGATATATATAATTTTCCTCTATATATTGTATATATATATATATATATATTGTCTCACTCCATAACTTTAATTAAGATTACAGACAAGATAAGTTAGAGTGAGATAGTATATAATATATATATTTGTATATACAGAGAGAAAGTATACCTTTCTCTCTCATAGGATTTTGACAAAATTGCTCCTGCCTGTTACTCTATAACTTTATACTGTTACTCTATAACTTTAATTAAGATTTTAAAGTGACACAGAATAAGATTATATATATATATATGTGTGTGTGTATATATAGAGATAAAGTATATATACCTCCCTCTCATGTAAGATTTTAACAAAATCCCTCTTATCCGGACTATTACTTTATAACTTTATGCTGTTACGCCATAATTTTAATTAAGATTTTTTTAAGTAAGACAGTTAAATTAGATCAAGATTATATTATATTATATATATATATATATATATATATATATATATATATATATATACAGGAAGAAGGTACACATAACTTTCTCTCTCACAGAATTTTGACAAAATCGCTCGTGCCCAGACTTTGTTGTAGGATCTCTAGCGGAGACGAGGCTAAAAGAAAAAAAGAAGAAGAAGAAGAAAGGATTCCATTCTGGGACCCAAGACCGCGTTACCCGAACGGAATGAACGTGCAGCGAAACCGATCGCGTCATCGCGTGGCGTGCACCGCCTCGTGTGCCACGGATGCGAGCGTGCAAGGTAACGTGCTCGATCGGCACCGCTCTCATGCATCCGAGCAGGAGAGCGTGCTCGCGCGCGCGTGCACACACGCACGTATCCGCCTTCATCGGTATGTAGCAGAACGGCTGCTGCGAGATGAGCGGATAAACTCTAAAGCGGGAGGAGAAAAAGAAGAATCAGTACTCACCCTCCCCGTCACCGTCCGGCGCGGCGGCTGCTCGTCGCTCGTATCCGTTAATCGTAGCGGCGGCAACTTTACGCCGTACTACTCTCACGGGCACCTTCCGTTCGCCCTCCTCTCTCGTCCCGTATACTCTCCTCTTGTTGCTCTCCCCGTGTCGCCGACCACAAAGGACGCCGCATGCACGGCCGCTACGACACTATCGCGGTTTTACGAGACCTCGCCTCTCGCTCTCGCACTAATCGGCACTCCCGAAAACCTCCGGACTTTCCGACGAGCGCGCTGTTTCGGCCCGCGTCGTTCGAAAACGTGGCGCACAGCGTCACATTATCCCGCGCACTGAGAACACATAATGCACACACAGATCGCGGCCGGAGCTCCGTCGTTGACACTAATTAATTGTAAGAATTATTCCGAGAGAAACCGGTCGCGGAACTCGGAAGGTTAACGCGCGAAGGAGAGACGCGCGAAAGACTTCTGTGTTACTTTGACCGCACGCGTGCGAGCGTAACGAAGTAATACGCGAAACGAGATACAGTACCGTCGTACCGTCGCGATGTATCGCGATATACGCAACGTACTTTACGTAGGAACGTGTTCGTTTCCCACGAGGGAACGAACTCTCTCAAGCACTGGTACAAGGAGCCGAACGAACCCGACGAAGGATCTAGCTCGTGCGATCTCTCGGTCAAAGTGAGTGAGAGAGAGAGGGGCAGGGGAAGGGAGGGAGAGATCGACGTGACGCGAAGAAAGAATGACACAACCTACACGCGCTGCTGACTGCGGCAGACTGAGCGTCGTGCGCGACCGAAGTGCGCGCTCGCGACTGGCGCGCTCCTAGCGGCCAAAAGCGACCAGGACGACGACGCGCCTTTGACCGGTCTTTGCGCTCCGATTCGCATCGGGAATTGGAGTAACGTACGTACGAGTGCAAGGGTGAGTACGCGTGGATTTTCCTAATATCTCTGAATGTTCTCTCTTCAGCTCCGAGCGAAGGAACATCCGGCAAAAAGATCGACGGGACATCGGCCAACAAACGCGTGTAATATCAAATTGCTCGAGGATTCGTATCTGTTGTAATGGAATTCCTTCACCCGTTTTAAATTGATTATTTCTCAGCGAAAGGAACGCCCGAAGGTGATCTATCTCGGTGAGTACGAATCGCTTAATCCTTTGTTACTCGCGTGAAGTGTCCGGGATACTTTGGGTTTATAAATTCGTTAAATATATATAATGCTATTTATACGCATCACTTTTGTTAAACACAAAAGTAATAATAATGTTATATATGTAAAACTAAAATATGTACTAACTTTTAATCAATATTTGTTTTAATAGTATTAAATTTATTAAATGTAAAAATATATTTATTCCGTACAAGAACCATTAATTTGATTTAATCATTATTTTTTATTAAGTAAATATTTATTTGCTGTAAGTAAATGTTTAACAAATGTTTACTATTCGAAAAAATATTTACTAAAATTCAGTAATTTTTTAAATTTATAATTCCTTACTTAATAATATAATATAATAATTACAACATATGTTATATTGCATTTATATTATTGAATAGGAAATTATATAATATTGATGTAATATTTTTATTACTTTTATTTAATAAGATTATTATTATCATATAAAAAGAACTCTTTTACTAAAGTAAAATTAAAAATTTAGCTAAATACAAATCTAAAAATAATTTTGTTGGATCATCAAAATATATATAGGATAAAAATGATCAACAATACTGTAAAAAGTTTTGATATTCTAGCAATCAATTCAAACGTCTACATAATTATTTACCTAATATAATTTTTTTAGATACTTTAATAAAATTATTTTCTCTATACAGATTTAGCACAAATTTTTTCCCAATTTTTAAAAGAATTTACATTTATCTCTACCTGAAAAATGTATAAAATATTATCAATCTTTATTTAATTGTGAATCTTAAAGAGAACAATGAAAATTGAGATAAATGCCGCAATGAGGTGTCAGAGACACACTCTACGCAAATAATTATATTAAAAAAACCTCTCGAGCAATGCAGTTAATAAAGCTGCATTTACGGATCTCTCTCGCGATTCTATGCAAAGTCAATTAATTGTGGAAATCGTCACTTAGAATAATATTCCGTTGTTTACGACGGAATTATACACGTAATATATACTGCGCATTTTCTAATCTTAGCATTAGTGCTTAGTTAGAAAGAATTGACTCATATTATCATTTCTCTTCAACTTGATACTTCAGAAAAAGAATGAGAGAGAGAGAGAGAGAGGGACGATTCAAACAACTTCACTCTTTCTAACCAATAGTAATAGTTTCATAGAAATGCAGTCTACTCTTATTACATCTAGTTAATGGAATTATTATCAACAATGCCAACAAAATACACTCAAACATCAAATAAGGAATGAATAAATTCTATCGATCTCGACATTAAATTTAGATTTAATTTAAATTTAGTTTCAATATTTTAATACGTGCACATTGCTATTTGTTCATAATAATTTATATATTTAATAACCTATGTTTACACAAACTCGAGACTCACTATATAAATGCCTCATGTAAAACAAAACTATTCATTAATAAACGCATGTGTATCTTTAGTCGCACAAAATATAATTATTAATTAGTGAACCGGGAAAAACAGCGAATTGCAGGTAACATTTTTAACGTTGAGCGATGTTAAACGTTTATTATCAGACTTTACATATTACAATGTAGTTAAGTTTGTATGTAAAGCGCAATTCCATGCATTGCGGATATAGGAACGATTAATTAAACTTCGAGTCTCCTGCAAACGAATAACACAATGTGCAGCACGGTTGCATTGCTGACGGAAACAAGTTAGATATTTTATCAGAGCGCTGAATCTATCTCATTAAAAGGGTGTAGTGAATAAAATATTCTTGCTATATATCTTGATACTGCAGATAAATACAGGCTACAGCTAAATAGTTTATTGACTCCTTCCGAAATTTTGCCTCGCGTGTCTTATCTTGTTCTTTTCTCACAGACATATAGATTTCTTATTAATGAAGTTTTAATGAGATTTGACATAAGAGTTTAATCAGAGTAATAAATTCTGTCTTTTGTTTTAACGATCTTTCCATCATTTTGTAGAAAATACAATGTAATCAATTTAACAATCGTATGAAAATGGAATAATGGAGAGGCGCGTGTGGAACAATGCCCCGGCAATTGATTTTCACATTTTCAGTAATTGATATACAGAGTACACATCAATTACTGAAATTTCTATACATTTTTATTCTTTTCTTTCTTTTACCAATTACAATCAAATTAAAGGATCATGGACTTCAAAGAAATTTTTTTACGGATATTATACTACTCTTATAATTTTTAACGTGTGATTTTCAAACAAATTAATTTTTTTCTTAATAACTAATTAATACATTGTTGCTAAGTTATTATACTATTCGTCAATGTTTCGTGTTGCAATGATACCCTTCCCAATATAACAATGTCCAAATTTTATTCTGATGTAACTACTGAGTGAGCGAGATAAATACCATTTATTAGTATCAATTGAATAAATTATGTTTCATTCATCATGCTCTCCATTCCCACCGTTCATCTCCATGCCTCTCTATTATCCTCTCTTCTAATTCTTTCCATCCATTTACTTTCTCTCCGTTTTCGCTTTAAGCATACAATAATTTGTTGTAGTGAATAATAAATATTAAAAATTTCCAATTTAAAGAAAAATAAAATTAATACGTTGCAGTGCATAAAAGAATGTATTATATTTTGTGATATCGAGTTTGAATTATATTTAAATACATTTAATTGTCTATATAAGTTAAAAATTTTATTTAGTTTTTATTTTTGCTAATAATTATTTAACTTTTATACTTTGAATATTAAAAAAATAAATAATATTCTCATTATTTATCTACATATGTATATATATATATATATATATATATATGTATATATATATATACATATATATATGTATATGTGTATATATGTGTATATTATATATATATTATATATTATATGTGTGTGTATATATATCCATATACATGCATACATTTAATTGTAGAAGATAATTAGTTATTGCTTATACAATAAATGAGTTGATGTCAAATTGAGATAATGTTTAATGACAGATATATGATAAATCAATAAATGTATTAAATTTCCGCCATAGACGTTAATTTAATTATTACAAATTGCACGCATTATTTTAAACATTATGGATTAAGTATTATTACATTTAACAGTACAGATAAATAGATACCAAGCTAAATATGAAATTGGTATGGAATCTGTTTTATCCGATATTTTGTGTTACATTTATTAAATGTTCGCTTTATTATGTCTAGTTTTAAGAGATACTAAAATTACAATCACATTAATTCAATATGAAGAGAGATGCAATATTTTATATTTCATTAAGAAATTTTCTCCTTTTAACATTAGCATTAATGATTGCTATAAATTTATATAATAAAGTTTATAAATTTTTAATTATTTTTTATTTTATATAGGACCGTAATTACGCATGTTTATAGCTTTATTGGCTGGTATTCATAATCTGTTTTTAAATATTTGAGTCCATCTTAAATATAGTCTTAAAATGTTAAAAACCAATCATGTAATTATATATTAGCATCTTAAAATGTTATTTAAGACAATTCTGAAACAAGAATAGATTATCTAAGAATAGAGTATCTAAGTCATATTTATAATCTAAAGATATCGTCCATTATTATTAATTTTTTTATTTGTTTGAATAATTTATGTTTACTGTCTACAGTATTCATTTCATTATCGACGAACATTATATTGGATGCTTTCTATTTGATGATATAAGTCGATATAAGTATCATCCTATATTTTTACTTAGAGAATGCCAAAAAAGATAGAGTGATTGTGTCGTCTTGTGTTACTAAATGGAAAGCACCTTTGACAAAGAAAACCTCCCATCTGCTCATCTCGTCTGCTTCTTTAGATGATTTTTTTACACAGAAAATACGAGAATGCATTGATGGTTAGAATTGTGATACGCATTATGGTTAGAATATAAATATGCTTAGCATTTAATATTCTTTTCTGTCAGTTCTATAGTCAAGTAAACCAATATACGTCATTGCAGTTTAATCGAACCAGCGAAACGGCTGGACGCTGTGACACAAAGAATATATGCATATATTCGTATGCGAGTGAGTTAATAATAAAGTGTCGATAGCAGAAATATGATAGAGGAGAAATCTGTAAGGGAGACACGTCGTGCAATTCAGAATAGCTTTCATAAGATGTACATCATCAGAGTGTATATATATATATATATATATATATATATATATATATACATACATACAGATACATACAAGAAGATATATATATATATATATATATATATATATATATATATACAGATACATACAAGAAGCGGAATAATTCAACTGAAATGGAATACGCAAACTTAATTATTCTCTAAAAGACCATTTATTAATTGAAAGTCATAAAAATTAGATAGTTGCTAGAAGAGCTGTAATATTAAATGATATATATTCTTTCAAAATTATTATTAAATTTGTAACGCTTAAGAGAATTCATTACTGGCTGATAAAATCGATACAAAACTGTGCCATTTACGTCAGTTAATATTAATTAACCAATTACCGGCTCTTCGTTAAGAATAATTCAATGCAATGTGGTGGAGACGTGCGACAGATGGGAAAGTAAATAATGAGGTTCTCTGTAATGAAACCTTTGTAGCAAAAGGAGCTACAGCAATTTTTCAGACTTGTCTCATAGTTGTCTCATATTCCTTCTATGTGAAAAGTGGAGGCAACACTCAAGATGAAGACGTACCAAGTTGGAGGCATTTTTATTATTAAAAAAAATAATACTAAACAAAATATTAGATTTGAACTTATAAATATAATAGTACAATTGATAGCCTATAATATAATCCACAATTGAAAATTTATAATAAGATAAGATGAAACAAATTCAAACATGGTATAATCTAAAAGAAGTAAGATTTTTGAAGTTCATGTTTGATTTTTTTCTGTTTGGTACTTTCAGCATTTCTACACAATGAGAGAATTACCAAATTTAAACCTCCATTGACTTGAAATTCGATTTAAATTTTATTTTGTTTAGAATTGTATCATGTTCTAAATTGTACCACCTTATCCTGTGTGATGTTATTATATAATATAATGTATTACACTGTGTATATAATATATTATGTTATTGTAACACAATATTGTAACATATTATATTATTTTTATGAAAAGAATTAATAAAGTTAAAAAATAATATCAAGTAATATTTATTAGTAGACATGAAAAAATGTACGTAAATGAAAATTTTTTGAAGTTCCACCAAAAAATTGACGGTACTATTTGAAATAACATAAATCCCGATATGATTTCTTAAACTTATAGAGCTAATGTTCCAGTTACTTCACACAGTTCGGAACTATCAAGAGAATGTAATTAAGCGGAGAATGTGGATTATGTCACGCGTATTAAACTCGAGGCACTCGAAATACCTACCATGAGGATGCTTAACGATGCGCATATCTTATTAAAATATTTATTCGATTTAAATGTGGACTATTATATTTTATTTATAATCGTAATAATAGTTTTAATAGATCTTTAATAAATAATTTAGAGAATTGCATTATTATTCCATTATGTCCTGATTGTACAGATGTATAATACTTACTTAATATCCTAAATTTAATAAATTAACTTGTCAAGTTAATAAATTATATTTATATAACCTAAATTTGTTGGGAACAATGCAAAGCTATTTTTAAAGCAGAATATTAAACGTTGTGCAGTATTAAAGTGTTTTAAGTATATTTCTAAATAATAACTTAAGTTGAATATTTAAACTCTGCGCAAATATAATTTTCCTTGCAGAGCTTGTCTCTAAATACAACGTAAACATTGTTTAATGAAATTTTGTAATTTAATTAAATTGCTTTAATAAACATATGATACTTTTTAACAAAGAAATGTTTGTCAAACTAATTTATCTAAATTTTCTCTGAAAATTACAAAAGCATTTGACTTAATTTCTTTATATAATGTACCATAGACAGCATGGTTTTTTAAATCTTTCTTAAATTGTAATATTGAACTTTTTAAATACTCGTTTTATTGTACTATTATATAGCAAGCTGAAATTTGATAATAGAAATATAAAAATAAAGATAAAGTAGATAAAACAAATAAATTTTATTTGATCTTAATCTTGTTTTTTTTTAGCATACAGAATATTTTTACATTTATTTATAATTATGGATTAATTAAATTGGATTAATTAAACGTCGTAACTGGTTATTAAATATTAAATAACATATTGATTCTTCATTTATTATTAGATCATGAAGAATAAATTTGTAGCATAATATTACATCATTAAATGTCTTAGAAATCGAATTTGTAATGAAAATAGATCATATTAATAATATTCCTTTTTAATACAGTTCAAGTATGTATTTCTTACAATACATTTGCGTTTAATGTTGTTTTCTTTTTTATCCTTATTTGTCATCTTAATAAACGCTTCTTAATTATATATCCAATTATTTAATTTTATATAAATATTTTATTCCCGTAATTATTTATTTATAACGAGTTCTATTTAACTTTACGGGAATACGTGATCCTTTTTTTACACATGATAATGCTTGTTATTGAAACTTGACTTTCGTGTCACTTATTTTCATTATACTCTATTTCATTAGCTGTTCTAATTTTTCTTTTCTATCTTTTCATATATATTGTAATATCTGTATCATTCCGTGGTCCCGTTTCAGGACCTTTTATCAATTATTTCGCTCAGTGCCGAGCGTTTGATTACACGACATAGCTGGAAGGAACGATGTTTAATTTCTTCGTCTCTGTATAAATGGCACTATAGGAAACATTAAGGATACGCGAACAGAATGCTGGTGAGCGCAAACACACATAGAATACACACATAGACATGAGCGTACGTGCGTGAACAAACGAAGGGGCCGTTAGTGACAGTGGCTTTGTAAAACCACCTCCTAGCTTTCAGTTTTACAATACACGCCACCTCCCTTTTTGTATCCCCCGGTAAAACGATGCGCACGGTTACGTTAAAGCGGAAAGAGGCCGCGCTTTTCAATAAGCGAACTGCCGCTGCATCTCGCCGTGAAAACGGCACAATTAGTTATTACCGTGATCCACACAAACTGGCGTTATTATCTTAAAAGCTGCTACTTCGTACAACGGCCGGAAGTTTTCTCGAGGGAAAATGCTTCCGCGGAAAATTGAAATATTAGCGGTCCCATAAATCGCGCCTCGTAAATTCCGCTGCTTTCTTATACGAAAAATTGCACATTAGTCATTAATAAGTCAGCGTAATGCACTGTGTTGCGAAAAATTTCGCATTACTTCTCGTCGGGAGAAACGGATACGTGCAGTATTGATTATATTTATCATCCGAAAGAAAGAAACAGTGCACGGTTCATCTGATCTTGGATCTGATTTTTGGATTTTTCAAAATAGACGTACGCTTTTATGCAGTATGTATGTATGTACAAAAATAAAATACGTTATAAAATACCAATCTGATCCAAGTCTTATCTGAAAATAAACACTTGTTATAATAAAAAAGAAAGTAGAACATAATAAATGTAGCAGTTGTGCTGGAAGAGAATATGAAATGTATTTTATGAAGAAACAGAAAATAGTTTCCATAATTCACAGAAAGTATTGGCGATCTATTATTCCTTACAGAAATATAATACAGCTCAATTTATTATTTAAAGAAAGTAATTACTTATTTTAGGTATTGTTAGTATTGTTTTAGTGCTTTAGTATTCTACAAGAAATAATTAATTACTGCCTTTCAATAAAATAAATTGAATCAATTACAATAGATTTATGTAAAGAATTGATTTTGAATCCCTGACCTGATTTTGAATCAGGTGTGCATAAGATAGAATTGTCCTATAAAATTTTTTTTTTTTAGTATTATATATATATTTTGCTTTATAATTACGTATAAAAATAATAACTACACATTTGTAATTATTTAAATAATGTAAGAATCAAAAAAATTCGATCTGTAGACATTTTTAGGATAGGGTACCTTAAATAACACACAAATATAGAGTTTATGATAGAGTTTTACTTGTTTCTTATATTTAGTAGGTATATAACGATTACAATCTAAGGCTCTGCGTATAAATAGTATCCGCACAGGATCTCTTTCAATGTGTTCGTACACAATTAGCGCCATGCTTTTAATGTACCTTTAGTGCCAGCTTTGAGAGCTCATATACATCGATCGATTTGATAGTGTTGGGTGTGCCATCGCTATTATCGACGGTAATATCGTTAAAGTAACACACTGATCAACGGTAAACGTTCTCATATCGGAAGGTATCTACATATTGCTACTGATTCCGAGTTCCGTAATTGCAGCCTGAATATGCACGTCGAGAGATTCGCTCGCATTGACACTGCTATGCTGATACCCATTCAGGAAGTAACATGTGCCCGATACACTGGCTGGCATTCCCTTGGGTAGATTGTCTTTGGTCCGCGGTTCCAATATGAATCCCGATTTTTGTATTAAGCACCTGTAAATACATTTGCATACCGTGAATGATGGGTGTATATCGCTTCCTTACTTCAAAAGTGATATATCATAAAAAATAGTGGTTTTTAAATTATTATCACATAAATAAGTTATCCCCAGAAGTACCAAGCAGAAATTATTGAACAGAATATTTTAATTTTTTAGATTAATATCCGTTATATTTCTTGTGTAAAAAATAGGTTTTAAAAAATTTTTTTTACTTATTAATAATAATTGTGTCCATATACTGAAAATATTTGGTTTCTCATCACTTTTCTTTTTTATAGTAATGCGTTTGTTTGATCGAAATATTAATATTTCTAATATTAAGTAAACGTAGCCTTGTCAAAATCAATAAAACTATTAAAAGTGAATTAATTTAACCTTATAAAAAATCGTCACAACTCAAAAAGAGCGATATTCTTGAGGGTTGTCAAATGAAAGCGACAGAAATGACTGAATCATTTTAAGAATATATTTTTTTGTCAATGTTATTAGAGAGAGATTACACTGTTAAATCTAATGCTAAATTTAATCTAATGTAAGTCATCACTACTCCTACTAAATATTTCGTTATTTTATACTAAAATAATAATTAAATTCGATACTATATCATGTTAATTTGATATTATATAATGTCAAATTAACACTGTATTATATAACCATTGTTTTAGTACAAAATAATGATATAATTACATAGGAGCAGTGGCGATTCACATTAGGTTAAATTTAACATTACAGATTTAATCAATAATTTTTTATTAAATTGAAAAATAATTTTCCCTTTTTTGGGAAGTTTTCCTATAACACAGACATCCAAGATACGTCCTAAAGACATTCAGAAAACATCCCTAAGTCCTCTGATTGTCCTAAAGATATTCCCAGAACATCTGTCGGATAAAGTGTGCTATATATGTAATTTTTTTAATTGTATCACTTTTGAAGTAAAGAAGTGATATATGTTATACAAGAAGAGAGATATTTTGTCAAAAGACGTACAGGTACGTAGTTGGACTGACGTTGACACGAAGTGGTTCACTCGTGGATTCAAATTTATTCGCCAACGTGACGTTATGTCCAAAGAGACAGTATCTTGGCATTTTCTTACCAACAACTCCTGCCAACACCATCCCGGTGTGAATGCCGATGCGCATCTGATAGAATAAATAAGCAAGGCAATCTAGTAAGTCGACAACAGCTCAGTACGCTGCATATTGACGAATATAAAAAAGTTAGATGACAATCAGTAGAAAACATCAACGAGAAAAAGAAACATAACTTGCTTTAAATGTTAATGCAGTCGTGGATAGACCGCGTTTTCTTATATTTTCAAACCGGCCGCTTGTTGTCGTAGTTAAGAAATACTTTAAATGGAAAAAGTTTTAATAGCATTCAAGGCGAGAATAATAAACAACAAAGTGCTATGTAATAATCAGAAATAGGTATTTCTCAATTGAAAAACTTTGAAAGAAATATGACGTTTCCTGAGAAAAAGGGAGAGATTCGAGATTTGAGAGTTGAGAGTTGAAAAATTGTTCCAATTATTATTTTTAAATATGAATAAATAAAAAAATTCATTCATACAAAAATTATATTTTTAAAAATTAATAAATTTTATAAAAAAAACGTATTTGCAATGTTACTAATATAGCGACAAATATTACTGTACGCGATAAAATATTATATTTATAAAATTTCAGATTTGTAAAAATATTTCTCTGTATTTTAAAACATGGAACACAATGGTATATATCGTTTAATGTAATGTTTCCATTCCACTGTACACTGTTAACGTTTATATTTTATCGTGATGTGTTTTCTCGCTCAGTGTAATGGAAGTAGAAACGCTGGTTGTAATGTACCAAATTGCATAAAATCATAATAAAACTGCAAATGTTTGCTATGCTATTACTGTCGACGTTGCTGAAAGAAAATTGCATTGCATGTAATCACAATCTTATCTATAGTCGTGTAATCGTTAATGTAATACCTTTATTGGCTTGCCTTCGTGAGTCTGGTGATGAGAGCACGTTTGTATCATCTTTAGGCCCATCCAAGCAATTTGTTGTGCATGTGTATTGGTATTTCGATGAAGGCCACATGCAACGCAGTAGGCATCGCCGATTGTCTCTACCTGTTTATATAAGGAGAAAAGTAAAATCAATGCAATTTCCATTTACGTTCACACATAATAGTTGCTTTTATAGATCATGTTTGACATAATTAAAATTCTTCGATCAATTTAAATGAAAAAATATATTTTTCTACTCTATCGGTATTATATTATTTCTTGCTATTGTGGAAAAACAAAAGCCAACCATGATAAGATATTATTCAAGAGTTATATCCAGTTCTTTCGATGTCTCACAGATGGCAGCATCATACATTTTAGCAACTCGAGCGAGCTAGACTTATAACAAAACGATCGGTATTTGTAAAATACGGATTGATAAATAAAAGTACATTGTTAAAAAATACTTATCTTTTGCATGACAAATTAATAATTATTTTTTTAATACGTCGTGGAATATTTAAATACAATTTATCTTTTAATTCTTATTAATTTTAAGTTTCAAAAAGCGAAGGATGGATAGCTTTACTTGATTAATATAATTTGCAAATTAATAATTATATACTAAATATATATCATTTACTAAAAACATATCAGTTCATGTGATTTTATGTAAAAGCATTATTCCCAAGCGACTTGATAACGTACCTTATACACATCCAACTGACCACAGTAAAGATCAAATTGCTCGTATAAATTTTGAAGCATGTTGATGACCATCATTGGCGTTGTTGTAGCGCAGATGGATGTAAATCCGACTATGTCGCTGAACAGCATCGTGACGTCTGGATACGTTTTCGCCTCGATTGTCTCTCCTTTAAATATCAATATTAATCAATAAATTCTCACAAAATATATTCAAATTGTGCTGTAATTTAATAGTTATAAACAATACGAATTAATGCAAGTCTTGGTATTTATCTGTAATATTTATATGTGAATATATTATACAAAAACAAATATTCCAGTAAATGTCAACACATAACGTACCTGTTGTAATTTCACCCTCAACAATATAACTGTAATATAACACGTATATTATATTGCAATTAAATTGTTGAAAATTACAACTAACGTGAACCTTATATGTAACTCGGTTTGCTAAAATCAGTTCAGATGAAGGTAATACTTATAGTTTTTACAATTAATTATTTTTATTATTTAATTATTTCCATTTTTGTATGATCTTATATTACTTTGGAAAATAAAGAGAGAATCTTAAAAAAAGAAAATATTGCTGCATTTTAGAATCGAACATATTATAGATGCTGTAATTTACCCAGCCACAGACGTTTCGCAATATCCGGGGGAAATATAAGATGTAGGAGACTGACATTCTTTTCTCTTTCCGCATCGACTGCCAGGTTAGCTTCTTCTATAGAACTTTTCAATTTATCCATACGTCTCCTTAAGCCATCCTGAAAGAGGATTACGCCATTGTATTTTATGCGGATACGATAGTACGGAACATCGATCCGTTTCAAATATATTAAATGCAATGAATTGTGTATTATTCTACCGCAATGAAACAATAACAACCATTGATGACATAAAATAAATACGACTCAAGTTTTGTTAAATAATACGGGTGCTCGACTTATGGTCACATAAAACCGACCGTGAATTTACTCACCTGTGCTCTAGCTTGTTCGCCAACGAGTATAACGTCCCTTGTAGCGTCGTGAAGAGGGATATCAGAAATGAAAAGTCCTCGACCCGTTAAGCCCTCCAAACCGTTTAAAAACGGTGAGCTTACGAATAAAATTGAGTCTGATTCCGGACAGTGTACCATCTGACCCTTCATTTCCAAACCCTGTATCAAAACAGAGTTATTTTTTTTTAATCAATCTTATTAAATTACACGTACGTATTCGAACAAAATTGATAATCCACTTTGCATGCAAGAGGATTATCGTGAAATTAATTTATATTTCCTTGCATAATCTGTTTTTATTTACATGTTTGCGATTTACGATCGAGTAGTATAACGATCGAATTGGCAAGTGAGCAGATCATCTTATCTTACGTTAGCAATCATGTTATGAGCATACCTCCGCGGGATATTTATCGACGTCGTGCGGTCTCTGGAGGGTCAAGATAAACGGTGTATTCGCGCGCTTTAGGATCTCGTGAAAGGTCAGAGTGACGCCGTGGGGTCGTGTGAAGACGAAATACGTCGATATCCCCCTGCCGAGCCGGTTCAAGTGGTGTCCAAAAATCTTCATGAAGCCAACTCCGAGTTGCACGAGCTCCAACTGACGATCGACGACGAAGTGCCATGGGAACGCTTTGCAAAAGCTCGCTACCCCCATACGAAGGTCCGTTGCTGCGGTGGAGAGTGGACGGAAAGTG
This sequence comes from Acromyrmex echinatior, assembly GCF_024713525.1. Lineage (NCBI taxonomy): Eukaryota > Metazoa > Arthropoda > Insecta > Hymenoptera > Formicidae > Acromyrmex > Acromyrmex echinatior. Next base: position 12,058,016 of record NC_141859.1, read on the forward strand.
GATGACACTACGTCGCAGTCGTCGTCTACGCCCAGCTGTTCGCTGTAACGCTCTGGAGTAATCCGATATCTGCAATATTCGAGGTATAGATTCGAGGTGTCGTCCTTTCACGCAGAAGAAATACCTATTCAATAAGGGATCGACATCGATCGCACTTTTTCCGCATATATCAGAAGCAATATGCGCGTTAGGAGTGTCGTTTCAACGATATCACAGAACATTTCGCATATAAATACCAGGATTGAGCTTATACTCAACTTCTGCACTTATATGTATAGATATGTGTGAGGTAGGAAAGTCAACACTTGTTATGATGATTTAAAACAACCAGAGGCAATTACTACTGTTGCGCAGATAAATGTAACCAACACGGTGAAACGTTTAATTAAACTTGGAAATGTAAGCGATGTGCGGTGACAATGTTTTGCACGTCATTTACATGTTCGCGAGTTGATCTCATCCTTTCAGAATTAACGTGAGACTCGGCAGTACCGCACCTATCATCAAATATTTGCCACTGACGAGAATCAATATTTGTTCAAACGAAAGGTTTGTACTCTCACGTGCCCTGCCTTTGCCTATCTGCACGAATTACATTCTACTCACGTGACATTATTTCACTCGACGCGATTTGGTGAGCAAACATTATACAACATACAAAGATGTAGAACAATATAATAACATTTGATAAAACATTCGATATGTAATAATAACATTCGATAGAAAGATTCATATGTGTTTTCTTTTTTTTTTCGGTTTACCACAGTTTTGTAGTAACCGATGTGAATGAATACATTTTATGATTGAATCGAAATGGAAATTCTACGTAAATACGCGAATTATTTGCGTAAATGATGAATGATATACAAATAAATGCGTATAAATTATTTGCGTAAGGAATAATATTTGCGATGTTACGAAAGTCACTCGATAGCGATTATTAGAGTTTATGTCACAGCGTATTCATCAACTCTAAAATTTCATCATACGTCTGCTCTGCAGTCATCATTTATATTCATTTTATACAAAGACCTAATCACAGCTGAATTGAAAAATTTTGCCGAATATTGAAAAAGCCATAATCATGTTGTGCAATTGATGTTGTGCCACCAATTTTCGCCGTATTTCTCCAAATCGTATTTTCAGCGCTTGTGTCGCTTTGATTTCATATTTTTCGTTTCCCTCTCTCTTTCTTGTTCTTTCTGTTTTTATCGTTTTACGACGAGTAGTCATCGAATCCGAATTGAATTGTCGCTTTAAAGTGAGGTAACGTGGACCTTTGTATTCTTTGCCGCGGAAAACTCGCTCGCGCGTGACGTTGATAACAACTTTTACATTCTTCACTGAACACAAAGATAGACTAGAAAATTTTCTATATTTTTACTTTCGATAGCATCTTATCTAACAAGCTTACCAGTTTGAAAATCAAGTTAAAAAGAAACGGAAATTAAAATCTGTGGATGAGACTTAAGATCCTCGACGAAACAAAATAGTATATAAGGGAAAAAGATCGAGCTTGTCGATAAAATGAAGTGTAGTGGTAAAAGGCTTCATATTCATAAAAAGATTTACCTAAAAAATTTTGTGTTGTAAGGATCCGGCAGTATATACACGTCGGCTTTGTCGCTATAAAACTGCCTGGCTATGCCCTTCAAACTGCCCACCAGGAGATAGGCGATGGAAGGATGGTCGGTGGTAAAGTGTAGCTCCAACGCTTCCGGTGTGGCAATACACACAAACTCCGCCTCGGTATCCGATCCCGACTGATGCTGGACAACGTCGTTTACGCCGTCCAGTGTGGTTAAGAAAGCGGTCAGATCGTTCCCAAGGCAACGAAAGGCTCGCTCTAAGAGACCCACGCAAGCCCATGCGATCAGCTCCTGTCCGAGATGATCGAAAAACGCGTTCACGTCGACGTCTGCAAAAGTTCCATAAACATGAATTCGCCTTGAGGGAATTTTCGTCGAGTCACTCAAGAACCGTTTATTTCTTTCTTGGTGATATTCAGAGAACTAAGTTTTGTAAACTGTACATAAAGTATATACAGTGGCACGTCGTCTTAAAGTATATAAAGCAAAATCCTTACACAAAAAGTAGATTTACTGTAGATACTTTATTTATTTAAATAAAACTCTCTATATATATTTATCTTGAGGTAGCGAGACGGTAACGTGTATCTTCTTAGAAGTTCTTTTTTTTACTTTTTGCGGAATTATAAATGGTTTATCTTCTTTATACTTTTATATTGAAAATCTCTGAATGTTTAACATGTCGAATACTAAAATCAGTGCATTTGAGAATTGCAAGCGAATCTCGCGGGATCGATAATACATGCCGCGTTTCAACTCTGTTAAGCCTGGTATGTTCGGGTCCCTTGCAAATCCGGAAATAGATGCGGTGAGCAAGGGCTGCTTTAACGATCCCGTAGGTATTATTTTACATCAAATGTCGTTACGAAAACATGGTAATTATAATAACGCTCCGTGTGATATTATATACTCCTGGTTAATCATTCGGATTATATCGCATTTCAGTTTTTATGATATTCTGAAATTTGCTCGATATTCATTGATATCTGCTTTTTTTTTAAGCAGATTTTTGGCTAATATTTATTGATACCTTTTTTTTAGCTTTTTTCTGATTTTTGACGAATAAGCGTCGATCTAATAATGTCCTCAAAGCTTTACAGTAATCGCGTCATTAGCTGATAAACATAATAAATCACACGATAAAATATTGCAAATACCTGATCGCGATCAATGATATAGGATAATATGTTACCCGGAAATGGAAATATTATCTGTGATTTATGTGTATATATTTACGCTGCGATTAATCCGGAAGCGCGGACGAAGAAATTTTCGGTTAGAATTTTCTAGGTCACGGCGATACGCGAGCGAAATAAGCGACAGCCTGTCTACGTTATTCCCGTATGAATTCGCTGAATGCTTTCTTTTTCTTTACATGATATCATAAATTCTGGCAGTAAACAGTTTTACTGTTCGATGTTGCGAAATGTCGGACGTATAGTTTGTCGTATAGACTCTTCGTAAGTCAATCTTACAAATGGCCTAATGTACTGTATATCTTTGGTGACAGCGGGGGTCTTAGAGTTTCTCTCGAGATTGCATTACGTTGGTACGAGAAGTATCTTCTATGCTCCGGTAACCACAGCAACAACTATTTCCTGTCGCGTATACGAAATGCGAAGTGATCGCGTTGCTGGCGAAAGAATGTAAAGGAGTTCTGGGTCACAAGGGAGGAAATAGTATATGGCTTATGCTGACGATTTGTCTCACTGTGAATCCTTATGAGCAAAAATATATGTTTTCCGCTTGCTTGACAAACGGCAGTGCGTATTTGTCAACGACGATAAGCGCAGTTTATACGTGCATCGCTCAACGCTGCTGATAGACCACAGCCACGGGAAAATTTAATGGCCCGATAATTTTCTAACGGCGTAAATATATGAAATGCGAAATAAATAGAGAAAAATTAAATTCATTAACAATCTCGTTTATTAATCATATGCTATATTAAATATTTTCAAAGCTATTCCTGTTTATGCTCACGTGTACAATGTATTGGATCGCATTAATTGCATTAAAATACGCGGCCTGCGCTTTTATCAGTGAACTTCGATATTCAAGGGCTGGCGTAATTGTTAACGCGGGGGAAAGAGATTCCACCAGGATGGCAATTTCTTTACGGTGTACGCCTTTATGGTGTACGTGCACGCCTAGAAAAAAAAGAGATCGCAACAGGGCGATTTTGTTTGAACTTGAAAGTACCATGCTACGCTACCCTTGTCCTTTTTTTTTTCATAGATTACATGCTTGGATACGAAGATCACTTCGACCGAGAATACGAATATGTTACTATCGTCGTCAAAGGAGCGTCTTGACGCAGGAGATAAGTTGGCGATATATTTAACAGGAAACCGCCACAGTGCGTTACACGTTTTATGGCGGATAAACAGGCGTTTCACATAATCGCTCACAGTGTGCTCACAGCACGATGCACCATTCTCTAATGTGGTTACGTAACATCACGCGTCGGGTTTATTGCATTAGGGCACCGTATTTCTAAGTTACGACCACTAAATTCCGTTCGCGAGATATACGTTTTACGTTACCAGACTATTAGTCACAAAGGGCACATTACTCGAACGACGACCGTTGTCTTCGGCAAACAGACCAGGGGTGTCCCATTCATGAGTTCCGATGAGGAAGTCAGATCCGAATACATTGCATGCACATATCGATTGTTCGTGATGATTAATGGGACGTTTCTGAAGCATACTCCACTGTAACTACAGTACTCGACGACCGAACGTAAATTGGGTTAATATGCGCTCAAAGATGAAGGATTATGGAAAACCATCTGACAACAACGTCCCTGTCAAGCAGCATTTACCCTTGAGTTTCTTTGATAATCGAGATCTATGACTGTCCGTTAACGAATTTAAAGTGTGTGCTACCAAATAGCATTGACTTGCATACAATTATTAATGAATTGTTGAAGAGCTTTTCAAATAATAATTCCAAATAGTTCAAAATTTTTCAAGCGACAATTCCGAACAGTTAAAAACTTTTTTCTCTACGTACAGTGAATGCAAAAGATAATTGTATAGGGGAGATTTTATAAAAAAGTTTTATTTGTTTTAAAAAATAAATATTAATTAGCAATTTATTAATAAAAAGTATGTTCCGTCCTAACATAAATTTCACAATAATAATCGTACTTAGAAGCTAAATTTTTCAACTATACGAATATTTTTTGTGTGTCCAAATAATAAAATTGTTTATTTTCTCTTTTCGTAGATAATACATTTTAATTATTACATCTTTTTAGATAAACTTTTAAAAATCTATTTTGTTCTTTGTTAATATATTGTTAATTAATGTTTCTTTGAAAAAAAATTTTTTTTAACATCTTTCTGTACGAATAGTTTTGCACTTACTATATTACATTACAAATAAAAAGGACATATTATTTAGATATATTTAGCATATATCGATAAATATAATTCATTAATGCATATTAAAAATAGAAAATGATTATATGTGTAGCGTGTATGCCACAGTAAAATGTTTACACTTTACTAATCAATATATACATTATATATATTATAATTTCAAATTTGATAAGTAAATACATTCATAAGCAATAAAATTTGAACATTTGTAAATTTAGTAAATGTTTCCTGTCAGATTCGTTTGTTTTAGACAAAAATCAAATAAATATAATTATTGATTCTTTAACTAACATAACTAAATTGAATAATTATCGTACTTGCATTTACACTGTTGGAAAATTTGTATTAAATTTAATGCATTTCACATGTCCAAAACGGTTTATTGAAATTTATATATTAATTAAACATAAGATGAATATGTTAGAAGGGAACACAAATATTATTTAAGTAGATAAATCGTGGAAGCATATTTTTTTCAGTAAAATTAACATTTACGATATGTTAATATATAGATAGATTTTATTTATTTATTTCAAAATGTATTTTAAAACATATTATTTTTATGTTATTTGTTAACTTACTCATAAATTGTGCTATTTTGATACTAAGAAACATTAAATATAAATTTAACACAAACTATTTAGGTAACATAATTATACATTATATTAAATATGTTAAAGTTAAATTAAATATGTATATATGTAAATTCTGCGAAGACATTTGAAAAGACTATTATATGATACCACTGGTTACGATTGCCAGCAATAAACGAATATTCTGAGAGGTAACTAACTTTCTGAAGAGACTTTAATAACCTTACTTCTTTCCAAAGAGTATGACTTGCTGATTTCAATTAGCATTCTGAAATATGCTGGTTCCGGGTGTGCGAGCACTATGCGTTTGTCGTTTCAAGATTGATCGCAAATAAACTCAACGTAGTTTGCGAACTTTTCAAAGACACCGTGAATTTCAAATACTTACACGTGCATATTGTACAAAATTAATTATCTTTAATAAGCATGTTTATAATTAATTATTAGAAGTGCAAAAGGATATACTACCTAGAAATGATTAATGATAGGAAAATTTCTAATTATAACTTGTGCGCTGTGTTATTAACAAAGTGAAAACATGAACTAATAATAATAATACTATATAATAATAATACTATATTATGCTCCTGAATGTTATTATACATTATATTCCAATGAAACTGATCTTACATTTCTATTCCGCTATTGAATTAATTCTTCTATACTTTCTTTTCATCTTTACAAATTACATTAAAGATTTTACGATCTTACATGCTATAGTTTATTATGTTATTGACAAAATAAAAACGTAAACTAATAATAATTATAATAATAACATAGTAATAATAAATATATAAATATAATAATAATAAATTACATGATCTACACATTATAATTTACTGCAGTATACATTATTATTATCATTATTAGTTTAACTTGTTACTTTGTTAATAACGTAGTAAATTAAACGTAAACTATAATAATAATAATAATACACACTACAATTTACTGTAATAATAAAAACATTTATATACAGCTTACTGTGTGTATGCATTACTATTATTATTATTATTATTATTATTATTAATTTATATCATTAATAACGCAGTAAACTGTAATGTGCAAGATCATAAATTTTCAATGCTTATAACGATGAGAAGGATAACAGAAGTATTGATTAAATCGTAGAACAGATATGTACAAAACCGGTAAAATTATATTAATATAATGTATAATAACATTGAGAAACATGATTCTATTTCTATTATTATTCAAAGTCAGATCTATAACTCATAGAACGAACTTTTATTTCCGATAAGAAAATCGAGGGGCAAGCTAAGGCGGAATAAAATTTTTCGTTTCTCCTTGCCACTACTTTCTATATACAATCTATGAAATATTCAGTCTTGCCTCGCGCGTCTCTCGTTCCACTTCCAAAGACTCAGCAGTCTCAACTGAATTCGCCAGCCTACGGGTGGTCCATTTATAATATAAGATTATCTTTACGGGACTATGAAGTGACAAGAAAGACAAATTCGAAAAGAACTGACGTATTTCTTGAATCTTGACGCAGAAGGAAAAAGCATTTCGCTTTGTCGTAGCATGTAAGGTTGAATCAATAAGGCGCTGTTTGCGTGCATAAGATAAGACCCGCGATATAACGGCGGATCGCATCTTGGGCATGATTTTCCATGAGACCGGGTTCATCTAGTTCATTAATCTTTCGGAGTACGTATTACCTATCTGGAGATTCCTTCGTTAACACCAGGAAACCTCCACACATAGTCACCTATTTATGTATTCTATCTATATCGCAACAGCGTCGTCGTTAAAATCATATCGAATCGTGTGATTGAAATATCGATAAAGGTATTTCAGCACCTAATAGTTTCTAATCTCTGATAGTAATAAATATCGGAATTCCAATACATGAGTTTATAAAGCCTGATTAAGCTATATATAGAAACGAATAAGAAAAGAAATTAATAAAATTTTTTAACATCTTAACGCAACATTTGCACAAACAAGCGTAAAACAATTTTTAAAAAATTATTTATTCGTAAGATGTCTGCACATTTAAAGTTATTTAAAAGAGTTTGGCATTAACTACGTTACTTTCCAAAAATAATATTATTGTTAGTTTTTTCTTTACACAAATTATCCTCGTCGCTACATTTCGAATTGAAATAAAAAACTGCATGTAGCAGACAGAATTAAAACGTAGGATGAAATTAAAATATTATCATACGACGCCAGATTGCACGTCGCTATGCAGTTGCTAGGGAAGAAGTAGAACGCGTAACCAAGGATCCGACGAACACATTTAGTAAAGCTGGAATAATTTGAATGTGAAGAAGAACTGCCTCGCCCCGAGCTTTATTTGTAACGACAGCAACGTTCACGGCCCACATATTTTAATTTCTATTACAAGTGTGCATGAAAAATGACATCTTTTTTTTATAGACATTTCGTAATTTTTATATTGAATTCTGTCGTTTGTAGGTAACTTTGTTGATTATCATTGTGTCAAAATTTTATCTTTATTGAAAAAAATCCATTAATTCTTTTGACAGGTAACGACAATAAAAGTGCGAATTGAAAAAAAAGATATTGCACCAATTATACTTAATTGATGGATAGCATTGTTACTGTCTTGATTACTGGATATTTCATTTGAAACGTGGTAAATATCGATTGGATCTTTCACGCTAGTTTTTCTATTTATTCAATTAAAAACTCGGTCAAACCTGTATTAACGGATTCTCGCGTTATCAGCTGTCCAGCAAAACCGAAGCGGACAATGGTGCTTAAGATATAATTATGAAAAAAAGATAACATATAATAACATAAAAGTAATGTTTGGTGTTAACAGAAAATAATTCCAAATTAACTTCTACTTATTTGAACAGAGCGATTAAAAATTGATTAATATATTCGATGTTGGAATTAATATTCTAAAGGAGACTTCATAAAATTTTATATTCTTCTTTTATAACAGTTCTTTCAACCGTGTAAAGATAATTAATCGACATTTCTGCCTTATTATAAATTATATTTAAAAAGATTTATTTATGTAAAAGATTTATTTATGCTAAAATAATACGTAAAACATCCTTAATTACATAAAGAATGCTTCAAGTAATATTTACATAAATAAATTTTTTCAAATATAATATAATTATATTTTTAAAAATATAATTTACGTTATTTATAATGTAAAATAAGGCGGGAATGCTGAGTTATTATTTTTGGAAACGAATAAGAAAAGAGAGATATCATAAAATTTTTATTTTAAAAGTTACGTGTCTCTCGTACAATTTCTCTTCATTCTGAAAATATTAACATAATTTGGGTAATACCCTGAACTTTTTTTCAAGTAAATAATGTGATGTAATAAGTTTCCTTAATTGGTTATGATAGATTTATGATAATCAACGTATAAAACTGGATTTAAACTAATTGTAAACGGACGAACACGAACACAAACACGGAATGAACAAATTACTTTAATGAACGCGAACGATGCCCCGCAGCGACAAGTTGTTTGGTTTTAAAATTCTTTCCGTTACGAAGTAATTATTAAATAATAGTTTATTGTATCGTGGAAATAAATAAAGTAAATGTGATTTTAAGAAAGAAATGCAGTAAATGTGATTTTAAGATTTATTCAACGTTATGTTAAATAGCCTTTTTTGTTTATATATAACAGACGTCTATTTGGTTTATTATTATTATTTAATTATAAAAATTATGTTATCTTACCACAATCATAATTTAGTGTCTCGTAAATGTCTTCCAGTAAATTATAGTTTTCCTCCTCTTCAACATTACTTAAAAGTTTTTCTCTGAAAAATAAAAAAATATTTTATTGTTGAAAATCATACATATTTAATTTAGGTAGAAATTAAAAATACGTTAACATTAATTATTACCAATAAAAACTTGATTTAGATTTTTATGTTTTACATTTATTACATTAGTTTTTACTAATGCAGAATTTTTATCAAAATTTACATTAATTAGTACATTAAATAAACAGAAAAATTTATATTAATAAGATGTTAATAAATAGAACTACTTTTACTCGCATATCAGTATACATTCTCTCTCTCTCTCTCTCTCTCTCTCTCTCTCTCTCTCTCTCTCTCTCTTTCTCTCTCTCTCTCTCTCTCTCTCTTTCTCTCTCTCTTTTGTCTAATTAAATTTTAATTAAATGAATTATATACAATGTAACCTTCTTTACTTTGATTTTAAACTACAAATATTACTATACTAAATTAAATTATTTAATTATATTACATGGCATACAGATTTTCTTACTTAATATATTTATAATCATTAGATTTCTTTGACAATTTCATATAAAATATAATAAATATTATATTACATTTTGTATATTTTGTACAATTAAAAATGTTACGTAGAGATACGACTGTGTTTACTAGTATATGCAAAAAGTTTTCGAGTTTAATAAATTAAATATCCAACAATGTGAAAAAGTTAATTTACAATATTAAAAATTGTTTCATAACAATGTTTCATTCAATTCCTTTTACTTTTTCACAGACTATCTGCATAACAAGCACAATAGAGAAAATATTTTTAATGAATGTACTTACAAAGACGATGTTGTCGACGTTGGAAGAGGTACTTCATGTTTATTTAATAGAGCTTCTAACGCCATAGTCACCACTTCGTTCTACAATAAAAATTAAGATTTCAAAAATAATTATAAAAGAGCAAAATTAATTATTGAATTAAAATAAATTATTTCTAATTGCGCTGTTTTATGTGTCAATATATCTAATTAAGTTTTACCTAAAATTAATAAAATATTTGAAATAATTAATATTTTTAATGTCCTTGGCAAATATAATGACATTTTATAACTTGTGAAAATAATATACAAAATTTTGTTTAAAGAGATGTAATAAAAACTAATATTAAGCTCTCTTGTTTGTTATAAAGTACTCTAAACTATTTAGAACATATTACATTTAACAATATTTCAATGCAATATGTTTTACGCATGAACATGCTGCAAAAAATTTATTCATGCAAAATACATAATTCACTGCTGTATACTGTGGTAATAATTTCGAACTTTTATCGAATAAAAACTTCGGTGAAGTCTGTATAAAGGTTTTTCTTTATAAAACGCATATTGGAAGATTAATATTCTCATGCACACGGATCATGCATCAACGTAGCGAGACTAAATTATATAAAGTCCGATTTAACGATGTACACGAGTGCGTGTGATTCGACAATCGTTGTGTAGCAATAATCCGATAGTTATTATGCGATGCCTACATTTTCGTTGTAAATTACAGCCTGCGTTTTACACCGAGAATTATGGCACCATTTAGAACGCTCGTATGGGCAATTCTTCTCAAGAGAATAGTGCTTGGTGCACTCATATGGGACATTACTCCAACCACATGACCTTCATTCATTACATAACGTTGTTAGAGTTTGTTAAGTTATTCTCTAACTTAGTTCTCGCATGGATTCAAACTAAGTTACGATTAATATTATGTTAAATGGCAATTAATAGTGGCTAACTAGATGTATGCTAACAACTATTACACTTAGGAATTGTGCAAAATAGGAGAATCATAGACTGTGGCTCCTATAAGGCTGTTTCAACACTTAACAAAATTATATTATATATTGAATACTGAAAGCTTTCATTAATTCTGTAATGTAATACTTTAGTATACAATATAACGCATGATAAATTGCATAAGATGAGACACAATCTCTACACAATATTCTTCGAGCTGTTAATTTACTTATTATAATTATAATTGAACGCATTACATTTTTAATTGCGTAACAAAACTCCTTTAGAAAATGGCAGCAGAGATAAATTACTGAAAACTTTTGTATCTCTAGAAAACTGAGAAATTCATGTATCAACACATTATCTCTGTATTTATAAATGATACTATGAAACTTGATGTTGGTAAAAAGAAAGAGAGGTCTCTTTCATTTGAATATTCTGTTTCACGTATTCATTTGATACATAACAATTTGTCAAAATGATATCCGACAAATGCATTATCCACTAACATTGACAGATGATATCCATTTACATTGGCACATTGCGAGAAATGGCATTTAAAGTAATCAATAACTTACACAAGTAAAATCATTTTTATTCAACAATTTTGTTGGATATACCGATATATTTATTAATTTGCAAAATTAATTATATGAAATATGTGTAACAGTACAAATTTTTCAAACTGAATAAAGCGACGTTATTAATGCAAATTACTTATGACCCAAGATTATCATAACAAAGACATTTTGATATAATCTATTACAGCGTACAATTTTAATATAATCTATTACAGCACACAGTTAAGTCTTAAATGTTAGTTTAGCGGAACATGAATTATGTATAATAGCAGCGCTTATTAATAATTGATTATAATCTACACTAGGAATTAGATCAGGGATGATTCTGCGGAAAATCAGGATATAACAAGCTAATCTTCTTTGCGTATTAACATTTCTTGTTGTGTGTATACGTCATGAGAATTATAATAATACGAATTAAATATACTAGTACAAAGTATACAAAGAACAGGAGATTAGGATTATATTTTAGATGTTAACATATAGTGAACTATGTATTATGGCGCCGTCGATTTCAGGCTCATTGTTTCCAGCCACGTTGAATTCACCGCATCTTAATTTTCAACTCGTCTCTGATGATAATATAATAAACAAACTGATATAATGAAATTATGTACACAAAAAGGAGGAAAATAGGTAAAGCGGTCTAATTAATACTTTGCGTATAAGTAGTTAAATTATTTTCCAACTTTCCAGAGACAGTTACCCTCTTAACAGAATAAAATAAATATAAAATTTTATGAGTTATTATCTCGTGCGATTAGACTAAGGCTAAGTGAAAGAATATATGGAACATTTTAATTCAATTATAAATCGATTGACCTATTTGTAAGGGGCATAAGATAGCGCTTTCAAAAATGTTTCTTTCCTCGAAAGCTTTTACGGAAACTATAAAAACATTTCGTAAATATATTTTTTATAGAAGACAAAAGAGAAAAATACAATAGAAATTTGGCAATGCAAAATGTTATTCAACCAACACCTCGATAGTCATATTCCAATTGGAGCCAAAATCGATAGGAAGTCGCTCTAGAATGTGGAAGGTCATTCAAATTGTTTGTGGGAGGACAGTCATGCGAATTGACGTGTTTGTCAGTTCATGCAGTCGTAGGAAGTATTAGATTGTTTATTATTAAAAATGACTACATCGCCAAATAATTTTGAACAATTTCTATTTAAAACTCAGCTGTATTAATTATTTTTGCAGCAAAATAATTAATAATTATTAATATTTTATATAACTATTTTCTCGTATAAAAGATTTTTCGTATTATATTATTTTACACTTTGTTATAATCTAATCTGATTATCATAAAAAAAAAGAAATAAAAAATAAATAGTTTTAGTGATGACATTTCAGAATTATGTTATAATTGTATCCAGTGCTGAAAGAACTGCCGTATCATTGCTGAATATCCTCAGTTAATATTTTTATAGCACAGAAAGTCGGCCATCTATTATACTACGCTAGCTTTGAGAAATCAAAGTAAGAGCTTTGCAAGAGGTCCTTAAGTGACTTAATACGTGGAGATTCCTTTTTATTTTTGCATTTCAAGTACTTTACAGCGTGATAGCGGCCGCAACGAGATTCTCACGCGAGATTCTATCTCTCTAGCGTTAGTACAACCAATATTTCTATTTTGTCGAGCACTTTCGCATGCTGGAAATATTCATAAAGGTTTGTCGTATGAAAGAGAAAGGAAATGAATAATAGGGAACAAATTACTGACGGAGCAGTATGTAAAAGCGAATGAAACAATACAAAGCCTTGAATTAATATCTAATTTATTTTATTTCTCATAAACGCTTGTCTAATATTTTTGCCGCGGAAAATATTGTGAATCGCAATATTCATTGTTTCATAAAGGTATAAAATAATGCTTTATGCACTTGTTCAATTTTGACAAGGCAATATAAATTACGATGCACATATGTCTGTCACAACTGTACACACACAAGCTTCACAATTCTCTGGTAAAACTTCTGTATATATACATATACATATATATATATATATGTCTCGAGCGAAAATATTTCTTCGCGTTTAGAAACTTTACAAATTTACACTTTAAGCAACTTCTGGCAAAATCATATTGATGTTGAAGCTGCGGACATTTTGTTGCGGGCATGGTTGCACTTTCGTCACGATGCGTATCGACGCAATTCCACAAGTAGGAGGAAAACTTGATTTCCATCAATTTAACTAAGTAACGAAGTTTCTGTCGCGTCCATCCAATTCATCGAGTGAAATGGATCTCCGTGTCGAACCGGTCACCATAAAGCTTGTCTCTACCGACGTGTCATTCACGGTAACAATGATTAGTCGCGGGCGTTCTCTGAAATTCACGATACGAATGCAACGCGTTTTTTATACAATTTCGTTTTTGCGTATTCATACGGTGGGATATTGCATGGGTTAAAGCAAAGTATACCAACCGAGAAGAGCAATCCACCATATTGTCCTACTGTAATCTACGAAATATTAAACCGTATAATAGATACAGACCGTCTGTTGAATGGCATAGTTTAATTACTTTTGGCGGGGCACACTGAATGTTCGTGCTACTGCAGATTGCTCGAGTAACCTAGTTGTATTTTCCGTTAGCTAAGCTCATTTGTGTATTATTATAGAGAAATAACCTTAATGTTACACCTTAACATTCTGATCGGTAATAATCCCAATTATTTAAAAAAATGTATTATATCTCTATATATAAATATGATATTCTTCTTCCTTTTCTGTTCTAAAAATAAGCACAGGCTACCTTATATTTGTTATATCATTAAACATTTTTCTTTGCGAAAGATAGTCTCTTGTTGTGAGGAACCCCAGCTTCTCATAAAGCACTCTAGTTTGTTACTACAAAGCGCAAAGGGACGCTATACTCGAGAAAATAGAATGACGAGAAAAAGGATTAATCTCGTGCACGTCCCTGACGTAAAACGTATCTAACGTTTCTTTAATGAAGATCCGACAGCTTGGTAAAAACGTATGCCACGTGGTTAAATTAAGATACACTGAATATCTTTTCATTTTGCGGAAATGACCGCGTAGTCTTATGAAGCTCGTGTTTTTATAAATTCGACCGATGCACAATATTTTTAGCAGCCATTTTCATCAAGAAAGGAATTCTTGAATACAATGTGCTGATGCAACTTATGCACATTGAAAGTCGAAGGAAATACTGCAGACAATGCAGACAATGCAGAGAATACATACATTTGTGAAATAATGAACAAAATTTTATTCTCTACAGCATACCAAAAAATTGCCGAAGAGGAACAATTGCATCAAAAAGATATATCTCTACATGAAGGTTAATAAACAAAATTATGATTGTTTGTTATAGTGCTTTACTGGGTACTGCGTCATTATAATACCACGAGATGCGATGTCGAACATTAAATTTTGCTTATCCATTCCATCTGACTTCTGGCCAACTTTGGGAGACGTTACAAAATTACGGGTATTTCTCTGTTGCTTCTTGGCGTGTGTTTTCCTCACGTCAAGTGAAATATCATATGCGACCATCCAGAGATATGAAGTAATATCTGACTTTTGTATATGTGTACGTATCGAGTTAAACAGATACAACTTACATAGCAAATTTCTGAGTTTAATGAAACACTCTCTAATACAAGAATAATCACAATAAGATAAATACAAAAGATATCAATCATAAAGAACCTGTATTGTAGTAATGAATAGCAGTCTTGAATGGAGTGTTTAATTTGCGAAAAGAGGAATCCTTTTCTTTGGAGATGTCTGCGGAATCATTTGTGTACGTTAACATTGTTAAATACGTATGTAGATATATTAATGTACTAACATCAAATGTTCTACGATCTGTTTCCATTCCATGAAGCGCGCGCGAGTAAATAGAACTGCTGCAAATTCTATAAAAATAATGCGATAGATTTACTGTTTGCCTATTGGGATTTTCAGTATGAGGCAGACATTGCAACGATTTGATAAAAGTTGAATCTCTCCCTAGCGTAGCGCTTCAATATTTATGTTCCGATAAAGATAAACACATGTGAGCCTGGCATATAAATTACTTCAAAAATTCATCCGGTGTACAATAACGTTTACGTTCGTGCTTTTTAGTGGAGAAAATACAACATATTTCGTTTTTTCATTTTATGTGCAAAGCTTTGGCAAATTAGAAAATACGAAATTATAGTTAAGCCTTAACTTAACAGATATGTTTATGAGAGAGAGAGAGAGAGAGAGAGAGAGAGAGAGAGAATGAGTTTTATCAAATTTTCTACGAGAACATTTTTCTATATAATTTTCAAGGTACCACCGGAAATTTTATTTGATTTTACATTTCCACTTACGTTCATTTAAAATTATTCAAGAGAGAAAGAGATATACGGAAGAGTATCTACGACCATTTATCGATCTGGCATATTTCTCGCCGTAATGGCTCCGAAAGCATCCAGAGCTAGTCCCTGGAAGAACTGCGCTTCTCAGAAGCATTCGTCCGCATACGAGGAGCGTCGTGCAATGAGGATCATCTATCACACGAGTGGCCCGTCGTAAAAACGTATGGAGGGTAACACGCGTGTTATGCAAATCTATCAAATCGATCGCGGCATTTCCATAACATTGCGATAGCGTGGTAGACGGTAGCGTGGTGTACGGCGGAACTGCATTTACGACCCTTACGATTACCCGACGATGTTGGAAGTGCCGTTAGAAACGACGGGATGTATCGATCGCTCGTGAAGAGCGAATTTTGTATTGCAACGAACATCGGGATTGAGTTCTGGTAAGCTGCAATTCATTTAGGAAATGTTGTCGTCATAAATTATGTTTACAAACTTATATTATATCAAATATATTACAAAAGTATATTATATTAAATGTAGAGAAGAATGGAGGAATTACGAACATCGGGTAAACACAAATGATATTATTTCAGAGTAGTGATAATTTCTCATTTCTCGTATCCAGTAATAATCTGATATATGTTCACTGCCACACTAATAACACATAAGTAGAAGGCTGTTTAAGATAAATATTACAAATATTTTCTTGATATTTTTTATGTAAGCGAAAAAGTGGAGTAACTGCTACTACCTGAGAAAAAAGTTAAAGCCGCACTGTTCAATCTATAGTGTCAAATTTAATTTAATATGAGTCGCCATTGTTCCCACTCAATCATATCGTTACCTTATACTAAAAGATAATTAAATTTGACACTATAGATTTAATAGGGCGACAATCATTTATGAATTATAGAACCTTTATTCAAAGATTTGACTTTAAAACGCAATAATTAATATTCATATATTATTAAAACAATATGATAAATACAAATTATAATTTTAAATACGAAACCCTTCTGTCATTGTCTCTGCGTACAGTAATTCCGAATGTCAAGAGTCTTGTTTTTTGTTTAAAATTATAATTAATATTGATAATTATATAAATGTTAATTATTATAGTTTAAGAAACTAAATAACTGAAGTATTTCTTTAAAATGAAAATTTCTGCAACTGATAAATGATAGGTTTTATACAACTTTTCCCTTAAGTGCTCGCAATTTCCTTACTCTTCTCTATATTAGTATCTAGTCATACCTCTGAATATCAGATACTAATTTCTTGTAAGTGGACCGTATTATATTTCATAATTCATAATAATACCCCTGCTTTGCAGTGATTACAGTAATATACTTGTGCCACGTTACCCCGAATAATCTGAAGATCGAAGCTTAAGCCACTGATTGAAAAATTGTACATTAATCTCTATTAAGTAATACCCGATAATTCCAACTAATGCCTCAAGCTTGCACGTGTAATTAAAATTTTCCAGCGCTTTATCTCAGTTCTCTTCCACGTGCATGCTAAATTTCACTTGGTGCATGCGACAGGTAGTGGTACGCACATGAACTTTCCTCTGTGCTTAAATTCCAAAGTGCTATGATACAACGTCAGTTATCGTAGCAATTACATTCATGCTCCTGTGAATTTATACGCAATATTTGCGTCGGATGAGCAACGGGTATTCGCGGGAAAGGGAAGGCAATGAAATATTAATATCACGCATCAGTTACGAGCGATATGATTCGACGTAGAAATATAGGGTTAAAAATATCCGCGCGCGGTGTATCCGGCATCCGGGGTGAAATTTAATAAAACGCAGGACATCAAATCCGAATATATCTATTTCGCTCGTCATTTCCCGGGACGACGCGACGTTTATTAAATCGTAATTAATGTCTGCATCGATGATATTACGTTATTATTTTAGTAAATTTCCCGCGTGAGGCAAAACGCCGTTCAATCCACGCCCGGTATCAACTCCCGATCTCTCGATTAACGCAAGCCGCATGATACCTACATCATAGTGCTTCTAACGCCGAACTGACGATCGAGGTACACCATTATTGGGTCAAGCACGATAAGTGAGTTACGTGCTACTGAAGTTTCTCGCGGACTGCAAACGGGCATTTCTCACGACACAGCTGGCATTTAAAAAGCCACCGTTAGAAATGGCTCGTTTAATACCGCTGCTCACGGGATTAGGCGGGATAATCTATTTAATGCTCGTTTACGAGGAGCTCTTTTAGATGCACAAAGGAATTTCTCGACGTTTCAGCGCAAAAATTTCAATGCTCCGGCAAGTGGGGAAATGGTGATTGTACCGTACTTCTCCGGCGAAGTACCTCTTTTTCGTTGATTTCTTCATTGAACGGCACCGCATTTTTGCTCATCTTACGCTCTTCTACGACGTTGGAAAAAAGAAAAAAGAATAATTGGCCGTGCGGATAGTCGAAAGGCAAAACAACAGAGATACCTTGATACCCCGCTCGTTAGATTAATTGCATTTGGAATTTGCAATCCGCCTTTTTCACCATCACGCTGCGTTGCGCGCAGGTATTGTGCTCGTAAAATCCTATTCCGATTTTACAGCACCTTTTCCCTCTACACACATACACACACACATACACACACACACACACACACACACACACACACACACACACACACACAGATATACGTAGTTATTCGATACACCTACTTTTTTACGCGCTGTGTTAATTCCCCTCGTACCGACATAATGGTTCGTATATAGGATATATATGGATTTTATTTTTTAACGTTCGCGTCATGCCGAGCTAGTGAAAAGCTACCATAAAATATCGACTCTTCGATGAAGAACCGCTCGCAATGACATCCATTATACCAGAAATATCTTGGAACGTCCTTGGAAAGCTCTCTCTTTTCATTTAGAAAGATTAAAACGGAAGCTTGTAGAAAGACGTCGCATATACTGCACTAGGCTGACTTTTACTGGGCTAATAACTCCTGACCTCTGCTCCGGATCTATGGCATTTGTCCACTTTAGAATATGTTTTTCTTCCATGGCACGATTAGCGATTCGTAACATTTGCTCTTCGTGGTCATTTATTCATTCACTTTAGTAAATAACCGTTTGCTACATCAGGCAGTGTTTGAGATGAACGAAGGAATATTTGGCTGTGTGTACACGTTGCAAAGCAATCTCATGTTCTCTACCCTCCTAGATTAATTGCTCTTGACCCTTTTAGCTCGAAGCTGCGCGCCGAATACTCGTTTCTACGTCATCTCGAAATACATGGCTTGTCGATTTTTTTTTGCAAAAAAAAAAATCTATGAAAAACGTACAATTCCAAGAGCTTACAATTACTCGTAACAAGAACGTTAGATTTCTTCGGAACAACGAAATTATAGTTTTTAAGCAAACGTACTTTTGACCGCGCCATCTTCGTGTTACAAAATTTCAGCCTCATTTAGGAACGAATTCTGTACGCGTTATTGATTTTCGGTGGTACCAGAATATCGCACAATCGCAAACGTTGAAATTGAAACTCCAACCGTAACTGCATTACAGCGAATTGGCAATCGGATTTTCAAATTACAATTATAATTTTCAAATAGCCATATTTAATTGGCTGCAGTGTTACCCTGTTACGTCGAAGAGGAGGATTTAATAGAATAACTGAGCCATCCACAGAGATACGGAGACGTGCCGCCATGCGCTGCATTGAAGACGAAAGTTTCAGTCATTGGAAATTTTCCGACGCACTTGTCAATTAGAAAACGATATTAAAGACGTCGTTTTATATATAACGTCACGTGAATTAAACGGAACTCGCTCTTCACGATCCATTGTCTCGCTTGAACTTTCACAAAAGTTCAATCAATAATGAAACCTCTGATTTCTTCCTTCGAATTTCCATCTCAGTAATATTTATCCAGACGGTGCTAACTCAATATACGACGTTCCCAGAATTTCATTTATTCTAAACCTAGCCCAAGATTTTCTCCAATTATATTTTATATAAGAGATACCAATCGAAGAAAGGAAGAAGGTAAAAAAGTACTTCTCACGAGACTTTTATTGCGTTCATTTTAGCTCTCTTGCACTAGAAAAAAAGTCTGATTATACTAATTGGAATTTTAGTTGAAAATGAAGAAATCATATTTTTCCGATTGAACTTATTATAGGAATTTTAATTGAAATAACTGAATTCTGATTAAAATCTTCTGATTTGTTCATTTTTAACCAGAAATTTTTTCTAGTACGATTTTATCTATTTAAAATAAGAAAAGTAACAGTATTAAATATATTTATTGAATAATAGAATTTGAAAAAACAGAGAATCCGTTTTTTTCACGAAAAGGAGCCGTTTCTAGGAAATATTTATAATATAACGACGTAGTCAACAAGTATTGTTTGAGACACGTTCGATTTTATTCATTAATATGAACTTTGCGTCACGTTCCGTACCTATTCTTGCGAGGAACTATTCATTTCCATTTCACTCATTGTATATCGAATGCTGATAGTGGGCCGTGTATATGGCTCAACACCTCTCGGATTTACACACGCCGTTATCACCCTAAGTGCCACGTTCTCGTCTTCCTTAATCTGCCATCAAATGCCATTAACTCCCTGAAATATCAATGACATTTGCCAACTAGATCATGCGAAGGGAATCGATCCAACGTAATTGAATAGTGGAAAAACTCGTTAGAATTGCTGCAATTTAATAATCAGAAGTGGCCGATATTATCTTGATGATGATACTTTGATGATAGTACGGCCTAACCCACTAAGAATATATGTTCTTTAAGAAGTATCGGAAAAGTATAATTTTATCTCTTTATGAAGAGAAAATATTTACCAACTGATATCGATTTGTTTTGTGTAAAAAGTTGTTATTTATGACTATCGAAAATGGCTTTAAAGCACTAAGGCTCTGTATCTGTAATAAACATCAATAATATGTTTCATATCTTCTCAAATTGCTTATTGCGTAATTTATCATGTAAGTTCTAAAGCTATGAGAAAAGGAACGTGAAAGCATTATGAAAGAAATACATATTAGTGGTAGAGAGACAAGACTTTCCGTGCCAAGTTTAATGCAAAAAGCTTTAGTAAGAAGCTCTATACCTTCGCAAGACAAGGTTTGAAAACATTGGCCGTTCGCGTGAGTCGCTAACGTGGTTTGCTTCCGCGCGGAGGAGGAACTTGGAAACTCCCGCTTTCTCTAACAGCGACGGCAGGAAACTTTTCGTTGGGATTTATTACATATTTCTGACCCAGTTCTCAATGAAAAACTGTCCCGATTCCCATGGTGATCTCTGTAGCAGCGAGCGCATTTATCGTATGGAAAGTTTGATAGCGGTTTCTGTATAACTAGAAGAGAATGTGGGAGTTTGTGCAGTACATTATGAATAATAATTAAACAAAAACGCATGTTATTACCAATGTATGTGGTTCGGTAGCAGGGAAACGAAATTAATTTTACTGCGAGCTATTAAACAAAACGCGAAATATTAAAGTAAATTATTTATGACCCGTATAATTTATTCTGCTTATTTCTTTAGAACGCGGCCAATTAAATTTTAAGACAAACGTCAATTTATCTGTGCCGATATTTAGGTCGATATGATAAATATAAATTCGAGCATTCGACGCGCAGATTATTGCACATTAAAACGACTCCAACTTGGCGTCATAATCATTACCGTCTTTTGAAAATGGAATTCAGTACTTCAGTATTTCGCGGTATACCGATTTTAAAGCTGACAAGGGTAAAGAAGGAAATTCACAAACAGAAGCGAGTGTACATAGACGACAAAGAATAAAACCTCGGGCGAACTGAATCAATTGCGTGTTACCGCCTGCACTAATCCGACTTTGAATTCATCGAGAGAAAAGCCGTACAAGAGCCGGCTGATCCTTCGCGCGTTAAAATTATTTCTTACGCGGTATTTCTCCGGGTCTCCATTTTCATCTAAAAGCTTGGAACAAGGCATGCAACATCTATTCGTACCTTTTACTACCACGTCAATGAAATATTAAAACGCTAAAGAGGTGCATGCTGAACAGTGGTAAAGCACGCTGCGATGAGAGACGAGGTAAGGATAGTGTATGCGACAATAGCGAAAGCTGAAGGAATAAAATCATCGTTTATTTAATACCGAAGGGTTAGTCAAGAGGGTCACCGCGGCTCTTAGGTGCTTCAGATTAAGTGTCTGTGTGTTCTCAAGGTCGTCACCATCTTCTCCTAAAAGCGACGACGTTATTTGAACCGATGATTGTCGCAGGACATCAATGTCCCGTTCATCCTGCCTGATTCTCGCAATCCTGCGATGGTCCCCTTCCCTGCTGCTATCATCTCTGTGGGTCAGTTTGAAGCGTCTGCTAGAGAATGGACATGCCATCTTGCAAATTTGTCGCTCTATTGTAGTATCCAAGGGATGATCACCCACAAATTACTAACGTGAGATGTGAACACGCGATGTTAATTTATGAGGGACATGCCGCGCGCTCGTCGTATTTATCGACGATCAGCTGGTGGCTGCTTGAAGCTCTGTGTCTCTCCGTGTACCCTCTTACTGCATTCTCCAGTAAATTTTCTATAAACCTGATAATTTTTTATGAGACCGTTCGAGACCTAAATGTCATATCGATGTTCTAAGCGGCACGCAAACACGTGAGACCGATCCGAAAAATCGTCATTAACATTGCCTTCGTCGTTGTCTTCTCGATCGTCGCCCTATCGGTGTTGCTGATACCGATATCGATGATAGCTATCAAGGAGCCTGTCATCCTCGATCGCCTAATCATTTATCGCACGTTGTGAAGGGAAGCCACTCGTCGTCGCAACGCGCTACTGGAGCACGTTTATCCGGCGTTGTCTACGACCAGCGTCGGGCCGGATGCGATGCACGCGGTTGCATATTAACTAGCGTCGCCTTTTAAAATTGACTTCGCCAAAATTTATATCATTTTCTCTTCACCGTGATTTTGCAGAGTCTTTTTCACTATGTAGTCTCTTATTCCTTACCCTTTGTTTGCGATCCCTCTTCCTAGGGACGCCGAAAAAAGCGACCCAGTTGCCCGAGATTGACAACCATAATTCGCGCGCGGATTTACCCTGTCAGGGACGCGGTGGATCGTCATTCAACGGGTACACGGATACACGATGAACGACGTAACGGCTACGTACGTTGCCGTGCCAGAGCGCGTAGCGCCATACTGCTCGCGGATTGACCGAGGCGCAACGAGCAACGCTCCGAGGCGGTGGAGAGGAGAGGAGAGCGACGAGGAAGGTACCCGAGCGAGGGTGAGTTGACGGCGTTAGGGGTGCGCGGAGGGTAGAGGCGCCACGATGGAGGGCACCAGAGACGCCTGCGCGTGTTTTCCAGCCTCCCTCTCAAACTATCACGCTTTCTGTCCTCTCTGCTCGCAGGTCATAAAGAAGAAAACCTACATACCTGCCTGACCTGCTTGCCTCGCTTGCTCTGCTTGTTTACCTACCTCACCTGGTTGGCCTGCCTAGTTATCTGCTGATTTGCATGTATATTTTCCTGGGAATTTCAAGAAATTTAACATATATCTCATTATTCATTATTAACTTGTGTAATTTGGCCGCAATAGCGGCATATGTAGCTGACAGATGAAAACCGAGCAGTAAGCATCCTCGCGTTTATTTCAGAAATTTATTGAACATCAAACACATTTGTAATTAGATTAATAGGACATGTATTGCACGCGCGAAGTGCAAATTGTAATTTGCAAATTTATTAAAATATACCAAAGCGACAGATAAATTTAACGATAATCTAATTTAGTATAATATTAACGATAATCTAATTCAATTAAATATTGAAAAGAAAATCTGTGTTATAAAAAAAAAGTGTAATTATTATATAGAAAAACTGTTCGTTGAATAGATGCATGTCAATTTTATGTTATTTAATATTTAAATTATCTTATATATTGCATCTCAGAATTCTTATCTCTTCCATAATAAAGATCGTGATGTCATTACCTTGTATCTCTTGAGATAACCCGTTAAGTATTCACGTCAGGCAACGTTTACTGCAAAAGTTCTAGTGACATTATTGTAATTATAATAAGTTCACAATAAATAATTATTGTACATTTAGACATAGTTACTATATTATCAAAATATTTTCTTACAGATTTTCTGCGATCGGCAGAATCGTGAACAAGTTTTTCAAAAATTTTTATTAAACTTTCTTAAACACACGTTTATAACAACAATACTTGCATTCTGCTGAAATAAACAGAACAAAAACTAGTTCATCTTGATTATTGCAATAATTTATACAACATCTATATAGTAGACACATGATCTGGATATCAGAAAGTGATACACTACGAAATTAAAGCGGCTAACATCAAGTTAATAGCACATCTTTCTTTCGCGGAATAAGAAGAGATATTTGAAGTAGATCCTGTTACTTTTATATACTTCTATATATACTATACTGTTATTCCACGCTGTGTTTTATGTTACTATCAATTCTTCTCTGTGGACCAATTGTTTTTACTTCTCTAACGTAGCCACTTAAATGTTGTATCCTTCGAAATGCTTCAATGCGTCTAAACTGATATCATCAATATGTTACTCTTAACATAATTGCTTAAACGCCATATTAAAGCGATTTGATAACATCGATAACCGATAATTATTTATGTAATTTTATTTTATCCTCTCTGAAATGTCCCCTCAATTATGTAGTTCATGATAAAGTGCTAAAACGGGATTGCACGATGTCAACGGAAACAAGCGAAGTGTATAAAGACATTGGGCTAGATGAGTTTGGTAACAAAATTTCTGCACTTTTTTGCCTCATATCTATATTACAAGTGATCGATAGGATAGGGTGTTCATCTCTATGTTCGACAATTTGGAGCGATCGATGTGTACCATTATCACGAGGAACATTGCTTCGTGCCGCAGCTGAATGTCAGTGGTCTATCTAAGAGGAAGTCGGTTGGCCCGGTCATTGCTCAAGAGATTTCCGATGAAAACGCGTCGTAAATTACGATCACTCTAGGGATCTGTGTAAATATCGGCTGAAAGAGAAAAAGCCAAAGACATATTGCACGAAAGTTTACGGCATTGGTAGAACATTGTTATTTTAAAAAAGTGTTTAATACGTAGCATCCCTTTGCGACAATGTTTTTTTTCTAATATATAAGCATCGATACGTTGCGTTGAGAAAATAATCACCCGATTGTGATAAAATGGGGGCAATAAGGATATAAATATCTCTTAGGAGCGGCACATATCGGACTTCGCAGAATTAGCACATTAAATCAACGATTCGTGCTTCGTTCAGATTTCTCAAATTATTCGGGTAAGTAAGATTGTATATCTTTTCTGTCTGTTGTCTTTATTGTTTGCGCCTTTTTATTTAATAAAGAGCTAAATCGCGCAAGAACGCGTAATAACTAGCGTAATATTGCACGCCGCTAGGAAAGCCATAGACTTTTGTAAACACTTATTATTATATTTTATTTTATAATTTTATAATTTTAGAATTATATCACTGATTTGTTGCAATAACGACACAATTAAAAAACAAAGCTTTCCAAAAAATAAATTTTAATATTTTAAATTATAAAAATTTTAGTATTAAATTTTATATTAATTTTAAAATGCAATTTCGGTGTAATAACTGATTATATAGAAATAAAAGTATATTTTTTAAAAATATATTCTTTCTCTTTTCCTTTATATTTTATCTTTTTTGCAAACAATTAAAAAAATGACAATTTACAAATATTATTATAGCAAATATAAGTGATATCTGCTTCAAATAATAACGACTTTTTTTGTATGTTTGCATTAATTTACTTTCAAATGAAACTGGTTCCGAATAATTATAGTTATTGTTTTGCAGTTATATAATTCGTTATAATACACATATTTATAACACATAACTATAGCCTGGGTATTATAAATATAATTAATTAAAGGAACGCCCAAATATCGGATGAGTTTGTAAACATGCATATATGATATTAACGTATCGGCTGGACATACATATAATGCATTCCATTAACTGTCACTGACAACTGATTCGAACGTGGTCAAAGGAACGTATAACACACTGCTATTTGAAATCGAATTACATCATAACCATTAGTGACTAAATTGTATTTTTGGTAGCGCATCGAAATGCAGCGAACGCGATTTGTGGAATGTGTTTTCCATTTACCAGATTAAATCCACTCGCCAAATGTAAAATTTGACTACCCCATGATTTTCCTCTTTTAGAGTGGACTTTTTGTTTTTCCTTCTATTTTCCCTTTCTCTCTCTTTCTCTTTTTCTCTCTCCTTTGTGTCTGGTAAATTTATTCACCGTAAAGACTACATTTTTACTTGCCGAGTTTGCGTTTATGATATCGCATCGATCTCATGCTCGTTTTTTGCATATAATTTTAGAACAATTTACATCTTGCACACGATTACGAGAGGTCTTCATTCGTTTAAAGATAAAACGTGCCTTATTTCGAAAACAAATCTATAATTTTACGAGATAGGACAATATATACATAACTCTATTCTTTCATGTAATAAAATATAATAAAATGTAATGATCTTTGATATAAATTTAACAATTTTCAATTTTTGATTTAAAAAATATATATATCTTTAATATTTTTATTTTATTAAATATTTATGTAATTACAATGGGCTTAATTTTTTTATTTAAACTCACGAAAATATCCATATGTGATTCAAACACAATGCAATCATGATTCGCTAAATTTTTGTACTACTTTTGGACACGACGACTCTTAGTTTATCTTCAGCCAAGATACTTTGTATATAGCCATTGAGTTAATAATACTTATCCAAGCTTATCAACTACTCTTTATTTATCTTTTGAGGGAAAAAAAATTTATTCTATTTTTTTACGTATTTTTTTAGCGTATATTCTCTTTTTCTGTTTTAGCAAGTTATATGATTTATTGCCTTGACATAGGTATAAAAAAACTTTTGCAGATAATAATAGAGATTGAAATGCTTGATTACATAGCGTTATAACAGCGTTACGACTATTTATAAATGTTTTTACATAGGCACGTATGTGTACACACATGTTATACATATAAATATAATTCTTGACAGTTCTTGGCGAGATACCAAAACTTTCAGAATTACGATGTAATAATAAGTCTTTATAACGCTGCAACTATCATGACCGGATGCATTTTAGAAAAAAATAAATAGAAAGTTTTAATTGGCAGATTTGTAAACAAATTAATTAGTTTGTTGGAAACATTTACTCTGTTTAAAGAAAAAAGTAGTATATATGTGTTAGTAATAAAAGCTTACATCAGCATAGAAATTACCCTAAGGAGGGACTCATAAAACTACCGTCGTGATCAATAACTGTCGGTGATCAATAACTTACGCGAGCGTTGACGGCGAGATTATCAGGACACGTCGTATTTCTGCGACGACAGAGGTGTGACTTTTTATTAGCAATCTGGGCTCGTATATTTGTTATGTCTCAATTTTTTTCTTTATGAAAAAAAGTAAAATAATTTTTAAAAATATTTTCGAAAATTAATGTAAAATTACAGAACAGAAAATAATTAATTTATAATCTAATATTGCTACATAATGCAATACCGGATCTTATAATCAGTTTATATAGTGTATAGAAAAATGCGAGCCATTTGTTGAAAAACTAGCCGCCGTCAATATCAATCACCAACTATAGTCGGTTACAAATTGCTATGGCCTCGCTGACAAGTGAGTTCGTGGAAGAAATATTCTATGTAATAGTTTGCCGTATATATTTTCTACCTTTTCAGAATTTCATGAAACAGCTTTGTGGAAAATAGCCGTATTTTGTATTCTTGTCGCATTGGGACTGGTTACTGCTGTATATCGAAGAAGGTTTGATACTCGGTGTCCGAGTAAAATTCCGTGCAAATGTGAATGATATTTTTACGAAAGCCGATTGTCCTTCTCATTTGTTTCTCATATGAAAAAGAACTGAAAAACAGCTGTATTGAGCTGTATTGAGCTGATTTTTTTTAGTAAAGTGCCGAAAATGAAATGCCTCACCAGGACCCATCCAAAATTACAAACGTTTGCATAATTTGGATAAAATATTAAAACTATGTGTATATCTTAATGAAATTGTATGGAACATATAATAGTAAAGAGCTGTATTTTTATCGAACGAAAACAAGATGCGATTATGTTTACTTTTCGAAGTTAAATTTATATGCAAGATTATGCAAATATTTTTCCAGAATGGCCGTTGACCAATTATTTTTTTGTGATCATTAAAATCGTAATTTTTTTGAACTATTATAATCTCGTTTTTGAGAAAAGTTTACGGTAAGATTTGTGTGCAGTTTTAGTCAAAGAAACTTCTGTGAACCTTATCTGTCGCTAAGTTATACGTAAAAGATTACATTTTCAACATTTTTTTTCTCTCTTATTTCATTAACCATAGAATTTTGCACACATCAATTTTGGTACTTCAATTTCATTGTATACAAAAATTAGACATTTCTATGATAACTCGATTTACTAAAGAACCACCTTAACAGCATTAAACTTGCGGACATTGGAGAACACATTGAAGACCGAGGATTGCGAATTAGAGATTGGAATTCGACCAATCAGATAATTTTAATTTTAATCGGTTTTGTTCTGTTGAATTTTAATTTTCAATCTTTAGTGAGTTTTAGCTAACAACAGTATAATTGAAAATAATCTCGTTAATTCAATTTCAGTAAACACCAACTAACAATAACATAACATCGATGTTATCATTTCATACTCTCAACAATGTATTGTTACATATAACATGTGTTATATTACATTTATACTGTTGACTGTGAAATTATAATTTATAATGTTGATATTATATTACTATTAGTTTAACAAGATTTACTGGAATGACAGAATTAATGAAATAAATATGTCCTACTTTTGTTTTAATAAAATAATATTAGTTTCATTAATACTGTCATTGTGAATTAACAAAGATTATTTTCAATTAGACTGCTAATACTACTTAGACTGTTAATACAACATTATTTTTTCCATATATCTTTTATATTATTTTTAATGAAAGAATTTTTAATGAAAGAATGTTATTTATTTCACATGAGCATTAAAAAATACATTAATGAAAGTACTTCCCATCACTTGTAAAACGCTACGAATTAATTCCAACACCTAATACAATTACAATAATTATTGTAGAATAAATCGCGTGCTTTGAAATAAATAAATATTTACAAAATTGTGTACGTATTATAAATTATTATTATTTGCAGAATGATAATAATTTATAATACGTATACAATTTTATAAATATTTATCTAATTAGCATTTAATTGAAAGTAAATGATTACATTTTCTTTTCTCAATTTCAGTAGTTATTTAACTGATTAGGATAGGTACTTGAGACCTGTTAATTTTATTTGAATCTTTGTACAAGCTCGTTTATGAGTATTAAAATTTAATGTGCTAAGCATTAAAGAAAAAGTGTCTCTTATCGAATGCTTTTATAGTAAGGCAAAAACGTATATTGATACTTATCGTATAGATTCCATAATAAAATATAGATATAAAAAAGTTTCTAACGAATGTTTACTTAAAATCTGGTAAAAAATTTTTGTATAAGAACATAATAGAACAAATGTATATAATTTTATATTACATATTCATACTATATGTCCATATTTCATATATAATTTTATACATAATATAATATTGTTTATATTTATTTTTATATGTTCTTATATGAAAAATTGTTTAATGAGAAGATAAGCTTTTTTTCCTGGAATTGCGTAATCTAATCTCATCTATACATTATGCAGATAATCTAAGATTTTACTCACTTTTCAACATTTTTTTTGTTATTATTTATAATTTTATTATGTACGGCATTTTGAATAATTACAGATATGATTTATTCGGCTCATCTCGTACCGTTGCAACGGATGAAACAATTACTAACATTATAGCATTTACTTAATATTGTTTATGTCAAAGAGAGAGTATATATCGAAGAAAATTTAAATGCCTTCATTCGGAAAATTGCTCAAATCCTAAATTTAAGTTGAGAAATGATGAACAAAATGTGACAAATTTTTACTACTAAACTTTATTCATTTCCTTCAGTCAATTTGTTACGAAATAATAATCATTTACTTTCAACTGAATTTTAATTTTCATTTTGTACTTTTTTTATATACTATATGATAGAAGGGAGAGATATTGATGACACTCGTTGTTTATATCTTTATTAGAGTACACCTCTATATATTTTACGCGTTAAAGTTTCTGGTATAGGCTTTTCGTTATCTCGGAGATTTTATAGCTCGACAAGAATGAAACAAAGTGTTTCGCACTCCCCTTTATTTCCTCTTTTTTAGCTTGTTTCACGCGCGTGTATTTGATGGCTTTCTTCAAGGCATGATATATTATTTTCTAGAATTGTTTTCGCACAGACGCATACACAGACACAATCATCCCTAACGATATGAATCAATGTGTAGGACACATATCTTTTATGTTCTTTCTTTAAATTATAGTTGCGTAGAATTTATATTACACACCTAAATAAAATCCTGTCATTTATTTTATCGAATTATTTAATTGTAGAAAAAAACTTTATTTTATTACTAAGTTGTGAAAATCATACATTTTTCTACTTGTGCAATATTTGCTTTATAAATTATATTTATTTATCGTTTTAAAAATTTTGCAAGAGCGTTTTCTCTCTTTGCATCACTTGCAGCCAAGAATATTTCTTCGAACTGGTATTTGAATTGAGCGAAATGCATTGATTAAATGCATACATATGCAATGACAAATATGTAGAAATAGGCAGCTTTCGATGATTTTATTTATCTTTTTCAGATGCTGTAACTAGAGCAAGTTACATGTTGTATGGATACGCAATGTAACTATATTAAATTTTATTCTAAAAATCTTTCTAGATAAGAAATATTATTCTAATATAAATCTTTAGCTAATAAATATATTTATAAATGAGGAGCAGACTTTCAAAATGCGTTTTGTTTAAATTCATTTTTTTAGTTAGAGGTGATGTAGTGGTTATAAGCTACTCTGAGATGTTCAGAAAACATTTTTCATTGTTAATTTATATGCTGAAAAAACATAGACATTTCGAAGTGCGATTATGTTTTTTTAATTAGAAACAATCAAAATACATTTGTTTAACATTTTTAGCAATTGTAAATAATTTTGTTTAATATTTACATCTTACTGATTGATATTATTTTCTATGAAGTGCGTAGTTTTCTTGTGTGCGTAATTTCTTTCTTTCTCATTTTCTGAAAATTACAAATTTTGAACAAAACGCAAAAAGCCTGCTCCTTAAATGTTTATTATACATATTACAGCGACATCGTTTCACTCATCAGACTTATAAGTATGTATTTATAGGTGTAATAATGTGATTAAGCATTTCCGCCGCGGGAATGCGCGGTAACAAGATACCGTTCTGCAAATATCGTTTTCAGTTTTGTCGCGTGAATTTTTCAGTACGTTTATTCCCCAAGCGGATAAATATATGGATCCCTCTTGAAATTCTAGTTTTCCAGGGCAGAAATGGGTCATTTTATCGAAATTTCAAGACCGCTTTTAATCGATTTACTTGTACTTTCGACTTCAGTCTTGCGCACGCCGTGCGAGAAATTCTACTTTAATTGGAGTATTCTTAATGGATACTCTTCGTATAGCCAGTCGAATCGTACGATTCACGAGCGCAAAAACGATGTAAGTCGACATTAATCTTCGCCCTCTGGCAAGATTGTGGAAAAGAGGAAAATTGATGGTTGCACGGGGATGCCGTTCCACGAACATCATTGCGTTTCTCGCTCGAAATGCCGTTTCATTATAAAAATTGACAGGATGGAATTTCTGCCACTGTCGACCTTCGACAGGATGTCAGCGATATAAAATCGATAATGCAGGTCATCGGAAGGCATCCGGTGATGTCAGTTATCTATGTTATGGCCACCATTACACGAACTCTGGCTGGTACACGCATTTCTCGATCTCGATCAGGCAGAAGAAAGGCCCGGTCATCGATATTCAACACGTGACGGTATTTTTAATTAAGCTCACAGTGCTATTTATCATCTCGCCGAGGTCGACCGAAGAATCTACGTGAAAGTCATTGATTAACTACTTTCGGATATGGGAGAACGGCTGAAAGTGATAGATTAATGGACCTTCGTGTATATGAAATTATCCAAAAGTTTATATTTTGAAATTGGAATACTTTTCGATACTGTCACATATTCTTGCAAAGTTTACATAAGTAGTAAACTATGCAAAGTGTGTGTGTGTGTAGTTAAATTTTATTTTAATAGAAATTTCTTTAGACACAAAATTTTGTTCTAATATAAAATTATATTTATTAAAATAATACAAAGTAATAAACATTTATAAAATATCTATAAATAAACTGCATAAAGAAGTCATTGCATATGTCAAATTTATAACATTATGTGTTTTTCAGATAATAATGTGATGAAGCGTTTCCGTCGTAGGAATTCGTAATAATGAGATATACCATTCTGGAAATATTGTTCTCATGTCTACTATGTCATTAATTTTTTAATAGGCTCATTCTCCAAGTAGATCGTGTAAGTAATGAAGTTTTAATCCAAAGGACTATCGCGGGAGAGATAATAAAGTCATGTGTCTAGGAGTGTTTATTTATATAACGTACACTTAAGAGGGCGGTAGATAAATTTACAAGGCGTTTGAATGAGTAGTCGGTGGCAAAATATCAGGTGTTACCTTCACTGTCATGAGAGCCTATTTCAACGCGATTTATACCGCAGGCGTGGGCGGTTCAATAATTATTCAAGTTTCTGGAGTGTTATTTTCTTACTGTTGACATACTAATAATTTATAAGTAAACACGCATTAATTTGCAATTATAGTATTATCCATATACCTATTTCTTATTATTATTTTTATTTAAAACTGCACTTAAGTTTTTCAATAGAAAAAAGCGATTTTTGAATATTGATACACATTTTTCCTCATTTGCTTGATAAAATTATTTAGTAATTCTGCTCTTATTGTGTAAGTACTATTCGATATGTCAACACTGTATATTTTTAGATACTAAAAAAATATATACAGTTAACAAATTTATTTTGTGTAATAAATGTGCAATAAATTTTTATAACTGCTCTGCTTATACAAGTTTTCTAAATCTCTTTATAAAGATAAATGTCATAAGTTTGAAATTAATTGATAGGTTAATCTTAGCTGATAGGATTTTATTATAATTAGTATCTTATAAACTAAAAAATATGAGGAGTTAACAAATTTATTTTTGCAATTAATTTTTATGCGTTCTGTTTATGCAAGTTTTCTGAATTCCGTTATAAAAACCAATGTTATAAGTTTAAAATTAATAGATAAGCTAAAATCTTAGCTCTGATATAATAAATGTTATAAGAAACAAGTGCTATAACAAATGTTATATATTATAAATCAATAAATAGACTAATCTTAGCTGATGAGACTGTCTTGACTTAATTAATATAGTTTATGACATTACATATTTCCAAAACGTATGACGCTGTTATTCTTAGAGTTATAACAATCGGCTCCGAATCAATTCTCCGACACCCGCAGATTCCCCTATCACTCGTGAATCACTCCAAACCATTTAATCTTGATAGTCGATAACCATGCGTTTCATTTGATGGTCGATACGATTGGCTCTCTCGGATACGACGCAATTCATAAAATTGGAAGCCATGCATCTCCATCCACTTATTGCTCTTACATTTTTTAAACCAAATGTCATTAATAATTTCAACGCGGTTTCAAATAAATGCCCCGTGTCAATCGAGTGTTTCTCTTTTTTTTTTAATTCCTGTGTATACTCCGCCCTTTTATCGATTACATTTTATCACGACGAATTCATCGGTAGAAATTTTTTATTTTTACCTTTGAGCTCTCGTACATCACGTGTCTACACATTAGAATGATACGATTGGCAGCGAATCAATAAGAACGAAGACGAACGATGTTTTCATCGTATTTCTGGAAAATTGAGTACTAAAGAGAGAGAGAGAGAGAGAGAGAGAGAGAGGTGGAACCATTTTCGTTTTACACAATGAAAACGAGGTCACTGCAACTCCCTTAGGAATGCCATGTACGCTGTGACGATAAAAGCATTCCACCAAAGGCGATGATAGATACGGAAATAGATATAATATTGCTAGTCGTTTTTGCTAGAAACGATAATGAAATAATAGACAAACATCATTTCGAAATCTCACGCCATTTATATTTTATTATGATTTTTATCCAAGAGAGCGTTTTTCTCTTTCTATCAATTACTAATCAATTCACACTTTATTGATTAGTCTATACTTGCATAACATTGCGTTTAAAATAAAAGTTAACTTCCTCATCTTTTTCATTTTTTTCTTTCATTTACGACGAGCACTGCAATATTATTGTGACTAAGCGTTTTTCAATTGTCACATTACACCTTCCTATCATACATGTTTTATTGCATTATTCAGCATAGCACTGAACAAAATGAGGTCATTTGGAATAATTAACACCGAAGATACTAGATCTTATATTATATAATTCCTACGAAAAATTTCCGTCTTCAGGATTTTGCCAGGTTGGAAACCACTTTAAAACATGGAGTTCGTTCAGTCCTTAAAGTACTTTCACGAGAACTTTTTTCAATCTTTTCTATTGCATATACTTAAATTTTCACCATTCCAACTTGGAGATTTTCTTCTTAATATTTATCAAAGTATAATATTTATTAAAGAACAAAATTCGATACAATTATTATTAGCGATAAAGCTATCATAATTCAAAAGATTTGCGCAAAAAAGTGTATATCTTTATTTCTAAAAGAAGAAGAATGTATTAGATTATTTAATTTTGCTGATTGGTACTTTAATTAAAAGTAATTTTTGTAATTTAATTATTTTTTTGAGATAACAAAGCTACTATCGTATTTTATTATTTTAACTAATTCAGCAATGTGCTCTGCGATTTATTCTCTCCGATAAACATTTTGTAATGAATTTTTCTACAGTGTTATTAATAATGTAAATTAATGACATCGAAGTGGAATTATGCGTGATCTGTCCAATTTAAAGCAGATTTAATTGACGAGATGTGATTTATATTACCGTAATTAGATTCATTGCCCGTATAAATAGATTTTCCAAAGATAGAATATTTGTATAATATTCAACACAATGTTATTGAAACAGTATAACAAAAGTGGGATCATAATTTGATCATCGAAATTACTTTTGTGCAGTGCTTGCATGATGGAATAAATTTCACTTTGTTATTATGTTATTAATTGTAATTTAAACCAAACGTTGTTGTTAATCTATTCTAAAGTCAGTAGCTTATAATTGTTGTATGTGCAATATAGTTAAATTAAACAACAAATTAAATGCTTCGTTTGCATTTATCCTCAAATGCCATCGGGTCATCAAATATCATCATGAATGCACATAAATTTCGCATTGATCTTTTCAGTATTAGAAAAAGAAATTGACTGAAGAAATCGCTCATTACTAGGAGAAGCAGAGGACGCGTAAGAACACTTATGTTGCAGTTTGAAACTTCCTAAACGACGTTCCTCGACATTCATGGCACCGAGAGGTTGCATTTCATTACATCCTCAACTCGCTCGTATAAAAAGCGTTTGCATTTATTTTCTTGTTGAGTTCGCCGAAAATTGCAGATCGTAGAAATAAATAACCGTCCCTACGGCCGTGTGAAAGAAATTATGGTACACGAGCGGCTAAGTCGTTCTCGAGCTGACAGAAGTCGTTCCCATTCGCTAATCTCACGAAGGTCTTATAAGTATTCATTCGCGAAGTTATAATGCCACCGGCACCACACCACCATGCCGTGGCAAAGCGGATTGGGAGAACCGGAGGGTGGTGTGCAGCTCATTCGAGGGCGGCTCGTGCAAGAGGAGCACAACTAGGTGATGTCTAGGTGGCGCAGCCGCGACAAAATCGATACCCCATCGTACCGGCGAACGAAACAGGCCGTCTTCCAGTACGCGGCTCGTGCGCACGAGGTAAACACGGCGATCACAATCGGATCGACAATCGGAATGGAGTGACGCGTGAAAAGTGAGGTCAGTCGATTGCCTCCAGTCCAATTGTCAGGGCCAGCATCATGGTATGCTTCCGTGTGGAAGACTCGATGACTCGATGACTCAATGACTGCGTGCGACATCCACAGGTGCTGATGATTGCGCTACCGATTGTAGCTCGGAACGAATGGTGATGGTTTATACCGATCACACGTTAAAGTCTGTTAGCACCTGTGCGATGTCAAAGGCGTGCGTTCATCCCCCGGTGAATTACACTTATATCATTTCTCTCCTTGTATGTGCAGTACGGTTTTGTGAATTACGCCCTCGAGCTCCTGGTCGTGAAGACCTTCGGCAGTGAGACGTGGGAGACGATAAAGTAGGTAAAAAATAGATCATCTTCATTGTCTTTCATGTTTTTTTTCTTGCACTGTTTTTTTTATACACCTACGCGTGCAACCCTCGCGTAATCTTTACAACGCGGCGCGATGTTTCGCTCGACTACCGTCGGACGGGCAATCAAGTGTTGACATAGGTCAGTTGAAAAAAGAATAGTTTGTGCATGAAATGGAATATCATTTTATTATGATCTATATACGGATATATATATGATATTATGTTACATGTGATATTACGCCCACATGCACTCATCAATATTATTATGCCACGTGCGAAGCAATCTTTTCTCGTTGTTTATTAATATTGAAAATTATAGAGATATCGTTTTTCTTTGTACCTTCCCACTCATATAGGTTCAGTTTCATAACTTATGATTAACTCTTAACAGAGATTTAACTTATTTCTCACCTCTTTCCAATTCTAACATTAGAATTGTGAAACTGAATCTTAAAAACGTAAATAAATTTTAAAATATCTTAAAATTAACTTTCTTATTAATTATCGCGCTATTTTAATAATGTATTGTAAATATGTTGTACATTGTTAAATTCATAATGTCAAATTATATCCAATTTGAATTATTTTTAATTATTTCTATCAGTCGTCACTGCTTCTATTCAATATGTCATTAATTTAAAACTTGAAATTAAACAATATATTTCAAATTTAATTTATTATTACTTATAAGTACATATGTTATTTATTTTGAAATTATCCACAGAAATGAATTGATTTACATTTTAGAAATTAAAAACAGTAAAATATGTTTTTTTAAATTTACTATTGCTCCTTTGACATCTAACAGGGTATGTTGGTTATATTCTAATCTCTTTTGTAATAAAAATACCCTGAAGTGCGCTTATTATAAATGTAGATTATTTTATGAACAAAATAGGTACCGTTTAAAATTACCTGTGAGAGAGCCAATTTACCCACCCTGAATGAAGTTTGTAATATTACCAGCAAAATTGGATTGCAGAATATTGTTAGGTAATATCGGAAGCATCATCTGGTTTTATAATAACATCATTACAATTACGAAATACTGCACTTGACATATTTTAAAATGTAATCTTCAACAATGTTATTTAAAAAAAAAGAGAAGTTGAATTTTAATAAATATTTTAATGACAATTTTAATATATTAAAATTGTCATTAATATATTAATATATTGTCATTTTAATATATTAAAATTGTTAAAGTCTAAGTTCTTTTTGTAAAAAGAACTTAGACTTTAATTGAGACATAATAATTGCAATTATTAATTACAACATAATATAAAGATTATTATCTATCTTTATGATCTTTATTACTAATACTATTATTATTATTATTATTATCATATTATTATTATTATATTATATTACTTTATTGTGTATAATTATCATTAGCAGTTTCTTATAAGTATCCTCTTCTCAAAAACTTTTCTGAAAGATGTAATTTGTTTCATGATATGAATATTAATAAAGCTGAAGTTTTCAAAAGATGCTGAGTTAAGCTTTGAGTGTGACACTTGATATCCATCAAAGAATTGAACTACTACTTTGAACATTTGACACACAAATTAAATAACAGCAAGATCGTAAAATTCTTAATAAATTATCGGTCTTTCAAAATTTCTGTAACGCGAATTTAGGATTTAAACTGTCATATCTAAGTATACTGTAATACCTAAGTATACTAATTTTTAATTAATAATTAATTTTTGTAAAATGGTGAATTTAAAAATGAGTGTCGAATTTTATAAATGAATTATGTATCATTTAGGAATTATAATAAATATATATATATTTTTTTTTATTATCGGGAATTCTCTTTTACAATTGCATTGATGGTTTAGAAAAGATGCAGCGGTTAATATGGAAGGACAGTTTCTGGTGCGGCAAATCTACGAAGACGAGATTACCTATAATCTGATATCTGCAGCTGTCAATAAACTTAGTACGTATGCGACAGAATACGAAATAAGTCCATTGTGCCGACTGATTCGTAACAGGAAATTTTACTAGACATCTTATGCTCTAGATATTCCTGCCAATGAAATACTTGAATTGTTTGGTCGAATGTTCTTCGAGTTTTGCCAAGATTCTGGCTATGACAAGATCCTTCAAGTTCTTGGAGCAACACCTAGAGATTTTTTGCAGGTAAATTTTAAAGAATGCTGTTAATTACAGATTTCAATAATAGATGTCAATTATAGATTTTTCTCATATTTAATGCAACACAGTTTAATACGCTTGATACTGGTTTACCGACGCAAAAAAGTAGAATCTTATACTTTACTCGATCTCGCGCTTTAGATTTTTCGTTTACTACTTTAGCAATTAAATCGGACGTTTCCCGCAATTGATACGTATCTCTCTCTTGCTGTTTAATTTATCACTAAACCATTTACTAAATCAGCCACAGTAGAACAAGATATACGTGAGTAAAGATAAGTATAATAAATTAGAAAGTTTTATCGGTAAATTATCTCCAGTTAATTTTATATTTTCTAAAAATATTAATAAATATATAATTAAATCAATAATAATCATTAATTAACTAGCATAAATTATTAGTAATATTATAAAAACATAAAAGTAAGCATCATTCTTTCTAATGAGGAAAAAAATTTTAATTTATATTGCAATACGACGATATTCTTAATTTTAAATGTACATTCAATCTCTCTCAATTACTCATTTCGTATAAAAGAGAACAGTGCAATTAAATTCAATCTGAAGTTTTCTGCCTTTTGCAGATTTTTATGCATATTATTTCATTTATACTTTATAGTATAATACTGAGAATTACAATGTCACATAAAAATGCTTCAAGCATTTATATCAGCTGTTGTAAAACTAAATTTTATATGAATTTCTTTTTAATTTTTCATTTCAATATGCAAACTGTACAACGTAATATTTATTATCTTGTATTTTATAAAAATAATGGAAACCTATTCAAATATACTTATACGGATCAAGTATTATTGTAGCACCAAGAATATTTTTCGAAGATATATATACATTTTAAATTCATATTCGATATTGGAAACAATACATGTGCGCACGTTATCAGACATATATATAGATGCACATCACATTGCAGAATTTGGACGCGCTTCACGATCATTTGGGTACGTTATATCCGGGCATGAGGGCACCATCATTTAGATGTACAGAAAGACCCGAGGATGGCGCGCTTATTTTGCATTATTATTCAGATCGACCTGGTTTGGAACACATCGTTATTGGAATTGTTAAGGTATTCTATTTTCTTTGGTAAAAATTCTCTGGTAAAAATGTGATTTATTATTATGCAAGACTCGAGAAAAATCAAAATCGTGAAAAACGAAATTTAATTCTATTCTGGAATATTTCCTGAAAATACATTTAACGCTATAAAATACACAAAAACTCAGCTCCGAGAGACTTTCACGAGGAAAACTGCAGCAATTATTTTATATTTTAACGGAAATATTTTAACGAGAAGGATTAGTCGATAGTAAAGAAAGAATGATAGAAGAATTTTCGATTTATTTTTCTGAAATAGACCGTTGCGAAAAAACTACACGACACGGATGTTGACATGCAGATAGTGAAAACTAAAAGCGAATGCGATCATGTACAATTCCTCATAACTGACACATCAGGGCCAGGAGTCGTATCAAATCCTATGATCGCTGAATTGGAAACATTGTCTGTCGGTGAGTAGTATATCGCAGTTTCTTTCCAATAACACGTATCGGCACAAAAATCAATAAACTTGACAAATAATGATAGAATCGCAAACATAATATTAAAAAAGTATAATGTTAAATAATTAAAAAGACTATTAAGATACATATTACAAAAAAAGGAATAACAGATATCTAATGAATTGTCGTAGAACCGAAGGTCAGCCCAACAACGTTCTGTCGAGTGTTTCCTTTTCATCTAATGTTTAATCGGGACCTTACCATAGTTCAAACCGGATGTACCATAACGCGTGTTATACCTCGCGTTTCTAGCGGTCATTGCAAACTAAGCGACATTCTCTTAACTGTGAGTTGACGAGCATCAAACAATATGTTCATTATAGTCAATACGTAGTTCATCTTTTGTCTTTGCTTCGTTATAAATTCATTTTTGTACCTCGATGTTTTTTTATATCTCATTCGAACTATTGATTTTGAACGCTTTGCATTTTATCGATTAATTAGTCACAGACCAATCAGAAGACGTGTTATTTTTCTTGTGCTATTTTTCTTGTGCTTGTTTTCCTTCGTGATACTGATTATTACAGCTCAGAAATTTATGAATTACGTATAAGAGGACTTTTGTCCGATAATATCGTTTCAGCATTTCATTGATACTGCATGAAGTATTGTCTGCGCTGATATCGATCAATTTTCAATAAACCTTCCTAATTATTCCCTGTCAAAGGAATTGCATTAGTACACAATGCCTGCTATTACATACATGCCTATAAGCACATGAATGTATATCAAACGCAGCTTATTGTGACGGACACAGAGCGTGTTGTCCGAGTCATCCATTTAATATAATTTGCGTTCTTGTTCATGCGTAATTGTAATGTTGTCAATTAGCTCACCATTATAATCCCTCATTTTAAAAATCATAGACACATCAAATGTGCTATTGCTGCAAATATTCTGCTATGTAATTCTGTTTAAAATAACCACAATTTCCATTTGCATTTTGATAGACCAATTTAATAAATTATTACGTGAAATTGGGTTAATTAACTGTCATTTGGGAAACTTCGTAGGTCAGACCGCATTTGGAATTAACATTCGAAAATATATTGTCGCATATTAATACAGTGTATGTGCTAAGAACAAAAAAAGGAGTTATGCTTGTTGATGCTGCCGAGGAATATTCGTCTTTACGTTTAAAGGTCAGTAGTCTATAAAGATGAATCAACTCAGATAAATTAACACCAACTAAAAGTAATATAATATCTATGTTATAATTTTTTCATTCAATAATATAAATGTAATACAAACGCATACAAACATAATCAATAATACAAACGTAATGCAAACATAATTAATAATATAAACGTAATTGCACATAGTGCTACGTAACAGTCATATTGTTGAATGAAAAATTATAAATAATGTAGACATTATGTTACTTTTAATTAGTGTCAACTGGGAAGAATAAAATACACGGAAAGAATAATTTTACTAAAGTATTTAATAGTCAATATACACAACTCAAAATAATTTTGTTGGATTATCAAAATAATTATGTAGAGAGAACTCAAGCATGATAAGCAGTACTATAAAAATTTTTAACATTCTAGTAACCAGTTTGAGCGTCCTACATAAATATCAACAAAAATTCATAACTTCACTAGAGCCGAGATTAGAATAAATCTTAAAACTGGCAAATGAGAGACGTGAAAGAAACGGAGCGTGTAATTGGCTCTTGTTTATTCTCATATAAACCTCAATACTTGTGTAACTTTCACTGAAATCATTGTCGCAATAATAGAATTGTAGTGAAATTTTAATAATAATAATTCACACTTTAATAAAAAATCATACTCCATATGCAATGATGGTAATGACATTCTTCTACATGGTAATAGAAGGATCTTACCCATTGCATGCTGGGAGAACAGAATTGATAACAAACGACTATTAATCTTAGACATCTTCGTTATCGCTGATGATGGTTTAACAATTAAAACCGCCGTTCATGTTTCAATAGAATCATCGAAAATTAATTTGCTAATTTCCTATCCTTGTTTTCAGTTGATAAAAGTTATTTTGATATTATCTATGTTACTATAATTATTTGTATTTACATGTTCTTAATAATTTATACTGCATATCTGATACAAAAAAATTAAAATGATAATCGGAGCTAAAATGGCACTTGGGCCATTGGCGATTGACGATACCGGTATTAAAATAAATCGAAACAATTGATTTTATTATAAAAATATTATTCTAAATATATAATTTACGTTGCTTTATTATTGCGCATCAATTATTGTTTCTTTCACGACTCTTATTTATAAGTTTTAAAATTTATAGTAGTTCT
Organism: Acromyrmex echinatior; assembly: GCF_024713525.1. Classification (NCBI taxonomy): domain Eukaryota; kingdom Metazoa; phylum Arthropoda; class Insecta; order Hymenoptera; family Formicidae; genus Acromyrmex; species Acromyrmex echinatior. The sequence goes on from NC_141859.1 coordinate 12,100,577, forward strand.
ACATAAACATATTAATAGTCCAATAAAATTATTGTCAGATCTATATCTAGCTAATACTTCAAAACTGTTCTTTCCGTGTAGAATTAATAAAGAACTTTTTACAGTTTAATAACTGTTCCAGGGTCAAATGTTGTATATACCTGAGACCGATATGGTTATTTTTCTGTGTTATCCAAGTGTTATGAACCTGGATGACTTAACTAGGTAAGACCCACGTCTTTCCATAAATCTATTAAATACTCTTCGTTTACGTAATAAATCAGTATAACGGGATGGAAAAGTATATATAACTTATTACCATAAACTTCTACACAACCTCATCGTAATACTTGTTAAACTTGTTCTCCCTTCTTTTGCGGAAAGGGAAGTCGTGTCTTTTAGTATAAGATATTAACCTTATTTCTCTCGGTCAACTTCGGATTCTTTTTCCGTTTGTGTTAAACAAACGTAATTGGTTAAAGTTTCGTGTTGACATTGCTAAAAGTTTTATACGTGACTACTTGATACGGTGAGGGGTGGATTCTCATTATCCCGCTTGACAATCGTCTCTATCGTCGTGGATCGCAATATCGTCCCGAATTATTCTTTTGGCTTCAGGCGGGGTCTGTACTTGAGTGACGTCCCTCTGCACGATGCCACTCGAGATCTGGTTCTGATGTCTGAACAGTTTGAGGCGGATTACAAATTAACGCGCAACTTAGAATTACTCACCGATAAACTGCAGCAGACGTATCGCGAACTTGACGGCGAGAAGCAGAAGACCGACAGGTAAGGATCTCCGCCCACGGCACTTCCTGATTATCTTTGCCACTGGTTCGTCGTTTACCAATAATTCGATTACGCGAGATCCGCAACTCGCAAATCGCTTTGGGAATCCTTCCGTTCGCGATTAACGGAAATGGATTTATGACGGAACACGATACCGCAAAATGGAAGGACTTCCGTTTATACTCGAGGAAAGCAGAAATCTTTTCTAAGATTTCCCGCAACCGAGATTTACTTCGAAACTATTCAAATTTAATTTCTCTCAACGACTTGCGGAAATTTTGCTGAGAACTGTTAATCTGATTAGGCAAAACTAGCGCGCGCGATACGATGGGAAGTTGCGACGTTGAATAAAAGATCATCTGTATTCACTGCAGGTTGCTTTACTCAGTGCTTCCTATTTCGGTGGCGAATGAGCTTAGGCATTCACGACCGGTACCAGCGAAAAAGTATGATTGCGTTACTCTTCTGTTCTCCGGTATAGTCGGCTTCGGAGCTTATTGCGCTGCTCATACAGACTCTAATGGCGCTATGAAGATCGTTAATATGCTCAACGAACTGTACACGGCTTTTGACGTGTTAACTGACCCAAAAAAAAATCCTAACGTCTATAAGGTAAATACGTATAATTAATTTAATTCTTACAATTTTGAAAAATGATTATTACATACAATTTTGATTACAAGTATAAAAAACATTCTCAACTTATTGCATTTTTGGAAAAAATGATAATAAAATCCAAAAGAAAATTAATAAAATATTAAAATTGTTATAAAAATAAATGTTATTTTTCAATAAAACTGATTTTTTATTTATATTAGTTTTTTATTAGATATTGAATATCAATTTACGTTTATTAGATATTGAATGCCAATTCACGTCAATTTGTGGGAACAATATATACTTTTGGACTGTAGAAAAATTATATAAAAGACATTTACATGTTATAAATCTTTGTGCGAAAACATTTTAAAAAGAGAAAGTGGCCGACAAAATTGCTCACAAATATCATTTACGCGGTATCAATAACATTTGGATTTTCTAAAGTTTCTATTAATTTCACTTTTGATCGATCTATAGGTAGAGACTATCGGTGATAAATATATGGCAGTGAGTGGATTGCCGGAACCCTGTCGTTGTCATGCACGATGCATCGCACGCCTAGCATTGGATATGATGGATCTCGCGGCGGATGAAGTGCAGATCGATGGAGAGCCCGTGGTATGTACAAGCTGTCTGCACTCCGCTAGGTATACTTTGATACATGACTATGTATCGAAACGCTTTGATCTGAAAAGAGTTGACAGTATAAGTCAATTTAAGATTGGACGTTAAACGTTACACGTTGTAGCGGGTAATATCGAAAGAGTTGCTGTTAAAGAAATTATCGAGACAATCCGTCCGATGACTTTTGTAGAAAGTTGAAATCTTCTTCGTATTTTATACAGTTAGACGTATGTGTGTGTGTGTGTGTGTGTGTGTGTGTGTGTGTGTGTGTGTGTGTATTTATACATATATGTATCGTGTGCTCGAATCGTTTGCAATTTCCCGAGAGACAGCTGATGGCATATCTCGCCACTATTTTTGTATCTCTTTGCAAAGAAAACTAACTTCTTTCTCCGAGTTCAGTGCAATTCTCATGTTACTTAAATACTTAACAACGGATTACAGTTAGAACGTTACGTGCAATTCGCAATTCAATTCTGGAAAGAAAAAGAAAAAATATTGACGCAACTTCAATAAATTTAAGTTTTCGTGCTGCAAACATGTGATATAAAGACAACAGGACCTTTGCACATACCTTTTGCATTAACATTACTAAAAATGAATAATCTTTTTATAATTTAGATAATTAATACTCTTAGATAAAAAAATATGCTTATAGAAATTATTGCATGTATCATAAAAACAAGAAAAAAACATGTTCCTTTTATAACTTCTTAAAAGTTTATATAAGTATATCTAATACTATATTAATTATTTTTGAATTTTTTAAAAATTAATATAATATTATATATGTATTTGTACATATATATATATATATATATATATATATATATATATATATATATTGATTGTTATTTTACAGAAAATTACAATTGGAATACACAGTGGAGAAGTAGTTACTGGTGTAATCGGTCATCGTATGCCTCGTTATTGTTTATTCGGAAATACAGTAAATCTTACAAGTCGAACAGAGACCACCGGTCAACCAGGAAAGATCAACGTTTCGGAAGATGCTTACAGGTAAATTATTTTAAATATTGCTAATATATAAATATATAGATATATAAATTATTTTATATAATAAAATATATTAAAAATTTCTTATTTTTATTATATTATATAATTATAATATATTATATATATATTTTTACTATACTGTCTCTTTCACTTGGTTCTCAGATTGAACGAAAGTTGCTAACGGTTCACAACTTTGGTTTCCCAAACGCGTACATTATTACATTGTCTCACGACATACTTTCCATTATTCTTGAATGTTTCTGGTATTCGCATCGCGAGCGTATACAAGAGCATCCCTCACAAAGTTTTTCTCTAATTCCCAAGATTCATTAACATAGCGTCATTATAAAACGCTATGACCCGACCTTCTGAACTTGACTTTTTCTCAAACCTTAGACCTTAGACCTACTTGAACGTCTCGCGCGAGATTTCGCTTTCATATATCAAGTATTCCACATAAAATCTGACATATATTTAAATATACGATTCGCATCTATCAAAATCTTTGCCGTAATTTGACTCTACTTTCTCTATCCATATATTTTGCTAAACTGTAAGTTCAAGATTCGAACTTTATGCGATGACTTTAAAAGATTTAGCATTTGCTAGATTCTGCACTCGAATCGACAGAAAGTACGTTTTATCGAATCATAGTGAAATTTTAAGACACTGCGTACAAACGCATATGATAAAATATTTCTAAGATTCATTGCTAAAACAAAATAAAACACCGATACCGATCATCCCGCGAACGAGTCATCAGTCTTGTAACAAATCCAGATAATTTCTCAAAGATTCTGGAATCTGCAGTTTCTTGATTCCGTGAGGCAATGCCCAATTATTATGGAGGGTCTCGCGGATTCGACAACGACACAGATGTCTAAGTTCCGCTGGACAAATTCCGCTACGTTCCGGAGGTATTAGATTTTGATTCGCCAGGTTGGGATACTGCTCGTACAAAGAGATACTAAATATACCGGTGTGAGCGGCGATATGATCAGGAGTTCTGATGTACGCAGCGGTCACAGTTCGTAATAGTAGCTTCAGACACGTCAGCAGATGTTCCGGATAAACGACTTCCTTCTGTCCGGGTTGTGCCTCGTACTCGCTCAGTTTTGTCAGAATCATCTCTATCGGCGACGGAGCCAGTTTGTCAGATTCGATTGAAGCACCGTAGCGCAGCATGATCAACAGGATATCCGGTGCGCCGTGTTGGATCGCGACCCTGAGAGGCAGAACCTGTCCATACGACTCCATGGTCACGTCGATGAAACGTCTTTTTATCGGCGAGGATTCGCAACGGTACTCCAACCGACCGCTAATTGCGTGATCCAAGAAGTACACGAGAGCCCGGATGTTCTCCTTGCGATCGTCAAAGTCGCACTTCCAGCCCGACAGGAAATGCGTTACGCGCGTGCCGAAGATTGCCCCGATGAGTAATCGCTCGAACGTCTTCTCGCAATAGAATATGTCATTTAACAGTCGACTGACAATCGTGTTATTGTGGATATCCCAATCATAGCACAGCTTCGCCGCCACGTAAAGAACATTATGAAATTTGCCGAGTAAACAGATCGATCCGTTCTCCATCATCGTGATATTGTGATAACGCAGAGCTGAGAGAACTATCCTCTCGCATACGTCCTGCTTGTCGAGGTCTTCCGCTGGAAGCATCAAGCGTGATTCATAGTCTCATCGGTTGTAAAATGATGAAGCAAGTAAAAAGTCGTGGAATTTATTCACGTAAAACGCGGGCGAGACGAAGATGTAAATTATTCTGGAATTCATGACGATGCGTTTGCGACGTGGTATTTTTCACCGTTACTGCAACGGCATTGGCGGAACAACGAAGACAAATAGAAAGAATAGGATTAGGCACGGTTTAATGTAACGGTAAGATCATAATGGGCGGCGATATCTTTGCGTGGTTCAGGAATTCCCGTATAGCGCCTTGGAGACGGATGAGATTTAGCACGGATAAAATTATACATCGTTAATATCGCGGAACCACGATGGCATATCGTCTGCGAATTTTGGAATTTTCTGTTCGGACTTGCGGGTAATAAAATGACGTTGTCATACTAATGATCATAGATTTAATGATCGTCGATGATCTCGACTGCGGTCCATTTGTCACTTACGCGTCTCACGCGTAAACATCACGCATATATTATAGGACATTGATATCATAAATCTTATTACCTTCTGCACAACTATTTATCACATCCGTGAAATAACTGACCAGCTCGCGACGTTTGTATCGCGAGGCCAAGGAACTGCGTTCCATTTCCGAAAACAGTCTGTCGAAATAGCAATCTATCAGTACCTCCATGATTTTCGAGTGATTTTAATTAGGCAACGCGCAACACAAAAAATTTAGTATAATTTCAATGACAGGTATCGCGTAACGTTCACGTTTTAATGGTTATCAACAGAAGAAACGAGCCAGAACTCACACGGCGGGGCCGATAATTCGATTAGACGTGAAATACGCATTTTAGAGGCTTCTTTGCACCCTAGGAGACCATTTACATCCATGTTGAAAAAAGCTGGGGCAGGCTTCTTATACTTCATATATATATATATATATATATGTATAAATCAAGGTTTTAAATGCGATAAATCCCTGCGTTGATAGAGAAATGACACAAATAAAAAAATCAGTATTTTGAGATAATAAAAGGAAACCAACTCTCTAAAGATATTAGTCTTCAGATTCTTTCATTATCTTAAAAATTTTAATTTTTTACTTGTATCTTTTTCATTTCAACGTAGCAAAATATTTCATAAAAAAGGGAGTGATAACATATCATTCCTTTGTAAAACCTATAATTAGAACATACATTCTACTGATCCTAATGACTCAGAGACTTTTTCTAAGAATTTTTAAGTAGTAATAATTTAGAATAATTTTATATTTCATAGTTCTAAACTTGAAAAATTAAAAAAAATAAAATTATATATTTTAGCGTAAAAAAATGTATTACAGATTAAATGGCTATTATATTAGCGTTAAGATTTTCACAAACGTTTATACGATTTGTTGCAGATATCTCTGTATGCCTGAAAATCAAGATCCGCAGTTTCTTTTGGAATATAGAGGTCCTGTCTCTATGAAAGGAAAATCCGAGCCTATGAACGTGTGGTTCCTGTCCAGAGAAAGAGAGCTAACATCTTAAATTATTTTACACAGCAATGAATTTTATAGCAATAATTTCAAGAAATCATTTTAGAGATTAAAAAATATGAATGTAATAAAATTCGTATATTTATTTAAGAAAAAAAAGCTAATAATTAAGATAATATTTTAACAATAAGTCTGCTTCGTTCAAGTTATGACTATGCGTTTAATATATCAAAAAGTTTATAAAGAGGTTATTATATCGGGATATCGTCGATGTCTCACAATCGAATTGTTTCCACAAGCAAATTGTAAAGTCGAGTCGAGCGTCGACACTTCGTCTTCGACTCGACAGGCTGTTCAGCAATCGTGTACAAGGCAATCAAATATAATCGTTATTTATTTGGCGACATTACGGCGGTAAAATTTCCTTTCCCGTTTCGCGCGACCCACGTTACTCGACAGGTCATCGATAACCGCTTTCAGCGTGGAGGTCACTAACGTGAAAGGTCCTCTGCCCTCTTAGTTGAAAAAAATCAGCAAGAATAACAGATGGATGGCCTACGCTGTGCTCACAAATAGAAGGTGTAACGGAACTTGTTCTAGTCACCTTTAAGTCTAATGCACGTTACAATGTCAATGGATTTTACAAACATTCTATTCGGTCTTAAGAACACTAATGATGTCTATTTCCGTTTTACACAACGAAGCTTTATATAAATTCAAAAAATAACATATTAAACTATCTTTAAAAGTAGTTACATTTATTTTTCTGTGCAATTGTATAGTTTGCAGTAATTATAACTGTTGCGTTTAATTTTCAAATTGCTTTTATTAGCATAGCATGTAATCATAAGCGTGATCAAAATAATGATTTTTAGAGCTAACATATATAGCTATATATTAATATTAACTAGTGAGAGAATGATCATCAATGCGATCAATTTTAGTGCATGATAAGCATTATCCATTGGATAAGCAAAACTGTCATCATCATCCAACTGATATATCGTTTTAAGATGTCCTAAATTTACACGCGATTCTTTAATCATTTAATATAAATAATTATTAACTAGATACACATTGAGTTGGAACAAAAGAAGCTAGAACTACTTAATTTGTATCATGGTTTAGACAAACATGCTAAAACTACTTAATTTGTATCATGGTTTAGAAAAACATGATACAAATGAAGTACATATTAAAAAAAAAATTGTATACTATTATATATCATTCGATAAACTGAAATTTCAGCTTTAATCATCTTTTTTTAATTATGGTATTGATTTTTAATGCAATTACGAGCAATTAAAGTTAAAATGCTTTTTTTATTTAATCCGATAATTCAATAACAAAAAAACTTTAGAAATATCTTTAAGAAATATCTTTAAGAAATAATTTAGGAAAACTTTAAGTTTTCATATTAGAAAGTCCAAAATTTTTGCAAGTTTTGGGGTACATGATAGGTCTATAAAGTGAGAAGAAAATTTTGTCCAATAGTTTTCTATATGTAAGAATTATTAACTCATAGAACTGAAAAAATATAATGATTTTTAAAATACAAGAAGTGTAAAGACTCGAGTGATATACAATCATAAAAATAAAAAGAAAAACCTGTAAGAGCCAACACAAGTTATTTGTGTGTAAAAAATGTAATATTTATTGATAAAAATCTAGACATTTTGACCACATAATTTTTTTTAATCTTCAGTAATTAACTGAATTCAACAACATAAACTGTACGCTATTAAACTAAGTCACTTGGTAAATATACAAAATATAAGATGCGTCGAACTTGCGTCGGCTCTTATAGGCTTTTCTTTTTACTCTTATAATGACTTTTCAAAAGTAAAGATTTTAAAGTTTTAAACCCTTTTTTAAATTTAAATTTTGTTCGTTTGTTAACATACAATTGCTTAATTTTAAAATTCGCAGCGATACGAACTTTTATTCTTATCCAATATACAATATAATTTGATAAAAAAAATTTATGCACATAGGAGCCGTATTCTACAACTTTTAACGACACTGTCGATATGTGTTCTTGCGCAGTTTTTTTTACTATATGAAATATCTGTGCAATCATGCTATAACGATATCGACACTGTCGTTAAGAGTTACAGAATAGGAGAATATCATAAGAACCATTATCTCGGAAACAATGACATATGACAAAAGCTAGAACTATTTCGATTTCTCTCTACAAGTTCTACGAGGAAGGTCGGACGCATCAATGCTATATTTATCATCGTTATCGAAAAACTGTCTAAACCTAACCGTCTAAATCTGTGCACTATTCTTTTCCTTCCAAAGAATATATATATATATATACATACCTGTTTGCCATAAAAGCAATTCTCTCTATAATTTCTCAGGGCATTTCTCTTTTATAATATTAGTTGGTGCAGGTGAAATGACCATTTTTCGTATTATAATATATTCCAGTATATTCTAGAATATTTTTAAAAAATTAGCGATTATATCATTCAAAGTTTCAACTTTAAGAATCTATATTTTTTTATTGTAATATAATGATTTTTAACGGAGTTATGAGCAATCAAAGTTAGAATGTTCTTTTTACTTAATCCGCGAATACTTAGGAACAAAAGATCGGAACATTATTAAAAAACGATAGGAAACAAAAGATAGAAACAGTATTAAAAAACGATTTTGCAGGGAAAACTTCAATCTTTCATGATAGATAGTTAAAAATTTTCTCGATTTTTTGGGAAGCATGTGACAGACCTATAAAGTGAAAAGAAATTTTTTCATTTTTTTCAGCTGATAGTTTTCTATATGTAAAAATTATCGAACTCACATAAACTGAAAAAATATAATAAGTATTTTCTTTCTGGAAGTAGAGTTTTCAAAAGCTTTAAAATCCTTTTTTAAATCAAAATTTCGTTCATTTTTTAACGAAGTTACGACTGTTCTTAATAGCAATATAGAAAAACGGTCATTTCACCTGCACCAACCTAATACTTGTATAAAAGTACTTGTTTAAAGTATGTTAAGTAGAGATATATCTACAGAGTAAGACCTTATACATATATAGAACGGAAATTCTTAAAAGAATATTAAATCGCTAAGATGTATTTATGATAAGGAAATGAAAGGATTACTAACTACAGGTTAAATATCCAACATTAAATGTTATCTGAAATAAATCAAATCTTCTATATTTTGTATTCTCGACATTTTTCTTCAGTATCTACGCACAATGAATATTACAATATTCTGAAATTATCAATCATGAAGAGATGTTTGGTAGATATCGAGCATGGCCTGCGGGCGATCGCACTTTCCATTCACACGACCATTCACGGGGTAAGTGCACCGTGCATGGATTATACAGCAAAACGGTCCGACGAAGATGCTAAGGAGAGGAGCAACATTCTGTAGCATCAGCGGTGAAATTTTGGCAGGTGCACATGGACGATCGTGTGTGTATATATATACACACACACACACACACACACACACACACACACACATACACATACACACACTTACTTACCGTCCACGTGAAAGGCAGTGAACGGTAAAGAGTCAGGTATTTAAATAAGAAACCGGATGGTCGATCCAGCGGGTGGCTCGGTAGAGGACGCCACAACTACCACTTCACCCAGGCAGGTACCTGTCTGGCGACTACAAGCCGACTTGGAAAGAACTCGTTCTCGTCCTTCCACGGTTCTCGCCTTTCTCCCCCCTTCCTACCGACACCACACACCTTCTTCCCTGTAGACAGTTTCCCACTCCCGCTTTCGCTATGCCCATGGTCTCAGGGCCCGACTCCAGTCCCCACCCGGACCGTGAAACTGCATGAGTGAGTGTCAGCGGCACTCAGTACAGTTACTGACGTCCCGTGCTGTGAACGATCACCCGTTGATCGTCGTCGTCGTCGTCGTCGTCGTCATCGACTTTAACATCCGAGTCGAGTGTAATCGAGTTTTACTATGCACCGCTCTTGATATACATATGCGGTCTGTAAGTGGTGTTATCCTCTTCTCCACGGTCCCGAACGACCTGATCTCCCTCTTTTCTTCATCTCGCGGATGGTTTTCTCTTTCTCTTTTTGCGTACCAGTCCCGTATGTTCCAACAGTCTCTCTCCCCCCCTCCCCCCCTCTCTCTCTCTCTCTCTTTCTTTCTCTCTCTTTCACGCGCAGCAGATAATCCACGATCTCGCATGGCCACAGGTGCGCGCAAGGTGCTAACGTTTTCTCGACGAGCGGAGCCGCGGGGCCTTACGTTGCTCGGCCGATCGACCTGATTTGAACGGCAATTCGTCAGGCTCTCCCATCTCCGTCGTCCTTGAGTACGATGGACCTAGAACACTATCGACGAATCATGATTGTCCAGAATTTGGACAATTTCGCGGAGTGATCAGTGCTTGTCTATGACAGGGTGCAGTCTTAATTGTGAATCTCAGCATACAAAATTAATTAAATTATAAAATTATATATTTTCTCATGCAGGTATTATACATTTTTCCCTACGCAATAATCGTATGTGAAATATCTATCAAGATCGAATAAAAAAAATCTTTTCGATATCTTGAAAATCGTGGAAACCTTGAAGACATGTTGTGATAGCAAAAATTAAAATCTTTCTCTCTTGATATTATGTATATGATTTAAGTATTCTATGTAAGGAATCGAAAAGAATTGGTTAAAGGCAATAGTAAAGGTATATAGTTTCAATAGTTAAACTTCAATAGTTGAAATTGGCAATATTAAAGAAACAATATTAGTTCAATATTTCAATGTATACGTTGCTAGTTGTCGAATGTGCTTAACGTACGAATGTGCCGATGAAAAGCGGTCTGTCCCAATGGCACTCAACTTTGATCGAGTGTTATGTTGTTCTGTATTGCAGTTGCGTTTCAGGGCGAACTGTCCATGCTGCATTTGCGGTGAATTAATATTGCCGTAAATCATAATAGATACACCGTGTAAAACGCGTGGCCATTTCGGGAAGTAGCTTTATCTGCGCGATTAATGTTTTTTTTTTTATTGAACTACCGGATAAATAGATATAAATTTATTATATAAGAACCTGTGCGTTATTATGAAAACGATTTGATCACGATTCGGTCTTGTAGTAAAGAGAAGGCCACGAAAGGAAAGAGAAAGAGAAACCCCGTTAGGAGAGAGGCTTGAGTTAATCCTTGAATTTTCCAAATTCCTCGTCAAGGTGAAGCCTATGGAGTGAGCCACGGCAACTTGGTATGCACGTATGGATGAGATCATCACGATGACTGTACCTCCGTCACTATCTGCGAAGACACAGGCCCGGGATGCGAGCCAGGCCGCTCTGCAGACTGTGTCAATCCGGACCGTTTCCCCTTCCGTTTCGCTACCTCTCGCTACCGGACCCGGAGCAACGGTATTTGTCGGAGTAAGCGCTCCTACCGCCGATTCCGTGACAACCTGCAGGAGAAGAATCCCGGAAGTGCAATCGGCGAACGGTGGCTGCGAGGAACGAAGCAACGTCGTCGAATCGTCGCGGCAGCAGCGGTGGCAGCAGTCGCAGCATCAGCAGGCCGCCCATATAGTGAAGATCAAGATCAATCCGGATGGCGACAAAAATAGTAGGGTGATATCGACCGTACGATTGACTCTGGACGAGAACGATCGAAATCACGAGATCGAGAACGGTGCCGCGCGCGAACGTTCGAGCAGACACAGCGACGGTGCGGTGGTGGTGAGTGCGACAAACTTGGTGAACGAGCGACATTGCGCGAGTGCCGGTGCTGGTGACGGCTGTGTGAGGATCAGTGTCTTCAGCGGCGACCCGGCGACCGGGTCCGACAATCAGGAGCGCAACAATAACAACAACGGCAACAGCAGCGACGACAGCGACAAGCGTAGCCAGGACGACGACAGAAGTGATAACAGAGACATGGTGCACCGTGGTACCACTGAAACCCTGAACTCGTCCACCCTTGGCAGCCGTTCGAGCGCCTGTTTCTACTACAATTCATATCAGAGCCCGTTAAGCGGCATGGTGATGTCCAGCGGACAATGTTCGCCCAGCGACACTTTAGACAGCGGCACTTGCAGCGACCTTGACGGAACGCCACCGCCACTGCCAAAAAAGAAGAACTCCAGTACGGTAATCCTGTCCAACAGCACGCATAACCGGACTGGTAGCCTGACTAGCAGCGGCGCCGAGGTCGACAGCGACGACAATGAGAGCAACATCAGCTGCGACTCCTTGAACGGCGCCGAAGTGAACGGCGAAGACACGAGCGAATATCGAGTGCACGAAACGCCGAAGGATATTGAGGAAACGGTGGGCGTTGTTGAGAAATTGGGCCGAATCTCGCTGACGAACGGCGTCAATGACATGATCGAGGAATCGAACGGGGTTCATCGCCAGGTCTCAATAACGGAACTCGGTTGTGCGCCATGCTCGCCGGTGTCGTCGGCCAGCGTCTCGCCGTCACCATCCGGAACATCGTCCTTGTCGAAAGCATCCTCGACGCCGCGGGTGAGGAGCCCTGATCCCGCAATCGAGCAAAACGGCCAATCGGCGTTGTCGCCGGTAATTAAAGAGTGCACATATGAAGAGAGGAAGCAACGGGAACAGGAAAGGATAGAGCAGGAGGAGTGCGTCAATGCTACTCAGAATCGGTCGACTGGTCACAAATACCTGTACGAGGACGACAGGTACTACAATTTCCATGTGAACGAGTTGCGCGATAATAATAAGAACTCAAACGGCGAACATGGAGTGGCTGAGAACGACGAGTGTTTCGCCGGTTATAAAATCCACGACAAGGAAGCCATACGAAGTGCCAAAGGGACCGTACGCGGTGTGAAGAACAGAGTACGAGCGGGCATCGCGACGTTCCTGCAGTCGCCTACCTCCAAGGTTTGAATCAATGGAATAATTTAATTTCTGATATTCACGTGCGAGATTATGACCTATTTATAGTATATATAGTTCTTATATTTAACCTGGAAAGGTCATCTGATTTTTTTTGCAAACGATCACTTGGGAATTTTAAAATATTAAAATCATTATTAACATATTGTATTATTGATTATTTTCTGATTTATAATATTCTGTATTTTCTAAAAAGTATAAGTAAAAATCAAACAAATGTTAAACAGAATAAGCATGTCAAGTAGCTTATTATAACAGTACTTCTAAAAAAAAATCAAGATTTTAATTAATATAATACCTTTTTTATTGCGGGGTTTTAATGGAATTGCATATTTGAATATTATAGTTTGCTATTAAAGAATAATTATTAAAAAAGAAAAAATTTATTAAACAATTTAAAAACATACAAAATAATAGTTTACAATAATTTACATTTTTTTATTTATGAGCTATAACATCTTAAGGCTATACTTAAGATGGTCTTAAGTATAGTTTTATGATATCATAAGCTAATCAGAGCTACATTAGCATCTTAAAATATTACTTATAAGACTTAAAATAAAAAGGGGCTACGAATATCGGTTTAAATTTAAAAAAACACAAATCAATTAACACATTGAGAGAAAATCGTAAACAAAATTTATAAACAAAAATTACATCTTTTATGTCAGCTATATTTTTATATTTAGAATTATAAATATAATTATTGTTATTTTTAATAACATTATAGCAGTAATAATTATAAAAATGGAATACAATTACTTTGGCTATAATTACTTTACTATGCAATTATAATCATAATACCACTTTTCTCTACGCATGATTGCATAAGTGCATTTGTAAATATCCACATATACACATTATGTGGTAAACGGGATGTGAATTATTTTAGGAATATTTAGTCAATAGAAAGCTAAATTATTAATTTAACTTCAAAGAGTGAAAATTAGTTTACTGTGTATTTCGCGCATATACAAAGCGACAAAAAGAGGAATGTGATTTATTTCAGAAATATTCATTCAGTAAAAAGCTAAATTGTTTATTTAACTCTAAAGAACGTAATGAATTTACGGAATAACATCCGTTTTCAAACGTATACAAAAGTAGAAAATAGTGCGTAATTTTCAATGAAGGTAGTCGGTGAAAAGCTTTTAAATTATTTTAGAATAAGTATCATATATGTACCACTAAGTTTACATATATGTTAGGTCTACTTATCAAGAAAAATAACTATTAATGTTTTATTTATGAACTTGTATAACATTCCTCCTCGCGTACTTTAAATATCGACCAATCGATACGGTAGTACCGCTCAGCCTCGTAAACGACGGGTCGATTTGTTATGCAAATCAGCTGCTGGCAAGTACCTGAAGTGCGTATTGACGAGCTCGGATGGAATCGGTATCGAGCAGCTCCGGCGCAAGTCTGCGTCAGGTTGAACGCTCAAATCCGTGCATCGAGTTGGGTGCACTTGATTCGCATGGTCTACGGGTCGGACACGAAGCGTTAGATTTACAGTTAGATAGCCGTACCGTCCTCCATTGCTCGCCACTTTGAATCAGATGGCATGGATTGGTAACTATATCGTGCATTCGAATTCGCATTCCACACATGTTTTGCAAGACACAGTGAACTATGTCTTTGCAAATATAATTCTACACTGAAAGGAAGAATTTTTGGTATTTGTGACTACAATTACGTATTACCATAATTATAATTATTAGATATTATATATCGGTAATAATATTAGTAATAACTATATATATATATATATATATATATATATATATATATATAAAAATAATAAATAAATCGTTTTATTTTTATTATTGTTAGTAATAATAACTATATTATACGTATATTAATTATACATAATGTTGTTGGCATCGAAAATTACTATATATTATATTATATTATATATTAACTACAAAAATGGTTGCAATTAGTTATTTTTAATTACCAACTTATTCGTTATAAAACTATACATATTTGTATAGTTGATAAGACTATACATATAATTATTAATATTATAATAGTAATAATCATATATATTATAATAATATGTAATTATAGTCACAGATATAAAAAATTTTTCTTTTAGTGTATATTTATATATTCTTAAAGCAGCAAGTAATTCTTTATAACTGATTACAAGATGTATAATTGATATATTGTGACACATAATTATTGATATACGCTTTAAAAATTGTTGCTTATATTTACAGAATAAATACATAAATAAACATTCTTGATTTGAAAAATAAAAGTAAAAACGTCATCGGCAA
Organism: Acromyrmex echinatior; assembly: GCF_024713525.1. Taxonomy (NCBI): domain Eukaryota; kingdom Metazoa; phylum Arthropoda; class Insecta; order Hymenoptera; family Formicidae; genus Acromyrmex; species Acromyrmex echinatior. The sequence continues at coordinate 12,115,885 of NC_141859.1, forward strand.
CATAATGGATGTCTGCGAAGTCTTGCGACTTGTTGAACTGAGAAAAGAAAAAAGCTAAGTTATTTATCCTCATTTTTCGCATAGCAGAGTGTTAGAATTTTATGACCAGTCTGAAATCACCCAAGGGACTCTCTTTTATACCTGTGCCTCTGTCATAAAATAAATAATAGCGACGTCAATAGACAGGTTTCTTGAGGGTTCAGGCAGCCAGGTAGAAGATTGCGCAGCGATCTGCAGTGAATGATAATCTTTCCAACGTCCTTTGACAAATATTTACTATCGTCTTGTTATCGAATACGTTTAGTCGTCACGATAATCGGCTTACTTGTGGCATATGGGACCTTATTTGCTGTCTACCGGTTATTCGACGTATTTTGCATTGAATTCCTCTCAGTTGCTAGCGAGAAATCCGGCTATTAAGATCTCGCGAAATGGATCCCAGACAAACGACGTAATACATATTTAGTGCGTCTTTATTACGAAGTTTCCGGTGTTGCTATGCGAACGTCGTGCGTCTGCGACGTTCGTACCATCGATGCGGAACAGTTCGACATAACGGTAGATTCGATAAAACGATATTACAGCAACGTACTGAGAAACGCGACGTACGCAACATAGTTCAGAAATATTGGCCGCGAAACACAAGTTACATTTCATCCTTATGTTCGTCTTTGGCTCCTCATGTATTTCTCTTTGTTATCGCACACCGTGCCTGCCATCCATCCATCCATCCATATCTCTCTCTCTCTCTCTCTCTCTCTCTCTCTCTCTCTCTCTCTCTCTCTCTTTTTCTCGTCTACAGCCGCGCGGCCTATTTCGCGAAATTACAGAGACCGAGTACCTCGCTTGCACGCAAATGCGCTGGCAACGGCTGAGAAGTAATCCCGCATTTCCTCGCGGCTGAATTTATCTTTGAGACTTCCACGCCTCGATTGCACTTTTCACGTGCAGTCCACCGCGTACGTGCGATTATCTGCCCATGAATAATCGACGCTCGCGACGCAAATGATGATATTTTAATGAGATGCGTTCTACATCGCACATTCTTGTATATAACTACTGCCAGAAAAGTTTAGAATTTAATATTAAACCGATTTTTAAAGGAACATTACATATAATATTTTAAATAAAATAATTCAATATTTGATATTTTATTTCAAACACTATTTTTTAATGTATTTAATAATATGTTTTATTTCTTACTATACTGCTAATCAAAAATGAATAAAAACGGAGAGAATGTGCGTTTCATATCAACCGTTTTACGAAGCAAAACTGGTTATTAAAAATCTTCATAACTGCATATTTTCTTATCAACTTTTTATTTATTTATATTTTCTTTTAAATATATAAATTGCTCATATGAGTCAACATTTAAAATTACTAGTAAATAAATTTAAAATTAATTAATTTTGCAAGTAATTAAGAGAAATGTAATTGATTGTGATAGTTAATATAATATGCTTTATGCAGATATACTAACGCATTCTTTGGAAATACGGAATGAAAGTAACACTTGCACTTTCGAAATGTCGCTTCAAACTCAGATAACGATTTGATTGATCGCCATAGAACATTACTATATGCCAATAGATCTTTTATGTGGTTGATACATTAATCGTAGTCGGGTAACCGCAATTTACGACATCGAAATGTCGTGTGTGATTTTACAGATCGTGCTACTGACCAATGTAAGCAATTTAATTTTACATAAAAAAAGAAATTAAGTAGGTGTACCAATATTTCGACCTGAAATCATAAATCGTTTCGGGTAAACCACCATACAATGTTTATCGCTCCTCGCTTCCTCATTGCACGCGAAGATTTATCTCGATATTCTATACATTTTGCCAATATAATATAAGGTTGTATTGTACATTTTACATTTTCCGTTACAATTAATGTTTTATTTTCCGCTACAATTGACTTTAACATTTTAATTGACATGACAGAAACAATTTGATACATATATATGTATATATATATATATATATATATATAGTATAGAGCTTTAAATCGTTGACGTTTTCAATAGTATTGTTGCAATGCTATTATTAATTTGATTGTAATATTTTGGATAAATGTATTATATTTTTCGCGCATATTGAAATACCTATTATTCGAAGTTAACGCGTTTTTTGAATGACTAAATTGCTCTCTTTCATACAAAAAATTTTTTACAAAAATTTATTTTGTATATACATATTAATATATAATTGTTATTTTTGAGGAAAATACAACATAAATTTGGTTTAAGGGCCTGTTTTGCGACAATTTTCTCCTATTGATTAGCGCTTTCTCCTCATAATAGAATTCTTGTGGTCGGGGAGAACAGTTGGAATTGCAAATATCGAGATATCATGCGAAATTACTTCCGAGTCTGAGAACTTCATTGTTTACATTATGCTGTAGTGATCTTGAAATTTTGTGAATTTCGATTAGTGCCAAGACACTTGATTATTATTATGATTTAGCTAGTTTCAAAGGATAGCAACGTACAATAGGAAACGATAGTTCTACTTCCGCGTAATTAACAGTTCAAAGCACGGTTTCAAATACCGTCAGTTCAGTAGAGTGTTTGATATAATCCGTTTGAAACTGCCGCAACAGTTTCTTAAAACAATACATATGGAATATGTATCTGTTTAATTATGTTGATTGTTGGTTGAAATTTGTGAGCCTCCTCAATAAATTAAAGAAAAAAACGTTTTACTTAATTAAACAAATAAAAATAGTTACATTGCTTCTTTCAAAAGTGATACAACCAAAAAATTTGATTTTTAAGTTATTACTTAATTTTATTTAAAGAAATGATCGAAATATTACAACTGAAAAAGAGTGGAATTTTAGGATTAAAACAAAAATAACAAAATGACATGATTTGATTATATATATATATATATATATATATATATATATATATATATATATATATAGAGAGAGAGAGAGAGAGAGAGAGAGAGAATATATTCTTATATCAATGTTACTTGATTGGTATTATCAATAATTTTTTTTAAGTTGAAAAATAATGGTTTTCCTTTTCTTTAAATTAAAGAAGAATATTTGATTTTATTAGTTGTGTCACTTTTGCCATAAAGAAATGACCTTAGAAACGACACATACTTTGATTATTGAAAAATATGTACATATATGCATGTATAATTATTTATTTTTTGCTTTCGATCGCGTAACGCAATATTTTAAACATCTTGCTACCAATATATTCTAATGCTACGACTTTACATTTATTGCTTCTAATTAATATTTAATATAAAGAAAATCGTTTTCTGCTGAGTCAATCATAGTTGCATGTAGAAGCACACACGCCTTCTATATTAATCGCATGTCATTTCAACGAATGATTATAAACTGCAAAATTGTATACGTAATTAAAATGTTATACGTTTAATGGCCAGATAATCTGTTTAGTAAGTAGAGATACACGCTTGCTTAAAACTCCATATTATTATGGAGAATAGCTGGTTTTACTGCCGGCGTATTTAATTAAAGAATCTTCATAAAGTCATAACTGATGGTGCCGTGAAATAATTAAGTTAAACCTAGGAACATTATTTTCGCGAGGAATTCAGTAAAACAGTGATTGCAATTAATTGATAATTTAGATATGAATTATGTAAAAAAGGGAAACTTTACAAAGAGGCAAACTAGGGGAAACTTTGATAAATCGCACGTATTAAAATTATAATATACTTATGTTAATACATATATTGAGCAACTTTAAGAAATAAAACTTTCTTCTTTTAGAAGAAAACTAGTCATTTTCCTTATTCGGACACATTTTATCTGTGCGTAACTGGTTACATAATTATCCGTTTTGTTACACGTAATAACGAATAAAAGCATATTGACGCATTCAATCGATAATATGGCCTGTCGGAATTTCTCGGAATATGTACTTTCTCATGAAAGTGGAACAGTGATAAATTAACGGTTATTCGTAAAATGAGAGAGTGATTGCGAATTGTTCCCGAAACCATTAATTTAATTCGTTTTCGTAATAACGTTTCTATCAAACCCCGCACATTCGTCACATTCGAAATCCCGATCGCATCTTGCTCTGATCAAACTGATAGCTTCATTGCTTCGGGCTTTATGCGCGCGGTATCGATGCACGTGTCTACGCATGCTGATCGCAAGCTAAGTAGCATTACTCTCATTTAGCATTACTATAAATTTTCATGAAGCTTGATTCACACGTGTATGCACGCAACCCAGTTCGGTAGCTTGGCGACCAACTGTGTGGTGAGGAAGGTGAAATAACCGATGATAAACGCGGAACAGATACGACCTACTTCGTCGTCGTCTGCTTCCGCGGGGCCAACTTTCTTTCTTTTTCATTACTATATATAATCCCCGCGAATCGTATTGATTGGGCTTCATCTGTCTCTCGATATAATTATACGTGCCTTCATTCGAACTGCTTCGTTATACGAATCGATTTCTGCCACGCGAAATCAAATACACGTCGATCAAATATTAAATTGATAGACTCTTCGCGAAATTAAATTAATAGACTTCGTGCCGCCGGTGAAATGCCGTAGGTCGCATCTCGCCAAACGATAATGGTCTTTGGAAATCTGACATGTAAAACTGCAATCTTCCTTTATGTAAATATACTTTCGCATTTCTATCATTCGGAAAGTTCTAACGGCATAACGTAAATGACTTATGTAAGTACACCTGAATTACTAATAACTCGCATCAGCTTCGCTAACGAAGTGATGCCGACAACACCGGATGGCCAAGACGAACGACCTACTTCATCTGCTGCTGATTTCCGCTTTTACGAGGCTTCCTGCTATTCCGCGTATTCAAGAGAGATGGATTCACCGAGGCCTCTAAACGCTGGTGGCAGTTGACGGGAGGTCGACTTCATGAATTTCCCGGTTGAAGAAAACGCGCTAGGCATGTCCACGAGACAAATCGGGTGGGAAAAGAGAAAGCGGGTCAAAGAGGCCACCACAGCGACAGCAATAACAGCACTGTAGTAGTTTTAGCCTCTTCTTGAATTCGATTAAGCATCTTCCCTCGTATTTTTTTGCATTTTAAATTCGCCCTCGTTGTCGTCTCATATTCCCTTTGTGCTCATGTTTTCCTCACTAATTTCCTACGTACGTTTGAACTTTTTTACAGAAGCTTTCTTCAGCTATATAGTATATTTATCAAGAAATTCGAAACCGTGCGACGTGAGTCTTTTACTTAGCATCTTGTTTTCCAATTATCTAACAATAGGGTCTACGATATTGGTCATAAAATCATTCCATGTGAGCAAGATATAGTAATGCGGATATGATTGAATTTACTAGTGGATTATTAAACAAACACTTACAATATACAATATACGTATGCGAGTAATCATAGTTTCATGTTTAAAGTTAACATGGAATTAATATCTGTTGAAATTATTAATCATGATTTTGAATTAGCATATTATGTGAAAAAGCTATTATTGTTATATTATTAGCTATTAAGTTGTTAAATAGAGAAAGCGTCTCTTGTTTATGTATATGTATTAGTAAATTGTTTCACTAATGAAATATTTATAAGGATAAATAAAATTTACACAATATAATTATTGAAAAATATAGCTACATTTTTCTTTTTTGTATAATACATAGGACTAAATTTACACTTCACTTTTATCAATAAGTGAGCGTATTTGACAAATAATTTACGTTATGTGTACTGTAGAAGCTCAGAAATAAATGCCTGCATTTATTAATAAAAGTGAAATGTGAATCGTGATTTTTTAACTCTGAAATAAAAAAGATAGATATATAGGTGTAGGTATACGTCAATTTTAGATATTTTGCTCATTGAGCAACTAAAAAAAATATTGTGAAAATTGAAAAATGATAGAGGACTTTTCGTCTCAGTTTTTTTATCAGAAATAACACTATATGATTAGTGGGCATTATTTCAGATACACCCTGTATATATAGAACAAGGATCTATATTCTCATCAATCATGTGACTCGAACTGGATAATTGCCACACGCGATTTCGTTCAGCAATGAAAAATAACAAAATGTACTTTATCAACAAACACTCGATTCTTCGTAATTTGTAGCTGGTGCACCGTTATCAAATGATGAAAGAGCACAGATGTGCATTTGCATATGTTTGTACGCATGACACGAATAACCCAAAATTTGGAGAATTTCATCTGATCTGAAACCGGTTTACCAAATCTATAACGGAAACATAATATTTCAAAAGTTATAACGGGAATTACATATCACTGATACGTATATTTTTGTTATATTTTTTTATCTACAATGTAGATAAAGATAAATGTAAACGTGTACAAGGCGCATAATCTATAGAACTAATAATTGTATTTGTATATTCATATATTACTAAACGCCAAGACCCACTTTGACTGAAAATGGCTTTCTTCTCTCTTATATATGTTTAAAGATTTTTCGGTCTATTTTACTTAATACTGTAAACGCCATATTTCCTCGCAATTTGAAGCAATTGGACTCATTTCGAGTCCCAACGTACGTTAATATTCTTAAGTTATACATTATTTTCCACTTGCCACGGAACGTGGCATAAAAGAAATAATGCACGGTATGTTAAACCGTGAAGGAAAAAACGCACACATTTCTCTGATTTAGAAAATTTCTAATCCCGCACATTCAACCTTGCACGGAATGCACAAGTTGCAATTCATTTCCTATTTGCCTCTGGCAATAATATTCGAACCGCAAACGACTCTACATTTAATTAATTAAAAGTCACACGAGCTAATCCATGTATCTGTCTGAATATCCAGATGCAAGATCTGTTTTTTTATTGCTGCACTCTCTGAACTGGTACGATAAGTTGAAAGTGAAACGCATATTTGTTTCACTTCAACTCATTGCACTGTGTGCGCCATTTGAGAGAGTATAGCAATAAAAAACAGATCTATAATCAGCTAATCTTATCAAAGAAAAACTCCGACAAATAGCTGTTTTTGGATTAGAGCTACCTTGCAACTCAATAACACCGAAAACGATCTGCGGAAATGTTTCGTATTGAATTCATAAATACTTTCAACAACATTGGCATTATATTGCGATATTCACAATGAGAATGTCGACACGGTAATATGACGCTCCTTTCTAGTCATGAGATCGTTGACATTTCTGCGGCGGACGCACGGTTGCAATCACGCATAAATAATTGAGTATACTTATGAAAGTGCACTTTCTTCTTCGGATTCACACCTCGTTCTGATGGACGTGCGGCACCCACCAACTCTTGCGAAATGATTATTGCTTCTCGATACAATCATAATGCATTTTATTATCAGAGATGAGTAAAAAGCTGATCGTTCTTCTCATCGTTGATTTCATAATGATGTGTTGTTTGATGACGCATAATCAAGCTTAGTTACGTGTGTCGAAATGCATAGAAGCATGTATTAACTAAAGAATTCCACAGTAGTTGAGTAGTGAGTAATTGATAAACAGGAAATGCATCTCTTATATGTACACTCTGAAAAACATCGGTGTAAATTTAATAACCATGCAATGTCTGTATAATTCTCATCGTATTGATTTTAACATTAACACTTAATATGGTGAAAATTTATAAACATGTCGCATGGTGTTAAATTCACACCGATATATTTCACAGTATAGAATTTCTTAGAATCAAATGTATTATTCACAGTATATACAATAGATTTTATACCGATCATGTTTCGAGAAATTATAATTTCTATCTGTGTAAAAGTGAAAAATGATTTTTTAAATTATTATAATACTATTTTATTGAACTAGTATGTATGTATTAATTCTTATAAAAAGTATTATACGATCACTTAAAAATTATAATACTTTTATGATTAATTCTATAATTAAGTAGGATTTGCTCGTTAAAAGAAACACGACTGAAGCGTATAGATTAAACTAAAAGTAATTTTCTAATTTATAAGATTTCAATAATAAAATTATACAAGAGTGCTCGAGCAAGAAATTGATTCGGAAATTACTACGGAGATTACAAGTAGATCTACATTGAACATGTAATAAGGAGTGAAAGCTTTCAGTTTCAATTTCAATGAAATCGAACTTTAACTTGTGCTCAGATTTACTTTGTGAATGTCAATTGAAGAACTCAAAATGAATTATATTCTATTATATTTTGATTTTACTTGTAAGTAAAATGGGTTACGGCTCGGAAATGCAAATATAATAAACTTTTGATTCTACTTATAAAACGGCTTTTATATTTAAACTTAATCTCTCATAACTCTTTGTTCGAAAGACAGCAAATTTAACATAAAGGAAAGATATTTATACAATATGAAAAGATATAATGATAATAAGCACATTTCAAAGAAAAGGAGTTCTTTTCAGTAAAATGGAAAAAGTAGATTCTCATAGTATTTTGTATTTAAATAAAATATAAAACACTGTTCCGAATGAAATTCTTCACGGTATGCGATTGTCTACAGTGTGTTTACTTTCTGTTTGTATAATTGTTCAGATTGTAATTTTAAATGAGGAGACGCGAGAAACGCTAAGTGGCGAATAAAAGTGGCGATACCAGACGATATCGAGTAATGCGCTTCGCACGATTTACATTTTCGGAATAATCCACGGATTTCATTGAATCCCTCTTAACTCGTGCAGACCATCCGCGATTATACTCGATTTAATGATCGACCGGAACATGTGACGGTATTCCCATGCCAAAACCAAATGTAACCTCGTATGAAGTCGCGGTTGACATTTCGCTACATGAGATAGGTCAAGCCGAATAACGCAAGTTGCATGCCGATATACGCACGTGATCTGCGGTGCAGCAGGAGTTTGGTCGGATGTGTTCTTTAAACGAGGAGATTCATCGATCCCACATCTTCATTGCGGACCTCGGCGGGAAACGCACGTGAAATTACGTCATGCTCGTGTAGACCTTAAGAGAGGAACTGGGCAGAATGCATTCATCGGACGACGGCACATTTGCATCGATTATCCCGGCAAAGGTCAGATCTCGCCTGACATCACCACGATGCACGCGGCGACGCAGATACAGAACTTGGTCGCACGTGCAACGAGAGAGGCACGTTTTTTTCTTTGACGTTTTAGTAGGGAACGGGGTTAAATCGCGATGACGTACTCTATCGAATAAGAAAAACGATAAAGATTTTTTTCCTTAATCCGCCATGGAGGTCACGTGCATCGTATATTCTGCTGGCCATTCTGCCGCGTGACTTTTATTATTTGTACACATCCACTCGCGAAATTCGCCATTACATAATCAAAATGGAGAAAAGAACGTAAGATAGAACGCGGTCTAAAGTTATATATTTCGAACGTAACACCTTTATGTACACGCGCAAAAGTGTTTATCTTTCGCCGACAGGATCATATCTCAGGCCTGACGGTGATATACGCTTAGGCGTTGCAGATGCATGTGAGCTTTCACCTTTTTACACATTTGCCTCGAGCATCCGATCATGTTGCACCAAGAACGTGCCAATTGTCTCCAAGAATATGCCAATTGTTTTGCAATCACAAGATATAACAACTACGGTTGCCATCTTTCGATAGTGTTCTATTGAACATCAACAGTTCTTCTACGGGGGGGGGGGGGGAACCAACAACTATTGTCGAAATTGATAAAATTTTAACTTTCTTGTATGCTTTCTCTAAAGAAAATATCATTTATCCGATTTGGCCCTGGAGATTACTATCCCAAGTAACACTCAATTTTACAATAAAGTTGAGATGACATGTCATCGTGACTGAGAATTGACGAAAGTTTCACTGAATTTTATGTCAATTTAATGTCATTTCCATACAACATGTATCCGAGAGACATCCTAAAAAGAGATAACCTTATAGGATGTTCTAAAAGACATAGAGATATCTTCTAGGTGTCCTTGTGCTGTAAGAGTAATATTGCGTGAGTCTTGCCAGAGATTGCCATTATTAAAATTTATACTGTTTTGTACATTCTTTACGTTCTCTAAAAATAAGATCAGAACTTTTCTGCCAGAGATATCTCCCCAAGAATCAGAGGAAAATCAATGATAAATAATTTTTTATTACATTTTTAAAAATATTTTAAAATCTTAAAAATAATTTCTTGCTTTTATTAATATTCGTCAAAATATACAACGGAGATATAGATATTTTTAAAAATTGGAGCTCGCTTTTGTGTGCTATCAACGTACTCAAAAACAATTATTATCGAGTGTAAATTCAAGAAAAGTGAATAATATTAGGACTTTGAATTAAAAGAGGATTTATATCGTATAGTTAATTAGATATCGTTAATTAGAGATAAACTTTTATTTTTTATATTGCAACTGTATTCGAAACTTCCGAACACGTTTTTTCCGAGAAATCATGTTTTTCATTTAAAATAATTTCTAAGAAATTGCTAACTTTATAAAGATTGTGTGTTTCGCGGGTTTCTTCCGTGTCCAGATCCATTCTTGGAATGCTAACGTTTCATAAACCTTGCAGTTCACTTCATCAGGGCGAGGAGCAGCCTGATAGGAGCGCCCTGATGAAGTGGACTGCAAGGTTCACGAAACATTAACATTGGAGCTAGACATGAAAGAAACCCGCGAAACGCATAATCTTTATATAGAAAGCATCTGTGGAAATCTCAAGAATATTAAATCGTGCTAACTTATTTATTTCAACTTTTGCATACACACACACACACACACACACACAATACATGTCTCTCTATCGTATTATGATTATTACGATATTTATAAATTATGTATTTTTTCACATACGTTAAATTCAAAAATTTTTTTAAAATATTGATACTAGTGTTTTTTTTTAAAACACAGCATTATTTTAATAATGTTATAATTATTATTCATTTATTCTAGATTATATTCGTATATAATAATTAAAAATCTTTTAAATTGTTTGTTTCGGTTAAGTTGAAAGAAGTTGCAACCTTGTCAATCACCAACATGTTTTTTTATATTTTGGTTTTAAATTTACGTAGTAACATAAAAATTAATAAACATTTAGCCGTACTAAAATTAAAATATATTTACTGAACATGTACAAGTACTCTTTAAATTCTTTAGAGTGAAATCTTACTTTAAAGAACATAAATTGAGCCAGTCTTGAAAAAGAGTAGCTCAATTTTCAATCTTTAAATGTGAGATTTCATTCTTCAATGACAATTCATTTTAAAAGTTTTAGAGAGTAGATGTGTAAAAGCGTAGATAAACGTATGTAATGTTTTTTTTTATTCTCAAAAATAGGCCACTTTTTCTACACTGAAATACCCTCCAACAAAAAGATTATCAAGATTTTAGCCAGAGATTTTTTTCCATATACCGAAGAACTGAAAATTCGGTCGAAAGGCCAGAGTCCCCAGTCGAAAACCGAAGAGATGGTAACTGTGGTGAGAACTTGAAGATGAGCGTACATCGCACTCTGTATACATTAGTTCCTTGTATCCCTTTCCGTTATATCCCTTTCTCTTCGACTCCGATTACAAACTCGAATCTCATTCTCATACGAGAGTGCGCCGTGAAAGTCGTATCGCGTATTTAAAGATCATTATTACAGAAATGGCAGAGTATAGCGGGCTTCCATTATGCCTCCCGCTCTCTTAGGAATTGAGTCGCACTGAATCAGCTGCCATTGATTGCGTTGCAATCGTTAACCACTCACTGTCGTTATTACACCACTGATATTGAGTCACAAAGGCATTGATATGACAATAAGTATACAGATTAGATGATTGGCCATTGAATTCGCCAATGTAAAAGATATTTGGCTAATCTGAAGCTGTTCGTGTTAAATAGTTGGAAATATTAAATAGATGAAGAAAAAATAAACGTTTTATATCGCACATGTGACATCGTTAATTTAATTTCACGCTCGTTTAACCACCCTTCATAATAAGTATTTCTAGTCTGTGATGCAAATTGTCACGTGATAACGAGCAGAGTTTATTATCCAAGTATTTATATTGGAAGAAATCTTAATACTTCGTGGATGAGAGTTGATATGCTAATCCTTCGGTTAACGAGTAAATCCAGCCACGCGTACAAAAAATACGCTTTTTAAAAAAAAAAGCCACTGTATAATTTTTATATTTTAAAGTGTGCGTGTGTGTATTCACTTTTTCAAATAAATTTTTAAGTCACAAAGAGGAGTTTTACATATTAACAGATATAAATAAAAAAAAGTTATTATAATTTTAGCATTTTTATCGTTTAAGCCACACGTTTTATAATATTAATTACTTGTTAAAGTGTTTTTATTTGTGCGCGTGGCTAGATTTATTTATCACTGGCGAAGTATTAGCATATCCACTCTTGTTTGCGAAGTATTAAGACTTCTTCCAATAAATGCTTAAATAACAAATACCTCTCAAAGAAAAAAAAGTCATATATAATTTTTATGTTTTAAAGTATTTACTTTTTCAAATAAATGTATAAAAAGTCACAAAGGGAAATTTTACACATTAATGGATATTGGTAATATTATGTATTATACATATATAAAATTTACATTATGCCCACATAAAACGTATCTTTACGTGTTCCATCAGCAATATGTTAACATACTAAATTCCGGTCAGTGGGCGACCTGAGATCTCTCGTAACATTATCCCAGTTACGGAGAAATCGTCTCTTCGGCGCCTCGATTTGTCTGCATTACCGGCTACAGTCATTTTACCTCAATTAATCGCTAGTTCAAAGCGTGCCGTCGTTTCGTATGTAACACGTACGGCCAGGTGCAACTTTCATTAAACGCTCGTGAAATTAGCTTGCATTTGAGTACGCACTAAGCATACCACACCGAGCTCTGTGCTAAGTTATATCGCTGTGAAATTCAGATTCATTAAACTACTCGTGCTACATGTACATTATCGGCTTGCATTATATTTTGTAGTACATCGACGTTTAATTAATCATTCGATAATTAGGTACATGATTGATACAATCTAAATCATTTTTGAAGCTAAAACAGTACCGTATTAAGACATGTGTTGAATGAATAGCCTAAGACGACAAATTTTTAGGGGATGCAAATTTAAAAAAATATTTTCTTGTAATTGAGCATTGAAATAACGTCGTTTGTAGATGATTTAAAGTCGCTAGATAGCCAAGATGATTTATAGTGAAGCGCGATTAATAGTGAAAAACGATTAAATTTATTTTCTGTTCTCATTATGATAAATAAATATAAAAATAAATAAAAAAATATTATTTTCTTAAATTGTGTTTTTTTGTTCTATCTATATATTTTGCTATTTATGTATTTAAATAAATAAATAAATAAATGATTATTTTAAAGATATTGAGAATATTAATTTTTAAATTAATGTAACTCTTAAAAAATTTTACCCAAGTGACATCATACCTTAAAAGAGCGCAATATTTTAACCCATGGGCACAAAATGGATTTATGCAGTCCTAAGCTGAAATAAAAATGCATTTATTTTCTTTAGAGATTAATTACTTGGTAAAGCTGAAAGAGAACTCTGAGAGTTATAGATTATGGAAAAGATTGATTAATTTACATCCGATCAGTGATCAAAGATGGTAAAAAAAAATATGTATCAAGATTGAGGAAAAAGATAAAACTGTAAGAGGGAAAGTAGTAATATTTTAATAAATTAAAAGAGAAACAGTAGATATCCATCTGTTATAAATTAATGTAATATCAACTTTTTAAATAAAAAAAACCGATACTTTCACATATTTTATGTTTCTTACACTTGTGTACATGTTTTTTTCTTCTTTTTGTTACACAATCTTGCTGTTTCTAATTATTTGAAGATTTTATATTCTTAAAACCTGTTAAACTATTATACTTTTTTATGAACAATTTCTCAAGGCAGCATACATTTTCTAGACAGCACAATTATATTCTAAGAATAAATATTATATATTAATAACTTTCACTTTCATATTCCATTCTAATATATCATATAATACAATACAATTTTACAAGCCGGGAATATACAATATGCCTTTTATGTTGTGCCGCACTGTCTGAAGAGATCTCTATTGGATCATAAGATTCATGGGGCGTGGATAATGTTGTGTGAGATCATCGCGATGTGCAAAAAGTTATTCACATCGTATGATCGACGCCGGCTTCATACACGTCCTACAAGAAACCACGATGAACACTATGATGGATAAATTACTTTCTTGCAAGCATCCCTTTCATATAGATCATGCAAGAAAAGTTGTACTTTCTTGAAACTTACATGAAAAATGCTAAAACGCTCGTAATAATCAATCATCTCTTCGTAACATCATAATTATTACATAGACAAAAGTGTAATTAAGAATCGACAACATTTTGTATTTGTATTTTGTGATATGAAGCCAAAGAGGATATAAGCAACACGGATAGAATAAGATAGTAACGAAGAGGATGACAACTTCCACATTCCAGAAATAGATGACCTTATCTAATTTTTTTCACATATAGAAATGAAATTGATAGCCATCAGAGAAAGGACACGTGTTGAATAAATTATATTATAATTCTTGCCTTTGCTTTTTAAGACGCATTTAATAGAGATTTGAGTTATACATATACTCGTATACATGTGGCGAGAGAGAAAGATTACCGATGAAGCAATGCAAAAACAAATACATTTAACATCATGCATTTTTCTTGCTTGTAAAACAGTATTAATTTTAATCGACGAAAAGAATTATGTAATAAATCATGAAAGCATAAAGAAAAAAAAACTGTTGTAATATAATAATATAAAAATAATTTTTTCTGATATTAATGTAATTTAAAATTGATTAGATTTGAATTTTTTTTGAGTGGTGATAAATTATAATTATAGCTTTAATTTAATTTTCGGGATGTACGAAGATGCGCAAAAATTTGTTCCCCAGTATAGTTTTATAATAACATATGATGCGAAGCTCGATATTTTGTTAGGCCATCTGGCTCGCGTGTACGTGACCATATTGGTTCTGCCTCCTTCAAGACGGTGTGCAATTATGATCGAAGGCAATTACTATACGTGTCATTTGCGTAGGGTAACGGGTATCGGTAGGAACAAGTAGGTTAGTAAAAAATTAGTAATAGTTAGCCGAGATCTTTGCCATGCACACTTCTACAATATGCTTTTATGGTGCAGATCACGCACCTGGTACGACAAGTCCGGTTTCCCCGTTGAAATACGTTCATTAGCAGTCGTGTCGAGTGAGCACGTGGTGATCTATAATGCTGATCGGACGCGATTGCTCTGTATATGCGCATGAAATGACCGTACCGAAAATTATATCAATCTCAACGAATGTTACGAACTATTAGATTTAATAAATTTAATACATTAAATTCACGATCGCATTGATGTTTTCACGTTAAACTTCCAATATAAAATCAGTTCCGTCAATTTGGAAATATATAATGACATTTCGCTTGCTTTCATGTGAGATTTCTAATAAATAAATATAAAAGGTTTCAAAGGTTTGCGTTGTAAAAAGAACAAATTTATACTGCGATAACCAATATTCTTCAACAGTTAAAATGATATGAATATATTTTATTCGGTACGCTTTAAGCAATAAATTATAGTCTAAAGTTTTTATGAGAAAGATAATATTAATGAAGACAGTAATAATTTTTTTATATATTATAATTTATTTTATATAACCATATAAATTTGCAGTAAAAGTCATAAAGGACGCAAGATATTGAAGCATATCGATTTCGTGTAATATTAGATATTATATAACAGATATCAATAAAGAAATTTTGCAAACCAAATTCTAATTTTAATAAAAAAAACTTCGTATATATACAAGTTATGTAAATAAATAAATTTAAAAAATATTAGTTGATGTGAAAAAACAATTTTAAGACCGAAATATAATTATAAAAAAGCGATTTTTATGTTTCGTTATATCTCAAAAACTATTTAAGATATGAAAAATGTATCCGAAGTTTTGTAACAAAATTATTTCCTTATCAATAATATGTTCAAAAACTAATTTTGAAATTATGAATTCCGAAAATAAAATAATTAATTATTAAAAATATTATTGACGTAGAGATGAACAAATTTTATTATAAAACTTTTTTATAAATATTTGTTGATATCTTGAATAGTTTCTAAAATGTAATGAAAAGAAGTTAAAAACTGCTTTATTTATGAGGGATGATTCTATCTCTTGATACCGTTTTTCTGCATTAACTGATATTTTCTAAATTTATTTATTTATGTAATCTATATATAGAGAGTTCCATTAAAATCAGAATTTGATACTTTGCAAGGTTTTCTTGTAAGTGAATATTATCATATCTGTGCGATTTTACTAACAGTACGTTGTATGTGCACATAAATACCGAGAATGGCAATTACGTAAAATGCTTTATAGATGAAGAATCGTCGACATTATACGCGACACTGAATTACCTTGCCACTTTTGCGCAGTGAAAGCTATTTTAACACAATCATTCCCTCCCTTCCTCTTTCTCTGTCTCGCCTGCTACTTACAACTGTCTCCTTTTCCATCTTCGTCTCAAGAGGACTACCTAAACGACATTATATAATTTAGTTGGAAAAGTATATTAAGTATTATACATACGCGCTCAAGAAACAAGCAATTCAAAAGACAGCTAGATTATTACAGAGATTGCATTCATCTCTGGTATGCGAAATTTTATACGACGTTATGTCATAACGAAACGTAACATTTTTTTTTACATAAATGATGAATTAAATCATTTCGTTGCGAAAATGCAATTTATATGAATGAAATTCTAACATATATAATATATATTTTTTGTAACAGCAAATATAATAAATATAATATATGATAATGTTGCTGTCATAAATATTACAAAAAATATAGTAATAAATAATACAGAAAATAATACAAGCAGTTACTTTTCTTACAAACTATCAAACATACTGATGCCGGTGAAAGCTAATGCTTATTGCACGTGCCAACGAAATCGATTGTAAAAAAACGGCCAATGAATGCACGCATTACTGAACAAGAATCGAAATTCGAATGACTTGTGATTGAATCGCCGAACCATAAAAAGGTATCTCTCTTTCATATAAAAATTGTCACCCGTGCTTATTCAAGACTCGATCACCGATAAATAAAAGGAAATGTTAAAACCTCACGTTAGTTTTGGTACTTTTATTAATTCATCAATGTTATTATTATTCTTGGAATATAATATCACTGCAGAATCAACGTGTACAATGTTACAGATGCATAACTAAAGTAAATACCTATCTGCAAAAACACGATAATATTTGTGGAAAATAAAGAAATAAAAGTTCAAGAAGTCATTAACCATAACAAATAACACTTTTAGAAAGTATCCTGCTTATTAGTACATAAAGATATGAACACGATGTGAAACTTGATTATTAAGATCTCTGACCACTCATCACTATTATTTTAGATTGTCAGAAGCGAAAAATAATATAATAAAAGTCTCTTGAAATATGTGTTAAAATAAAATGGAAATATTTTTCAATAAAATAACATTTGTAATGAATACAACAGACTTGCAAAACGTATTGAAATTTTTCCTTTATTTTGTAAATAAATCTTTTATTTCGTCAGCAAATAACCAGATGTATTTGGTAATTGAATTGAGCTAAAAACTAAATAAGTTCACAACTATCAAACAAGTAACAATTAAAACTATTAAACTAATAGCATATAGAAATAAATATAATTTTTTATCTTTGAAAACGAAAAAAACATAATTTTTGGTACATTTTATAAGACTACCAATTGCAAATATTGTTTTATTGAAAAATGATTTTATTTTAATATATTTTTATTTTGCATGTTCTTACTTCGGATGCCATTTCTGATTCACCAAAGGGTTGATTGCAAGTCTTAAAATGAAAATTACAAAAATGAAAAAAAATTCTTTAGAAGATATTTATAATTATATTTATCTCAAAATATAAATAAGTTATTGATTTATTCTAGAAAATATTTATAATTTTTTACATCAATATCTAATGGACTTGCTTTCTTTTAAATTTTACCTTTGTTTCAAAATACACAATTGATCTTCAGAAGTCTTATGTAAGGGTGCGTTCAGACTATCTAGCCGATCATCGAACCGCAAGTCGAGCTCTATATTCAAAGATTCCACCGAGATTCTACACATCCACATTATCGAAATGAATATAGATTCATATCTTTGAATGTGGATGCAGGCTAGTTTGAACCCTTAGACAAATAAATTTATAACAGAGAAGCTCAATTGTCTTTTGGAAACTGATAAGACATAAAATCAGTATTCATTTGATTATTTTTACGTTGCGTTTTATAGCTACTCTATACGAAGAAACATACATGTATTATAATAATTATGTACTGAAATACGTCATAATGTGAGACCATAGAAGTAGTCGTTTTACTATTGTAAAGATTTCAATACGTGCGAAATGCGATTTTAATATTTAATTTAATCTAAGAATTATTTAGAGTCTGATTACAAGACTTAATAACGTATAACATTCTATTTCAGGCTTACGTGGAAAGAGAAAAAGGCAAAGTGGTACTTTACACGACATCATTGGGCATCGTTAGAGAGACCTTTACCAATTGTATGAAAATGAAGCAGATGTTATGGACAAACATGGTCAAGTATGACGAAGCAGATTTATTCCGCGATACAGAATTACAGACCGAACTCAGGGATCGGACCAATTCGGAAGTCGTAACATTGCCGCAGCTTTTCGTCGATGGTCAATACATTGGGGTATGTATGCACTTTTAACTTAAACTTATTGAAAAAATTATGAGAAATAAGAATAAAATATTGATTAAAAAAAGTTTTGACATATAATCAAATACATGTATAATTAAGACGCGACATAATTTAAACAATTCAATAAAACTAGAAATAAAGACTAGGAATTAACTTTGATTATATTTATTAATTAAGAGAATTGATCTTTATTAATTAAAAGAATTGATCAAAGTTGGAATTAAATACGGAAAAATATTATTAAAAATTAATAAATAATTTAATGAATTTATTACATAAAGTTTGTTCGTAACTTTGGAAACTTTTTTTTATAATTAATACTTGTATTTATATTTAATGTAATGTATGGGTCTCTTTATTTATTTCTATTAAACATTTCTCAGTGCATTTTCACTTAATATTATTATTTTTATGAATTATAATTTGGACGTTACTGCGCATTATATCAGCTTAAATTTATTATTTACTGTATTCTCATTTATAATATGCATGGTTTAAATCAGAAATTATGTTCTGTAGTTATTTCAAAATATATTTGGAATGTAAACTCGCTTTATATAAAACTTTATATAATAAAACGTGAGCAGTTGGCGTTGAACGTTCCGTCATCTGTGTTTGACATTCGTCAACCAAGTTGTTTTCTTCTTCATAGCAATATCGATCTCTCTCTCTCTCTCTCTCTCTCTCTCTCTCTCTCTCTCTTTCTCTCTCAGTCGTTTCACAGGTAGAATAACTTCTAATAAGAAAAGTTATATTGCGCACACACTAACATTCGAGTACTCTGAGTTCCTTTCGAATCCATCCTCTTACGCTTTACGAAGAATTTGTACAAGGCCGATAACGCGTTATGCAACTAGAGATATTCGACATCGAGGAGGCCAGGAGATGGATGACGTGAAATGTCAAAGATAACTGTCGAGTGAAAATTCGATAAATGTATAAACGAAAATTTTATATCAAATTGCATCTGTTCTGTAGGTACAAAGTGAAAAAATGAGTCAATAAAGAACTTAAATTTGTTGTATAATAGAAATGATTATTTTTATAATTGATTAGGTAAAGCATATAGAATGCAAATTTATAATTACTAAATGGATAATAGAATGATTGAACGAAAAAGAGTAATGAAATATTTTATTTTAAAGAAATCCAATAGGATACTATCTTTGGAACTGTATTCTCGTATATACAATAACAAAATGCGATAGCGAAGATAGCAAAGTATTCTGTTTCAGCATACAATTCTCAGATGTAGTATCGTGTTTCACAGATCTTACGTTCCATTTCTCTTGTAAAATTGTCAACATAAAGGAAAATAAAATAGACAATCTAAAAACGACAACAAAAAGTTTAAAATATGAAACAAAATAACGAATTCCTTATATAATGCATTGCTTCCTTAAAATACAAATGAAAAATACAAGTTTTAATATACATAACTTTTTATATATTAATTACCAATTCTTTTGATTTTAATAAATATTTATTTTAAAGTGAAATACGATTTGCACAATTAGATTATAATTTGCAATGTTATCCATCCAATTAGATACTAAGTCATAATAGAGAAATTACTTAATCAATAATGGGGTTATTAGGAATTAACGACACAATTATTACCGCAGTGGTCATTTAAATGTTACAGTACTTGGGAATAATCACAGTAAACGATTGTGTGTGTGTGTGTGTGTTTCCATTGAATATAGTTCGTAATTGCTTTCATATATAATAGTGATAGTAGAAGTTCGTATCATCATGTGCGGTACGAAATGTACTTTATACTTTCATAAAAGAGCATGCCGCTTTTATTATTGTGACATGGTAAAGATCTTCATAATCATGAACTTCAGTTATATTCACGCGCTGTCCCCAAGGTGATGATGTCAGCAATATACTTCTATAAAATAATGAATATCTCGCACATGATAAAAATGTTTATTGCTCATATTTTCAATGCGGATACGCTGTGTAGAATAGAATAGAATTCGCAAGAGAATCTGTTTTTGTAACAAAAATTTGAACCTGTGAATATAAAAAATTAGAGCTTTTGTTTTCTCACCTATTACTATTTCAAACTATAACATCAGAAGAGACAAAACACATAAAAAAAAATTTTACAAATTTTTGTATTTGAATAGAAATATTTTTCAGTAGAATAATGTTTGCAATCAATAGAATAAACTTATAAAATATATCGAAAACTATATGTTCTTATTTCAGGGAAAAATTAAATCACATTTA
Source organism: Acromyrmex echinatior (assembly GCF_024713525.1). Classification (NCBI taxonomy): domain Eukaryota; kingdom Metazoa; phylum Arthropoda; class Insecta; order Hymenoptera; family Formicidae; genus Acromyrmex; species Acromyrmex echinatior. The sequence goes on from NC_141859.1 coordinate 12,136,875, forward strand.
TTTCTATATATTATAAATTAATATTAATTTGACAGTTTATTATAACTAAGTAGAGCTTATTTCATTTTTGGTTATGTATATATAATTCATTTTCAGATACATTTTATTATTTATTAATTAACAAAACAAAGGAGCAGCTTTTAGTGACATTTCACAAGTCGATTCTGTCGGTCATATGTTATTTTATTGAAACATATTTCCATATTATATTGCCTAATAATATTTTGCAATAATTTTTATTATATATTTTTTCACATCCGATGTTACAATCTGAGATGGCAATGATGAGTAAACAAGAGATTTAAATAAAGAGAATAAAAAATTTTATTGGACAATATTCTTAGTTGTAATATTATAAAAATATATATCTCAAAATTTTTAATAATTTAAATTAATGGTGTATACACAGAAAGAATAATTTGGCTATTTAAAAATCTAATTAGATACAGATTCGAAAATATCATTTTAGGCTATACAAATAATTACGTAAGAATCTGAAGCCTGAAAAACATTATTATGGAAAGTTTTAACATTCCAGTAACCAGTTTGAATGTCTTACATAATTATTCTGGTAATCCAATAGAATTACCTTCATATCTGTATACTAAATTTTTAGATACTTTAGCAAAATTGTTCTTTCTGTGTATTTGACTTTTTAAGAGCTCTTACATTAACTTCCTTTTTCAAGAATTTTTCTCGAAAACAAACATATTTTTAATAAAAAAAATACTGAATATAAACGGCATACCTTCAGCTAAAGTCTCTCTCATACAATCACACATGCTGTGTTATTTGATTTTCTTTCTCTGCCTCCGTATGGTATCCGTTTCTCAAGAATTACTTCCAGCAACCGATAGTCGAATAGATACATGTAAGTGAAATGTCAAACTATTTGATCCAAGGCCGTCGGAGAGAACGCGAGGTACGATTGCCTGTTACACCGCTTTACGGTTGCTGTGTCTAGCAAGTGTACATACATAAAGCTACCCGAACTACATTCCTATCCGACTGCGTCATACAATTATCTCGCACAAAATAGCCGACTGGTACCGAAAATCGACGAAGCATCTTCGATATATTTATTTCGTTCCTACTTGTCATCAATTTGAATATGTTACCTCACTTTCACTATTGTCCATCTTCGTATGACATCTTTTAACAGTTTACACGATACATAGTGAAAGGAGTATATCGTCACAACTAAGAACAGCAATAAAACCTCTATTACATTACATCAGACACGAGATTACAAGATGAGTACGAAGCATCTTCGAAATGTCGCTTCACTCGCATTCACAAGCGTGTCGTACATTCTACATGGAAAGAACGATCTTGCTAATGTAACTAAAAATTTAGATATACAAATTTAAAAATAATTTTGTTTTTATTATTCTATTAAATTTAGTAAGTTTCTTATTTTGATAAGAAATCAAAATGAGAAATCGCTCAAATTGATTACTAAAATAATAAAAATTTACAGTATAATTTCTTTATCATGCTTGAACCTTTTATAATTACTTATGTATTACTTTGATAAAATTATTTTATAGATCTGTATCTATTTAAATTTTTAATAGTTCAACGTTTTTTTTTTACACAAAAAGAGTGTTACAATATCTAAAAATTAAACTAGTCCTAAAAATAATTTTATTTACCATCAAAATAAGTAAATGTAGACGCTCAAGTTGCTCGAATATGAAAATTGTACACTAACAGAAAAGATTATGTCTATAAAAGATATATATAATTAATTTGATGGTCCAATAAAATTATTTTTAGATTTGTATTGACCTAAATTTTTAGATGTTCAGCAAAATCGTTTTTTCCGTGTATCAATCGAAAATTTTTCATTAAAATACTTAATGATACAATTAATTATATCTAAAATGTTCAATGATGTTTGAAAGATAATCTTCCAAGACAAGAGAGCGAAATTTTCTTCCTGTAAATAAATCAACGGTGCGTCAAACCTGCAAACTAGTTATCGTGCTTCATTAAAAGCCTCATTAACAGCGGCATGAAAATGTATGATACGACCATTATCGCATGGATACGCATAGAATTACGCTATATATATGTGTGAGAAAAGCCGGGAGAAGAAATATAAAATTCTTTCGTTACAATCACATTCCTCAACGACAAGTTAAAAATGTTACATCGCCATGTCTTGAAACTCTTGAAACGTATGTCGCGAGTTCCATCCATTTGACAGAAAATCTTGTGACGTGCACGCGACATGCCGGAGAATTTCTGTTTACGGCATAGTCGTTAGTTAATGACGAAATGAACGAGGCGGAAAGAAAGCGTCGAACAACTCAAATAGTTTAAATGTACTATTAAATGCCTGCATTTCACAATGTTTTTCCTTGTTGCAGGGTGTTGACACTGTCGAGCGACTTAACGAGTCGGGAGAACTACGTCGCATACTGGAACCTTACCAGGTAAGCTGATTTTGTCAGGTATGATAGAAGATCCTAGTGCACATATTCGCAATATCCTCTTCGCCTCGAGATGCACTTCAACTCGGATATGCTATTCGCTGAAGCGTGGAATTAATAATTTATTAAAAATCATTTCTGCACGCATTTTAAAAGACTACATATACGTAGTATATAATTTACACAGAATCATACAAATATTTAAAATCCAGCTAGATCATTTAAGGCATTGATTTCTATAAGTTGTATCATATATTACGATTTTATAAGATATTATATATTACATATATTATACATTAACATTTTATCGTTGGAGTTTATCGATTAACATTTCTTACGTTGCGTACTTATGTTAAGTGCATTCTTTGTGTTTGTTGTAGCAATTCAAATCCGCATGAATATGTAACAAATATGATCAGACACTAACTTTAATATCCAGAAATTATGACGCATTAGTTAATAGACTCGCGTAAAGTTTCATAAGCTGGCGTATTCAGGTAAAGCCATTTGAAGCGGAGAAACGGCTATACATAACTTCCGCTTGCATTTTAAATTTAAATTACTCTCATTGAATTTTTAGTTCCTGACGTCAAATGTAGGTAATAATATCGAAATATAATTATATACCTTCGTAACAATCCGGTGGAGACTCAAATTAATTGCATCAGCGTTATATTGGAAAAAAATAGCAGTTTGTAATTTTATAAAAGGAAACTTATGTAACAAGATGTATTTTTAGATAGTTAATTTGAAGCTTCCAAGCAAGTAATAAAAATACCCAGTATTCAGAGGGAATGAAAAAGGTTCGATATTGTCTTTATCTAGGATTTACATGCTATCTATTATCGAGATTCGCATGATCGCGTTATACGCCCGCGACGCGTTTATTTCCACGCAGAATCTAAAGTAGACAGAACAGCCAAGTGTGATGAAATGTATATACAAACAACACAAGTAGTTGCAAATACAAGGTTGTACGATCCTTTCACTTTTATCTGAAGTACGTGCCTCTCTCTCTCTCTCTCTCTCTCTCTCTCTCTCTTTCTCTCTCTTCGTCTAACCACCCACCTTCTTTTCCATCGTGATCATAAATTGTATCGTGCAATTCAGGTTTACCTTGCTACAACTAAAGGTCGTTTACATCTATGCGGCCATTGTTATTTCTATGTCACATACCAATCTTATTGCATATACAAACTCTTCAAATCTGTATTTGTATAATAATTTTATTTACATCGATAATTTATTTAATGATTTGTTTAATAGTTTTATTAATATAAATTTTTTATTCAATGCAGAGATAAAAGTTTGAAAAAGAATCTAAAATTAAATTTGGATAAATGTGTACCAAAAATTTATGAGACGTAATATTTCTAAAAATACAATGTATTGATAAAATAAAATAGAGTCATTTTCGCTGAAATATATTTAATATGCAGAAAATAAAGGAAAAAGATTAATAATATATTAATCTAGTTTCTAGACTTATATATAGTGCATTTCTTTTTTTATCTGTATACATGTTAATCTAAAATACATCATGTTTAGCGGAATATTTACATTTAAACAAGTTTAATATTCATCTAAGAGCTAGTCATTATTCCACCCGAACTCATTATGCATTCCACTAAAGTTGATTTACATTTTAGGTATTAGACTTGCAGTTAGTAAGAAGTAAAAGTGAAAGTGAAAACTACAGTTTTGTAATGAATATGGTTCGATAGAAGATTCTGTTCGAACATTGTCGTCACACGGAATTTATCTAATTAATTATTAAAATGCTATTAGACTGCTGTTTTATGCTAATAGATCGTATCGGTATTTTCAAATTTGTAAATCTATTATGTGACAAAAGACTTTAAAGAAAGATAATGAAGACACTGATAACCTAAAGGACTTAAAATATCAAATAATATGCTCTACAATAAAAGCCGGTATTCTGAGCTGGTTATTACATTTAAAACTGTCTTAAATATGTTCTTAAGATATCATAAGCCAATCACAGAACTATTAAGTAGTAAGTATTAAGACATTATTTAAGACGATTTTAAAATAAGAATGGGTTATGAATACCAGCCATAATGTGTTTGTTTTTTTTATATTATTTATTTTGATTATATACCATAGTTTAAGATATTGAAATGTACTTTGTGGTGACAACTGCAATTTGAGTTTCATTTGCCCGAGAATAAGATTCTCTTGACTCAATAAAAATAAATTTCAAATTAGGGATATTTTTAATTATTTTATCACAAGCTTAAGCCACTTCTAATTTATGTGATCGAATTTATAGATTGGCAAAAAATAATGTAATCAGTAAAAATAATAATAATTATATTTATAATTCTATAAAAAATAATATATGATTGTCACCATAAATGATTATAAATTATAGTTATTAGGTGTTGGAATTAATTCGTAGCGTTTTACAAGTGATGGGAAGTACTTTCATTAATGTATTTTTTAATGCTCATGTGAAATAAATAACATTCTTTCATTAAAAACGCTACGAATTAATTCCAACACCTAATAGATTATGGTAATTGCAGTCTTTTTTTCTCAAATGTAATGAAAAATGTTTTCGCAAACAGTTGTGTGCTGCTTCAGTACAAATCGTTGCACTAACTAAGATCTGCCAACTGTCGCAACGAAAAATTATCATTAGTTTAATGTGCTTAATTCAACATTATGAAACGTTTGCGTTTCAGTGTAAAGATGCATGCGCTGTTTGTACCTATTGTGGTGGATTCCAGCGACTGCTATGTCCCATCTGTCACGGCAGCAAGAGATCCGTTCATCGTAACGAGTTCACCGTGGAATTCGTCGCCCTAAAGTGCGCCAAGTGTGACGTTTTCGGTATGATACGTTGCCCGCATTGCTGAAGGAATTCCGCTGAGGGAATCCACGTACACCTGCTCAAATCATTTTTCTTATTCTTAACGACCATCTACTAACTTATATCTCTATTTAAGGTGCTACGAGAGTATATTTTATGCTATGCTTTAAGCAAAGGATATACACGAAACGCATACAGACACTAACTCATTGCGTAGCCGCGCTGTCACATGTTGTAAGATATCGGTTAATAAAACTTTGTGTAAAGTTTTGTAATCTTGTGTACATCATTAGAACCTCTTTCACAATTCGAAAAAATCGTTTTCGAATGTCCTAAAAGTTCTTCCATATATACTTGTTCTCCTGATGGAAATAAAACTATGTTACAATTTTCGGCCTTTATTTTCGTTTGTTCACAGGATAAAGTCGATGATAAGATTGGTAATATCGCAGGATTAATCGTCCTGCATTCAGTACCCGAACTTGTACCACAACAAACAAACGTACCAAACAACGATTGATCTAGAATAACGAACGTATTTTCACTTTATCCATGAGCTAATTAAAAAAATACAAAACAGCATGTTATGCTGTTGTTACCTTCACATTTGACACGTTATAATTATTAAATATAGCACAAGAAACGTCTTTTAATAATAAGAAAGGTACTACCGTATTTTTATCTCACTTAACATCTCATCTCCATATAAAATATAAATAATCCATTCACTTGTTTCATATTCTTTTAGAAAGAATTTAGAAATGTCTCAATATAACATGATATAATTGTTTTAATTTACTTACATTTATTCACAAATAATTACATTAATTACGAAGCGACATTAAGTAAAAGCAAGTGTTCTCATGTATTTCTAATTATAAGTGAAAATTGGAAAGAACAATGATGACATTTTCGAGAGTAGACTGAATTGAAGCTTGATCACTTGGTTAAATTAATAACAATAGTGGAACTAATAACATAAGCGATCAAGCTGTAAGACTTCAATATAAGTACTCTCAAAAACGTCATCATTGTTGTTTTCAAACAATTTTCATTTAATTGGAGGAGAGAGGAGGAAAATATATGTAAGATAATGATACTTTCTAAAATAATATGACGAATGGATTATTTATACTGTCAGATCAGATACTATTGTAAGTGAGATAAAATAATACCGTACCTCTGAAACAGTATTGTTGTATTTAAGTACAAACGTATGAAGAGAAAGAAAAAAATGTTCGATAGGGAGATATCAGAAAGCGCGCTTGCACGACGGTAATCTACTTTTATAATGCTATATTTTGTTCTGTCAAGCGTGTAGAGAAAAGTATTCTCACGTTTTGAATTTGAATCAATCGGAACGAGCGCTTTATGCTCTATCGCATTTAATTATCCGCAATTCAATTATATAGTAAAGTAAGTCAAGATGCTTTAGATAAGTAGAGCAAGGCGAATTAATGTGAAATAATTGTTACTTGTATTTATTCACAAATATTAATTAGCATTAATATAATAATTACGAAGCAACATTAAATAAAAGCAAATACTATACGGTTTACGTATGTCATTTACATCTATATGTATTTTTACTTATTGATGTCTCTAGAAATCGAAATCCCTAGCTCAATTGTATAATTATTTTTCATTTTTGTGCTATTAAAATGTAATTATATATCAGCCTGTATGCTATACTTATTCTACTTTCTTCAGAGATACACGTTTATTATACGCAGTTTCAGTTTCCCGATAACACGCGGTCTCATAATTTAACGAAAACCACGTTAAAAGTAGTTGAACATAATATCGGATTGCTTATCTTTATTTATACGTACAACAAACTAAATCGATACTGTTATTCCAGAAGATGTCTACTGCAAGAAAATGATTGACTCAGATCTTATCTCAAGTTAATCGGAAGAAAAATAATTCATTTAAGATAATTATATAAAAATGAGTTTTTAATTTTAACATAGATTTTTTTATTAATTTTTAAAATAATTTAAAATAATATTTATCACCATTTCTTTCGCTAATTGAGTTCGGAAAATTTTCTGTGGTCCCAAATAATAATTACATTATTTCTAATCACATTACTATAAGAATAAATTTATTCGCTTGATGTGATTGATTTAGATGTAAAAAATTAAAGCAGGTTTGCACCCCTTTTCTGAGGGATTCACTATTCCGTAATAATGTACCTGTTCTGAAGAGACTATAATGGAAGTCTGTATACACAAGCAATTTAAATTGATCTATTTCCTTGCGTACTTTTACATATTCAGAAACTGATGAGCATGAATACACGTTGTAGGATGAATATAAAAATAAAGGTACATAAAAGTTTCAAAATTTATACTTCCAGCAAGATTATCTCTTCGACATTATAGTGTAAGTTTTTTTTTCACGCGTTAACTGAGATATAATCAACCGTTTCAATATAGATGCAGAGTTAAAACAGCAATCAATAAATACAAAAAATTAATATTTATATTTTATAATTTTCAATACTTTTAATATTTGATTTATTGTAAAATACGCTTAAACGCTTTTGTTACAATTTTTTATGTTGTACAACATTTGATCTTCAAATTTATTTCCATATATTGATCATTGTAATAAAATCCATGTATTATTATTGTAATAAAATATGGATGAATACATCAAACGCGATGTTATAATAAATCTGTAATAAAATTTTATTTTGGTAATATAATACTTTAATTTCACCGTATAAATTGCGTGTCATGTTACAATATGCGATTTATGTTACAAGGTTACAAGGATGTATTACGAAGTAAATAATCATGGATGCCAACACCGTCGAAAGAACATAAGCTGAGTTTTTTTCGAGACGAATAGAATTAAAGATTGTCCGATAAGTACATGATGTAATTTGCTAAGTCCTTGAAATCGACATGCTCATTCAGCATGGGATAATCTTGAGAATAATCTTGATCTAGAATTCGCATTAACAGAAGTGGGATATCAGATAAAAAAGCAGTCAAGTGAAAATGATAGTTTGCAATATAGCGTTAAGTGCAACTAGTCTCATGTTGAATATATCCAACACGTGCGATTCTTCTACGCAAGGTCTCTTATAATTTCGTAGTTGAAACGTTAATATATTTATATTACGTTCTATTAAGAGCGAAATTTGAGAGAGTTAAATGTTGCATACAAGCAACATGAACGCAGAAGTGTCATTCAAAAGTGTGATTCAAAATCATGGGATAGTTTTCTTTTTTTCTTTCTACTATAAAAAGAATGTAAAGTCAATAAAGTTTTAACGTGCTGATAATAACGTGTGATCGCAGTTATTAATTTAATTAGATTTTATTGATCTTCAAAGATATTAAATTTTTTAAATTGTTAATAATTTCTTATTGCGCGCGCGTACACACACACACACGCACACATACACACACATACACACACAAAATTTAATATTTGCAGAATAAGCATTTATTGTATTGTATTATCGACAATAATAATAATGTAATTTACGTGTTAGGCGGATTTTAATATGATTCAAAATATTGAAAATCCGTAATTTAAATATATTTGTACAAGAATAAATATTTGCCTATCAATGCATATTTGTATTAAATTAATTAGAATTTGTACAATATTTTCTTTCTTTTTATTAGCACGTATCCCACATGTTTAATAAATGTTTAATGAATATTTTACATCATTTAATATATATTTAACTATTATATACACACGTTGCATAATATAACATAAACGTAAATATTTACAAGTTTGATGCATACTCAAACGCAACACGTTAAGACTCCAATCCTTTTCATCGAAAAAAATCATCAATTTATTCGAGCATAACGGAAGTTCTAACATGCTGTAAGCGTACAACGTCGTCGTGTAAGCGCATACAACGTGAGATATCTATGAATGCGATTCCATTTGTATGTATAGAAGGACGGTTTGAAGGAGAAGCGAAAAGCCTTTAGCGATCACAAGCGGTGCACTCAATAAAGTGGAAGAGAGCCCGATGACGCAGGTGTCTCACACTTGCAAATGAAAGTCCGGAGTCGGAGAAGACGGACGGAAGAGTATCACGTTAAGGTGGATGCTGGATTACTTAAGATACTGTAGCGAAGATAATAGCAGAGCCGGGATTCAGAGATCACTAGCGCGAGAGCATTACGAAGAGTGTGATTTAACGATCGCCTTTTGCGTGCAACGAGGCACACTGTACCAGTCGTGGGAGATTTCAAGGGCAAACACGTGTTGCAAATGCTTCGACGTAGATTTTCGGCGAATATATATGCGTAGGGATACGAGCTTTATGTGCGTAATGACGCTACTCGATTTTACGAGTTTATGAAAAAAAAGAGCTTCGGGTCATGGAAAATAGAAACGACATATTTTCTGTTTATCCAAAAAGTATCAAAACGCAGATGTTTACTGCAAATGACGTAAAAAACAGAATAAAGAGAATATTTTTAGAGTAGAAAAGTGTGTGGGGAAATTGTTTAATATAATACTATTCCATTATTATCTTGTCTATAATTTAAATAAATAGATCTATTCTTGGTAATTATGTATATATTTTTATATAATATTTCTCTCTTTCTCTCTCTCTCTTTTTCCTTTCCCTTGATTTCTCTGAATTGTTAATTATGCATAAATTAAATTCATTAAATTATCATGCTTTAACAAGAATAATTGCAAGCCGGTGACAATGACAGGACATGACAAAACGTATAAATTAACGATCTAAAATAAAATGTAGACGGTGAAAGGAGGGAGAGGAAATTGGAGAAGAAATAGGAGTAAAAGAGAGAAAGGAAGAGCGCGTGATGACGGAGCGCAAGAGGGAAGTATTATCCGGCACGAGTCACCAACGGAGACCTTCACCGAGACCGAGGAAGGTCGACATTGCCCTGTGCCTGTGCTGTGTGCTCGTAGCACCCCTCCCCATAGTAACGGCAGGCAGGAGTACCCTCGGTAGTATCAACCATCATGAGCAAGAGCAGCGGCAGCAGCAACAGCGGTAGAGATAGCAGCAACCCCTGCCGTCCTATCACGGCATAAAGAGGACATCATCGCCACCACCACCACCACGTTATCATCACTACCACTACAATCTTCTTTCCTGCTTACTGCGCTCACCCTGGCCTAGAGAGATAGCCTTGCTCCTGTGTGACGACTTGACGAGGATGAGAGAAGCGACCGTGGCAACGGGGGATGCACGAGGGTCAAGAAGGGCGAGGTGCGGGGGAGTTTCGGAGAAGGAAGATGGACGCAGGCGCGAACGCAGACGCAATAAGCGAACGAAACGGCGCCGAGCATTCCGGCAACGCCAGACAACGCGGCACAATCGAGACGAGATAATCTCTCTCTTTCTCTTTCTCTCTCTCTCTTTCTCTCACTGTGGAACGAAGCTTTAAACTATCCCTGTGACCATCCACCTACACAGTCAGTCCGATCGTGTACCGAAGATGGGAGTTGTGAAGACGGCGTCGGAGAGCATCCTCGAGGAGACCGTGATGCCGAGCGAGGAAGCGAATTACTCGCAGCAGGGTTACGCCGGTAAGGGTGGATTTTCTTTTTTCTAGTTTTACTGAATCACGATGAGATCGTAGTCGGTCTGAATCCGATGGAGCGCAAGACGAGCGCACCCCGTAGGATCAGGTGTCGCGATCAAGGTCACCCTGTTCGTTCGCTCGCTCCTTCGTTCGGTTTCAGACCGGCTACGATCTCGCACAGGAATTCGTATTACTCGCAACGCCGTAGCTTTAAAGGCGATGTGGCGAGCCGCCCACCCGAGACCGACTGCTAACAGGTGTTTGGAGATACAGATATACCGCCTGCGGTGTTCTCGTATACCAATACCGTCGAGGAAATCCGATCTTTTCCGTTGTAACGTTAGATTAACGAGCACCAACTTAAAGTCATGATCTAGGGAATGCTAACAATGTCGTTTGATGACAAATTGTTCGATCATTCCATCGATTGGCACTAATTAATAGTTATCGAATTACGTTCACGCCTTCAATGTTAAGCTAAATTAAATTGAAAGATAGACGAAAATGTTATTTAAACATTAAATTGATAGAGAGATTGTATTCCAAAATTTGATATTGGATCGTACATTAAGCGTTAACCACTGCATTGCATCCCTTTCTGATAGATTAAAGTGCATACCAACTAAACCATAACGCGTGTTGAACTTTGGGCATGTCTCAAAATTAAAGCGATATGTGAATGATGTTCTATCTAACGCGTTAATATTGGCGTCGCGACTTGAGTGTGGTTGCGCATGCATGCTTCCAGTACGAAAAAGCAAGGCTTTAACACTATTTATACTTGTAAGAATCGATAAGTGCGATAAAGTTTTACAAAGAACAAGGCGACTTTGCTTCTACAATCCCCCGCTTTGTGACAGTGTTGGCGGAAATTAGCAGGTGGGATAAATAGAATATTGTCTGTCGATCATTCGCGTAGGGAATTAACGTCTGATCCAGATCTACTTTCAATACGGATATTACATTGTATTGATTAAAACCGGGTTACAGTAAACTGACCCAATTTCTGGCCGGTAGGCGTAAGAGTTTTGAATCGATTAGACCACGGGAATTAAAGTTACGTAAAACATTTGCAAGTTAATTGACCGTATTACATTTCCTTAATTTTCAAGTTTACTTTCATATATGGCACATCCAAAAATAATTTATATTTATTTCACGATTCCCCGTTTATTTTTACGGTCGAATTATTCATAAAATCGCTCGGCTCCGACACAAAGAGTATTTTCATATTTTTTTCATATCATAATAAAGTTAAAATAAAAATCAAGGCATTGTGTTAATGTATTTTTGTATAATATAAAAAAATATTTTATATTAAACACGAAGGTAAACTGTATTTCACTACGGGGACCTTTAATTCACATATTGTATTATTTATTTTACAAAAATAATACACACTTTGAGAATATATTATATTGCGAAAAAATATACAAAATAATTGTGGAATTTTTGCCCTTGGGCTCATAACTGCTGAGTGGTTCAATAGAGACTTACAATCTTTTCTAGAAGAAGCTACATTTAGATATGCGCTTCCATAAAAAGCCACAAAGGAAATTAATAAGATACTGAAGAATGAATAGTTTCGCGTACCATTTAATACACTATCCGTTATCACAATCACGATATTAGTATATTATCTGTATAATTAAGTTGCATAGAGAATATAATTTGATTTGTAACAACGTCAATTAATTAACGTAATTTTACATAAACGAAATAAACTTTTGTAAACAAAAAATTTTTGTGAATTTGTTTTTAATAATAAGCTATTATTTTGCTTTTGTTACAAAAAAATACATTATCACGGACTATTTTCATTAACACTGTAAATCAAATCTGCTGTCTTTCAATCTTTGATCTGTTCGGTGAATAGCTATTATAATCTAGAAAGGCATACATTAAACCATAAGTAGAGTTAGGTAAGCCAATGTTTGCCAGCTCAACTCTAAACGTAACAGATCGAAAGACACGTTCCGAGAGTCAGGAAAATAATTGCAAAGTATTACTAGCTTGATCAAAAGTTTCCATTCATTCAGAAAATTCAAAATACAAGTTTATTCATCAAAAGTGATATTGTCCCCTTCAAAGTACTCTCCAGCGACTGCAACGCACTTATGCCAGCGCTTGATCCAGCTCTCGAAACATTTCTGGAACTCTATTATTGGTATAGCCATCAGAGCCGTCTTCGATTTTTCCATTACCTCCTTTCGACTGTTAAAACGCGTTTCCCGCAGTGGTTTTTTGACTCGATCGAACAGAAAAAAATCGCAGGGAGCCATATCGGGTGAATTCGATGGCTGTTGGATGGTATTCGTTTTGTTCTTGACCAAAAATTCACGGATAATGATGGCACTATGCGACGGTGCGTTATCATGGTGCAAAATTCAGAGTTGTTTACCCACAAATCCTTTCTTTTTTGGCGAATTGCTTCACGCAAACGTCTCATAACGTCCAAATAATACTCCTTATTGTCTGACCTTCTGACAAAAATTCGTGATGTACAATACCGTTGTAATTCATGAAAACCGTGAGCATCGCTTTCTTTTTCGACTGAAAACGACGTGGTTTTTTTGGTCTTGGTTCATTTGGAGCTCTCCATTCACTCGCCTGATGTTTGGATTGCGTGTCATACTCATAAACCCACGTCTCGTCTCCAATAATGATGCATTTGATGAATGTTGGGTCGGATTCAGTCTTGGAAATCATTTGGCGATGTCAACGCGGTCCCTTTTTTGCATGAAATTCAGTTCCTTCGGGACAAACTTTGCAGCAACACGGCGCAAACCCAAATCATTAACTACAATGTCCTGAACGGATCCATAAGCAATGTTTAAGTCCTCTGCCAGCTCTCTGATAGTTAATTTGCGGTTATTGGCCAACATTGCTCTCACTTTATTGATGTTTTCGTCGGTTTTCGATGTCGACGGCTTGCCACTGCGTTCGTTATCCTCGACGGATTCACGACCACTTCTGAAGCGTTCATGCCACTCGTAAACGGTTGTTTTCTTTAGAACATCACTGCCGAAACAGTTTCCCAACATTTCCAAGGTTTTCGCACCATTGAATCCATTTTTAACGCAAAATTTAATACAAACTCGTTGTTGCAAATTCAACTCCATTTTTAAAACTATAAAAAATCGAAAACACGCGCAGAGGTAGATGTACTCAAGACGGCGTAATTTTTACAAATGTCAAGCTATGGCGATAAAATTTGATGGAAATGTCAATGATAGATGTGGCAACCTAGCCAAAAAAAAGAACTCAAATCAGCTGACTCAGAGCATCACCTGGTGGTCTCTTCCGAAAACTTTTTGATCAAGCTGGTACATGAGAGATCATCTATTGCCAAATAACGCAATATTTCCTGTCGTTATTATGTCGTATTAACGCCATATCTCAAATTGTATAGAAATGTGATAATCAAAAATCCCATTTAAAAAATGGTGATAATTTTTTCCGTTGATTGGCTTTATAAAACGACCGATTTGGCATTCTGTATTTGTAACAACTTTTGAAGTGATTACAGTTGTGTAAGCTTTTCACAGTCCACCTGGTCAAGGACTGTAAACTCGTTGAAATCCTTTCTAAGAAATCGCACGTGCACGAATTCTAAACATTTATAGCAAAAATTTTTCTTTGTTGTATACATAAGCTCTTCTTACATGTATCTATTTCTCAATGAAAGTTAATCCGATTTACTCTTTGTTTCCTTTTAATGCAATTGATGCGTGTGTAAAATGCGATTTCGTATCTAAGAGATATCCCTCACTTCGAACGGTCAGCTTGAAACTACTGCGTGTTGCACAATAGAATACTATAAGCGCTCGAATTCAAAATCAAATATAGAGATACAGAATATTTACATAGAATATTACATAAAATATTTACATATATTTAACGTAATGAGATGAGAAAATTATGAAAAATTACAATATTTTTTTAATACGAAATATGTGATCTAATTTAAAAAAAAATACGTAGTAAGAGAGAAGAGATTATTTAAGTACGTCATGTTATATTTAGTTCACATTGCACGTGTCTAAAGACAAAGTCACGTATGGATGAATATCGGCATTATTGGGTTAAAAAAGTAATGTTCATAAAAAAAATCGTCACAGTTAAGTTAACATAGTTATTATGCATGATGAGTTGATATTGAATATCAAAGAGTATTTATATTGAACATCTTTTATTTAGGTATCTGGGAATTCGTGATCTTAAAACATTAAAGGAACAAATGCTATTAATATGGAATAAAAATTAACCCTCGGAACTCACTTAATTATAAATATCTTCGTCAAAAATGTTAAATAATTAAATTTTTATAATGTTACATCTGCAAATTTAGATTGTTCTCATTAGAATATACTTAGTATTAATTTTTATGTCATTTTGATTTCTCGAAATTAATTAGTGTCTTTTAATTATAAATTAAATAGGTCTTCCTCAGTAACTAGATTACAGATTTTAATGTCATCTCCGGAGAGAATTAATAATTGGTAGGATATGATGAATATATTGAAATACAATTTTTGTCTTTAATTCGTCATGTTAAATATCCAGATTAGTAAGAACTTATTATCTACTTTAAGCTATCCATGTAAGCTATCCACGTAAGCTTCGCTTCCGATTTCGTCGGTAGTTTGTTCAGAATCCAATTCCTCCTTTTCAGAATCATCAAATTTTTCATACTCAAAATTCTGTTCGAGTATCGACGTCGCATCTTCTTTTCTAGCCGCATTTATTTTTCTGTCCGCGTCTTGCATTCCGATTTTTCTTATTTTGTCTACGATGAATAATTCATCCTGCCTTTTGAGGAATTGTGTTACGTCGGCCTCCAATCCTTTCCTTGGAAGGACATCATTTTGTTGTCGGCTGATAGCATCCAAGAGCATGCTCATTGTTTCCGTATAATCCGGCTCGAACATCTTTCCCTCGGGATTCTTTTGAAATAAATACTCGGCCTGAAACGAGAATATATTCGGAATATATTCCTCAGTGTAATATTTTGCCATGAGTTTAGATGTCGAATATAATGACGGTAAAATATTTCGATACATGCAAGATTTATAACAAATCTGACAAATTAATTAAATGTAAATAGAATACAGTATAAAGCATCAATTAATTATAAAGCAAAATATTGTGGGGTGCGTTTTATTACAAATGGAAGTGACTTAAAAGCATTCAACTCACACAATTCTCTTTTCAATTAAAATGCGTATACGAAACTTTTTCCGACTGTGTTGCAATTTCTATATAATTAACCCGGCAGTGATTCTGCATTCTTCACCTGTATGCGAGAATACGCAAGAGTGTGAGGTCGACCTCATAATCTGTTTAGAAACAGGTCATGTGTCATCTACAACCGATATTACGACCCACTTTCTCTCTCAATGTCATTCGTTCTATTACGCTTGGATTTTTGTATCAGAATTCTTCTCGCGATTCTACATACAACCCACGCGTCGATTTACCTTTACCGTTTCAATTCTCCGCATTATCGTGAGAGCTTTGCCGCTGTTTTATTTCTAGCTGCAACAATGATTGACACAACAATGCGGCTATCATAAATGCTGCTACATAGTTTTGCCGTAAACAATACCTAATGCGAGATCGTTCGACAATAAATGGAAATGGCGAATCTCGATCGACATTTATGAAAGTTATAGGATATTACGCGAAGACCGTTACTTATTATTAAGTTTGTAATTGTTTATTATAGGAATGCGTTAAACTACGTCAGTTCCATTATTTTCTATTATTATACCAAATTGATGATTTGCGAATTTAGTAATTAATACTGATAGAAATTTAATAATGTTCCTTTTGCATTGTGTTTCAAACAACTAATGAATTATTATCCACCTGAATATTAACACCAGCATGAGGTTTGCCGCGCTGTTAATAAATTAGTTACTGCTGCGGTAAGCGTCATCTCTATATTTTGCATGTGCATGAATATTTACATGACGCCAATACAATACAGTCAATACACCCTTGTATATATCACACAATGCTCTCTTTCTTCTTTCTCTTTAATAAATGAAAATATAAGTCTAATATGTATCGTAAATAATATTATGTGTAAGAAATAATTTTAAAATGTTTTTAAAAATGTTTTCACTCAAAAATATTTTCAGCAAATTTAATAATGTTCCTTTCTGCATTATGTTTTGAACTACTAATGATTATACCTGAATATTAACATCGTTTGCATGAGATTTGTTTATATATATTATATACTGTTAATAAATTAATTACTGTTACAAGAAGAGAGAATCTTTTTATATTTTATTAATTAATGCAGAGAATAATTTATAAAAAAGATTATTGGCAATTAGCCAGTATTTCTTTTATATTATATTAAATAAAGATATATTAATCTGTTTTTTGTTTTAATACAACATGCCATTTCCGTTTATTGGTTTCCTTTAATATATTACTGTTAATAAATTAATTATTGTTGCAAAAAGATCTTTCTATATTTTATTAATTAATACAGAAAATTATTCATAAAAAAGATTATTGGCAATTAGCTATTAATCAGTGTTATTTCCATATTATATTAAATAAAGATATTTTAGTTTGTTTTTTAATACAATATACATTGATTTTCTTTAATATATTTTCTCTCTCCAGTAGCATTCGCATACAATTTAATGTTTTTTATTCAATTTTCTCGATATTGTGAAATATTTTTTAATAGGTATATCTGCTGTTACATCGTTATAATAGCGAGAGGCTTAAATTTAAGTTTTACAGAGATTTGTTAATGGAAAATTAAACCGTTATAACGTAAAAAAGCTTTTATTGTGTAATTTTTCAAAATTCTTTATTTTCTTACAAAAACAACTGTCGACAGTATAAATAATTTAACCAAGTATTTGCTCTATTTTAAAACTCGTTAACTCATTATTTCTCACCAAAATTATCTGTCGAGACGACGATGATGCAATTTGTGAAAGCATAAAATCTTGTTACATCGCTCATTTTATTTATAGCAGTGTAAATATTATATTACGTTGCATTCGTAATTTTAACATAGTCATGACGTCACATTTCGCACATTCCCCATCGTTATTAATTTTCCTCTGTAACTTGGTCCACGCAATCGGCAGCACGCTCTTATGCAAGAATGTCTAAAGATACTAGCTTATTGTTGCGTTATCGTATTCTATTACCTTGCAATCTCGTATTCGCTTGTGTCTCGATATTTCCCAAACAACGTTAGAATCCTGTTTTGTTTGCACACGGTCCGCATAGAAATGATCACATTATCTATACGTCTAAGAGAGTGTTTTATCGTATTGCGCAGTGACATAGGTAATAATGAGAGTATATGGCTCAGAAAATTTAGTTTAAGACTGCACAAGTCCAATATATTTAGAATAGAAAACAATACATCTATACGTATGATCTTAATGGTTTTTTTTCGTAATTACACGAAATGGTAACTGAATGTACTTAGTAAATCGATTTCGAATACATGAAGAGAATACGATTAAATCGAGTTTGTCTTTGTAAATCGAGTTTGCGATAGTTCACAAGGCAAAACAAGATTCACAATACAAAACTCTACTAAAGACTGTCAAAAAAATTTATAATAAATATAATTTACTAAATACAGATTGACAACACTTTGTTGTGACAATATGAAAAAGTACTGGTGTATCAAAATTTTACCAGACGATGATTCACTACACTTAGAGATCAGTATTCAAATAATTGAGATAATACAATGAAATTTTTATCAGACAGCCAACATTTCTCTCTATCTAATTCACAGCTTATGATGGAAAATATATAGCCGCAATACTCTTAAAGTTTGAATAGTTTACTAAGTGACAATCTATCATCTTTATAAATTTGTGCACTCAAAGAAAGTCAATAATAATGGCAACTATAAAGATGACAACTGCACAAATTAAATTAGTATGCATAGCTGAGTAAACTAATGTGCATAATTAAATAAACTGTGTAATAGTTGCAACAATTATAAAATAATTTATTTAGCTGTGTACATTAATTCTATATTTAGCTATGTACATTAATTCTACATTAATTCTACACATAATACTTATATAATTATCACCTTCATAGTTACCATTATGTTTTCTTTGAGTGTGATAATGAAGAAGATAGATCTCTCCAGCGTTTTCATAAATATAACCAAGAATCATAAGAGGGATATAAAAAACTTTTGGAAGCTCAGGTCAATAGATGAATGGAAGAAAATTATATTTTTCTTATCACTAAAAGAGATAATACATTACGGAATGATGTATTCATAAATATCAATGAACAATAATTCCGAATTTTATCCGTTTTATCCCTACTTTTATCCCTAACATTATTCCTTGGCTTGCTTTCTGAAATTGCATTTATATGAAATAATTATCTTTTAAATAATGAATTCTGAAGATTGGACATATCGCTACAATATCATGGTATACTAATTTATTGCATCATTGGAAAACATTGAATGCAAATTTATTTTATCCCTCTGACTTCTTTCCGTCTCTTCTTTTTTTCTCCTCATCTTTTCTTATTCTTGCTACGACTTTTATCTATCCATTTATGAAACTATCTATATACAATGAGAACTTTCTATTACCAATTTTAATGAAAAAAAATCACTGTCTAAAAGAAAACATTATAATGAATTGAAAGTAGACAAGAACTTTCTCCTACGTAGGCAATTTTAAGATTGAAGGAAATAGAAAATTGGAAAAATGAAGATCTAGGTGATGAGATTCGTCATTCGCAAAAAGGTTGTAAAGCGGATTACAATGTTTCGCGTCAACAAAATTTATTTCAGCAACATCAAGAATATGCTGTATATTTATTTTTTAGTTAAATAATTGCAATCTAATAAATATTTATATATAACGTTTATATAAAAAATTATTGAAAATATTTTATTTCAAAAAATTAAAATATATACGTAAAATTAAGTGAATACACAAAATATACTTAAAAAAACGTCTAATACTGAATTTACGATAATTCAGATTGCGTTTGTATGATCTTTGAAGAGATCGATCGTGAATAATAAAATGAATTAAGACGATTACTGAAGCTGATAGTGAAAAAAATTGCTTATGCCCTTTGCGTTTCTCCGTAATAGCGGACCGATCAAAACCGACGAAGCTCGAAATCACGAAATTATAGATAGAAGGTCTCGATATGGTCGACAAAGAGCTAAGAGAACGGTCATGCTCCTATTCCCCTCGTGGTTCGATGCTCCGGAGTGGAACGACGTCTAATCGCGAGCAGCAACCTATCGATTTCCACGGGAACGGGATTTGAAGTGTGAAAGTTGTTCTCGCATTTGCACATGTGAAAATGTTCCTTTCGCGGCGATTGCCGAACTGTGTCGAAAATCTAACGAAATTGCCTGGTTTGATGATTTCTTCGAGTATTCCCACTCCGAATAGGTCCCAATGGAATTTTATTCGATAGATATGTCATGTGCCCAACGCTTCCACTCTCATTAATTGCACGTATCTACACGCGCGTACGTACGTTATCACTTTTTATAATTAACCCGTAATTTTTTATAATTAACCCGGAAACATGTATTTTTTGTGACGTTAAAGAAATATATAAATCCTTGGGACACCCCAAGTTTTTTGTTATTAATTTTAGAGGAAATTTTAAACTATATAAAGAAATTTTATTATATAAAAAATTGTAACGCTGGATAAATATAGTACGATAATTAGTCTACATAAATAAAACAAAATAATGAAAAAAAATTGTGAGACATAAAATTATTTCAATTTATTACGCTATGTAAAAATTAGAAACGTGTTCTAGGGTTACCAGAATCCATATGTTTCAGTTACGAGTAAATTCAAGCATAAATTTTTGTTTGAAATGTCATTTAAATTTACCAATTATTATTTAAAACTTTTAAATGACAAAAGTTATTACAGTAGTTTAATCTCGGTGTATCTTTATGCTCGTTTAAATGAGATATTGTTATATTTATTCAACAAAATTTTATAAATCTTTTAAATATAACGAGATATTTTTAAATTACTTATTGAGATTGTGATGAAAAAAAATACACTGCGATGTAACATTCTTAATGGATGTTACATCCTTAATGGATGACGTAGATTTTTAAACCTTCGAAAGAAAAACAACATACATTTGACAATATAAAATCTTTCAATAATTTAAAACATATATATAATATTTCATCAATAAACTTTTTACAATGCGCAAGCCCATATAACTCTTTTTCTTTTGAATTTGATTATTTCATCATGAACCGATTACAACAATGTTATGGGATTATTGACGCGAAATTCGAGCACGTGTTATGAAACGTATTATCTTGTTTTGCAATAATTATTGATGTACATTTGTGTAAAAAAGCTTATCTTTTAACTTTTAACTTTTACTTGTATTCCTGGACATTAATAACTTTTCGTCCGACGAGGGATAATCGTCAAACGTCTTGTCGTTTTCTCGGATATGCCAAATGAACTGTGAATTTAACCGAATTAAAAATGGGTCACTTGACGTAATTTTATTTCAGAGTTCCTTCAGTACAACGAGCTAAACTGATGAAGTTTAGTTCGTTGGAACGCAGCGATACTATAATTTATTTCTCACAGCACATTGTGGCAAGTTAATTTTATTGTATTTCTGTGCGACACGTTTTTCGCTTTTGCTTTACGTAATTTCAAATTATTATCTCAACTACCAACAAACCAGTAATTGGCGACACTTATGATGGAAGTGTATGAGTACGTATTACATCGTTTTTCGTAATTGAATACAGTATGGTATTTCTGTAGTAATAATAGAACCAGGAACGTTGATAAAAGATAACAAACGATGATATACTAACGAGAAAGTCTATTGGATCCTCCGGTCGTAACTTTGCCACTTCTATCAAAGCTTCTGTTAGCGTTGGAAAAACATACGTCATCAGATACTGGCGTAACGGCTCTGCCAAAATACAAAGTCTCTCCTCCTCTTCTAATTTCAACTTCTCCATCAGATTTGTCTGTAAAAGACAATACTTTATTGATTACGCGATTTATATTACTGGATTACATGGCATATGCTTGAAAGTCGGAGAAATTTGAATCCCGATGAATTCATTTTATCCTTTCTCCTGGAGCTGACAGTGAAATTTATTAGATTCATTTAATTATAAATCTTTGTCAAAAATATTGAATTTAATCTTCTTTATGTTAAATCTGCAAATTTGGATTATTATTATTGAATTGTGCTTAATACTCATTCTTGTTTATATGCCATTTTGGCATCTTGAAAAATTAATTTATACCTTTTAATTAACATTTCTTACATTAGTTTTACAGCTCCAGCGTTAATTACAGATTTTAACGATTTTACAAAAGAAAGTTAATTTAGTGGACACATATCTTGTAATTTCCATTTTACGTAAAATAATCGTGAATAAGAGAAAGATTTGAACTATAATAGATATAAAATAGATATTTTACGATGACTAACACGAGAAAAGAAATCTTGTTAGAATCTAGATAATTTAATATTTGTATTATATAATATTTTAGAAATTTATTCTTGATTCTTGTTCCGCTCTAACTGAATGATTACCGTTGTATAATTTACAAAGAGATTTTACAAAGAGTCATCTTATGAGCGGCCAACCATGATCGATACGCATTTGCATTTGCCGCTAGCTTGAATCGCTAATGTATAAACTACAAGTACAAACTTCGTATGCAAAAAAGTCCCGTAAACTTCAAACGCGACTAATCTAGTCGCGTAACTTTGCCAGATACGCAGATTGCAAAAAATAGATTAATATTGCAAGCGAGTACTTCAACTCATCCAGTTCGTTTAATCTTTATATCCGCTTACGAACTACTAATTCGCCTTCAAAAATGATTTTCAGATTTGAAAATTTTATACTGGCTTGCAAAACAATATAATACGCGTTGCAAACATCTATAGCGGAAATGTGGGAAAGCCTAGTAGAATATTCGTCGTTGTACAGGCATCGCCAGGATCAATAGCGTGGCGTTCATGGTTGACGGTGCGATTTCATTGAAAGAAAAGCCGAATATCTGCTTTCAGAATCACGCACAGCTAAGCAGAAACTTACTAATTCATGCTGTCGTGATTACGTTGATTAAATTAAAACTCGCTTATGACAAACATACATTGCAATAGTAGTATAAAAAAAGAAATAAGAAAGTTACCATACGCTGATTATACTCACTCTATAAATTATATTATACTAGTTATTGCAAATGTGAATTTATTTTATTTTCATTGAATCAAGCATATTATATCAGTTTATACTTTAAACAGCTGAAGGACCGTTTAGCAATTTTAATAATTAAAATGGCTTATATATAAATAATTTATATACATTGGCAAACCTGATATTAAAATATTAATATCAATTTTATGAATTAATTTATTGTCTGTACCGTACTAATTCAATAATTCCTTGAACATATGAATATTAATAGAAAATGTGGAATAAATTAAAATATATTTAATTACATATATAGTTTTAAAATTTAATTTCTATATGTTGAAAGTATTTACAAACCCATTCCATTTTCTTTTCACGCTGTCTTTTATATTCCAAAATTTCTTGCTCTTTTCGCAATTTTTCCGCCTCTTCAGCAGCTTGTGTTTCCGCTTCAATACGTTTCCGAGCAACTTCCATTTCCTCAGCTGTTGGTCCTAGATGGAAAAAAAGTATTTCAACGTTGTAACTTCTAATATTATCTAAGAAATAAAATTATGGAAGAACAAACATGATAAGTTAATAATAATAGATTCCAGAGTAATAAATAAATTTTATAAGATCCCTTTAATTGCAAAAGTTTTTTTCATCATCGTTATATTGAATCAATAAAGAGTAACTTTGATATTATTTTATTAATCCGTACAAGAGCCAATATCTTTGGTTAACACTAATTGAACTGATGTTATTTTTTTTTTGTAAATCGCAGATATAATTACGATCCGAACAAAGAAAAAAACGAACTAAAATTCCAGTGGCGAAAGGATCGACCTTTAGCTAATGAGAAATACAAGCATATTAAAAATTAAGCTGAAATTATTACTTGATACGAGAAGAAAATTTTCTTCTCGTGATTCAACAGCTTCATTAAAGAATAAATCCTCTTTAATAAATTTTACTTCGAACAATAGGAGATGTCATCCCGTGACATTTATTTTTTCGTCAGTTTAGACTAGGAATAATGAGCGTACGATAACAGAACATGCGCAATAATATTGGAAACGGATAAAAGATGTTTATGCGCGCATCACAAAGTATGGAAAAAATTGATATGAAATCGAGAGAGAGGATATGAATTATCGCGCACCATAATTTCTTGGTTTTCCTAATTTTTCCAGGCACTGATAAATCGTAGGGAACATATCCGGGCAAGTGTCAGTTTCCACAGAGATGATAAGTGGATGGATTTCCATTTCGTCGAATAATTGTAACGGCGTGTTATCATCCGTATTTCTCTCCCTAGAGTATCAACCGTGATCTAATGTGTATATATTTGTTGTAACTTTTGTACAAATAAACTTACACATTTTAATCAATAAGTTATTTACACAAACTGCACAATTTTATTTGCACAACGTAAAAAAAAATTATGTAGATCACAGTAATGATTAATTTATTTTATTATTTAAATTATTATTTAAATACAGTTTGCAGAAAAATAGAAGCAGGTTTTTATTAATATATAAAAAACATAAAAAGCACTCAACTGAAAATTCTTTAATCAAATTAAAGTCGCTCGAGTGAGTCCTGTTTTAAGTTGTGCCGTAGCGTAAAATAACTAAATTGTCGCGTAATTTTTAACTTATCATGATGTATTTGATTTTTTCACTTATTACATTTTTTGCGGATGTAATCGATCTTCATCCATGCATTTTTCAATCCCATTTGCGCGAGATTGGAAGTTAACTTCAATATCGATTTCTTTGTCAAAGCTATCATGATACGTATAAACCGTAGTTTTCTTTTTATGAACGTAGACACTTTTAAGCCATAGATATTTTTTTCCATCTCGCATACATGATTAATATCTACCTGTATTCTCTCATGCGTCGTAGCATGTGTTCCTCCGTATAATGTGTGCTTTGTATTTCCCTTTCTGGACGATTTATGATTCGTTCCTTCAAAAACTCGTCACTCGCTTCCAAAACGACGACCAATTCCGGTAGAATCGCCGTATTAACATTTCTGATTTCGACATTGTCGTCCAATTTTTCTTTGATTTCTTCTAAATCGTCCTTGCTGATCAAAAATAGATTCCTGGCTTGTTCAAGAGTCTTCGGGTGTCCATCCATCACGTAACCTTGATTCAAACAGTCCTTCGAATTCAATCGGCTTAGGAACAACCTTTAACGTTAATTGATATTTCTATTATCATCTTTTTAACAATACAAAATATCGTTTGTTAATAATATTAATTGAATTATTTATTTTAAAAGATAAATTTTAAATCTTATTAAAATTAATATTTTAAAATTTACAGCCACAAAATTTAACAATTTTAATTTTAATCTGCATTTAATCTTTCGGAGCTGACAGGTCTTGAATCTATTGAATCCATTCAATTAAATATAATTGAGTAACTCCAATAATTTTTAATTTGTATATGTAATAAAGAATGTATGTTACATCTACAAAGTGTGAATTAGTATTATTAAAGTAAACTTAGTATTCATACATACACATATTATTTTTTTATACGAGTTATGTTTGAAATTAATTAGTGCGTTTCAATTAACATAAGTTAAATGAATTTCACAAACTCGACATCAGTAACAGATTTTGACGTCAACTCCGAAGGAGTAAATGTACCGTTTCTAGGTAAACAATTTAAGTATTATTTTCGACTTAAGTACTTTCTTGCAACATGTTACATCTACGTTACAAAGTTGGCGAAGCGTGGTTTGTAACCTATGATATATAATGAAATTTATTCTACAATATTGGATAGATGTTTACGTCAAAACTTTGATATGTATATTGTGTAACTTATCTGACAAGGAAATACGTTTAAAAAAATATATAATGTTTTATGCTCTAACTGTATCTAACTACTCCATTAGTTCCAGAAAGTGTGAAAAAAACGTACAAGAATACATGTTCATTTATTACGAATTCGCACGTTTTTTATTGTACATGCATTGCCGACTCATCGATCCGAATGGAACGTAACACAGGAGCACGTAAATGAGTTCGCTTTTTATGCAATTAGCGTTTTCGGAGGAAGCCATTCTAATTTTAACGTGAACTGGACCATTGCATCATTATGCCGTTAATTAGATAACATTTCGGCGTCAATGTGATTACAGCACCGCAACGCAGGAAACGAAGCTGATTAACGATGTAAATTTTCTAAATACGAGTTTGTGAAGCTAAGCTCAAATAAACGTTGCTGAAAGCTTAGTAGAATTTGTAGAACTAGCACATTATAATATTTAATCACTTATTTAAGATGGTATCATCGAGACGGCCATTATTCACTGCCATGTTGGATTGGATTTCATCAAACTCTTCTTTCAATCTTGCCAAGTTGACCTCTCTTTTATCGTCTTCTTCTTCTTCTTCTTGAGTTCTTTTATTCTCGTCATTATCTACGCTTTCTGCTGTATTCTTCAGGTCATCTTGTCGTCCTATATCTGCTTCCATAGCTTCAATGTCGTCAATCTTAGAATCACGATTGCTGATTTTATTGTTAATTGTTATATACAGAATGAGTACATAACAATTGATAATAATTGATCTTTTCGAATAAATACGCTCACCAATTTTTGGATTGTATCAGAGATCAACGTTTTCACATGAATATAATGTATTCCATAATAATCTGCGAGATATCGAGCAACCCGTGTTTTCCCAGATGCTGGCGGACCAAGAACGACTATTTTCACTGGATGTAGATTTCGCGCTGTTTTATATTCATTTATGACTATGTCTACAATGTCTCGAAATGGCATCTCAAAATACCAGTGTATTCGGTCAATGATGTACACGGGATCGATGTTTAAATCCACTGTCATTTGATCATATACCTGCTGTGACACTTCCGGTAACAAAAGAGCTTTTTCTTTCGATACGCATTTTACATTACCGGTAGTTAAGCCTTGACTGATTTTCTGTTTACAAACATATTAGATAAAAATGCTTTATGTATCGAAGTACATTTATTTTTAATTTTCTCGTTTTGTTTTGCAATATTTTAAAAATTTATTTTACTTTTAAAACCCTCCTTTTTGCTTTATATTGGAAGTTAAAACTTGACTAACTTTGTGTTTACAATCACATTAATCGAAAGCTAAAAATACTTTATGTATCGCAATACATTAATTTAATTTTTAATTCCTTATTTTGTTTTACAATTTCTTCAAAATTTATAATATTTTACTTTTAAAAAGACATAAAAAAGTAAAAATACATAATTATCTTATATATAATCTATAATGTATAATTTATTTATACATATGTATAATCTATATACATATATAATTATTGTATAGTTTTTAGTTATAATAAATATATGTACAACATTGTGCACTTTTAATACTTTCTCCACTAAATAACATCATATTATTTTTTAAAAATAAAATGAATGTATAATACTAAAAATATTATATATATATATATATATATATATATATATATATATATATATAATAAGTATAAAATGATAATGCATTTGCGTTTTATGAAAATTTGTACATAATAAAATAGTTTGCACGCGATATGCAAATCTTCATAATAAAGAAAATATCCGTAAATTATTGTGAAGAGTTAATATTCTCTATCCTTCGATGGACTTGATTAAAAAAAAGTCAACTCTAAATACTTGATTCCTTATTCCGTATTACTTATGTAAACCAGTTTATGCAAGTAGGACGAAGAATGTTTTTAAAACTGGTTTGCGCGAGTAAAGCTAAATATGAATCAGATTAATGAAATCAACCCTCATTTTGAATAATTGAGGTCAATATACGTTTATACTAAAAAAATAACGCAATAAAGATTATCATAATAGTTTTCAATTTGTCTACGTTTTCCTTATTGCAAATTATGCATTATTTAATCGCACATAATATTGTTCCGATATTTTTTTTGTAAAATAAGAAATATAATTTTAAAAATCTAAGAGAAAATATTTTATATAATATTTTAATATTTAATTTGTCAATAAGTGAAAGAATTTGTACCTTAACAATCGTATTTTGAGAGATTAATTCCCGCTCTATTGCCACAATATATCGCATCGGAGGCCAATTTTGTAATACTGAGGATACAATTCTGAAAATCAAATTACTTGTAACAGTAAGCGGATTTGGTTAACCAAACAATTAGAACTCCAGCGTGCTCAAATAAGCTTATGCTAACATTCCATATTGAGGTATAAAAATTTATAGAATATTAAACTTTTTCAGAGATCACACACATAATATTAAACATTTTGAAATTGCGATATTTATGCTATTTCTAAATTGTATATGCATATAATATAAACTATTTTATTATCATTTTTACTGTTATTATTATTTTTATAATAAGTCAATTTTCTTTAAAAAGTATATATAAAAATATTGATTTATAAAATTGTTTTTTTTTTGTGATACTAAATACAAAAAATAAAATTGATAAAAAATAGTATTATATTATTATAAAATGTTATATTGCAGTATTAATGATGGTTACATAATATTAATAATTTGATAATACTAGATCTAGTTTAAAAATAAAGATGATATTAATAAGAAAAAGTTTTATTGCAGATATTTTATATTGCAAATAAGCAAAGAAAATTAAATTTCTTTTCCTATAATATATTTCAACGAGCACCTTAAAACAGATGTCAATATTGTAATTTCTCGAACAAGATAAATGTTTTTATATTACTTTTCTATTATCACTCACGCGGCCAAGTCACGAACATGTAAAAGAGGTATCTTGTTCCGCCCTTTGCCAAATATAGGTAATAAAGGCACGTTTTGCCATCCCATTTTAAAAAGATAATGAAGTGGACCTTCCTCCTCGCCGTATGTAATGCCGCAGCAAATAACCAACGTTCGTAATTTGCTCTTTAAATTAGCGATCTTCTTCACAGCCACAACCTCTCTTTCACATTGAATGTGTTCCTTGTAATTTGGATGAGGTTTTCGTTTTCGATAATCTGCTTCCGTAAAAGGTAAATCTGGATCTGCTGGATCTAACGGCTTCGTGAAAGCCCACGTCATTATGGTGGAAATTAAAATAAAATGTCGTATTGGCTCTTTTTGTTTAAAAGCTTTTGGTGATTTTTTTTCCATACTTTCTAACATGTTAATAATCTCTGAAAGTAGAAGAGACCGTATTTATTGTATCGATAAGAGCTACATGTAAATTTTAAAGCCAGTTCTTTATTTTTAACGCATCAAGCAGCTTTTTATTAAATACTTAAATGGTAAAGTAAACTAGGTATAAATCGTTATTTATTCCCTAACAAAACAGAAAACGAAAATAACAATAAATGACATTAGATCGATATATAAATACACAGTAAGGAAAAAACCTTATGAAAATTTAAATAGTAGTGCGAGTATTTAATTATTAATAATTATACAATGTAATTTAAAAATGAGTTATTTCAATGCATAAAATATACAACATGATTTTTCAAGTTGTGTATTTTTTTAATTAAAAAATTTTTTATGTAAATATTTTTAATAATGAAAAATATATAATGTAATAAATAAATAATATATTTTAGCATTTTCTTCTCTTGACATCACGTTAAATGTAAACATGTGGAAGAATAATGAAATTACATCTTAATTTTTAATTAAGGCAAATTTCATTTTCAAACTGCTGTTTGTAAGAAACGACGAAGAGATCTGACATAATGAAACGTATTGACTTAAAATGCAAAAATTTTATTAGAAGTAAATAATAATTTATTTCTTTAAAACAATTTTTTTTTCTTATAATCTTAAAAGAAAAACGATATTTGTATTAAATGTACCCTTCAAAACCCAACATGCCTCCTTGATCTGGTCTGGTTCCTGTGTAATGTCATAGATAATAATACCGCAAGTCATTAACTCAGACAAAAGAAGGTCTTTGTCATCCGAGTTGATCACTATTACATCCTCTGGATATGAGTACTATCGGAGAATGACAAAAATCTAATGATATTATGTATTAACAAATTTAACACGCTTTTTTATTGTAGATTTCTTTACTTTTATAGACGTTCCTCATCTTATTTTATTATCAATTCTTATCACGCAAAATATATAAAATTTTTAATCTCAGTATTATAGAATAAGACGTATAATATATAATAAAAATCTATGCAAAAAGAAACATCCGGTAATGAATCTAAAGACGAAGTTAATTTTGAAATATTGAGAGATCTTCGTTATTAAACTTGGAAGAACTTGAACTTCAAAGAAACTTAAAGATATTACCTTGCGATCCAGAACTGTACCAGTCACTTCGTATTTTCTTGAACCTTCTGCACTCTTGCCTGACCACTTTCTTTTCTCTCTTTCATTTCCTTCTACAAACTCGTCGCCATCGTCCTCGAATTCATCTTCTTCGTCTGGCGGAGTGTCTGCGTGTACACTTAGCGGATCGATGTAGATAATATCCGATAGTATCTACGAATGTTTTCATTTAAAATAAATTTTATCATAATATTAATTATACAAACATTTTATTTAATAATTAATTTAAACATGTACATATGAAAACCATTTGCAAACTTTCACTTACATAAATATAAATATATTACGTAAACATAAATATATATGCATTATTTCTTTTAATTAGCCAATATCTTGTCATAACATTTATATGCAAAAAGAAAATTATATACATGTTAATCAAATTCTTTCAAAGATTTTTAATAAAAAAGAAAAGATATTGCCGTCGTATATTTAATGAAAAATATGAATAAAAAGATATTGCGCAATTATATCTAGCCTGTTTAAAGTCTACTTTATACAGCATGCCTTTGAAAAGTTTTTTGTATGCGTCAGCGTACATCTTTTAGTTAAAATTCTCTGGCATCTGAAAGTAATTTGTCGATGTATATTGATGTAATGGTTTTAATTACTGAACTACAAACATAAATATTTGTTTCATAAACTGTACTTCATGATGAAAAATAATAAATCAATTAAAGTACTATAAAAAATCCTGGAGAATAACTGTGAAAGTAATAATGATCACCTGTCATTTCTCATGTAATTTTTATACCTTATGGAAATGATATAAAGCGATTAATTCATATAATGTTATATGATAACCTTAATGAACATGACGATTAAGAAGGAAAGATTGAAAAATTTCCTAATTTCTCTTTCCTACCGATTGCATAATAGTATAGTAATAATAATATTTAAAACAAAATACGTAAACATTTGAATTAAAGATTTCTATATTCACAAACTTCTGATTGTCTGGCTTTCAGCGTCAAGTATCTACTCTTTGTTTTTCAAAGCAATGTGCGTGTGTGGTACTCACATATTTTAGAACATACGATTTAAAGCGAGATGATACACAACGATGATTTTATATTTAAATTGCGTAATTAAACTCTTTTCAAAATTACTAAAAATATTATTTAATTTATTATGCTTTTCACTTTTTTTTAAATTATCCATTTGATACTATTTTTATTAATAAACTGCATTTTTTTTAAACATTTGTATTATTGTTTTAATATTGATATCCTATATAAAAAATAATATTTATGCAAAATATTGCCGGAAGCAATTACGAAAATAATGTAACAAAATTAAAGTATTAAAATGAAAATAATATTTAAAAAACAGACATAAAATAAAAATAAATACTATTTTTACAATCTTTATTTAAATCATTTTTTAATGCATTGGTAAAAAATTTGTAATTTATTCATTTGTATTAAAAAATTGAGAAAACCTTGACATAACTTTGTATTAAAAGACCTTTATAAAAAGAGAATTGAAAAATATCTTCTTAAACGAAAAGAAAAATTATTGAGATTTATATTAGGTGTTGGAATTAATTCGTAGCGTTTTACAAGTGATGGGAAGTACTTTCATTAATGTATTTTTTAATGCTCATGTGAAATAAATAACATTCTTTCATTAAAAAACGCTACGAATTAATTCCAACACCTAATAATATAATTCTTTTTTATTTTATTAAAATTTCTTTTTTTATTTAACAGATAGAAAACAAAATTTATTTGTCTAATATTATATGATAAATAAATAAATATATATATATATATATATATATATATTTATATAGTTATTTATTTATCGTATAATATTATATACCTGATGAAAATTTTTCTCATAATTTTTATATGAATTGGAACATTTTTTACAAATGCTCAGAAATATTCGGAAAGTTTACATCTACTTTCAGAATTTTTCGTACAAGTGAATTCTGAAGTTATTGAAATATTCTGAAATTTCTCATCCTATAATTTTTAAAAAATATTTTCAAATTTTTTAGATTTTATAACATTTCGTCAGAAATTATACTTATAAAAAATCTTAGAAATCTTACAATATTTCATAATTAACATATATAAAAGATTCTGAGAAAAGATTTTCTGAGAAATGTTCCAAATCGTATAAAGAATATAAGAAAGTTATAAAAATATATAAAAATTTTGAAAAATTATATAGAAATTCTGAAAAATTATATGAAAAATTATGAGAAAAATTTTCAAGGATATTTATATATAAATTTTATTATAAAGGATATATACATCACATAATATCTTTCCATGATAACTGTCAATATGATTGATGAAAATACGCCAAGGCTTAAAATGCGGTTTCACATTTCCAGTTGATAAATCACAATCTTCTTGTCGTTTTCGAGCCGCCTCAAAGCTGGACAGATTGTTCAAAGTGTCCGCAGCATTTGTTAGTTTAGTTATTGATATATTTTTTTGTGTGGTATCCATATTGGCTAAATAAACACACGTGGCATGTACCTATTACATCACAAATATACAGTATTTTACAATATTTTGATGTGCGAGGTTATGTGAGCTGCAGGATACGTTTTGCTATCGACATTTCCGAATTATTGGATTTACAACTTCAATTCGACAGAAGATAGAAGAGTTGTGTTACATCAAACACACACACACATATATATATATATATATATATATATATAAATGTATAGAGTACTAAATTTTATATTATGAATCATGCATTATAAATAAAATAATATAACTGTATTGTAATAATTAATTTAAATTTATTAATAGTTTTCTTAATATATATAAAAAATGATGTATTTATTTACATTTAATTTACTAGTATTACAAGTTTTCCTCATTTCTTTTTTTATGTTTAATTTACTAGTATTACAAGTTTTCCTCATTTCTTTTTTTATGTTTAATTTATTAATATTACAAGTTTTCCTTATTTCTTTTTTTAGACTTTGAAGTTAAAAAATAAATAGGCGAGGAAAAAAATAGAAAAAGATATCTTATATATTTGTATTGTATGACAACAGAAAAATATTTACATAAATTTAATTAATATTTTGAGTTATTAATTTCATGGAATGTTATATTAATTCAAACGTTAGCAGATATATTTATTAATAATATATTTATATATATTTATTTAAATATATTTATTATTAATAATATATTTAAATATATTTATTAATTCAAACGTTAGCAGATATATTTATTAATAATAGAGTTAATAAATATATGACGTGTGTGAAAGGTTATATATTCGAGGATTATGGTAGCGCAAAATACAAGGATGGAAATAGGGATCGTATCCCCAAAACGCGTTTTCAATTCTAAAACAATCCCTTTGAGAAAAGCTACTCATGAAACTTGAAATTACGAACAGCGAAGACAAAAAGTATTTTCCGCTGAGCGTAAATCGTCGAATAAAACACGAGAGCTTATTGTGAATGATTTATAATTTGAGATAAAATCTAGAACAAAAAATTCTATTTATAATGTTGTAATTAATAATATTATAACATAATTTATACTTGAATATATTCATATTGTTTCAATGCTCTTAAAATGTTTTCTGTATATAACTGATATTTAAAATTATTAATAGAATCTTCAATCTCTTTCAAATATTATTATAAATTATAAATTGTATATATAAGTAATAAAGAACAAACAAATAGATTAAATATACAATATTATGGTCCATTAACATAAAATAGAAGCACGAGAATAAATATCAAGCGATATACGAAATTTCGAAATAAAATATTTCAACAATGATGTGGATTTTTTACAAAGAGAAGAAGGAAAAGGCCAGGAGGGTTGGTGGATCGTTCAAAGAAATGAGTCGGAGATCAAGAAGAAAAGGAGGAGGTCAAGGTCGTCAATGCGATAGACAAAATATTTTCCGAGACCGTATCAATTTATTATAACGTATACTATAGCTGTAATGTATATTAACTGAATTGATATAAAATGGAAATCCTTAGGATTATCAAAATCGCTTTGTAACAGGATTAACTCTAACTCTTAGTACATATTATGAATCATTCAGGTGTGTTTTGCATGTTTATTTTCTTTAAAATACTGGAGTAGTATCTGGTTAAAGAATGGCTCCTATCCTTTTCTTTTCTTTTAATACGCAATGCAATCTTACAAATACTTCGTAAATATATTAATAAAATATATATAAGAATTACTTAATAATTTTTGTATAAGTGTTGAAAAATAAACCAGACATAAACGATTCATCGTGCGCACTAAAGGCTGTAATAAAGAACAAGATTATTGTGTACTAAATACTAAAAGTTAATGGCGAAAGTACATGAACGAAGGATGTAAATTTTCTAGGCCTTGCAGGTGTATCCTGATATAACGCACGAAGGACTTCGAGTAAGAAAAAGGGTCAGGGATACTTAGCGAATATCATACGGAAAATGAAAAAAGCACAATAAACGTAAAAAAATATTGATATTTTTATGGAACGACAAATGCGTTATATCGACTATATATATACACATATATACACACACACACACACACACACAGATAGATAGAAACACGATTAATGAACAACAGATTAAAGAAATAGGATAGATTATTTTCAATTATTGTTTACCCAAGTAAGTACACTTTAAAAATCAATGACATAAATTGAGCGAGAGTTTGATATTAAAGGCTAGTAATATTTCAATTTTTTTCCATTAAATAATAACTTACACGGCACATTTATTGTTAATTTATATATTTTGATAATAGTAAAGTATAATGCAATTTTCATTTATTCATCAAATTCATGTATTATGTAATTTATTTTAAATAAATGCTTAAGACATTAATATTCATGATATAAGTTTCAATATAATTTCCTTCTTTTATTTAACAATTGAGATGAATCAGAAATATACTAGTAATTTATCATGTAGGTGTTATTCAGAGAAAGTTATTAACAAGAAAAATTTCTGGAGAAATAGCGAGAAAAGGAAACTTAGTTATTATCGGCGACAAACGTTAGAAGTCTCGTGATTGCAACGACTCGTAATTCACTAAAGCTCATCAATCACTCTGCTGCATACATTGCCGCGACTCGACATGACGCCAACGAAAAAGTATCTCGTAAATCGTACTCTAATGTTATTTCGTAAAAACTTTACGAATTTATCATCTGAGTATAAACTTTTACTTAGAATGTAAATGCGTACTTAAGAAATACATGTAGCATAAAAAATACACACTGGATATGTACTAACTTATAATGATTTTCGATTTGACTAACAAACGCCATTAATACTAAAATCGTCATTTTAGCTTCGTTACCCATTTCAATTTTTTGTATGAGAGGTTTTGTATTGTATATTGGATGAATGCAAAAATTTATAATTAAATTTTATTATTAAAACTCTAGCAGTAATTTAGAGCATGTAAAATTTAAAGTTTTTCCTACTTTTAAAGCTCTTAAAATCTTTATATTCAACATTGTTATATTTTTTTTAATTTCCGTGAGTTTGGTTTACATATAGGAAACTACTAGTTAGACAAATAAAATTTTCTTCTTATTTCGTGAGCGTGATTAAAAAAAGTTTCGACTTTCTAACATGAAAATTTAAAGTTTTTCCTAAAATCGTTTTTTTAGAAATGTTCTTAAGATTTTTTATTACTGAGATATCACGGTTTAAATAAAAAGAATATTTTAATTTTGATAAATATATAATATATCAAAATATATAATAAAAAAATACCTTTTCAATTTGTTAGAACGATAAAAAATATGAAATCTATGAAATCGAAGAACGAATTACGAGAATGGTGAAATTCAAATCAAATTGAAGACAGAAAGACCTCTTTGTGCAACCAATTGTAAGTTCGCGTTGTCATTGAAATTCTAAGGGCGCATTTTATGATGATAAAATATGGAAGAATGGCTTTCCTGATGAACTTCGTTATTTGAAAAAATTGCTACGCTGAAACTTGGCACGATTTTATACGTATATGATTGAATAGAGCGACGTGGGCAAAAGTTAACTCGACGTGAGACATCTGCTATCGTAATAACAAGTGAAAACTTTACAACACAACAATAAACTACCAACGCTTGCTCGTCGCGTAGTTCTATTTCATTCGGAAAGCAGCAAGCAAAAAACCCGCATATGGTTTTGTTTGCTGGTTTCGTTTTATTGTTTTCAGAGATAAAAGGCACATTGAGCGCCATTTCCTTTTTTAAACAATCATGATATGTATGCTCGAAAAAGGATAAAAAAGAAAGAAAAAAAAAGCTAATATGTGCTCTGTCTTGTACATGCGCAATTTAGTTAGCTCTGTGTAACCAATCGCACATCGTGCGATTTCCAATTACTTTCCACATAACATGTAGTAATATTGCAAACAGTTCTCATCGGTAAATCATTTCTGCAGAATAATCTTTTCTGCTAACGCTTTTTATTGAACAAGTATAACATAATAATGCGCATAACAAGAAGTATATTTTTAGATCAAAATATTTTTGAGATATTTTTCTTTCTTGCTAAAAAAAAAATGTGTTTGATATCACTTCTTACTTAAGAAATCAAAACTAAAAATTGCATAAAAATTTATTTAAATTGAAAGTAAAAGAATAAATAAAGTATACCAGTTGTGTGTACGTGAAGAAATATTTTTATAATAAATTTGCTCTTGTTAATTCTTGAAATTTTCTTGATCTCAGAATTGAGTATGAAATGTCAGAAGAAAATGTATCATATATATTATATTTATATGCAGGTGATAACGTGTACCACGAAGCAAAAATACAATGACAGATATTTCTGTCATTGGTGCAAGACACGCATTGTTCTCGATAAACGAGAACGGAAAGCTTGAAGCGTTGGCGTACGTCTCTTCATTTGCTTCTAGCCAAGGATAGCATTCTCTTTGTGGGATGCACACGATGATATATATTCCCTACAAACACATGTACACACGCGCGCGCGCGTATAAATTTATTTAAAGAGCCTTTCTCGTTTGCATCTTCTTCTTTCTATTGCCATAAATCTAATGGAAATCATGCTTTCCCTTCGAATGTTCCATCTATTTTACGAACAACGATTTAAATGTATGATATCCAATCCAATTAGTAACTTATATAACATGAATTTCATTATACATTACTTAAATTATGCATAATTCAACGTAACGTTGCATAGCGATATGAATTCCTGCAAACATTTTACTTAATTCTTTCATGTTACGGTTCGCCTACGCAGCCTAGCATTGCACAAAATATTTTTTAATAGAAATTTCTCATAAATTCCGCAAAGCAGGATAAAACTACACCAAACAATCGTTTTATATCATTATGTGTTTTCTTATTATACACTGGAAAAAGCGTTAATTGAAAAAAAAATTTGCAAATTGCGTTAATTGAAATTCTGATTGAAAATATGAAAATCAGAATTTTCTAGTTGAATCTATTATAATTCTAAGTGATAAAAAAACCAGAATTCTGATCGATATTATCAAAATCTTCTAATTCGTTCACTTCTTCAGTTTATCTATATATGTGTATATTTTTATATCTGTACCTTATCTTACGAACCCAATAATGAACACTTTTTCCAGAAGAATGGAGCGAAAACTTTCCCTATCAGCTTCTAATAGCGGCAGGGATAGCCCTGGTTGGTCTTGTTCTCCTGGCAGCGGTGAGCTTCCAATGCTCTTCCACTTGGCGATGGATAATGAACATGACTCGACATGAGAATGTTGAGGACACAGAGACCGATCAGATTCAGCAAAATGCAATTCGCATTAGCCATTCTCTTCCGGACCTCCAATCGGAACCAATTACTCATGAATACGTTCAAGAGCAGAAGGATAATAAGAAGGTACTGTTAACAAATTCAAATTAGTAAAACGTTCCGTTAAATTCTGCAACTGTTTCAATGTTGACATTTTATCAGGTATTGCGTCAAACCACTTTACCCATCGTGCCAATGAGACATCAAAGTTTCCAACGTCAATTATCACACCGGCTTGATCTGCCTAACATTAAATTTAGTATTTGCAGTTTCGAAAATCGCAGCGACTCCAGCCTTGGCCTTATCAAGGTATTTAGGTGTTATTTCGATACAAGTCTTTATTATAATAGCTGTTGGAATGCAAGCAGCAACACAATGTTATTCGATTCCCTTTGAAAAAATATCAGCTTATCATGTAACGTATAGAATTCTGTATATTCCGGTTTTCTGGTTTACTTCCAGCATCCTGTTTTATGTTAATTGATACTATTCATAAATAATTGAAATTATAAATTTTTATTTTATTTACGAAATATAATATTGATGTGAATTGTTAACCCTGTATAGCCGGAGTTGTATAAAAAGGAACTTGTGAGACAAGAGAGCGCGGAAAGCTCCAGTACAACAGAAATGGAATACGCCGGAAAATTACATTTTGCTCTACGCTATGACAAAGAAATCGAAGGTCTCGTTGTCAAAGTAAGTAACACGTAATATTTTCTGTCACAAATTTTAGTTGTATTAAAATATCATAAATTATACAATAATATGAATTTATTAAAAATGTATAGCACGACAGATAGAAAAATTCATAGACAAATATTTGAATAAAATATTATACAAAATAAATTCATAATTATATAAATGAAACAAAAAATTTTCCCAAGCCGATAAATAACGTGCGTGTAAATTAATGAATTCATATGTAAACCCCCTTTATGTAAACTGAATATGTATCTACCTGGGTAATATTCAGCATCTGGGATATTGAATAGCGATAATGCAGTATCACAATATTACATTTATGATGGATATATTCTCTGCTGTGCTAAAATTAGTCGTGATAACGTATAGATTAGGTAATGTCAGCTATATTAAGCTATTACTGTATGTGGTGAAGTCAAGTGCATTAAGATCAATTATACACAGTAAACCATTTCAATCATGGCAACGCCTCTATTATCTTCATAGATAATAGAATTAAAATATGATGCCATTACTGATCTTTGTCGCATTGCACTATACGTAAATTGTTATAAAAATGTATCAATATTTCAAAACTGTTATTTGTGAGAGAGAAAGGTTTTTGTAAAAAAGAAAGGTTTCATTATGTAATATGATTGTGCAATAGTTCAACTACAATTATTTTTTTATTATTGTCTGCTAATATAAATACGTACAAAGTAATTTAATATGTAAAAAATAACATTTAATGTTACTAATATTATTCAATCTTTGTCTCTTAAAAAAATAATATTATTTTTATTGTTACCTCATGAAATCTTATCTCAAGTTTAATGACATCTGATTCTTTAATATTAGGTTCTAGAAGCTCGCGAATTGCCAATAAAAGATGTAACGGGTAGCAGTGATCCGTATGTGAAGGTCTACCTGTTGCCGGATAGGAAGAAGAAGTTTTTAACAAAAGTACATCGAAAGAATTTGAACCCAATATTCAATGAAACGTTTATCTTTAGGTAAAGAAATTTATAATGTAATATTCACTGTAATTTATCTTGAAAAATTTTTTTTTAGCAGTTATGTGTATCTCTCTCTCTCTCTCTCTCTCTCTCTCTCTATTACATATATATGTGTGTATGTGTATGTATATATATATATATATATATATATATGTACATATGTATATATATATATATATATATATATATATACATACATACATACATACATATATATCTTGAATGTTATAATTATGCAAAAAAAAATTAAAACGCAGCGTTTGATATTTAATATATTTTATCAGTGTATCCTATGAAGAATTGAGGGAACGTTACTTACAATTCTCGGTGTATGACTTCGATCGATTTTCACGTCACGATCTCATTGGACAAGTAGTTCTTAAAGGGCTCTTAGATTGTACTGACCTTGAGCAAGAAATCGAATATACGATGGACATTCTCTGCGCTTTGCAGGTAATTTAATTTGCATGAAATAGACAGTTAATTATTTTAGATGGTTACTTCGAGTGTAATTTTAAATTTCAATATTACAGGAGAAAGTCGATCTGGGAGAATTGATGTTGTCGTTGTGCTATCTACCAACCGCCGGTCGTTTGACATTAACTGTCGTTAAAGCCAGAAATTTAAAAGGAATGGATATAACAGGAAAATCAGGTCTGTATAGAATGGATCAAATATTTTGTTATTATTAACTCTCCATCTCTGCAATTATATTTTTACTCCATCTATCGAGCCAAGTTTTTTTACTATTTTAGGCTTTTAAAAAAAATGTAGAAAAATTTAAAGTTATTTTTTAACATCTCTATTACATTACAAAATATTTTTTAACAAAATATTTTTAGAATTTGAACTGGATTCTCCTTTATTTTGGAAAAAATTAAAATTTCGCTTATTCGCAAAAAAGACGGATTGCAGACTGAGAATGAATGGAAATATTTTCTAAGAATATAATATTAATTATTACTATTATTATTGTATTATCATAATTATATATATTATTATTACCTTTATTATATTATTATATTATTATATGTAGCTATAATCAACTGAGTATGTTTCATTTCCTCATTAGATCCTTATGTGAAAGTCTATCTGCTATGCCAAGGCAAAAGAATAAAGAAGAAAAAGACAACGGTAAAGAAAAATACTCTTTATCCTATCTACAATGAAGCACTCGTTTTTGACGTTCCCTCAGATAACATCGAGGATGTCAGTCTTATAGTGAAAGTAATTGATTACGACAGGTAAAAATTTTCGACACATTTTGAAAAATTGTTTTATTAAAGTAAGAGAACGGAAAATTAAATATTTTATACACACTAGAATTGGATCGAATGAGTTGATGGGCTGTACCGCGATTGGATCGAGCTTTATTGGAATAGGCCGTGATCACTGGTTAGAAATGCTAGATAATCCAAGAAAACCAATAGCACAATGGTATCCATTAATGGAAACTGTAGCTGGCCATATTCCAGCCGTGGATTCGGAATCACTTCCAGTAAGCCTGAGCTGCTTAAACAGGGTTAACAGGTAGGTTTAATTCCTGCGCGGATTGTGATTGACCATTACAAGATGAGAAAGCCGCTATAATGGTATTGAAACAGTGTCACATTTTGAGGCAAAGAGCACAATCAAATAATGAATTATAATAAATTTATATTCAGAAAAAATTGTAAAATTTTTAAAACTGACTCACCCTCTAAAGAGATAATCCAATAGTAGTTCATTAGAAATCTAAATTCTTGTATGATAAGATAAAAATTTTAATAACTTTGTTGATGTTTCTGACAAAACTCGCATTGCAGATGAAGACAAAAGGCAGAAAATAAATACTGCAAGAGCTCGCAAATATTGTCGGACGTCGGCTTGGACATCGTCTCCTTCTGTCGTCATTTAATGCACACCGCTTGACTGACTTAAGTACAACCTCTGTCTCAAAGAAAGGCCGGAAGGCGAACTCTGTGCTTTGCAATCTTACCTCGTGCAGCAGGCATGAAATAATAAACGATCCGGCGTAACGAAAAAAATCAATCACTCGCGAAACATATGTTGCTCAATTCCGGCGATTCGATGGCAATCGCGACGGAAACGAGATAAATTTATGTTGCTTTATCTTTCGAGCTGCTGCTCGCGATAGTGCGGGCTGGTCCCGCATCGTTTCAAACGCAGGTTATTGTTGTATTTACAATATCCCCGTAGTATTCTCTCTTATCACACGTGATGTTGAGCATGACGGTAGTTTAAATGTTCTAGATTAACGCGTGAGATCAGCTAAAGTAAGTTTTTATAGAAAATAAGCGTGAGGATTGTGAGGAGTTTAAGGCCTTATCCTCGATAAAGATGAAACGGACGAATGCAGATAACTTTAGAGACGGATTATATTAATGGCAGAGCATTCAATATATCATTGAATACGATAGATGTTTAAGGTAGTACAAATAGAATTGAATCTATACGTCGTTTATTATTTCACGCTCGCTATCACTTCTGCGCAAATGTTCTATTAACGTGATATATGTTTAAACATAAAGAAGGCTCGATACAAACGAGCACTATTTGTGATAATGTATCTGAAAACATATACGCATACTGACACATATATACGTACAAGTACACACGTGGTCCAGCGACCGTGTTTATCAGTAGCTGCTTCGTACACGTATGTACGTTTGCAACTAACGCGTCTACTCAATTGTGAACTTGATAATAAATAATGATACACATCGTGTAAGTTAATTATATAGTAATAAAAAAGAAGGGCA
Source organism: Acromyrmex echinatior (assembly GCF_024713525.1). Lineage (NCBI taxonomy): Eukaryota > Metazoa > Arthropoda > Insecta > Hymenoptera > Formicidae > Acromyrmex > Acromyrmex echinatior. The sequence continues at coordinate 12,179,443 of NC_141859.1, forward strand.
AGCATTTCTGTTATTATTTAATAAATTACGGATGTATTATTTATGTGCATGCCATGCATTTAAAAATATAATTGTAATATTGTGAAAATGCGTGATTTTTAGTGTAAATTTTCAACGAGAAAATTGTCTGACTTTTTGATGAATTGCGTTTGGCCAAATTTGCGAATGTCTTTAACAAGCCTGTGTAAATTTTGCTTTATTGACATATTTCTAAGAAAATCTGATATATAACGATATATATCTGATATATAACGTTTACACAGAATGCATGGAAAGAACTTGAGTATCGAAAAATGGGCGTTTCTGGAAAATAGATAATAAATTGGGTATTCTCAAATATTTTATAAGTAAAAATGCAATGATAAAATGTACTTTTAATTGCATTTACATCTTCTTAGTTTTGTTAAAATTCAAATTATTCTTGTAATTTCAAATTTCTTAAGCCCTTGTCAGTTGGTAAAGAAATGGTAATTATGCCACAAAAATATACGTAAGCTACACATAGTATAGAGTTATATTACGCAAACCGTAGATAATCAAATATAATATCAAAACTGAGGTGATATAATACAGTGACATATTGACTAGCGGAAAATGTGCCAACAAAGTAACTATGTAAAAAAAGTAGTGTGATTAATAATAGTATGTTCTAATCACATGCTTGATATAGAAACTTCAGAGTCAGCATGCTGTAATAATCTTAAAGTATCCCTCTATTTCAAGTCAATATATTTCGACTGTATGCCTTTTTTTCGTCTGTAAATCGTAAGAAACATCTTTCTAAATCCTCGAGAGTTTTCCATCTATTTCGTTGTTCCAGTGATGCCCATAGAAAAAAAAAAACTTGATTTTTCGTACAAGTGGGACATTCTACCACAGGACTGAGCTTTCTCAAATATAACTTCATGTAATAAGTGGAATAGTCGCTCCATACTAAGAGTAGTATTTAAACGAATTTTCGAAGAACCTGTATTTACCAAAGCGCGACGCAAAATGTGATCTCTCCATTAGCGTTGTTATAAAATTATTTAAATCAGGATGCGCTCGAAAATGCTAAAGTAAGCTTTCAGTTTTTTTATTACATGTGTATCAATAAAAAATTTAAACGTTCCTTTTTTTTACCTCGAATACTGAATCATTAATTCATGAATGATAAAACATCAGCTTTTTGAGATGTAAATGGACTGCGAACTGGATTATAAAATATGAATATATAAATCTTGTGTGTGTATATTTATGAATATATAAACAAGATAAATTATATTATGCAAATGAATGTACATTAAAAATTGTGTTAGTACGTATTGTAACTGTCGAAAAGGATGAGTATTTTGTTTAATACTCTACTCTAATTATGAAAGCGATCGTACATAATTAATTTATAGATAAATAACAATAATATCGATATGGACGATGTGTATACTTTTCTAACGAGTACATACATATCTATATATTGTATATTTGAGTACACCCAGTGCTCCCTGTTATGATCGTGAATAACATAAATAAATCGGTAACAAGAAAGACTGTTATGTTTTAATTTCATTTGCACAATTGCAGTATATCTTTCTACGCTCTGAAAAATATATACGTGGATTTAACACAATGCGGTATTTATATCATTATTCTTACCTTGTTGATGTTTATACCAACACAATATGACAAAAATTATTAGGTGTTGGAATTAATTCGTAGCGTTTTACAAGTGATGGGAAGTACTTTCATTAATGTATTTTTTAATGCTCATGTGAAATAAATAACATTCTTTCATTAAAAACGCTACGAATTAATTCCAACACCTAATATATTTAACCCTCTGCTGGCAATATGAAATTTTATCTCTTCCGTCAGCCAGCAGTTTTCGAGAAACAAAGCAGATATTTTTTATTGTTCCGGATTATAAAAATGTGGAAAAATTCTGATATATATATATTAAAGATCTGATATATTTATTAAAGCTACCAATGAATTTTTATCATCACAGAAGTTGGATTGTTTTATTTAATTTTTACAGATTTAAATTTATCTATTGGAATTCACAATTAAAATGGTGTCTTCTCATAAAAGACCCCATGTTGCCGGCAGAGGATTATAATTTTAAATTCGTTTCCATATTTTTTTGTTTTTAGTGTATCGCTTAAAGTATGTCAAGTCTTATTCTTAGTCCAAGTCCAAGCTATAAAGAAAAAAGATCGTCTGCAACATCAAATGTACTTTTCATTTATTTGACTACTTATCTTTACAGATTATTCTACCTTATGCTAAGATACAACTTTCCCATTATGTTACCTTCTAATCGAACATTACAATACTTCTAAGTATAAAATAAGCGATAGAGCTTATATATACTGGTATGTAGCAACGACTTAAGTACCTTTCTACCTAGTAGTATTCCTTAAAAGTGGCGGGAATTAATCTGTACCGCTTATCTCCTGTCAACGACGAGATGCCCGTGATTACGGTTTGGCTTCGTCGGAAATCAATACGAGACAAGCGTCGAGAGACTCTTTCGATGATGCACCCGGTCATCCTACATCCATCGATCGAGCGTCGAACCGCTCACGGACGCGCTTTAACACCACCGGCAAAACAATTAGGCCACTAACTACATTTTGTTCGCGGAACACAATCGTTTGGTCGTACTCACTCTCTTTCTCTCATGTGTTTGCGCGCGCATGTCTTCAATCGCTTCAATTCATGAAGTGACGAAGATGTTCACCGAAGACACCCGCAGTCGGTGGGAGGCTCGATCCTGACGAGATGTAATTGCGCGATTAACAATGATCCGCAAATTGGAAGAGCCTTACTATGATCCGCGCACGAAGATCGGGTCGCGTCAGATCGAGGTAGAAAAAAAAACGAGTCAGTGCTTATAAAACATTGGTGCAAACGTTGCTCGACGAGCTCCCTTGAATCTGCGCGATCGAGACTGCTCCAACTTTACGGCTACGTGTATATTGACTTTCGTATGTAGATGTAAAAAAAAACCGATCATACACGTCGACGAAAGCTTTCGACTACAAAGCTCTCTCGTTAGACTCGAGACGTCGATTCACACTCCATTGAGCTTTCCCGCTACATTTTATGTTGACTATCCCGCGTCGCTCTTAAGTATAACTTTGAGAGACTTAAACCAGGTCTTTAAGTAGATAAACGTGAGCCTAATAAGTAAGCGCTTGAGTGTTATAGCCGCGTGTTTTGCAGCGTTGTTATTCCTTTTCTGTTCCCGCCCGTGATTACTCTTATAAACAGACGCGTCAATTAATCTATAGATGTAAGTACTTCTCTACGGGCAGCTCGCGGAGCGGATGAACCGGATAAAACTTTACAGTTCTTATTATGTTCTTCTCCTCATAATTGTAATGTCGATAATTAAAATTATCACTTAACACGCAAACATTAAGGGCCTTATCCGACGAATATACAAATCTATGCTCCTATATAGGTAGCCGTCAATATTAAGTATGTTAATGTAGCCATAATCGTATAATAATAATAATATTAATAATAATGACGACAATAAATCGTAATCGTAATAATAATATAGGCAAACTCTTGTAGCGTTGTACTTAGCGTTATTTAAAATAGTAGCAATATTTTTTTTTTTATGTACTGAATGTTCAAGTACGGACAGAAATCGATCTGAGTTAACTTCCTTTATGTATATTAGCAATATGGAGGGAATTCACTAACAATTTGCTTAAAGAGTGCAGCACATTCTCACACATCTATAAACAAATATAAAAACTTTTCTCTCTCTTATGTGACCTCTTGTCATCCCGATGCATTCTCATCCATTACACTGCCTTCGCGCCTACTAAATAATTGCGAAAATGCGTGTTGAATACACGTGCTACCACGCGTCGTCAAAATTTCGCAATTTAACTACATCCCTTTTTAACTTGATGATTTTTATGAACAAGAAGCGATTTGCCAATTATCTTTGTTCTTCAGCCCAATCAATCTAGACAGCTAGGTGAACAAATGCAATTTTATATATATATATGTGTATGTATAAATCGGCTAAAAGCAGGAAATGCAGATGGAATGTCGTGTGTTTCTTTTTTTTTCGTTTTCTCTTTCCCATATTTCTCTCTCACCGTAGCGAAAATAATGTGTCGATAGTGCGCCTATACATCGAGTACACACGTAAACATTTACACGCGTGACACAAAAATTCGTTTCCGTACGTAAGAAAATTAGCGATATTGTTGAAAGCACTCAGACACAACCCTCAACCCTTCGGCGTTTCACCCGTATCATCCCACACTCTTCTTTATCCTTTCTCTGCCATTCATGCCTTCATTTTTCCGCGCGAACAAAACGACACGAACGATCATGCAGAAGCACGCCCATAACGAGTGGCAATACACCATTATTAACACGTTGCACACGTAACATTCTCCTATACATTTAAAAATTGTACGATTACCGATGATCAATTCGCGAGGGTCGCCCGCCTGATCGTTCGGTGCACAGCAAGAATCGATATTATGACCGTAGCGCTATCGTGATCTCGCAAGGTCAAAGTGATTGATTGCTAGAAACGACGGCGTTATGCATTTACTTTATACAACTACACGTAAACGGTACGGCATATCTTTTTAAATGTATCGATACCTAATTGTTGAGGATCGCAGATCGTGATTCATGACAGCGATTCGACGGTAATTCTTGACTAGAACACATATCGAGGTACGGGGAAATCAATCCTTGCCATTGTACCAAGAATCAAACAATGTTAATAAATAAAATTGTTTAAAATGTCGAAAATTATTAAGAATTATATATACGTTTTAAAAAAACTTTGATAACTACTCTCGCGTTAATATTCCGGAATTTCTTCCGGATCACTTTTTAGCTAATTGATAACGTCATTTGCTAAAATTGAAGACATCGTGTATTTTGTTTTAAGCAAAGCAAATGATAAATGCAAAAGCGAATTGTAATTACATAATGTATTATAATGTATTATAAAATCATAGCGTCCTCTTAAATCATCGCGACGGTCAACTAAAATTTGTGATTCACCTCGAATGACTTATATTTATGTTTTCCTACTTTCTTTCCGTATTCTCTCATCTCTGCGTCCTTACATCTTCATTCTTTCATATACAAAGATTGTGCGACAACTATCTTGACGATAATTGGCGACCACGAAAATACTATCATTGTCACACGGCTACGAAGTAATGACAACAAAACGTTTCCCCATCCCTCTGTCTTCTTAGATACATTAAGTAATTACTCATTACACATGATTAAAATCAAATTGACGACAATATGCTATATCCGGAATACGTACAAACAACTGAAGGCTATACTTATGCGGCGTCCTGTGTCTAAGACTAGCTCGTGAAATGCACAAGGCTCAAAATGACAATAGTACTCTGTAGTAATACTACAAGACTATCGATCACATTGTTCTACGATGACGTACGAACAAAAATCAAGCTAGTAATTCTACCGCCTATACGTGATCAAGCATCTTCTTCCCCATCGTTGTTGACTGTTAAAATGTACGTCTGCTTTTTTTCTTCATTCTCTCACTCTCACATTCACTTTCACGCTTTCTCACTCTCTTTCTCTCTTTCTCTTTCTTTCATCTCTCATATATCCTACTCACTCGAATCATCCTAGGGATCACCGATGCATTCATACATAAACGCGATCCTTGACAACTCGCGGAATGTTAAGGATGAATTCGGGATGTTACTTTAGCCTAAATAACTTGCTTTGCTGATTAATATACGTCGCGTGCGAAAATACCAAGAAATATCCTCGCAAAAAGTTAAGCTGGACGGCTTTGATAAAAATTAGGATCTCTTTCGAAGGACGCGAACATCAGGGTGTAGAAAGTGTTGCGGCGGCGGCGGCGGGGGATGAGGGGTAGGAGATTGATACCGCGGCCGGGAGAATGATTAGCGATGTGTCTACCGCGCAGCATTTACCGGTGCTACCGCGGTATCAGTGATTTACGCAGTGCGTTCGCGTGCGTGTAGTCCGAACTGAACGTACAAGGTGCTTAGCCAAAAGGTTCGACGTGAGCGACATTAATACGTCTGAGAAGAATAGAATGCAAATCTCTCGCGATAATGCACGCCTTTCACTTCCTTGGCCCCTCTAATATCCCTATATTAGAAGGGAATAAAGCGCGCGTGTATGCACGTGTGTATGTATATATGTATAACGTGAAGAATTACATATTCCGTATTTACAATTGGACATTTAACGCTAGAGTGTCGTGGGCCAAATCCACGTGCAGTTCCAGGCATAAAAATAACATATGTTCAGCTCCGCCGTCTCGTCGACACGGTTTCTTTCTTCGGCGCTCATTGTCTTTTCCAGTTATAGCATACCTTTTTCTCCGCGCCGCGTGAGAAGAAATCGCGCGAACATTCGCGAACATAGATAAATCCGAGTCTTCGTTAATTGACTAGCGTTTTCGAGCGGCACGTAATATAATTTTCGCGCTTTTACAAGCATGCGACATGGTTTGACGTCCACTCGGCAATTACGCGGGATAAACGGCCGAAACTCTGATTGCACCTCGCTCTCTGTATCACGCTCCGCTCGACCTCTTCTCTCACGGAAGCACTGCACGCAGCCATGTAAGCGAGTTTATTGCTGAACGTTAAAATTCGCAGTGCACCACATTTATTTCATTGCCGCTCGTTGCACCTAATTCGAAAACGATTGATTGAATATACTTTATATACCATAAATTGCGGCGAATCTAAAGATAGTCTGACGAGAAGCTGGCCCGTACAAATGTCGCGCAAATACTATGGTTCCCCCGTACATTCGGTACACTCGTGAGTGATCCACGGAAAATTGAACAAACGAAGCGTCGTTTATCCGAGAAAATACATGTAAATTCGAAGTTGTCGTACTTGGAAAGTTAAGCGCAAGAGTTTGTTTTATAGGATGCGCCATGCCTTCTTAGGCAAAGAGGAAGTCGTAATTTCAGTAACGCTGCTGGAACTCGTGATGCCATCTGTTAAAGTCGATGTGGAATATCACAATGGACCCGTTTGCCAGACCAGCTAGAAGAAATCTGTAAAAAACAGAATATATTTATGATTTGTTAAAAGAATATAATTTTAAAATGGATTCCTGAAATTATGTGCAAACGTTATCTCATTGTTAAAGACTAAAAAAAAAGATATTTTTTATGTAGATTTCACTTACTTTTGATCATGAGCTAGTGCAAGGGATCGCACGCTGCTTTCGCATGCGGGAAATGCATAAAGTAGGGCAAGGTTAAAAGTTCGCCAAACTTCAACGATACCCTTGTCACCTCCAGTCATCAAGTACTCGCCGTCTCTACTTAGTAGTAAGCACTGGAAATAAATTAACGATATTAACATACGATATATACAGAATTAATTATCCTAGGGATTAATTATGATCCTCAAAAGCCCTAATCTAATCCCCTTTTTCCTTTCCATCCTAACAAATATAACTCTTTTTGCATATCTCAGATTTATAAATATACTGATAAAATATTATTAATAGAAATTATCTTGTCAGTGACAAATATCATGTTAATTTTTAATAAGTAGCCACAAACAATAGTTCCATGTTTTCTTAAAAATCTTGTATTAGAAAATAAAAATGTTGATATTTAGAGACCTTGTTTATTATTTTTATTCTTCTATCTATAGGGGTATAATTAAGCTAAATTTACAGAAAAATGTTCTGGTAATCAACAAAATATTGGCTACCAACAAGAAGTATACACAAAATGCATTTTATCATATCAATCAGAATTTTATAAATAAATATTATAATTGAATTTTTAGCTATTTTGATTAGAATATTTGATAGATTTAATTATAAGTGTTTGATTTAAACTTTGATAATTGAATTTATTAAAATTTCAATTAATGCAACAAGACTTTTTTCCAATGTAATATTATATATTAATAAACAATAATATAAAATAAAAATTTTTTAAATATTATGTGCACTCTACTTATCAACCAGCATATCTTTAAATCATCTACTTAAAGATTTATCATATCATTGATCACATATATCTTGTTAAAAAGGAGGCGGCACCAAGTACATATATTAATGACAGTCGCTATCTATTTTTTCAACGATTTACAAAATTATACCATAAGTAGACATAATTGTTTAAATTAATTATGTAATTTCCTCATTTTTTAAATTTTCGGAAAGAAATGTCATATATAATTGTATATAATTACATATAATTATACAATTATATATAATTATATATAAAATATCTCCATATATGTGTAATATGTAACATTTTTTCCCGGGTTATAATGCCCTTGAGTTCCAGTTATAAAAACTCTTAGATAAATATGTCTGGAAATATAAATTATCAAAAAATTAATTACTGAAATTAATTACAGAAGTTCACCTGTAAATTGTCATTATGAGACTCGTGACGAAGACGTTTTCCATTTATAGTGAAAGCCGCTATGTGTCCACGTTCATAGTTTACTACGATGACGCCCTCGCGTGACATAGCGATGTTTTCAGGGGACGAAAATCCATTCGGCGCCTCGAGCGACCTCAGAAGGTCACCAAAAGTGGTGTGAACGAGTACCGGTCCGTCTGTAACATCAAATTATTTACAATTAATCATTAAAAATCAATCAAATTATTTCGAAATGTGTTTAGACAATATAATTAATTATTATACACTAGTGTAGGACAATTATATTTTTTTATCCTTTCTCTTAAGATTCATTCTTTTTTCAACTTAATACGTACAATGCGATCCCGAGACAACCAAACCCAATTCGGCGGATATGACGACGGCCGTCACAGGCTGTTCGTGACCTGTAAGGGTGGCACGTGGCGCCGGTGCTTCACCCTCACCAACGATAGTTTGTGTTCTTGCGTTCCAATGCCAAAGGAGGACAGTACAATCAGCACTTCCGGATGCAATGTAGCAATCGGAAGTAATGTTGCACTCGCTGCGCGACAAGCAAGTAACAACTCCGTAATGACCGAACACTATCTGGACGATTTTTGCTGCAAATGATAATTTTTTCTTTTATAAAGTTTCATCGTGTGAAGAAATATAAACTAATGATTGCTTATTTACACTACAGTAAAAAATATTTAATATTTGTGTTAAAAATTGTCCTTGTTAAAATTTCTGTGTTGAATTTTTAACCAAAATGTTAATTTAACATAATATGACTATTATTTGAATATTTCATGTTAAATTAATACTTAACATTTTTTAATGTAAAAGTAACACAATTTATAAATAACGAATAATTAACATAAAAATAATATAATTTAAAACGTAAATTTTAAGATAAATAAATTTACAATGTATTATTTTAATATAGTATAAATATTAATTTTATAGAAGAAATATGCTTTCACGATTTGTTTACGAATTTTATTAATGTTATATATTTTTTATTAATTTTTTTACATAATATTTGCCTTATTTTTTAAATATATTTATCTTGTGTTAAATTAATATAAAAATTTTTAATTTTGGATCTTTTAAAATACGCAAAATGTTAAATTTAACATAAATTTTCTATGTGTATCATCGTATTATAACGTGATTAATTAAGAAATATTAAAACTCACCTGTCTCGGTGGAGAAAACGCGGAAGCTATTGTCCCAAAATCCGCAAGCCACTAAAAATCGGCTGTCCACAGTGGTAACAAAGCAATTGCTGCGAATCTTAAGCTTCTGGCTAAAATTGTCGCCTAGATGTCGACGTTGTAACGTTGGATTTGAGCTGTTTGCCGCTTGAGCTAAAAATATACAGCACGGCATCGTTAATTAGTACGCACATCCCGACGACATCTTGAAAATGTTACTTCATCTGCATATGTACGCATACTTACAGAGAACAGAATCCATGGATAATGGCTGATTGGCAGCCTGCGCCTGAGGTGTATCTGCATAACTCGGAGATTGCACGGAGGCTACAAAAGATTAAAATTACGATAACAACGAGGCAATGAGAATAAATTCAAGCGCCGGAGTGCGTGTAGAAAATTACTTTACCTGCATAATTGGTATTCCACCGATTAACAGCAAATTGCTGTCCGGTGGTTACCGTCACAACCGATGGCAGTGGCAGTTGAGGGTAAGTGTTAGCCGAGATGTGACAAATCGGCGAGTTAGACGGAAATTTGATGGTCATGCACACGTCGTCCGGAATACTCGAGAACATCATTGGCGACTAAAAAAATATTGCAATTTCTGTCATTTTATTTTACTTTGAGGAGGCTCTAATAGCACAATTATCTCTAGTAACATTTCAGACAATGTATGTTTAAAATATATTCATAAAGACGTTTTTTGAGACACATGTCTAAAAAATATCTAAAAGACATTGTAAAAAGATCTAGATAATACGTGTTATTCAGGATAATATCGATAATACTGGTTCAATATATACCCAATGTTTAATCAATATATCAATAAGATGCTAATAGGAATGGCTTAAATTAAGTGAAACTAAAACATGTTCGCTTCTAAGAGGTGTATCCGCAGGACACAAGCTAACAGTAATAATTATATCATATTATAATTTCCCAACAATATAAATATAACAGATGTACATGACAGTTACATTGAGTGGAAAATTATAACATTGATGTAATGTTCGTGTTCTGCGGATAATCACATATTTTAAATTATGGGCAACATTATAATTATTTTTTTTTGTATCAAAGATTACGTTGACTCTTATAGTCTTGTTTTATATTATTGAATAAATGTTCTCAAATACTCTCAATCTTTTTGAAAACTGCATACATATAAAACTATTTTTCCATGTGTTGAGGTAATCTCACCAAATGCATCGCGGAGCTTCTCGGAGGATGCGGTTCCATCAAAAGCTGCGACGGCGTTTGTCCGAAATTCCTAATTTGGTTTTCTATAGCTTCTCTTATCATAGGATCTGTGATTGTGTCCAGTTCTACGGTACCCTCGTACGTTAAATAGTAGAAAACGTTGGTTGCACGTACGGCTTCCGGGCCTGCGAGAAACAAAGTAACCGAAATTACACGAAGATCTTTAACGCGTTATTGTTTGCTATAATTTTATGAGGTTTTCGTGCGTTATTGCCACCCTGTGCGACATAATGCATTCTTCGAGAATGACTCTGAGAGCGTTCTCGACGATTGCTTGTGCTCGGTATTTCCGGCTGGCTCTACTTTCGTGCTACCGGCTGCTGCGTTACCGCAAACGTGTTGCATATTACGGGTGGGACGCATTGTCGCGTTCGGCACACGTGCTTAATTGGTCGGGACAGGGACCAAGAGAGAAAGAGGAAGCTAACTAAAAACTAATTCCTTCCATACGCGCGCTCTCGTACGCCAGTCTTCCCTCGCGTCCGATGCCGAGGCAGCATCTTCGGGGAAGCGCCGGATATAGAGGCGCCATCAGCAATTAACATTGGTGGAAATCTAATTTGACTCGACTGCGCCTCTGTCCTAACACCCAAGGCGTAACCTTGGGCGCTCGCGAGCGGCGCCTGCCATTGTGTGAACATTTATTAATTCAATTCATGGGTTATCGTCCGAACCTAACGTCATCGACAATTAAGTAATAAAGTGTAAAAATATCTTAATAAGATACTTTATCATTTTAGATAATCACAAAGATTAAAGAAATTTTATTTTTTCACCGGACGTAATAGATTTAAATATATACTTTTATTTTTTTAATACCCAATTGACTAACTTCTATAAATTATCGTAAATATACATGGATAAAATTTTCTTGAAGTATCTAAAAATCTACTAACTAGATACAGTTTTGAAAATAACTTTGTTGAATCATCAAAATAATTATGTAGAAAATTTAATATATGAACAATGCTGCAAAAAGTTTTGACATTCTAGCAACCAGTTTGAATATTTTATATAATTATTCTAATACTCCAATAAAATCATTTTTAAATCTGTATCTAAATTTTTAGACACTTTAACAGAATGGTCTTCTCCATGTATGTTTTAAAGTTATCTTACCTTTTTGTTTATAACCGAATATCAGGTCGATCCATTGATGTAATTGACATGACACAAATTCGGACTCGAGTGCCTGAAGAAAATAGCAATTTATTAAATAATGTCAACTGTAAGATATGTCGCTGCATTGATAGAAAAATGATACAACTTAAAGTTAGCAACTTTTCTAGAACATTTTTTCTAAAATTTTTTCTAAATTTTCGAATAACATTTTAATTAAAGGAGGGATAATAAATATACATAACTTCACTATTTTTCATGTTATTTTCAATTATAATATATTCTTTAAAACTTATGAGTTTTCAAAATTCAAACACTATAACTTTTTATAATGTAAAGCTGTGTAATTTTCATTTCTTATCAGAGTTGTAGCACTTTTCCATAGCAATGTCTTGACAAATGTATTATTTTTCCACAACAATATATTAGTCTTTAGAATGGATTTCCTTTCATTATCTCATAAATGCTAATTTTTTTACTTGAGTCACTTTTTTATCAATGTGCGATATGTATATATATTACTTGCGATATTTTTTCATAAAGACACATTCGTTTTTTAAATTTAAAATTTATATTAAGTTATTTACGTACGGAGAGAAAAAATTTGCTATAAACGCGGAAGGAATTACAAAATTTAATTGTCAAAATTAAAAAATTTGTTTGATATTTATATTCACATTTGACAAATATTTTGCATTTATTGGAAATAATTTTTAGCGAATACAAAAAAGAATAAATATTTATTACACCTGCCAATAATTTGCGATTCCTATATTTGCAAATAGAATTTACCGTTATAACGTAAGATTAGTAGATTTAGTAGCTTTCATAGCAAATTTTTTTCTCCATGTTGATTTAAAAAAAATTAATTCTGTACCATTCGATTTATACGTATAAACTCTTCGGGAGACGAAGCCCAGGGTGGTAATTCAACATCGCCGACCGAGCTACCATCTTCCTGCCTACCCAAACGGTAGCGATTGCTATTTACTAACATTTCTGGTAGGAAAAAGAATTCCGGAATCAGCTCCTGTTAATGAAAAAGCGAATTTATAGCTTTGCCGATCTTCAGTATATCAAATGAGACAAAATTGAAATTTTATGCGATGATAACAACGGATATTCATCAAAGCGTGGCGAAAATGTAAATTTTACGAGTATCTTAATTAAATGCAACGAACCTTAACGTCGGATGTATCACGTTGGCAATTCTTCCACGAGAGCGCGATAGATGAAAATAGTCTGTTAGGGTGATCAAATTTGCCGCCTTGCAAAGCCAAGAACATAGTAGTCATTGGTTCCTGTAAATAAAAATCATTTATATCCGTAAAATCATTTAATTATTTTTAATCATTTGCATAGATTGTCACTGCTCCTGTTTAATATAACATTAATTTAATTAAAACAACTAAATTTGTGCGAATGAAACAATTTAATTCAAGAAACTATTAAAATTTGAGCCAAGTATAAATTTGATTCAAATTTAATTTATTATTAACTAAGTGCATACATTAACATGAACGGTTTACTTTGAAATTAACAGAAATTAATTGATTTACATTTTGACCCAAGTGGAAATTAAAATAAAATAAAATTAAAATTAAATATTTAATTCAAGAGATTGGGTTTGATATCTGTCCTTTGATATCTAACGATATAGTTGAGCGCTTTTACAATGGGAGCATATAAGTCCCGTAGAATATCAATAAGGACAAGATGTAGAAACGAGTGTGTGAGTTGGGGCGAAGAAAATGCGGCACAACTCTAAACCGCCACTTAGAGACACTTTATAGGCGGTCCTTTGTGTGCGCGGTTTCTTGCGAAGCCCTTCTCGTTTCTCGGTCAGTCATCCGTTCCGTTGACAGGCGAATGAACGCAAAGCGAAAGCCCACACACATAATCGATGCACTTTCGTGCTGTGACACAAACGCGAGGACATAAACCCGATTTTTGCATTTTACTTAGGAGTGCGATCCTCGCTATATACCAGGCTTAAAACTATTCCTTTATGGCAGGACTCCGGAATAATACTATAAACGAATATATACTCGTTAACATATCTTCAGCGAACAAAGCATTGAAGTAGCACAACGGTTATAGATCAGTAAATTGTTCATGATACAATATTTTATCGTACAAATGCATTGCAAATAAACAATTGAATGCGTCACGTCGTTGTTTTGAATTTTATTTACGCAATAATATTTTAAACATGATTTAGATTTGTCAAGAATTCGGTAAGGACAACTACATAAATTCAATGGTGATATCATAGAAATTATTGCGATAATTAATAATCTGGTGACACAGATATAGTTCGATCAACACATACAATCAATGATAAAATAACACTCGGAAATTTACAGCGAAATTTAAATTTCTATACAAATTATAGATATTAACTTAGTTTAAAAAGGACAGGAAAAAATAGATGAAGATATTTTCCAGTTAGGCCCTGAAATTCAAGCGAAATGCAGTATTTCATGAGAAAATGCAGCAGAAAACAAATGTGTATATTTAACGAGAAGGCGGGCATCATTGGCATGAGGGCGTTTCGACGCCCTCAAATTAGTGTGCACGCAATACTAAAAGTGTCGCTTAAATTTATGGTGCAAACTGGACACGTTCCGTAAGTGGAAAGACAAAAAAATCAGCGATTGGAAGCTAATTATACGCCTATTATATGGATAAAGATCTGGTCCTGCGTTAAACTTCAATTTAATCCCGATAAAGGAAACGACGTCGCTAATGAATATTTTTATTTAATGAATTTGCTATGCAAATATAAATGCAATTCAATCAATTTTTTTGTTTTGTATTTAGTAATTATATAACAAAGTAATGCTATATCTGTGCTCTTTACAATCGTAAATTGATAAAATGAACTTGAATATTAAGCATATTAGTTTCATAAAGTAATGAGAAACTTACCACGCGTATCATCCAATTTAAAACAAAGGCCGCCGTAGAATAATGTGTGCCATAGTGGAAGGGTGGTATAGTGTCGTGTTCCCAACTTTGGAAACGTTCCTCGAAGTAAGCTCTCCTGTTTGGATTCAATGCGCCAATGGGCTGAAATACACGAGTATTTTTTAGTTGTTTGTTTTAAAAATTTTGCTGAATTATATATGAAATATCAAATGTGCACTGAGAGAAAAAAAATGCAATTATCATATATAAGAGACTAGAATATATAATCATTTTTAAGCCAATTATATATTTATAATTGTTTTAACCATGCAAATATAATTAATTGTGCTATTATAATAGTCACACATTTGAAAATATCTGGTTTTCTCACAATATATTTTTTAATTGTTATTGCCACATAAATAGTAAGTGAATATAAAAAAATAGTTATATTTATTATATAACTGCAATTGCATTTACTGAATAAAAATGTTTATTTTATTTATTATACCATTTACATCTTCATATTTTACTATATTAATATTTGAAATTATCATAATTTTATAATTTCTTCATGTTAGACAGAATTATACATATATGGTTATTATTACTATTATAGCAGCATAATAACCATAAACATTCTTCTAATTATAATTACTTTACCATGCAATTACAGTCATAAATGCTAAGCACTTTTCTCTCATAATCAGTGTGACTTGAACTAAGAGAATAAGATTACTGGAATATTAGTCTCGTTGTTATTTATAAAAGCCGCTAAGTTTATACCTTCGACAAATCTCTGTAATTGCTGGGCAAACTAAGATCGAGTTCCTTCGTTTCATAGTTCGTTAACACCCAAGGAAATACAGGATATTGATTCAAGTCATTGTACGTGCGGCCTGAAAAATAATACAAATTTATTTCTTTTAAAATCAAAAATATTTAAGAATAAGATTAAGTCACTCATTTTTTAAGACTGACTCATTTTTGCTCTTTAAAGTAAAATTCCACTTCGAAGAATTTAGAAAATAAACTTTGACTTTAAGTTTTAAACATTTATTAATTAAACATTTATTAATTAAACCTAAATCATCGCTTGACGTCCTAGACAAAAAAGGAACAAGGAAGTCGAAACGGGTGAATGATAAGTGTTTAAATTAAATTCCTCATACATACAGTCGAAAATATGGAAAGAGATCGCAATTTGGTTTTTAATGCGGATAATCGTCGGCCCACTTTTTTCTTCGCCCTGACCCTGCGTCTTAGCCACGGTCACTCCTATCCATCTCGCACCCCCGCTGTTAGTTAAGGGCGACGAAAGCGGCCACGAGACCGCGTCAAGCTCGTGATTCTATTTTTACGAAAAATGCGTCGCGCGACTCAATGGGGCGCGCCGCGCCGTTTAGTAAGCGCATAACTCAGAGCGTGACGGCTAATCGCTCCTGAAATTGTCACTCCCAGAGGTCTTACTCGTGCTCATCCCTCCCCTCCTCCCCCCGCCCAAGCTCCCCACAAAATCCCATCCCGAAATGCATTAGTGACGGCAGCGTGGTCCCAAGGCTGAGTTCTAATCTCTTTCCCTGTCGCTAATTAAAGCACGTCAGCGAGTTTGTCACTCGGCGCTCTCATGACGGATACACGTGTGTCACTATCCACCCTCGCTTCGTTACTTCGTTTTCTTTTCTTACTTCGATCCTATTCGACGACATAGCACGCGAAATGTTCCCACTACTGTGCAACGGAAGCGATTAGATTAATTAAACACGCAGAAGCAATCGAATTGTGCTAAATCTGCAAATGCAACGCATCGTTTAACAAACGTAGCATAAAATATAGTAATACAATATATGGTAGAAATTTATGTAATGTTGATATTTTTCAAAAAATATATTACTACTCGTTATTGCTTTGATCGCATGTTATGCATCCTGGGTAAAATTGTAGTTTCTGTAAAAAAAAAAACAATAAAACATAAAAATAATATATTAGATTTATTTAAAATAAAATTATTCATTAAAAAATTTTTTTATTTATATCCGTTTTAATCATAAAAAAATTATTTCGGTTTGCGAATTATATTTTTACTGTCCTAGCTAAAATTATATTATTAAATATGTAATAATATAAATAATGTATAATGTGATGTATAATGTACAGTTTTTCTTATATTTATTTACTTTAGTAATCGAATGGTGAGAATACCCGCATGGAATACGCAAGAGATCCGGGTTTGAATCCCAGCTGAGGCAATATTTTTCGCAGATTTAAAATTCTTATTAATATCAGACTACTAATATTCATATAAAGACGTTTATTAAAAATTATTAAATTTGTAAGCACCTGCAGGTAATAAACGCTTATCGATAGGACAATTAATCAAGAAATTACGGCAAATGATAGCGTGTAGAAAAATAGTGAAGAAGAATTATTCAAATTAGTCTAAAATAAACAGAAGTTAATAAAGTTCGTGTTTGTGATGAACCGCAAGTACGAAGAGTTTTTTTTGCATATCATTAATTACACATTCTGTTATAAAGACTTCATAAATTGTTAATTTAATGAATCATACTATTCCTCTGATTCTACTCATGATTGTGTTTCAAGATCGAAAAAGATTTCGACACACAGTTTGCAGAACCAGATATGTATATAAATTTACGTATAAATATTTAAGCACTAAGATCCGCTTTGACCGAATATTTTCTTATTTAACTAAAATTATTTACTTTTTTCAATTATTTATACTTATTTATTGGACACATTGGTGAAATGATATGGTTTATTTTACACAATTTGACTTTACATATCTTTACAGAAATCTAATAAAGAGCCAATTTACTAAAAGATAGTGATTAACTTATTTTAAGTAAATACTGCTTAAAAGTACTGCTATTCAGCATTTTTAATACTACAAATAAGTATACAATTATTATAATTGCTGTCTTTCAGTAATAAATTGGTTAATAATATTAGATTTTCATAAGCGATAATATTATAATACTAATCAATTTACTAAAAGACAGTAATTAACTTATTTTAAGTAAATACTGTTTGAATAAAGCACAGATGTTCAGTACTTCAAATAAATAATTAATTACTATCTTTTAATAATAATTTGGTATTAGATTTTCGTAAGCGATATTTTATAAACAATCGTTCATATATCGACTTTGAGTCTCTCAGTGCTCAACGTTGAAATCAGTTTGACAATCAAAATGTTAATTACTACTGCACATAAATCTATCCCTTATTAGAGCGCATTTTTAAATATCAACACAGTGCGGCCATTTGTTGCCGGGTTAAAGACACCGTGAACTGACAGGAACTACTAGACTGAGAGACCGTCTCCAAGAAGTTCGTCGGATACTTAATTCCCTCGATAAAAAAAAAAAGCAATGCAACGGCAAAGTCGTATCGCACCGCGGATAAGTCCCACTGTCGCTACAATACGACCGTAAATCGTGGGCGTCGCGCGAGCGACGGCCGTGCGTAAATAATAGCGAGGTCGCGTTATGCATCAAAGTGATTATTAATGGTAGCGTCGGCATGAGTAAACGCTCGACAAACGCGCCTCGACACCGGAATGTCCGCGACACAAACGCACACACGTATCCTCTGTCGTTCTCTCGTCTTAAAGACATTGGACCTTACGCTTGCTTTTTCTTCCGAATTTTGTCCCTGCTTCAGAAGAAATATGAACGTTTAAAAAAAGAATTCACAGATTATAATTATTCGCGACATACAATAAGACCATTGACAGTCGAAAAGACGTGCATGCAAAGTACTACAAGTATCCTTAAGCCGGGAGTAATTATCTGATTTTTTAACGTAGATTTTGCCATCAACTCTGGAGAGTTGAGTCTAGTTTTTTAAATTTAACATAATATGTAATTTAACGATAATTGAGAAAGATAATTAAGTAAAATTAGGACGTC
This sequence comes from Acromyrmex echinatior, assembly GCF_024713525.1. Lineage (NCBI taxonomy): Eukaryota > Metazoa > Arthropoda > Insecta > Hymenoptera > Formicidae > Acromyrmex > Acromyrmex echinatior. Next base: position 12,198,282 of record NC_141859.1, read on the forward strand.
GAGTATTTATTTCGATCAGAGTTAACGATATTTACACTGCATTTATGCATTATAATTATAGACGTTTGTGTATGTCTATAATGAATCAGTCGGTTGATCTGTCGGTCGTTTTATCGGACGTTTGCTGTGTCCTCGGCAATAATTCACTGCAAAGCAAGATCAGCCTAGATACGATCGAAAACGAAGGCGATGACCTGTTGGCAACTACCTGGTCCGATGAAAGGTCCGTAGATCGGTGTATATAAAACGAACTATATACATTTTGAAAAATAAATTCGATAGAAATTTGGAGGTACTCGTATATCAATATTCTTTGTGCGTACGCATCTCGTCGTATAATATATTACATCCCGCTTTATATTTATGCTTCACATTTTTTATAATTTTAATAAATATTTGAATAATGAATCTTGTGTTTTCTTTTTTATTAAACACAAATACAATCTGAGCTATAAGTACGTTGGTGAGTTAATAAGTAACCCTAATTTTTATCATCTTGATTATTAAGTGCAAAAATAAGACTTGACTAATTGAAATTATATTGAAAATCGTATAAAACACCATAAATTGTAAACGTTTTATATCTAACGAAGAATAAATTAAAACAGTTTAATTTATATATAGATTAATATACAAATATATCTATTCATATATATTATATAATATTTATTTTTATTTAACAATTTTAATTCCGTTAGTCCTTCTTTGATATTTATTACTGCCTTTTTCAAGAAAATGCAATAAATTGAGAGTGCTTTATACTTAATGGCTGTAGTTGATACGCGAGATACGATTGCGGAGTATGTAAACAGATTTAAAATATCACGATATCCGCGGGATGTGACTAAAGCAATTATATCGAGAAGAGTTAAGATCAGATTGCGTTGTAACTCCAGCATACTCCAGGTTATGCCGACTGCTACGCATTTTGCACAGGGTGGTCCACATAAAGCGTTACAAATTATTTTTCACAAGAAACAATATAGAAATAGTGACAAAATGTAACTATGGATACATGACAATGTGAGATATGAACATAAATATCCTACATTCAAAAAACGCACAACGTTCATCCCAAGAAGTACTTATCGATTGTCTCTGTTTCGAACTCTTCACGATTCGCCCTGTACACGCGCGGCCGGTTCGCCGCCGCCGCCGCCGCCGCTGGTGCGGGCTATCGTATTTACATCGGATTCACTGTCATTAATTTTTAATAAACCGACGCACGGAGAGCAAAATAAAACCTCGCAGACTGATCGTATGCGGGAGCGCGGACCGGCGCGGCGCAGCACGGCGCGGACCGGTTCGTTTTCGTATCAATTCTCTTTCTCTCTCGACTGACGGTTCCGCCGCTCTCGACGTTACGTGCAGAGGAGCGCGGCCTCGGTGTACCCACGGCTATTTATTCGAGCAATTAATATATAACCCTCGTAAATACGCAGCCGCGGCCACCCCCGGGCCGATTGCGGCGGACTGCGCCGAAATGCGAATAATTACGCGTCCGTGCTCATCGCCGTCATTAAGCCAACCTGGCCGACCGCGGGCGTGGGTGCGCATAAATCCCGCACGGACGAGATAACTTACGACGCGAGCTTGAGCGAACTCTTAACCGACTAGTTTACAAGAATCGCAACCGATCACCGGTTAATATTGCCGCAACGACGATTGGCGTGCCGCCCGTAACACTATCGTGCCCACCGACGATTATTATCGAAAGAACTTGGCCTGGGGAGAAGAGGACAGCGAGAGATCGATCACTTCTGGGAGTCGATGAACCTCGCGGCAAGTGAAGAGAATCGTTTGATGATACGTTTGTTTCTTCTATATATAATGCTTCTTTCGTGTAATATAGAAGACAAATGGTACATGTTGAATTCTCTCTTCCGTGAAATGAAAGATAAATTGTTCTATCGTGCACACGATAATAAAAGCACAATGAGCGAACACGCTTTGCGTGTAAGTATCATTAAATCTCGCATAAATGTTGTCTGAGAAAAGGAATACATCATTCTGTTATTGGCACTATTGTAATCTACTGGGAATAGTCACCTTTCATATCCAGAAAAAATATAAATTGTAAAATATTGTTTTATATAATATTGTTTAATATATTTTTTTTTACAACTGTTCTTTACAAATCTTTAAATATGCAATTGCGTAAACAATCTACAATAGAAAAGCGTTATATTAACTGAAATCTTTATTTTTTAGAAATACTGTCATAATAAGCTAACATGCTTATATTCTATTTAATATTTATTTGATTAATGCCACTATATTAACGTTTAAAATACTATAAATGTTCAATACAAATATTCTTAGAAAGAAATATTGATATTCAACGTAGAATATTCATAGAATAATACGTGCTATTTGGAATAATATATTTTCCATCTTGTCAAAGTTAATTAATTGTGTAATATTTTATTCGGTGTTGTATTTATATTTGCTGTTTTTCCCTTGTAGTATTTAATATCGTGAGTCGTATATAACTTATTAAAAGAATAACGCTTTGATGAAAAGGTCAGCGAGATGCGCCTGCTAAGTACATCGTGACTCGTCAAGAGACGACCGAACTGTCTCATTAAAAAGCGCACGAGGCCGGTGGCGTTTCGAATTTCGTGATTTGGTTCGATGAACGCATGAGGGAGCCGATATTAAAACCGAAGAGAAACAAAGACACGCCATTTCGCCCTCAGCAACGCGAGGCGAGGAGGGGTGGTGGCGAGTCCCTCGGGAGAGGATTACCGGGGTCCACAAGGTTGGGATTACTCGTATAGGGTAGCTAACGGAACACAGGGCTGATTGAGAACATCCCTAATGCGCCATGACAGACTCCATCCGCCCGTGTGCACCCATAAAAAAGCCTGGTGTCTTCGCTACTTTCGCGCTTCTTTCTCCAATCGATACCCAAGCGGAATCGGCCGACCACCAGTCGATTTTGATCGCGTTTTACATTTATCTACAAAGTAAAGATACTTACCAGCAATTGTGTTCAGGAACATCAAATATTCAAAATTGGATATTTCCCGACGCTGCCATTTTTGAGTCATATTGGAACTCCTCATCAACTGTCGCGGTGACATCAAAGATGCTCGTCTGTAAAATAAATAAAATTTACCGATCATTCACATAAAAAACACAGTCATGTTTAAAATATGTAAAATATGACTAACAGAAAACAAAATAACGCAACTTTACAGCAAATTATTCTCCAATTAATTTACTCTAATTAAAGTAAGTACTCCAATAATTGAATGTATCCAATGATTGAAAAATCAAAAATGTATTTGTAATTATTAAGTTTGTCAATAACAGTAAGAAATAATAAATAGAAAAGAAGAAGTTAAATATTTTCGTCTTAAAATACATAACAAAGTCTAATTTAATTGCGAAAAAAATTGTTCGTTCTAAAATTTGGAGAACTATTACAATAATTCTCAAATAATAATAATAATTATTATTATTAACGACTTCAATATAAAATTTCATCTCAACTTATTTTTGCCATGAATATTCGAAACGTCCATATCTATGCTCGTTAAATCAAAGTATAAAAGATTGTAGGCATATAGAAATAAGAACATCCATATGCGTACGTTTAAATACATCGTAACTATATACGCCAACAACGAAATATCCATAATCGGAACAAGCTCGGATGATTTATAGTTCGCCGCCAAAACGATATAATTGTATACCAGATTGTAGGCCATATTGCGAGACGTGTCACTTCTCGGCATCGCGCAGCGCGTTTTAATTACCAAATCAAATGAGCGGTGTATATAACTTTGATAAGCAATTAAGACGGCGGTCGGGCCCAATTTACAAGAGCAATTACGTCAGGACGAGCACACCGGCATTTTGCGTTCGCACCATAAAACTCTCTTTATGAACGTGAAGATCGCTGATTTAGGATTTATATAGGAGACTTTAACGGGCGTGCGTCCTTCAGACATTAAAGGAGGCACACGACGACGACGACCGGATGTATAAATTCAATTCTTGGATTCATCTCGCGTAAATTTCATACGAGCATGAAAACTTCTAGTGCTGCAATGCGATCGGCAAAGTGCCGACTGCATTTCTCGAAATATAAATGTCGATCATTCTCTCATGTGGAAATTTTGGAATGTATTGTTTGTTAAATGCTTCAACTTATTTATGTGTGTGTATATATATATATATATATATATATATATATATATATATGGATTTATGTATGTGTGTGTGTGTGTGTGTGTGTGTGTGTGTGTGTGTGTGTGTGTGTATATATGAAAGAACAATTTTTTCAAATAATTTTATAGAAAACTTAAGCATGATCAACGCTGCAAAAAGTTTTGACATTCCATCAGCTTAAGTATCCTATATAATTATTGTAATACTTTCAACAAAGTTATTTTCCAATCTGCATCTAGCTAAAATTTTTAGATACTTCAGCAAAACCGTTTCTTTTCAAATATTATAGTACAAAACTTTTCGTATAGTAAAATTAATCCGCTTAAAGTATACGAAATACGACTGTCATATAAATTATGCATGCGATCAGGATTCTATTTTAAAAGTAAATTCTATTTGTGTTAATTATGGAGTAGAGTAATATTCCTGGCAAGATCGGCAGATATAAATTAACACATAACTGATATGCTAAAAAAAATTCCTAATTATCAATTTATACATAGTTTTAATAAATAAAGAATAAATAAAGATACACACGTGCAAGTTTTATGGAAATTATTCTTGATATTTCTACTGCGTAAAATATTTTTTGTGAATATATTGTATGTAATTATTTATCCTGTGCTAATTAAAGTTGTATTGAGAACATTAGCGTGAGAGATAGCTACTTAAAATAATTATTTATGACAGTGTCATAACTTTTTACTCAGCATTCAACTATTTTGCGAAACGGACACAAATCAATTTCCGGAGAATCGAACTTCTTTTTAAATTGTTACACATAATAATTCATGTCGAATTCACATTACAGAAATGTATAGAATGCTTTATATTCATCATATAAAATTTTTATAAAGAATATTTTTAGTGAATGAAAAAAAATTAACATTTTAAACATATAAATTTTTAATACTGAATTATACTTTAATTAAAAAATGACGATTAAATCTAAACTCATTAAATCAATTTATTTAAAATTAATCGAACAGTAATTGTAATACTTCTTCGAAATGTTAAATAATGCGGCGTGCTAATTAAATAACTTAACTAAAGAACTTTTCTTTTTCAATAAATATGTTTTCCGATATATGTCACGATGGATTCGCGTTTTATATACCGACGAATTATTTCGGTCAGCCAAGAATTTTCTCTCTCAAATCAGTCGGAGAGAGAACGTCAGAGTTCGCCGTCGTATATTTATGGCCGATGTATCCTTCTCGCTGGCTATCTCGTATATAGGAACGTTCTAATGGATGGGTCGAAGCGCGGATACGCGAACCTCTGTTCTTGCCGCCAATTCCTGCCGACTTATGGGAGACTTCGTATCCTGCGAGAATCTCTCTTCGGTACTTACGACATCACAATACGAGAAACACATGGGACTTCGTGCAGGGACGAATTTTACGTCCTTGTTGTCTTTCTTACACTCGCTCATATTGTCATACTTTTATTCTTTCAAATACCATAAATACTTATTTTTTTAAAGAACGCATGAAGAAAGAAAATAAAATAATATAAATAATGCAATAATTGTTAGTAATAGATAGAAAACAAACTAACAAAAATTTCACTATTGCTTGTACAAAGTTCCACTTTTTAATATATCTTCAATCTAATTCAGTAACATCTACATATAATAATAAAATAATAAAAAGAAATAAATAATGTCTCATTTTTTATAAAAAAATAATAATTAAATAAAAAATACTATATTAAATAAAAACATCTTTCTGAAATATGATACAGATAATGAAACAAATTAATAATTAAAATGTTATAAAAAGACACACTCGTGTATAGATATAGTTTTATACTTTAAGGTTATCACTTACACGTATTAATATCATAATCTAAATTTTTTTATCTCTTTCAAGAATCAACTTGACGACAAATCATTAAAAAAAATATTTTTATCTCATTTTTCCCAGTTTGATTCACTGATAGTGACTAATTATAATATGCTCTCATTCTTATTCATTGTGTTTCTATAGTCGAAATAGATAATGGAAATGGTAAGTATCTATAGAAAGAAGCGCTTTGGATCCGTCCCTGGCTTGCCTTACCGAAAGGGACAAAGAAACGAGGGAATGCGACGAGCATGTTTGGAAGTAGATTCCGAGATCCTTGGATCTTTCCGTGGAACGACAGAAGCGCTTCCTTCCTCCAGGCAGTTATCGCTTACCTAGTCTGGGGTATTCCGTACTTGATGCCAACACCGACTCGCGGTAGCGCCTTGATCATCTTTTTCACCGTCGCTTGGTCCGAGAACGCGAACAGGATCGAAGCTGTGGACAAAAAGGTGTTAAAGTGTGAATTATTAGCAAGAGAGTCCGATTTCGAGAACATATCGACGTCAATCATTCGGACGATGAACAAAAAGGAGAGAGATAGAATTTCTTTCTTATTTCAGAAACTAATTCTTCAATTTGATACATATATTTATATGTATAAAAATATTGATAAGAGTTATAGTTTAATGAAGACATTGTGACAAAGATAAAGCGATACTATTATTTTTAGATACCGCGCAAAAGTATTATTACTTAATCATGCGATTATGCTAATATTATTAAGATATCAGATTGCGATAAATTATTAAGTATATAATTATATATTTATTATACAATGGCTAGATTTGTAATAAATTTGTAGATCTTAAAATCGATTAGCTTGTTCCTGTGAAATAATAGAAAGCACAAGAAAACCCAATCGTTTGGAGTGCGTTCGCGACGCTCCCCCTGAGAGTTCAAAGGGTAGCGTGCGAGAAGATGGTTACCATAAATACTTCCTAGTAATTTACCGAACTATCTGTACACGAGAGCAAATCTTAATTAAAACAGAAGAAAAATTCAATCGTATAGGTTTTACTTCTATACGTATACAAATAAAATAGGCTGAATATCTAAAGTCGATATTAATATTTAAAGTCGATTTTTTCTTTTTTTTTTAAATAGTTGATATATTCTCATAATTATAATAAACATACATAGTTGAATAATTTATATTAACTTCAATACATTTTATGTGTCCCAAATTATCCACCCAAATTTTTGTGTCAATTTAACACAAGATGAATATGTTAGGAAATAACATAAATATTAAAAAATACAAAAAATATAGCTCTGACATAATTTGTAAGCAAATTATGAAAGCGTATTTCTTCATTAAAATTTATAATATAATAAATTAACACACATTAACATTATTTTTATTTATTCATTTATTAATTATTAATTATTCATTTATTCATGTATTATTTTAATATTAAGAAATATTGAATATAAATTTAATGCAAAATGTTCAAATAATAGACATGTTTATTATTGCTACACTTTCTGAATTAGTACACGTAGCAATAAATTGAAGTGAAACATATATTTATTTCACTTCAACTTATTGCATTGGTTCAGAGTGCAGCAATAAAAAAACAGACCTAACATAATCACATTATATTAAATTTACATTTGAATAAAAATTCAATATAATAATTTTAACAAGAACTGGTTTTAAACAGAATGTTTTTTACTGTGTATGAATATCTTCTCAAGTAATGTAAATCGACATTCTTCATCAGTTCACCTTCTGTAACATACATCTTATTAAACATACGTATTTATTACGCATGCAGCAATATATAGTCTGTCCAGCTGTTTCACGTTTTTCTTTCGATTCATGCTGGTACAAGCAAATTGCTAATTTTCTAATTATAAACATTCACACGCTGCTAATGGTAAGCAGATGCTCCAGTAATCACTTACTCATCACAGAAACCGCCCTTATTCGCGGCGACATTTGCAATGACCAATCATGTAAATACCGCGAGCGGATTTAAAGTAGCGTATGAAGAGGTGATCATAAGAATATACTAACGTCTTGCAGGACTAACTGTCTAACTGTTGTGTTCAATAACAAAAAGGTCCCCTCATAATTATTGCATGTAACTTTTTCTCTAAAGCGGAAACGTGAAAAATGAAATTTTTTATTCACTTTTCACGTTTCCTAAGGAAAAAGTTACATGATATGACTATAATGCAATGACTATAACGTAAAGCACGCAGCCCGATGACCGAAAGTTATACTGTGGTCCCGTTATAAAGTAACTCGTTCTCGGTTTTTATTGTTCGACGATTTATCGCAAGAGGAGACGCAATCCTTGCATGTTCCCCGGCGTTTTTCGACTAACGAACACGCGTTTCCAGTGATTTTTTTTAATAAACGGCGAAGGCACCTCGCAGGGATGACATTCCACCGCTAACGTCTCCTCACGACGACGACGCATCGAAAGTCAAGATCAGATTAGAATCGGGGAACACCTGGAAATTTATCTGCGCCTCAGAGAAATAATCAGCAGGATAGTGGTCCAAGGCAGGTATAAATAATCCTCTCGCTCGGTTTGTTATAGGATACAACAATTCTCGGATAAACAAAGAAGCAACAATTGTAAATAAAAACGTCATTATTGGTAATCACACGAGCGAAATGATGAATTCATTGATATATGTATTTAAAATTTCGATTTTACTGCTTGATATTAAATTAAAATGAAATCGATTTCAATTAATACAACGACTTTACATTAATTCTCAATTAAAAATTATTTACGGAAATGTGAGGTTATCAAAGATATACGTATATTACAATTACGATATGACGCTGCGGGATGAAGTACAGCAATAACTGCAGATGCGCCCGCGGGATTAAATAATAAATTGATTTAGAAAGAGACAAAGGTGTAATGCGGGCAAAAGATATTTATTATATAAAAACGAACACGCGCGTGCAACACCTTGCAGCGAGTTCGAGATTCCGTTTGTAGGATCAGATCGCATCCTTGTCGCGCGAAATAACACGAAAGGAAAGGAACTCGGAGCGTCGACAAGAAACTGAATGCGCTCTCATCCAAAAGCGGTTCGCTGATTGAGGATGAACAAAACGAGAAAAATTGTCGGCACTTACTTCTGCTTGCAAGGAAGATTTCGATGGCCACATTTTGTAACAAGTAACGTCGGGAGAAGATCGCGCGGACTTCGGAAAAGTACCATTTTCCGTGCAAATGGTCACAGTACTTCAGCACCTGAAACATAAATTAGAAACGCACTCTTTTTATTAATCTTTTCATATCTGTGTTAAAAAAATATTAAAAATAACACAAATAACATTAAGTACAAATAACATTCATACTGATCATTCCTGAGGGGATAACCACGTAATGTAATTGTGAGGCAGAGTTCTCGAAATCATTATAAAATTCATATGAAATCTCTATGTATAATTCGATAATTACATATGCAATCTCGAGATATCATTGCATAATGTTAAATAAAATTATATATTTTGACTTCATACGTAATGAAAAAAATTATTTGTAATCAGATGAAATTACATGAAATCAAATAAAATCATGTAATCTATAGGACAATATTTTAGCTAGTGATTATCCTCTCGAATATTCCAGCACTACAATAACATTGTGGCATTTAACAATATTGCAAACGTTGCTTCTGTACTTATGAGTTTATATACAATATTATTTATAGTAACATAGTATAGTATTATTTTCATAATTTTATAATTATAAAGGACTAACTTACATATTTTACAGGTATATATCCTTTGATTAATCTTAGACTATTATTATTGTATCTGCTATCATTTTTACATAAGTTGTTAAATTTCAAATAATGTTTACACTTTTTCAATTAATTGTTTATCGCAATGAGCGAAAGGTGTTCTTTGCATTAATAATTAAACAAGCATTTTCCAATATCGAAGGAAAGTGCCCCATTGAAGTCCAAGGCGGGATGGTCCGAGGATACGAGCGCATGGCTGAATATAAGAATGCAACCGCGATGCAGTGAAGTGTGATGTGATATAGTGAGACTAGTGCTGGTTGCAAGATGGCCGTCATGGTAGGAGGAGCCTCCTGCTGAGCCGAGAATCGATCCCAGGACCTCGCGGACTTGCGCTCTCGGACGAGTCGTGAACAACTCGTTGGTGAAAGAGGGAGAGGTGGAGAACAAAAAGAACGAGATTCAGCGAGAGAATGTGCAGGGTGGACGGGAAAAGATCCGGCGTACACGGCATAAGAAAGAAGGGGGGTAGAAAGAAAGATAAAGTGAGGGATCCCGGATTTACCACCCCACATTTAATAAGGCCTTCAATTTTTGCCTCTTAATGAGGACGTATCGTACCACCGTGATGTCTTTACGCATGGCGAATGAAATTATCCTTGAAATAATCCGTCGAAATGATCCATTCAGCTGATTACGCTCGAGAGGTCCGCGCGGTCGGAAATGTCAATAAGATCTTATCTACGGTCCTCGTCGTTTGTAAAACGTTTTTTACCGATAAAAACGCGAGTATGCAAACGTAAACGTAACCAAAAATGTTGAACTTATCGATATCGATACTCGAAGACACCTTAGCGTCATGTTTATATAATTATTTCACTTATTCGAAAGAACGTTTAGTCTCTCTTAAGTCGAGTAATTAAGTGTATTTTTGCAAACACTTCGATAATTTCATAGTAATAGTAGACTTCAAGGAGTACGAACAAATATGAACGAATCACACATAGAAGTTATACATATAAATTATATAAACCAAAAGGGAGACAAATGTTAAAATTCCTTAATAAAACAATTATTAAATTTTAACAAATTGATGAAATGATAAACATTTTATTTTATGTATGATTTTAGTTTAATAAATACAATTGCTGATTTTAGTTCTAATGAGTACAAACGAATAATAAAAGATGGATCATCAATAAAATATAAAAAGTACTGTTTTGGAATCTACTGTTTTTGTATAATATAATTATATATTTTATTTTGTAACATTTCCACAAAAACGTCACGACAAGTCGTCAAAATAAATTCCTTGCATGATGATGATCTTTCGATGTCGAACGTGTGAGAAACAAATCAATTTCATTAATAGGGAAAAAGAAAAAAATATCAAAACATGTTTTTAATCATTGAATACATGTTAAACGTTAATAACGACATGTCAAAATTGTAAAAAGTAAGCGGCAGTAAAAGTATTCGAATCTTTAAGGATCATAAATGTCACAACAAAAAGAAATAATTGTCGATGGAAACGGGCATGAGAAGTGTTAGCGCAGTAGATGTAAAACGTTTTACAATTATTGTAAAAGAGAAATAATATCGTTTATTTTTTAAAAGTGACACAACTAAAAAAATATAATTTTTAAGTTATCACTATGAGTGAAAGTAAAAATTATTCTATCAATTATCAAAAGCAAGCTAACTTAACAGAAATGTCGCAGAAATGTCCTCTAAATAGCACTTGTGTCGTTTTTTTTTAAAGTTTTCAATAAAAATTTATAATAGTAATTTTCTACAAATGTATTATTTTTGTAGAATGACACATTTTGAATTACGTCGTCTTTGTAAATAAAAAAGAACGTCTTCAACAGAGAAGATTTAAAAGCAAAATTTAAACTCACTCTTTTGATCATTAAAGTTTGAAGAAATTGTTTCATTTTGAATTTAGCCATTTTTTTAGTTAGCTGATCAAGGTAAATATAAACTGTTAGTAATATTTCGAGTCACTTTTGATGAATTACGAATGTCAATAATTTTCTGTTGTTAAAAAATAGCTTTTCCCCCATTCTGAAAAATTTAATTTTTTTTTAATCACTTTTGTTGTGTCACTTTTAAAGTAAAAAAAATGATATGATCAAATTGTTGTCATTTTTGTCATTTTCACAATCCTTAAAAGCCACTCTTTGTGATGATTTTAACAATCTGTTAAGAAGTTAAGTTAGTTCACTTTTGATTGAAACAGCAATAAAAAAATTTTAATTGATACAGTTATTTAACTCATTTATGATAATAAAAATCATGTTTTTATAAATTAACGAGCGATATATTTACATTACACAAGTATTTATTTTTCAAATTTAAGCATTGTATTTATTTTTTTCATTTTCTTTTCACAACTTTAAGAGTCACGCGATGATCTATAGTATATAATGAACGTAACGCGCAAGGTAGAAAACCAGCCCGGGTGCGAACACTGCGAACGCATAGAACCAACCCCTACGGCGATCTGCGCAAGCTCTCCGCAAACACTGCTCGAGATTGATAAGAGCCGCACCGCGACTCAGAATCCATTATTTGGATACCTGCGGCAGCAGTACAGATATATCACGTACTCCGCATTAAATCTTGTCAAGGATTAGATAGGCTCATTCATTGTTGTGTAATCATCCCCTTGCATGCAAAGAAATACGACTTGTATTGTTCGTAATGTAGCCCCTTTTTGTTGCGTTAATCGACAATTCTTTAATGAAACGTATATCTTATTACTTTCTAAAACTTTTGGAGTAAATTTCAATCTGAAGAGTAAAACTTTATTCTTAAAAATTGAAAATTGAGCCACTCTTTTTTAAGACTGGTTCAATTTTTGGAATAGAATCTTACTCTTTAGAGATATATTCACATGTTTCTAATAAAATCATATTAGTTTCTAATAGAATCATATATAAGTAGTTTTTAATAAATTATATATGTAGTTGCAATAAAGTTCTCATACTTGAAGAGTAAAGAAAAAGAATTGATATTTATAACTGATGCATACAAATTTATATTTTGTTAATAAAATAATATTATATATTTATATATTTAAAGAGAAATATAAATCTCAAACAATACATAACTATATGCATTAATGCTTACTACAATAGAGAGAAAAACGGTTTTGTTGAAGTATTTAAAAATTAGGTAAACACAGATTTGAAAGTAATTTTATTGAGCCATCGAAATAATTATGTTAAACGCTTAAGCTAGTTGCTAGAATTTATCAACATTTTTTGCAGTATTGCTCATCATGCTTGAATTGAAATATTTTGATGGTTTAACAAAATTATTTTTAGATCTATATCTATATCTAGCTAAATATTTATAGTTATTTCCACAAATCATTCTGTCTGTAATATATTTGATCTTCTTTGCTTCAAAAAGTATTTTTTATATATTTATATAATATTCAGAAGAGTAATGCGCGAGATACTTCTGGGATATACATCAGTTATATATACATGTAGTACATTCATCTCTGAGAGCTCTATTCGAGACGTCGTCAAGCCGCAAAATGTACATCATACCGGTGGAACGTAAAAATAATACGTTTACATGTCGCGACGCGAGCCAGCGACTGGGTGGTGAAGACCACACGCGGTTAAAGAGAGGTCCTGGCCGCTGAGTGTCAAGTGGTACGCGATTAGAACTCCCCATGATGCTCTCCGTGCTCATCTCTCACCAACCGAAACCGTCCCGACTCAGCGGAGCGCCGGGGTTGCGCCGCGACAATGGGCGACGTGATGTAACAACATGTGTCGCGTTCGCAAGAGGGTTTTCCCCCGTCGTATGCTGGTTCTATATACAACGTAGGGATACCATAGAATGGGATACCACTTAGCAGCCCGCCGGCGGTATACAACAAACAGATTAAGCGCCGGACAATAATGGACCCGCCGCTCGCTCGTCGGGCTCACTTGGACACCTCTATGAGCAGCCTCCCCGCGTTTCGAATGATGATTCTTTCGAAATCACGATACGACAATACAAAAAGCATAGTGAAATAGTGTACGAATGACTGGTAAAACGCTGTGCTTGCATACGTCTCAGTTGTTCACCGAAGGGATAATTCTTCATACATAAATTTCATTGTCTTCAGCATCAATAAATTAACCCTTGGTATTCACGATATATTCCGGATATTCTTTTCACGTTTATGAAAAGAAAAAAAAATGTATATATATTATTTATAACCAATATTTTTCACAAGCTTACATAACTTTAAATTACATAATTTTGTAACTTTAAATTACATAATTTTTTACTTAGATTTTTACCTTTAAAATGAAAAAAGATCGTTCGATTACATTCATTTTACGTAAAGATATATTAATTTAAAGTACATAGGGCCCACAAATACTATATAGTTAAGAAAATTTGGAAAATTATTAGTTAGAGTTAAATAAATAAATAAATATGTATGGCTAACAAATATATAATGAATCCATTTTATTAATTCAATAATTTAGGTTCATCGAATAAAATGACACATGATAAGAATGAAAAATTGTATCTGCATCTGACAGCATATTTAATTCTTTTTATTTACATTTAAATGATTTGTCAATGCTTTAGAAAGGAGGAGCAAGATATAAATTTGTATTAATTTACTATTGTTAAAAAATAATAATAAAAATTAATTTTACGAAATCTATAGAATAATCGTAAGGTTGCTACGTTGACGGAAACAGGAGGCGCAGCGTCTGTTTCCGTGGATGTGGCTAATGCTCGAAACATTCGAGTGCTATCGTGGTGGATCCCAAGCGGCGATGAATTATGTGTGCCACGTGCGTGTTCTCATACCTTTATTACCGCAGCATCGCGCGAGATAACGCACTGTAACACACAAAGGGCGATCGCGCAGCGTGACTCGTCTCGCGTTCCGCTAAATTTGCCGCCTCGTGAACGAAAAAAAAAAAAAGAAATTATTTGAAAATGCATATATTTTGACCTGCGTAACAAGAAAATCGCCAATGGGCACGAAATATGATAGTATGTGATGGCAATAGGTCGACAAAGCTGCCCGAACTAATGACAATCATCAATAGACAGCGGAAAGAGAACGATGTTTTTCCATTCAATTAACCCGTGCCGCGGGTTTTTCAGCTATCATAAAATAGTAAATAATGCTACCGGTTTCCGGTAACAGATGCGAACGAGCCGTCTGTCGCGTTAAATGGCTCGTCTGTGAGTTAGTAGTCTATGAATATTAAAGAGATTAGAACATCAGTTGCTGCTGCTATTAATAATTCCGTCGTAAGTGAGCGGCTTTTAATTGTCATTTAGCTTTTGGCTTTTAAATATAAACGTTCGAGGCAATTCGTAATAACGTGATCGGATACAAAATCGTTTTCTTATTATATTTAATAAAAAATATTATTATTCAATTAATAAAAGTACTAATAAATTAATAATTAATAAATTAATAACTAATAAATTGATAAAAGTATTTATTATTTAAATGAAATGGAATTTTATTTTCTTTTCGATCGTTCGATCCAACAAATGGTTCTCGAAGTAACAGATTTACGTAACGATCGGGGCAATTTCTTCGAGATGGAATCCCGACAGTCGGGACGATTTATATTTTCCGTGCCATTTGACAAAGAAACCGTGAAATACGTACTCCACGGCCACCGCTTCTCTACCGGCTGCCGAAGCTCAACGAACGGGTCCCGGATTACTTGAGGATTACGCGGGGATGTTCATTCGAGCTGATTTACAAGGTCGACTCGGCGTGCCGTCTGCCGGAGTGGTCGTCCCAGAAGATACGTCACGATCCTCGATAGAAATGTTACACAATGAAAACAGGAGAGTCTATATATGCAATGACAACTAAAGGTGCTTTTATACCTATTGTACTGCAATACTAAGCGAAATATTTTGGCATGCAGCATCGATTGGTCGAACTTATTTTTCTATTTATGACAAAAACGATAAGCTAGTAACAATACACAAACTTCGTAATTCTAATCTTTCTGAGGTGAATAATATTATTGTATTAATAAATTTGTTTAGGTGAATTCACTGACAAAAAGTCTGATAATATCTACCAAACATAAATATTTTATTTAACTTATTGGTGCAATGTTTAATAAATATTACCATATATGGAAAGAAACAACGGTTTTGCTGAAGTATCTGAAAACTTAATTAAATCAGGATTTGAAAATAACTTTGTTGGACCATCAAAATAATTATGTAGTACGCAGTCCTATACTTCAGTGCGTAATTTCGATTTAGGGATGTTTCATTTGATCTTTTTCATAGTTTCTCCAGTAACTTCTGATTGAACAATAATTTCTCAAGAGTGTCATTTTCCGAACCAGGCCGCGAGAACGTCGGTGTACAAATAATTCAGATGATAAACGAATTAACTCGAAATGGGATGATGAAAGGCACATTTAGGGCGGTAGGAGCCCTCGAGTTCTGCCTTAATGCGAGGGCTGATGTAGCAGAACGTTTGACCCCTCGCCTCACCAACGCAAGATGGGCGAACGAAACAAGGAGAGCGACACAGAGAGAGATCGCGAGTACGACACACGTGCTCGGCTCATGAATCAAGTCGTATTAGCAAAAGAGAAGTAGGGACCGCCGGGTACCAATCTACCACTCCAACTTGAAGTAGATTAGATTCTCGAGCTTTATTCGATTATCCACGAACGAGAAGCACGAATTGAACATGGCGCGACTCTCTAGCCTAACGCGTCGTTTTACTGCAGCTTTGGCAATCAGAGCATAAACAACAAGCTGGACAGTGATGGACGGCGTAACGAAGTAAATGAAATAAAAAGATATCAAAAGGATTACTACCATTTTCCCCAGTATTTGAAAATATAGAATTGAATTCCCGATTAGGATATTAATGATTATAGCATTATGAAAAATACTAAAAAAATAACGTCATAGATTTCATAGCAATGCCGCCATATTTCATATCAAATAAAAATCATATTGTTCTCTTACTTCAAAAATGATACATCTAAAAAAATTAATAACTTTTCAGAAAAAGAAAAAAAAATTATTTTGTGACTTAATAAAAAATTATTGACTAATCAAATATTGATAAAAAGATATACTCTTACAAACATGATTAAATGTCACTTTTATAACTTTTATTTCGCAACTCTTAAAAAATTGTCTTTTTTAAAGTATGATTTTAATATCCTATAAAATTACAAGTCCGGAATAATTCATTAAAAGTAACATAAAACATCACCAATAGATTTACATTTGCCTCAATCAGCTAAAATGACTAAATTCAAAATAAAATAATTTTTTTTCTAACTTGATCACCAAAATTATTTTAACGCTAAAAATGTTCTTTAAGTTTATAGTCCGTCGATCAAATAGCACTAGCGTTGTTCTTTAAAAAAAAAGATCTCCAAAAAGATTATAACACCCTCTATAATAGACACATTTCGAGTTGTATCATTTTTATAAATAAAAAGAAGAAGACTTTTTTAATATAAAATTTGGACTATAAATTTTTGATGGTTGCGTAATTTGTATCTAATTCATTCACAAATAATGATAACTCAAAGGTTAATGATAACTCACATTTTGTTTAGTTGTGTCACTTTTGAAATAACTAAGAAATATACAAGATGTTAAACTTCAACGTATTATCAAATGCGTAACACATCATGAACTCCTCAATATTTTTATTTAAACTCACTATTATCAATATTATCTTTTATTTATTTAGATTCAACCGCGCATATTTTTATTACACACTGTATATATCCCAGAGTAAGTATGGTTTACTGTAAATTCTAACTAGGCATTAATAGTTAAGTATAATATATAGAAGTCTGAGATCACAGTAAGAGATATCTCAAATTTTCTTGATAATATTTAAAATCGATAGAAATATATTTACAACAAAATATTACGTATGTATTGATAATCATGTTTACTTTCTATTTTATTGCAAAGGGTTGAATCGATCAAGCGGGCGAAGAACATACTGATGATCGAAGATATGATCAAAGATATATGTATGGAGGTCTTTAATCGGCACAATCTTGCGATATATCCGTCTGGTCGATCAGTATTCTTTGGTGGATTTATGTAGCATGAGTTTTTACGATTATACTATAAAAGGGAGGCACCAGTATCTCGTGTTTGTAAGCTATTTTTCGTCGCGCACACCTGCCTCTATGGTGTATATATTTGTGCGCGCGTACCATCAAGATTGAAGCTCCATTTTGCGTTCGGCAATGTTCGGGAAACGTTGTCATCTTTTATGCCAGCGCCAAATGATCCTTTCAACAAAACGTTATCGTATCTATTCATTTGGTTATGTTTGGAATTATCGTGCTATGGAATCTCGCGAACTAGCCATCCAGTTGCTTGAATATGTTTCAGCTACTAATATATATGAATATATATGAATAGAATTAAGATAAAGGCGACTTAAATATAACAAATAAATTTTATAAAATCTTTGATAAAATTTTAGTTTGTATTATTGCTTAATAAGATTATTTTAATCGATAAGAAAGTTTTAAACAAAGTTTGCACAATTCAGTTTGAAATGACCATACTATTTTAAAATTTCATTATCTTTATCTTCATCATGATTATCAAATTTCAAGCATTGCCTTTTGTGATGGTACATAATACTTCTCTCTCTCTATCTCTATCTCTATTTATTTATCTATCTAGCTATCTATCTATTTATCTATCTCTATCTCTTTCTTTCTATGATTAATTTATTAAACAAAAATTCCTCAAAATTTTCTGTGAGAATCAAGGCTATCGTAATATTCTGTTTTAGTTTATTTAAAAATTTCCATAAAAATTTTTTAAAATTTTTCATGAAAATCAATTATCAATTATGACTAAAAAGAAATCAAATTTCAAGTATATTTCAAATATATTTTAATGACGAATATTTCTGTATTAATTTATTGAAAAATCCTAAAAATTCTTCGAGAAACTTTCCATAAAAATTAAAATAGATATAGCTAAATAAAAATTCACGTTTCAAGCCTTGTGTCTTATTATTAGTGCTAATGTACAATATATATATTTCTATGTTTTATAGTTTATTAATAATTTCTACAAAAATTCTTCGATATTTTTTACAAAACTATGACTAGATAGAAATATTGCCGAAAGTAACTTGAAGTATTACTCGTAATGGAATGTCATAGAGTTCCTTAAATCGCATAGCTTATCGCTACGCATCAATAGCGATGGTACCACGAGCGGCAGGAGGAATAGTGGAGGAGGAACGACAGGAGGCGTGGTAACAACGCGCACACTCCACGTGACCCTGTCGTTTGGAAGGCGGGACTTCAGCAACGGAGCACACAACTACAATAAGCAGTAGAACCAGCCGGTGGTCAGCGACGTTTTCTCTGTCGTCGCGCGCGCGGGACACCTCGAGCTGCGCTCGTTGCACGTACACCTGCCGCGCGATTAGGCACGCACGGTTCGTCATCCGTAACCCGTTCCGGGCGACCTTTTTTTGAGACTGCAAATTTTGAGCAGTGCCTTTCCCCCGACCTGAAAATCGGGACGACATCGACATAGCGTGATCGCCCGGGTGCCGTCGGAATCATGCACGGGAAAACGATTGACGATAACAATAACGATACCAATGACATGATTAGTGAGTGAATATACGCATGAGAGAATGAGACTCGTTCGTTCGAAACGAGTGAACATCCTCAGGATCATCGAACGTGGACTGTCTCGTCATGATGTTGGTTCCACAAGATATTATGGGTGGCCCATCGAAGATGCTGTACCAGATGAACAAGTACTACGCCGAACGGGTACAGGCTCGCATGGGCCAGGTGCAAAAAACCATACGAGAGGTGTGCAAGGTCGTACAAGATGTACTCAAGGAGGTCGAAGTGCAGGAGCCACGCTTCATCTCTTCATTGACCGAGTGTAACGGCCGCTATGAGGGTCTCGAGGTGATCTCGCCGGGTGAATTCGAGGTGGTCCTCTACCTGAACCAGATGGGAGTTTTCAACTTTGTTGACGACGGCACCCTGCCGGGCTGCGCCGTGTTGAAGCTCAGCGATGGACGTAAAAGGTCCATGTCCCTCTGGGTTGAATTTATCACCGCGTCTGGCTATCTGTCGGCCAGAAAAATACGCTCGAGGTTTCAGACTCTGGTAGCACAGGCCTGTGACAAATGTAATTACAGGGACTCGGTAAAGATGATCGCCGACACCACCGAAGTGAAACTACGAATACGGGAGCGATACGTCGTACAGATCACGCCAGCATTCAAATGTTCCGGCGTGTGGCCGCGATCTGCCGCTCATTGGCCGATACCACACATACCTTGGCCGCATCCCAATCTGGTGGCGGAAGTCAAGACAGAGGGCTTCGACCTGCTGTCGAAGGAGAGTGTCGCACTTCAAGGCAAGCAATCGGCAATGGAGGGCGACGCCTGGGTCTTGTCCTTTACGGAAGCGGAAACCAGGCTGCTACAGGGCGGTTGTCGTCGAAAGTGTCTCAGTATACTCAAAACTCTGAGGGATCGACATCTTGATCTGCCTGGGAATCCCGTCACCAGCTACCACATGAAGACGCTGCTGCTACACGAGTGCGAGAAACATCCCCTCGAGACCGAATGGGACGAGAGTTGTTTGGCCGATCGTATTAACGGCATCTTCCTGCAGCTGATATCTTGCCTACAGTGTCGGCGGTGTCCGCATTATTTCCTGCCAAATCTCGATCTATTCAAGGGAAAGTCACCAAGCGGTCTGGAAAACGCTGCGAAACAAGTTTGGAGACTTACGAGGGAGTTGCTCACGAATAGCCGCGCACTGGAGAAGCTTTAGCGTCCTCCTGCTCGAAAGCACGAGAAAAGCGCGGAACGACGAGAACAGAGAAACAACGTGTGACACAATTTTGAGATTTTTATCGCATGGTATTACGTGCTTCTCTGATACTACACGCAAACAGTATTGTATTACTGTTATTACTTAATACACGCTTGTATGAAGGGCTTGGTACATTGTTACAAATGATTCTCGACACGTAAGCCGTTTAAAGCCTGTTCTACAATAAGATCGCAAATCGTAAGCTGTAAGAAATTGACCAATCACAATTGAATATGATAAAAATAATCTATTATGATTGATTAATTTTTTACGGTTTACGATTTGCGATTCCTATTGTAGAACAGATTTTAAACTGTACTCGTTTTCCTTCAATAACAATCGCAATTTAACGAGCAATAATGATCATAGATAACTCAGGTTTTAATTTTCATTTTAATATTTAAGCAGTCGCATGGAAATCAAACGGTTATATAATTACAAATCCACCCATAGTTCTTTTATACGCGAAGCTATTATGTTTAACTTGTTTTAAAATTGATTACATTTATACAAGTGTGTGTGTTGTGTCGTAAAAATTTCGTCTATTAAATAAAATAAACTCAAATATATTTATATATTTTAGCGAACTAAATGATATTTATTTATTGATTGTTTAAAAAAAGGAAACTGTATATATAATCAGTTGTCGAATGATATCCTCACGAATACATGGAAACAATTCTATAATTTGCGATATAACGTTTACACAAATTATAGAAATTTAAAGGAAAAAAGAGCGAAAAGTATATGATCAACTAAACTACTTAAACATAGGTATATGCCGCAAGATATAATTTAATTCTTCTAATTGTTGTATTTTAATTTATACATTTGCTCCCTATAATCATTATATTAATATTTCATTTTGAATGACGTAAATTGCTATAAAATAAGCAATGCCACAGCAATTAAGCTTATAATACCCATGCGACTAGTTAAGTGCTAAGTATGGCATTCTCGATAGTTAATGTGAAATGTTATGCAATGGACACGTTGTGTAATTGATTCTGTTGAAACATATATAATGTAGAATATTTCGTATAATTTAGTGCAATAATAACTACTCCATCTCAATTAAAACAACGAAATACCAGAATTATAATAGTAATAAGATAAAAAAATAAATTCCGAAGACAGAATGTTTTCTGAAAATTCAATGATATTCTGTATGAAACTGTATTAGCAAATGAATTTTCATTTTAAGTCTTAATGAAACAGGATCATTTTCACATTCTAGATTGTTTAAAAAACATATAAATATATAAAACGTGTAAAACGTTTCAATAATTAAATATTATTATAATTATTTCTTCGTCCAAGCAAAATGTGATTTGTTATTCTTATTGATTGATATTTATAATCGATTAGCAGTAAGTCCGACGGTAATTTCATTGCTTATTGTTATATGTATATATGTAGTATACATATTTTCTTTACATTATTTAAATGATTTAAATGATATTTATTTTATAATCATATTATATGTATTATATATTTGAAACACACGTAAAATGTACATAATGAATAAACACATTAATTTCTCTTCCACTAAACATTTATTTACTTTGGAAAAGATTATCCTATTAAAATCTCTTTGAGATTATGACATTTTATTCATTATTGTTTTGTAGTATTATTTAAGAAATTATACATATATATATAAACATATATATATATATATATGTATGTATATATGTACATTTTTAAATATATATTATTCAATTAATTGTTTCGTATCAATAATTAAATTATTTTTGCTATGAAAATATTATTTTAATATAATCATATAAAATACATGTTTTTGCTAATTAAACATTAATTTCACAAATTTATTTTGAGGAGAATTGCTAAACATTTTTTTTTCGTAATTTGGTTCGTAAATTTCACGTTTCGTAACATGCAATACTAAAATATGATCGTATCTACGCTAATTAACTTTCAGCAGAATAGCTTTTCTCTTACAGGAAAACATTTTTTTAATGTGCTGTATATCGATTGATACGCATGTACTATACAATTATTATGCCAAATACTTATTTAACATGTATATTATAGAAGCCTTGAACAACTCGTTGGAAGCGAAGACTATCAACTTCATTATAAACCTACCTAGAATATCACGTTCTTATCTTAATTTTATCCTTAACGTTCCGTATCTTCCTTTCTTGGTGATGACATTCGTTACCGGTGCCATTCACTTTTCTTGCTTTACTATGCGTTTGGCCATTTCCAAATACGAATGATAATTGTTATTGCACTCTAACACGAACAGTAAAGATTTCTGTTGACTGTAGAATCTCAAATTACATTTTTCACTACAAGAAATTGCAGTGTTTTTATCATTATAAGATACATTAAGATGCTACAAGATCGTTTTGTACTTTTTAATTTTCTTTATTAAAGAATACATCTTTCTTTGTTTCATATTTCATGAAGTGATGGAAATAACGATTAGAAGATACAATTGCTTCATCAATGCTAGCAATGAATTTTTTATTGCAATTGTTATTGCCATGAAAATTGTAATTATTCTCATTTTTTTATAAAGAAATAAAAACATTAATTATTTTTCAATCGACTTGTCCGCATTTAAAAATACTTAAATTCATTTATGCTCCAAAAAAAATATTTTTCGATCATTCTTATCCAATAAGTTGATTACAATAGTTGCCTTGTAATGTCAATGCTTTGAAGATAAAATAATTTGCATCTAAAAATATTTAAATTAATTTATGCTTAAAAAGGGAGGACATTTTTTAATAAACCTAATCCCATTAGCTGATCAAGAATAATTATTATAGTCCATTGACTTCCATTTCCAATCTTTTGAAGATAAAATATCTTTGACATATGAACAGGAATTCGAGGTAACTCTATCCGGTAATACAGACACGGTTGTGGTCCACCATGTCTAAAATTTCGGAATTACTAAAGGGGCTGCAGAGGAGGTACCGTGCCCTCGTGGATGGGAAATAAACTAAGCAGTTCCTGCATAATTCATGGAGAGGAAGAAGGGCTACCACGAGGGTTGCCTCGCGTTACCTTCGTTCCCCTATCATGCTACGTTACACATAAACGCTGGAGTATCTGTGCCGGATCGATCTTGTAGGTCTGGCGCAGTTAACCACGCCCGTAAAGCGTGGCAGACCTCCGATTGGCTAAAACACCTTACCAGAAGGCGTAATCTGCCGGAGGAGGCGTGCCAGCAACGCTGTACGTTCGTGCTTGCCGCGGAGGATGGGTGACGCGGAGGAGGTAGACATCAGCGCAGTCGGCAATCTGCTCCTGCACGGAGACGCTCGTGATACCTCTTCCTCTCGCTTCGTTGGTGTCTCCAACGCGCAGTGCGTCCTGGCGAACACCAGGTGAAAATTTAACGGAACCAAACCATCGCTGGTTCACGAGCAACGAGTATCGCGGTTTTCCACAATGCGATAAATCGCGCAAGGCGGCTCGATGACAACGCGAAGCAAGGAAAAAGGCCTGGATGAGAAGAAACGAGAATGTAATGAACCGGAGAAGCTGAAAAAAACTATATAATAACCATCCGTGGACTACAGGCGGTGTACGATGTTGGTACCGCCTGATATGATTTCATCCCACTCCAGGATGGTCTATCAGTTCAACAAGTACTTCGGCGAACGGGTGATGAACAGAAAAAGTCAGGTGGCGAAAACCATTCAGGAGGTGTGTCGAGTCGTGCAGGATGTGCTAAAAGAGGTGGAGGTGCAGGAGCCGAGATTCATCTCGTCCTTGACGGATTACAACGGCCGGTTCGACGGCCTCGACGTTATCTCGCCGACGGAGTTCGAGATCGTCATCTACCTGAATCAGATGGGCGTGTTGAACTTTGTGGATGACGGCACCCTGCCGGGCTGCGCCGTGCTAAAGCTGAGCGACGGACGCAAAAGATCCATGTCCCTCTGGGTGGAATTCATCACCGCATCTGGTTACTTGTCAGCCAGGAAGATACGCTCGAGGTTTCAAACCCTAGTGGCGCAGGCCTGCGACAAGTGCACGTATCGGGATTCAGTGAAGATGATTGCTGACACGACCGAGGTGAAGCTGCGGATACGCGAGCGATACGTCGTACAGATTACGCCAGCTTTTAAGTGCGCCGGACTTTGGCCCAGATCAGCCTCTCATTGGCCGATCGCACACATACCCTGGCCTCACCCAAACATCGTCGCCGAGGTGAAGGCGGAAGGTTTCGATATGCTCTCGAAAGAATGCATAGGCCTACAGGGCAAACAATCTGCCATGGAGGGTGACGCTTGGGCGTTGTCGTTTATCGACGCGGAGAATCGATTGTTGCAAGGTGCGAGTAGGAGGCGTTGCCTCAGTATACTGAAGACTCTCAGAGACCGGCATCTCGACCTACCAGGGAATCCAGTCACCAGTTATCACATGAAAACCCTATTACTGTATGAGTGCGAGAAACATCCGCATGAGGCGGAATGGGATGAGGGTTGCCTGGCCGAGCGAATAAACGGCATATTTCTGCAGCTAATCTCCTGCCTGCAGTGTCGCAGATGCCCACATTACTTCCTACCGAATCTTGATCTGTTCAAGGGAAAATCGCCCAGTGGTCTGGAAAACGCCGCGAAGCAAGTATGGAGACTCACCAGGGAGTTGCTGACGAACAGTCGCGCGTTGGAGAAACTATAGTGGCCGACACGGCTGTGGTTGATCATCGTATGATTCGAACTAATCTCGCAAATTTTATCACACGTTCCTGTAACTGCAGCGTTGAAAGACTTCGACGCGCGAATAAAATACTTCTAATCATACAATGACCGTACAAGGACTACGCGAGAAATCATCGATTAGAGAATAGTGACGTAAAACAAACTCTCGGGCTTAAGAAAAACTTTTGATTCTTATCGTTATTCAACGTATTGCCAAGTCGTCAAGAAGATCTGTATTTTCCTGGATTTCGCAGATCACACATGTTATCAATGTTCTCCGAAGATATTCTGTGTGTGTTGTAAGAAGCAATCCTCGCGAGATTTATTATGCGCGTATGTGATGTTTGGTGAACATGTGATTGACTCGCAGACGATCGAATTAGTGCCATAAATAATCTCTTCGACGTTAGAGACAGATTTCGTTTCTACTGTCGGCGCGAAATAAAATAAATAAATATATTATAGCCGCAAGAAAATTATCATTCAATTCGTTGCAACGGCGGTTTGCAACGCTGTAACAATGCGCGTGAAACAACCTTTAACTAGTAGTACAGAAATCTTACTATCGAGCGAAAAATCTATTATTCTTCGCGATTAACTCTTTAAGATCTTCAAGTTACGACGACTATTTAAAGATAGAATTTTCTAATAACGAAAAGTATTTCTTATATCATTTTTCTTTAATCATTTTAAAATATGATACCTTTTTATTTCAAAGTAATACGAATCTTTAAGCTTAAGATTGCAAACACTGCCATATCGACACTTAAAGAGTTGACGCGACTAATCAGTTTTAATAACGTTTTCTCAACATGCTGATTAGAATGTTCGTTCTGTAGTTTTTGTGATCGCGACTACGGTTAAAGGATTAATCTCTTAAGGGTTTCTCTCTTAAGTCCCTCGCGCAATCTCCGCCGCCTATGTAAATAAAATTTGAAAGATATTTATTGAACTGTAACGAAATGTGAAATATAATACTATTTATATGGATGCCTGGTCGCGTCGGTTGATGACACATCATGCACACCCACTCCTTACCCCACAATGTATCGTTCAAAAAATCGGTCGTCGTAAATATCGTTGTACTCCGTTGATAGTCAACCGCGCGACGATCGTTAAACGTTTTGCTCGCGTTGAACGCGCAACTGAGTCAGAGCAAGTTGAGTCTCGTAAATTTTAAAGTCGCTCTCACACTTTTTTGTCGTTTGCGTCGCCAATGGGGATCGAGGTGAGGAGGAGACACTCTGGAGAACGCCATCCACACGCACCTTTTTTCGCGTTCCGACGCCTAGCGACGGCAAACGACCCGCCCGACATTCGATCGTCGCAAGAAAACAGAACATATCGTCACGTTGATAGAAAAGTGAGACAAATAAAAATTAGTATTAGGGTTACAGTATCCGAATTTTGAAAACTTATAACTATAAGAAAGTTTAAAAAAATATATGTAATTGAAAGCATAACACGGAAAAAGGTAAAGTTATTTATTATCTTAATTAAAACGTTCCAATTCAGAACTTTTAGTATACGCGATGATTTTCGATCCTGTACTACATGTATTAGGTTGATTATGTCCTGGGTTAATTACTTTTCATTACTTTTACAAATATACAAAATGATTCTTACATATACATATAGTATATATTTATAAAATATTCGTAAAGGCGTATTTAAAAAAGAGAAGAATAGAGATCATTATTTAATCAGATGTTCCTAATATTTCAAAGAGAAGAATGCACAAGACAAGTATGATCTAATTGTGTATACTAAAAGTTAAAAATGATCTGATGAAAAATTGCTCTTTGTTGAAACTTAGAGATGTATCACTTTCTGTCAACGCGATTATATATTTAGCGTTTCCACATATTTTTATCGTCTGTGGGATAATCGGTTTTTCTAAAGACTACTGACATACCAAGGTTAAATGACTCACGACATGCACTAAATACAAGTAGTAGAAGATTTTTATGAAAAATTATTTATGAGTTTTATGACAATGATCGTATACGCGCGTAAAAATTGCCGGTTATCTCCTCGTCGATTTCGTTTCTCTTCGACACGGGTCTATAATTACCATCGTCGTTCCTTTTTGTTTTTCAACTTAACTAGCCTTCCTTTTTGATAAGCTAATTGGACCTTATCTCAATGTTTTACCGCGAACTTATAAATGCGACGGCCCACGGTCTACGTAATAACTTGTAGCGAACCGGACGGGTTTTAAACAGCTACTCCTAACATGAAGAAGAGCACCGTCCTTGTATAGAAAGTGCAAGAAAAAGGAACGCATTTAGTTGATAACCAAATGGCCTCTTGAGAATTATATTACGCGTCGTTTAAGTGTTATAAGCGCAAGGATAAAGTCTTATTACAAATAAGATATTATTTCATAAAATATTATCTGAATACTACGGAACTGATTTTGCATGTTCAGTTGTTATATTGAACCTTTATTGCTTTACAATTAATAATTGCAAGCTGGTTATATAATTAACAATAAATATGTCTATACTGTATCAAAAAAGTGTAATATACTTTTTTCTAAGGATCAGTAGTCAGAAATTTAATTAATTTTTCATCAAATAATACAAAAAATCTTAATTTTCTTAAATAAGTAACGTAATAATATAAATAATGATATTAGCAATCTGAGCAGAAATAAACTAGATTGCTAGCTACGGGCGATAGTTAACACGTAAGGCAATCATGCGAAACGTAGCTCGTGCAAGATCATTTACAATTAATGGATATTACGGCACATTTCGAATCAGCCGCCGTGTGAACACATGTTTCAAAGACATTTTACTCAAAGCCTAAAAGGAAGTAACAAATGATTTCGCACGCGTAATAGATTTGAGACCGCGCGTTCGTTGTAAAGACTCATCCCTGCTGGCATAAACGACCTTACAACTGGCATTCATTCAACAATTAGTAATAATTGTGTTTACCGTACGTACATCAGAGAAATTTCAAATATACCCGTCTTTGTACATAATCTTTGAGAATAATCTCTGTAAGTAATGGATGAGCTTTTCCGCCTCATACAAATAAAATTTTTTTTAGCGCGAACATTGATTTCATAATCTGACGGATATCGATATCTGAATTAATCTATTACATAGCACAAATCATATAAAGATAGTCAATAAAAATAAAATTACAAATCAGTTATCAACAGTAATAAAATGTATATACGAGAATATAAAAAAATTATGCTTGAAGTTATTTGTACAGAGATATAAAACATATAAGTTGTATAAATATAAAAGAGAATATTATTAATATCAAGATCTTGATTCAGTATGTATGTAAGTACTTTCTTTTATTTTTTATGAATGCAAAGATAATCAACTATTGAATAAAAGTTAAATCTGCAATTAAATTAGTAAAGCGAATAAAGCAAGTTACTCGCGCAAATTACTTGGAATTATCTTTCAAAAACATGGAAAGTTACATTACATTAAGAAGATGATTCGTTCGATAATATGTAAGGAAGTGAAATTTACATTGTAATAGTTCCCGTAGATTGAATTCATGTAGCATGTTATTAAAAAGAAAAAAGTATTCAAAATACGGTTTTGCCGAAATAAATGGATGCTAAGATACCGATCTGGAAATAATTTTGTTGGACTAGCAAAATAATTATCACAAAATAATTATGTAAAACACTTAAATATTGATACTGCAAACAATTTTACAACATTCAATAATCGGCGCTCAGTTTGTTTAAATGAAAAATTGTAAAATTCATGCAACAATATTATTAGATATCAAGATCTGCTTTGATTACTTTCGCTTATTTGTTGAATATTTTATCATCAATTTTCACTTCCTTGTCGAAAAAAATTTTATCAAATCATCAAAATAATTGCATAAGAAACTAAAATATGATGAGCAAAACATTTTGACATTCTAACAATCTGGAACGCTTGTAATTATTTTGATAGTTTAATAAAATTATTTTCAAAGTTATATCTAGCTAAATTTTCAAATATTTTAGCAAAATCGTTTTTTCTGTATAATATATCTTAATTTTCACTCGTGCAGGAAAAATTAATTTCTTCTACCAGTTACATATAATGACTTCATTAGAAATCCTTTGTCAGTATCCAGTTACATATAATGACTTTATTCGATATCTTATGTTAGAGAATTCCTCTCAAATATATCAAATATATCGAGTACACAGAGTAGAAATAAAAATTTCACTGTTACTATTAGATTTACTTTACGTTTCATAGCAACGAATAATAAAACGCTTCGTACGAATACTTTGTGCAACGTAATGTTTTTAAATTTCAAATAACACGTGCTAGTTTGCACATCGTAACTTCGCGAGGTGACTACAAATTCGACCCGAATGCGCGATGACTTGTATGAACAAATTTACATGCTTATCGGTTTATCACCGTAACTTCCAAGGCGTCTGACAGGCAACTGCTTCGTAAACCGTAAGAACAACAAAAAAGCCATAACTGATTAGAAATGAAGTAATTACAATAAATTATTATTCATAACGACAAAGTTAGTCATTAGGCTTGCTGACAACGATAATAAAATACGATCGCTGTCAATTAAATTATATGAGTCTATTAATAATATTGTTCTCACATTGAAAAAAGAATTGCATTAATTGAAATTCTTGGAAATGGACAAATCCGGAATTTTAATCCGGTTAAATCTATATTATATATTATAATTCTAGTTGAGATAACTGGAATTTTGATTAACGTGATCAGAATTTTCTGGTTCGCCCGATTTCAAAGAGAAACTTTTCTCAATGCAGAATGTTGATCATTTGCACTTTTAATATTTTTCAGTTCAATCACTGCCTGCCAATAACTGTCGGCCAAGAATTTATTCCCGTTTAACATGTGATCAGCAATGCAGGATAGGTATTTTGTGATCAATAATTTACTCATTTCATTGACAAAATATAACTTAAAAACCAGAATTTGCTAAAACATTAATTATATGCAAAATTTAGGTAAAATAAGTTTTCATATATAATGGTTTTCACATATTATGTAGCATAGCTAATGTGATGAACAAAAGATGTTATCGACAAAAGGCTCAATAATGCTTTTTAAGTTTTTAAGTTATGACATATCAAAAGTGTAAAAATTTGTGTTCACAAAGGACCTTTTGATATATATGTATAATTAGTCAACTTTACACTAATTGAAAAATGATCAATATAAATAATTGAGGAAGACCATATTCGATCAAACCGGATTTTGATGCTTAAGGGGATCCTAAAATGAATGTTTTATCAATTTTTTCAAGTATTTTTCTAACTGCCTTTATAGATTAAAAAATCCTTCTCCATAATTAAACGATAATGTAATCCAAACCGGTCTTTATGCCAAAAACCAAAAAAGGTAAAAAATTACAGTTTTGTTATTGACTTTTAATGTCATCTTGTAATGTTTGCTTTATATACGAGTTTTATACTTCATAGGTATAAAATAATCTTGGTTTGGACTAGAGAATTATATGAACAACCAATGTTGAGTACTTAGAATTAGATTTAGATACTTAATACGAAAGCTTAGTTAGTTAGAAAATTTGTACGTAAGGTAATTGATCCAGAAATCGTTAGGTTCACATATTTTAGTGCTTTCTGTCAATCGTGAGGCTTAGCTGATATTTTTATTAGTTCCAAGGAAGTATTTACAATGTTATGTTATATTATGAAACTCGTAAATATGAATTTACTATTGATTAAATCGAATATGTGCAACAATCGAGCCTATATATGATTTCGATCAAATGCTTCATTGATATAAGTATTGATAAGTAAGATTAAGAGATACCGTTTGACATCTCGTGTGATTTTGGAGTATTAGCAACTGGCATGAGGTGAATTGAGCTTCGAATTATAACTCAAGATCGCAGTTTTACGTACCATCATATATTATGGTTTCATATAAATTTCATAGTTTTTTTTTTACGTGACAAGCACTGGTTCACCGAAGCACGTAGTCGTTCGAGTAATCGCCATATCTGTCGATTACTATGACTAGGTGAAAAAAATTCTCGTCGAAAAAATCGAATAATAATGTATCCAAAATCCAAATAAAAAATTAGATCTGTAATTGTTATTATCTAGACTCTAGACATTCTACGGACCAGTAATCGTCATAGGCATAGTCGAGTTAATAAATAGATACGCAAACAAATAAAGGATGTCGATCATTGGATCATTTCTGTCGATAACTGATACATCTAGAACAGAGATCGGCACTACTCGAAAAAAAACTAATTTTACAATTCTTTCTTGTTGAAATACCTATTAATATTTATTGAAAATTTGTAATAATGATAGTTCTAAAAAAAAATAAAATATAAAAAATTATAAAATATATATTATATATATTATATTAGGTGTTGGAATTAATTCGTAGCGTTTTACAAGTGATGGGAAGTACTTTCATTAATGTATTTTTTAATGCTCATGTGAAATAAATAACATTCTTTCATTAAAAAACGCTACGAATTAATTCCAACACCTAATATATATATATTATATATTTTATAAAAAATTATGAAATATATAATTACAATATTATATATATATATATATGTGTGTGTGTGTATGTGTGTATTAATTTATGTATCTGAAATCATTCCATCGTTCGTGTATGCAATAGTTAAACACGTATGGCGATTTGTGGAACATACTCATGACGATTATTGGGCAAACCGTTATGACGGCATGACAATAACTCCTACATTTGCTTTTCTAATTTTTACGAAGAATTTTCTTAACAGTGGCAGTAGGTATAAGAATCTTAAAAATTTTAGAGTGATGTTTTATTTGTCACAAAAAATTGATTTAAAATAATCTAAAATAATATAAAATAGTCACTCATTTTTCAATCTGAAAAATATAAATTTGCAAAGTCAAGCGTTTTGGTTAACATGACGATTACTGGACCCACTACCTTATGTGTGAATGTAATATTGATGTAGTATATATAAAGATATGTCACCATAAAGGTATGTCACATTTTCAGTAAAACAGCGATATCATCAGAATTCGGGCTTCACTTTAAGATCCCCTTAATAATATTAAATTAAAATAAAACAAAACTTAAAATTGCAAGACTTACGAAAGAGCTATTTAAATCTTATTTTGTACTTTATGTTATATTAAGAAAGATAACATTTTGCATTCTTTCCCCATCATTTATGTCTTTAAATGGATGATCGTTTTAAGTATTACGTGTGGAAAAGGTCTATAAGAAGATAGGAGAAATGACAACAAGAGAAATGAGAGGAAGAGATCTGGTTGCAGCATGCAAATGACTTTGGCCGTTCTTTTCCTTTTTTTCTTACGGTTCTGTAAGGAAGGCAGCGAGGATGTTTTATCATTGCATCGGTCCCCCGAATTCGGCGCGAATCGCACAGGGCGAGACAAAGGTAGGAAAAGGTAGGAATCCGCGAAAACGAACATTGTAATTGGTGAAGGGACAGGAAGTGGACAGGGATGGAAAGAAGAACACACAAAAAGGATCGCGAAGGAATCGAAGACGCGTAGGCCGTGGATCCGTGATCTTCACTCCACGCCCGCGCGTGAGCGCTTGGTACGAGAGTCCGGTGCACCGATCCGGCTCTCCTCCTTCGGGGTGATCCCGGTTGGTCTCCTCGACCAGCACGGACCTCTCCCGCTATAAAACGTCCAGATAAAGCCGCGATGTTTATATGCAGGGATCGCAAGGAGAAGAGAGAGGAGTGCCGTGTAGAAGGAGAAGTATACCTGCCGGCCGCGCGCGCCGACAAAATAATAAGACAAAAGACGCCGGGGGTGGACGATGGTGAAGCGAGGGGAGGAAACGGGCTGCGATCAGGTAGGAATGAGAGGAGGAAGAAAGAACGAAGAGGAAACGCGCGAACGCTGGAGAGATAAGTCCGTGCGACCGGGAAGGATGAGGAAAGAGAGCTGTATTGCAGACACAGTGGATGCTGCGGCACACGAAAGGGCGAAGGGGAGGCGAAGGGTGTAGAGGCGATCAGAAAAGGAGGAAACCGGACAGGAATGCACGGACGAATGCGTCGTGTTACGAGCTACCCGACCGCGACGCTTATCTCACGAGAGAGTGAGTGAGCTCTCATTAGAATCTTCTCTCTCCCTAGCTCGACCGGCCTGTAAGGATTCATGGACGACGATCCTTGTCGCGCCGATATACCGAGACTGGAACGGGATTACTGTACTTTATACATCCGTAATTTACGTTTATCGGAATGCAAATAGTCGAACGCCACGCGATCGACGTTTGTCTCTCGACGATTTCCATAGAGAAGGTAACGAGCGTTCGAAAGATCGCGAAGTACCTTTTATTCTTCATGATTATGTGAAACGCAAGACTTTCTAGATCTTTCAAGAAATAAACATATGCAGCAGATATGTTAATCCTCCAGAGCTGATATCAAAATCTGTAACACATTATCGTTGATGGGGTCCTATATGGTAATCATTTATGTTAATTACTTTGTTATTCAAATGAATTAGTTCTAAAGAATCAAAATGACGTAAAAATGAATACTAGTATATTTTAATAAGAATAATCTAAATTTCTAACATAAAGAAAATTATTTAATAATGATTTTGATTTATAATTGAACGAATCTGATAGATTCACCATCAGCTTCGGAAGATTAATAACAAAATCCATTCTTATTTTAACGATCGAAGAGAAGTTTGTACCTTTCTTCTTGAAGATGATAGCAACGATTAAATTTTCATTGTAAAAGAATTCATTGAAAATTATCTAACAATTATATATATTTTTAAATTTTGGCCCGCTTCAGTTCATCTTGTACACAAATTTTTCAGAAAATGAAAATCTTAAATTACGCTGGATTTTATATCATATTCAATTCTGTATCATATTTATATCATATTCAACTGCGCACTGAATTTAATATTCAGTCTTGAAACGCAATCGTCTCTAACAGAACTAGAATAATAACATTACAAATAAAAATCTTTTATACTTATATATTTCTTTCACCGACACCGAAAATTTTAATTCATGAGAGGATACATCCGTGTATATTTTATATCTGAACCTTCAAAGCCCGAGCGCTTATATGTCAGATCGAATTTTGGGCAACTCATCATGCTCTCGCTGTGTCTCAATTTTATTAGGCCCTCGACAGAGCGTTTCTTCCAAAAAAAAGAAAAGGAGAAAAGCGTCTAACCTACCGGTAATGTGATACCGTCTGTCAAATTTTTTCCTCTCTTTATGCACGCGTGAATTTGTAAGACACCACAAGAACTGCTGCGGTGGAAGCGCCGAAACGATTGTAAAAATAACGCGGGAGCGTTAGTTGACCCCGCCCAAATTGCGCTCGCAAATCGTGTCGGTAAAAAAATGTAAATATCACTTTCGGTCTCGTCAAGTATTTTTCTGCATTCAATAAATTGTGGACAACCGCGTAACTTGCACCGCGGAGAGACCGAGAGAAAATCTTTTGCAATAAATCGTCCGAATTTATAGAAGTTATTATCCGATATCTGTTAGTAATACATACGAATAACTGTCGGTCTCTAATGTATTCACATTTAATATTCGTCGAAATTGTTTGTAAATTCAGAGATTCAGCGAAAGAACCCATTAACACGGTGCTACGATAAATTCTAATGGTGGAGTATCTAGATTTATAGAACTGGCTGTGCGTGCACGTTTAATAAAAGAATATTGTATTTTTGTACTTTTCTAATTCACGAATCGAAGAAGACTCTGTAAGTATGAAATATTTTCAGTGTTATTGCAAGTAACTATTCTTGGATTTTTTTATGAATAAATTATAAATATAACTACTATCTATCTCGTAATGTGTAATAACAATAAATAAAAGTAAATAATCATGAATGAGCAGTAATTTTTTTTAAAAAAAGATAATGTGAGATTTAATTTATTATTTGTTGTAATTACAATAAAAGCGTACGTGTTTCAAATTCACAGTCTTCTTCAGCAGTGTTCCGAGGAAACTTATCAAATATAACCATATAATAGATAAATGAATGCAATAATTAAAGCTATACGTACAAATTAAAGTTAGGAAATTATATCAAAAGCAAATAAATTATCTTAAAATTTAATGTAATATCTTTGTTATGCTCGTTTCTTTGATATTGTGATAATATTGGTAACTATACATTATTGCTTTGTACATATAATGCGAGTTTAACTTCTTTATATATATTGTATTTTAATAAAAGAATGTTAAAAACAAAAATATCTCAATTACTTCTCTCAATAATATTATTTTTTTTAATATTTAATATTTAATTTATTTAATATTTCCATCAGAAATTTGTACGTCTGTACGTAGCTTATTTATTTTGTCAGGCGATCAGAAGAAATTCGCGATGATCTGACCTGTTTTGTGATGAAGGTAATCTCGATTGCGATGAGACCATTCTTCGTTTTGGGTCGCATGTGCGCTCTTGTACTCGCGGTACTCACCCCCGTAATTTAAGAGCACTTACTATCGGCATTATCCTACGGAGTTACAGCTTTATGAGCAAAACCACTTAGTGTATCGCGACCGTTTCAACTAGGGTCATTGCGTGCTGACCTGCAACATTGATGAGGACGAGGGAAGTAACGCGCGCCTTGAATGTGCGTCGGAACGTTGTCGGCACGCGAGATTGCTGCGAAGGGTAGCGTTTCGTGCAACGTGGAATCGAGTTAGCATCTGACACGCTCTGGAAAGCTTACGTTAATCTTCGTGTATATAATCCTTCCGGAAAAAATTTTCTCCAGTCACTGCACGATTTTATGAATGATTGACGAACATAGAGTTGCACTATTTGAGACATTAAAATTTGTTTGGAAGAATTGCATAGTAAAAAATATTTTGTATTGTGTTAAAATTGATTTTTATTAAATTTTTTTTGCATTGAATTTTTAATATCCAAATGTTAATTTAATATAATGTGATTATTTAATATAATGTATTATTAGAATATTTGTGTTAAATTGATATTTAATATTTTTTAGTGTTAAAATAATACAGTTTATGAGTAAGTGATCAAATAGCATAAAAATAATGCATTTCCAAATGTAAATTCTAAAAAATAAATGAATAAAATATTAATTAAAAATATATATTGTATCAGTGTTAGGACTTTTGTATTAATTTTTTACATAATATTTGTGTTACTTTCTAACAATATAACATAATATACATCTTATGTTAACTCTCCGAAACATGAATTTATCTCTTCTATTAGCAATAAGGATTTTTGAGAAATAGAACAAATTTTATTGTTTTAGATTAAGTATAAATCCGAAAAAATTCTGATATCGTGAATTGTCGAAGTTTCAACGACTTTTTATTATTATCAAAATTTATTTTCTTTACTTTTAACAAATTTAAATTTAAATTATCTACCAAAATTCACAATCAAATTATAAATGGTATCTATAAAGACTTAAATTTGAATTTTTAATATCCAAGTGTTAATTTAATAGGCGAAGGATTAAATTCATAAAGATTTGAGTGGATCGTTTGGAATACGTTAAATTTAACACAAATTTTCCAGCTGTGTATAAAAAATTCGTATATAAGAATCTAACCAATTTCAAAATTAAAGATCATACAAGATCATCAAGATATCGGCGAAGGGCTGATGATCGACTGTTAAAGCCCACATCCACGCTACCACAACTGCGCGCATTATGCCCAGTTGCAAACAACACAGCGAAAAATTCACAATCACCCATACACGAGAACGAGAGACGTGCATCTGGCATAAATGGCTCGATATTAACGTGAAAGATAAGCGAAACGATCGCAAAAGGTATATCGAGGGTTAATAAGATAAGCTGAGCCGTTAGGTAATCTCTCTTTTATGAAGTCCGACGCGAGGTGTTATCCCGATGGCAATAATCACAGCACTTTGCGTACGGGTTTAACGAGCATCGGTTACCGGCACGATGGAGTCTGCCGAACGGTAAGTCTACAAAGTAAACGCGATAAATGATTTTTTTACGGTCCACATCGGATATGTCAGCTCATCCGCTATTCCCGCATATCTCGCCGACGGTTCGCGATAAGCACATACCGAATTCGTTCGTCGATAGACGTGCTCTTTATTGCCCCGAGGAATGCAAAATTAATGGGATTTTTCAATAAGATTCGAGCACGAAACAGGTCTC
Source organism: Acromyrmex echinatior (assembly GCF_024713525.1). Taxonomy (NCBI): domain Eukaryota; kingdom Metazoa; phylum Arthropoda; class Insecta; order Hymenoptera; family Formicidae; genus Acromyrmex; species Acromyrmex echinatior. The sequence continues at coordinate 12,235,781 of NC_141859.1, forward strand.
ATTTTATGGCCGCCCCATTCCGAATGGTGCAGATAACGACGCTGAGTGGGTGAGAAAAGTGTCCCGGGCATCCGGTGATCTGGTTAACGTCCTGAAAGAGAAAGAGAAAGAGAGACAACCGCCTGATCGAGTGCAGGAGACGTGGATGCATGCAGAGGCGGCAAGCTTTGTTTGACGAGAAGTCGCTTCTTCTTTGGAAGTCTCCTCCCTGCTGTACACACCGCCGTCCTAAATCTATTAGGTCCCGAATGTGTCTCGAGACGCGTTTTACTAAATCAAATGGGAATGTGGAGAGCGCGAAAGAGCCCCGAATGTAAACTGACTTTAAATTTCAAAGTGGTAACTTTGTTATGATCTTTCGAGAGAGAGACGTATGCGCTATTAAGTGCTGCTACTTCCGGAAGAAACGCGAGTACTTTTTCTTTTCTTTGTACAAGGAAAGCGTAAAAATCAGCGTCAGTCGAATCAACAACTTTACGGAATTTGTTTTAATTCTATCAGTCATGTGAAATTTTGTATTTTCTGTCAGCAATATGAGTTAATGTAGATTTTTATAATGTTTGGACTGTGAAAATTTAAAAAAATTGTAACATATACTCATGAAAGTTAAACAAATTTTTTATTATCATAGAATTGTATTTTACTTATTTTTTTTATAGATTTAAAGAATTTCGCTCAATTTTTATATTTAGGTCATTCGCGTATAAAGATGAGTCGTACAATTGCAGAGTATAAAGATTAAAAAACTGCATAAGTGTCAACTAAAATTTGTTGCAAATTAAGACCTCATCGATGTGGTGAGGTATATTAATTTTGCTATTTATGCTTTTAATTAACTGACGAACTTATTATGTAATTAAAAATATTTTTAGATTCATCTTTATTTATCTCCCTTCTTATAAAATTGATTTTTATGACTAAGGTATCTTGCTGTCACGGTAATATATATATATATATATATATATATATATATATATATATATATATATAAATGGTGCCCATAGATTGCTGTGCCCACATCGTGTCACTTGATATCTCATTTGATATCTAAAATATGTCAAATATCTTCCTGAAGACATAAAGATGCCTTTAAAAGACGTTAATAACATAATGTATGTATTTCTAGCTAGGTATATGACTCTGATAATGAACTATCGAACGAATAACACTTTTAAAAGACTATAACTGCAGCTTTTTGTAAAGATTTGAAGAGCTAAAATTACTTAACCTTTAATAGCTCTATTATTATCTACAAAATATATAATTTTAAAATATATAATATATAATTACGCGATTGATCTAAATGAACAAAATTTTCTATTCTACTAGAATTTAAAATACTGCAAAAAAAGAACGGTTTACTAAAATTTTGTTTAGACCATCAAAATAATTATGTAGGACACTCAAATTGGTTGCTAGAATATTAAAACTTTTTGCAACATTGATCTTTAGTAGGTTTGAGATTTTTATGTAATTATATTGATGAATCAACAAATATTATTTTTAAATTTAACTAAATTTTTAAATACTTTAACAAAATTATTTTTTCCATGCGATATGATTCTTTAAAGTCCAATATATTTAGCCAGCAAAGAATTAAATTCTGGTATTAGAATGCTAAATTTTTAACGTGATCTTTTAAAATTTTTTTAGAAATTTTTCATACTGGATATTAACCACCGAGTGCCATTAAATTTGTAAAGAAACACCGAAGAAGAATCGCAAATTACTTTGCCACGTGGCACTGTAATTTTTCGAAGAACGCAATTCCATAAAAACTTGGAGGAACTTTTGTGATCGTTATATTTCACGAGTAGATTCTTGTAACTCTTGTGGCAAATTGATACAAACGATCGCCACCTCGGCGATACTCAATCCGATAAAACGCCCAGGGACAAAATGTTATGATATAGCGTGCGCAACGAGAAAAGTTTTATCGCACTCGGGTACCCCATCAGTAAACCAAGCTTTTACACGAGATTAAAAGATAAATAATTCCGCAAAACGGGAATATTCATAACATCTCCGGCTGCTATATTCGCGACGTTAATAGAGGTTGTGCGAAAATGTTTTGTGCCTTTACCTCCAATTCAGAGCGAAGAAATTTAATTGTCCTCCCCGGACTACTGCGACCTCAGTAATAGCGTTAATACTAAAAGGGGTAAAGGACGGTCTAAGTGCACACGTGACACAATCTATCACCGCAATAAATTAATCTCTTTTAACTCATGTCGTATTAAATTTATTTCTTCTTCGATTATGCATTCTTGTACAGGTAATATTTTAACACGAAAAAACTGACTTTGTTGAAATATTTAAAATTTAACTAGATAACAGAGAGAAATTAGAGAATAATTTTATTAGTCTATTAAAATTATTATGTAAGATTCTTAAGTATAATGAGCGTAACATTAAATGTTTCGACATTTTAGCAAGCAGTGTGAACGTCCTACATAATTATTTTAATAATTTAACAAATTTATTTTCTAATCCATATCTAACTAAATTTTTTAATATTTTAACAAACTGTTTCTTTCCATATATTAATCAAGATTTACTTTTTATTTGTTTTTTTTATCAGTTATTATATCATACTGGTAATAAGCTGTAAAAAGACTTTTTTATTTAATGATATAGACCTAGTTATTCAACTATACATATTATCTTGTTTAAAAAGTAATAATGGTTAATTACGTAATGCAGCTCAATGTTTAACTATATGACGCGTATTATTTTTTTCTCGATAAAATCCGTGACAACCTGTCGCATTTGAACGAACCGAAATGCATCACGTCAAATCGGCGCGAATCAGAATTCGATTAGTTTCGGGGGTGGTGTCGACCCCTGTGTGCCTATACGAGCGGAGATTTATGTTTGTAAAGTGCGTCCTGCACGTTGACGTGGAGGGGACGTTCCGGTGGAGTGCGGGCGGGAATAATCGGCAGTCATCCGGCTTTTCCCGGGGGAAGCTGAATTTGTGGGAACGCCGCCGAGAGGAGGGACGGCGAGAGAAACAGCGTTACGAACATCACTCTATTTCTGAACAGGGGAGTGCCGCGGGGTGAGAGAGGCGGAGGGCTCGCAGGATTGATGCATCCTTTCGCTTGAATTATCGCCACGAGTCCTACAACTTCCCATCCCTCTCCTGCCCCTTTTCCTACTTTTTTTCCGCCCTTTTCCTAGTCCTTTTCGCGCCTGCTCTCCCAACCACCATCGTTTTTTAACAACTTCAAGTGTATCGTCTGTTTACACTCGTATCTTTCAAAGACGACAACTGCAGAACCATTTTACGAAGCACCCTGTATGCAAGAACTCCTTGAGCGCTTTAAGTGTCGATTATAACTACGTAACATGCACGGCTGTTTATACGTGCACTTAATACCATATCGTTAAACACCTCGTTTTGCGATAATTAATACTCACCGATAACTGCAGAACAGGGCTCGAGTTACATATCGTTGTATAACATGTTTGTGTACTCACCTGCAAGCAAAAAGATAATAAATTTTAGAGAATAGGTTACAGAATACTCAATTATTTATACTATCGATTAAATTAATTACTAAAATATTTGTTTAAAATATTCGCCCAAGTGTGTTTTGATATTGAGAGAGAACTGTTTAGTATTTGTGACAATAATTGTATGGTAAAATAATTATGACTAAAAGACTCCATTTTTATGATTATTATTACTGTAATGTTAGTAATAATAATAATTATATTTATAATTATACAAAAAGTATATATGTATAGTTGGTACCAACAATGACTATAAATTGTAGTTAAATTATGATAATTGCAAACAATTTTTAATCTTCAGTTTTTAGGTTCAAGTATAAGTTTCAAGGCAGTATTATCGCTGATACCTTAATATTATTTGTGCAACCTTATATGCTGTGTCTTATTTTTCCGATGTATTCACATTTTTTTAAATGTACATCGATAAAATTTTTTTTTTCTTTTAGTGCAGTTCTAAATTTTTCATCTGAAAATTGTTTTTCGCGTGTCGCTGAAAAATTACCTTTCATATAAGACTTCGTCTTTTAACACGTATTATTTTTCATTAATCTTTTCATAACTGGTAAAAATAAATTGTACAATGAAAGAAAGATTCGTATTCATTTCTCGTTCGCGCGTTCTGCAACACCGTGAATACTAAATAGATCGTAGTGCCTGCTGAACCTTTAAAGTGTCCGGTTTATAAACGGTCGTCGAGGAAAATAATAGTCACGAAGAATGCAACGGAGTGACCAGTAGTCGCTCACGTACGAGACGACATTAACAAGTTAATGCTTCTCTGCAACTAATTTAAACAGTCCGGCTTTTGACTTTGCAAACGCTCACCAACAAAATCTCTATATCTTCACTAACTTCTTTCATTCTATAATCTATTATAAAACAATTCCAACTATTTTTTCCAATGTGTTTCGAATTTTTTTCAATTTACTTCAACAGGGTATCATCTATAAAATTGACGCGAATTATAGGAAGACAAATATACGTGATGGTTTTCTTAACGTGGACAATAATTAAATAAACGGTTATTCTTCTCAACCAATTATTATCTGCAAGATTAATTTGTTTCAAAGACTCGTATGCAATAAAAATTCGACCATAGGGCAGAATCTAAATTAGCGTACATTATAAAAATATTAGTATTGTGTGTGTTCTTCGAGAAGTGGGCGGTTCACGCGGCGAGACAACCTCAGGCGACAGAAGATTAAATCGATGTCGATTTCTATCTAACGTGAGAGAGAAAGAGGAGAAATTTTGTCTTATTATCCAATTAAATAAATTAATCTTTTTGTGTTCTATTAGTAGTTTTACTAGACTTTAATTATATTCTAGTTCTATTAGAATTTCTATTAGAATTTATTCTTAAAGTTTTTGAACTCTTTTTAATACAATGCCAAAGAAATGCAGTTTGCTGTTATCGCGATCAGAATCATATGAATGCTAACATTTCACAAATATTTTTCGTCATTATGTGACGTCCATCGACAAGCTGCTAACAATTAATCCGGGTGAACAACAATACGTAGAACAGCGTCGTAATTCTATACCTAAAGACCCCCATGCATAGAAAGCAAACGGGATGGAGGAAGCGAGCAGCTAGGCCTGATCTGGTATCATATTTCGTGTTATTCAAATACCAACAATGCCATTAAAGGATTTCTCTGGTAATCCTTTCCTCGCAGTTGGCGAGAGAGGAGCCAATGCTGCACGAGAACACCGAATGGTACAATGCACGTTGGACAATCTGCTCTGGGATAAACGGACGCGAAACAGCCGCGGGACTAGGCCTATCTACAAGCTTTGTTCTTGCCGATCAGCCGAGATCCCTCTAGCTTTACCAACACATTTTCTTCATCGTGAGACATCGCGAGATTCTAAAGAAAACCCAAGATTTTCGATATTGATTTAGGTTGCGATATCAAACATTACATTTAAAATATCAAAGATAAAACAGAGTAAAACAAGATCATAAGTACATTATATTATTCATTCTTTTCAACAGCAGAAAAAAGATATTTTATTTTTAATATCAAAAATATTAATGATATTATAAATCATGATTTTTTCATTAGATAAAATAAAATAACAAGAGTGAATAAATTTCTATCATTCTTTTATCATTTGTCTCAGTTCACTGCGTACAGCTTTCTGAGATAGAAAACGACAATCAGATGGGGATGAAGCCATCGCCATCATCCCCAGTTCGGCCGTTGGTTCGGAAACAATCACATTATACTTTGTACATCAAGTCGTGTCTACCCTCGCAACTCCGATGCCGGATTCCCCTCCGGAGCTAACCGGACTAATGTAATGTAATGATCCCTTATTCCTTTAAGCTAGAAACAAATGAACGCCTAAACTCGGTTACTTTAATTAAGTCATTTCCAGCATCAGACAAAACAAAGTATAGTCTCTTTTTCTTCAAAAATTATTATATACTTTTTGTTTTCTATTCATTAATCAAGAATCCGAAGAAAGTCAACGTCCGATTCTTGGTGTCATAGATTCGAAATGATATCGTACATATTTTCCAAGTGTAAAAAAATCACAGATTCGTCAGGTAATACGTATAACGTATAGAAGAAGGCAGAGGAAAGGTCAATGAATAACGCAAGCGAATTTCTTTCGCGCAGAAGGCGGTTGTTGGATTCGCAATAAATTCTTGCTGAAGATGATGGGTTAGGCTAGGGGTCATTAAGCCGCGTATTATAAATGCATTAAATACTTCATGGCGATAGGATGAGTCAGAATCTCCACCAGCAACGGAAAGCCGGATTCTGAGAGGGTGGCAGGTGGCGCCAATTTTACGGACCGGCGGCTGTGACGGATGTAACGAGACGCAGCTCTGAGCGCATTCTGCGTGAGCGTTCGTCACACGTGGTCGCTTCGCTGGGCACGATGTCATGGCTTGTTTTATGGGAAACCCGGGGGTGTTCGGAGTACGAGAGGATCAAAAATCATCCCCTTCGCCGCATTGCGCAGCGAAGGATCACTTTTGCGAGATTAGAAACATAAATGTAAGTACATACACAAGTTATTATTATTTTCTATTTTAATTTAATTTAATTATAGAGAGAGAGAGAGAGAGAGAGAGAGAGAGAGAGTTGCCAACATTACCAAATTCAATATTGTTAAATTAATCAAGTAATTTCCTAATAAATTTATTTAGAAAATTTAATCACAATAATAATGATCTAGAAATAAAATCAAATAAGAATCCTATTTTCGATCGAAGCGGATCTTGGTGCTTAATCACTCTAGTAACATGATTTATTGGCACAATATTGGTCGAATATTGGCTTAATATATTCCCAACATTTGACAAATGTATCACAAATAAATTACTAGGGAATATTCATATGCAAATTTGCAAATATAATTTTCAATTCTATAAATTGCTCACTGATTCGTTAGACTTGATACGCAATTATAAACTGAAACTGAAAATAATCACAAATTATCAAACTAGAAATAACACAAATAAAAATAACACAAATTTATTATTCATCATTATAATGTAATAATGATGCCAATTTTAAAATACTGCAAAGAATTTGTTACGAAAAATATCATCTCAGCCAGGGTTGAATCTGGAATTCCCAACATATCAAGACGAGAGTCTTATCTATTCAACCTCTGAGATGTTTGTCGCAATAAGCAATAGTGATAGAAAGAGACATACATAATTATAAATATTAGAAAGAAAATAATTATAAATATTAGAAAGAATCTTATTTTTGATCAGAATGAATCTTGGTTCCTAATTCATACTCAAATTTGCAAATATATTTTGAGTAGATTATACATGCTTCAGAAAAATTGCATTGCAGAGTGTCAAAATAAATTTTGTGCAATATAACAATTTTGATCTCGTATATTGTGAATAATTTTTCACTCTAATATCTCACGCGTAAAATTATCTTCAGTTTCTAAAACATTTAGCATATATCATTAAATATATCATTAAATATGAGGATGTATGCATTCATATCAAGAGCTACTCCATTCATTCACGACATTCAACTTTCACGGATGACCGTGTTATTCAACTTAATCATCTCGGTAACAAGATTTCATAGGCCAAGTTGAACTCCGGATTTTAGTGAAATGTGACTATAATCATCCCAGGAATCTCGCGCATTGAAATCGCGGTTAAGTCGGTCGGACTCCGGATGTAATAAACGAACAGAGACATTTTAGCGCTGTCGTTAATCATCGTCACCTGTTGTTCGTGAAGCGGCTTCACTTCGCAACAAACTGATATGGTCTTATCAATCTCGAGGACGAGTCGTAAACGTGTTACGTGTTCTATTTAACTCGCGTGTACGTTATTCTCTTGCACGGTGAGAAGTACTCCTAGATGCGGCTCGGTACTCTGGCTGAGCTATTGTGCCAGAAACTCCAGCTAGGGTTTTCCTAGGTGTTGTGCCTCTAGCCAAGTAGATACGGACGGTGCGCGTGGCTCATTAGCACTAATGAGTAATGAGTCGATGATTAGAGGAGGCGGTCCGGAGGCGTGGCGCCACCTTGATCTCGCCGACGAAGCGAAAAGCAAACCCCGTACCTTCGCTTTCTTCGCCGTTCTCTTTTTGCTTCCTCTGCCTCATCTTATTCGCGTCTCGTATTCCTCTTGTTTTAAGGCTCTCCGTTCCCGGCTGCAGAGTTCCTCCGGGCCGCATCGCGGGGCGGCTGACGTTAAAGTACGACTAGGATCTCGCCAGGCCACATTGACCGGTATCATGTTACCGAGTACTTTATCGGAGCAGGTATAAGAAAGAGGGGAATTTTTGTCAAGTTTTTTCGGTGCAGTAAAACATGTGTGCGCGAACGTTAAATTAATTCTGATATACGTTGACGTTTCTTCAATGAATTAAAAACGCACGTTAATTTAGAAAAATTTTTACCATCTAATGTAGTGAAAGAGAGAACAGAATGAGTTGAACTGTACTTGTAGAAGGTAATCTCGCGTGGTTGTGAAGGGAAAATCGGCAAAGATAAAAGACATTGTTGGCTTGACCCGAGGCGTCGAGCTCGCGTCAAGATGCTCACGTCAATTCCGTCGCGGCTTCTCTGATGCCGTGCTACTCTGATTAGGTCGTTAAGTTTGCTAATACACCCATAAACTTCCTTATTTAGCGAACGATACCGAAAGTGCCTCATCCACGTGCACAGCGCGATAAACCACTCCGCATAATTTAACTCTTCGAAGTTTCGTACAAGATTGCGTGCCATTTTTATCAGAACGTTCACTTTCCCTGCAATTTGTAAAATAAAAAATGGACCCAATCAGAACAGCGAATCGTAATAGCGTCAAAATGACGTTAACATAAATCGTAAATGACTGGAAAATGACTTTTAGTGATCATTTTCGAGTCATTTTGATATCATTCTGTTATAATAATTTGTTCTGCTTGGAGACCTCAGTAAAAAATAGAATTGGAGAAAAGATATCAGTGAACTGCTGACAACTTGGAGAAAACAGTGATAATAAGCAAAACTGTTCACATACACGTGATAAATATTATTAACCGTTAGACTATCCTTTCAACTTACAACGTAAGCTCGGGGTCAATATGCTGATGTACACGCAATCTCCTCAAGCGTTCCTCATCTTCACCCAAACGCGCATATTTTTCGCTTACAGCCTGTGTATAAACACGAAGAGTTTATCTACGTGATTATTAAATGAGATGAGATCTCGGACAACAGGATATTATTTCACGTAACCGCTATAAGATCTGGATTCGCTCCTACGTTGCTCGGTTATCGTTGCATATATTTTCTGACTATAATGAGTTTCACTGCGGTACTCCCACTCACTCGACGAAGGAGGTAATTCGTGACCCTTGATCATAAGTCGATGTGACGTCGTGTTTTCTTCCCGGTCAGTGATCGTAAGCTTGGTAATGATAGTATAAGGATACGTGCGGAAGAGAACTCGTTTGCGGTCGAGAGAACATTACAAAGAGGAAGCAAACGACAGAAGAAAACCACTTGGGAAAGAGAGAGTTTTGAGCCATGAAGGTGGTGTCCCGCGGCTAGTGTCAACGTTTGACTTTACGAGGGAGCTGGCAGGCATAAGAATGGGAGAAAGGCCGAGGCTCGCAGGGGTCCACAAGGTACAATGGCCACCCGTTGCGGCGAGACCAGCCCCCTCGACTCCCGGACAAGTTAATGTTATTCCGCATCATCCTTGTATAGTTGCGTTTCTATTAAATAGACGTCAATCATCCGATCCGGCAAAGATTTATGCTTCCCATCGGTAGACAGGGTGGGCTCTCTCGAAGCGGAGAGACATGATTTTTAATAACAGTGCGGCGAAGTCGCGGATGCCATGATTTCCTCATCTGAGAACAAACGACGTACGAGAAATACTCCTCTTCGAAGAATTTCCTTTTAATTTTACCCGACAATTTCATACTCTGCCGCGTTTAAATAGGGACTTATTATTATCAGCGTTGCTACTATATAATTTGTTTAAAAGCGTTGACATTAAGCAACGTGTCGATAAATACAGATCTATCAAATGCCTGTAAATACATTCATTTCGTAATATCTAAGATATGCAACGAAAGAAGATTACTAAGAAATGTCTTGCATGCAATCTCGCGGAAAACGATAGGTTAACCCCTTCCTTTGAGACACGCCGCCATCAGTTGGGATCCCTTACGCTATTCGAAACGTTGTTCGACCCTTTTCGTTTTTCCAAGAGGGTAACCTGATCCTGTTATTCGCGCGGCAGAACTCACGAGTTGCCGTGCAGGATGCGCCCATCCTTCCATTTTTTTTTTACTCGCGCTGTTTTCCTCGGAGTATAATATGCGTGAAGACGATCGGGTAGAAGATAAGTGAATCCTTTGGGTTACCGAGTCAAGCAGGTATCGAGAATACACCGACAACGTACGATGCGCATATCATCGGTAGCCAAGGACGATGCGCGATGTTGTAAAAAAGATCATAAATATAAGCGAGCTAAACAATCTTGGATGTGTTTGGAGCACATTATTATTATTATTATTATTATTATTAAAATCAGTAATATATTATTGAAAATTAGTAATCAATTATATTTTTGCTAAACTTGATAGTAAAGTTCATATGACTTTTTAGAACTGTATAAAATTTTGTAAAACCTACTACAGGTGGAGAATTCCCCAATGATAAGTAAAAGAATCTTCAGAGAAAATCAATCAAAGATTAATTATCTAAAATTAATTTATACATTAAGTTTATGATAAAAAATAACAGCTTTTTTGTATAATTTACATCACGAATCATATCCACGAATCATATCGGCATCTTTTTCCACTCTTAATACGAGCGTTACGTCCAAATTCACTCTCTCGAGGAAGTTTTTTCCCCCCGGTACAAGGTGTCGCAGTCGAGCCGGTCTTCCTTCGCCACAGAGTACAACTGGAAGTCTGGTGGAAGGCCTGCCAGGTGACGGCGGCGCCTCGGACCACATCCATCTTCATATTCGGGGCCTGTTTGAGTCCCATCCCTTCGGTCTCTCTATCCTCATGCGGCTCACGAAGCACAAGGAATCCAGAGAGAGAAGGAAGAAAAGGGAAGAGAGGGAAGTATCGCGCGGGAAAGGTAGACGAGAACGAGCTCGAGCTTGCTTGTTATTTATTAGGAGGTTCTCGTTAAGGTCCAAGCAAGTCCACGGCCCGTGGATACGGCGGAGACCTGTCACACCCGCGTTATCTGACCGACCGCATTGTTTTAATCTCCCACCAAACGTCGTCGTCGCCGTCTCCCTTTCTCGTTCTCTTTCTTCAAGGCTCTCTCTGCTATGCCTACGCCCGTCGCGGTGAACCTGCGCGCAAGAGCTCTCGCCATCTTGCCGTCGTCCTCGTCGCCCTCGTCGCCGTCGACATGAGACGAGGTAACCACGAACTTCTCTCATAAGATGCTATCGGGCCGCGGCAGTTTTTAGTCAGGAACATCGGTGGCAGGCAAAGATGCGGCCTGTTGTCTGCCGTGGAGATTGATTACGTCGCCATCCGGGAATTAAATAAGCCACGCGATGGTTTCATCCGTCGGCGACGTGGCGGGTCCGATCACGGGATCTTACCTATTTAATCCTACCATGAAGACTTACAAAGCTCCCGTAATATTGGAGAGTCTATATTGGCGTCATGATAAGAGGAATATACGGGAAATTGCAAAAACGATTTTGCGAAGTATCTAAAAATTTAGCTAAATCTGAAAATAATTATGTTAGGTCATCTAAATAATTATATTAGAAGCTGGTTAGAATGCAAAAACTTTTTGCAAAATTAGCATCACATCTGATTATTCTACATGATTATTTTAATGATCTAACATACTTATTTATAAAGGGTCCCGCATTATTATATAGAAAATTTAGTCTTGGTAAAATGAATTAGTTTTCTATATATATATAACACTACATATATAATAGTGTTTTCATATAATGTAGTTTATAATGTAATAAACAAAAAATATCATAATACTCAATAAAAGATCATTTATGGTTTATTAAAAGTGTAAAACTTGTGCTCACGGCACCAAAAGCCACCATTATAAACTCTTGTCTATAACATTTTTTGTTCGCCACATTATATGTATTATTTCGAAACTAACTTATTTCATCAGGATCGAATTTTCCATATATTAATACAGAGTCCTTAGTATCTAGTCCAGTTTTTATATGTATACTTCAGCAAAATCGTTTTTTTCGTATAAAAAATTATTTAGTAAAAAATTCTTTTTAAAGAAAAGGAAAAGTATTTATATCACTTTACTTGCACTTTTGTACTTTTGTAATAGCAATTCATATTACAGAATTTCAACTGTGTGAACGTTCATACGGCTGGCCTTTCCACAGAAAGATTTCCTGCTCGGTAACTGCAAACTTTATGAGTATAATAAAGGTCATTCTCAAGAGATAGCTTAACAAATATTTATATCCAATGTTTAATCCCTATCGTTGTTTAGTACCTGACTAATGGTTTTACGGGCGTGCGTAAATTAAGTGATTTGCAGATGCCTGAAAATCACTGCTTATCGCTGTTGTGTTCGCGTCGAGGTACCTATCTACGATCGCACGCGCAAGGCTTGCGAGGCAAAAGGTAATGGGCAATATCAAAGTGAAACGGATGGCAGTGGCTGTTTACCCCGAAATTGCCTTTCGAAACCGTTGCGAACGGTAATATACAGCTCACGGTATATCACACCAGAAATGCGGACGTTTATGAGCATAGCTGAAGGAACCTTTTGTCGAAAGACATCAATATGGTACAATGTCAGGTGTCTCCATGATACCGTGCATGTAGCTAACTGTTTCCCCATCCTTACTTGAACCACCCACTCGCATCGCCACCACCAATGCAACCATCATTCGAGACCCGTCGCGTCGTACCGTCGCGCCGCTCGCCCACGCAACAAATCACAAACGAATCTTTTAATTGCCTGACATCTTTACGGTTCCTATAAAACAATGAATAGGTAGGTTTCGAAAATGCTGGACAAAGAAACCGTAGCCACGCGGATCGTCCTGTCGCGGTCATCGTTATCGTGCTGGTATCCGACCAAGACCTACGATGTATATTACGTTTACGGTGTTGTCGGTATTTTCAAGATTGTGCGCACTGAGTCGCCCCGCTGATCCGTGAATCCCCGCGCGATTACGTCCCCAAACGGTCATCAGGGGTCGGAGGGCCGATGTTCAAGAGCCCCGTTCCTGTTACGAGGTTGCGGAAACCCGAGATGTCGGAGCCGAGCCTCTCTAGCGTCTCTCAAGAATTCTTCGCTGCTCGTACCTACCTGTCTCAGACCGGAGGATGTTTCATGATAATGGCTCGCACAGTGCAAATCGTGGCGAAAACAAGGCTCAACAAGGACCGTCGTACACGAGCGCGCTGCTCGGAGTGCGGAAAACATGGTTTACGGTACGACGAGGTTCGGGTTGTACATACAAGAATTCTCGCGTCTCCGACTCCGGGCGATGTCCTTATCTGGTCCCGATCCCGCGGCGAGATGCGCTGTGTGAATATATTCTTACGTCGCGGAGAGAATGTCGACGTAATTGTCTATCGCAGATCATGGTAATTCGCGGGGCATCGTTGTCCTCGGCGTTTATAAATTTTATACCGCGGAAATCTCGCTCGTAGAATTAGTATTCTCAATCATCCACGCAAGCGTGCGAATGGAATTTATACCTTCTTTTGCGCTCACACGATACGACGAAGATACATTTTGATAGCGATATTGAGAGGAATCTATAATCTCGTGGTAAATTAAAGTAAAGAGGTATAACGTACATCATAATTTTTCGAGATTGAGTTGCATTCATAATTTGCTGTCATTATGGAGGGGAAGACATATATCCCATTTCATATAATTAATAATTTTAATAATTTTCAAAGATGTTACAAAGTTCTGAGCAATATTGAATGTTCACAAAATATATTTTATTCTTTGAAATCTTCTAACGGCATTAATTCTATATTATTCATTACGGTTTCTTTTTAACATAATTACGTGGGATATTCTTATATATCTCAATTTTCATTGTTTCCTTTACTAATTTCTAATTAAATAAATAAGGCTGATAATATTCTATATATTCTTTAAATAAAGATAAATGCAAATTTTTTAAAATTATAAAATAATTTGTATAAATACACATAATAATATGTATAAATAGCATTCATCCTTTACAGAAATTTAATACTAGCCAATTTGCTAAAAGATAGTAATTAATTATACATTTGGAAAAAGTACTAAACAATAATGGTTTTAATACTTAAAATATTCAATTACTATCTTTCAGTATTGGCTATCTTCCAGTATCAGATTCTGTAAAGAATACATTAAAGATTGGAGTACCGTGCATCTCAGATAAGTAATAAAGAATTAATTAAAATCATGTAATCATATAATCATATAATAAAGTAAAGACAATAATATTAATAAAACGGATTTAATATATTTAGCTTCGTCTATCATTTTGTCTCGTAACCAGTCTTCGCATCCAGTAGTCACGGCAACAATGACCAAACTTGTACCGAACAGTTCTTTCGATTTACCACGATACGAAAGTTCAAGGTCGAAGAATAAATCAACTGTATAAAACTAAGAGAACCAGTCGTATCGCAATTCATACAATGATATTGTACATACTATTAATAAAACCGAGTAATTAATGATCGACCGCGATCATTTTCAAACGATTTCTCCAGACCGTTATGCATATATCGATATAGATATATTGCTAACCACGCTGTGTGATTGACATAGAATTCTCGACGAGGGAACTGCGTCCATTAGTAATCATTCATAGAACAACGTTTCATTTTAAATAACAAAAACATCAGAAAGCATCGAGACACAAAAAAATTACACTGAAAGAAAAGTATTTAATATTTGTGATCATAATTGCATGGCAAATTTATTTTTATAATTATTATGTTAATGTAATAATTATTATATTTATAGTTCTTATAAAATAGAATCGTTTCGTTTTTTTTTCAACTTTCTTGATATGTAAGAATTATAAATATAATAATTATTATTAATATTAAAACAGTAATAATTAAATAAAAAGAACTCCTAACTAAATTATTTTACTATACAATTATAATCATAAATACTAAACATTGCATTTCTTTCAATATGTAAGAAAGAATTTTTTTAATTCTTACACCTTTTATTAATGTGAACAACATGTAATACATCTCTGTCTCTTTTACTGATTTGCAATAAAGAATCAAATTTATGACAGATATTAAATAGCATTATTAAACTTGTTTAAATTAGCAATAATATACTGTTACTGACAACAGAGCTGAATTTGTACGACGTCGATCAAACGCAATCAAAAGTAAGGTCTCGCGATCCGAACATTATGTAACAAACATATCAATAAAAACATTTCTAAATGTCGGAGAGAAAGGCCGGATCCTCGAGGGGCGCCAGTGATAGTCGCGGAGATACTCCGTCCGTCGTTCGCCATGCGTTCGTTTGGCATTATGGTCGCGGCGTCTGAGACTGCGGGGGGCGCCGGCGCCGGCGCGTAAAATCTCTGCGTTATGAGTCTCCCTTCCCCCGCACACCGTTTGACCGCTGGTGCCCAGCTCGTCGTGGGGCCCCACGCCACGTCGGGGCTCCGGCAACCACATCGGTCCACCACCTTGCCTCTCGCGCACCTCGCCATCCTCCTCCTCGCCGCTGGAAGACATCCCGTTCTTCCGTGGCTTTTGTTTTAAGGTATCCTGAGGATCTACCGGTCCGTGATAAATGGTACCCTTCGGGACAGGATCAATCGATAAACTACGTGCAACTACGGGCGACACGTTCCCCGATCCCGGTCGCGACAGAATTCGCCGGCTCGACGAGATCGGGTCCCTAGATGAAGCACAAAATGAAATGAGGTACCAAGTTTTTTCTTCGATACCTGTCCTATTTCGACGACAGAAGAAGAGGTGGGAAAGCGATTTGCGCCTGCCATTTGGAAGGTGTACAGTTTGGATGGTGAGCTTGATGCTTATCAATACTATATCTGAAGTAGTGATGTCGAGAAATTGAGATTCGATCCGATCGCAGCCGGTTTGATTTTTTGTGAATCTATAACGTCATTCAAACTTGGCCAGATAAGATTTTGGGATACGCGAGGTCGGTGTGCGTCCGTGTGGACGGAACCGGACCCGTGTGAGTTTCGTGGGGAGGTATAATTGAATGTTTTGTATAATTAACCTGCGCCATAACTCAACGTACGTCGCGCCTCCAGCCGCGGGCGGACCTCCCTTCTTCTCCACGCACGCACCTTCACTCTGGAAGAAGGTATTTGTATATTCACCAACGGGCCTGCGCTCACAGTGTGGTATTATATACTGCTCCTTCAAATACTATTAAAAGCAAACATTGTAACGACGTGGTTCGATGTACCATGAATAAAGATGCCGCAGCAACCCGTTTCTACTGAATACGCGCAGCAACGTAAAACCTGTCACCACAAAACCCACCAGATATACAGTACAGCGATATTAGTATGCAGTTTAAATGTTGCTTTATTAATCATTTAAGTATCTAGTATAAATTATGCGATTCAACAAATTCTTTCATCGAGTGAAAAATAGCGTTTTTTGCTCATTTCATTCTAAATTGCTAAAAATCTTTTGCTGGCGTGCTACGCAAATTCTAATAATGACATCACACAAAAGCTCTTGATTTGTACTTCCCAGATGCCGCTGACTTTACTTTAGAAACACATTTCTCTTTATGAAAAAATTCATTTATTGAAAATTCAAATATTGAAAAAAAGCAAAAAATACTATTTTTGTCTAATATACTTCAATTTACTAAAAATCTTAACGTGCTACGCAAATTCTGACAACGAAACCTGTTCAGCGTGAAAAAACTTCGGAATATATATTATGGCGCTTTAGAGAGAGAGAAAAAAAGAATAATTTGTCAAACAGATCAAATAAATTAAACAAGAAGATCAGTTAAATGTAGTCTGTGAAAGATAAATCGAAAGAAAGAGAAGAAGGAATCAATGAAGCTAACAAAGAGAAGACAATCTGTAAATAAACTAAGATTCAGGTTCAGTTATTGCAGTAAATTGACTCATGGCCGAAGAAAACTGATTTTGCATGTTGCATGACAGCGTGCCGAAAGCGGGCTTGGAGAACAGCGTCCCCTTCTATCGATTCGTGCGGCCGGCTAACCGGATAATCGTTGCCGAGAGGAGCCGAGAGGCAACCTCTCTTGTAACCAGCATCTTCGGCAGAGTCCAACAAAACTCTACACGTTTACATTGTCCTGCACTAAATGACGTCGATATCTCGAAATCCCACCACAATATCGTGAAATCTTCTAGCAGTTGTAGGCTTCATAAGGACTTTCGCTGCTAAGGACTTTAATGCCCGGTTTTTCATTATCTGATTAATTTGTGTGCGTGTTAGACTTAACCTGAGGTTTTAGGCAACGGACTGTGATGTCATAGACGAAGCTCATTGGGTGTGAAACATCAAATTAAGCACAAATTAAATTAACCAAATAATGAAAAACCGGACCTAAGGAATGCCCTTCATGAATATCACCTGTTTACTGTTTGTACTTTGTTGTGTTCACAATCATATGATTTATGTGTACTGGATATTAATTCGCTCGCTATCGCCTGCTTTAAGATGACATCAGCCACCGTCGCGCGCGAATAATTCAGGGTAACGAGAATTAATTGCAAGCAAAGCGTAACGATCGCGCTATTCTTCGTGCATCGACGCGTATCGCGCGAATTCATACCTTTTCTTTCATTCTTATTGTTGATTTATAGGAACAATAATATGGACTGTATGTAGGACAACTAGCAAGGTGAATAAGAAACCTTAATCTTGTGTTATATTAAAGGAAATAATGTTGTCTGATCAGGCAAGAGAACAAGGATGTTCACGGAGACTCGCCTATTCATCTCTGTATATTTGTAAAATTATGAATTGCGCTCAGGGTAATAGTTTGCATTCCGTTGTCCGTTTTCTCACTCCCTGCCTCCGGTCACGCGACTGTAATCAACTGTGTCATTATCCACACGGAGCTTGCGAAACGCATGCAATAGTTTATAAATTACTTTACGCACGCTCGTGAATTATCGATAATTGTATATATATATAGTTATATTGCTGTACTTTACATAAAGCGCTTGGCACATCTCTTGATCGATCGTTAACTCATCAGTTTACATGGTTTCACGAATCAACCGACATACGTTTCATTTTCTACAATATTTGTAACTCTCTTAAAAAATGAAATTTTTTTTAAAATAAATGGAACAAATATTTTTATATATCAGAGCTTATATATATATTCGTGAATGACCAAATATTTCGGCTCGCGATTATTAGCATTTCAGATTGATTGTGTTTAAATGTCCGAACGTTTCGACGCACAGTCACATCTGAGATAAATTGAATTCATAAACCAGAAGAATATTATACAATATTATTCGAAACATCTAACTTTGATCGATTCTTGGCGCTCTCTACCATATTTATTTATCAGTCTAATATTCGTAACTCTTTTAGAAGACCTTTTAAATAAGTAGAATAAAACTTACATATATATCACTTTCCATGCAGTTCAGCGATTCCCTCGAAAGTACGGATTTTGTTACAGAACCCCTAAAAGTGCCCATTTAAATAGCTATATTTCAGAGCTTAGCCATAAGGCCAACAACCTGTCAGGAGATCATACCCTTGTCAAAATAATCGCTAAATTATGGGATGCGTACAGTTTTAACTACCAGCTCGCTCTCCCGGGTCAGTAACATTCCCATTTCCTGCCTATCCACTCGTCCCATCTTGCTCGCCGATAACTAGTCTCTTACGTTTCTCTTTCTTTTTTTTTTGCAACACAGATCTGCCGCACACGAATCGAGAGACACCGGACGCTGTGAATGAAAATCGTGTGAGACAGCTGACGCGCCCATTCCCAACGTCATCAGTTTGCGCATGATTAATGGAACAATAAAAAATTCTTCAGAAACGAACGATCAGCGTGCGAGGTCCACAATTGTTTGCTTTACTTTTATTTTGAAATCTTCGATACGGCACACGACCGGCGTGCGATCATTAATTTTCATCAGCTTCTCCGAGATGATCAGATTCTCCGACATCAAGAACTCTGAATCTCTGGTTTTCGTCGCTCCGCTCGTTATGATAGATCGAGTCTAACGAGTACCCTTCGAGACACCTTTTCGTCTTTTACAGATTACATTTAACGGAGAATATCAGGACGACAAGAGTTGTCATGTTGCGCAACTATCGCGACGAATAAACGCGGCAAACTATTACCGAACCTTTCTCGTGTAGTGCGGCCCCATTTTTACATAATTGAGAAATAAGATCTGCCTTCGCGCGAGCGACAAATTACATGCTCCGTCGAGCAACGCCTCTAAAGGTAAAACCGGATACGCAACACCGATTTCACGCTACGCTCCGACCATGTCTCGTTCCATTGAGACGGTGATAACCAATCCAAGATTATTTTAAGCATACAGATTACCTCGTACGCTTATCAACTAAGTACTCTACGAAACGGTCGAAGAGGCATCTCGATAAAACGTAAAGTACAAATTACATCTGGAATTGTCTATGTACTATGCACCGTGCAAGTCACAGAATCTGATGGAGAACATTTCTCGCTATTTTTTTTTACAAATTTTTTTTTATTCGTCTAATCTAGGAAATCACAACGTATAAGTAATAAACTAAATTCGAATTCAATTTAATACACTTTCTTGAGTTAAGTTGTTTAAACTTCATTGTTTTAAATTAACGATTTATAGAAGAAGATTTATAAAAGAGTAATAACAATCTATAGAAATAATAAAAAATCAATCAGATTGGATATAATGTGACATATAAATTTAATAGTATACGTGCGCAAGTCGCGCTTCGCCAAGCAACGCACGTGATATTAGTATTATGTGAATAATACGAGCTCGCGCGTTTATCTCCTCGTGATTTGCGCACTCGTTGTCGCGGCAGTTTCATTAATATTAATCGATTCGTAGAGCGTCGCAGCTCGTTTTGCAAATGCGCTTGAAAATGCGCCTCGGGCCCCCGCTGCGCCATGCGTCCGCGTGCGAGATGCGATGATTAATGGCAGAAAAGGCGGGAAAGGCACGACCTCGGATAGTGGTTTTCCCTTATCTCGCGGCTCGTTTGCATGCGCGCATCCACGACACCGCTTCGCATTGCGTCGCCTCGCACTTGCGTGTCCGCTCGTTATTTTTCGATCGTTATTACTATACAACTATATACGCGCCGATACGCATCGCGATGATGAACCTACCTATCGCGCGATTCCCGGTAATAAAGGTAGAATAATTAGATATCTCCCGATGAGAAAATTGCAATCAAATCTATCTGTCACTGATACGCTTTTAATGCCGCGTGAGTAACATCCGTATCATAAGATCGAGATTGAGATTGGATTGGAATTTGATTCCTAATCAAAGCAAAATTTACTAAACTTGATATTGGTTTACTTTCTTCTGATTAGATTTCAATCCAATCTCAATCTCTAGTCTGATACAGCATAAGAAGTTGAATTTTCTTCTTACACCGGAAATTGTCGAGCATGATAGTACAATTTACAATGGTGTCGCATTAGAAGACCGTGTCGTAAAACACTAAACACTCTTGCAGATGCGATCACTAGCAATTTACTGTTAATTATGGTTACTTTATTTTCTTTCCGCGGAAGAATCTTGGTCTCTAATTTTACGCTATTTAACGTTCTTTAAAGTCATCAGTGTTATGTATAATTATTAATAAAACAGTAAACTGATGCAATTAAAGCTTGATAATCTTCATATATGCAATGGTTTTTCTATGCCTTTTTCACAAGTCGTTTAATTTACTGAATATATTATAAATATTGTACTCCATTCTCGGTAGATATTTTAAACATTAAGACACTACACAGAAAGTATGTTTTATAGAAGTATCTAAAAATTCAACTAAAATATGGATCTGGAAAATAATTTTATAAGAATATTAAAAATAATTATGTAGAACGCTCAAGCTGATTGTTAGAATGTCAAAATTTTTTGCTGCGTTGCTCATCGTTTGAGTTTCCTATTATATAATTATTTTGGTAGTTCAACAAAATTATTTTCAGATCAGTATTTACCTAAATTTTTAGATACTTCAGTAAAACTGTTCTTTTATATAGTATATTAGATATCAGATACTAGACACTTCTTGCAGAGATTGGAGATTGAGGAAAGAACGTATAACGTATCGCGAAATGATCGATAGGTGATGCGGAACCAAAAGCTATTTGCACAACGTGTAGCCCTGAAATTCCATTCCAGTCACGTATCCAGATGGCACACGCGACCACCGATACCAGGCGCCATCGATAATTGCGGGGCAACGTGCACCCGTACAGCTCGAAAATCGATGGTGGCGAAAGGGTGACGCGAAAATGGGCACGATCCGTGCCCTGTACAGCGGAAAGTAGAAGGAGAAAGAGAGAGGGGACCCAAGAGGGCATAATAAATATCAGGTAAGAACGAGATCGGGCGCTACTTACGCCGTCAGCGATAATGACGGGGTGTGTTCAGGCTGTTTGCTTAGCGAGCAGATTAGTGAATGAATCCACAGGTGGGCGCCATCCGTCACACTTTGAATCGGATCCAGCCTCGCTCCGCCTATATTGCCAGCGACTAGTCCTCTTTCAGGTCCGTATGAATAGGGCAACGAAAGGACCCGAATCGGAGAACATCAAGAAGTATACACAGACGATATCATTGATGAATACATCCGATTTACGATTATATTACACAACGTAAGAGTTTACATGTTTGTCAAAGTCAATGAAATAATGTTTTAAGGCTTTAATTAAGCTGAGAAAAAAATAATGTAATATGTAGCTCGAAAAAGGAACCAGGACAATGTAATCCCATTACAGCACTATGTTGAACCAACATCGCTGTAGCCGATAATTATAGCTTCATTCTTAGTCATAACGCGATTGCCTAAATTGCGCCGTTTTTAATCAACGTCTAACATTGTAGCAGCACCGTCCCTTGATACGTATCGTGTCTTTCATATTTATGCATATATAGGGTGTACCCCAGAAAAAAATGCACAAAAATAGATTGTACTGGATTAGTACTTACAAGAAGATTTGTACTTTTACATGATTATGTACCAAATGTACAAACTGTGCGTTACAGGAATATGAAATTTGCTAGAAAAAGCTGTATGCTATTTAAGAGCAGAGTGTTGTATTTGAAACACGTTGTATATATGTATACCTTCGAGCAAACTCTTAGCACTGTGGTGAACTCGCGTATCTACAGAACGGATACACCCACAAGCTTCCCGCCTACCTGCAGTCGCTGACAGAACTGATGTGGCACGAGACAGTTGCCTATGATATCCATCATCATTCCTTTCGAGGATAATCGGTCGTCACGCCTATAACGACCGCTGAAGGAGGATCGGCGAGAAAGATCGTCTGCTACAGTAAGAGAGATTTCGGACGATCGTTTATTTGGCACTTTAGATTAGAATGACACATTTCTGCTTCCGCAGTTCGCGTGGCCAATTTAAAGATATTATCTATATATTAGAAATATATTTATAGTTTGGATTTGAGACAGGAGTCAAGTAAATAACTGCGATGCACAAATTGGAAATTAAGATTCAGTACTTGCCAATTTGCCGACAGTAATAAATTATGATTATTTTTGGATCAAGTCATTTTTTTCTCGATTAAGAGTATTTTACACGGATGTAAAATGTCGCACGATTGAAATCTGCAGGAAAATCCATTTTCTACACCACTGAAGAGCCTTGAGGCACCGATATGATGGAGTGTTACGGAGATTGGCAGACCACCGGAGTAATGTCCGCACTAATAGCAGTGATTACCCCTGCCTTGTTGAGAATGAACCCGCCTGCTCCTTCCAGCTTGCCTGCTCTTCAGGTTCTGCCCCGTTCTCTGCTTCGCGCTGCCCTGCCCATGAATTGATGGATGTTTACCAAACTAACTGCATCCTTTTCGCGCAGACTATCCCTCTGGTCATCGGCTACCTGGTCATCGGCAACTTCGAGTCCCATCGAAATCGTGGATCGATTAAATTATGCGGGATATGCAAATTTGTATCTCGATACGCGCGCGTGCACCTTGATCTTCGTGCCTTTAGCAGAAAACGCACAATGAAACTGTTGGAAGAGTAATTATTGCCTCTTGTTTTTATTAATAATAACACGGGTGATATATACGCAAGCAGAAGAAATTAGATCCGATCAAGAGTTATATGCTTATTCATCAAACTCAACGTGAATTATTATTCCGGAATACACGATACATAATTCAAAGAGCGAGCACAGACGCATCGCGCTCGGGAGAGGAAAAGCACGTCTCTTCTTCTCGAAGAAGCCACGTATCGCACGGCAATCTGACCGCAAGAGTAGCTGACAGGCTTTATTATTTATCGACACATGTTTATAATCGCAATATGCAAGAATAATGCGATGGAATAATTGCGATAAGATACGGTCGCGCATTCGATGGCTGGTAGTTAAAGCGAGGTGGACAGTCTTTGTAATACTATCACGAGATATCGCGGATCGAGGCACGGAATAATTACAGTCATATTATTATAACGTCACTCGCACTATATTACACCAATGTCATGCATATGTATTGCCTAAGAAGACCGTAATCGCATAACATTAAACCGGTGCTCGGTCACAATCCGCCCTCCTGTCATTCTCGTTTAGTCTTTCATGTACAAACGTGTACGCTCCCGATAGAAAGTTTTTTTCATATCGTTATCTTACAAAGAGATCCGTATCCGTTACACAATCGCCTACACAATGTATATTTATATATGAATAACACGGCGATATTAATAATCCCCGAGTGTGAAGTGAATCGCAGCGAGAAATACCACTAACTACGAACTTGGAAATCTCTAACACCGTATGATCTACGAGGCAGTTTGTATTTGCGATCATTGATAAACGGCTCGATGTCTCGAATTTTTCACGGCGCTGTAACCCTCGTTAATGATATCTTCGTCGCGAACCAACGTATGGCACAGACCACCTGTCCAGTTGGTATCCTCTTTCTCCTATTTTCTCACTATCTCCTTCTCTCTCTTTCTCTCTTTTTTTCGTACAACATTGGACATCGCACAAGGATATTCACAGCATGTGTCTGCGATAACTATACCACAGGAACGGGAACTTTAGGCGCCACAGAGCAGGTTTCCATAAAAATGCGAGTCTCTCGAGCCACCGCGGAGTTTAATGTCCCGTGTGACCTACCCTCTGAAGCTGAGGCAACAAGCCGTTAGGTTTGTGAAACCTGATCTGCTTTTTCTCCTCCGAAATGCAAACTCGAAAGATATAAAACGATGTAAAAACAGAAATTAACGATTAACTTTTTAAAGATTGTTGCATTGCGCGCTGTAATATATAGTAAGATATATTTATACTTTAAAAGCGGTAGTGTCGACTTTCTATTGTGACGGAAGGAATGGTTTTGCTGAAGTGTTTAAAAATTTAGAGAGATATAAATTTGAGCAATTTTGAGCAATTTTGTTGGATCATTAAAATAATTATATAAGACGATTAAACATTGATAATAATGTTGCAAAAAATTTTAACGATTTTTTAGCAACCAATTTGATTGTCCTATATAATTATTTCGATAGTCCAAACAAAATTATTTTTAGAAATGTATCTAGTTAAATTTTCAGACACTTTAGCAACATTTTTTTAATATATATACCTTGAATATACATTATATGTACATTTTACAAACAGCATATGCGTTCTATATATATGCTTTCCACCTTGATGAATGCTAATAAGAAACTCAGGAAATTGATTATTTATTTTACGACCGTACTTCACGTTTTGCTGTCTCTAAGAATAACCCAAGTGGCGACTCAATTTTCAGCTTATGCAAGTCGCGACGACAGCGTATCGTTATTACGTATCATCACGAGCAATTATGTGACATAAATCTCACATACGATACGCAATATAAATAACCATTAATTTACGAATGGCTGCAAAGACTTTGCGATTCAGTATTTAATCTGCGAAAGAGGAGTATACATAGTTTCTTCGTCA
The DNA here is from genome assembly GCF_024713525.1 of Acromyrmex echinatior. Lineage (NCBI taxonomy): Eukaryota > Metazoa > Arthropoda > Insecta > Hymenoptera > Formicidae > Acromyrmex > Acromyrmex echinatior. The sequence goes on from NC_141859.1 coordinate 12,260,929, forward strand.
AATTAGAGACGAAAAGTACATTTGTGAAAGAGCGGCCGTATCGTTGATTATTTGTTTTAGATATTAATGCCTCGTGCGGACTATCAATAATTCATTCTCGACGTAATCGCACGGTATGCATCCTCTATCTTTAACATACGGCGTTGCGGGACAGACAAAAAGAGAGAAAGGGAGAAAAAGAGAAAGAGAGAGAAAAGAGGAACAGTGTGGGGCGGGAGAGAAAGAAGAAACCCGTGTAAACGATAAATCACGATAAATACGTTTGCCTGGGCCATTATAAAAGGTGAAGGAAGAAGAAGGGAGAAATCGGCGCGATCGGCGGTGGAGGAGACTCATAAGGAGAGATACGCACAAAAGGGTGCAGCGGCGCGCGGTCCGATATGCAGTCCCTCCCTGAGGCCACTCCTGGGTGCATCCTCTTCTGCGGCCGCGCATTACGATCGCTTAAGTCTCGGCTCGACTATCGAGTGATCCATCGCCTACGAATTCGACGAAGCCTCCCGCCTACCCTCAGGACATCCTCGACTAATGAGCGTGTCTCGATCGTGAACGACCGGTCTCTCTCTCTCTCTTTCTTTCTCTCTCTCCCTCTCCCTCTCCCTCTTCCTTTTCCTCTCTCTCTCTCTCTCTCTTATTCTTCCTCTCGCCTTGCTCCTCATTTCTATCTCTGCTTCCTTCTTCTCCTTTGCTTCTATCTGTCTGCCTGTCTTTCTTTACTTCTCGCGCTGTTTCCCTCTTCGCTTCCAGGTGCGCTCAGCGTTCTTTCTTAAAAAGGATTCCAATTAAGAGAGCCCGAATGAGTTCGTACGTCCTATTCATGGGCAAGTCCGTCGGTCAAGATATAACGGAGACGACAGGTGGACACTGCGAAATCCTTGTGCATACCCCCGAGAAACACAGAGATACGATCGTCGGCGAGCGATTACCGAGAGTCTCTCGCGCGGAGAACAACGAATATATTTTCTTTATTAACTAACGAGGAACGTCGCATTAAAAGAGACTGATCCTATGGAATTGATAAAATTTACACAATTCAAGGAAGTTAATGATCGTTTACAAGATGATCGAACTTATCGAATAAAATTACGTATTTAATTATTAATTCACATCATCGAGGAGTAATTGAAAAAAATCTTGTGATATTCATTAGATTCAACTAGATAAGTTAAACACTTATACCTTGCAAGACACAATATTCTTAGAATATTATATAAATATTAAAAAGGATACATAATATTGACATAACATTAAAGGAATATTGTATGTGCTTATAAGGTAATTAAATCTATGAAACATTCTAGTCGAAATAACTAAAAATTCAATTGCGATAATCAAAATTCTGATTTATGTAATCAAAATTTATTTTGTTTGTTTTTCTTGTTGGTACCAGAAATTTTTTTTCTCAAATATTTTTTCTCAATATGGGTATTACAAATTTTATTTACCGCGCTAGACACATGACTTCCCTGAGTGATGTTCATCGACTAGGTGGGAAAAAGCAGTAGTTTCAGTGCATTCTTGTGAGAAGCTTGTTCACCTATGCCACCGATTCATAGTTAGTGCGTGGCAAGGCGATGGAAGATAAAGAGGAAGAGAGACGGAAGAGCGGGCAGACAGATACCGGGCCCCACGGGGGGTTCATAATTGCCGACCCTGAAGATCGGTAGACCCCATGGGGCCCTCTTCTGTTTGTTTTATTCCCTAGTTATACAAACGCGAGATCTACGACCGATATATGATAATCGTCCTTCTAGTTCTTCCAGTTCACCTTCCTCTCTCGTTCTTTCTCTTTCTATCTCTCGACTTCTCTCTCAGCTTTATCTCGGCTTTCCTTTCGTTTTTTTTTTATTATGGAAGCTTCACAAATGTAGGGTGCCTTATGGACACTGATAGACAGGGACACGTCCGAACTAATTCTAGCCAGAATCTGCCTCCACTAGCGGTGCCGTGGAAGCTTTCGCCACGTCTCATCATTTACGACGTACACTTATTCAAATTCTATGACGGTCGAAATGATTGATACTCTTCGTTATGAGCGGCTACCTTAGACTTTCGCGTTCGTCAGTTTAAGAGAGGCCAGCGTAAAATATTACCTCAAACATTTAATATGTAAATAATGGGTGTATGCTATTAGCGCACACATTTTTAAGCTGCACACATTTTTAGCCGCAGTGTTAAATGCACGTTGATAAAGGTGCATTTGCGATAAACGATAAAAGCGAATTGAAAGAAATTAGAAAATAATAATGCAATACTGATTGCAATATTGATTGCAAAATAAAGTAATCGAACATATCACAGAATTAATGCTTCTCGAATGCTTTTTAGCTTCTTTAGTCTCATAAGAAAATGCTATAAATTTAACTTTGGTCTCTTTCTTGACGATTTGGTTTTTCATTAAAATACAGTTTTATCGCCAAGACAACAGACGACTATATTTCAAATAGATAACACCGTGAATGTTCCAAATACATATAATCTATCTTAATGAAGAGAAAACAAGATAAAGCAACTAATAGTCGAAGATTAAATAAATAACGCATATTGTAACAAAGACGCATATTCAGTATTCAGTATTCAATATTCAAGTGTCTTTTTATCATGTCTTCTCATATGTGCTTTAATTTAAGTACTCACCTCACTGTCGATTTTTTTAAACTCCGGATCATCCTCGTCCACCTCGAAATACAGCTCTGTAGATGTAACGGAAATGATGCCGGGCGCCACGATACCGGGTGCGATTAATTTGCCTTTCGTGCTAATATTCACTGGACCTGGTAAAACACGAATAATCAGTCAGTGTGCGTGTAAACAGCATCCCAATGAAATAATAACATATTGCCTGTACACGCAATTTTTTTTTATTTAAACGTGATTGAGTTTTCCTCATTTTTATTTAATTGGAAGATGTATTCAAAAATTTACATACAAATATTATTAAGCACCAAGATCCAAATCTCGACTGTATTTTGACGCTTACTTATCTGTGTTTTTATTTTATTTTAAACTCATGCATACTATAAATTATCAGTAGCATGCTTGTTTTGTAATGTACGACGCATAGAAATTGGAAATTAAATGCAGAAAATTAAACTAACAGATGACAATTGACCGATACTTAAATAACGATTTCAATGAAATTGACGAAAATAAAACCGGTTTGCGCGGTCAGTAATATGCCATTAAAATGTCGCGTCTCGTTTATCAGGTTCACTCGACCAACCTGTCAAGTCGTTGTCGAGATCCCTGTCGTCCGTTAGCAATTCACTGTCATCCAGAAGATCCGCCGACTGCAATTGCTGTTGGTGTGCACGCGAGGCTGCGAGATGCGCGTGAAACTCTTCACGCGCTTGAAGTATCGCATCCTCGGGTGCACCGTGTTCTAGAGCCGCCTTGAGAGTAGCCTCGGGGTGGCTCGAGCCTAGTGGATTGTGCACGAAACGCTTACGTCTACGTGCATCATCCTCCCAAGCATCCAGTTTCCAGTATTCGGCTAATCTGTAAACAGCGATAACAGGTAAATAATATGATATATATAGAATACAATTATGTGCAATATAAAATCAATTTAAAACATTTGCGCTCACTTTGCAGCCATTGGATCCATGTATCCCCATGCGCCGTGCTTGTTAGACAAAATATTTCTGACTTTCTCCAGAAGCCTGCTAGCGATAACATTATCACGTCTTCGTGCTGCGGTGATTAGATGATCGCACATGCGTTCTTCTTCCCGACGGTCCAATAGCGTTTGCGCGCATTGTGACTAAGTATCAAGAAAGAAGTATGTATTATTAATATAATGTAATATTAATGTATTATTAATGTATAATATTTTTTATATAGTATTGGATTATAACAATCTATTTCAGCAGAAGGATTGTTGTTGTCGTATCGGTATTAAATGACTCGCGAAAACGATCTGGCGACAAAAACTGGTCGGTTCTATTTACAGGGCAATGAAATCGCCGGAAGAAATGCATGCAATACCTCAAAGTCAGCATGCTTCAGCACGTCATCCGCTCTCATCCTGTTTAAAATGAACTCTGCCTCGTTTGCGACTCTTACTATGTGATCCTTCATCGCGTGAGATAGCAGCCTGTGTAACGCAAGGAAGCATTTTCATGAAGGGAAACGAGAAAGTTTGATTTTGTTTTGTTTGCGCGCCTAGCCGTATAATAAACGTCTTACCTTCCTTCGTTAATGAGCTCGATGAAAGCGAGACCTGCGTGCTTTTGCAGAGAGTTTTGCCATTCTTGAGAGCAGAGGAGCATAACCAATTCCACGACGGAGTTGCTGTTCTTAAATGTGGTTAAACCTGGCAAATTACAAACAGGGAATCGTTAAACGAACGAACGATAAACGGTGAATAACAATGACTGACAAACGGAAGAAACGAACAGAATCGCGTTCTACCAAGACCGTATAGTGTATCGCGGATATTGTTAAAAATAAAGTACATCGATACGTTGCAAAACCCCATCAAACGCTACGTTCCTTGAATATAAAATCTGCGAGAATCATCGTAGTCTCTACGCGCATGCTGAATACTAATGATGAGCGATTACTTGGAATACGCTGACCATCTTCCTAAAGCGAAATCATAAAGTGACTAATTTGAATACTCGGTGTGAAATACTAGAGACAGAAATACTATAAAAGTAACGAAAGTCCCGCCAAGTATGCCCATTTAAAAAGACTCTAAATTTTTATTTATCACGCGAGCATATCTAAATATATGATTTTAAATATTTTACACGTACAACATTGTTGAATTCTTATTTTTATGATCACTATTTTATCTTTTAAAATGCCCACAATACATCAATCTCGCAATATTTAATAACGAACATTGGTTTGTCATACACATGTTTACGAATTGAATAATAAATTTATTCAAAATAATGTTCAACGTTTAGAAAAAGAGACGATAAAAAGAGTATAAAATAATAAAAAATGGAGCATTCTGCCAATATGTTAAATATGCATATTTACAATAAACATTTTACCGCAATAAAATATAATAAGAAACAAAGAATAATTTTATTTATTATTTCGGAAAATATGTCTATGTAAAACTATGAGTTTTAGTTCCTTAATTCTTCATTCTTTTTTATTCGTAGACGTGATATATCTCGACATCGTTTAGAAAATATAGACCATACTATAACTGTTCTCCGTGTAATAAAGTCCAACGTGAAATATATCCTTTTTATTTATCGAGCCTCAAACATTCTATATCATATTACGCGCGCGTAAAATGTGGAATGTGAGAGCTGTGATTTCCTTTTAGGAATTTTATAAGCGCGTACTGAAACTACGATATATTTATGGCGCAATTTATATAGAGACTATTCTAAAATCACACATACACACATACATATATATATCAAATAATATTTGAAAAAAATGATATTCGAAAAGAAAATTTGTCTTGGCTTGCTCATAACATTTCCTTAACAGATTCATATGCAACATGCAAACATCGAACACAGAAGAATGATTGTACGTTCGACGTACCCTTGCAGCTCGTACCTTTTCCTTCCATTAACAACTCTTGACCATGGGAGCCAACAAGTGTTTTGGACAGGAAGGGAGCAAAATCCACCATGATCTCTCGAAGGAGGGGGCAAACCGAACCCAAAGCCATTTCCAGCTTTTGCGTGAGAGAGGCTTCGCGGGAAGGTGTTGGTACAGGTAAATGATCAACCAGACCTTTGATTGGTAATTCATCGGCCCTCGGGGATGCTGCGGTTACTACCAACCGATCAGGAACTCGCACCACAGAGATTTCTGCCGACGGTTTCTCCCCACGTTCTGCGTTGCCGAGCATTTCTTGTTCGAGAACGTTGCCTTCGCTGTCTTGCATGTCACCTGTGTATTTTATAATGTATCTTGCCTTACTTATCAAGTAGCAAGAGGATTCTTGCAATGAGATTAATTATATTGAACAACAAATTTTGATCAACAATTTTGTTTCTCAACAAGCAATAAATGTTTCTCGCAAACCTTTTTATTAAAAAAGAATTATACTCTCCAAAAAATTCAATCACCTTTTAATTCTTAAAAATTTGTTTTCAATTTAATATGTAATAAAATTCGTAATATAATTATAAAAAATTTAAATATTTTTTTACAATACATGAAAATAAATGTTAGATATGAAGCTCCTTTTATATACAAGTTTAAGTGATATAAAGTTGTAAAGTGATTAAAAAAAATAAAATTTATTGATAAGTAATATTTAATGTCAAAAAATTATATTGATTTACAAGTTTTCTATTTCTCAACATTTGAATTGCGATTTTTATTGCAAAAAAAGTTATAAAAAACGAATTTAAATTTGTAGTATTTTTTAAAAATAAAAGTCTTTGATTTCTCAAAACCCAAAGGACTTTTTACTTTCATCAGCAGCTCAAAAACACATAAGAATCACTATTTAGATGTTGAGAAACAGAAATCTTATGAACTGTATTATCAATCACAAGTGATGGTACCATAACTGATTTGACTCTTACCACGCGAGTGTGCAATATTGTGGATATTACGCGGATCTTCTCTTGGATTTGTAATAGGCATCGTATCACCGTCTTCATTAAGATTTACATCTGTCCAGGCTTCTTCGGAAGAATTGTGCTTGTTTTCGTTGTCGGTGGTAACTTCAGAAGGACTCGGATCCGCAGTGATATTGCTGCGATGTACTGTCTCCTCACTGGAGTCATTGCTCTGAGAGAAAGTCGATTAAAATAAAGGCAAGAATGAAACATTAGAATGTTTTCTACTTCAATTAAAATCAATCGTAAATTATTTTAAAAATATTGATATATTTTAAATAGAAAGAATTGATTAAAGATTCATGAATCAAAGATTTATGTATTTTTATAATAAAACAGAAATGATTTTTTAACCAATATATAAAACGATAATATTTAAAAGCATTTTTATTTTTTCATACTGCTGAATTTTATTAGATTAACACGGAACTCCTTTTAATGATCGTTACTATGTAAAACTAATCAGATATAACGTATTTCCAGGCCTAGGAATCTCACTACGATGCTAAAGTCAATTACTAATGAAAGTTTATAGAGCTATATTTTATTACAAAAACATTTCATAAGATAATTTCATACAATCACACTTCATGATATACTCTCGCGTGCCATGTACTTACTTCATTACATGCAATTAATAGTACACCATTACTACGCAATCAACTAATATATTATAGAAAGAAAGAGAACCAAGCTTCTCTGTATTCAAGCTTCGTTAGCGAACTTGTTAATTCTAGTATAAGATCAAAGTTATATACGCGTGTAAGGACCGCTACTTTACATTATATCAATATTACATAAGCATCCAAAAAGATATAAATCAAAATATATATATATATATATATCGCTCTCTCTTTCTTGCACCCGTCAAATGGGCATTATTGTACCGTTGCGTATCCTCTCGCATTCTTTTTACGGAGTGAGAAAATTTAAAACAATTAAAAATACATTTATCTGATCGCTCCCAAAACGCGACCGGTCGCGGTGACATAATTCGGGAATCGAGCTCCCGTCAACGTCCTCCACACATCCGGATCTGTACTCAAATTAAGTTTTACCTGCAGATTTCGTGGCAGTGGTTCGGACCTTGTAGAAGTGCCAAGCGTTGGTTCTGATGAGGTGTAATCCTCGAGAATAGTCCGCGGCCGAGGTACACCACTGTGACCTCCCTTCAGAACCAGTAGTTAGTACGCATAGCAATGCAAGCAGAGGAAGTTAACAATGAGAGAAATTCGAGAGTCAGAGTATCGCATGCTCGATAGAATTACAGATAAATACAGTGGTTTAACTTTCGGAAGTGCGATTACATGTTTGAACTTCGCGGATTGGGGTTTTGTTCTGATAATGCCGATTTTCCAAAGAGAATCCGTAATGAGATATAGATATTACGTGCGAGAGATAGTTACGAGAGATAGTTATGAGAAATCACAATTGAGCTAACGGTCGTTACGCTGGGACTACGTAGATGCAAGACATCAATCGATAAGTGAACACTACATGCTAGGCATTACAAGAGATCATCAACTACAGGTCTCGAAATCACGTAATTGTATTAGGAGAATCAACTATCGAATACTACACTTGAGGGTCATAAAATAGGAACTGATAATAAAAATATATCATAATCGTAAAATTGTGCTAATTTAAAATCAATATTTAAGGATGAATGTAAATTTACCTTGTCAAGAGTCTTAATACGTGTAAATCTAATGTAGCTACCTATGAATGAACTGATCTATTGTAATTACACAGTACATGTTCAATATTTTGAAGTAAAAATTTGATAAGTCGTCATCGCAAGACGAATAATACACGTGATAAATTAGTGCAAAGCATTGTGCGATAGCACAAATTATATGGTCATTACTGCGGTGGATATCCCATAAGATCGTGCGTGATGGAAGAGTGCTAAAGTCTCGCTGCTGTGAATATTATTTGTAACTATCGAGCATAAAGAGAAAGATACTCAGGACAGTATTGAAAGAAATGGAGTTGAATTTTAGTTTAAAGAAAGACCCGCATATCGTACTCGCTACGTAGAGCTGTATAAAGCGACAGAAACATCGAATCATCGTGTCTACGTTCTTGATCTATCGAAATGCATGCAGTCTCAAGTAATACAAAATTGTTATAACTTTGTAGAACTATCTCGTTTTTATACCAATCAGACTATGTTGTCACTATCAGATTGCGTTTTATGTGACGGACTTTACAAAACTTTTACCTGAGATTTTCAGTTCAATTTTTCTCGATGTTCACACTTCTTTTGAATTTGTTTGGTAGAGAACAAATGTCCGTTGCACTTTTCAGTTTCGCATTGAAATTTCGGATAAATTGCAACTTTTCCGCGAAACTAACTTACCTTGGTTGACGGCGGTCCAGACGATGTGACGTCATGATCGGCCAAAATTGAAGAATTGTTCTCGTCGACGATGATGACTTCATACTCGCCATCATCCTGAGAGCCAGATTGACTCATTATACCTCCACTACCTGAGAACACATGATTAAAATATGATATGAAAAATCGATAAATATAAAAACATTTTCTTCTTGCTAAGCCAGTTGATATTCATATACATGCGTTCAACGATATTATGTAATTGAAAGATTTCATTTATATATTTATAAATAAAATTCACAGTTTGCCAATGTAAAAAATGTACAAGACCAATAACTTATGAAATCCACAAGGTACATCAAAAACGAAAATACACAAAACATTCTTCTTTGTTTGTTTTACGTAAAGGGTTGCACAAAATTGCTGCAAAATAAATCATAGCACACAACAGACATCTCAATTCTTCAGTTACTCGAACCTTAAGAAACACAAGCTTTTATTATACTTAGTTTTTTATATGCACATATATATATATATATATATATATATATATATAGAGCATTTAATAGGATATATTTAATTATATAAATATTATTATTCTAATTTTCAGAGTAGCCAGTGTTCCTTAAATATATTTATCGAGTAATGAAAAGCATTAATTGTAAAATATAAATTACATAAAATGATAAAAATATACATCAAATTCGGGGACTATTGCATTTTGTTCAATAATAGCGAATTATTTGTTGAATAAATACGCATATTTTATGTCATACATCGCATTGACTTTTAAGGGATGACATCTTCATTATGTTCATGCATGTCTTGATTTGTATTAATAAAATATGATGCGCTTTATCGTCACTGAAATACCTACATATACCACATGCTGTAGAACGGAACAATTATTAAATTGATTTTTTACGCAACAATATGCTGTAAGTTCGAAGTAACTGCTAGCTTTGTATATGGCATGCAATGCGAACCTGTTAGAAAATTATTAAATAAACAATGTAATTAATAAATATTTGATTTTAATAATAATAAAAGTAAACAAGAAATTAAATCAGATTAGATATTTAATACATATAAATGAAATGTGAGAAGCGAAAGGAGAAAACGAACGAGTTAATTAAACAAACTTCCTTTTAATAAACAAACTTGTAGTCGATCGTAAAATATATATTTTTTGAAGATAATTTAAATAATAAATTTTGTAGTGCAGAAAGAGCCGGTTGCGTTGGTACAGCAAGAGAAACATCGAGAAAATTGTGTATAGACTCGTTGATATTGACAAGCGGGTCGTGCAAGTTAATGGATAAATAAAAATAAAGCGAAATAAATCAGGCCAGAAGAACTTGGGCATTCCGTGAAACAACTTTCGGGTTTTCGAGTTACCTTGCAGACCGACACCGGAGTTTCTATGACAGAGATTTCGGGGCTGATCGATATGCTTTTGAAGCGTATGGTGGTGGTTGTTGTTATTGTGATGATGATAGTGGTGATGGCGATGATAGTTATGGTTATTCGGATGATGATTGTAGTGATTATTGTGGTGATTCGGGAGATAATAATTAGAGGATGGCTGGCGATTAGAGTGCCTGGCAGCCGGTAGCGGGTGCTGGTGGTGGTGCTGGTTGATGTGATGGTTGGCATTGGCATTGACATTTGCATTGGCGTTAGGGTGAGATCCCGGGAGGAACTGTGGGTACACGTGGTGAGACCACTGTGGAAATAAGGGCCGCCCTCCTCCACCACCATTCCCATCTGCCGAGGAACCACATTTACCACGTTATCCGGTCGTGCGCAAACACTTTTATCGCTCGCGATCCATAGCATTTTTGATACTGTTCTTCACTCTATGCAATTGTGTTTAATAAAATTGCGAATAAACAGTACAATTAACATCTGTTCATCTTGAAGCTCCCATTTTTGATGTTATAACAAATTATAACAAATTATCAATATTCTTCCAAAATATTAATTATACAGTGCAACATATACACAGTAGTTGTTTATTTCGACAGTTTAAAAACAATTATCACTAAAAACTTATTTGAAATAAAAAAAATTTAGAATATCCAAAATTTATTATAAAATTCTAAATTTATTATAAAATTCTAATAAAAAATTATATGTATATATGTATATATATATATATATATATATATATATATATATATATATATATATATATATATAGTTTTCTTATTGTTTTATACACACACACACACACACACACACACACACACACACACTTATTACAGCAAACTTTTGTTATATACATTTAAAAATTACAAAAAAAAACATTTAAAAACTATTAAGTATTTATTTCACATTCATAGAGTGAAATTCAGTAAATAACATTTTGTATTATTTTAAATATGTATTATTTCTTAAAAATTGCTAACAATTTTTAATTAATAATTTTTATTTCTAATTTGTAACATAATATAAATTTTAACAAAAAAAAATTAAAATAACGGTGAAAATAATAATATATTATTATTTTCATCGAAATAATGTGTGATTACACCAATATAATAATGTTTACACCGATTCGAAGTTCTATATCAATGTTTGTAATATCAGTAACAATTGGAGTATTACATTCTAAAAGAACTTATTTCACACAATCGTGTAACAGTCAACGATATTTGTTTTTCTTTAATTTTCCACATAAAGAAATTCCACATCCAAGAGAATACAACAACGATAAGTATAATGACGTAAGTATATTCGTAACGCAAAAAAGGTGCAAACACATTCGGCAAACATCAAAACTCTCACTGTCAGATACATATAAAATGTTTACTTCATACAGTGCAATAACACATGCTTTCTACTTGGTGTCATGTGCTGTTGTCTTACAAGTTGCAGCTACATCGTTTGGTGCACAGTGTTGAACATATTAGCTACATATATGCAATTTATAACATTCATCATATTTCATTCATTTACAACATTACTGTGACAGAAAATTTTTTAGCCAGTTAATCTGTGAAACTTAATGAAAATTGCATAATAATTTTATAGAAGCGATGTATGTACCAATGTTAATTAAAAAATTTCGGAAAAGATATAAATTTAATTTTATCTAAACAGTAAGCAGATAAAATATTTTTACAAGATATACATTGTAAGTTTCTCGTTTAGATATTTATATAGCTGCAGTCATGCTGTAATATCAAAATTATCAATTAATTTATAAATTGAATTGGATTTATTTATATATTATAACTTTTTTAAAACAAAAGATAAGAGAATATATATCTGACATGTAAGAGTTTTGAGTAAATAGAAGAATTTTTAACTTAAAAATTTTTAACTTTTTAAGGGAAGTGTTAATATTCAACGTGCATATAATTATAATATTAAAATTAATGCATTTTCTTTTTAAAATTTTTTAATAATTTCTTCCGTAATAGATGATATAATCTAATAATCACAATTATAAATGTTAAATTTTAAATTATGTAGAAAAGCATAAAAGTATTATGTTATCAACATGGAATAGCATTATTCTTTGTATAATAAATATTTTTATAAGTTCTTTGCAGAGTGCATACCCAGCATAATAAATAATTTAAATACTCCGAAAAAAAATAATTTTTTATAAAATTGTTGTACATAGTATTTTATAGTATATTTTGTATTATTTGTAAATTGTAAGATATATCTAATATTACTCTCATCCATTAATTAAAAACAATCAATGAATTTTGTGTATTGATATTTACACAGATTATTTTTTGGATTAGTGTTAGTACTATTATAGTGATCGGTTAGTAAATAAGATATGGAGATCTCACCTGAAGGGCTACCTGGCCTGAGACCGGCACCATTTGTCTGTATTGTTTGCACTGGACTTGGTGGGCGCTGCGATATTGGCGGTTCCAATATGTCGCGATATTTGGAGACCATCAACACAGAGATGAAGTAAACTATAGCAAGGGACAGAAACTGTGCCTGCTTGGTTTCTTCCTGAAATTAACGTGTACGTGACTTAGTTTTCTTACCTTATACATACATACGATCATTTTACTTTATCATTCTATATGAAATATCGGATACTTACAACATCTCTGTATATCACAGCTCTCAAACGATTTACGTCCATATCTTGCAGTAATTTCTCGGGATCCTTCACAGGACTTAACTGATGCGTGAGATTGTCCACGATGTTCTATATAAATAAAGAATATTTTGATACAATATGTAATACTATTAATTACATTTTTTTAATAAATAGAAATTAAAGAAAAAAATATAACATGTTTATCGCATCTATTAATGATGCTATAATCATTAAAATGAGTTTGATCGGATAAAACGTACCTTAGGCGATGTCTGAGCCCCGCGTATAAGCGATTGTATATGTTGTGATTTATTACTAGAACCAATCTGCCGACCTAACATGCTGTACGATCTGCCACGTTCTTTACACTCTAAGCAGTTTCTAACGGCACATGTACAGACCTATAGAAGCAGTTTATTAGGTGAATATAACAAAAAATGTTGTGTAAATGTACATATTAAATTTCTAACTGGAGCATATGTTAGAAGCTAAAACATTAGGATTGAGAATGAAAAACATTTGTACAAAACTAAGAATATTTGAATTAATTGTACTTTTTAGAGATTACAATTATAAATATGTTACATTTAATTAATTGTGAACTTACTCGTCAATTTTTCATATCAAATACTCATAGATAAAATATTCAATTTTTTTAAAATTATAAGTCTTTATAATCATTTGTCAAAAATGTTATGTTATAATTTACATCGAAAGAGCGAATTTAAATTAAAATTTTTTTATTAAAATTTTTTATTCACGTAAATATAGAATAGATTTATAAATTCATGTAAATTTTATTCACTACATTTCCCTATATTTTGTATTTTTAAAGTGTAATCTGTACTGTACAATCTGACATGTGCATGCCACAAGTATTATGTATATGTATATATTTTCACTAAAATAAACATAAATAAAGATACAATTACTATTGCAACTGCACTTTTTCATTCGTGGATCACTAAAACCACATCATTCATCGATTATTAAGTCGCAATTTAGATATTTTTATACGGGAATTCTCTTCAAAATTAATTGCACATGTAACATTGTATAAAGCAAAACTTAAGAAAATACTTGATATCGACATAAACTTTTACAAGTTTCTTTCTATACTGAACTTGGTATATTGTAAATTCTATATTTCGTCAAGTGCATACAAACACACATTGTGCACTAATATTTAATATATTTTCCTAAATTGACAAATGATTTGTTAAAATTAGTTAGCCATATAAATTGTATAATAATACAAAAATAACTATATCTAACTATTCTAACGAGATTTATCATTTCATTCTGTATCGATAAAATACCTTATGCAAGATAATACAAACCAGTCGTAAACATTGTCGCAATATGCCACCACTCGACATGTTTTTCTCAGCTTCCAGTTCTCCAAAGTTTAATGAACTGGCGAATATAAGTACGTCGGCCATGTTGACTAGTCTTTGCAAAAAAGAAACTGCCACTTCAATTGGCATCCCCTGAGTTGGCTCGATTACATCCAGTTCATTCTAAATGCAATAAAATGTTGATTAAACATTAAGATCGAAAAAATATCTTTTTTTTTCTTTAATCAAGTATACCAGAACAATTTACGTACATTTGGCGAAGTGGCCGACGCTAATAAGGGCAGCAAACCGCCGCAAGCTATTATAAGGTTGTCGGCTAACTGCGAAATTAGATGAACAGTATTCACCACGAAAATCGCGTTCTCACTGCTGTTCACAAAATCCAATACGGACTTCGTTGAGTGACTGTAATACAAAACTTATCGTAGAATATTCCGACACAATTGATATATCGTTAACATATATGTGTGCAGCATTGTATATCCTACCTTCTCCATACTTGAATGTCTGTTTCCAAAGAGAATAGCACGTCCGATAGTAGTCGTTGGTGTATGTATGACCATTTAAATTCCGGTATTCTGAAGGGAGGTCGTGTCGGGCCTGGACTAAACATTGGTCGCGTGGAGGGATTTCCTTGCTTTGATCTTTTGGCTTCTGCGATAAAAAGAATATATAAAAATATAGACGCACTTTTATTAATACGGCACGGATTAATTTTGTAACTCACCGAAATGATTAGGATCCACCTGCGTGGACGTAGAGGCACTCCTTGGTCGTTTTTGGGGCGACGATGTCTTTCGTAAGGGTACAGGCAAGGAGGGTGGCTCGTGACCGTTATCGTCCGCGATCGTTTCCGAAGTGACGATCGGCAGGCTGGATCTGCGGTGGGTATCTACGTGATCTGGAGTTAAGTCATTCAATAACGCATTGTCCCTGGCAACCACATTAGAACTAACGATTTGAGGCACACCGTCGGATAAACTTTTAGTTGCATCACAGACCGTAGATATTGTTGGGATTTGCTGCTTAGGATTTGGCACTTGCGTCATATTATCTACAGAACTTTGAACGTCGCTATTACTACAAACACTATCTGTAACTTCTACCTCGTCAGTCGTCACCGGAACGTCTGACTTATTATCACTTACGCTAGTAGAAATAGTGGACGGCTCCCTTGAGTGTTTCTCGTTTACCTTCGCGTCTTCGTTATCATTAATAACAGCACTTTTGTCCTCCGTTAAAGAATCCACAGCGCGTTCATCACTACTTAACGCACTATTCACTATTACGGGCTCCACCTTCTCGCTTCCTAGATCTACCGCCTTCTCCGCGCAAGCCTCACCGCTTTCTACTATGCTAGTTGAGCAATTAGGATTTTTTACAGTTTCCCCTGCGTCGTTCTCACCAGTCTCAGTGGTAATGTCCCTGTCTTCGGAAATGTCCTTCTTCTCGACAGTCTCATCATCGTTTTTCTCACCTTCGGACGTTCTGCTTTTTATCTCGCTCGAGATTTCTTGATTCTCAGTTGGCGTCAAGTACGCCTCTGATGTATCGCTATCAATTATTTCGCGGTCGTTCTCCAATTGGAGTTTCTCGATAACTTTAACCGTTAGCGGTTCTCGCGTTTCGTCAGAAGGGACAATTGGCACGGTATCTTCCTCAGTGTCGGCGTCGGCTTTTAAAGCAACAGAGTCGGCCGCATTTTCGATTACTGCTGCAGTTTTGTCGGAATCTTCAGTGTTAGTAGGCGTATTACTATCATCGGTCGTAACGTTATTCTCCTCGACAGACTTGGCAATCTCCTCCTTCACTTCCCTATCCTCAACCGATGGATTATCAACTTTGTCCACTGTTGTGGAAACCGTGTCGGGAATATTTGTATCTGTCACAGTTTCCTTCAAGTTTTTCGATTCGACGACAGCTGTCACTTCCGTGGTTTCCTTAATCTGTTCGGTTGAAGAGGATTCGGTAACAGCAACAGATTGTTTCTCAAGAACTGTGTCTTCTTCCTTTTTCAAAGTGTCTTGAACTATCATCGAGTCGGGACTGGAACTCTCGATTTTGTGCACCTCACTGTAGAAGTCGCTGGAGCTCTCAATCGATATCACTTCGCTGGTTTCTTGCGTAGTTGGCAACGAGACGGCTTCGCTGTTTGCTTCCTCAAGGATCGTTGGTGTCTCCGTGTGAGTCTCACGCGCGGTAGTTGGTGTTTCTGGTTTATCGCTCAATCGCGAGTCCAATGACACTACCTCACACGATTGCAGTGTGTCCAAGGTTTCGCTGCGCGATTTCACGATGGCCGGACTACCGTCGCTTTCGGTATTATCTATTGAATTAAGATCGCAACTGCAGGATTCTTCCAATCGATCATTTGCCTCGGATGAATCAAACTCCTGCATTACAATACAAGATATTATTGAGAGCAATAAATAAATAATTAAATTTGTTGAATGCATCATCTTAAATTGGCAAAAAGTATTGAGCCACATAGCCATATACAATATAAAGAAAATTGTAAAGGGCATAAAATGAAGGAAAAATAATTGGATGACACACAAAAAATGTCATACTATTTAATTATCCAATTTTTAGACTTTAATTAATTTTATAATAGTTTTGTATCAATTTTATTAAATATAAATATATAAACAAAATTGTGTATGACATTTTATACGCCTACGTAAAATTTAAAATTACTCGTATTAAATTTTAAATTACTTTGTAATTTCTTTCCATATGTTGTATCTCGTGATTTTGATTTCCCCACACCGCTGGTCTATTGTATCCGTTACTCCCGGAATGCTGTTGATCCCATCCGGAAATTGTGCTAATCGGCCTCTGCTGTCTTAGCTCAGGATCCGTAATGTTATCGGATCTCTGTCGCTCGTAATGCTCGTACATTTGGGCAAACTGAAGCTTGAATTCCTCATACGATACCTGTATATATCAAATGTATATCAAAATGTATTAGAATCCTTTCCTAAGCGATATCTCGCGAACTTACCTTAGAATGTACGATAGCCAATGTATCAACCCAAACACGCCAGCCACCGTATTCATGCTTGATAGCGTGATGAAGAAGCATACGAAATAAGGAATACACCATATCTGATATCTTCTGTTCTTCGGTGTTTTTGGGATGGATGTAAGCCATAGCAATAAGCCATTCCTGCCACACAGACATTTGCAAAACTGTTCGCCGATTCTCCCGGTTGTTATTACAGAGTAACGTCATGTCTGACAGGAATAGTTTCTTTACTTCTAGCAGTTGCTCCGTTTGCTTTGATTGTCGAATTAATGTCGCCACTACCTTTAGGATCACTGAAAGAGATATTGACAGATTAATATACAAGAAACGTTTGATTTATTTATCTATTACAGATTTTCAGCTTACTCGGATTTTCTAAACGGTAGTGAGATTCAGGTTCAGGATGTCTGGCATACAATATTTGTTGACTGATGTGCTCAGTCATAATCTAGAATTAAACATTTAAAATAAAAATTTAATTTATTTAATAAATAAATATTATTTTAGAGATAAAATATACGTACCTCGTATAAAACATTGTATGTCGGCAATGAAAGTGTTTCCTCATTCAATAAGAGCCTTTCAGCCAATAACGTGTACAGATTATGCGGGCTCATGACGTCGTATTTTCGTCTGTGTGTATTAAATAATATTATTATATTAGTATCTTTTTTAAAGATTTTAATTTTTTAATATTTTAATATATAAATTATCTATATGAAGAGAATTACTTATGTGTACTGCGGCTGAGGAAGAATCCTAGCAGTTTTAACGCTTGCAAACGTATCAACTGGCTTTCAGCTGCCAAAAGCTTGAAAATCGTTCGTACTCCTTGTTTCGCATCGAATGCGGGTACCATCGATGACGGATGTTCCGACATCAAAGATATCAGCATTTGTAAAACATCATGTAAATTTTCATCCTAAAAATGGTTTGAAAATTAAAAAAAATATTCTTAACAATAAATAATTACTTTACATGATTACATTATTATTTAAGATTACCTCGTGCATTGTCGTCAAATAATTAAGTATGCTCTGTAATTCATCGTCTTTTACACCGTTACCGATCATTATCAATTGTTTTAAAAATAATAAAATGTATGAACGAATTGTAAGAATGTCCTTCTGTTGCGGTCGCGGACCATCTATCACAAAAATAAATTAACGTGTAAGACTTTACATTTTAAAAGTTCAGGATGAATTTGCATTAACTGATTAAGTATGGTAACGTACCGAGTCCTTTCGGTGTTATTCCACTTTTGGCGCGAGGATTAGCTACCCAGTAATAGTATTTGAGTGTGTGCACGGTTTGCAAAACCGTCGATACGCGTCTCACATTGGAATAAATTTGCGTGTCGCTAAGAAATTCTGTAGCCAGGTACGAGTAAAGCCGTGTTTGTACTGGCGCTGGTGTGTATATCCATAGAGCGGGATTAAAAAGAACGTGATCCAGTAGCTGCCATGTTAGGAATGAAAAATAAAACAACTACATCACCATGGATCTGCCTGTTCTTCGGACACACCAATCTAGCCGACTTTTATATTTTTCTGAGCCATATATATGTCATTGAATTTATTTGCATTAATGTATGTAATCCATACAATTTAATTATTTAAAGTTTATTTATAAATATGTACAAATCTTTTTATTATATTTTAATTTATACTTTGATTTCAATTTGATTTCAATTTTGATAAATTATTTATGTAAATACAACGTAAAAAATATAATAATAATAAAAAATATAATAAATTAAAATATTATTGGATACATATTAAATAATGAAAAAATTATAATGAAAAAATAATCTATAGGTAGTATTCATAGTCCATTGTTATTTTAAAACTGTTTTAAGTAATGTCTTAAGATGCTAATACAGTTCTCTGATTGGTTCATGACATCTTAAGATTGTACTTAAGACAGTTTTAAATATAAGATCTAACTATGAATACCGGATTACATGTGTAAAGAAAAAAATAATATACAAATATCAAATACGAGTTATTGAGCTTACGGAAATAATTAGAATTGATGGTAGATAAAGTGCAGATAGTATTGCTGTTACGAGCAACAATAATTAGTGATTTACATGAATATAAAACGTAACATAAAACATAGTGCAAATGGATATTCGTGCATTTATATCAATTGGAAAAAATTCGAGGAATAATATCGAAACTTAAATTTAGGATGTATAATACATATATACGTATTCTGAAAATCGGAAAATGCTATATGATTCAATTAATTGCATAAATATTATTTAACATAATTATTTTATATTGCAAAAGATGAGTTATCAAGGAATGCATCGATTTTGTGTATTAATATAGTATATTAATATTATATTACATTAATATTAAATTGCAAACAAATTAATCATGTATTAAATGTATGATTAGTATTTAATTAAATAATATAATTAATTATGCCGTTGGGACAACCTGTGACAAAAAATAATATACCATGTGATAGGATTTTGATGATAGTGCATATTTGAAGATAGAAATAACATAACTTTTCATGATGTAGCAGAGATAGATGAAGATTCTTAGCGTCGCAAAATAAGAATTATGAATTTTGATGTAAAAGCGACATTATGAACAAAATACTTTGCGTAGCCACTTCTTTTAAATTAGGAAGCTCAAAAGTCGGTAGATTACATGCGATCCGAAGTTTAAATAGCACAATAATTGATCGAAGAAGGCGAGTAGGCATGCTCGTAATGGGATTGTTGAAGAGTCTTTAACAAAATCTCAATAGTACGGAAATGCATATCAAACACATACATTAATATATACGTAGGATATTTGCAAACATTTTGATAGGAGCAATTGCGATGAAAGCGTGGAAGCTATTACATTACATAGTAGAGATGATAACGTAAATTAAAGGAATAGGATACATCGATATTAACATTTTAACGAAATTAAACCAAATGGAATCCATGCAGGGATAAACAAAATCATCTATAGACGAAAAGAGACAGCTAGATGTGCATGGATGAAGAGTTTTTAGTTTACGAAAAACTTAATCAACAATTAATAATATTAAACACATAATCCTCTTTCCCTTCTATTTATCAAATAAATATTATGATGTGACTCTGTTTTATCTACAATGATTAATAATTTTGTTTTTTCTATCAACAATTTTCTATTCTATTTTCAAATCTTTTATAAAAATTGTTTTACTTAATTTTTATATTGTAGGGATTTTACTCTAATTTTTCTAAATCTAATAAGCATTTTACACTATTGTCATAGTTAAGATAATTGCAAATTGAATCAAATATAATATATTAAAATTATAATTTAAAAAATTTAATATATATGTATATATTTTGTATATCCTCTTTAGTTAAAATTACATCAAATAACGGTAAATGCAATTATCTTAACTGCATATATCACTATAAACATATTGTTGTATTCATCATATTGAAACGTCTAATAAATACTAACAAATAATAATTTGTTAATAGATCGGTACCTGTTTCAATAATAAATCACTGTTTGCGCTAAGACAAGTCACTAAATGTTTCGTAAGCTCCAAAAAAGATGCAAGAACTTCCGTCGTGAGATGATCTCGACTGGCTTTCTGTAGCATAAAACTTATTACCAAAAATCCTCTGTTTTGTACCATATGTTGCTGAACGGTTTGAGAACTCTCCACCAAGTCGCAAATAAACCCGAGCAATTTCGAACTGAAAAATGATGTCAATGTTTCTTGTAAATTCCTTCTATTTAAATGCATAACTTTCCAAAGCGATAACTATTAATAAAGCTTTACCATAATGTGGGATCGCGCTTAATGTCGTTCGGCGCTATGCAGTCATAAGGCATATCCAGCTGGGAGAATAATGGGAACAGTACTTGAATACCACCTATCGAGTTTAATGTGCTGTGAATAGAATGTGTTATGATTGCCTTGACATCCTGAAAGTCAAAACACAAAAATTTTTTACCTATTTTACACATTTGTTTTATGCATATTTATAATTTATTCTACATCACTGCTTAAAAAAGTGACAGAAAGTGACATGAATAAAAAAATTGCATTTTTGAAATAATGAAAGAAAATCAACCTCCCTAAAGACTAACATATTTTGTGAAAAAACAACGTAGGTATTTGTCAATATATTGGTTAAATGAAAAAAATGTCACAATTTTAATAAGAGATCAAATATACACAATCCTATATTACGATTATAGTGTTTGACTTTTGATCTTTTGAAAATTCATGAAATAATTTTTCAAATAATATTTTATAATTAAAAATCTAACATGGAAAAAAGTGAAGTTGTTCTAAATATTGTTCCAATTCAGAAATAATATTTAAAAAATACTCTGCTGAAAAGTTGCTAATTTTGAGATGTGTCACTTTTCTATCAATACGGCGATGTTTAAAATAAAAGTAAATAAAAAGCATATTATAATTCTGTATATTTAGTATTAAATCTCTGAATTGAATAAATTATACCTGTAGCATGAGGGCGTGCGGTGTATGTACAAAATAAGAGACATTGCCTTTCGGTGCGCTCTGTAGACAAAGCTGCGAATCTGTCGCTACTGGATTGTACATGAACACAATTGCATTCGATAATTTTCCGTCGTAAAGTACCTGGAATATTATATATAAAGTAATAAATTAATAATAAATCTTCTGCGCAGAAAATTTTCAATACTTATTGTAATTTACAATATATTTATGCTATAATATAAGTGCATTACATTAAAATATACTGCATTACGTTATTCAATCTTACCAGGATGTAAACATCTTGGATACTAACTACATAATATAAATAAATACACAGAAACCACATACTCGAAAGCAATAATTCAATACTACTCCATAATTATACTGCTACTTACTACTAATTACAGGATACCGATTAACATCAAACGAAATCGTATAACAAAATTATACGATGTATAATGTATGTAAAGATGCTTACAGCAAAAGTACTTTGCACATTACTAAATTCGTTCTGCAATATCTGTTCACTAAGAAAGGCATTCCAGTAAAGAAAGAAATAACAATAAAAAAAATAAAATAAACATAAAAATAGATGTATTTTATTAATATAATAGATATAATGCAAGATTCATAGTCACAGATAAATCAACTTTTCCAAAACAAATATCAAACGAATTGATAAACTTATCAATCGCAGTGACCATCAAGAAAATCAGTGATCGTAATTGGGTAATTACCTTAGATGAACTCGAACGCAGTAACAGAATAATTAACAAAATACAAATCATATGTTAACGGAAAAATAAAATCAAAATGCTTACAATTTGCATACTTTGGTCCACCATGCTCGTAGAGAGATCCTGCTCACTCACCCTTTTATGATTGTCAGGCAGATTCAGGTAGCACTCATTGTCGAAACGAAACTGGCTCTGCACGTGGATCGTAAAAGCGATGATGAATATTCGTTCACAAATATAAAGTAGAAAATATCAGCGTTTGATTAACGATTCATACATGTATATCTATAGCACGTAGCAACGGTAAAAAATAGAGAGTGACAGATACAGAGAGAAAGAGTGAGAAGTGTTATAGCATACCTTATATCCCGGTCCCAATCTATGCATCGCGCATATCTGATGCGTTGTCAGCGCTTCGCTGAATAAATATATTGCACTCATTTGTCCGCAAAACACGCGCTCTTCGTCCAGTTCGGGGGTTGCTCCAATGTAACATTTGTCAAAAGGCTGTAAAATGACGTTACCATTTTTTTTTCTTTAAATCATCATTGGCAAAAGAAAATTATTAATATAAAATATATTTGCGGACAACACTCACGTCATTCGTCGAAACGTGCCATGTCATTTCTGTACTCGACGCCAACTGGCCATTGACCAAACACTTAATTTCACTTTTTGTCCACCTATTGTATATATACACTATCGCGACCATATACCACTATAAAAAAAAACAAAAATATTTTTCTCGTATAGCATATAAAAATTTTCGGTGTACACCAATATAAATCAATTTAAATATTTAATAGTCTACCTTTCGTGGCTGAAATTCGTATTTGACACAATGTTGGAAGCCCTTGCCTTTTATTTTCATTGAAGTCAGGACTAAGCAGTTGCCTACGAAATGTGCAGAGTATCCTACTCCCTTACTTGTTTTAAAGCTAAAATAATAAAAGAGAAATGTTACTTTAATAAATCTATCTCATTAGACTCTTAAATGTGCTTATATTTTTATCAATTTATTTTAATATACGAAAACATGATTATTATAAAAACAAATAGTGAAAATTTTATATATGTAAAATAATTAAAATTATTTCTATAAAAAAATAAAATTAAAATAAAATGCAAGACAATTTAAAATAAAAATATAATAATTTATTTATAGATTTTCGGTACATTAAGATTTTCTTAAAATGTCAATTGAGCATCATACTATTAAATTACGTGTCAGTTTAATTTGTGATATTACTACTGTAGTTCGGTTGCGATTGTTTTTAAGTCCGAAAAATCAATTCGGTGCTCGGTTCAAATGACTACATATAAATTCACATGAAAATATTTAAGAACCTAAGATCTTCGATCGTTATAGGCCCTTTACTTGTTGCATTCACATTATATGGTCTTAAATAATCGTTTATTACTATATAAATATCATTTTACAAATGTATATTGATAGAATCACGCTTAATAAGTCCAATCTGAGTGCTTTCCTCGAAGTTTTCGAAAATTTATCCCTCATCCCTCGTCCCTTATCCCTTCATCCCTCATCCATTTGTCCCGCGTTCCTCATCCCTCATCTATTTGTCCCTTATTCCTCATCCTTTCGTATATCATCCCTTCGTTTCTTATTCCTCTCTAGACCTTCGTCCCTTGTCTCTCGCCCCGTCCCTTGTTTTCCGTTTCTCGTCCCTTAATCTTCGTCCCTCGTTCTTTAAGGCTATCGCTCTACTTGGAGAGAGTACTTTCGTAAGGGTACTTGATGTGGAAGCACTTACCAGTAGAGGTACGGTTTTTCTCGTTCGATATTAACAGAGTTGATGGGATCTAGACGGAACCATGTGGTAAAGGTAAATCCATTCTCGTGCGGCCACTTTGCAAGCGGCGGCAAAACAATTGCCTGTAGGAGACAAGATATGATGAAAATATTTTATGTAATTTCAGCGAAACATCATAATATTAAATATAATATTCATTATTTAATTTATTTTCTAATTATTTATTTAATAATTTTTTGTAATATTCTATTATTTTATTTCGTTTTTACGATATTTGATGCATAAGTAAAATGAATAATAATATAAAACAATATTAGTAATGCACAATGGAAATTACGCTATTTCCATTTCAGTTTTAGTTTCTTGAAATGATTATTGCAAATATTACTTTAACTTATCTTCATTAACAGAATATGCAATATTCATTACATTTCATGTATTAAGCTTTTTCAACTCTTTATCTCCAACAAGCTTTTCAAAAAATTATAGAAACTCAGAATTGTATATAATTTGACATAATTTAATAATTATGCATAGGCTGTTTTACGGAGCGCTATAATATACGAAGCAAAAAGCAAAATTATAACGATGCTAGTTATTGATGTATTTATGCTTAACTACGGCTCTATAATATGCACGTGTTTTTTCAATAATATAATTAATTAAATATGTGTAAATATACAAGAAATATATAATTAGAATAATATAAAATGAAGATACAAAAAAAAAGAAGAAAAACTGTCATTATATATTGTTGCTCGACGTTATTAGTACGGTACATCTTATAACAAGTAGGGCAGCTTATAACTTTATATAGTTTGCAAACTTCATTAAGATTACTAATTCAAACTATGTCAAGTACCATTTTTCAAATAATTAAAGAGAAAATTAATATCTAGATAACAAAAATTTTAAAATTTATTGCTTTTTATTAACCACAAATTCGTCTTATCTATAAGTACTCTTTTTTTTCCATATGGATTAAATTAGATAATTATATTATACATAATATGATATTAAATATATAATAAAAAATGTTTGAGTTGTATTAAATCTAATATTGAAATCAAAACATTCGACGTGTTACAATGAGCATGTATTGATTGAACGATATACGCAGTAATAACGTTCAGGAAAGTTTCTTAGCGTGATTGATTTCAAAAATGTAAGCTGGTAGCAAAATCTTGCGACGCAGGGTAAATTCTTTTATCGGAACTTTGATCGAGTTTAGAATCGAACGATGTCCTCTGGGACGTCGTAAAGTAAGAAGTATCTGTTCTAAGGTAAAGATGAACAAGAAAAGAACTTACCGATCCCTTCTTGCCGGGAAAACTGAAAAACACGTCTGGCCCATTTCGCTGCGGCATTTGGCGGAGGACGTTTAATAGTTTCGCCGAATGCCGTGGCTATAAAATGTAAATGCTACTTTAGTAATCTTGTTGTTAGTGTATGTAATGTATTCATTTAATATATCTATTGAACACATTCTTGCAATAATATTTATTCAAATTTTCATTTCATTTACAAATAAATCTTAAGAGTTCTTACCCACTTTCCTTTAACGGATTTCATAGCACCGAACAAAAGCTTCAATTCTTTTACCGTTATGCTATAGCTCGCTAGCACTCCCAGCATATCGATTAACAAATCTGTTACAGTATACAAAAATATTTAAAAGAGGTATATTAAAGGATATATAATTAATTATAATAAAAAAAAAGTAACAAGTTTCTATGTTGTGATATGTAATTAATGTCAATGTGTATGGTATTCTGTTGATTTTTGCCATATTAGAAAATTAAATTATTTCTACAATCAGTGATAATATAATGCTCGTTGGAAATGTTTACTTACCGGCAACAACAGTTTCCGCACGAGATAATCGATGCAGAACATGTTCTATGAGACTCACATCCGTACATGCTTGTAAATTTCTAACACTTTTTCTCAGAATCGCAATAAAGACGCTCCATATTTCAGCCTGAAACAAAAATATCACACGTTTATCAATTATTTGCATTTATACAAAAATTATTAATGTATAAAACACACGGTATGATATCTTCTTATTAAATAAAAAAAAATACATTTTTATTCTATATTTAATAATGTCAAAATATAAATATATGTACAATATGTTTTGGAGTATGTTATAATATTTTTATATTATATCGCATACAAATATAAAACATAAATATGTGATTAAAATTTATTTAAGATTGTAAAGAATAACTGGATAATTCAACCGAGCAAACTCAACAATTTGATTCGAATGGAATTTCATTATGCATAATTACCTACATTATCATTATAAATCGTCTGCTAAAGTCATATAACAGTCAGATAATTGAAAAATATTAATTAAAACATTCCACTCGCTTATTAATATTCGCTTGTTTGCTAAAAATACGCTTCTATTAAAAAATATTAGCGTTACCAAAAGAAATTTTATTAGCTTTAATTTTTAATTTCCCCTTTCTGTTAGAAATTATATACATAACAAATAAGAGTTATATTTAAATTATATATTACTTGTAAAATATAAAAGGTTTAATTAAAAACATATTTAAGAATTTCCTTCTATGCTCTCAAATATTTAAATATCTTCCAGGCGTTTTATATTCAATTTGTTGAAATAAGTTACAATTATATTTAAATTTGTATCAATATTTTACGTACATGCTATAGAAATGGCACAATTTTTAACATAAATAAATTTCTATTATTCAATATTTTTATTAGTTCATTTTATTAACTTTTCAGTTTGATATCCATTCATTCGATCCGATTCAATTAATTAAATTGTCTTAACACAGACAGAAAATCCAGTAATGTCTTTGTTATAGATAATGGCTTGCCAATTACGTCCAAGCAAAAACTACTTGGAGAGGTTCTCAAGTGGAGTAGTAGTGGTTTTACTTTACGCAGCGAATAAAGGATGGCTTAATAAAACCGCAAGCTCACCCTATGAAGAAGAAATTAATGCTCTAAAGAGGTTTTTTGTAAATGTATCGCGAATAATTCACTTGGGCATTCCAAACAAAGCAATATGGAGATTCCTGTCTATGGAAAGTGTCATTTAATATAGTTAAATAACTATTTCCAGCTATAATAGAAAACTGAGACTAACGTAAGTTCAAATCACACATAAGGTATTAACATAGTTTACTATAGTAACTATTTCAATATGCAGCCGGTATTGTCTGGCGAGAGTGTTTATATGGCGGAAATCAACTTCCGATGGCTTTGTAGCAGTTCATCCTCAAATTATTATACTCCTGGATAGCCGGACGACCGCGCGACGCGAACGCAGACCGTGTACCCGCGTAATCCCCTACTGATATGCAAGGTAGGCCACGAAGCGAGATAACTACGGGTGCGGGGTAACCGCCGAATAGCGGAGAAATCCCGAAAATGCCGCTGGAATTCCCCCAGTCGGAATTTCGGCCTCGCGAGCCGGAGTTTTAGCGAAGAGAAGTTATGGGCATTCGGATAATTCCAGAGTAATGATCTCGCGACTATACACCTTGTCGGCTTACTACATCAAAGTTGTGGATGAATCTGCCCAACGTGAACAAAAAAGTGACAGAAAGAGGCAGGAGAGAACGAGAGGGGGGGGGAGAGGGTGGGAGGGAGAGGAAGAGGATAGAGAGAAAGTACTGAGTAATGTCGTAGAAGCTTTCAGCTGTCGCTCGACCATGATAAATTGCTCTGAATCGCGAGAGCAACGGTTAGTCAAGTTAATCTTCGAGTTAGATATCTCATCTTCGCTAAAGACGATAGATGCTGCTTATCCTCTTAGATGTTAGCACTTGGACAGTATCAGAAGTACAACCGAATTTACAACTATAAATATTATATTTAAACACAAATAAGTGAAAAGGACCATATTCGGTTAAAGTAAGTCGTGGTGTCTAATAATATATAATATTTTTGTTTGCTTGAACAAGTTGATTGAACTGAAAATTGCAAAAATTTATGCAAAAATATTATTAGACACCAAGACCCTCTTTGATCGAATATGGCTCACTCACATATGTATTGAACATTTCTTGATCTATTTTCACTTTACATCCTTTATAAGTACATATTATCTAATATTATTTTATATAATGCCAATTTTTCGGAATGTGAATACATTAAGAATAGACAAACTTCTAATTATATTAGAATTCTAGTTTATATGTATATCTGAACTAGAATTATAATAGATTTAATCAGAAAATTCTAATTTATTTAATTTTAATCAAAATTCCAATTAATGCAACTCTTTTTTCAGTGCATCGTTTAATTGCTTATACAGTCCATAAAAAGTTTTGCTTTCAACAAGGCTTTCAAGCTTAGTTAAAATTTGGAAAATATGATTATACTGAGAAAAAAATGAAAGTTATTGTCGATACTTTCACTAAGGCTTGGTTATCTGGTTAACTTATAGTTAGACTTTCATTATCTGGTTAACTTATAGTTAGACTTAACCTGATATTTTATCCAATAGACTATATGATGTCATAGATGAAGCTTATTTGAAATATCAGAAGCTTAATCACAAGTTAACCAGATAATGAAAAATCTAAGGAATATATTAAATAATGTGATTGTAGTCAAAGGCTTATAGTGGAAGAAAATGTGTGAAGTCGAAAATATTCATAATCATATTCATTCAAATATATTCATTCAAACTGAAAAAAAGGTTTATTTATTTCCCATGAATATAAAAAATATATTCATATTCGTGTTCATATTCATTATTCATTTATTTTTTAGAATACTGAATACCTCGAACATACTATTTATTTAAAAAAATTATATTGATCATGTGCACATATTATATTTTGTTCTTAATTTAATTCTCCATACATTATTTATATTTTTATATGCGATAAGAATAAAAATAAATTAAAGCATAAAACATATGCAAAATTCTCTATAATCGCTTTTTCTCTTGTTAGAAACAAAAGTCTAAAATCTTTCTCCTTTTTATATCTATTATTAGAATTTTTCTTTTATATTTCTTTTACTTATTAATATTTTTTTCTAAACTAACATTTTTATTTCTTTGATGAAAAAATACTATTGAATTAATAAAAAATCCATTGAAATTAGTAGTGTACAATATTCGAATTAAATAATATTTTCTAATTATTTCCAACATGTTTTTGTGATATTCAATAGTAATTTTTCCATAAGACAGTTATCCTTTTATATTATCACAGTTCAATGCCCGAATATACGATTTACGTCTCATGAAATACTCGCGTATGAACTCAAGAGAAAACGGCATCCAACATACACAATAATGCTTACGAATCGTGAAGATAATGGCGATTGCGTTGATTCACGTTGATCGTCAGAACGATGTTCGCCGGAATGACCTCGTAGTCGCTCGTATACACGGCATCGCGTCATCTTGAGATTCGAAATCACAAACACATGCGAAATAACATTGGATTGTCTATAGATTACGTTGATTTCATTATCGAAAACAAACGAAACAACAGCGATCACGCGCGACGCATATTCGAATGACTCGTTTTACTTGCGTCCGTCCTCGCTCCTCCTATTAACAGCTCACTTCACACGTTCACATGCTTTTCAATTTGGAAGTTATGGGTCACGTGTTGTTTCAAGTGAAATTTGCCGCTTGTGCAATGAATTCAGTATTACGTGAAATTAAACAAATAATATTGAGAAATAATTGTAATAAAATTTGTAATTAAAAAAAGATTTTTACTTCTAATATCAATATTAGGATTAAAGTGAATAAATATGCACCGTTTTTAAATTATAAATGCATAAAAATCACTTTCTCTTTCGCTTATCAGAAATAAGATTCTTCTTTTTATTTACAAATTTTATTACAATCTTTTTTTTCTCAATATTATTTGTTTAATTTCACATAATACTGACCACTTCATTGCACAAGCGGCAAATTACGCTTGAAACAACACGTGAAACCCACGGCGTAACTTTCAAATTGAAAAGCGCGCGAAGCGTGTGAAGTGAGCCGATGATAGGGGGGGGTCGAGTGAAGTCGACGCAAGTAAAACGACGGTTGGATGTGCGTCGCGCGCGCTCGCTGTTGTTTCGTGTTTTCGGTAGTGAAACAAACGTAATCTATAGATAATCCAATGTTATTTCGCATGTGTTCGTGACCTCGAATCTCATGATAACGCGATGCCGTGTGTACGAGCAACTACGAGATCATTGCGGCGAACATCGAAGTTCCGACGATCAACGTGATCAACGACGCAACCGCCATTATCCTCATGATTCGTGTGAGTATTGCATTATTGTATATGTTGATGCTATTTCCTCTTGTGGTTCAAATGTGAGTATTTCAAGACGTAAATCGTGAGTATTTGAAGACGTAAATCGTGTATTCGTATGTCGAGCTGTGAATACGATGTGATAATATACGCATAGGACGCTCCAGACAAATCACCAGGAGCAGCTGGTTGACCGAATACGTCTTCTCGTCCGTCTTCCAAGCCGACGGCGGCTAGACGGCTTTCTTTCTCTCTCCCTCACGACCGTCGTAATGAAATGACAAATGGCCCAGCAGCTCGTGCTGATACTCTCGATTTGTTCGCGCGGAGAAATCGCAAACTATGATAGATGCGAGAAAAGAAGATACTTTATAAGTTAGATCACGGCGTTAAGTAGCGACTGTAATTCTAATGCCACTATCGATGCTATTACATTGTCGTTACGCAGCTTTTTTACCATATATGTACGAAACCTACGCAACGACAATGAAAGGATATCCGTTACTGTCGTTATGAAATAGAGGTCACCTCTCCGGTTTTTAGTTGAAGACTCCAATTTTTGAAACGACTCTCCGACTTTTCGGCTGACGGAAAGAATCTCCGATTAACCGCTCAAAATTTTATCAAAATTTTAATCTTTTTTTTAAGTGTACGCCATTTTCCTTCGATTTTTAAAAAATCTCTAACAGAGAGAGAGAAAAAAAAGAGAGAGAGAGAGAAAGAGAGAGAGAGAGAGAGAGAGAGAGAGAGTTGGATCAACAACTTTGAATTAGTTTTCAAATGATTGAAATATATACATAATTAACAGCGATTTCATAATAATATAAATAAGGATTTTATTCTTTATTTTAACGTACCAATTTTTTTCCTTGAGTGTAGTCATTATTATAATTTTCGGTTTCTACAGAAAAAGAAAAGAAAAATACAAAAGTATATGTAAAAATAAAACAATCCCGAATGATAGCGAAAAAATGAATATTGTACTCTCTTTTTTTCAAGCATTAATTAGCTTAACAGAAAGATTCTCGGATCTTTCCATCCAATCAACAGGCTTAAAAAATTTAACGAATAATATTAACCTTATATTTGATGAGAGAATTTTGTTTAGAGAAAGTAAAATAATATATACATTTAATTACAGTCAAGTGACAAGTGATTAATTAATTTCTGATTAAATAATAGTAATCTTTGAGCGAAGAGAAAAATTTAACGATTAAATCTGTTGACCCTGTTTAGTGAGAACGCTATAAAAAGGTAATAATTTCGCCACGTATTCGAGAAACGAGAAACACTAGAAAAAATTTTGATTAGTTCGCACGAATCAATTGTCGTGAGAAACGAAATCGTGAGAAAACGGGAATAGATTTATTTATTTTTCTTTGTAATGCTCTAATTCATGTATTTCATTCTGCTTTGTTTATACATGATGATCATGTTTTTCCCCGATGTATAATATCCCGTTTTAACAATTCAATAGCATGTTTTTTCTCGAAAAAGCGTTAGCCTGAATAAACCATCGTAGTGTAAGGGCAAAAATAAAATTTTAATTTGAGTAACACGTCATCTCGACAACGAATGCCGTATAATAAATTTAATATTGAAATTGTTTCTATATATTCGCTACGTCGAATACAAATATATTGATGTGGCGAATGAGCGGAATGCCAAAAATCTCATCATTTAAATCGAACATTTTGTTTTTCCCGATAATAAAAAAAAGAGAGATATAGCTAGGAATATTGGTTATTTAACGGCAATTTAATGATTAATGCAATTATTGTAGTCTTCGAAATTTATAAAAGCGTTATATTTTGAAATATTGCAAAAATAAAAGCATAAAATAATGAAAATATTTCAATTATTATCGTATTTTTTAACTTTATTTCACTAAGGCAAAAGTAATAAAAAAAGAGACTGAAAATTAATAGTAATAATTTTTTAGGTTTTTACTAATTTGACCACCTTTGATTAGCTCGACCGGTCGATCAGAGTATAGATTAAATATCGATTGTGATTGGTCAATTCTAATGGAATAATCGATCGATTAAGTTAATCGGAGATAGTGACACTGACTCTTGGAGAATCTATTTAAAGGGCTCTGTTCAGATCCCAAGTGCCATCGAGGTATCATTTTATTCTTATATATATTGTTCACTTAATGTTAAACAAGAATAAAATGCTTGGGAAGCACTCAGGTGGGAATCTGAAAGCGCTAGAAAGTCTACATATAGGTAAAAAGTAGTTTATACTAGAAAATAAAAATAGATATTACAATATTGTAAAAAATGAAGGTAGTTTTTTTGACAGAAATTAAATTTGAAATTTTTATTTTCTATTATTTAGGATTAAATATATCGCAATATTTTTAAGTAAAATGCAATATTAAAATATACTTAATGTAATTTTAATGATTACGATAATTACATTCAATCACGAAATATAATTTCGACGATACTCTGCTATATAATTTATTCGATATTATTATAAAAAACATTAATGACTGTTTAATTATATCTTTCATCAAAGGGATTTAATAGCTGACTATACGCACAGTTAAACTACTAAATCATCGCATGCATAACATAGTATATCTTGATTTATTTCTAGTTAATATTAATATTATTATAGTAAAAAATAAGTTATCCTAATTTTTTGGATAACTATTTAAGTTTGTTTTTTCAAGTATTTAATTAATTAAAACTTACGTTTACGACATTAAACAATGTGTGATGTTAATATAATGTGTGTATTAAGATATCGTAAACATGTGACGTGAAGACAATGATTCGTACACATACGTAACCATCCGACCATAATTTACGAGGTTCTATTACTAGTATTCGCTGATAGCACTTGAGAGAAAACATAAAGACAGCTCTATCGCGGTTTTCCCATGAGCTTCTGCTTCCGCGAATGTTTCAAGCGTGATCCTCGGAGGTACTCTGGGGTAGGATAATCCTGCATAATATGGAGGTTTGCGAACCTGTAAAATCCAAGTACCTCGCGCGCTCGTGAATAATTCGTTGCACGCGAGCGTCGTTAAGTTGCAGCATCGGAAATTTAATGACCTCTATATATAAGAAAAGTTGTTGTTGATGTCAGTAAAGATCTTGTAAAGACCTCAGGAAGAAAGTACATGTCAAGGTAGATTTTCTTTTCTTACCACGTACTCGTGTTATACACTATAAAATATCAAAAAGGAGCAATGGTATCCCAATCCCTTGGAGTTAGGTAACATTTTGTTACTTTTAACTTTCATGTGTGTCAAAACATAAATCAATTCATTTCTGTGACTTATAATTTCAAAGTAAACAAAGCTCGTATTAATATATGCATTTATAGTTAATATAAACTAAATATTAGTTAAATTTGATATTTTCCTGAATTGTTTGTGAATGAAATTGTTTAACTTTATTGTTTTAGCTAAATTAATGACCTTTTGAGTAGAAGCCATAGAAATGATTACAAATAACTTACATTGGTCAAATTATAATTTATTAACAAGTTGTGAATTTAACAATGTATTTGTGATATATAATATTTCTATAGAAATATTTGATATATGTTTTTATTTTTATTTTAGTCATAGAAAAACTACTATATGTACTTAAAAAATTATAAAATTGTTTCGGAGGGGGGAGATTTTGCAGAAGCTAACTGACTAATATTCTGGCGAGTAATTGCTAGTTTAATTTCGTTCAACACTGGCTACGAATACTTTTGGCGAATTATTTAGGATGCACGATCGACTTCTGACGAAATTTGATAAGTTATCCGCTTTATCTGCATCTTATTATCATTTCTTTTCTATTATCGATTTCTCAACGATTCTAATTTTTCCTAAGCCATCTCGAAAAGTCTCTTGAGATTGCTAAAATTAGATCCCTCGACGGGGAGTTTCGCGGGAATCACGTTTCCTG
The DNA here is from genome assembly GCF_024713525.1 of Acromyrmex echinatior. Lineage (NCBI taxonomy): Eukaryota > Metazoa > Arthropoda > Insecta > Hymenoptera > Formicidae > Acromyrmex > Acromyrmex echinatior. The sequence goes on from NC_141859.1 coordinate 12,295,468, forward strand.
CGGGATCGTTCAATTTCACCACGACTATCCATTACGCTACATTAAAACGTACTCGTTGGTTTGGTGCGTACCGTTCAACGATTGTGCCGCGCTAAAAGCTACCGGTGCGCGGCGTAGCATGGCTTTTAGAGGTGGCTACAACGTTGAAAAGATAGGAAAAAAGAGGCGAGAGCCTGTGGTTTTTCGCACTTCGCCGAGTGTGAAAAACATCCCTTTTTGCGCTCTTTCATAAGTTCGTACACAGATTTCATCCTCGAACTGTTGGTAGATTAAATTCAAACAGTAAATACGATAGTAAAGTTAAAGTGGTTTCCGAGTCATAATATTCACTTTTGTTAAACGAAAGAGCAACTTTGAATTTATCAAAGATTCTGCGAACAAATGGAAGTCTCGAAAAGTATTCCTTTTTTTATTACAATATTGAAATCAGCGAAGAAAGAGACATAAAAGTATTCACAATGGACTTAAGAATAACACAGTCCGAGCTAGTTGGTACGTTAAAGGGCAAGACTGAGTTTGAAGCATTTGTGTCGAGACTAATTAATTCGTTATAGAATCAATAGAGCTTTTCGTTCAGGATTCGTTCCATTTGCACGGCATTTGGTCCGCTTCAAGTCTCAATCCGTTTTCTCTTGTTCGTTTCATTCTTTTTCAGTCTTCCGAGCGTCGTTTTGCAGTTAAATTACAGATTATTCGAAGATAATGATGACGAATGAATCAGTGGCTGCATCATTATATCTCTCATTTTCCAGATTGTTCTTAGATTATCACGGACTATTGCATTGTTATTGTTATGCTTCCATTTATTCAGATTTTCTCCTGTTAAGCATTCTCAAGTGCATTGTGTAATAAAATGGATAAAATTTAAGGAATAAATGTAAGAATAATACTTTATTTTATATTTAATACTATGCGTACATTGTATTCCAATATTTCTATTTCAATTTCCATAAAATTTTAGTTGTTTTTGACATAATTTGTTATCTTTGATAGTTCATAATATTTCCTTCCAATAGGCATGCAAATGAGATTATTTATTTATTTAAACATTTATTGAGATGGATAATTTTATAAATGTATTCCAACAAGATACATAAAATGTATAACGAATTTATTGTTTAATGATGAGACGTTAATTGCCAACGCTCAATTAAAATGATTGTAAGCTCTATACATAGCTTTGAGTTTTCAATCTTTATAATATTCTTATTTTGAACTTTAATGTAATATAAAGAATAAGTGACAGTAATAAATATAATTGTGGTTGTGGTCAAGAATGTATCAAAAGTGCTTGTGAGAGCGTGGACTACTTAAATGCAGAGCGGAAGTTCCATTTGACGAGAAACATGTAAAGTGTTTATGCCGCAAAAGGCCTGTCCTCAATCGCTTCTTTGAATTTCAAGTCCCTCAAAGGGTCAGCTTTTGGTTAGCGGCCAATTCAATTGAATTTGAACCCGTTTAGCATGAGGTTTCAGTCGTGGTATTAGGTTAACCGTGCACCTATTTGGGTCTACTGTATCAAAGGAATGAGAGTACAGTTTCATGAGAAGAAAAATGAAAGTTTACAGTGAAAGTTACATTATTAATTTTCAAATGCTTATACAATATATTTTAAATTGTTTGAAAATTGGTACTGATAAATAGATACATGCAATTGATGTATATTTCTTATATATAAGTAAGAGAAGAAATGCTATTTTTGGTCAAAGTGGGTCATCAAAGCTTAACTTGAAACTTATTGTTAGTAGTATTCATATGTGGATATACAAATACAATTATTAATTTTATAAGATTACGCTGGTTCAATTTATCGACGATTAATTAATTTATATTGTTGAGATTATTATTTTATTTCACAGTTATATTTCAAGTACAATAAACTGAATCAGAACATAGTCTTCTAGAACTGATAATTGTATGTGTATGTTCACATATGAATATTACTAAGACCAATTGTGACCTAATATGGCATTTCTCCTCTTATTTGTGTTTAAACACTTCTCGGTCTATTTCACTTAATAATTGTTTCTTATATATATTATACATATTATACATATTATATTGTCATTTTACAATCAATTAAATAATAATTAAATGGCAATTAAGATTAATTTGTGTTATTAATGTATTTCTCTAAAATTTATTTTTTTTTATTTATATAACTCTCATGGCACATGATTTATAATGCTTTACGTTTCTGCCTTAAAATATGTATGTATTAACTTCACGCAAAAGTACCAATTTTCATTCTGCGGGTAAAGTAAAAATATTACGTCAACGGATCTGAGAAAGAGCAGCGGCTGAAATAAGAAGAATAAAGTCAGTTCATTTGCAGGAACGGACAAACCATCTCCGATGTTATCTCCGGGTTCATTCTACGGAATACACTGTCACGGCACGCTTTAACCAACTTTCTGACTTTAATCGACTTCACCGAGACTCCGTGCTTTTCATTTATCGTTGTTCCTTTCTGATGCGCTTGAGGGCTTAAACAAGTACAAAGCATACGTTTTCATTTGTGCTCTGTAACAATTTCATCATTACGACTTAACGCTCATTACCTCGAATTTTATGATTAGTTAAGAGATACTTCGAATAAATTGTTGTACACTGTTCTGTTTATTGATTTCCATGCGGGTAAAGCTTCAGGACATTGATATTCCGCTCGCATTGTTACATGTTTCTCGACAATAATAACTATAGCTTGTATTGACCTCGCAATGTTCCTTAACACGTAGCGTTAGTACTACATTGAGATCCACGAAGCGTTAAACGTACAGATTTACGAGTAAAGGCGAAGCGTTTACGAAGTGCAGTTAAACCTCCGACCACAGTTTCCCCACGGTTGACAACTATTGTAGATTTACTGTAATGAAAAGATTTTCTCTCAGTTCTGAGATTGTAACTTAAAAAATTTGCTTTTCAAAACAAACTTGCTGCTATTCAATGTGACTATATTATTCGTATTCTTCTCTAATTTATAAATGTAATTTTAAATAAAAAGCCATTGAATACATATAGGCTTATTATTTATATAATAATTGTAAGTAAAACTATATATTCTAAAAATATATAGTTTTGTAGAAATTATTTAATAATTCTATCAGACGATTTATCAGGTTATATTATAAATAATCATTCGCAAAAATATGATGTATATGTTATTTTACACACAAATAATGTTATTTTACATTATAATAATATTATATACTGAACCGTATTATTATATGTGATTGTCTGTTGCTCTCCGGCCGTAGTTCATGTACGGGATTATGAGAAACGAATATTAGCAATAAGCTCAAACAATATTTTCTCGAAGGATGATAAAGTATCTAGAAGCAAAGGAAAAATATTGCGTTGGGTGTGTAAAAACTGTGGCTAAAAAGAAAAATTCGTGCACCTAATATCGAGCCAAAATATGGCAGAAAATCGTCTGGCGTCATCGAGAATGTATTGCTAATATTATTCTTTGCATATAACAAATTGCATATTATATTTTAAGATATCAAATTCTCGAGCTAGCATCACTAAATTATCGAAATTATATCCATTCTAAAAATAAATTACAAGATACTAACTCTCTTTCAATTGATTTTATTTAAAAAGCACAATAATCTAAATCACTTTTGAACTTACACGATTCGAGTTCTTTTATCTATTGCAAATTCTTAATAGACGCTAAAATACTAATTAAATGATTAGTAAAATATTAACATTTTCAAAAAATGCTTAATATTTTGAAACTGCCTGTTATCAAATTTTAAAATATTTTTTTTTCATTTTATTATTTTCCTTTATTTAAAAAAAAAATTATGTTAATTTTTTAACAGACTTTTAATAGAATAGATGATGAACTTCTAACATTTATTCTTAAGCCTGTAATCTGTTTTGAGTTTCTTGAAAAAAATAAAGATATTATAATAGCATCGAAAAAAACGGACAACAGACAAGTGAATCGGAAGTTCGATTTTCTTGCTGAAGTAACACGACGTTTCGTAAATATATGTAAATAACAGAGCAAAGCCAAGGAAAATGCCGCGAGATATTGGTAATGGAAAGTCGGCGGCTTAATGACGGCTTTTACTACTTGTAGACGTTGACACAGCGTTTCAGATGCGCCGTGTTTCGTTCTACTTCATCTATTTCACCCAGACCATTACATCTCTCCTTTATATTTTTTTCTGCTGCGATATTCAAATTATTTTATGAACTGTTAATTATTATTATTATCTATTGCAAATTCTTAATAGACACTAATTGAATGATTAGTGAAACATTAACATTTTCAAAAAGTGCTCAATATTTTGAAACTGCATGTTATCACATTTTAGAATGTTCTTTTTCATTTTATTAGTTTCTGTTATTCTAAAAAAAAAGTTATATTAATTTTTTAATGGACTTTTAATAGAAAAGAAGAAAAATTCCAACTCGAAAATGACAAGGAATAAGGTTAATGAGAGTACGGCGCAGTAATTAGAGCGCAAGTTTTGCAAAGTAGACATACTTTAATGTAATATTCGAACTTTTTGACTTACTTTGGAGTCATTCTTAGCGACGAATAACAATCATATTAATCATACATTTTTCCCCTAAAATAAAAAACAGTAAAATCACATTGCATAATCCCAAGTAGATTTTTCGATAATTGGTTAGTTAAAAAGTATTTCTTTGTTTAATCAACCAACGAAAAATCTACTTTAGATTATTCAACCCAAGAGAAACTTGACCATTGTAGAGTGAGGGATGTGTGATTGATACTCTCTAAATCTTTTGGAATGAAAATTGAGTCAATTTTGAAAAAAGAGTGAAAACTTTTCACTTTTGAACAAGAGTGGCAATTTTTATTCTTTTAGAATAAGATTTCACTTCAAAAGAATGAATCTCATTTCTTTTTTTGGAATGAGATTTATTTCTTAGAGTGATTTCTTTCATTCCAAAAAAGTGAAATCTTATTCCTATACAGTGTCGGATTAAGAAACTTTTAAATTTGAAGCGCTAAAAATTTTCGAACCCTTTATATCCTTAAAAAAAAATACGAATTACCAAAAAATAAACATTTATGAATTTATTTAATAAATTAAATATAAAATTTTTCATTATTTCCGTTTTTTTTGGAACTAGTTGCGTGTTTATAATTCATGTTATCTAAACCTAAAATAAGAAGAAATAATAAAAAACAATAATAAATGATGTTAATTTCAATTAAAGCGAAACCTTCTTTTATACGTCTGTAGGCGTGTTTTCGAATTGAGCGAGTTTGCACCGACCTGGGTTAGATTAATGATATTAATGATGTCACATGCTTCACTATTGGTTGACATTATGTGCTCAGCCATAGTACAGAATGTGATGTCATTAATCCAAACCAGTCGGTGCAAACCCGCTCGGTTCGAAAACATTAATAGCAGAGCGTCTCTCTGCTAATAGCTATGCTTACTTTTGTGTTTCCGACTCTGATACAACACGCTCAACTTGACACGATCACAACCACAAACATAGTATATCGGTTATGACTGACAAGTAACGACATGCATGGCGCACGCACATTTGAATATTATAATATCAAAGTACTATTTTGCAAAATTATTGTGCTCTAATTCTATGCCGTACTTTCATTAGCCTTATTCCTTTATTATTAATTTTTTAACTTAATTCATAATTTCTCGTTAATCTCATCTTTCGTTAATTATTCTCTATCGCGGTGTCTCCCACGCGTAATAATCGCGTATAGGTCAAGTGACGTGGAAAAAGTACCAGTTCCGTTGAAATTCTTTTCGCTCGTGTGGTTTCAAAGAAATCACCTCTCTTCCTTCCTCTTTTATAAAATAAATGACGCGATTTCCGACGAAAGCCGAGTGACCCGAGATCGTTGAGCGAGGTTCGCCTGAGGAGATATTTGCGATGTGGACCCGCGATTCTAGCTTCGCATGCGTACGTAGCAATAGAACGGTCGTTTTGTAAATGGTAACAATGAAATACCAGCCGTATTACAGGTATCATAACTTAGGAATGGCGTAGGAGATTGCGGTATTCCAAGGAACAACTGAGAATTGGTTGGAACATACCGCACATTCCTGCACTCGTCCTGGCGATTGTCATGCGAATATGTGTATATATTTTAAACTCATTTTTTTCGAAATTATTTATCTCATGCCAGAAAACTAACGGACGCTATTTTTATTATTGTGTAACGCAAAGGCGACCACGAGTAACTGAGCGGAACACGGGGGTAATGACAATTCGAAAGAAATGGTTTTTCTGGTGTAGGTATGCGCTGATAAAGGAACGAGTGAAATTGTCGTCTAGCAGCTTTACAGTCGTTTTCGCAACGTAAGTCTCTGTGAAGATATCTCTCGTCGACCACGATGTTTCTTTGAAGTTGCTAATGTAATCTGTGTTTTCTCCATTTAATCGTCTGCAAGTCGTTTCTCCTTATGGTGACTAGTCTCGTGTTGCTGCACTTACTTACTGCATCGTACATCATATTTTGTTACACAGAAAGAAACTTAATTCAATTCTTAATGTTTCTTACATAATTAGAGATATATGTTAGAAAATTAATGTTTTCTAATATTTCTTATTATTTTTTTCATCCAAATAGTCACCCGGGGTGTTTTTATACCCAGCAGCGAAAAAATGTGTAAAACTGTAAAATATTTTATATGGTTTTATATGGATATATATATATATATATATATATATATATATATAATTTAATATTTTATTTCTTTTTTAATAACTACTTTTTTATCTTTAAATATTCAAATTCATTGAAAACTCGTAATAAAAAAGTGTTATATTAATTAAAATCTTTAATTTAAAAATTTGTCATAGGTTACTTAACGTATACTTATTCAGTTTAATATTTGATTTCCATTTACTTTTTCGGAAAATTGTAATTAAATCCGTATCCATAATGTTTTCAAATTAATATTAATAAATCAGAAAATAATCAATATTATACAATATTATATGTTGATAATAATAGTGATTTTAATTGGGGTGTAAAAATACCCCAGGTGATCTCTCATTTACGTGAAAAAAAATAATTAAATGATTACTCCCCAGGTTGATATTTTTTATGCGAATTTATTAATTAGTACAATCTTTAAACGTTTGTTTTATAAATATGAAAACAATATTTTTCATCAGTATCCATTTAATAATAATGCATCCTTATTAAATTAAATTTAATTTTTAAGTTTAATTTTCATTAACTTACGTAAAGAATTTAGTCGATATCGAGAAAATGTTTTTATGTCAGTTATCAGAAAGGACGTTCTAATTATGTCAGCTTTATGACGCGTTCGTTACGGCGATATCCGCTTTCTCAGTGTACAACACCGCGTAATGCTATTACGTAAGCCGTTACCACCGTTCCTCACGGCATTCGCGTTATCGTTTTTCATTTTCCGCCCTCCACACAATCGTCGTGCCATCCGTCCTGTCGCTCTTGTCTGGAGACAGCGGCGTGAATGAATAATATTACGAAGACGTCCTGACGTCTATTCGGTTGCACGTTGATCCGTCTTCGAACCCGAAAACCGACGTCGTTTTCGCCAAGACGAAGGAGAGCGACGTCACTCTCGTTGCACCACCACCATTTCAATTACCAATCTACCTCCGGTTTCCCGCGCGCGGGCGTGTTACCCGGGCCTGTGGATTCACGATACACAGAATTTGCCTAAGTCCCCCGACAAATATCTACGTCGTCGCCATCGTCCCCGTCGTCACTGCCGAGCTAGATAAATATGATGTGCGACCTGGGCCCATCGTGGCGACGTCAGCAAAATGCAATTTAAATCCCGAGCTACTTCTCGTTTGGACGCCTCTTGCATTCCCCGACCAATTGTACCTTCGCGTTTTCCACGACTTTCTTCCTCTACCCCGGCTTTCCAATCCTCGTAAATTGAGATCTGGTTACCACTGAGCACGAATTACGTTACCGCGAATGAGATGCACAAACACCGTGCGATGTGCGAACTTGCAAATATCCCGATGTTGCCGTTTAATCATTTGTTCACTCTATACTGCATGCCGATTGGATTATTACTGCAAAGTGCAAAGCTGCTTTGCTGGTATTTACATGTTGACTCGTTATTGCGTTCTGTATTATCCGAGGATAAATAGAGACTATATGAGAAAGAGAGAATAGCTTAGCTTTTGCATTTAAAAAATGAAAACTAGATATATCAATCGAGATCTTCATTTTTTAATATTAAGATTAGAACACAAAACTGCTTATATGAATAAATCAACTAAATACGAGAAATGCTGCAGTTAAAGTTAGATGTTGGAATAATACTATATTTGAGATAAAAATTATTTAAAATACATATATAGATGTAAAATACATATATAGATTTAAAATACATATATATATAGATGTATTATTCTAACATCTAACTTTGACTGTAATTCCCATTTCTCATATTTAATTGTTTTATTTTTTAATTTTGTAATTCAGAAATAAATCGCTTTGCTTATGTCGCTTTCTTATGAGTGAAAATATCAATACTATCCAATATATTGTCTTAGAGGCAAAAGATAGTTTCGGTTTAATTACATGATGTATCTAGTTTTTCATTATTTAAATGTATAAAAAGTAACATTCATGTAATCATTAAATTAAATATTTCACGAGCCGAGAAAAAGTTTATAACGCCGCCTTTTCCATTGTGTTTTCTTTCTGTAACTTTGATCATTTTGCAAAGTCTTACTGTGTGTGTTTTTAAAAAATCGCGCAAAAACTTTACAAATATATATGTTCGATTCATACAAGCAAAAGCTAGAAAAGAAAAATACAATCACTGTCATGTCAAATAATAACGAGATAACTTGTAAGAGAATAGAGTATTTTGAGGGAGATACATTCGTATAAAGGGCAAATGTGTTGGGAAGGTAAAAGCGCAGCGGCACATAAAGGACGAGAGAGAACGAGGAGATACGTGCTGCGGAATAATGGCGCTACTTTCGACGGTGATTCAAATCCGTCAATCACAGACGACCTAGTTGACACATGCAACGAGATTACATGCCGCGTTTTTGTGAGCCGAATTGTCGATTTTTCGCGAAACTCGATTCTTCTCTTTGTCGGTTGCCCTTTTCACCCGCTTTTCATACTTTCTTTTCGTCGTGAAACTCTTTTGCCAAGTCAGGGAAAAAATTCATCATAGCGGAACGACCCGGGAATTCTTATTAGTAGGGCTGAAAACGTATATGGGCACCATCATCCAATGGCAAAAAAACGAAAAATTCATTCCTTAGGGCATAGCGCCATGCCGTTAATCGAAACTGTCATTTATATAATGGTTTTGTGATTAACGTAGCACCAGGATTGTCTGTTAACGTCGATGAAGGAGATCGATATTAATTTTGTATCAGAAATTCAAAAATATTCTGATAGTGAATATTCAAATTATAATATATATTTATAAATTTCCTTTTTAATATTTGTTTTTTATTTAAACATCATACACGTAACATTATTTATTATTTGCATAAATAATAAATATTAAAGTAAATATTGTGCATAATAATAAAATATTGTACAATATATAAAGAGAAATTGTGAAAAATCGGAAGGTAAATTCCATTATCTCATGCAAAACACAATTCTAGTCTCTAGCATCATTTTCTGTTGATGTCATATCTCTCTTTCTCTCTGGATGCGCATATATGACTATCGAATCACGAACTCGCTCGCAGATATGAACGGCATTATAACCATCGTTATAATTAAACCCGTCACAAAAGTGTCGTTGGTCACGCGATGTCGGAATGTGTTAGATGAAATTATATGTGGAGTGGTTAATTATCGGACAAACAGTAATTGGCAACAATCGCACATTTCCATCAAAACGTTATCGATTATAAGTCTATGTGTCGTTATATAATTTGCAATCATGTCCAGCACATGAAACTGGAATAGACACAAATTGGAAGGAAATATTTTTATAGAATTGTACATTTGTTCAAAAAATTATAATTATAAATCAACGAGACGCGCAAATAGTGATGTACGCACTTTTAGCATTTCTCATAATTTTTTGTATGAAATATCAGTTTTCTGATAAATCAGTTTTCTAAATTTTCTCTAGCCTTTTTCAATGAAGTGATCCATCATTTGAAATTTTCTGTCAGCTTTTTTTTCTTCCTACAAAAACTCGGAAGTCTGTTTTATTTTCATAAATTAGGAAAATCATAAAAGCTCAAGAATTACTCTGTCTTCGTTATTTCATAATTTACTATCATAAATAAGATTAATCAGGGTCTTACGCTTTTTCAACCACAAACTGGATAAAGATTAAATAAATTTCTATCTATTTATGCGCATAAATTTTTTTAGCATCATTATGTATATCTCTCAAAAAATTAAGAATAGATTATAACGATCTATGATCTATAATATATTGTTACGTTTGTGTATAAAATTTTGTCAACTCTTAAATACCATCTTACAATTAGTGTGAATAATATAGAGCAATAAATTCGTTCGACATAGAGAGCATTCTTCATATATTCATATATTCTTTAAAAATAAGACAAAATTCTACAACTCTCGAAATTGTCAAAAAAATTAAAAAACATATCTTTAAAAAAGTCTCTGTGAAAAGTAAGTTCCACAAATGATCGCTTTTTTCGTGAATTTGCGCATTGCGGAAAAATTGTTACGCGATTGTCTCTCTGAACTTGTATACGGTACGAATGCGGTATGTAGCTATCAAAAGAGCAACGATAACAATGAATCGAAGTGCTGACCGTTGCGTTTTTCTTGGCAAGAAGAAATCTTTTGTGGTCTTGACGCTCGTAAGTGTTCCAAAAGAAGTGTTAGATTTGGTGATGAGGTGTGCAATGAAGAAAAGAGGATAGTAAACTGATAAAGTCATAGTCGAATATGTTTCAAGATGAAAGGGAGGGCAAGAAAGTGTTAAAACGACCTAAAAGTTATCGCTCCATATTGGAAAGCATTCGTTCAAATGATTTTATAAATGGAGCGACGCTGCATCGATCGAGAACGGAATTTATTCGCTATTCTTAAAGATTTATAGGGATTGTCCGTATTTCAGCCTTTTTTTATCATTAAATAGAGCATAACGTAAAGCAGCAGGGATTTTATCTGATTTTTATTTCGAAATCTATCAAAGTTGTATTATGCGTTGAACAATATGTAATGCGAAGAGAAATACATATTAAAAAGAAAAATATGTGCGTTAATGCGTAACGATCGTTTTGAACAGCAATGTCGGATTAGGTAAGGCTTCGATAGACTGCAATTTAGTGGGTGAGTCGCTTCGATTAGAATGCATTCGAGTGAGAGGCTATCACACGCAGGACTGCCCAGTTCCGGTGTCCTGATCTCATCATCTCGTCACTCTCTATCTTATTGCCTTCGTATAACGCAGGCGTTCTGAATGTTCAAATACGATCGATTTTCTCCTAGATTCGATCGAAGCTTTAATTATAAAATTGTTCATATTTTATTTTTTTTTTGTTCTTCAGTGATGAAGAATTATCGTTTATCGGTTTTATCTACGTTGAGAATAAATTGCGATGCGCAGAGTATCACTGCAATAATAACGATTCATCTGACGTTATCGAAATCTGTGCGATAAATAACAATGAGAGCCGATGATAAAGTTGGCAAAATCCGAAGCGTGGCTTATTCCGCTTTCGTGCCGCGTAGAAGATATTTCGTGAAAGCAAGTAGAAATTTCGGAGATTTTATGGGCTTGTGATGGTTATTCTTCATCGAGCCAGAAGTCGTGAAATTCATGTCAGGTCTCGACAACACGAAGTCATTACGACATTTACGTGAAACTACCGCTAATTAAACAGAATCCTAGGGTATCTTGAAATACGCGAACTGCGGCGTAGGTATTTGCACACAAAATAATATGCAGTGAGGCGCTGCGTAGTAGCGTGTACATATTTTAGTATATAACATGATATGCATGACTTGCCATATAACGCATTACGCATACATTAGAAAATAAATTTTGTAACATACGTATTATGTAAATGTAATAAACTTTTTTATGACACGTGTTAAAAATATTTGAATATAAACAAATATGTAGAATTAAAGTAAATTAGTTTAGTAAACAGTAAGTAAAATTTTAACGACACGTAATTTAAGGCAAGATAATTTCTTAACAAATTTTTTTATGTTATTTCAAAGTAACAATTTTTTACATTACTTCAAAATATAATAGTGAAATATCTAATTAATTTTAATAAAAGGATATTTGATCATTTCTCGCAAATGAGTTGTTTGCAAATATTATCACTTATTTATTTAATAAAAAATATTTGTCAAACGTTAAAACGTTATACATAATATCGTTTAGCTAGTTGCTTGATTGCTTTTTCACAAAGAGATATATGAGAATTTACGATCAGTTCAAATAAGTTGCCTCTTTGCCACTTACCAAAAAAGCTCCATCACTGAAAAGCCACGATTTTTCACGCTAGAAACGGAGCTAAAACGGGGGCGTGAAAGATGAGAGAGGAGAGGCTGAGAGTTATTTCGATGAGAAAGCTCGCACGGAGCGTACTTGAGAAAAGCGCGAGCAACGAAGCCGTAAAAACCCGTACAGGATTTCGTAGTCTGCACAAAGAGGAAACGTAAAGTTCTCTGAGGCGTAGAGATACATTAAAAACTTACTCCCGTGATGCATTGTGTACAATTTTAATACAAGGTTAATACCACGAGCGAAACTTTGCACCGATCTTGCAACTCACTATAGCAGCTTTACCTCTTATTTAAGAAATGTATTCGTACTCAGGCTCGCAAAACGGTGAGATACAGTAAGACGCAATCACGAAATACCAAACGATGTCGCTCGATGCTGCTTTGAATTTGCACAGTTTGAAGCGCACTGCAATTTATCGAAGAAGAAAAGAGAAAGATGTTCTCTTTAATCTGACAAATTTTGTCGGACGTAATATTGAAAATTAAATATGGACAGGTTTGTAGGAAGGAAGCATTGAAAAAGGAAAGTATATTGGCATACAAATGGAATAGATGCATTTAATCAGAGTCTCCTTACTCCCCCCCCCCTCTCTCTCTCTCTCTCTCTCTCTCTCTCTCTCTCTCTCTCTCTCTCTCTCCCTCTTCCTATATAATTAAGATTAATTAAACTTCTTAAAACCCACATTGTAGTATAAGGATCAGTTTCTTTAAAAGCTGCGTTACTTAACAAATATAGTTATATCAATTTATATCACAGTTTTAAAAAGTTATCATTATTATTTTTATGAAGTAGTATAGTTGACACTTGTATATCTACCGTAGCAAAGTACATTATCGTAACAAAAATACATTAATATTTCTATCTAATGCGAGCAACTTTAATAATATAGATCTTGAAGATGCAGTAACTTTTCAGATTTGTGTTACATTTAAAAATTTTTAAAAAGTTTTTATAATTTTTTACTGACCGACACATGATGAAAGAATGCAAAGTCCAGTACAATTGTTTCTGGCGAGAAACGTTATCATTAAATAAATTAAACATTTTCTCGTAAAATACTTATTCAGAGAGTTTCTCGGAAATAGCACTCAGTCGGTTAAGAATACTTTAATTTACATAAGTAAAAGCTTCGCTTAGTGTCGCTTTTACGCGAAGGAAACACGACAGTGGCAAATGCTAGAAACGTAATTTTGTTATGCAGCTAGTATATCAAAGAGAAATTGAGACGACGGTGTGTATGACTAAGTAGATGTTACATACAAAATGCCTTTTAGCATGTAAAATCAATTTTGAAATAAGAGGTAATGTTGCTGCTTACTTTAATATTTACATTGAGTGTTAGTGGTACTGTATGTATCAAAATATTTGGGTTTGTTTGATTCGAATCGATGACGCAAACGTTGTATCGATCTATATTCTAAGAGTCATAGTTAATTAGAAGCACAATTTGATAACCGAATTGCATGCGATTTCCTATCGAATGATAGCTAGGAAGTTTACAAACTAACGTAATATATATCGAGTATCTTGAGAGCAGACACGGATTGATTGAGTTCTTCGAAAACTTGGCTGCGTGATATATTCTAAACTAAGGCAATGGACAACTTGTCACATATATATCTATATAGCTATAGTTTGTGCTAAATTTCATATATATATTTAAAGTCAATGTCCCTGTTTCACGTCTACTTTCTGTATCATGAGACAATAGTTTTCCAATCATTATCATTTAATCATTATCTAGATCTGTAAAAGCGAGTGTAAAAATATGCAATTTACGAGCCTGGTTTGTATCTCGATATAAAGGACTTTTACAGAAAATTACTTTTTATATCGCGCGCGAATTCAGTAGTTCGAAGAGCTGACAACTACATTGTGATTGACCTGCATCCGTTTTATTGCATATCATTCTCCGGATTTATATTTTTTTAAATAATAAATATTGTAATTGTATTTTCTCTTTATTTTTTTTTTAGCTTTTAATACAATATCTACATTAATTTCATATTCTATCAAGCAAGATATATTTTTTGTGAGCTGCATTGAAAAAAACAATCTTCATTATGTATTCAATAATAATATTATAATGAGACCAAAACTGTACCTATTAATAATTCTTAAGCCCGAATTAATCAGTATGAAAAACATGATAACTGCAAAATATAAGATCAATAACTTACTGTTGTAACATTAAGATATTTGTCACCGAGTCCAAATATACATGGATTTATTTCGTACCACTACATCCGCTTAAAGTAACGAATCGATCGTGATCGGCTTTAGACTTACGTTGGCGTCTCCATCGGGGGCTTCTCAGAATAAACTCACTTTTCCCTATAATCCCAGAGATACGGCTGATATACACGGAGGGGCAAAACCATAAGCCTCACTCGGTTTCTCATCCCATAGCAGAAAATTTCGTTGTGGTTTCCCATCCTTTTACCTGGTATTTTCTCATCTCACAGATCTCGCCGTTTCCTCCTCAGTCAATCTCGGGAAGGATGGAAATTTCGTTGGAAATCTCCCTGGTTGTATACAGACTTTCTACGCACGAGTCGATATCTCGCACGTTCGAATTTAACAAAGATTTATGGAGATAGACCCAAATAAGATTGAATACTCTGTTCACGATTCCAAGCACGTTGACGAATGCTTTGTGCGCGATGGGGCGTCTTCGAGTTCTCACCTGACGCCACTCTTCCGTTTTTAGATTGAAATGTATCTTCACGGACGGGCGGAGAACCGAATAAAACAACGATCTCGCAGGGCAACCGTCTCGAGAGATGTCCGCCGACATCTTCATGATGCATTTTAAACTTCTCATGCGACAAGTTTCGGTCCCAAATGGCCTAACGAGCAAAGTCATCCTTGGTGAATGAGAGAACTACCCAAGTTCTAACAGGTCAAGCTTGATATATTGGCCCGGTGATAGAGTAGCTTGTATTTGTAACACCGAAGTTCCTTCAATGGATATTATCTATTATACCTTATATTATTATATATTATATGCTACATCTTTTATAATTATCATAATTATCTAAAATTTAAAAATATAAAGTTATTTTGTATCGAGAATATTTTATTATCGATGATAACTATAATAGAAATAATCATTTTATGTTACAATATGCGATTTTAGCTTCCGTGTTTCTATATTATACTATGGTTATGTTCCGTTTTCAGTTCATCCTTATTGTCTATCAAATATTAAACAAGGACAAATGTTTACAAGTGCGGAATGCATCCTATATGCCCTGTATATATTAATGTACCGTATAATACGATACAATGTTAATCTATTCTCAGATATTACGCATAATGCGCATAATATGCCTCTTGTATTAACTCTTGTCCTACATAATTTAGTTTACAAGTATATGTAAACTGCATATTACGTACCCATTTCACCATAATAATTTAATTTTACAGGATGATTTGCAAAACAAAATTTCTATTACTATAGCGCTATGTGTTTATACAATATTCATTTGTTACATATTTTTATTTCCATCAATTTCATAATTTTCCATCTTACAATCTTTCAAAAAAGTCTACAATTAAAATATTAAATTCTGAAACTTGTAAAGTCTTTTTGTAATTTAGAAGTTTAAAGTATGAAATATTTCGCAAAAATTTCAAATGCTGTTCAATGGCTTATTGATTCTTAAATGCAAGATTTTTAGTTATTGTGATTAAGCAGTTTGCAGTGCATAGAATGAATTGAATAAGTTTCTTGTCGAGAACGATCTCATTATTAAATTATTGTATAACATGCCGTTACGTTCGTGAAATGACAACGAAATTTCGACCGCAAAGTTGAGTAACGCGGTTACGCGGAAATTCTTTTCCGTCGACAGCGAGTTACTGGGACAGTAATTTGACATACTGCAGTTTTATGAAATTACGGTTGTACGGGACTTCAGAGTCTGTTCCTCTAATAGGTTATCCGAAATATTTCACCAAAATAGACATGTGTCATCATACAAATGATGTTTGTTATTTTAAATCTATGATAAGAAAAGGAAGGATGCTTAAACTTTGTGATTTTGTACATCCTTTTTGGACATTTGAAAATTAATAAGCGAAATTCTATCTGTCTATATTCCAGACATACGTACTTTTCGTTATACAAATAAGCTCTCTGTAATTTTTCGCTGCCTCTCTAAACATAGCACATACTAGAACTTGTTCTGCGGAATGTGTAGAATGTAATAAAATTGGTATGCTGCAAATACCATTTTCCTTCAATTGTTAAATGTCGATTGTAGCAAGTATAACTGCGTTCTCTCGATCGTTTGTAATTGCAGTCTTTTTTCACGTTGTCTCTCTCTCTCTCTCTCTCTCTCTCTCTCTCTCTCTCTCTCTCTCTCTCTCTCTCTTTCTCTCTCCCTCCCCCCCTCCCTCCCTCCCTCCCTCCCTCCCTCCCTCTTCTCTTCCTCTCCCTCTCTCCCTCTTCCCTCCCCCTCTCTTTCTCTCTGCGCTCTTTGAGAAAATCGAGCGAGCTTTTCTGACGGAAGCACTGGATGCTTGAAGGAAGTGTAGAATATTTTTTCGAACAAATAGTGATAAAAGAAGCTCTGATTTTTCGAAGTATATACATTATACATCGCATTGACGTAATGAACGATTCACGATCCGGAGTAATGTATTATTATTCACAGAGACATGTGTCAAAGTGATTGTGACGCATTGAATTAGGGCAGACGTTATTGGAGAACATAAAGTTCACGGTTACCAAGAGGAGATAAAACAGACAATTAATTAAGTCCGTTGACAATGGGTTGATAGGATATACGACTTAGAGCATGTACTATGACTGTACCGCAGAGGTTGTCGGCAGAATGAGTCATCGCCATTGTCGTTGTCGTGGCTCAATCGAACATGCAGATACGCGAGGAAATAAAAAGGGAAATAAAAGGCTCGAGTGACATGGATCTCTCTTTGTGCAGCGGCACGTAACGATCAGTAGAGCGTTGTTGCGAGGAAAATCGGAAAAGCTTACTGGGGGTCGAGCGGAAAATTGAAATCGCGTAAGACGGGACATTTTCGCATAAAGTAATTCACTCCTAAATTCGTGACACTATTGAAGACAGAGAAAAGTATTAGGAAAGTAACTCTGTATAAAAGAAAACATACATATGATTGTGTCTATTTGAAATTGAAACACTTTCCTGAGAAAAATATTTTCACGTTTCCGACCATTCTGTGACATGTAGGTATTATATGTTATGTAAAAAATAATTTTAATTATCCATTAATAATCGAAGAATGTATTAAAGTTAAGATTTGGATTTCATCCGCAATCCCAACTTGTCTCTTGTGCTTCGGTCCTTTTTATTTTTGATATGTTAATTCTTAATTAATCCGTAATTAGAACATGTTTGATGATCTTGGGACATTTTTCTAATTTTTAAATAGTATATATATATGATAATATATAATATGATTTGGAATAATTTGATTTTACGTTTCACATCTTACGTTTTTACGTTTTGTTTTATTTATGTAGGCTAATTATCGTATATTTATGCTAATTGTAAATTCAATGTTGTAATTTTTTATAATTAGAATGGCGCACAAAATGTCATATTATTTAATTTAAAACTATACTTGTGAAGTATTAATTTTCTTTTAATTGTTTTAACAAATTCTACATTTCGTGGAAATTTTATTCAATGTGGCATCACACGAGTCGGAATTGGATGAAAGTGAAAGCGCACATACCAGTTTGTGAAATGATAGACAGTTGGCTTAAAATGTTGATAGAATCAAAATTGTATTGTTTTTCATGGAAACAAAAAATGACAAAGACTCGGAGACATCTCCGCTCAAATTGTGCTTGTTGCAGTTGTGCTTTGTTTATCTGAAGATTTTTGTAGAAAAGTAGTCAAATATAAAGGCACATTTTCAAGAGGTTGCAAAACGGTGATTATATGTGACGAATGTTAATTATTAAAAATCATTTTCGAGGCTCTTCCAATTCAATCATCAATATCAATTTTGTTAAAAATAAATGTGTTATATGTAAAACAAATGATGAATGACATTTCGTGCACTATTTTGCAAGATCGGTATGCCTTTACCTTCGCCCAGTTCTCATTCGGAATAATGCCACATCTAAGAGAATGTTCACAAAGTACATACTTATAGAATTCGCATATAATTTAAAGAACTGATACTTCACTATATAATTTTATATATGTGTATGTATGTATATATATATATATATATGAGATAATATAAAATGGTATGACATTTCGTGTGCCATCCTGTAATTGAAAAATTTGTTTAATTTCAAAACTAATTACAAAAATTATAGTCCCAAAAACCTATACCCAAAGAACTGTAGTTCCTTTAGCATCACAAAAAATGTTTTCTTCTTATGGATTAAAAGAAAATCTTATACAGATAGAATATACCGTTCGCTTCAGTCGTAATGCGCCTAAAAAAGAAAAAGTAAAAAAATGAAGATCACTTCTGCACCGGAATTTCCACTTCGCTTCGTTCGCAAGTTGACGAGCACCATTTCTCTCCTTAGTTTCTGATTGGCAATAAAGCACGGACATGATAGAAGCGCGCGTCAAGTCGTTTGTAGACGAAGGCGAAGTAAATGAAGACCGTTGTCCGTCTTTCAGATGAAAACTGAAGCTTTACGTTTTCAATAAATCGATCATAATGGACTGTGATCGGATTGCGTCCACCGTTCTTGTTTTCGATTTTATAGAAGCTCATAATCTTACTACAGAAGTGTGTGTGAACATTTTTTTTATCTTATATAAAGTTATTAATGCTCGTGATTTTACTCTAGACTGTGAATTTATAACGGCAAAAAATATTTCTATTACATTTATTGTATAAAAAGATAAAAGCGGTAAATTCATTGAGTAACAGGCTTTGAAATTTCATGTAATATAAAATATATTAAACTTCTTTCTTCTCTCTTTGCGAGGCTAAAATAACATATATTATCAAAACGAAATAATATGCGGTTGATAAAACTTTGTCGTTCATGACGTACGGTTGAAAAATCTTAATCATTTAATCTTTCAGTAATCTTTACTGTTTGTAATGAGAAAATGATAATATATATTGTATATTTGTTTCCGAAACGGAAAAGCTTAAAATATCCCAAATTTTATGATAATGATATACTGTCTTTTATCAAATTATATGTGAAAACGTTACATTATGATTTTATGTTGAATTATAAATACAAAATGAAGCACTATAAAATTATATTCATATTTCGTTATATTTTATTGTAATATAAACGCACTCATAGTCACAAACACAAAACAACCTTTAATATCATTTTATTTAAATGCATTATTAGTATTATTTAAAATATAAATCAATTTGCACTAAATTTGTACAGTATTCACGTAATGCTCTTATGATATCATATGGACATTTTAGATGAAGCTTTTTATGGATAAGAATTTTTATGTGAATGATGTTGTGCATGAAAAAGTGCAACATTTGATTTAAAAAACAATTTTTAATATTTTTTCATCACATGAAGATTTCGATATAAATTTTTGTACCATAGTCTGCAATGAAACGTTGAAAAGAACATCAAAAATGAATATCACCATCGGCAAATATAAACATATTTTCTATGCATAAGCTTAAAAATAAAAGATATTGAGTTTTATCGTCACAAGTCAAACATGTTGCTTTATCACAAGTGCACATGTAATTTAACAAATTTTTCACCTTTTCAAAGCTTTAGACGAGATTTAATAGAACCTATAGAAAACATTGTTGTTGACAGGAGAATGCTTTTGGATTTGTCAAAGAATACAAAAGAATTGGCAAGGTGGTTACTGGAATAACTCATATATAGGTATATATAATGCATTTCTGGCATCGTTTATCTCTTTTCGAAATTCAGCGCTCGAGGAATTTCGAGAACGTGTAAGCGCCTTATAAAATACTTATTTATATATAGTTGACAGTTTATATATTTTGTAATACGAAATGTAATACGCGCGTTTTAGTACGCTTCTCATGAGCAGATAAGATCGATAGCACGAACGATAGCATGGTCTCTTCGATCATTTTAACTCCCGTTAACTATTGTAAAGCTTTCTGTCTCACACTTTTCCGGGCCAGTGCCTTAGCTGTGCAGCTCTGAACGCTAAGTTATTCACAGTGACATCAGCGGGGGTCACGTTATCGCTTATCCGATTTTCCGGGATCGTGCAATCGGTGTCACGAGACTCGATGATAAAGCCCCGGATGGTACCCCCTCCTAGGAATAATTTTCCGGTGCGATAAATCGACGCAAGTCGCGAAGTGTTGTTGAAGGGAAGGGCAAGTAGATTCGAAGCGATAAGCGAAGAAGAGAAGGAGAGACCTCTGACATCAGAATGCATCTCGGTCGCGTATTGAAGCAGGGAACCAGCCTCCTTCCTTTGGATGGGTCGTTTCTCCCTTTACATCGTTGGGTATAACGTCACGGAAGCGTGACGTGGAACTAAATCCTCATCAGCATATCAACATGGCTTAGCCTTCGGCTATGTATGTGTATGATCGATAGTATCGTTCGATCGTTTTGTTATAAAAGATCAAAATGCTACAGTACTTTTAGTCTATACATATATTTGCAGATAAGCCTCATTTGTTGAACAGAGAAAAATTATTTTTCGGAATCATTTTTTCATTCTTTCGTCATCTTTATTTAATCTAATTTTTTATAACTGCTGATTAAATTAAATATACACTGTTAGATATCAAAGGATCAATGGTAACTCTTGAGTTACATAACATTTTTCCTGTCAAAATGTAAATCAATCCATCTGCAGTTAGTTTCAAAGTAAACATCGTCCATATTAACGTGTGTTTAGTAAATAATAATTCCATTGTTTTAATCAAATTAATGATGTATTGGCAATGACAACAGGAACAGTGGCAACCTATAGAAATAATTAAAAATAACTCAAATTGGATATAATATGATATTATGAACTTAACAATGTATGTGCAGTGTATACGAAATCAGAAACTATTTGACTAACGGAAAATCTATGTTACGGAAATTATGCCAGTATGCGAATAATGTTTAAAAAGTTTAGCCTCTTTCCCTTTAGCGAGATACCAACTCTCGAAATGCCAACGTGCATATACTTTCCAGCTCATTTTTCCTTTCTGTTTACCTAACTTGAATTGGCACTCAGCTCATAAAAATAGGATGCATTGTTCGTAAATAATTTATGAACGTGTTGTACAGGGTGATAAAAAAAATCATTCAGCATTTATATGATAGACAGTACACATCATAATGAATAAAAAAACCTTAATTGAAAATTCAACCATTTGTAAGATATAAACAATTTTGTATGTTAGTATCATAACTGACTTATTGGCTTCTCTACGTATATGACGTGAAAACTTATCTCAATGTTTACAAATCGCGTTTTGATTCAATTTTCATACACACTTTATAATAAAAAATTCTCGGAAAAATTTCAGTAAGAATTGGTAAGTTGACCTCAACCAGCTATTACGATTGAATGGGCGTTATGGGAGATTACCTTATTGGACCTGTAATTCTTCCAAATGGGCTATTAGTGCTATTTATCTCAATTTCTCTTTTCACATTGTATTCAACACGTAGAAGTGACATTAAGTTAGTTATGATATTACAAAATTATTTATATCTCAGAAACAGTCGAGCTTTCGATCTATGTTTACTAAGTTACTTTTTTTACTCAGTATGATATGTACTATCTGCCAGGGGTATACCGGATATCCGGAAAATATCCGGTATCCGGTATTATTTGGCACATTTTTACTATCCGACCGGGTAATGGGATATCATTAGTATCCGGGAATATATCCAAAAATTTATGTCATTAAATTGTTGATTTTTTTGTATACAAATGTTCTAGAAACAAATATGCATATTCATGCTATAATATAGATCCTTATAGATGCATAATATTATTTAATATTAAATAATATTGTAGGTATCTAGAATATTAAACATAATATTTAAAAAATATTAAAATTAAATAATATTAAATAATATTATTTGAAATATTAATGGATAATTATATTATAGTTATATGTCCACTCCTGATAATACCTATTATTTAAAGTAACATTATTTACTGTTACTGTAATATTGTATGAACATTATGAAGTATCATAACAACATTTACTTTAATTTGTAAAACTGTTACATCGGTTCAGTTTAAATATTTAAAAACTTAAAATAATTTTGGCAAATAGTTGTAGGATTGGATATATACGTAAAATCACATCGAAACGTTATTTAAGCACAAGACGCAGTATAGACTGATAAAATATTTTCGTTACTGAATTGTGAATTCAAACTGCATTAATATAAAAATAATTAATATTAATAAATATTTCAGTAATATTTCAGGGATGTTAAAGGAAATATATCAAAGATATTTATATAAGAACATATAATATCCGTAGAATAATTTCATAACTTTTTTTTTAAGGAGATATTTTCTCGGAATCCGGTCGGATATCCGGAAAATGTCGGATATCCGACTCGAAGAAATTGTCTTCTCGGATATCCGATATCCGGTAATTTTACGATCCAGTGCATCCTTACTATATGTCATATAAATGCTAAATAATTAATTTTGAATACCCTGTATATGTTATTGTTTATGTGTGGAGTAATGTTCAATTTACTATTTCTGCCTTTTTAAAGAAAACTGATTTAATTGAATATCGTTATACACATAAGTCAAATTTTTAAAGAGGAACTATGGTATCACGTCGTATACCAACATCTCGCTACTTCCCACCTCCTTCGTATTTTGAGATGATGTGCAAATCACGATGAATTGTTTCTCATTAATACTCGTTCGTCTTACTTACATGAAATGAGCTTTGAACACGTAATAAAGAGCTAAGGAGCTGTTACACACTCTTTGATGCAAATGATATTAGACTACCTTCCCTTATTCATATCTTCTCTACTAAAACATTAAGAATGTTCTTATTCATTGTTTTCTCCGTTCTCTCTTTCTCAATTAATATTAAAACAATTATTATTAAAACGATAATTAAAAGTAAAAAGAACATTAAGACTACATGTTTCGAGATAGACTATAATCTCATTTTATTTTCTTTATATTTATAAAAAATTAAACTGTTATTTTGTTCCAATTGTTATTTTTTAATTATTCTCTTTCATTGCACATGGGCACAATGCAACGATTCTGATGTGTGTTTCTAAGGGAAATTAAACTTGCCATGCATCCGCAGTAAATGATTAATCGTGGAAGATTTATTAGGCAGCAGATAAACTTCTAGGCAAAACAAAACAGGGAATGCTAGATTTTCATTATTAGATACCGACTAATCTTTTTGTCCATATTTCTGTTCATGAGAATACGGAAGCTAAAGATAGAAATGTGTGATCTTCATCAGTGGTGTTTCTCGATTTTCCGTCGTATCCCTCCGTGTCGGCGCAATTGCGCCAATTCGATTACATCCGAGGAATGTTTAGACGCTCGAGGCTCTCGAGAACTCCTACCATTTGAATAGAATTCTCGCGATAACGCTCGATTGTAGATGCAATGATGACATTAGAGGTTGCATCAACGATGACAAGGGTAATTTTTCTGCGGTTTTATTCATATAACCGATGGAAAAAATCGATGTTTTCTATGCGATTGCGGAAACAGACCGGAGATGAAAATAAATATTGATAAACATCAGAACCATTGATGCAAAATAACATTTTGCGAACTATGATAAGAGAACTATTTTTACATTTATTATCAACTACATTAATCTAATTCATATTTACTTTGGAAATTAAATTGCATTACAGTTTCTCATATTACTTTGGCAAGAGAAAAAATGTAATGCAGTGATGTAAAAAAAAAATTATTAATATTGAAATTTTTCACATATAAATCCATTTGCACGCAAAATGATTTTGTTGGATTATCTAAAAATTTAAATACATAGGAGAAAACATCTTATATTTGTGTTAAACTTGATTCTTGTTAGAATTTTTAACATATCCGAGTGTTAATTTAACATAATGTTATCGTGTTATTTGACTCATGTATTAAATTGATATTTAACGTTTTTTAATATTAAAGTAACACAATTTATGAACAAATAACATAAAATTTATTTTACATAAATTCTAAGATAAATAGATAAAATATTAATTTAACATATTATAAATGTTAATTTTACTGAAGAATACTTTTACAATTTGTACTGTTTACAGATTATGTCCATGTTATATTTTTTGTGTCAATTTTTTACATAATATTTATATTGTTATTTCCTAAGTTCCATTTTGTATTAAATTAACATAAAAATTTAGTTGTACTATTTTTTGGGACACGTGAAGTGTATTAAATTTAATACAAATTATCAACCCTTTAGATACGGATCTAAAAATAAATAATTGTATTGAATTATATCTAAATAATTATTGGCTGCTCAAACAGATTGCTAGAAATATAGCAAAGCTTTTTGCAATTATTATACTTGAGTGTCCCTACATAATTAGTCCAACAAAATTATTCTTAGATCTGTGGAAAATTTGTGTTAAATTTATTATTTTACGTGTCCCCTGAAATAGTTCATTCAAATTTTAGTAATTTAAAATTATATATTACAAAATGAATATGCTAAAAAATTAATTAAATAATTATTTTTTAAATATTAAATATTAAATATTAATTTAATATTAACATAAATGTAGTATTGACAGTAAGCAAACTGTTGATTTTTTTCAATAAAATTAATATTTACAATTTATTAAATTAAGATATATTTTATTCATTCTTAAAATTCATTCTTAGAACGTTTTAAAAAAACTCATTATTTTTATGCTATTTGTTCACTTACTCAAAATTGTATTATTTTGACACAAAAAAATGGTTTGAATATCAATTTAATACAAAATATTTAAATAACATAATCACATTATGTTAAATTAGCACTCAAATTTGTTAAAAATTTAACATAAAATTTTAACAAGGAATTGAATGGCCGTCTCTAACAAATATAAAATATAAAATGTTTTTTACTATGTATCTAATTAAATTTTTAGCAAAACCTTTCCATGTGCGTATATTGAAATATAGTAAAAGAAGACGTTGGAAGAAAAAATATGAAAGACACGCGATATGGGTTAGCAATTTCACATATCATCGCGTTTGTCATCATTAATACGTACGTGAATATAGCATTCGTTGCTATCTTTTAACAAGTAAGAAGAAATTCTGGCTGTACATGTTACGAAGACTCGTAACATGGCATAATATCATCGACAGGCCACGGACATGGATATGGATATATCCCGTGCGGATCAATGCGCAAAGTCTGGGCATAACAAGGGCGACATCGTCAATACCAGGGACAATAATACGCGACACGGATGTCGCACCGATAGAGGTGAATCGGAGTTGAAGTACAGCTCGCGCGCAAACGGGAAACGAGGGTTTTCCACAATCGAAGACAGAGTTGGGTGTACGGGTTCGAAGTGACGAAGAGAAATTCAGAGAGACGACGACGAGGCGGCGGTAACGGCGACGACGACGGCGTGATCGGGTAGACGGGGCCGAAATCGGGGGGATAAATCAATATATTCTACTCACGCAATGGCGTAACGACGTCGAATCTCCGCTCGAGCGTGTTCACTCGATCGTTTCATCGTCTTTATTTTTATCCGTTCGTCGCACGATTATTTTGAACTCGAATCATTCGTATCCCGTGCGTGCGTCTGTATTTGGATGAAACGCTCGATACTGGACAGAATGTCTCTCTGCGAGAGAGTCAGCTAAACCGACGCGGTCCAGCGTGCAGTTATGAAAAGTCGATGGATGTAAATCGAGTATCACCCTTGTTACGTAGAGTGCTCATTCGAAAACTTGTTGACTGTCTGTTAAATTGGTCCGAACGGGTCTCTATGATTTAAAGTGCGAACGTTAATCAATCGATAACATGGACATTTTTTCCTGAATGACATTAAGAGAAAGCATATCGCGAATGCAAATTAAAACTCTCATACGATATATTTTAATATTTAATTTGACGAGAAGATATTTATCTGCAAATACATATATATGAAAAGAATGATTTTGTCGAAGTATCTGAAAATTTAGCTACAGTGAGTATTAAAAAGTATTCGTATAATAAAATTTTTTTATAAAAAAAATCTTATTTGTAGAAAATAAACATTAATTAGCAATTTTATACAATATACATTCTGTTCTAAACGAGCTTCGCATGTATTCCTGATATTAGAAGCTAAATTCTCGACTATACGAATACTTTTTGAGTATCCAAATAATTTTTAATTTTCGCTTATTTTCTACAATTAATACACATCTTGATTCAACTAAATGCACGGGCTGATAAGTAAATATTTGTTAATTCAAACAAATAACATGTTTTAAATTACAAGATTTTGTTAATTTAAATATAAATACTAAAACAAAATATTCACTACCAACTACATTTAAGTCAAGTTAATAATTTTTTTTCAGTGTAATCAAGAAAATATGAAACTCTTTTATTTATAATATATTAGAATAAAAGGTACTCATATAAAATTACTAATTAATATTTATTTTTTATCAATAAGGCTTTTCTCTAAAAATGTCACGATTACTTTTTATACTCATTGTATTTATTTATTTTTTAATATTCTATTTATTTTATTTACAAAATATTTTAACGATACCATTTACTACATATATTTAGCTCACTATAAATATTTTCTGTGGCATGTTATATGATCCACGGAATTGTTGCAGTAAGAATTCATTCTCTTACCGCAGCACAGGAAAATATAGGCGCACGTGCTGTGTGATGTATGGTAGAGCTCCTGATGAAATTTTTATAGAAATATGACCGACTAGCAAATATCAGCAGGTATAACTTCTTGAAAATATTAGAAAAACTTGCTTCCGGTCTAAAAGCTTAAACACACTTACGCCCCCCTCCCCCCCCCCTCTCTCTCTCTAAGTTGTTAATAATATATTCCAGAAGCGCAAGAAATAACTTTCTTTTATGAAACTTTCGAGTTTAAATTGGATAAATATCTCAAACTAATACAAAGTCAATTTGCAATACATGAATTCGATATAATCAAGAGAAAGTCGTTTTTATAATTTTATAAATCAACAAACTCGCGGTGTATTTTCCAACTATTGTGACTACTTCAAACATTCATGTATAACATCGTTGATTTATATCAATAGAATGTACAATTTGCCGATTGTAAAACTTATCGTGATTGTAACGCAAATATCGAATCTATTGTATAGAAATATGAATTGGCAATGCCGCTATATGTATTTACAAGCCTTGCATCTATAAATTACCATAGTAATACTGATTTATTGCCTAGTTATTATTTAAACTGCAATAAACGGTTGTGAAATCAATCGGTTACATATTGCACGAAGTTTGCGATTCATCAGCATCGATTCACTGGAATAAGCCGCGCTGCGAAATTCGTCGGCATAAATTCTCTGTGACCGCAGCACAAGTGTCACCATTATCGCGGTACTTACTGCTAACCAGGATTAATATTCCGCCTGGGTTAATAACCCAATATTCGTGTACGCGAACGTACATACGAACACGTGTAAGCGAGATGCATGTAATCGTAACCGGTGTGTAACACGAGCGAGTAACATAATTGGTGACGCAGGGGTGAAAATTACCGCACGCTACCCGATCACCAACGGTCTGCAACTTTCTGCATTGGAGAGACACGTCGTAAACCTTTGCGCTGTTACCACGCTACAAAATCGCCTACAACATTTTTGTTTGACTTGATGTATGGTAATTAGGTGACATACGTATAGTCAAACAACAAAGCCAAGTTTTGACCAAAATAGTATAGCTCCTATAATCTGCATTCTCGTCCGTGTAGCCAATTTACTGAGTTTGCTACACACATATAAAGGCGTAACCTTACTAGCTTGTCGAGGCTTCTCTTCTCATCAACTACGAGCGTAGATGCTTAGAAAGACGAAACCTTTAATTCTTGCGTAAATTTGCGCAAGAATTGAAATATCTATAAACCAAAGCATGTTATAGGCAAAAATAACGAAGATTTCGTAATAAAAGTAACGTTAAAAAATTCGTCTTGATAATATTCTTAATGGTACACGTATTTATTCTTTTACACGTGAGATTTAAACATGAATTGATTTGAAGTATAACTAATTTTTATTTTAAATAACATTGTATAGTGTATTATTTGATATTTTTCAAATTCAGTTATCAATAGATTTACATAAAAATGAAAGAGATCCTATAAATATTGTGTTACTATTACGAGCATTTTGGATCGGAAAATGATATTAAAATATTCATATTACTAGTGATGTAATAATTAATAATAAATTATAATGATGAGCTAGTATAATATTACATTAAAACAATTCGAGAATTATACAGAACATTAGTTATAATGCAGAATAAAATCACAAATCAAATAATTTTAAAAACTAGATATCTATATTATATATTACAAATACGAGTAGCGATTTCCTTTGTACTGAAATATTCCGTGCAACATTGCGATAATAATTGAATTTGTTGCAAGCAATTAACCTTACAGCAATTTTATTATAGATCTAAATAAATCAAATAATATATTTGACAAAATTTGACCGAAATACTGTGACAAGACAAGACGCGTAACTGTTACTATTTAATTATATAATAATTCAATGCCGGTCACGTTTGATATTTAATTTCACTATTGATCTCTATTCGCTCCCGGGTATAAATACAAGCTTGTGTAAATTGTTGGTTCTCTTCCGCTCATGAATAGCATAAATTATTCGATAGGTAATTATGAACAATTCTCTATGGTAATGATATACGATTAACTAATATTATGGTTATTATGGATACTTATAAATAAATTAAACGTAATGAATCATAAGAGAGAGAGAGAGAGAGAGAGAGAGAGAGAGAGAGAGAGAGAGAGAGACCAGAATGATTGTCGAAGTAACAATAAACTGTCAATTTCATAACTGACACGGCAGTTGATATTTATCTTGTCGTTGACCTAAATTATTTCCGTTAAAAAGAGATGTGGATATTGTCAATACGGCGTTAAATATTGATTTTAGCAACATCTTTGACAGATATTTGATTTATAAATGCGAAAAATTTTTATTTTATATATTCGATATATTCAGAGAAAAAATGGTTTACAGTTTCCGTAATTTAACTATAATTTATATAGTTATTTTTATTGTCAACTATATATTTTTTGGTAGAACTATAAGTATAATTACTAACATTATAATATAATACAGCTCCGTATCTAATTATTTTATGCAATCATAGTCATAAATATCAAACAATTTATCTCCTTGTACAAACATTATTTCTGAACTTATTTTAACAAACTACCTTCTTACCAATTTTCGATAATGTTTGAATAAGTTTTGTGTATCTATGCATATATCAACGTACAATTATTCAAACTTTGTTCACGTTCACACATACACAAGAATCGTTATTTCTACATTTTTGACAAGTCGAAAAAAGTTGTTTGTATTTCTTTATGGACACGTGTGTGAGCATCGGATATCTTTTTCGAGATATATTGATGAATGGTAGCTCGTTCGGCCGATCGGCCATTGTTTATTTTTTTTTAATAAAAAAAAGACTGACATATTTGTAGGAATTACAATCTATAACCTGCGTCTGTTGCAGGAATAGTGTCTATAAACCGTCTGGCAATTTATGAAGACTGCGAACGATTTTGCAATATCCAAGTTATTACGTCTAAACGCTGTTAATAGTCAGTAAACTGAATAGAATGCAATATATTTAGGGAAGTAATGAAATCTAATGAAAGTTCAGAGTTTATCAATTGGAACTAATAAGGTCGAAATTTTCTAAAGGTTATGCCACGCTTTAATAATCTACTAACATTTAGCAGCTAATTATACTATTATCAATCTGAGAACTACACCTCTATCAATATTTTTCACTAAATTTTATTTGATTATGAACATTTAAATAAATGTAATATAACTATTACATAAAAATGTTTATTAAAAAAACTAAATTTTTTGTGAATAATTCTAAAATAATACATGTACTGTGTCTGTATATCCATACATATGAATTTCTACGTCATGTTTAAACAATTAATTCACAAATGAGAAGAATTTTATCTTTATTTTCCTTTCACATTAATATATATCAATTATCTTTTTATTGAAACATCGATTATCGATTTATATACTGTTATAAAAATATATCATAGATTTTTATGGTACACATAAAATATTACATGTGGAGTGCAGTGTTTGCCAGCGGTAATCCGGCTTTACATCTCATCAAAATAACAACGCGACATAATACCCGGATAAAATCGAGTTCACGAACGTTTGTGACTCTCACTGCAAATCGCTCCTGCATTTTGTGCAGTGAAAAACTGATATTCTCGTTTATGCTTGCTGTAAATTCATCATGTGAATCGTTAGATCATACTTATCGCATTACCTTTCCCATAAAAATAATATTTTTTCCAATATTTTTCAGACAGTCTGATGACATTTTAAATCGAAGCTAAACTTTTTTTGTCATTGCATGGAAATTTTACGTTATTGACACTTCATTCCCTTATATTAAAAGTGATACAATTAAAAAAATAATTCTCGAGTTATTATCATGAATGAGTTAAAAATGTATTACACGTATTTTTTTAATAAAATAAAAAAATTACATATTTTTCTATTTGTATTTGAAAGTATTTGAAATAATACAAAAAACTTGGCAGCGATTTAAAACCTGGATCAAAAATTATTTTAAGAAGTAGACATATTTTTTAAAAATTATTCAAATTTTCATTTAAATTATAAAATTGTATTGCTAAATATTAAATATTGAATCTATTAAACTATTTCATATTTATATGTATTTTTATATGAAAAATATAAATTTCCAGTCACTTTTTATAAAAACTTATACCCTTAAATTAAACATCCTATTAATCACCAAAAGTGAATTAACGTAAGAAAAAATTGTCAAAATAATCGCAATTCGAAAAGGATGATTTTTTTAAAGAGTCGTGGAACAGCATTGACAAAAAATAATATTTGATTATGTTAAAAATATATTTTTTTTGTTGATATTAGTTGTTAAATCACTTATTTTCTGTCACGTTGAAAAATAGTTTTCCTCTTTTCTGAAAAACTAAATTTTTTTAATTGTGTTATTTTTACATTAAGTAAGGAAGCGAGATCATACAAGTATCTATGTAAAAAACCATTAAAGATAAACAAGAAAAGTTTGTCAAGAGGCAAGGAATGCATTTGTCTTACATCTTGACACGCATGATAAAGAAAGGATGTTGTAATGAGTTTTACTGCGAGAGAGTGTGCTGTTGAGTTAGCGAGCGATAACAGATAACGCGAAATTCGTTCTGGCATGTGCCCGTTCAACCGTAAATAACAGTACGTCAAAAAGAATGTCTTAGCCTCCATATTCCTGCCACTTCTTAAAATAACACTCGAGTGAAGGCGTTCACATTATCTGATCTTTCCTTCGAGATGGGTGTCTCATCCATTTTAATTTTCCTCTTCGAAAACGCACCATGTGCTCGCATTTTCATGCACTGGCGAAATGGCGAAATTGCTTTACTACGCTGAAAATTTAATTTTATCCTCTTATTTATTATCAATTGTGGGACACTCACGCTTTTGTTCTTTTCTTATTATTTTGAAAATGTTTGAAGAAGGGGATATAATTCTGGAGATATAATTAAAATGGTCCTATTATATTATAATGACTGATCGCATAAACGACTTAATGTTTAATATATTAATTACGTATAAAATAATTAATTATATTTTTATAGTTATTCTTGTTGTGCGTGTTTATTTTTTAATGTTGAAAATCAGTTATTGTTATATTATCCTTAAAAATTATGATTCTCTAAGACAAGAATTTCTCCTTAGGATGTTTATTGAACGGATGAAGACAGAAATGCAACGTAAGATAGGTGAGCTGCTCATTTAGAAAGCTTACCATTGATTTCTCAAAGCGACATAAATACGAATGCGTCGCAAATGGTACTTTGAAACTGCATTGTGTCTCTTTAACGCAGTCGTCGCTCGCTGCATTCGCGGTGCCCGCAGGATGTTCGTCTCAAAGATTCTAACAGAAAAGTACTAGAGATTTAGGTAGAATGCGCTTCCGTGAGCATTACTGGTCCATTATGCTTGGCTTAGATCTCAATGGAGATCTAAGAGATGGATGGCTCCACGCGAACACATGAAAAATATGTAGCGCTTCTCAAAACTGACGATGTATATTCTAATGGCAGATAGAGCCAAGAAATGATACGAGAAATGTTTTATTATCAATGCGTCAGTTTTGGAGCGAAAAGCAAAGAATTTTTTAAATAGAGTTTCGGGAATGTAGATCGAAAAAATATTTTTCGATTAGTTTTGAACAAAATTTAAAATTCCAGCTGTGTATAACCTAATTATAAGAGAGGAATCTTAGTTAGGAACTCGAAATTGTTAGTACTAACTCTAAAAGAATTTCATGTATACTTACATACATATTAATGTCATATTTTTTTCAATAAATATTAAATTTAACATGCAACAATTAACAACACAGTTAAATTAACAATGTATAGTACATTTTTATTAAAACTAATTTGAAATGCAAGAAATATATTTCGGCTATATTTGCTTTTCAAAGTTTACTTTAGACCATTTATAATTCAGGTCAGATTTCAAGATAGAATTCTACATATGACGTGCCAAAAACATTTTGAGGAATCAATACACATTTATACAAATTGTATATTAAGATATATACCTGCAAGTGCGTGCGGCATATAAAATTATATCTACTAGAATTCTTTTTTCTAATCTGATGAAAATTTTAAATAATTTAAGATGAACTTAATACGATAAATATTTCGCGATTATAATTTAGTTGACACACGGTATTTGAAATTTTTGCGGATTGAATACTTAGCGCGTACACTTCGTAAATAAGGTCACTGCGCGGTCGGGCGTAGTGACTTCAGTCGTTAACGGTCGGAGCTGCTCTACGTGTTATTGTCTTTCGGAACGTGATCGTGGCAAGATCATATTGTAATCGATTCTCGCTGCTGGTGTGTACGAATTTGGATTATGATAATAGCGTGAAAGAAAAAGACTGTTTATTGAGATCTCTCTTTTTCTCTTTCTTTCCTCTCTTCTCTCTTTCGTTTTCTCTCTCTCTCTCTCTCTCTCTCTTCTTCTCTATCCTCTTCTTTTCTCTTTATCTCTTTCTTACATAGTTCGATGGAGATAGGAAATTATAAACTGTTGCTTTATAGACGACAATCATTTCCCTAATGCCGATCGAAATTATCTCGCCTCGTGCTTGGAATTTTCCATCGATTTATCTGACATTTCCGGATTTAAAGTGCGGTATAACATAAATTATCGGGCCGAGTCGATTTAAGTAACAAAAAACCTGCGATGTGTATTAATCGTTCATTATCAATTTATTTGAAATATAAAGAATTTTATTTCATATTATTATTAGTATATATTAAATATTTCGTAGAAATAATCAGGTGGCACTCGACATGCAGCGTTTTCTTTGATTTTATTTATTGTACGTAATCTTGAAGTCATTATCTCTCATTCTCTAATACCTGTCATCATCATAGTATTATCTCTCGGTACGCAATCATAGCAGGTACTATAGAGAATGAAAGATAATTCCCTAAGAATAGTATAATCCTAATCAGATTCGTACATTAACCACGCAATATAACTTCAGTGTAATATCAACCGATCATTTGAGATTCGTCCATTATGCTTATTTACAGGACATCGTGGGTTAACAATGGGAATGTTGTGCTAAGTATCTTGGGATCCTTGTATTCTACAACGAGCAACGTACGTGATCGTATTTAAGTGCGTTTCGAAAGTATTGTGTCGTATTGTGAGTGCCATCAAGGAATCAGAAGAGGAGGAGGAGACATCAGGTGGCAGCGGAGCAACGTAAAGTATTATTTATTATTTCATTTGTACTCGTAAAATTTACTGTTACTTTAAAATTATTTCACACAAGCAATAATTGTTTTTCTGAAATATTTACTTATTATTTTGGGAATTTGGAATTATTAATTTATATATCATATTTTGTACTTTATAGATTTCGCTATCATCAACTCCGCTGCTGCGCATCATATGGTGAGTAAGTAATGGCTTCTATATAAAAAATTATGTATGTATTAAGAATTTAAGAATACAAATATTTTACGGATCTATTGTGCTTTATCATGGACGAGGCTCAAATTGAATATAAATTGACTTATTAATTTAACGGTGTGCGGAAATATACTGGTATATAATCCAATTCAATTGTTTATATAACTGTCATAAAACAAATATGTTGCAAAAAATGTCATTTCAATTGATACGCTGGAGAAGA
Source organism: Acromyrmex echinatior (assembly GCF_024713525.1). Lineage (NCBI taxonomy): Eukaryota > Metazoa > Arthropoda > Insecta > Hymenoptera > Formicidae > Acromyrmex > Acromyrmex echinatior. Next base: position 12,330,399 of record NC_141859.1, read on the forward strand.
ACAACGATACTAAGCAAATGTATGTATCTATTAATACTAAAGTTATAAGCAATGGAAAAGGTATGAAGAAGTATTGGAAAAAAAGTCGAATATATCATATTGAAAAGGCGTTTAAGAATTAATTTCATGTAAATGTTAGTTTAAGATAACGTTAAATTAACGTTTGAATTAAAAAATATTTAGTATTTAAAATTACAAATTTTTTAAAAGTAGTTTTTTGTTTTTACATAAAATTTATATTAAGAAAATATATGAAGGAAATACCAAGAGCGAGAAAACGTCTTGTATGTAATATAGGTGGACTCTTAGCGTGAACTTAATGTTTACCACATCACACATTTGTATTGCGGTGATTTTGTCGCATTGAAACGAGCGTTTCTACATCATACAAATTAATTCTCATTTCAGTCACAGTTGCCAAATACGGCGTTTCAGTTTTCACGTAAATCACATTGCTGCTAGGAATTAACGAATTTTATAACTGAACTATGTGGGAATTTTTATAATGAAATAACACTGAAAAAAAATCTTAATTTCAGAGAAATATTTCTTTGCTCGTATTCAAAAAAATTATTTCTTTAAATCAATGAAAATTTTCTTTGAAAATAAAATAAAATCGATTTTCATTGATTCAAAAAAATAATTATTTTTAATACGAGCAAAAAAATATTTCTTTGAAATTAAGATTTTTTTTTTTAGTGAACAAATTTGTTTGTAAATCTGATTTGGACTTGAATTATCTTTGCTATACAGTAAATTTTTTTAATGGAAAGGACAGGCGACCGCGGATGATTAACGAAAGAACAGAATGTTCATAACTTTGTCTATTCTATTCATCTAGCTTAAATTTCTATTTACTTTCACGCCAAAAGTTTGCAGCGAAAGCTCAAGTGTCGTGTATGAGTTTGCGAAGAGCGACGAAAGCGTAAACGGATTTTCCTTCACCCGACGTGGCGACTAAGGACCCGCTATTATTTACAAAAGTTCGCCGTCTTTACTTTCCTTTCTCACCAAGTCGTATACCGCTTTTAATGAAGCGAGGTGTACAAACTTCGAAGATACATAGCAGATAATAGCTTTTTTGCGGAATCTTTCTCTTTAATTTTTGCACGTTAAACTTCGTGAAAATATGTTATTAGTTCCAAATCAAATGAAACACTGAATAATTATATGCAAACGCGTTTATGTTAAATCAACGCGAAATACATCCAGAAAAAAGTTTTTTCAATTCAAAGAAATGTTTCTTTACTATACTGTTAAAGAAACAATTTCTTTGATTTGAATGTCATTTCTTTGATTTGAACATAATTTTTTTAAATGAAATAAATTTTTTTATTTGATTTCAAAAAATAATGTTTAAATAAAAAAAATGACGTTTGAATCGAAAAAATTTTTTCTTTAACCATATAGTAAAGGAACATTTCTTTAAATCAAAGAAACCTTTCTCTGGGTGTATATATTTACATTATATAAACACATGAATCTAACAATCGGTTGAAAGTATTTTTCAAAGCTACAGTTGCATGTTTGTTTTTAATTAAATGAACCCACTCGGGATATTTATTTTCTGTTTAAAATCGAAAAATCAAACAGAAAAATGACAAATTAAATTACCACTGAAAATAAAACAATCAAAAGCGCCTGTATTTTTTATTTATTAACAAGAGCACAAATTTTATCGTATTGAAAAATTGTCTTTGTGTATAGGATTCATACCAAATTTGTTGAAATAGACTAAAAAAATTTATTGTCACTAGTAATATTTTAACAAATCACTGCTCTCTTGGTCAGTTATTATATGCCAGTATACTCGATACGTGTCTACATTGATCAATATCGATCAGATTACTGGGCTATTTTTCTATTGATAGTACGATATCGCGAGATCATATTTTTTCCTCATGGCGAATTGATGCGCCTCTGGATGCTTCACAAGCACGAAAAGCAGAGGATGCGGACGATGCTTCAAAGCGGTGATAAATCTCATGCTACGTGATCGAAAAAAAAATCTCGTTTCTATCCGAGAAAAATTTGCCGCGTAATGGATTCCGATCCTTTTGTACGCCGAGATTGCGCGTGTCCTACGCACGCCACACTCTCTTTTTTTCGCATCAAATAGCGAGCAGAGAGAAAGGCAGAAAAGAGAGAGAGTCAGAAATTCGTACATATGCCCTTACATTCCGCAGTTTTTCTTTCTAATGCGTCATATAGCGTTTCGCTGTTGCAATTTCATTATATTATAGAAAAGAAAATCATTCGTTTTTTCGCATAACTTCAATTACCGCGGTTTTATTTAACATGCTTGCGCATACATGTGATGATATTGATCGCTTCGTTTTTCATTTGAGATAATTCATATTCAGTAGTACAGGAATTATTCTAATGCAACAGAAAGAATAAAAGCGATAAAAGAAATTTTTGCGGGAAATATCAAAGAGCTGCAGATTGTGGTAACTTTAAAATATTTGAATTATTAAATATTGAATAAATATTAATTATCGAGCAATGAGGAGCATACACGCGGTACTTGTGGAGCGCAATACATAAAATATATTCACTATAATTTCATATTATTTGTTGATAACAAATTTCTTGAACGGTTTACTTTAAACCATCATCAGCAATACCATAATTTTCATGAACAATATTCCAATCCGCACATGTTGCAGATAATATATGAGCATACTCCTATTTCTTAATTGAGAAATGCCGTTAATTCTCTTCGTTGAATAACTAAGTAAATAATCTCCGTTGTTATCCAACGAAGAATTAAAGATATTTCTCATACCCGCTAATTAATATTTATTATTGTTTCGAGAACTCTATTAAATATAATTTGATTTTTTTATTAAATAAAATTTGTTCTTTGTACTTGTACTAACCTACGTATCTACTTATAAATTGAATAGAGAGCTTGTCAGAGATATTTTCTTTTTGTTAATTATTTATTTTTTTAATTATTTATTTACAAAATAAAAATTGAAATATGAATAATCGCGTTTGATTATTTATAGAACGTGTTGACAGACGACTAAAGAAATTAAATAAATCGAATGGTGATAAATGGGAAATCTTATAAGAGATATAAATTGCTGTCTATTTCAAGAGCTGTCGAGACTAGGGAAAGATTGAATAGTTTGAGACTCTTCGATCAGCCCCAATGCAATAGTGTAACTCGAGTCTGCTGGATGATATCCGAGAAGAATCTTAGAAATCACTTTTCTGTCTTCATGTTCTTCGCATTCTCAGAAACACTACTGCAAGAAGCGCGTTATATATACACTATATAATATATGCTGTGTCATATATATATATATATATATATATGTATGTATATATATATATATATATATATATATATATATATATAGACCTTTGTACACACATACACAATAGATTTTCAATTTCAATTACCGATATTGCGATATTGACTGGCGCGTTTATCCGTAGATACTCTCCATCGCATTCTCTCTGGATTTACGTTGAATATTTTCCGCGCGTAATTAATTCGACCTAGTTTAATATCACATCGCTCACTTACCTGGAGATTGGGTGGGCAATGGTCGAGAAGCTCCAGCATATGCCTGATGTTCTGTGCGTCCTGTATCACGAAATTCAACTCCATGTCGAATTCACCGCCTACGAGCTGAAAAAAAATAACTCGTTGAAAACGTTGATGTACAATCATGTAATCCGTAGTACTTTATTCATAACAATGCTAACAAACAAAGTTCATTCTAACAGCATGTACATTATTGGCTTTTCTGTGTCCAAATTTATGAGATAGTCATAAATAGTAACTCTGGGCGCAAAATAGATCGGAAGTTCCAGAGGGAGATATATGTATGTACCGTCAGTATTTAATTGCGGAAATGTTGTTAACGGGTCTCATCGTTCGATACCCGGATGTACGTCAAACGAATGATTACGTAACACTATTCCATTACATCCGGATATAGTTCACGCGCAACAATAATATCATTTTGACAAGCAATCGTTGATTACTTTATATCAGTATTATTAATATTAATTGGTAGATGTACATACTTTCCGAATTCGAATACAGTATTGCTTTTTGTACCTATTGAATTTCTTGGTTCATTAAATATGTTTCATGTCCAACGTTGAAAAACAATATCCGATTTACGCGATACGCATAAAATGAATTAATATCGGCATTTTATAATATATGAGCGAGTGAAATTTGCATTGGCTTATACATATATTACATCTTTTTAAGAGCATTACAGTATCGCTCGTTATTGTGCATAAAAAATTAATAAAGCCACTCCCAATTCACGTTTTCACTCGTCCAAAAATGTATGTAATATATGTATTTATTATGCATGATCTGCATTGGACGATTCGAGGCATTTGGCGAAAACTATACGTATATTTAAACTGGCCGTATTAATAACGATGTAGTTTTAGGGATATTTCAAACGCTACAGACAAAACATTTTGGACACGAAAAGTTTACGGACTATGTCCGTTTGTGGTTCTTCTTTTTACTGAGACGACTTATATATAGCCGAACCGGAAGTGCCGCCTCTGCGGAGAGAGTGTAATTTCCGGAGAAGTATCTCGCGCTCATCCTCTGCGTTTCTCCTCTCTCTATCTCCTTTCCTTGCTTCGTTTTCTTCCAAACCGATATTGATCATGAATTTCTTACGGCCATATCTGTATCTACAGGCGAGGTCATGACCAATTTTTATGAGCGTCGATAGCTCGTAAAAATTCATGACTTACGCAGCACCGTTTATAAAATAGATTGTGCCGACAATTGAAAGTGGACCTTATCCTGGTTCAACAGTTCCGATCAAATGGCACATCAGATCTTAACTTTACTCTCCGTTTCCGAGGAGTTGTATTGTAAGCTGGGAGATTGGCCAGAAAAGCAAAGAGTGCGAAATGCATTGGGTTTCGTTCTAAATTCCAAAAGAATATTTCTGAAACTATTCTTCTGCGAAACACATAAGAGCGAAGGTAAACTTTCCGCAAGAAGGAATGTTACTCTTTTAAAAAACTTCACAACTAATACCACATTTGGCGTCGGTAAAATGTAAAACCAATGTTGGGAAAATAGAATTGTTATTGAGGCGCCGTATCCAATAATGCTATGCTCGGACTTTCTTGCTTTCGCACTTTTACAGTTTACCAAAGCATTTGGTAAGCTCATGTTGCATGTAATAGAGAGATAACAAAATTTGTCACTCGATCTAGCTCTCAAAATTAAAAGCGGTAGTAATTTCAATAAACATTGCGTTTTACTTGACTCTACATAAATCATTTCTGTGAACAGATAATCTGACGACGACTGATATGACGATAAAATCAGGTAACATAATATTTGTGATCAATAGAATGTTAGCGTTACCGAACGATCTGTACAAAATTAAATTAAAATTTTATCATAAAATAAATTTATGAGTCGGATTGAAATATATTTTATATCGAATTATCCTTGATGTTATTGATAAAGAAATCATTCGCTTTTCGGCATATCTCTTGTGATATTAATAACATTTTATAATTAATATTAATAGAATTTTGATATTAATAATATTAATATTAATAGAATTTTGCTACAGTTCTGTACATCTCCGATGTTTACACAAATAATTATATGAGATTAGGTTGCCATAAAGGGAGAAGCAGAATTTTCAAAGTATTACCGCTTGGCGTGCTCCCAACTATTTACACGCAATTACAGACTTGCATATGCGATGCACTGAGGACATGGAGAATGTCCGGAATTTAATTTAATTCTTTTTTATGTTACATGTGCTGCTGGTTCTCCAGTTATCAAAAATTAAAACCGTTTAAAATGGTGTATTATTTAATCATATATTTTTACTAATTTAAATATCTCGCAATTATCACCAATTTATATAACGATACTTTCTATGAAAAATGAAATTTTTGTCATTAGAAAAATTAATCAGAAATTTTATATGCGATTAATTCGAAAATACTGCACGATCATCAGTACATGAAAAGACTGAGATAGAGATAGATAGATAGATAAGTACATAGATAGATAGATAGATAGATAGATAGCTAGATAGATAGATAGATAGATAGATAGATAGATAGATAGATAGGTGGGTAGATAGATAAATATAATAGAGCGTCTATTACGATTTGAGGATGGACTCTCTAAGAACTTATGCAAAAATATATTGCGACAACGAAGAAAAAATAAAATAACAAAATTTAAATAGGTAAAACTAAGAGAGAGAGGGAGGGCATGATGTACAAATTAAAGTTTATATTGTTACGTATCGGTCGTTTGCGAAAATCATTGATCCCTTGAAGAAAATAAATCTTTTCGTAAAAGAGAAAGGAGGAAGAAAAATAAAGCATGTTATTGCCGATAAAGAAAGTTCAATTCTTTCAAAGCAATTTTTCGAATGACCCATATCACTTGCGCGAATCTTAACAGCCAACGCCGTGCCGAGAATCGAAAGAATAATCGAGCGACTAAAAGATATCTCAATCCGTAGTTCGATCATCGTCGTACCATCGCATTGGATCGCTTTTTCAGAAAAAGTAATTTTTTACAAAAATAAATAATTTTATTTATATTCCTTTGTGATTTGACTCTGGAACTTAGAAATTAAACGATACAAATGTATTCATATGTAAAGTAGTCCTATACTGCTATACCTGCTTTTTTATTATTTCAAGTCTTTGCATGTGAATCACTCGTATTCTTCTTCGAGTTTAGTTATTCCTTTTTGGCTCTACATTCCTATTTTACGATGCACAAACGAGATACGTAATGCTTTCGTGTGCTAAATCCAAATAACGTACGTTATAGATACGTACAACCAAAAGATGGGCAAACGAAAAGTGAGTCTCAACCGGTGAATTAAGGTCGGCTAGTAGAGTTAACCGCTAATTAGATATCACTAGCTTTTACACCTACATATTCCTTTGACAAAAACAGTTACGCAAAGCACAGCGCACGTCTAACTTGCATATTCGACACTGAGATCCATTAAAGAGAGTTCCGAACTTACAAAGCTGGATATTTAAAATCATTTTAAATTGGCAATAATATTAATTAATAAGCTTTTTTCAGTACTTTGGAATAAAAAGATTTCTAAGTCTTTCTACAAGCAGAATATTATACGCATTATTCGCATTATTATCCAATTATTTTACATACTAAAATATATGATGACAATATAATCAGTGAAAATTAGTACATGCAGTTATTTCCAATTAATTTAGTATTCTGCTATCGAAATTTAATAATATAACTTGAAACTCTCCTTATAGATCCTTAAACGAACTTTATTATAGTGCGCTTTGCTTTATGATGTTATAATTATCGATGCAGAATGTGCAAATAGATTTTATTGGAAAATCGATTTGCTATTGAAAGTCAGTCCTTATTTGCGGTGTGCAAAGCACGATGCGAATGCATTCGTGCTGTTTGTGTGAAAAGTCTTTATCGAGTTACTGCAGAGATTAATCCTGTTTGTGAAATTTTAGATATCCTCCATTTCCTCTGAAAATGCATTTTCCTTGATTTTATATTTGTACATTTTTTATCTTAATTCATTCTTAAATGTGAGAGTGAAAGATCTTGATGCGAAAAGATAATACATTCTTTAATTTGTTTTAAAATTAGTTACATTATTCTCACTAATTTATTTTATATTTTAATATAATTAAAAAAATGTAATGTAAGTACAATGGTAAGTTTATATATGTATGTACACGAAAAGAATAGTTTTGTTGAAGTACAAATTTAATTATATATACAGATTTAAAAGTAATTATGTGTTTGAACCATTAAAATAATTACATAGCTTAAACTAATTGTTTAGAATGTTAAAACTTTTTGCAACATAACAAATGCTTAAGCGCGTTCTACGTATTTTAGTTCCAATAACAAAATTATTTTCTGTACCTAACTAAATTTTTTAATATTTACTTTAGTAAAATTCTTTTCATACATATAATATAATAAATTATATGAAAACATTGCACATGAATTTTATGACCAATATATTGAACGTTTATAAAAAGAGTGAGCGTTTTTAGGAAAGTATATATATGGCGCTCGTGCAACGTGAGGTTTACATACATATATCATCTTGCGAAAGCTCCGAGGATCACGACCGTTATATCATTTCTGTCAGAGTAGGCAAGCACGTCTAGCGGATCGACGAGCACGCATCTACTTTGGGATGTCATTAATCTGCATCGAGATCTGCATTTCAATCACTAGATGATACGGTCCACTGTTCTATGTGCTCCGGTGAGACTTCCACGAGATCTCCATCGGCTGTATTTACATATCGGTACAAGGGGTTATAGTTGCACGTTCTGAAATGTCAACTCTGTGACAAGTCACCTCTGGGGAACGTAACTCTGACAATATGAGTGCTACATTTGAATTTGTAATACCATATGCGATGACACGCGTATGAGTTACATGTTGCGCATACATGTCGAAGTAATCTCAGCCACGTTAACTGCAATGCAATTGCGTAAAACATGTGTTTTATTGTTTGTTTAATCTCGTTGAATGTAGCTCCCGGAAAATATTTCCGAAATATTTCCTCTCTTTTGCATAGATTCAGGTCGTATGAAATAAAGATAATTGCTTTCTTTCACTCACATCTGATTTCTTTCATTTTACTAACTTTGATACATGATGTTGTAATAATACATCGTTCACTATTACTGCAATTCAATGTTCTCTGTACAAGTGAGTCTTACAATTGATTATTCTATTAAAGTGAAAAGTTGAAACTGCGGAATATGCCACGTGTGTATGCTATATTCGAATTGCTATAGTCGAATCGTTTGTGTTGATGTTATTTTCTTTGTTTCATGACCATTCGATTCGAACGTGAGAAATTCTCTTCGGAGTGCGCCAAGGGTTATTTCGGTAAGGCGTTCGTAAACTATCCCGAATTTCAGGCCACGTCCCTATTACCGTTCACCCTATTTTGCCACTTTACGACTTTTTTTCTTGGTGACATTTATCCGTAGCGTAGAAGAACGCGGATTTGAATAATTCTCTCCCTTTGTTATGAAATTGGAAACTTCATTTCTAGCACAACTTGCTTCTAAACATTTCACTGTATTACAACAGCGTTATTGCATTTCCCAATTGAAATAATCACGAATATTAATCAAGAATTATGTTTACTGTGAGTATTCAACGTATTAGAAATTATACATTTGTTTGTTAAATAATTACGCAGTGATATTTTAGCTTAATTAAAAACACATTTTTAGCAATACATTTATAATTCTTATTTTACATTGTTTTAAATTTTCGGCGTCAACACTTGCAATAAGTAGAATATGATTTCAAAATGTTGCAGATTTGTATGCTTTCATGTATGCTTATTTATAATATACAACACAGTCTTATCTCTTCATTAAGAAATAAGAGAAGATGCACGAGTAGGAAGTCCGACATTTCGGATGAACTATGTAACTTGTTTCTCTCCGCCCGTCCCATTTTCTTACATTCGTGTACTGCTTCCGCTCCAACATTCATATTTACCTCGCGTTTCTTCTTAATTAGACCGCCATCTTGGATGGTTTTAAATTCGCAAGCATTGTTCTTTTCGCGATTCATATCTTTTAGTCGCCAGGTCACTGATGAATTTTTACCGAGACATCGTGCGCTGTACATTTTCAGGCTTGCGCGGCTTTTATATACGTATATGAAAAAAAGGAAAAAACAATAAATAACTTCCTTTCCTTTCTGCAGTAATCGCGAAAATAGTGAAAACAATTTATTTAACTCCTAACTACTTGAATAGAGAAATATCCTCCTTTAATCACGTATCCCAGATTGACCCATGTAAACTTTGAGTATCACGATATGCAAAAATTAATTTATTGAAAAATTAGAACAATTTTGTAATTACTTATGACATTATAAAAGCAAAAATATTTACATTAAGGTAATTAATAAGTCTTTTACACGCTATACATTAATAATTTTATGTAGATTATAATTTATTATGGCGTTACTTATTACAGTGACAAATCGATTCAACTCACAATAAATTCATTAATATTAACAGTAAGAAGCTGAAATCATAACATAATATTAATACATATAACATAAAGGCATGTAACAGAGTAGTTGTGGAAAAATTACCTCCACTCCTATTTTTTCTGACTTCTGCGGCGTAAATCCTAACTAACGCGGCGTATTTGCCGGAATTATCTTAAGCATGCAATTATAGCAGGGTTAATGTGTTAGCATTCCAGAGGTCTTAGGTTCGAATATTTATGCTGATACCTCATGTGTGTTTTCAAAAATGTACGCGCATAAATGTAGAGCGTATTTCAAACATGATGAATATATAATGTAAATATGAAGATAAAAAATATTTGATTTTTTTTATTTCTCATATTTACATTATATTTGCATGGTATTTTCTGATTTGCTAAATACGATTGCAATATTTCGAATTACAATCGATTCATCCATTATACGCATTGGATGATTTAATTTGATTTTTATAGCGTAAAGTTACTGTAAAGTTTATGCACATTTATCTGTCTGGAATTATTTACGGATATTATCGTATACGTTTTGCAACGATAAAAATTTCATTATTGAAGCATAAAAAACGCGAAGTTTTCGTCGGCTCTCTATTGTTGAGTACACGTAACTCGGTAAAAACACCATACAGTTGTTAACTATGTACTTCTCCTCAAAGAGAACGAGTATGTTACGTGGGGGCGTTTGTTACGTGTCGGAGCCTTTGTGAAAACGGAGTTTCCTACGTAGTTCTAGATCCGGTAGCTGCGCATATCACGTTTCAACTATGTCGGTGACAGTACATTGACTCCGATAGAGCGGAACGTGATGTCATTTTGAGGAAACCAAAATCACAGACTACCAAAACTATCCGGAACAATCCGATAAGTAACATGCATTGCGCTCATTACAGATTCCTGTAACACAGAGATCAGCTATTTATGAACGGTACAAAGGAATTCCGCTGTGCTAGCCACATTTGTAAATAGATTGAGTCGTTAGATAAGCGTTATTAGCGAATACATCAAGCGAATTAATGGAATGTCATTCTATTGCCAAAGCTTTCGTTATGCAGGGCATGTGAATCGACGAAAAACAAGAATTTTACATATCCACGAATTTAAAAACCTCCACTATAATCAGTCGTACGTAACGTAACCAATTTCAAAATGTCAGAATGCATTTAAATGTAAATTTTCTCGTATGCATAATGCTCTAATCGAAAACACGATAAACAGTAATGACAATGCGTATGCTTCATTACGTATGTTTGATTGAATCGAGTCATTGTTTATTCAAGTAGGAAACCACAGTAATGATAGTTATAATAATTTCAATAACTTCCTAAAATTTTGCATAATTTGATGTCGAAATTTCTGTTTATGTCGAAATTTCAACGAAGCGTATATTCGACGGTATTTCGCTCGTTTTCTCTGCTTATTCAACATGAAAGGAATTAATAGAATGAATTTTCCATCGTAATTGGACCACAAGGCATTGCCACGTAAGCACTCTGTCACTTTCTAGTTTGGGCTAACACATACCGGACTCTGACATTCGCGCTGTCGTCAGACGTCCTCGAACATGCATCAGAGGACATAATCCGTAAGCGTCTCGAGCCGTTGCGCTGATGTAAACTATCCGATTTGCATTCGGAGCAATGTAGAAGTCGGGGTCAATCTCACGATTCCATGCTGAATGTCCGCTTGCCAACAAATCCCGAGTTGGGATCATGTTTGGTAAATGTCTCTCCACATCGTGGATCTCACGAAAGTGAGATCACGAATCGGGTTTCCGCATGTCTGACATTACAATTAACAAAGCAATTATTGTCAGCTGTCACCCTTAAATAACGTGGACATTGTCTTCTTTCCATTTTCGAGAATAAACAAGATTATAACAAAATCATGCTTCAATTATCCATATTTATTATCACTGCAAATCTAAATGTGTAAAAAGACTACAATACATGTGTTATTAGTTTTCCGTAAAAATAATACTATATTATACATTTAAATGTGTAAATTCATTTTTGTATGCGGTATAATTATTATTTTTACATGGAAAAATCATACACATGCAGCAATATTATCAAAAGTTTTAAAAATCGCTTAATTAATTCTTCAATTTGATAATGGACTTGCACAAAAGGACTTATAAATTAAAAGTAATATTTTAAGATAATTGAAAATCACATAGCAATCTAAAAGAAATGAAATAAAATAAAAATAATTTTAAAGAAAAAAGATTTATTAATTCTTTTAGATTCACTCCTTCAATTGTAATAATGAATGGAAATATAATCGAAAAGTTCTGTTATTGCGGTAATTATTAACAGTCAAGCATTAATCTGACGGGTGTTGCCAATGTCATCTCTGGAATATATTAGTCCTTTCTCACATTCCATATTCTACTTAACACTGTTACCGTTCGTATTCATGTACAGCAAACGGTGATGGTGGCACTCACTTGGAGACGTCTCCTTAATTAATGAAACTTGTGACATTCTACCGCGGATTGCGTGCAGTATTTCTCCCGTTAACAAGAATTCTACGCACAAGTGATGAAGGAGTCGTAAACAAGTCAAATAATGACAGTGCTCCTCTATTAGAATTCTACCATTTTCTCTCATTACTATTATTGGTGATATTCATTAGAGGGAATAGAAAAGGAACTGTTCGAAATTATCAAGGAAAAGCATAATACAAGAGGGAGTAGAGATGAGAATGGTCGTGAGAGAAATCAGGCGCGCGGTACCTCGTTCATGCAGGATTCCATTCATCGGTAATGATACCTCTTTTGTGCCCGATGAAAGCTCTGATTCCGCGATTAGTTCCGAATATTTGGCAAGGCAAGTATAGATAATGATTTCAAAGTGCAGAAGGCGTAATAGCGTGCACATATTACGTTGTATCTTTGTGATTACTTTTGATTTACGATTTAATATGAACTATTTTCTTATCTACATAAACAAAGAAACGATTTTTGCTAAAGTATCTAAAAATTCAGATATAAATTTGAAAATAATTTTGTTGAGCCTTTAAAATAATTATGTAGGAAACTCAAACGTGATAAGCAATATTGAAACAAAATTTAATATTCTAGCAATTAGTTTAAGTCCTACGTAATTGTTTTGATAATCGGACAAAATTTATTTTCACACACAACTCTATAGCTAAAGTTTTAGATATCTCAGCAAACTGTTCTTTCCACGTACATAATTGTATGTGCGTGTGATGATTCATTGATGAGATGATAGAAAGAGAGAAATTCATTTTAATCCGAAATGAAGCTTTTACCAAGTTTCATCGAAATCGGAAGTGAGGTTTCAGAACTTTATCCGAAAGTGTTTCGCTTGCGAGTGAAAACTTGGATAGACTCGATAGAGGATAAAAGAGGTCTAAAGTATATAGAAAAGTCAGATTGCTTTTCGTCCTGATGAAGTGGACTGCAATGTTCACGAAATGTTTAGCACTTAACGATGTATCAAGACACGAAGATAATCCGCAAATCGCATAGCTTCTTTGAAGAAAATACTCGTGAAAGCCTTAAAAGTATTACTCTTCTATGGTCTCAAGTTATTCGACATAAAAAAATGTTCTATTCTTTAGCCATATACGCTCTTGATTCTAGCGGATTTTCCTCTAATATACAGTCTCAAGAAAATACTTCAAAATATAAAGGAATATCGGATAACTATGAAATGCTGGATATAAGATTACAATCCTCTTAATGCTAGAAGAATCTATCGTTTAACGACATGTACATACATTGTCCCAGTAAAAAGTTTTTTATATATAATTCTATATAAACGGTTAATTTCAATTTTATTGTTAAAATATTATCAATTAGCATCCCAATCGTATCTCAAAATGAACAAAAAATAGATTTTTCAGAGCCCTCTCTCTATAGAAGACATATTCCAAAATAATTTTAGAATCTCTAGGAGACTTTCCGATTTGCATACACCTTCTTATAGAAATCTCTAACTCTTAGATACTTTTTTCTTACGAGTAGCGCTCTATCTCGTGGCGAAGCTATTATAACTCTTAGCATATCCTCTTATTTCAAGAGTCTATTCAAGTTACTATAGTGGAATTTCCTATAGAAGAATTTACCCTTGACATAGCTAATGCATCCACTTTTTTTTTATGAATATATGTTATATATAGATACAGGCTTCATGTAAGATTTTTTGCTTAAAGAAAATGTTGAGAAATTTCCCGTTTATTAGTAGAACAGTTTTTCTGGGTGCTATATATCTTGTCCAGTTACGAATGATTGCATTCTAGGAGAGGAGTTTTCAAATAAGTATGCTGAGTTCAAACGTGAGGTATTGTTCTTTCGGTAAAAATAAAAAAATTCCGGGATGCTGAGGAATGTTAGCCAGGCATAAAGATTAATCAATGGAAACATGGACAGAAAAGAAATCGACGAAAGATTAAAAAACATTTAATAATATTTTTCCTTCTGTTGATTTAGAACATGCAGCGTTTCATAATCTGTAAACGGTTCAATTAATGAGAGATAATGCATTTAAACTACGTGCGACATTGCATTCAATATCGTTTAATTATGCGAAGCTCATCGTTTTAAATAAACTGTTAATTACGTACTAATGAGTTTGTGTCGCGATGAGAAACGAGAATTAGTTTTAGTTAAAACAAACTGACCTTTAATTATTTTGTTGCGAGGTATATTACAAATAACACTAAACCTATTTAGTTCTCTTCTATATTTTATAATTAGTGAGTATAATATTTTCCGGTATGTTGTTTATTCTGTTAAATATCACAACAATTGACCGAGCGAACAAAATGCCGGAAAATATTTCGTATTTACATTACTGTCGTCTCAAATCGTGGAATTGAATATATGAGTCTTATTTCTAAATTAATGTAATCAAAAATTATTATGAACATTATTTGAATTGTTGAAGCTTGTTTGCACAGCATTCTACATTATGCACTTTATATTTTTAGTTCCGTTTCCTTACTCACTTAGTAACCTTCGAACATTTGCGCGTTCGATAAAATTTATCGTCATCCAACTGTGATACAGCGTGACACGTATCTTTTTCAACTACCGTCTTTACATGTCAGAACAACAGAAAATGCTCGATAATATGACGCGACGCCTGCATAAAGTAACGTACAAGTTTCTAGATTTAACATCAAAGTAACGGGCATATTCTGTTGTATATGTTGATTGCGAACGACAAATCTCCATTCACACAATTCTGGCCAAATGCTTTGAATCAGTTAATGGATTAATTAAAATAAACGCGAGGACGCCAGTTACTGGTCTGTCAGATTGATGCATGTCTGTCGCAAAACTGTGTATATGTCATTATTTACAGTGAGTTGACATGCTTCGTATCGAGGACCGAGTTTCATGCTAAAATCGATCGCATGCCGTTCCTCTGTTTTCGCGTATTGTCCGTTCCCACGTATGGTTAACAATCTGTCCCTCTCACGCTCTCTTCCTTGATAAGCTAGTTAATTTTGAGATTTGAAAAATGGCTGACCCAAGCAATTACAGATTTGGAATGATATTTTTGTTATAGATATACATGAAAGTGAATGAAGTATTGACAATATTATATTTAATAGGCACTTTATCCATTTTTTAAATCGAAATAATATAAATTTTTGCATAATATTCACGCAATATAATGAATAGTCTTGTGTTTAGTTTATTCGATTTATACACTCGTAGAAATAATTGGTAGATATGTGGCATGAACTGAAGGAAATAGAACACACAAATATAAACTCAAATTTGAACTGACAATATCACGATAGCTAGTTCATCCTTTTCGCATCAAGGGTTTCATACTCATCAAAGGATAATGACGATGTCGATCGATCTAATCCGTTTGGGTACTTCGCCCATAATTGAACGTGATTGGAGTGACTCATCTCGACGCAATGAAATCTAGCGATCCAATACGTAGGCAGCCTGAGGTCTGTTTGTGTTTCTCGTTGTTAGCACTGTCGGCTACACATGGATCATTCATTCCGAAGTACAGTGCTTGCAGTGTGGAGCAATTTCCAATCGATAGGAACCTCTCGGATAGAGACTCACCATTCTCTTCCTACGCTGTACAAAACTAGCATTACTCTACTTCATTGTAGAATATTCAGATTTATTTTCTAGAATATGTTAATCATTCGATTTTTTATTGAATCGAAAAGATTGTAGATTATGATTCTTTATAAAGAGCTAGGAAATTTGAAATTTATATCGTAATTATTTTTTACAAAGAGTTCTTCAATGTAAAAAATATGGATGTAGATATACAAATATGAATATTAATATTGTGGATACTAATATCATAGATATTAAATATATAATTTTTCCCATGTTAGCGTTAATATAAACACTAACATAATGGATTTAACGTGAATTTAACGCCATAGTTAGAAAATATGGTGTTAAATTCGCACCATGTTGGTATTTATATCAATTACTTGAGAATTATATAAATATCGCAATGGTGTTAAATTTACAATCATATTTTTTAAGAATATTTTTCCATTGAATTTATTAAGCAATAAACTCTCAAAAATCACGTAACAATTAGAAAATCTGAAAATATATATAGACTAATTTGTTAGGTTGAAATAACGTTCATTCCCTACGCAGTAAAATATGCGTAGGGGAAATCCGGGGGCAAACAAAACTGAGAGCCGCGGCATGTTGACGTCATGAGAGCGCTCGCCGAGCTTTTCAGAAGATCGAGTGCCGACAGGGAAGCGAGCGTGGGCGGTCGGCTTAATTGGAGGTGAGAGGGAGATCATAATTTTACGTCGCGACATGAGGGCACCGACGTCGGGGTGCCAGTAATTTGTAACCTGCGTGCTTTGAGAGGACTACGCCGCACCGACGGACTGCAAGATCGCAGCATTAGCAGGAAGCAGCCGTGCGTGGCATCGCATAATCGACCTCGACGAGCCATGATACGACGAGTAATCGACGGGTTTCAATTCAGAATACGAAACATTTGCGAATGAATATATTTAAGCCGGATCTAATTTCTGCATGCTAATACTGAAGGATGTGATATGAAGGATTAAATGTTCTATATTCTCAAAAAATGACTAGAATTGGAAATTTATATTTTCCGTATAAAAATGAATATTATATACATATGCAATAGTTCGATGAGGTCAATATTTACAACATTTAACAATATAATTTTATAGTTTGAATGAAAATTTTCTCATTTTATCTTAATTATTTTTTAAATTAAAAAATTTTTTTTAAATAAATTTTAATGTAGATTCTAAATTGCCGCCAAACTTTTTATATTACTTTCAAATATAATATAGAAAAATTTGTAATATTTATCATAATTTTTTCATTTTGTTAAAAAATTTTTAACACGAAATGTTGTACCGAAACGTTGTACGAAAACTTGGAGAATTCATGAAAGCTTGCGGCTTTTACAAATTTTTATGCGGCAATATATTTCTATTTTTATATTTTTTATTTTCAATATTTGGAAACTCCGAGACATTAATAGCTATCTTGCTAATATAGCGAACTAACAAACGATGACCTCCGTCATTACTATAACTGTGACCTATAGACAGAGTTGCTCATATCTATGCATGAAATGGAAGTCCCTGACGTTATTAGAATTCTAAAGGAATTGGTTGCACGTTAGCATTGAAGATATAAATTAACACTTTTTTTACGTAAAAATTATATTTATTTGCTTATTTATTATTATTCTATAAACAATATCGTATCAAATATCTTTATGTCTGCCCATTAATCTTCATAACGTATGATCAACATATGCTGTTAATGCGTATGCAAATAATTAATTAAGGTATATTGAGATATGATGCAATAACGTTGAAACTATTTGCATAAAGAAGATCGATTCGGCAAGCAGAGAACCAAGTTCTTATCGGGATGTACATCCAATGCCAGTTTACACTGAGTATTGGTGCTGACAGTTTGCTTTCGAATTCAGGACGCAACGGTTGTATTTACTAGGACGTCAAACGAAAGTATAGAATGCACTCTGTTCGACTTTTACAATTTTTACGCGTCTAGTTTGTAGCGCTTAGGACTTTCCCGACTATCGCTGTGCAAATAATCACGTATGCATGATTTCAACATTCACGAATGCGTTATTTATTCGAACGATTCAAAAATACGTACATCTTTTATCAAAGAAAATATAACAGTATATCGCATATATAATCTTAAATATTATATAACATTTAAATAATAAAGACCTACTTTGAAATTAGAAGCTCGAAAATTTAATTAAATTAAATGTATTTCTTATATTTAATAACGATTACGACAAAAATTATAACGAGCATTAATTGTAAAAATTTCAGTGTTACAAATTAAAAGCACCTACTGCATGCAAAATACGTAATGAAAATACGTTGTTGAATTATGAAAAAGTTTCGGACATAAACAAATTAGAGCTCAACGTAATCCCACGTGTACGCTAATTATTCGAATTTCCGGCGATTCCGACAGTTTCATATTTCTGTAATAGTAGAAACTTTGTTAATGCGTGGATTTAATCAAAATACTCCAAGAATAGTTTATCACGCCTCGGAAATTACAAGCGTCATACAAGAGCAGAAACAACTGATATTCATCATACTAACCATTATATTCTACACTTTTTTTCCCCTCTCTTTTTACTTGCACGCTTCGGCAATGCCATTTTCATTTCTGCGTGGTGGGAAATTCCACAGAGCGCTAACGGATGATAACGAGCAAATGTGAGTAAAGCAAACCGCAGATTTAATGATGAGAGTGCTGGTGTCGACGCGCAGTTGCGCGATTCATTTAGCAATAAATATTCGCTGTGGTAGCGATACAAAACTAGGATCGTAGTTCCGCGAAATATATATTTTCCATGCATTTTATTTTAGATAACGGAAGATAACGGTAGATACCTATAGATACTTGCAATATATTCCACGCACGATTTTGTAACTCTTACAGAATTCCAAAATCACATCATTTCGTCATGTAAATGGCGCATCCTAGATCGCATATGTCGAATTGCATTTCCGGCGAAAATCGCACAGATGCATTTAACGATTTTATTCACGAACACGTGACACACAACGTCACATTCTTATCGCATTGCGTCACAAGGTGTGGCCGGGATTGTTGCAATGTCCACCATGAAGTACGCGAGCGATAAAAGGACGACGGAAGGAAAGCCGACAGAAACGCGTAAAAGCAGTAGGCGTGAATTGTGCATGCGAAAAAGGTAAAAGAAGGGAACATAGCTGTAGGCACCTAGGTTACAATGCAAGCGCAGACACCGTGCTAGGAAGACGACAGTTTGTCTCTGAGGGAAGATCAAACGGAATGCAAGGTCCAAAAGCTACATCTACCATCCAATAGCCTTCTCCTTTCTTTTTAGAATCCTTTTCCTCCGTATTTCCTACCGCTTCTATCACTGACGCATCCTACCTACTATAGTCCGTTTCTCTTGAATGACCGTTTCATGAACGAGCACAAAATCTGATTCTCAAAGTTTCATTACGCGTGACATTTAATTTTCTCTCCCAGTGGTACGTCAAACACGCCATTCTACTCGACCTGTTATTATTTTAGCGCTAGCCTTTTCTCTAATGAAGGTACTCGGCAATTAATTTCGAAATAAATCAACAAACGCGAGCGAAATTATTAATTGATAATATTTTTACTTTATTTACTAAAATTTCGTTAACGAGAGAGATATTTATTGTTGAAAATTAAAATTAAAAAAAATTCCGCTAAAAGATGTGACGTCATACGCGGTCTTTTTGCACCACGAAGCAGAGAGTGGTACAATAGGTCGTTATCGTCACCCTCTGCAATCATACGGCAGGATAACGAGAAAAAGTCCGAGCGAAAACCCAGGGGAAGTTGAGCAGCGGAAATAAAAATCAACCATCCAAATTTGAACGTTATAACTTTCATCATTCGTTCACTATTTACGTAGGTTCATCTAGTCCGGTCAACAGCGAAATAGAAGGAAAAAAAGGAAAGAAAGTCGTAGATATTCCCTATGTATCGAGCACTTCTCTTCAAATAGATTGCATGTGAATGCGTATATGTGCGTTGCATTTTATTCTTTCTTTTGTTGCCTCCGCGTCGTGTCGTTTCCACGTAACCGACATATCGACGATCCGCCTCGACACAAAGCGAGAAAATCATGATTGAAATTTTTTTCTCGATGCGCGCAAAGGAAATAATTCCGATCATTAGAATGGAAAATCAACTGCTCGTCCCTGTGGTGTTTCATCATTATCGTAAGTAATGTCGAATAATTTATGTATGTAGCGTATACACAACGGAATTATTTAATGATGTGAAATTTCCGTTCGACACGGCGGTTTATCTTCTCATCGTGTATGCAGTGTGGTAAACTTTTCATCAGTCTTCTATAATTCTGCGTATAATCGCCAAATACCAAGGATGTCGGATGCGGATGTATTATCGGATTGAGAAACGCCGAAACGTAGGTAGTCAATGTATAATTCGACGTACAGAACTGCCTCAAGCAAAATAGGTCAGTACGTCGGCAAATACACGGATGCCTTAGAACGTGTACGAAATTCTGCCGTGCAATGTATCTGTCATGTAATTAGGCTCGTGGAAGGCTTTCAATATAAGTTCGAATGATAATTGTATCTTGTGTTTCGTTAATGATAATCGCTATTTATATACATAATTACTATATACAGAAAAAAGAATCTAATAATAGTTGAATAAAATAATTGCAATCAAATGTTGGGTTTATATAACAAAAAATAATTTTGCTTTTCTGTACATTTAATAAGTATTACCAAACGATTGATTATATTGGGTTTTTTCATTCAAAAATTGAACAAAAAACCGCGGATACTTTTTAAATGACGTAATATTATATTTGACATTGATTATATTATGTGATACTTAAATATATAGAAAAGTCAAATTATTTTTGGTTTTATTATTCGAACATTTGATTGTAATTATTTTATTTAACATTTGGTAACTATTACTAGAATTTTTTTTTCAGTATACGAAAACAGTTTTTGCTAAACTATCTAAAAATGTAGATAGGTATAAAACAGATACAAAAATAATTTTGTTGAACCATCAAAACAATTATGCGGAGCGCTCAAGTATAATGAGCAACGCTGCAAAAATTTTTGTTATTTTAACAACCGAATATTCTATATAATTACTTTGGTGGCTTAATAAAGTTATTTTCAGATCTGTATCTAGCTAAATTTTTAGATAATTTAACAAAACTGTTCTTTCCATATATTTATAAGTAGTTATTAATATTGAGTTAATTAACGAAGTTACGAACGAACATTTTACTGAGTTATTTTACCTCAAGAGAGCTATTTCACTACTACTACTACTACTACTACTTTTTAAGCATTAATAAAGAGTATAAGAAATATCTTTTTAAATGTATGAGAAAAGATGTACAACGTTTTTATACTTTCAGATAGTATTTATTATACAGAAGGGTAAATTAAAGGGAAATATAAAATAAAGGGAACATGAAACATTTTTTAGAGAGTTGTGAATATTTTCTAATATTCATATACAGAATAATTTTTTTTTTTTTTAGAAGATATTCACGGTTACCTCTTAAAAAATGTTTTTTATTCCCTTTAATTTACATTTCTGTACAAATGCTATCTGAAAGTGTAAAAATATACCTTTTCTTATACATTTAAAAAGATATTCATACGCGAAATGAGTATTATCTGTGGATCATTTTTTCAAATATGTAATATCAAATATTTCCGCGATATATTTTGGATTCCGTGTAATATCGTCTCGCCAGCCATGCATATAAATTACGCGCGAGCGCGGTCTTACTACCATAGTTGATTTCCACCGAGTATTCTCAGCTCGGATCAATCTTGGAATAACGAGTATTACTCGGTATGTGTCCGGAGAGCGGCTGATATCAAGTACATAGCCAATATCACCGAACGAACGGCGAACAGTTTTTCCACGTCTCGTGTATATACCGCGTAATCAGATTCATCGCATTTCAAGAGTAAAGAAAACATCGGACTTGCCGATCGAAGGAAGGGAAACGTCGAAAGTGCTGTGTCGACGTCTTTCGTTGGGGAAAACGAATAAACAAAGAAATATCACGAGGGAAAACCAGGCGATATTGAAGATATCGCGTTCATATAGATCTTGTTCCCCCTATTGCTGCCTCGGTCATTCGCTCTATATTTCGGAATCCGGGTATCCGGGAATCCATTTCGCCGGTTGATTCGAATAAAGCATTAAAGGAACAGGCACTTGGAACTCGCCTTCGTGCTCGAGTGGCGCGTTGATACGTTTACGCCACGCCGCAATTCAATTTATATCGCCGTTGTGTGGCGCGCAATCGAGTACGCCGACAGAATGCACCGCCGCCGGGTTGCGGATATATGCACCATACCATACGTACACGCGACATACGCCGTGTTGTGACATACGTCCAAACTACAAACGCGCCTGCGAAATCAAGCGCGCGCGCAATCAAGCACGCAGCTGCCGCTGGTACTCGTTTGGCTCGCGGTTTCGTGAGTTTGCGGCTCGATTCGGACGTGCCGCGCCATAGGCTGTACAACGGGGATTCTAATCAATGAAAAGCGGCATCGTTTCATTGATTTAACTGTCGGCTGCAAGCGATCGCCTTTGTCCGGTTGCAAAATTCGAATCACTGCAACCGTGCATCCCAATTTAAATCGCGTTCCGCCGTTGTATGTCGCGTCGATTCGTTTAATTCCATGCGCTCGCACAAATTATTTTTAATTCACTCGTGCACTCGTGGATCTGAAATCGTCACGTGTAAGTCTGTAAAAGCACGCGATGTGAATGCAGATATGTAATTCCAATTATGCTCCAATTAGTCCCTTTGTATTCGTGTCTATGCATTTGCAATTGATGATAATTGAAGAACGAAAAGTAGCGGCTTTTGGAGCGAAAGCTTTCGTTATTTATTTATTTATTTATTTGTTATAAATTTCGTACATTTGCTTTTTCTCAATAGAAACATACATCATGTATATTTTTCCCTTTTATTCCATATTTGTATACGTGAAACAAAAAGATCTCGTTTTTCCTTTTTTTAAATAAATCTGGTCAGGAAAGTCCGAGATCCTTTTACCATTTCATAAAAATATCATGCAATATGTAGTAACGAATCATTCAAGCTGCGGTGTGCTAGTTAGCGCGAAGTATCGTGTGAAGTATGAAATAAACATCGCGTCGCGGCAAGTGCCGTGAAACATTGTTGTAGATTCTATTTTTGTGCCGTTGTAGAAGCCGCATGGATCTCTGTGTATAGAATTGATTCCGCGCAGCACGTGGAAAGCAAGGAAACATATTTTTCGTGTCTATCTCTGCTTTATTATTTCGTCGCGTCTAAGTTTGTAATAAAACTCGTGAAAATGTTTACATCCTGAATGAGTAGGTGAAAAAAAGACGTATCGCTAATGAAATGACAGTTTTCTGCCATAAACGCATCTACTTGCTCAAATCTTCGCGAAATTGCGCAAAAAAATCGTTACTACGTTTACCTGACAAGTTTGCAACGACAATGTGTTACTCGCGCAAAGTTTTTTTCTTCCTTTTTCCTTTGCCTCTCATATCATCGTAAATATCACCGTTATGACTCGTTTGTACATGTGTGGTGTGACGTCAAAACGGGAGTTGGGTTGTGCGTCATGTTATACAAATATCAAGTATAGGTATACGCAGGTAAACGTGTATAAATGACTAACCGCGTTACATGAACGGGTGTTTGTTGTCTCACTTTAAGTTTTTATAATAATTTCTTTTACATTGCTTGAAAAAAAACGATGTATATATCGAGACATGGAATTAATGATTGTATATCACAAGCGTGCACTTTCTGATCTCGATACACACACACACACACACACACACACACACACACAAAATATGTATATGAATCTACTTATCTTGCCTTTAGCAAAAAATTCTGTTACCTATTTACGTTTAGAAATCTAAAATAAAGTAAGTTCAATAACATCTATTTTTGTTACTAAAAAATTCTTTGATATATTTAGAATGCACATATTTTTGTTGAAAATTTTTAGTTTCTCTGATTTTATTTTTTGTAAATGAATCTCGAGTCCAATTTTTGTTGAAACAAATTCCACTAAAATTTATTCAATTACGAACTCTTTGTCCAAGATTTGCAATCTTAAAAGGCTAACTGGTTTGAAGCTTTTAATTTCTGATATTAACTAACTCCGTAATTGCTTTTTCCGTTCAATTTCGGCGAACGCAAAATTGACTTTGCTTTCGTCAAAGAATCTGTCATTAGCAGAAAATGCTGTTGCAGGAAACGCAAAAATAATTAATATCTATATTATAATTATACAATTTACTCTCATTTTCTCTCTCTCTCTCTCTCTCCCCTCTGTTTATTTGCGTGCGACAGAGTTGAAATTCATCAAATCAACGATACATGTGTTACGCTCGGTTACTCCATTCACAACCAGCCTCTTGTTCATCCCACGTTCGCCATCATCGCGTGCTCTCGCCCGCCTCATTCAACTTCGTATCCCTCGAATCGGGTTTGCGTCACGACCACGGTCGAAGCAGTGAGGTATCAGAGATTTATCGACATTTTCAAGTGCGCTTCGGTATTTTCAATTATATCGTGCATGCCATCCCCCTTTGACCCCTTTATATTCTAAGGATGATAATATAAACTCGTCGTAATAATGCTGCTAAGATTTTCAAAGCTTCACATAGCGGAGCCGATGTAGTCTCATATTGTCTGAAATATTCAGCTCTTGTACATGTATTGTTGAAGGATTAAGAAATTCTATTAAAAATGCCTGTATATTATGTCTTATATATTATAGATTTTTCTAACAACATTTTTTTTTAATTCAATTTATATGAAAATTGTTAAAATATGCGTTGTTAGATGTCGTTTTCCAATTTATCAATTGGTCTGACACAACCTGTCGATTTATATGCATGATTCTACGCCGTTTCTTTCAACAACGATTCTCATAGAATTCAAAGCGTCTTGATGAAAAGTTCGAAAGAAAAAATTTCCACAATTCTGATAACGTAGCTATATCAAACACTTCGTTAGAGGATCTTTCATGAAATCCGTTCATAACAATATAAGTAATGATTTTATGCAGCGGCAAATACTTTTCCAATGCGCATTTTATCGATCATTATCGATTTGTTATCATAGAAATAAAATCGCTCGAGTAGATCTAAAGAAATCACAGACATTTATTGATCAGTTGACGTTGCTGTAGGAGGGAAGTGAACTAGAATCATTTTAAGCAAATCCCTTTCTAAGGCCACACCATAAGAAAGCTCGGCTAGCAATCCTGCAACTGACATGAGATACGGGTCACGCTAATGGTCGGGCTTAGAGTCTCCATATCACACAAAAATCCGTTGTCAAGCAAAAATTCATTTTCGCAGACCGATGTCGCCTCGACTGACGCGGAATGATACAGCGGGTGGAGGGGAAAGATGAAGAGATGATAAGGGGGTGGATGGAAAGCAGAACGGATAGAAAGAAAAAGTCAACGTCATAGCGTAGTATTTGTCATGGGTAATGGCCTGCGTCGTGTCGACGAGAGCCGGCCTTCGTCGTTAACTCGTTACCGTCCCGGTAATCCGACGGCGCTATGCGTGGAGGCGCCATGGCGAAGTCGACCTTTGTCACGGCGCCCTCTTTCGCTTCGTCTAGCTCGGTAACATCGATTAATCACGTTCCGCGCGCATCCCGGTTCCCTCCCGGAACACCCCGATTCTGGCCTACACACGCGACCCATCCTATCGCAGCACACCCTATTTTCCGCCACCGCCCCATCCCATTTCCCTTCTATCAGTTTCTCCCTTTTTTTTTTACCTGCTCTTATACGCGCTACCCGCGAGCGTGCGCTCGCGCACATTATCCCGGAAGTGCATTTATCGGACAAAAATGAGATTTCGCGAGCTACCCTATCGGATCTATGCTATCTACGCAACTTTTCGAGTGCTTCGATTATTTCTCGTAGAGTGTGGAGCTATTTCGAGCGTCCGCTGCGTAAAACATTGATTTTCGCGATGATAATGCAGTCGCCATGCCATTACATCAAACTGTATTTTTGCATCAGATTGAGTGATATGGATTTAAAAAAAAAACGTTCTTTAAATATATAGAATATTTACTGAAACATTATTGTAATATTATCTATAATCACCAATACATTCTGTAACATCTCTAGTTTAAATTCCTAAAGCAATTTTTGTAGAAAGAAACGGCGAGGATTCTGGTGATTGAGATAGTCGGCAGGCTAACGTTTCTAACAGCTTTATCCGGCCATTGAGATGTACTTGAATGCAATTTATTCGGTGGCAAGCAAAAAAATGCTCTCACGTAAAACGATTTACAAATCCGGAATTACTACTCGGAGTATCTGTGCTATCGAGGGAGGATTTAGATTTCTGTCGTAGGCAGCAGTGTGTATTGGATAACAAAAGAAAAGGGAAGAAAATGGGGAAAAAGGAGACACGGTGGATTCTAAAATAACGGTCATAGAGGGATAGAGTTGGTGTGACGTAAGAAGAGAGAGAGAGAGAGAGAGAGAGAAAAGAAGGAAAAAGAGAGATGATAGAAGAAATTGGTAGGGTACTGTGATTTAATTGGAGAATTCCCGACATTCTCTCCCTTTTGGCTTTCCTCTTTCCCATCACGCTCTTATCTTCATTACCCATCACACTTGGTTGTGCGACGAAGGGCAAAACCGGCTTTCTCTCGCCAGATGGAATTGCCGAATATTTCGGTAGTACCTCAAGATATCTGTAGCCCGAGGCGAGACGCGGTGAGCCGTGATTTTGGCCAGGCTTAACTTGATAAGCCTTCGCTCGCGGTTTTGTGGTTGCCTGAAGCCGTTTCATCCTCCAGGCACGTTCATCGTGGGCTGCTCACGGTAGTTTCGTAAATGTGATGAGAGCGGAACGCTGCACCGATTAACAACCATAAAAGTTCAAAAGCTTTGGACAGTTTAGACATGCATGTTCCAAAACTCATGCCGTCTCATGTGAATTGCAGGATGAAAAATATTTAAATCGAGTTAGCATCGCTTAATGGAGAGATGGTAAAGGCTGTAATAGGTAAAATCCGCGAAAATGGCTCATCACGGAATGTTTTACTACCTAAAATTCTCTTCTTTTAAAGCAGCAATGCGAAGGTAATATATTCTCTTCTTTGTAAAGTGATTTAGTTTCATAACGAATGTGAATAATTTCGAAATCTCAGCTTTACGAATTGGTATTAAAGATTATACTCCTATTTTCTCAGTTTATGCGTTATCTGCACTTTCTTTCTTTCCTTTGCGCGAAGAAATTCCTTTCCCGAGAGTTTCCGAAAGATCTTCATGTAATCTTGAAACATACACTGTGCTTTGTTACTTCAACTGTGATAAGAACAAGTTCCAGGAGCGTTGTCTAGTTTCTATTATTATCATGACTCTGCTCTTACTACGTTTTTACACAAAACAAGCTCACAGCGCATGAACTTAATATAAATTCATATGTTAAATTTGCCTCGAATAAATATTACAAACACCATCTTTTGTTTTTTTGATACCATCTTTAATTTTCCATAAATTTTCTAAAGCACTCGATGACAAACTTTCCTTTATGTAACGAGGAGGAAAGTGCCCGTTGTAAGCAAATTGACGTTTATCATCACGCTTCCTGGATTTTCAGCATTTTCCAGGACGTTAATTTTGACTTCAATTGCTTGAGTGCACGCTTCGCCGCGTTCGTCAGACGTTACCATATATTTCAGCTTTGTAAATACTGCGCGCTGTATTCAAAAGTAACCATCTTAAATTATATCGACATTTTAAGTGAATAAATATCAGCAGATGTCGCTGTGTAGGACTTGTGTACAATTTCTTGCAATGTGTGTTTAAATGGAAATATTTCCATTTTGCAGTCGAGTTTATTTGGGAGATTTGTAATATTAAATAAAATACCTAAAGTCTAACTTTAATGTAATTACTTGACTTATATGCACATTGATTTTATTGCGAATGACGCCTTACTGTTAACATCTCTCCGTCGCGTCGTAGGAAAGTTAAATCGCATCATACGGCCTCATCTCGTTAACGAATCACGTAGCAAAGTTCTCGGCAGACGCTGCACCGCATTCTCTATTATGTTGTAATGTGGACACATATCGTGGAGCTACGTTATGCTAACGTCACACTTGCGTGATACAAACTTGTATTAATTTCAAATTCTGTTATCCTGCTGTTATAACTATTACGATTAGTAGTCACGTCTCTATGACGCAAGAATTGAGATGTGTTTAAATGTTTGTGCTGTAAATAAAAATTGAGATATTGTTTGCTGATATTTAAATGTTATACGCGTATCAATATGTCGATACCATCGTTAGAGATTCAAAAAATAATTCTCTTGAACGAACAGAAACAAGGAGGAGTCATGTGTTCTTTATTCGAATTAATTTTTTTTTTATTACTGGAGTATGACAAGTGAGGAAGAGAGGAAAAGAAAGGAAATAGGGAGAGAGAGTTTGTACAAGTTGCTTTTGACAAGCGAATCTCTCTGTGCTGCAATATGCTCTGCTGTCAATATTTCCTAACAGCGAAACCAACGAATAATTTGTTCAGACGTTTACCGGATCCCTGATGGCATTTTATTTTAATTTAAATTATGTAATATGTGTTGCCGATTGCTACATTTATTGCAGGAAATTGGTTATATGTGAAACGATGCCATATTTGTACGGGAATTTACATCTGGACAATATTTATATACATTCTCTTTTAGCATATGAATCCCGTTCGTCAGCCATTCGTAAATAAATCTATAATATTGTTGCATTTGCAAATATTCGCGTTTCTTAGCGATTATATTACCGTTTATTATTGCAAATTTGAATCTCTGAAATATGCAAAATAGAGAGAAAATGAAATTTTACATTTCGTACGATTTAAATATAGAATACTAATGTTTCTATTTGTAAAAAGATATTGATATTAATACGTTATATCAATTAGATATTTATAAGTCTTCAATATATAGATAAGACATAAAATTCTTATATAGATCATTGAAACCACTAGTAATGCTTATTAACATGCGCGATAAATGTATATATCCTCGTATAAATGTATTTCTCGTTTCTGTGAGAAAAACGTCAAACAAAAATGTCGAATTTTCAACGCGTAATCCCTTGCCATGAACAAAACTCAGGGACTGTTACCAGGGATATGGAGGTATTTGGAGCGAAATATATTTAGCTACGGCAACCAACGGGAATTTATTTGCGTTTTATTGACAGTTGAAAATAAATGGGACCACGCGGCGCCGGAGCTAGGACTGGATTGCTTGTATCGCGCAAGATTTTAGCGAACTATCTGTTTGATTCGCGTCCTTCGCCGAATTGCGAAGCCATTTAATTGCGAGTGTTTTCGGAGCGCGATGTTTATCGAACTACGATTAAAGGTAATAATATTTTCCGTGGAAGCTCAATGTTCCCGACGAAACTTTCCTATGTAGAAAGGCAATTAGCATCTTGCTACTTCCTTTTATGTAAAGTACCAAAGACGCATCGTGCTTAGGTATATAAAATGAACCTCTCAAGCGAAACCCGATAAGTTCTATTCAGTTTGATATAACTGAATTAATTAATTGTTCAAAGTAATTAGCATCGTAAATGAGTTTTGCCACTTCCCTCCCGGAGGCAATCATTACTTTTACTCCACGATACAAGTTAGGAATCTATGAGTGACTTTCATCATAATTTTTACAATGACATATAGCTACATTTTTTTCTCGCGTTTGTATATCTTAGTATTTTAGTATATTATAACAGTAATTATGACAAAATTAATCTTGCAACTTTTTCCATTTTATGTATCCTTCGCAAAATTTTGTAATTCTGAGGCACACTGAAAGAAAAGATTTGGTTGCTGCAGCAAATTAGATGGTAAAATATGGCATAGCGTTTTTAATTGACTGGAATAGTCAAATTGGGTTCAGTAGCTAATTTTTGGTTGCGTTAGTATCCGCAATGTTAATATAGGATTTCGATAGGCCAAACATTGGCTGCTGCATCGAATTAAAAATGCTATGCCAATCTTTTCTTTCAGTGCAGTATTCTGACTATTTAAAATTACACTGCGCTTTTTATCGCATTAAAAAGTATTGCCAGAATGAAATTATATTTATACGCAGAAATATAAAATTTAAAATAAGCTTAAGTATAAATCTACTGTTCCACGAACATTTATATTGGTAACAAATTCTTTCAGTGCGTGAAAAAATAATGGATGGAAATTGAGTTATAATCAAGCACGGCAGATGCATTCAGATTTAAAATAGATTTGCTTATAACTGCGATTTCATACGTACCATTCCGGTATTATCCTCCGTTTTATGAGGAATTCATTCGTTTACATTGGAATAAAAATGATCATCTGAAATCCTGAATGTAAAAATACATGAAAAATGATATCTCCCAGAAATCGTGAATGTAAAGATACGTATTGGTAGAAAACTCATGTGTTTACAAAAGATTCATTATTTGCGCAAATACTTTGAAAATAGTAGCAGTAACGTATTTATTCCAACGTAAAAGCCGAAAGAAAAATAAGAACATTAGTTCAGAATGACTATCTTCATTAACTCCGCGATCAAGGGAAAAAATTGAGATCTAAAAGGTTATAAGCGT
This sequence comes from Acromyrmex echinatior, assembly GCF_024713525.1. NCBI lineage: Eukaryota > Metazoa > Arthropoda > Insecta > Hymenoptera > Formicidae > Acromyrmex > Acromyrmex echinatior. The sequence continues at coordinate 12,361,181 of NC_141859.1, forward strand.
TACATGTACAATTTACTTGTAAATGTCCCAAATGTAATTATTCTGTCTAATTAAGCTTACAAGCTCGCTTAAATCGGAGATTTAATTAAGTAAATTTATTCGCAATGATCGAATATGCACAGCGAGTACGTCTTCATGAAAGATGGAATCGTCTCTTTCTAGAAGTAAACATTTAACTGGAAGCTTTCCAAACGATGTACTCTGTCAAGAAAATTGAGAATTTACGTACTTCTGCAGGTAACTGGCGATGACACTAAGCTTTCACACGCTTGCAAAGATCGATGATAAGAAAATTAACGCAATTAATGCTTAATGCATGTTACGTGCGTAAAACTGTAGTACCTCTCAATTTATGCGCACATAATATTTTTTTAAGTAAAAATATTCGCTTTTCTCAATCGTTAATTATTAAACCATTACATAAAAATTACTTTGTTAATAATATATGAAATTACTTTATTAATATTATATCATAATTCTATTTCATATATTATTTCATATATTAAATTACATGCGTAAATAATCGCATTGGGCTTATAATACGATTCTAGTTTATAAAATGTTATTAAATGTACAGTCTGTGTGTATTTACAGTGTAAACTTTGCAAGCCGTGAGCACTTGAAAATACACGTTTGCAATTTTACCCGCGTTATTACGTTTCATCGCAGTAAAATAAAGTGCATCTACTGAAATTCATTTCAGTCATGAGAAAATGACTATTGATCCTTGCTATCTCATGAAAGTTTGAAGGATCCACTACATCCTTCTTCAACTACGATATAGTCCATGTAATTAAATTTTCACGAATCGATCGTTCATCCAGTTCCGCTTTACCTCATGACGTTTCGCGGAAACATATCGCAATGTTGACAATTTTACATCGTTTTTTACATTACCGAGGAACAGAAATAAAGACAAAAAGAGGAACAGAGAGAGAGAGAGAGAGAGAGAGAGAGAGAGACGCGTACCGAGGACGATGGAAATCGAGCACCTACTTTACATTCGCCATTCGAAACTGGATCAGATACAGGACGATTTAGGTAAACGTCTCGCCTGAATCCTCGCTTTCTCGGATAATACTCAAACTTCCTGTTGTTCCTTTTCTGCCCTTTTATTTTATGGATTTACTCGACGTGTGCGTGATAAAGCCTTTTTAACTATAACAGTACATCACTTATATCACAGATATTTACCGTAGATAAACGAATGTTTTTGGAAACAGATATCAGTAAACCAATTAAAAATAATTAACATTAGTATTATAATTTCACATTCAATAACGTAACTGTTACAATGGTATATTACATTTATATTATTGAGTATGGAATTATAACATATGTGATAATATATTACTTTTATAGTTAATATTTATAATTATTAGACTTGTTTAAAAAATGACATACTAAAAAAATGAAATTTTCGAGTTATTATAAATGATAGAAACATTACCCTTTCTATTAAAAGCGAGACTGAGCTAACTGAACTTACTAAACTTTATAGAACATCATCAAAATATTACAATTCCAAAAAGATGATTTTAAAAAATTATCAGAATCATTAAAACTTAAAAAAAATGGTTTTTAAAGATTGTAAAACGAAAATGACGAATTTGACGATGTTAAGAATATATTTTGTTTACCAGCATTATTTAATTAGTCAATAACTTTTTGTTAAATTAAAAAAAAATAGTTTTTTCCTTTTTTGAGAAATAAATTTTTCGAGTTATGTCACTTTTGAAGTAAGGAAGCGATATCAGTTTTAGCACAGACAAAAAGATTTTTTCTATACCTAAAATTGCTGTTGTGAAAACTATGACTTGCGATCATTAACACATCCTTCTTTGTATCGCGATCAATATAAGCAAATAGAATACGCGGTAAACTCGCATAAAATTAAGTAAACGCTAGACGTACGTGTGATTGTCGATAACGGAATAGAAAGTGCGAAGGCACTCAAAATTCTAACGATAGATTTCGCGAAGTGAATTATTACATTTGTAGGAAGTACAGTATACAATTATCGCGACTCGACTGTTTCATTGTATTCTTTCTATATTCACTATTTTGTATCTACCATTTGAATCAGTGCCATCAGTCAAAAAGTATTCATACGCTCGAGGCTTCTATGTATATATACGAGCACTGGGTTACATGCGTTTTATTTATTATAAATTAAATGATGCACGGTAATTATTTCTGTCAATTTAATGTTTTTATAAATTCAAGAAATCAAATATTCTATTATTAATATTAAAATTAATATTAGAAATATTTCACCTTTTTTTATACATATAAACGATCATCGGGGTTTTTACATGCCAAAATTATTATTACATTAAAATTATTATTATCAACAACATTATATATTATTGTATAGTACAACAAATATCACAGCAAATTTATTTTATTGATTGTTTTTTATTTTATTAGCATTCGAGAGCATTATGGATATTTACTGACAATTTTCAAAAAATAAATAAAAATCGAACAAGTATTAAACAGAATAAATATTAAGTATTTAATTTATATTATGATAATCTTTTCAAAAATTTTAATTAATATAATGCTTTTCTACTGCAGGTTTTTGATGGCATGCTGTATATTTAAAGTTTGTAAAGAATGATTTTTTTTAAAAAAAAAGGAAATATCCATTTTACTGAAATGTAAAAGCAGCCTCGGTGATTATTTTTTAATTCCAGATTAATAAAGTCATTATTAATAAACAAAATTAACTCTGTTACACACATTTGCAATAAAATAAATATGTGTAAATTGATAATTACACTGTCAAATATAATTCCATCCAAACACAAATTTATTCTCTAGCTACAACAACATTTCTAATAATTTACTACTTTTTTCCCAGGGAACAGGTGAGATAACATGTGACATAAGTAAAATAAAAAAGAAAGAGTTGCTTCATCCAGCGCAGCCGGGCGGAAAATAGCTAATATTCTAAGACATAGGCGACATCGCAAGCGAGATGGGGCCTTCAACTGGCAGCTCATGTGTGTGTGTGTGTATGTGTACATATACTCGGGAGCAAGTTGTTTTCTTCTCCCTCTATATTTCCCTCTACTTATTTTCTCTGCGGCTGCTTGGTTGTGAAAGCTCCGAAATTTACCAACGATAAAAGACGGCAATGCTAGTCGTGAGCCCGTTCTGACATTTCAATCTGATTCAAGCCTACGAAATAAGAAAAGAGGAGCGTCTCTTTTTCCATAACGTCGCTGCCTACAAATAGAACCTCGGATCAGAGCATAAAGATATATCCTGATGAACTTTTTCTCGGCAAACTTGAAAATTTCCTCATCGCAGAGAAATATGACGAAATTAATCAGAGGTTGTAAAAAAGTAAATCTACAGAAAACGAATATACCACATATTTTTAACCCGTTACAATGAAGCTGCACACATATATTTATACATCATTAATAAATTAGAAATGGAATATTTCATAGGATATCATTTAATTAATATAGAGAGAAATTATGTTTAAACCACGTTTAAAGTGTCAGTCGGCTAAATCATATGTTATCAATATTTTATATTTTTATTTAAGCAATATTATAATAAAAATATGATATAAAGAGAAATGAGTAATATAAACCTAAATTTGAAAAATTACATCTTGTTTTGCATGCTAATAATATTTTTAAAAATCGGATATAATTGATGTTATTTTTTTATCAATTGTATTTATTATATATTCATAGCTAATAATAATGCAATCTTGCAATATTTTATTCTAAATTTTTATATTTTCATAAAGGAAGAGAGATTTATTATAGAATATTTTATATTGATTGTGTACAGGAAGAGAAAGAGAAAGAAGATGTCGAATTGCTAATTTTTTAAATTGTAAACTAATAATAGGTATGTAGATTGATTTACACAAATTTATAAAAGTTTATACAAATTGATAATTTTCAGCAGTAAGTAATAAAATGATGTCGGTCAATGATATAATTTAAATATAGAATATAGAAGATATAGAAATATAAAAGATATAGAAGATATAGAGCGATGTGTTGATGAACTTTAGTTAACTGATAAGCCTTGTTTCATGATTCATTAGAGAATTACATATATTTTATTACAGAAGTATTATAGCACACAATCCGACTTTCTGTAAAATAATAATCATCATTTAAATATAACATAAAAATTGCCATTTAATATTATATTTGATAAATTTTCTACATTACGTATCTCAGTTTTTGTGTACTAATTGAAATCGCTGATTTATTTCTCAAATTATTGTTTGGCTAGTGAAAATGAAAATGTAATGTTCGTAAATTATGTCCGCTTAATATTGTGCATCATGAAATATTTATTGACATTTCGTAACAAAATACATGCTTTTGCATTAATATATTAATTACTTTATTCTAGCTTTAAACGTGCACACAATGTAAAGCTGTATTAATATGGAATGTTATGTATTTTTGGAAGCGCTATGATTATTACTATAAATTGACAGAATAGAATTCAAAATAAAATAACTTTTATTTACAATAATATACTTTTATAGACAATATTGTTAATTTGCGTTATAAATTAGATGGATTTCGTCAATATTTATTTATGAATTACCGATTGATATTGATGTTCCACTAATACAGGATAAATGATATTTTTGATAATTGTTTATTATTGACTACAATATGAAAAATTACGTGAAAACATACATATATAAATAGATTTCGAAACTATGAAGAATGCGTGAAACTATTCTCACTTACATAATTATGTCGCTAATAATTGCTGTTTTAATGATGTTTTTATGATGCAAATATTAAAATATACATATATGATAATAACAACTCTTGTATTGACAAATATCATTTAATCGATTATCACGCGTATCACGCATAAATTTTATTCATAATTTATTTATTTATTATTTAACGAATAAATTTTTACTTCTATCATTCAAAAAAATAATTGTAATATGATATTTTGCAATCTAAATAGTTGCAATATCATTAAGAATAATTATTAGGAATAATTTCTATAGCTCGACGATACCTTCGCGAATTATGGTATCCTAAGTCCCAAAAGCAAATTCTAGGCTTACAGCCGGATCGGCAGGTGAGGTAATGGCGATATACGAGTTTACTCTTGTACTTTAGAATTCTGTAATTCGCAATTGAGACATCGGAGTACTAGCTTATTCCCTAAAGTACCCGTACCTCATCTACTGGTACACTGAGTTTACTCTTGTACTTTGGAAATCCATGAATTTGTGATATGGTCAATGGAATGGTACCATCTTGTACACTATGAAGATCACGCTCATAAAGTTGAGATTATTACTACAACTTCTGCATCATAAAGTAAAATATTGACTACCAAATGTCTACAATGGTAAATTAAACCTATATTTATTTCGACATTATCTGATTATAAATATTATATAGTTTAAATAATCTCCGAATTAATAAACAATATAGATTATAAAAATTAGTTTACAATATACTTTATAACGGTCTTCACTAAATGAAGTTTTGATAAATGGAGCTATGATTTTCATTGACTATGTGATATCGCCATCACTGGAAGTTATTCCGATATATATACCGGTATTTCGATTTATGTATAACCGTCTAGTGCCGACGAATGAGCTCGATACTTCCGTTTGTACTGAAACGAGACCAAGAACGACAGACAGAAGCGGAGAGAAAACACGACCGGCAGGTAGGGAGAGAAATGGGTAGAGGAAGAAGCGGAAGTTAGGTGTTTTCTGACGAGTCGCGTTGCTGAGTATATTGCTGTTTTAATGATGTTTTTATGATGCAAATATTAAAATATACATATATGGTATGCCATTATACTTGCCTCGCACACGCGCGCGCGCACACATACACACACACACACACACGCACACGCACAAACGTGCACTTAAACGCCCGCATCCAATACATTCACCGATACTTCACGAAGCGAGAGATACGCGCTCGTTCGTAGGTAAACCCAATATCGCTGACAGTCGCTGTCTCAGCGCATATTACTATGCTTTAAAAAGCATCACGAACGGTTCGCGCCAAATCGTATCTCCTTCATTCCTTGTTGGCCCTTGCACACGTCAGAAAAGTATGGGGAACAGGGTAACATGGTGACGAGAGAAACTTGTTCGCGAACAAGCACGTTGGACAGGTTTTCTCACTTCTCTCCTCTCGATATGACCGCTTTACTAAAACGAGCTCATTCAGCGAACGTCCGCTTTCAGGCTAACGTCATCATGATGTAAAGAACTTAATAGAATGGCCGGTCAATGCATCTGTGTTACTGACCGAGTTGATAATTTTAATAGAACATTGGGATGACGATGTAGATATGATTTTAATGAGGAACGCATGTATATACCAAATGATATAGAACTCGCCTCGAATTTTACAATTTTAAGAAAAATTATTAGTCTAATTCTTTTCTATAGTTTAGAGGGATAAATTAAATATAAATAAAATGACTTAAATTAGATATTTAGTAAAAAAAAATAATTACATGCTGTACTATAAAATTTTATTAGGAAAATCTTTCGATTCTAAATTTAATATCACTCCTTTACTTGAAAAATGATACAACTTAAAAACTGCGATTTTTTAAAATTATTATCATGAATGAGTGCGGTAAAGATTACTCTATCAATCATTAAAGGCAAACAACTTAATTTCACAGTCCGTTCACCAAGCACTTATGTCGCTCTTAACATTTTCAAAGAGATTATCATATATTCTGCAAGAGTAACATACTTTATCGTTTTTGTAACAAAAAGAATTTTATAATAAAAAGAAATCTTCTACAGAGAATATTTAGAGTTAAAACAGTTTAGTGATAGAAGTTTAGAAAACGTTTAATTTTGAATTTAGTCATTTTAGCTAATCAAGGTAAATATAAATTGTTGGTGACATGTTATATCAATTTAATAAATTATTCCGGATTTGTAATAATTTCGTAGGAAATTATTATTAAAATCATCACAGTTTAAAAGAACGATTTTTCAACAGTTGTGAAACAAAAATGATAAAAATAATATTCAATCATGTTTCTAAGGGATATGTTCTTTTTACTGACATATGAGTATATTAGTTAATAATTTTTTATTAAATTGAAAAATAGTTTTCCTTTTTTTAAAAAATATTTTTTTGTCATTTTTTTGTTATTTATGAAGTAGAGGAACAATATAAAATTTTTTTTTACAATTCACATATGTCGTCTATCGAGGATAGGATTCTTAAAATAATATGAAGTACTATTGTAGACAATCCTTATCAGCTTGAAGCATACTCTATAGGAAGCACTTTATACATGCCGACGTCCAATTACGTTTCACCGGATATAAATCATCGGAAACATTGCATTCGTCGACGGTACCGTTTGTTGAACCATATATTTATAGCGCGTATTACATAACGATAGCTTTAAAGCAATACATATATTTATATGCTATCAACATCAATACATTTTTATATATTTTTATATGCCTAATATTACATTAAACAATAAAATCATATTACAAAATAGATTAAAATTTTCATTACTATATCTTAACTATTTCGAAATTTATTTTATACAGTTATTTTTTATCCCTCTAAATTTTTGCTTCAATAAAAATTCATTATGTAACTTTTTCAACATTTCATGTTATTTATATTAAAACTATTTGAATTGATTTATTCGTGAAACTATAAACAGTACAAACCATATAACACAAAAGCTTACAGTAATATTGCTACAACATACGTCGCAATATTACAACATCATCCGTGCTGGATAGATTTAATCTTTGCTGAATGAAATTGCAATGGTCAAACCGGAACTTTGGAAACGCGGATTCAAAGTGAGATCAACGGATAACTCGTATTGTTAACGTAACCAGTCATACACGCTTCGACAAGAAGAATGCCTTTTTCCGTATATGTATGTACATCAGGCGTCGATTGGTTTAAATCACGATATAAGATACAATTCGCGACTCGCTAACGTGCGGCCGCGCACGGTCATCGGCGGCGTTGGCGGTCCGCAAATTACAGACTTCGTTAGAATCCCCGTTATCTCGATGCCTCATCTCGCGCCGCGGGAATTATAAAAACAATTCAGATTTATACCTTACGGCTTATCACGCCGGAGAAAGTTATCTACGTGTGCATGGCACGAGTGCCGACCGAGCGCGCCGTTACTTCGTTGCGGAAACGGGGTCCGATAAATCTCGGCGAAGAATGGTTTTGTTTCCACTAAAGATTACAGACGCTCGATAAAAAGTCATTGTACGGGAGAAAATCGAGGGGATCCCGATTATCGTGAGAACGAAATTGTGCGCGCATCTCTCCGTAATAGTAGTTACTTTACCCGTCGACGTCCATGATTTCTCATTGAACCATTGTACATTAAGGATAATGCCGAGAGCGATTGAAATCACGTTGGACGATAGGAAAAGTTATGATTCTCTGATCGCAGGAAGTTAATGCGATAATATGTTATATGCGATTCTCTGATCGCAGGAAGTTAATGCGAAAATATACGGAAAAGTTCCTTTCTTTTTTCCCCATGTTCGCACAATGCTTCTAATTTCAATGTTTGCTTTCCTATCTTCGTCGTCTTTTTTCCTCGTTAAGTGCATTAAAGTTTACATCGATATAAATTTTTATGGCATTTTATGGCGTTGTTAATGTAACAAGATAGTTGACCTTAAAAAAACATAGGAAATAGAGAAAATACGATGAGCGAGGAGGATTTATTTGTTCATAATGTTAAATTATACTCAATTTAAGTTATTTTTAATCATTAAAAGTTATTTAAAAATTATTTTTAATTTAATTGGAATTAAACAATTTACTAAAATTATGAAAACGGAATGAAACTTAAAAAATGTATTAAATTTGATATAAATTTTGTTTATTATTTATTAAATCCATTACGTTAATATAGATATTATTTACTTTTTAAAACTGAATAATTCAATTAGAAATTGATTGATTTATCTTTTAACACATAGAAGTTAAAAATAACAAAATGGCATTTAAACAAAGTATTGAGTTACTATTGTTCCTTTGACATGTACAATTCAAAATAAAATTCTACTCATAATTTTGTAAAATGTATATAGTATAAGAAATATTTGAAATATCCATAAATATATAAAATACATAACATAAATATTACTGTGTGTAAATATTTATATTTTATTTTTTTTATAACCGTCACCTATTATAGAAATACTACCAAACGACGTCATCTGTCGTTGTCCATGAAAAAAATAAAATTTTAACATTTATGCACAACATTGTACTGTATATTAAAAATACACGGCATATGGAAGTGTAAATAAGATTCTAAACAAATCTAACGACTATCAATTGTCTAAAATGGACCTTTTAACAGCCATAAAGTCATCTAAGTAATTGGTAACCATAAACGGTTCTAATCGTCCCTTTGAATCACGACAATTATTATTAACTGTATATATATATATATATATATATATATATATATATATATATATGTCGCATTGAGTAGTACTCGTGCATATAAATTGCGCGTATGAGTACATATTTCGAGAGATATCGCTGCGGCTTGTTGCATTACTGAGGAACGCCTGCCGACAAGTGACTTTAATCTGGATCTGACGCGACAGACTTACGTGTGTCACAACTTTTATAAAATGTCGCGTGGCGTCGTTCAAACGTTCAACTGAGATATGACATAAGCGTAATAAGCGCGGCCTTAATTCGCTTGGTCAGCATCCGAGTTATGATGAGAGACTTATCTACGCGAGCAAGCACGCAACTTTGAAGTTGATCTCGCGATTCACGTACGGTAAGCGGTGCACGATACGAGGAAGAAATGCAAGAGGAAGACACGATGAATAAGAACCATGAGTTAAAGAAAAGATCTAGACTGCGCTCAATCGCGGGCAAGTCGTAACGCGAGTACGTGCATCATGACGAGATGTACATGTATGCGGATACGTGCTCGCGGAATGCGAGTCTGAAATATTGTATGCCCGCAACCGGCAGAACCGGCAGTACCGACAATACCGCGGTGTGCGGAATAGGAGGTGAACCAGGGATGTGGATGAGGATGAGGATGAAAGGGACAGCCGGACAGTCCACGCGCCTCAATAACGATCACGATGAGCCGTGCGCCACTCTAGCCCCGAGCAACGAATACGAAGACAATGGTCGTAAATACTGGATGCGAGATGCTCGTCATCGTACGGAGAAGCGAAGCATAATTCACAATGGATGTATCTCTTTTAAATCGTGCGAAAGCGTAAAAGCTCATCGTGCGCCCGGCCGGCCTGCAGCGTTCGCTGATGCGCTATCACAATTGAATTTTGCCCGTTTCACCGGCTGCGCGATCGAACGTGACTTTTCCGCGGGCATACGTGAAGGCGAGGGATATCTCGGGTATGGATAGACGAGAGATTTGCAACAGGAATGGTCAGAAAGCGCGGTCAGAACGCCGTGATTAAATGCCATGTCGATTTCCCTGTAGACAGGCACTTCTATTCAACATTCGAGAATTTGAATACATTCGTGTCTCCGAAAACGCCGCGCCGGCTTGCGGCTTTGAATTCCTTTGATGGATTTTTCGGATGGATCCATTTCCTTAGAGACGCATGACAATTATTGCTACATTCTATACGTCGGCTAATTCTTAATTCATTTGCTAATTTGTAAACGAGATAGGCAACGTAACGAATTCAGATTTTGATAGCATCGATCTAGAGAAACTGTGGCAGGAATATAATGATAAATCAAGTTTTCTAACGCATTAACGGTAATGTTATTTAAAATCAGCTATTTAGCGGATGATTATCTTGAAGTTGCCTCGCGCGTGAACTCGTGCAATTGTTCTACTTGTCGTGGTCATTAAAATCCCATTAGGAATGCGAATTTTCAGGAATGCACCTGGTTTGCGGCGCGAAATTGGAGTAATCAACGTGATTATATTAGCTGTATAATCTACACGACGTTCATTCTCTTTCGCCTATTCGCGTAATTCGAATGAGTCTGTCAAACAACTCGACGAATCGCGCCGAAAATCACTCTACTACATTCATTTTTAACTCGTTAACGGTTTGGCTTAAGATGGAAAATCTTCGTAGCGCTTTGATACCCTATCTCCTCCTTTCAACACGTTAATAAGGCTGTCGACCACGCGTCTGGTAATCCCGAAGATTAATTACGTTGTGAATTACGGAGGTCCAGGTTAGCATCCTAGAGCCTATTCTAGCTACTCCGCGGTGGCTAACTGCGAAATAATCATACGTTCGAGTACTCGACTCTCGCGCGAGCCTCGCGTGACGGCCTGAAAGGACGTAAAATTTGGCCAGGCTGACAGACAGAGCCGGGAGACAGACAGTGTATCTACACTCTTTTTCTAAGCGCTCCAGGATCCGGAATACCGAATCCTGTGGCGACGAACACATTACATTATCCGAAACAAAGGAAAGTCGCCGCTGAATGTGCGAACGTGAAAAGTGTCTGTCTTCCAGAATGCACCGTTTTGTTCCCGGTTTTCGTTGCGTCGTTTCAGCGCTTTCACCCCGCGAATGCAAGACTTCGTGAATAAAGCATTGTTCGGTTTCCATCCTTCTCATTTCCCTTCTCCCCCCCTCTCTCTCTCTCTCTCTCTCTCTCTTCATCCGAGCACATTCAACGTCGGCAGAAATCATAGAAATCTGCAAATGGAATCGCGAAACCAGTCGAATAAGCTTAAACAAATACGCCTACATTGTGCCTAAACGAGTCGAGTCGAGTTTAAATGAATTCCACGTGCTCGCTCGGCTTCAGACTTTCAACATCAATGTATGTATATGTTCGCGCGTACCTCGATGATGCTCGTTTTTTTTACGCTGGCATGTCGATTCAGCTCGTCCGCATTTCCGTCGTAATAATCCTAGCACGAGAAGCGCGACAGACACTGGGCGTTAAATGCATGGTCGTCGCGCTTACGGCGCATCAAGAGAAAACAAGAAGAAAAAAAGAAGTTTCATTCACGGTAGACGAGAATTGCTGGCCAAACTACAACCGCATTCTAACGCGAGCCCGACTCGGGCTCACAGCGAAACCGTCGAGGGTAACGTGCGAGCGAATATCGCGCTCATTCACATCCGTAAAATTGAATAAAACCAACCGCGAGGTGATGAAAGAAACGTCACTATGGGAAAACCAAGTGTCGGCTCCTCGTCTCTCGGAGCAACGACTCATCATCGCGGACAACGTTATTTATTAACGCGCTAAACGCGCCTGGCCTCCAAGCGCGAGATTTTTCACCGTTATCGACGTTCATCACCGGTCCGGGACCGGTCACGACCGTGGAGCGAGAACAAAGGTGCGCTTTCCGTTATCCGCAAGCGCTATGGTCCGCCAACGGACGTGATTACGACTTGCGTAAGGCTTAAGACATCAACCTATTCTCGAGACTCTCGCAGTCTCGCCTCGCGCTTTATCTCCCAGCTCGAATCCATTCGTCATTCGGGCTGTGGACACAGTTCCGCGGATGCACCGACAAACGATGCCATTAACTCCGTTAAAAATGACGGTAACTTGAAATTAACAGGCGACGGTGATTTGCACCTGCAATCGCTGAGCCCTCGTGCGCTCAAAATAAATATACGTCACCTCGCGAAATAAAGTTCACGACTTGTTGCCGATGAAATGCCTATTATCCTGAATAGAACTGCCACTTCCCGTAAAATGAACGGACGACGGTTAAGTCATCGTTATTCTCTGTAGCCCGAAGCTCTTGCGTCTCGTCAAGAGTCGCGTAATGTCCTTGCAAATACAAATAGTAGTTAGTTCGAAGTAATTTAGTCACGATGTTGTCAATGATTATATACTCGTAAGAAAATACATTACTAGTCTTGATCTCTTCACGCTTCGTAAGTGGGTTCTCTCGCAATTCGTAGACACACGTTTCTTTCTTATGCCAAAAACAAAATTAGAAACGCTACACTGTGAATCTAAGTGTGTAAAACGTGACTTTAATACGATACGTGTGATTTAAGGTGCGGTCCACTATTATAATACTATGAATGCTCCGAAGCATTTAATTGACCAATCAGAGAATGCTTCAAAGCATTTGTAGCATATATTACACGTTTAAATGCATTTTTGTATACAGTATAATATATTATTTTCACGCAGAAACCTAATTATCCATATATATTAAAGTCGCTTTTTACACATTTAAATTTGCAGTGTACATTTCTCACGCTTTTCACAAGTAATAAAATTTCTTCTGGCAATAAGAGTAATAAATAGTAACGCAAAACATTCGTGAAGTAGCCCGGCAATGATAATAGGTGTAAATTTCATCTGATTCTGCTAAGAACAATGGAAGATCCCGATGTGATTACGAGAGCTCAGTTGCCGCATTTCGCGAGTGGCAGAATTGCTGCACAGGAAAACGCGCAAAAAGGCACGACCATGGAAGAGGTGGGAACATTAGGATTTATTTGTATGGTGGCAGTTATGAGCAACCGCACATACCGTACCCGCGGCGCACGTTATTATACTGAAATTTCTGGACCATCGCCAACCTGGAAAAATATGCAAAAGACATGTTCCATCGTAATAATCGGGATTGTACCGTTCGGCTATTACGTACCAACTGGGTACATCATACCGATTTCTTATATGTATAGTTAGTTGGTAATGCGGAAGTCTACAGAATCTCTATACAGAGAATATGCTAAATTTTTATTTAAAAAAAAAAAGACAGTGAACAGCAATGTTTACCGGTAAGAATGCTTCGCAAAATCCCACATATAAGCACTAAACGTATTGAAGAAATTCGTTGATGTTGGGAAAAGCTCCCAACATTTGCATTTATCAGATCACAGCGTGTAGATTAAAACCCATACAGCTCGAGGTAGAATAGAACTACAGTTCTTAGATGAAAATTACTACACCTGTCTCTAATCTAGTTGTTTAAACGAATGAATCGTGAAATAAAAAGGATATTGAAGTAAATAGAGCAACTCCTAAAAAAATCAGACTCCTTGTACCTTTTGAGAAAAAAAAAGTAATAAGTATGATATGATTGGCAAATTATATACGCAACATCATAATTATGTACGTCTAGACATTCCACGTAAATGCTCTGTTTGGTTTGCTAATTATAGAATAGGAATAAGTAGCGCTTGCGGCAGTAAGAAAACGAATTAATGTTGCATACCAGAAAACAAGCACTGGGGAAATGAAGGCGCCCGACCCTTTATTTCTGTGGCGTATTCATTTCTGGTACTTTTACGCGCCGAGGCGTGGCATTATTCTGTGGAAAAGCAAAGAAGGCGAAGAGGTTCCGCGAAAGGCAATCACGGAAATGATCATAATTTTAACGATGAGACTCACAGGATCTTGAGATTTCTATGGCAAGAACGACCATTCCGAGACGAAGAAAGAAGCGACCAACGAGAAGCACTAAAGGGTGCAGTTCGGAAGGAAGGAAGAAACGAAGGAAGAGAACAATAAAATACCGAGGTACAATAGAAGGACAAGGATAAGAAAATGTTGCAGCAACGAAAAATTAATTATATTACGTGGCAACTAATTACAGCGTTTGAAACGACGTGCGCTCTCGGAAATGAGGTAGAGTTACAGCAAACAGCGAAATATTCACGTAGGCCGAGTATTAATTTGAACGCTTTGAAAATATTAGCTTATCTCGTTTTCATTCTCGTTTTTTCAAGAAAGTGTTTATCTAGAATCAATATAAAATACACTATTTTTATCCTCTGGAAGGGACTTGCTTTATTCGAAAATGACTGAGCATTGAGACAATTATTAGAAGAATACGTTTGAAGAGAAGAATTATAATTGCGTGAGGAACGCCATGCTGATATTATGATACGGTAGAGTAAATCGGAAATATACAACTAATTGTACTAAGGATGCCATGATACTCGCGATATATCGGACGTAATTAGACGAAACGATGACCATTAAAAACGATAATTTACTGCAAATTGTGTTGCACTGTCAGCGCAAAGCGAGAGCGTGGCATCGGAATTGTTTCTATTTCTGCCTTCAATCAAAATCTCGAATGTTAATGCGAATGTAAGACCGAGGATATAGATAACGAGGATGTGGAGAACGCCGCAGAATTGCGATATTCCGCCATTATTAATCCGTTACGAGGCGGTCACGTCACGTACGGTCATTATGATGAAACCGAAAAGCCGTTACAGTCATATGATTGGTACAGCGAAATTCGTCGCGGCGTGTCGCCCGGGCGTGAATCGGTAGTAAGGCCGAACAAAAATCGTCCGGTTCTTGCAGTGTACATTTATCAAGATCAAAGATTCAAGGGACAAGATGAATTCCTCGGCGGGAACGTGGCCGGTGGGCCCGCCGGACGTCAATGTCTACGGAAGACTTTCAGCGAATAACTGCTACCCGGCGTGGAACGTGTTTCGCGTATATATACCAATTTCGCGGAAACCGTCATGCTTTTAAGTACGTATCGATTTTTAATATCAACGTTTTTGCGATCGTCGTCAATCGGTTTTTTTTTTCTGTGGAAACCGGAATACTGGTTAGATTAGATCAAAGGTTGGAAAATGAATAGCCAGGTAATCATCAATTTGGAGATAAAGTTTAAGAAACTAAATGAGAGAGAACTCACACGCACGAGTATCATTATCTCCTTTTCACTTCGCCGAGAAATCTATCAACAATTACGATTCTTACGCTATTCCCTACGCGACAGACACGATCGGCGACGTCGTGAAGCATAACGGCGCGTATTCCACGCGTCGCTGCTCCCCGACCGAGCACGGAAGTCGTGTCCCATCTTGCATGTGCGCCTGATGCTTTGTTATTCTTATTTTGGCGGACGCTCGTTAGCCACTCAACACGCAACCCAATTTCTTCTCCGCTCTCTCGGTTCTCTCGGCTCTCTCAACTCACCGATCGCGCGTGCATCCTTCTGCGTTTTAATCCCTTCGGATACACGCACGCATATACATTTAGTTCGCTTTGAGAGACGTACGTCTGGATGATTTACAATAAGATTTAAGAAGAAAGAGAGAAAAAGAATTTTCCAGATCTTTTCTGCTAAATCTGATCAATTAGATACATTTGATCTATTATACGTATTAGATAAATTAACACACTGAACCAAAACTGTATATAAATGCAATAAAATATTCATTGAATTAATGAAAATTGGTTCAATGAATTCTCATAATGATTTAGGTTATAAAACTATTATTAGAATTTGTTGCAAGAATGCATGAATATAGTTATATTAATGAATCCAGTTATTGTATCACAATGAATTAACTGGACATTAAATCGGATGTTGATTAATGTGTGATCATTCATTGGACCAAAATTGACTAAAATTTTTTTCAGCACTAATACATATGTTAGTGATGTCCTTTTAATCTTAGAATGCTATGAATACGTACATTTTGCGTACAAATGAGTAAAGTTATTAAGCGCTAAACTATATTTTCAATAGTCATTATAAGGGATCTAATCTGCCATGCTAAAAATTAGGACAAGTGAAGACAAACTTTTAAAATTTCTGTTTTTTATACATCCTCTACGTTTGAGTCTTTTATGCTTGTTTCCACCAATGATAATTTAACTTTAATCTTAGTACAACTTTTTTCAAGAATTAGGGAAAGATGAAGAGTAAACCGAGATTAAATTTAATCTACATTGGTGGAAACGAGTAGAAGTGAGTATTAATTTAGTGGTTTGGTTTAATTTTATATTTTATTTAAATGTCATGAGTAGACACACACACACGCACACACACATAATTAGATTACATCCTCCAACCATTTCAAAATAGAATTTGATAGTGTGCTAATTCTGTCTTCCCTTTTAAATTAATAATCAGATTATTTGTGTTTATAAAAGTGTAGAATATAAAAATTTGTCTTTAAAAACGTAAATTACATAAAAAAACTGATATTATATTAACTAAAAGTGATCTATTTTTTTTTGTATACAAAATTTCAATAGCAATATTGTATTATTCAATAACGATAGCATGGGAGGCTAGGATTAAACGATGTCCCCTTCATGTGAATCATATTGAATCATATCATCTCTCTCGAGAGCGAGGGTAGCAGTATCGTGTATTACGCTACGGTAATTTCACGAGCGCGTAAAACCTTTTTACGATATTTTAATCCACTAGATTGGCGTCGCTTGGAGATTTGCCTCGCTTCCCTACTCGGGTCCATCGCGTTTACCTCCCGTTGGATGGACTCCGGGGACAGTAGTACCATTCGCTCGCAACGCCCCGGTGATATCTACGGGGTACCGTTTGGAGAGATCCCGTGGCGCGCAATTGACGATGAAATATGTATACCGTAAAAGTGGCGTTCTTTATCAGCGCGGTGGTGGCTAGTAACTGCGCAGCGCGACCTTCATTACCAAGACTTTAATTTTGTCGCAATTTAGAAGGGTTACGGCCGGAATTAATTGCCCGGTGCACTTGCGCCGCATGCAAGTGTTGGTGTTACGTCGCGATCTCAAGCCGCATCCATGCTATCCGAATGTACGAAGAACGATGCATGCACATGACTGAAAGCCACAGGAGTCATTCGTATCGGAGTCATTCGTAATCCCGATTCGATTCTGCATCGTTCATGAATTAGTACATCAACGAAGATACACTTATCGCGGGTACAAAGAAGACAGTGTTCTTTCAGTGAGTGTTATTCGTTCAGATAGCGTGAATCCGGTCATGCCGCACCCTGGATGTTCTTAATTAGCACCGGCTGAATTTTTAATTGCACTGGCAACGTTGAAGACACATCAAAACGCAGAGCACCGAAAGAGAAAGGAAAGAAGGTGCGGTAGTTTGTGGATATACAATGATTAAATGTATCGCGGAAATTAGCACAGAAAAACACTCTGAGAACGCACCAAGAATTTAAGAAGAGTATCCCATTCAAGTTTACTGCTTTGTTCCACTGACGCGAAATATGGTATATAGCAGCTTGCGTATTCATTAAACCGGTTTTGGATCTTTCCGCGAAATATGTAACACATCTGTTGTGCGTTCAATAGAATCCTCTCACCGGTAATTCTCGCCATTCACTCGAAAACAAGCATTCACGGAAGCATCGTGAATTCTATCATTCTCATTAAATACGAAACTCAAAATATGAGAAAAGCGATTACAAGTTACGTTCGTACAATAAATACAAATATTACGTCTGTGACAGAAATTGCAAAATGTAAATGAATAATGGACGTCCCAATCGGAATAGATTTCGCTCTTCTTCTTCAATAATGTACAAGAGTTTCATTTTGTAAATTATTCGGTGCACTCTCCGAAGAAATTGCGATTCGCAATCGATAATCCGGAGTCGGTCGTAGAGTTGTGGAGAGAGAATCGCGCATTTCTTATGAAAGCATGGTGCATGCGTACATTGCATTATACTCTCGGGATTACGACGAAGAGCCGCATCGTGTCTCCTCCATGTCCCCGTTTCTCCTATCTATGCGCTATCGTCAACAATTCTCTCAACGTTTCGAGAGCACTGGCCCGGGAAGAGACTGGCGCGAGCGCGTTGCGGCCAGGTCGTTCCGTTTATCTCGAGCACTGTCGTTTCACGAATAAACAGTAGTCGGGCTTCTTCGAAACAATTTAATCTACATAAGCTAACAGCTACCTGTCTCTACTCGCGTCTCTACTCGCCAGTGGGGAGATTCGAGCTACTCGACGGAACGTACCGGGTGCAAAACGGTGGCTAGTTCCTTGGTCACGCTAGTGTACTCTCGAGATCAGTATTCGTTCTCTCGCGAGTATCATGGGCCGGAAAATCGGTCCGAAGAGAACAGAGACGACGGAAGGAGCGTGGAGGAAAAGGAGCGGGAAGAAGAAGATACTAGTGAAGGAGGACGAAAGTAATAGGTGAGAGGTGAGAGGTAGGAGGAGGGTGGTCGGTCAACGACTTCAAGAATCTACGGTGCCACAAATAAGAGATAAAGCTGGCCTGGCACCTCGTATCTACGATCTGGTCTTCGTATCAGTCGTGCTCAAAGGGATGGGGAATAAGAGACGTATAGAACCTGCTACAGGAGAATCCACCATAGATTGAATTATCGTCCCCGATCGATTCCGAATTTAGCCTGCCACTTCTCGGCTCCGTTGTCTCCGTCTGGATTGAAATGGACGATGCGACGAGGAGAAGGTTACGCAATTAACCCCGATGGTTTATTAACAGCGACGCGCGCGTACTTGATTCTGACGACGAAAGATTCCAGATTAAAGAGTTTCTACTTTCTGAATGTTGTGTTTGCATGTAGAATAGAACTATTAATAGGCTTGTACAATAGTTGATTACTTTAATTCTCTAGATGCGGCATTAATTCATTAATAAAATTAATTTTTTACTAAAATATCTTGTAAGTGAAAAGTCCATCAATATATACATATTCCATAAATACATATATGTTGATTTATATTGACACATAGCCTTTTGACAGAAATATATTTCATGACTATGTATCTTTCAGCGTTCAATGTATACATATATTTCAGTACTTATTAAGGATATACGTGTCATAACTCAAAGCATTACGAGAAATATACAAATTTTATGGATTGTTTTATTATTAATATCTGAATGTATATATAAAATTTGATCAAGGTTTTCTTATTAATTTAAAAGTTATTCAACTTTTTTGTTTGCCTTCTTGTAAAAATGTGTTTTTGTAATACTTATTTGCAAATTTGAAATTTAAGAAAATAGCACACACGCATTACGAATTAAATATTTATATGTAATAATAAAACTCTAATAAATATTTATGTAAAAGTATATTTCTACTTACTCGTTCAAAATTTATTTAGAACTGCAAGAAAATTTGATAATTACGCTGCATAAGCAATTAAAAGCCAAATAATTAATTTTGTTTCTGCAATTGGTTTCAAGGCATATTTATGATAAAATTTTAATTGATATTGATTAATATTGGCTTTTTAAACTGATTTTTTATTAATAGATATTTTTTATTAATATTATACGTATTTATTAATATTGTACGTAGCCAAATACAAGTATATTGAAAATTAATAATTGTAAATAAAATAACATTTTAAGTAAGGTCTAAATGTATGTAATTTCTTAGTGAATATTATACATCTACTTCAACATTTAATTTTAACACTCATTTCTTGCTCATCATTGGCTATTTTCCTCTTGTCTTACAATTTTACGAGAGATCGTCTAACTTTTTTAATTTGTACAGCTAAAACTTAAATGTAACTAATCTGCTCAGATCATAAATTCATTCTGAATTTAATTTTAAAATGAACATTCCGAATGAACGCAGCACTCGCTTCTAAAAGAATTAAGAAAAGCACATGCATGTAAAAATGTCTCGCTTTTCTTCTGTCATTTTAAAAATTGATTGTCATACAAAAAGAATATCAATCTATGCGTAACAAAATTATCAACTAAAATTTAAAATCTTATACTTTCAACACAAATCAACTGAACGCAACGAATCGGTTAGCGAGAATATCGAGGATTTTTGCCGCTTTCGAGTTTGTTTTTTTTCGGAGGAAAGACTGACTGGCTTGTGATAAGGAAACTTATCCTGCAAAGGTGAAAACTATCTTACGTCAATATTGACGATATGCTGGAACGTTCGGTTTGTCAGCGGACTGTGAGAGGTTGTTTTTATTATTTATATGTAAGATTTTTATGTTAATAGGTGTAGACAATAAAGACATAAAATTCACTAGGATTCAGAGACCAATAGGAAACGATCTTAAGGATAGGTAGATGGCGTAGTACGAGATCGTGACTCGATATTCTATGTTGGCAAAAATGATTTTGAATATGACATCAAGCGCGATACAGCACTTTAATTTCATGTGAAGCGAAATGCTCAATTTCCTGTACGCAAACTAACACGAACGTCCACGATTTAATTATTTGCGTGTCTAGTAAATTTATCGATAGATCTATATGCAGAAGTGCATTGTGCATATCAAACACTGGCGCTATAAAGCCCGAGATTAAGTGCCATAAGCCATAAACAGCCACAAGCAGCTCTAATAAAATAATATGTATAATACTATAAGCGATTAGTCTTTTCGAAAAAAAAAAAAAAAAACGATTTTATTGAAGTATCTAAAAACTTAGTTAGCATTTCTGAAAATAATTTGTTGGATTATCAAAATATTATTAGGTGTTGGAATTAATTCGTAGCGTTTTACAAGTGATGGGAAGTACTTTCATTAATGTATTTTTTAATGCTCATGTGAAATAAATAACATTCTTTCATTAAAAAACGAAATGTCGAAACTTTTTACGGTATTGCTCATTATTTAAACGTCTTACACAATTATTTTAATAGCCCAACAAAATTATTTTTTTAAATTTATATTTAACTAAATTTTTAGATATTTTAGTAAAATTATTTTTTCCGTTTACAACTTTTTCATACAGTATTGTACGTTAGTTACTTATTTCTAATGCTTACCACATATACGTAAACTTTAACAATTCTCTCATTTTGCTCTTTGTTTCAGAGCAAACTGAGGAACATTTACAACTTAACACATATGATTTTACTTATTAATAAACAATTCCAAATTCTATCTTTAAGGATAAATTCCTCAAATATTTGACGTCGTATGCAAACATTTTCTACAAAGGTGATAGCATGAAGCTAGTTAATTTCTCTCTAATGTTTCTGTACGATGCGATTCTCTACCAGCAAATTTTCTCGGTCGGTATCCCTCTTTGTCGGTGCTTTTAGAATGTTCTGCAGCCACATTTGCGGCCAGCTACAACCAATTCAGCAATCTACAAGCCACTTATAATGCCGCTGATGTCCCACTCAACTTTGGTGTATGTCGCATGTGCACAGCCTTCTGGTTACCGAATCCCATCCCTACCTATACCTTTGGAAATATGTATTCACGCACACCTCAAGCAAACTACATTGGAGAACAAGACAATTAATTGCCAGCAATAACGACTTATCACACAGATACCCTGTAATAGTCCGCGAAAGATTTATTATACAATCGGAAACACAGTTCGATTGTACGACAATATTTCTCGAATAGCCGTTTACCGTTTGCTGCTTGTACTATACTTCAATTAAGATATAATCTCATTAAAAGCTTAAACCTTTATAGTGCAGTGGAAATGTATGTTATATAATAGTTTCTGCAAAAGCATTTTATATTTTTTGCTATACATAACAATATGTTAGTTACAAATTCTTCACTCGTGTTGCTTTAAAATTATGCAATGTCAGTTGTTTACTGAGATAAAATTCTATCATCCTGCGAGACTGATTTCAACCGCGTCTTGTTCCAACGCTACTCATCATGCGTGCACAATGTCAAACATCACATTGGAAAATGGGTATGTAGCGTCCCTGTATTTTTCTTATTGGATGGACATTTCACAAAGAAAAATGTGGAAAATACATGGCAAGATGCTACGAACTAAAGATTCGTCCGGTAGATTGCCAGGAGACAGTTTCTGCCCTTGGAGACCATCGCGCCAACTGTAGCTTCGTGGGAAGAATCTAAAGGAGTGGCCAGCCATTATAAGTTTTCTGCTTCTCATCAGATTTCAGACGGCGCAGTAGAGATCACTGCGTTCTATTAAACGTAAGGATAATTATTGCGAATGAAAGATCGGTCCGATTTATCTGTGGCAAGGTGGGAATGCTAATGACGCGAGTAGGCTTCGAAACGCTAGCTCGTTTAACAGCGTAGATGTAACACGATTTAAATACAAGAAGAAGATACGTATATCTTTTAAATAACATAAGGATACGTTCGCGTTGTGCACGTCTCGCGAGCGCATTTTAATATCCAGTGTCAGCATTAATTGCATTCTTGTGTATAATCGGAGATACGATAAATTAAAAATATTTGCATGCAGAAGTATTCGTCTCAAGCATTCAGAGAAACCAAACAATTTTGAATAATTTTTAATTAAATAATTTTAACCGTGTATAAGACATGGTTAATTCAAAATTCGATCACCGATTTTTCACAATACGACTATTTTCTCTATTCCTTTTTTTTCAGCGAATGAAGTAGTTGTGCCACACAGAAATATGCGCCGAATTAAATCACGAGCATGTCGACAGAGTCCGTTTGCATTGCTGAACACAACGCACAACAATATTCGCAATTGCTCGCTGCATACGCACGAAGGCGCGTATCGTAAATTTTTCGCTAGTTTTACTTTTAATGTTCTATCGCGAATGTTAAGATACAGTCATAAAATTGTTCTCACGCGAAGCAAGGCATAAATAATAAACAGCGGATGTAATGGTATTTCTATTGTTTTTCAGTCGTACTTTGGCACAAGTATCGTGCACATTTAGAGGAAAAAGAAAGAGAAAGAGAGAGATATAGAAATAAATAAATAGATATATAAATAGATACACAGATAGATAGATAGTACATTTATAAATATTCTATAGGACAAACTCTCTAAGAACAAACATAAAGTTATTATATAAAAATAAATTAAAAATAGCAAAATACATAATTATAAAAACGGAAATATAAGAAAAATATAATCAAAATAATATAATTAATAAGAGAAAAGGCGATTTGCAAAGTAGAGAGAGAGAGAGAGAGAGAGAGAGAGGGGGGAGGGGTGGGGAAGAAAGATAAGTAATTGTACGAAACTTTATTATACTAGTAGTTATTAAAACGCTTATCCGATCTCGGATACTCCCGATAGTCTCGATATGTATCGATTTCTCAGATATTCTTGCGTGACATGTTGGATTAATTCAATTGAATTTAGCAGCGTCGAGTCTTCTTGATTGGATCTGACGTACCTCTATCTCGTAGTTTTTCTCATACGATTAATCTCATTCGTATATTGTTTATATTGTAGTAATTCAATCGCGTTCCACGGTACGAGATCTTTAAAATTATAATTATAATTTTATAATTTTTTATCGCAACAAAATAACAAGATATCCGTTTAAGATTTTTTATCGCAACAAAATAACAAGATATCCGTTTAAGATGAATTGTATGACAGATTAAGATAAAACTTTACAAAGAAAATATAGTTTCGGAACTGTTATATCTCGTTATGCGTTAGGGAAAACATAAACTGAAATGCTCGTACAATCACGCTTCGTGTGTCGAAAATTCGAGGCAAATCGCTATGAATTTTCTGTAGAATCAATGCTGCAGAATTTATTGTTTTGTCGTATATCTCAGACCGACGTTCCGCGATCGTTTAGTATCTACGTCCGCATCATTTAATCCACAAAGAAAATTTTACGATCCTACTATAGAAACGGCTCGAATAAACAGGTTTCTTAATACTAGCATTGCAAAATTATTGCTAATTAATTCATTGATACATCTCCATTGACGATTAATGCTAATTTGTGTTGATTAATGTCAATTTATTATTACCATTTGTTCGATATTATTCCTTCGTTTCGTTATTTTTTTAAATTCTTTGGAATAGAATCTCACTTTAAGAGTAAAAATTGAGTCAATCTTGAAAAAGAGTAACTCAATTTTCAATCTTTTCTGAAGAGTGAGTTTTCACTCTTCAGAATAAAATTTAGTTTAAAAGTTATAGAGAGTACATGAATAATAACTAAGAAAAATTTCTAGTTAAAAATGAACGAAGATTCTGATTATCACTAATCAGAATTCTGATTATCTCTCTCTCTCTCTCTCTCTCTCTCTCTCTCTCTCTCTCTCTCTCTCACACACACACACACACACACACACACACACACACACACACACACACACACACAAAACTAGAATTATAATAGACTCAATCACATAATTGTGATTTGTCCATTTTCAAACAGATCTTTTTTCCTACAGTAATCCTTATGCAATATTATGAAGATAAACGTGTGTCATTGGAGAAACAACGCTCGTATACGATAAAGTCTTTGCGTGTCTTTCAAGAGCGTCGAAGAGTTTAGGAATGATATATAGATTGCAATTATAAAGTCTCAAAAGTTTACCACGATGGAATTTCTAGCGTTTCGTTGCTAATTGTAAGTGGATCGACTTCACTGAGGGAACTTACTTATCGCAATTACCTCAACGCGCGTTGGCACAGTGCAATGAACGGTTCTCAGTGATGAGTTGCGCGTCATACTACATAAAATATCTCACTTATGTCATTCTCCGTATTTTATACAATTGTGTCGTGACACTGATGATTTAACAAAGTTCGCCAACGAATGAATCTACATTAATTAATTATAGTAGGCGACGCACGTTTACGTCGAAAAATTGATACGATAAACGGTCGCACGTATGAAATATTTAATTATTTCTTGTCACTTTTGTACAAAGCAATTTCTAAGGAAAGAAAATATAGAAAATGAAAATAAGGAATGTAAGTTAGAACTTTAGCAAAATTAAGAGACAGCAATATGGAGGAAGAGTATAATTCTGCAGGATAAGAATGAAACAAGTAGATTAAAATAAGTAAGGAGAGGATATAAAATATGGAGATTTATAGATGGCAATTAGATAGGATAAGAATAATAAGGAAAATATTGTAAGCACGATATAGATATACTTTAAGCATTAAATTTCAAATAATATAAAGAATGGATAACTATTAGATTGAGAGAAAAAGTGTAAATCAAGTCCCATTCTTGATTTTCATATACTGAAAATAAAGCTATTGCATATTTGCTATATTGCATACGCAAAGCAAAATATTTTTAAAATTTTTATTTTCAAACCGAAAGACCAAGGCATTTTCCCAATAAAAAATTTTTTATATAAGAACATATATAAATATATGTCATTATATACAAAAAATGAATATATTTGTATCCATATATAATTCTTTCTTGTGTAAAATTTCTGTTTGGTACAAGAAAAAGAAATAATAACAAAAAGACATAAAATATAATTAAAAAATAATTTTTGAATTATTTTCTTTATAAAAATTTAATTTTAAAGATGACAAAAAATTGTTATATTTATATAATCGTATATATATATATATATATATATATATATATATATATATATAATTTTTTAAATTAAAATATACATTTTTTAAATCAAACATCTCTTATATTGCCATATTTTACGTATAATTATGTATATTTATATATTCTTGTATAAATAAAAAATTTTAACAGGTTTCTACTTACAATTAATTATTCGCGTTTTCGGTCTTAATATTGTTGTTTTTATTTTTGTTTATATTATTCTCTATTCTCTCTCTATGTGTTTTTTTCTATTATCGATAATCAGCTCCATATTCATAAAAAAATTAATAAGACCATAATTTGCAGTAAAATATTTCAGTATTAAAATTGCATCAATAAAAACAGCAAAAAGTAACGTACGATAAATTCAAGATATTTACCAAGCGTCGCAATGCAGTTGAAAATCAAACTAAAAGCTATATGAACTTGAGATTATTGGATGGACATTGTTACATTTCGTGCGATTGCCCGATAATTCTTGCACGTTATGCAATAGGGACCGATACATATATGCCCGATAGTGCCATAAAGCTTTTATCTGTTCTCGCAGCTGCACTGCGAAATGTATTGGGAAAAGTGTATTGGCAATGGAACGCTTGCAGCGCGATCGCGATGAGGTCGGCTTTTTTATTACCATTCCAATATTTATTCACAGAATAACACATTTTCTTGAATGTCGTTTGCATCTTCTCATTAACGTTAATCGAAGCTCTTTTTCGTAATATCAGAAAATCCATAGAATAATATAACGTGTGTGAAAGTAATTTACATTTGTATTTTGTTAAGTACCATGAAAAGGAATTAAACGGATAATTATTAGAACTTAAATGAATAATATTAGAAAGACATTTATTATACGATACTATATTACGGAATCATTACATGATAATATACATATACCGACAATATATTCGCAATCTGTACGTGCGGCGTAGTTATCATCGTCCCATTCATTCCATAGCTTAAATTTTTCCGCATATCTTTCATCATCTTCTTCTGGTTTGTCTGTTGGCTTCACATTCATTACTTTTTTCCAAAGTTTCTTTGCCCTTAAGATTCCTTCTATTTTTTCGCTCCACAGGAAATAATTCGTGTCGTCAAGCGGTTCCACACAACTCAAATTCCAATTTTCAGCCATATTGAAAATGCGTCTTTTTTATGCTCAAGCAAACTCTCACGATATTCGATATCCTCACACGGATACACTAAGCCAACCACGCTCTGCTACCAATTGTGAGGATAGGAGGCTATCGATAAATAATTGTCTTTTAATTTAACCACTTAATATAGTAAACTCTTTAATGGCTTTGGATGTACGATACAACATGCTCTCATGAGAAAATAACAAGGAATATATATATATAGTAAGGCGTGTCCAGAGTTGCCAACATAGAATATCGAGTCACGATCTCGTACTACGCCATCTATCTATCCTTAAGATCGTTTCCTATTGGTCTCTGAATCCTAGTGAATTTTATGTCTTTATTGTCTACACCTATTAACATAAAAATCTTACATATAAATAATAAAAACAACCTCTCACAGTCCGCTGACAAACCGAACGTTCCAGCATATCGTCAATATTGACGTAAGATAGTTTTCACCTTTGCAGGATAAGTTTCCTTATCACAGCCAGTCAGTCTTTCCTCCGACAAAAAACAAACAAACTCGAAAGCGGCAAAAATCTTCGATATTCTCGCTAACCGATTCGTTGTGTCCAGTTGATCTGTGTTGAAAGTATAAGATTTTAAATTTTAGTTGATAATTTTGTACGAAAGATTGAGATTCTTTTGATATTGACAATCAATTTTTAAAATGAAAGAAGGAAAAGCGGAGACATTTTACAGCATGGGCTTTTTAACCTTTCGAAGCGAGTGCTGCGTTCATTCGGAATGTCAGTTTAAAGTAAATTCAGAATGAATTTATGATTGAGCAGATTGGTTACATTAAGTTTAGCGGTACAATTAAAAAGTTAGACGATCTTCGTAAAATGTAAGACAAGAGGAAAATAGCAAGATGAGCAAGAACTGAGTGTTGTTAAAATTAAAAAGGTTGAAGTGATGGATAATTATTCACTAAGAAATACATACATGTAGACCTTACTTAAAATGTATTATTACAAGTATAAGTTCCAATATACTTGGATTGGCTCGTCAATATTATAAATACGTAAATATAATTAAGAAAATATCTAGTATAAAAAAATCAGTTATAAGAAAGCCAATATTAATCATATCATTAAAATTTGAGCATAAAAGCCTTGAAACCAATGCAGGAAAGAAAACAAACTACGTATTTGCTTGAATTAT